>NW_026912779.1:9760000-10960000 GCF_034315485.1 Pezoporus occidentalis
CGTCATCTGCATGTTGGGATATTGTTACCTCGAAAAGTGAGTTTATCTCCGTGTGCTGCGGCTGAGTATCCTGTGCTTTTCCCACCACCATATTTTTTCCTTTGGAGGTGGGAAGCTTCTTAGGTGGGCGCATTAATTTGGATCGGGGTAGATTTGCTGATGGAGCCTTTGCAGGCTTCTCAAGTGATATTTCCGTGCTTGCCAGAGCAGATCAAGCTTTCCTTTGATATTCTTTGGTGTGGGTTTTGCCAGGATGGCTGCAGTCCTGGCAGAGAGAGTGGGAAGGGACGGAGCTGCCTTCCTCACCCCATGCAATCCCTCCTCCCATACAGGGTCAGACAAGCAGTGCAGACTTTTTGTGGCCAGGGCACAAAACTGTTGGGCCTTTTCCTAAGGAGGAAGGATCCAAGAAGGATCCATGAAGTAAACCTACACCTGGGTTTACTGTGGTTCTCACCTTTCTCTTCTCATTTACATGTCATCTTTTGTAGGCACTGCTGTGATCAAGCCCACCGTGGGTGTTAGGTTCTTGATAAAAGACTTCTCCAGTTCTAAAGACTGAGTCTGTTGGAGTTAGGCCTACCTCCTGTGTGCTGTTATGTTTGTAGCTACAGCACCATAGTCAGTCTGCAGAAGCTACCTGAAAAAAAAAAGGATCTGAAATGGTTCTATTTTTTTTTGCATGCCTTTTTGTTAATTTGCACTATTAACCAGGATAAATCATTACTGTTCTTAAGTGTCTATGGTCACATAAATATGTACTTGTGACTCTCATTAATTCTTATCGGTCTGAAATAGTGACAAAAATATATGAGCTGGGAATACCTGAGTCAAAACTGTAATTTAGTTGAGTCCTTTTAATGATACATTCTGGATAGCATCATATAACTGGTGACAGAAATAAGCCAACTCATATTCAACTAAAACAAATATTCCTTGATTCTTTGTAGACTGTCAAAAGACTAGAGGAGAAGAATAAGGAGGGATTTGAAAAATAAAGTCTGTAATTTTTCACCTGCAGTTTTGTACCCATGGTCAACTTAAAGGGGAAGGGGGGCAGGAAAAGAGGGAAAGAAAAGAATTAAAATCTTGGTGTGACCGATAGATTGCAGATGTTGCTTTTTTTCCCAGCCTGTACCAGGGAGTAAAATCTCTGCCTTCTGTCTTTTTTCACCCCGACTGACTGAGCTGCAACATTGTGGATGTGAGATGAGAAGCTTGGGTGAGGGCTTGGTATGGACTGAAAGTGCCACAGAAGAGCCTGTCTTCAGGAGCTGCCTGGCCCAGCTGGTATCTCTTGGCTGTTGGTTTTGGAAAAGAATGAAGCTTTGTGGGACTTGACGTGCAGCTTTGTATGTGGCAGGGAGTGGGGCTGGTTTAGCATGAAGCCGGGGCGTGCCAAGCCCTGTCTAATTTTTTCAGGAGGAGCTTTAAATGAAAAATGCTGTTTTAAGTGTAGAATTAGGAGCACTAATTATGGCTGATACAGTGTTTTGTAATTTTTATCCCAGCATTGCACAGTGCTTGGATTTCTCCAACCTTTGCTAGGGAGCAGTTTTTTGAGCATAAGCAGAAAATGGCAGATTCAGAAATGAGTTGTTTCTCTCATGAATTCAGAGAAACTCACATGGAAACACTGATTCTTCGGGCTCATTTTTCATTAATGTGGAGGGGACTGGAGTTCTGACCATATAAAGGTAAAAGCAGGTGTTTCTCCGGGGCTATATTTGGCTTCTGCAGGGGTTACACACACGGAAAACATCTTGGGATCATTCTGTATGTAATGTGTTATCAAAGCTTTCCATTATAAATCTGTTGCCTTTTGGAAATGAGAAAACAAATTGTGACATGAGGATTGGAGGGGTCAGGAAAGGGTCCTGGTGGTAGCAAAGCCCTGAGTTTGCTGTAACGTGTTCCCTTCACTTCTCCCACTTTCTCTCGTTATCTTGTTTGTTATGTGTAGCTGAATAAGCGTGTAACCTCTAAGGCTGTGGAGCAGATCATTAGGAGTTACTGATTAACACCACGTTTCAGTAGCAGATCCTGAGTTCTTCTTTTTACAAACTGAAGAGGTCTGGCTTTATGATTTTTTAATTAGAGTGTAAATATTGCAGCCTCATAAACTGCTTGATTTATAGATGACAGCAAAGTTTGCACTTTGGGTAAGGACACGGGAGGCTTTAGATGTACAGTTTCAATGCCCTGTTTGCCTGTACGGCCTTCCTGTTCTTTTGCCTGTAGAGCATTAATCCTAGCAGCCTTACTGATAATGCCTGTGGCTCATTTCTTTAAACTGGCAGGATGACTGAAATTCCTCTTTATGCTTTTAAGCAAAAGAAGGACACTGTTTTAGTGTGTTTAGTACATTTTAACTGATGAAGTCCGAGAAAAAAGTTGGTGTGATATTATTGTCGCTGTCAGCCAACAAGGAGAGCTTAAAAATTGATGTTCATTATGAGGATTCCAAAGAAGTTAGGCCAAATTCATCACTGAGCATACCTGTAAATGTCAGAGGCATGAGAGAAATGGAAAATCAAGATTGACAAAGATCTGAGGTGTTGGTGGATAATAGAAAGGTATTTCTGATATCCCTAATGTGAAGTGTTATTGGATTTTCAGGGATGCAGATTTCATCCTGAAGAAGGGAAGTCTCGCCTTTCTCTGGCAACCCATGGAGCTTGGCTTCCATGTGCAGCATGAGTTAGGAAATTCCTAAGCAGAGGGAGTGATACTAATTTTAACTGGACTTGAATTATCATTAATAACCAACAGCAGAATAATCCTCAGCAGAAGGTGTTTGTCAGAAGCTAGGACTTAACCCAGGTGACAGGGTATTTGGACAACATCTCTGTCCTCGGAGCAGGGGATTACTTTGCAAACACTGACCTTCTTTTCACCATGGATCCTCCTTGCTCTGTCTCCACAACCAACCTTCTTCTCCAGCTTGCTGTCAGCACTGTTAAGCTTGCATGGGGATGACTCAGCCCTGGATTGCTCTCAGGTGCAGTAATCCATCAACAGAAGCATAATTCTTTGCAGGGGGCAGTTTTAAACCCTCCTTCCCTACTGGCACGACTTGCATCTTTCCATCTCACACATCCTCTGGAAATATTGCCAGCGCTGCCACTAGGATTTGTCTGAGGGAATTCGAGGGGGATGTATTTTGAGAAAGTTCTTTGTCACATTGTGAGGAATTGCTTTGTCTGCCTTTTCTTCACTGGACTGTTCTGAGGCTCCCATACCCCTTATGCAGCCTGTCTGAACCGTGCCCAGGTGGCCCTGGGCTATGAGCAGTTGCTGGAAGGAGCCAGGGCACAGTAGGCTTGCCTCTCTCTGGCCGTGTTCATTGTGAGAGAGAAGTGAAAGCAGACAGTTCTCCCTGGAATACACTTGATTTGTAATAGAATAGAATATTTCAGTTGGAAATACTGAATAGTTTTCTGTCCCCAGATGCATCACACAGTGCTGGGTGGTCAAGACATAGCAGATGGAATAAACCCCACATTTTATTCTAAACTGGCATCCACTCTGAGCCACTGTGTGCAGTCAGTGGCCTGTGAGAAGAGTTACAAATTCTCCTTTCTGACCCTTAACGTCTTTATCAGTCCCCACACTGGTCTCTTCCCTGCTCCAGCACCAGTGACCTCTCCTGCCTCAGACCAAACCACTGGAGATGAGGTGGCCAGCTCCTACAAGCCAGCAGCCCAGCTTCAGAACTGAACGCTCTCAGAACAAGCTACCACTGTGTTTGCCTTCTTTTCTCTGTAGCAGGAAGACTAGGAACATAATTTTTTTTAATGATATCTGTAATGTTCATAAACAGTGATGAAATCCAAAAACATGCCATAGTGTCAGATTCACCTCTCTCTGCTGGAGCTGTACTTGCTTTACTACAGGAAGTATTTTGTGACTCTACGGTAGCAGCTTGGGTTTGTTGCCAAAGGCCCAAATACTGAAGTTTGGTGTTTTTTTCTTTTTTTTTCCATCAAACTTGTTGAAAGGCCTTTCAGTGCAGACTCAATGTCAATGACAATTACATACATGTTTACAGATTATGGCTCCAATCCCATCCTGGTAAATGTTTTTGCACATGGTTAAATCCGCACATGTAATTGCCCAGAGAATAAAATCAGAAGTGGTGAATGTAGGAAGATAATAACTTGAACTGAACTGTTTTCTTGTTCCTGTTTAATTTTGAACCTATTTGACCCTTTTGAGTTCAAAAGTTCACCTCAGTTTTGACCATTATTGAGTTTGGATTTTGCTTAGGAGAAACTGTGACTCCAAGTACAGCGAAGGGTCAGAGGACAATAAATCCAATAGAATAAATAAAGTGATAAATGGAGCAGGCAGAGAGAGGGAAAAGTGAAAAAATAACACATATTGGGTGAGTTTATGGTTTCTATGACGTTGAAAGGTGTTTTGCCACGGCCTGCACTGGGGCTGGGATTTCTTCCGTAACACCTGGTTCAAAATCCCTGGAATTCAACCAGGTTGTTTCTATTACCTCTAGTGCTCCTGTGTCACTTATAATGAGTTTTAGTTTGTAACTCTAACTGCATGCTGTAGCTCCCAACAGCCCTTAGCTGCAACATGTAGCAGTCCAGTCTTTGTGGGGTGGTAAAAAAAAAGGTGTAATTACAGAGAAGAATGGCTTTTCCTCCATTCTCTTTCTCCCCAGAGGCTTTAGAGCCTCAAATGCAGTTATCTTCACAACCAAGTTTCTTTGTGACCCAATTTCTTTTGTGTTTATTGAACTCCTCTGTGATACAAACGAACCAAGCATTTAACTACAAATGTTGTGTGCAGAAGGACTGAGAACATTTCAGCGCATGTGTGTGCCTACAGTCTTCAGCAGAAGTCCTTGTGTTGTCAACACTGAATTTGAGTGTTGAATTGGGGTGTCCTAAAGATGAAGCCCACTTTGCATAGCATTTTCCCTGCACTTCCAGTAAGGATGCAATTTGGCTCAGTGCCTTTACTTTCAAAAACCCAGACTTAAGTCAGGAAAACGCAAAAGTTATGTAGGGCCAAAGCTGCACCAGGGACATGTAAAATGATTTAACTCTGCTGTCTGCAAAGGACCAGGGGAGATTAGTAGGAAATGCAGTTTTGTCTGATAGTTTACAAAGCACTTCTGTACCTTTTGGGTTGATATGTCAGGGCTTATGTTAATTATATTTTGGTATTCTTGAGATCCCAGTACTTCGTGGTTTAAATTGTCACAAATCCACCCATCGTCAGCCTGTAAGAGGGTTTCCTGGTTTTTCCACCATTTTTTCCCCTACAGTAATTAATCTGAGCAGATTTCTGCTTTAATTCTGCTGAGTTTATTTTACTGGGGATTATCCACCTTCTTTCAAAAGTACAAGTATTAATTGAAGGGGAACATACCAACAACTTGTAAAAAGAGTTGAAAATCAAAGCTTCAAGTTTTAGCATTTACCTCTCAAGCATGCAGTGTTTAAAAAGTAAGGTAGTTTCTCTGAATTCCTCGAGAAGTGTTTCTAGTCTATCAAAGAGACCATACTTGATGGGTTAAGTACTTGGAAACCAAAGGAAATGCTACAACCACAGCAGAAAGTCCAAGGTTTTAAAGAGAGAGAGAGAGAATTATATGAAATCCTGCTTTCAAGTCAGGTCTGGGTATTCCAGCTCAGAGATGTTTCTGTTGTCAGTAATGTAAAGATGGAAAGAAAAAAAATCCAAACTCTGCAATGGATGGGAAGTCAGAGAACCTGAGTAAGTGATGATTTATCTGATAACAAAAATCCTACTACCCCAGTCATTCTTGGTTTATTTCTTTGGCATGCAGCATTTTAAGAGAAATCCACTAAGCACTGGTAAGTTCACTGTTGTGAAAGCCAAATCCTTCATTTAAACTTTTGAGACAATTTTTCCATTTACTTCACTGCCACTCAAGCAAAGAGCAGAAATCATAAGCTCACTCATACCACTTCACCTCATCAATTAGAAAAGAGACAGGAGTTGCTTCCAGATGAAAAGGGGATGCAGCAGAGGAAAAATATGCTGGAAAATCAAAATAGATTGCCTCTAATAACTTCTGGATAGTGTTCTGAGCTTGGGTTGGCCACATTGAGAAATGCCTACATTTTGCAAAAGTTGAGATTTGGAGCTGCCTGTTAGAACAGGATCATCTGAGAACTGGAGAATATTGTACTTAATCAAAGAAATTGATGTAGAGGAAAAAGCCAGCAGTTTTTCTTCTTTAAAGTAATAAAATCATAACTTAATACATTTTAATCAGAATTTGAAAACCTAAAACCAAACCTCAAATTTTAAGCTCGTGCTGCCTGCCAAAAGTGCCATTTGATAGTGCACCATTAGTGAAAGTAGCAAGGTTAGGGCTTGATGCATCCTTCGTGTTGACACAGGCAAGTTAAGTGCAGAACACTGTTTGCTTCATTTTGTTTTTGTTTTAACACCACCTTTGGCAGCTGAAAAGTTAGACAGCATTAAAATAAAACCTTAATGGAACAGAGTGAAAACTTGTCCAGTTTCCAAGGTCTCTGGTGGGAAAGTTGTTCACATTTGATAAATCAATTCCCAAAGTAAGGTAATTGGAGAAAATTGCAGTGTGATCCTCAATAGAAACACGTGCTGCTTATACAGCAGAGAAAAGTGTTGTCTGAAATGTTTCCTTTAAGAGGAGAAATGTTTCCCTATTTTCATACCAGGTTTGCAAGATTTTTGCAGTTAGTCAAGCCATTCTTCTTGCTCAGTTGAAACAGGTGAAGTCATGTCATCCCACTGAAAAGCAGTCATAGGCAGGCAGAGAATGTGTGGTCACTTTTTGATGGTGGTTTTGTTGCTGTTTATTTGCAGCCCACATCCATGGAGGCAGCATGTGATTGCAGCTACACCTTTGGAAGGGACTCAGCGTTTGAGAGGGACACCTGAACAGTGGCTGTGAGTTGGGTTTCTTTTCTTTGCTTCCACTGACAGTGATCAAAAGTGATACCAGTGATGATGAGAAGAATGAGGGGGATCTTTCTATGAGGAATTTGAAGTTTCATATTTCCAAAGGGCAGCCTATCTCTGCTGTGACTTGGAATCATAGACCTGAAGCACATGAATTTTATCTAGACTGGATGTGAAGCCAGAGCTAGAAGGTATATTGTGCTGAATATGATGCTGATTTGCTTACTTTGTTTTCTCTTCCTCTTCCATTTTTTGGGGGGAAAAGATGTGCCGGATGCCCATTAGTTCAGCCAATCCAATTATTGGTCAACCTTTATCCTGAAATTTAAAAGACAGATTTCGAAAACATTATTGTGAATTATTGCCATAAGCAGTCTAGGGGAAACCACTTTCACGAGGGTGCAAAGCAAGTTAGAAAAGACCTCCCAGGCTCCTACCTACCAGTGGCTCATTGTCAACCAGGAAGGATGTACTAAGTTCTATCTAGGACCCTTTCCACATTTGCATTAATGATTTGGATAATGAAATGGATATTAAACTTATTAAATTTGCAAATGACACCAAGCTGGGAGGGTCTGCAGGCAGGTTGTTGGATGAGATTAGAATTCAGAATTTTCATGACGAATAGGAGAAATGGCTTGAAGAAGACAAGGTGCATTCCGTGAGACCAAATGCCAGGCTCTAAGCATAGGTGGAAATGAATACGCTGACAAACACAAGCCAGGAAATGGCTGTTTTATGAGAAAGAATTGGAGAGGCCTTTAGCAGATCAGTAGCTGAACACAAACCTGCTTTGGGGGAAAAATACAAGGATGCTGATAGCAGGGAAGGTGATGTGCTATTGATATGATGGAACGACATTCACAGAATCATAGAATGGTTTGCATTGGAAGGGAGCTTAAAGACCGTCTAGTCCCAACCCCCCGGTCATGGGCAGGGACACCCTCTGTTAGACCAGGCTGAGCAAAGCCCTGTCCAACCTGGCCCTGAACGCTTCCAGAGATGGGGCAGCCACAGCTTCTCTGGGCATTCATCTCCTTTTAGAAGCATTGTTGAGACTTGGGCTGTGGTGATGTGCTTGCTTGTTGGTGTTATAAGGAGAAAACATGTGCCCCAGTGGGAGAGGTTGCAAAGGGAGCAAGGAGACTGCTTGGAGGTTTGCCTAATGTGGCCTTTGAAGACAGAATGAACATATTAGGGTTGTTCAGAGTGAAAAAGGCTGAAGGGGCATGATCACAGGCATCAAATGTATAAAGGAAGGCTACATAGAGAAATGGAATCATGGAATCATAGAATAGTTAGGGTTGGAAAGGACCTTAAAATCATCAAGTTCAAACTCCCATGCAATGGGCAGGGACACCTCACACGAAACCATGTCAGCCAAGGCTCTGTCCAACCTGGCCTTGAACACTGCCAGGGATGGAGAAGTCATAGCTTGCTTGGGCAACCCATTCCAGTGCTTCATCACCCTCACAGTAAAGAACTTCTTCCTTATATCTAATCTAAACTTTCCCTGTTTAAGTTTTAACCCGTTACCCCTTGTCCTATCACTACAGTCCCTAGTAACCATTTTTCCTCTGTGTCCCTCTGACATAGCAGAAAAAGTAGTGGAATTAGATGGCAGCATGTAAGATTGTTAGGTAATGGGGAGTATATCCTGACAGTATGTACTGTGAAGGACTCAGAAGTTTGAGGAATTGCAGGCTTCAAGAACTTCTGTTGAATGGCTGGATAAATACGATCCCTTGTCAGAGCATCCCCTGGACAGGATGACCTTCCTAAGGCCTTCAGATCCTAAACTAACTAGTGAAAAACTGCATTCCTAGGGCATTTACTTAAGGAAAACACCAGTGAAGAAAGTTTTCCAAAGAAATTACTCCCTTACCACCCCTCTCAGAGGAAGGTTAAAGTGCCTGTAGCTACATGGAGGTAGGCAGTCGTGTCAGCTGTAGAGCACAAGCAGTTGTGGCAGTGAAGAGCTTTCCCTTCCATCTGCCCTGAGCTTTTTGTTCTGTGTGGACAGAGTATGAAATCATGTGAGTCTACTTGCTGGAGCGGCAAGGAATTAAAAAGGGCATAAGGGAAGATGGTGCTTGCTTTGTACATGGGCCAGTACACTCATCTTTGACGCCTACTGTCACCTAAGAAATACCTCTCTGGAACAATAGGGACCATTTGTAGCCCGGTACATCTGCACTTCATAGTTCTTGCAGGGGCACTGTTGGTACCTCTTCTTCCTCTCTGCAGTAATCTAGCACTGTATCCAATAAATTAGGATTAGAAAGAAAGAAAATCAAAAACAAAACAAGGTTTCCATGTGATGATGCTGTTCATATCCCTTGCAGTGGAAATTAAATGTAAAATTATGTCTCTTGAAGATCAAGAAATGACACGATGGAAGAGTATAATAGAGTGTAAACAGAGGGTAAATGGTAAACTTGCAGTGCAGTGCTAAATGAAAGATTCCCCTTCTTTCAAGGGTATTCCCGTCCAGAGTGAGATATACTGCTTTACCTTGAGATTCTGATTCATTTCATGACATTTCATCTTTAATTTTTGCTGTAGCTTTGTTTCACTGTATGCAGTATGGATTCATTTTGTGCTTTCCAAGTGTGTTGAGCAGTTTGTGTGTATTCAGCAGAGGAGTATCTGTGGTATTAAGAGAGAACTTGATCATGTAACAAAGGGCTGTGAGTTACATACGTGCAGATGGAAGAGGCTAGGATTTTCCTGTGTGGCCTAACTTTTGCATTTCAGGCTCACAAGTGCTGAAGTTTGCACCTCTAGTGTTGCAGTAATAATACCAAGTGATCTGATATCAAGATCAGTGAGGCCATACAGCAGTTGACGACAGCTTGTTCTCTGCCTGTTCTCTAAGCAGGCTCTCGGGCATGGTGGTTGCAGAAGCAAGTTCGGAGTCTCTTTATTAAAGGAGGAGTCTCCACCAGCGCTGTGGTATCTCTGTCTGAGGAGATCTCTTTTGCAGAGGTCGTAACTGCCAACTTGTCAGGTATTTCCTGGAATTGTCAGGCTCTCTGGGGTGCAGCAGACTGTGGTGTGTAAAGCAGCAACACTGACATATCACTTACGTAGTTCTGCTAGCCTTACCCTCTCTGTGAAGTGGGCAAACTGTCTCTGTCTTGTGCAGAATTTGCATTATCTAAAGATCACTGTGTATGCTATGGTCCATTCGCCTTTGCAAATGCTGTTTAAATATAGCATCCATAAATAAATGTTAAATAATTCATGAGCACAATTTTGTAAATTCTGCTAGGCCACACCTCTCTAGGGGCATATTTATGAACATGCGTCAGCCTGGAATCAATGCGTCTGCCAAGCGTCCTACCTCTGAGGCAGAATTCCCACATCTAGCCCAAAATGCTGCAAACGACTCTGATTCCACTTCACTAGTCATCCATCATACTGTCACTTTAATTCAGATGCTGCTACTTGTTTTAATAACATACATCTTACACAAAGAATATTGCTAACACAAGATTCTTGAGGTAGATTTTTTACAACCTCATAAAATGGTATTAACCCTTTGATCCCTGGTATTCTTTTCACATGGGGTTTTTTTATGCTTATCAATAACCTGTGTTCATGGGGTCTATTCATGCTGGAGAATCCGACATCAATCACCGCAGTAAAAATATTATTCTTCCAGCATTACCCTAAAGAATTATGGAAAGAATAAAAGTGTTATTGCAGGAATTATTTAGCAAACAATAGATGGATAAAATGTATTATGGTAAGTGTTAAATTATATCACCTCATTACAGGAAACTACCTGAGATAGCACAGGAGGTAGTTCAGTGCATTTTCTAAGTAGTTCAAAGAGAACAATAGCAGAATCCCACAAAAGGTTTCACTATGAAGCCCTGGGATGACAAGGCAAATGATGTATTATCAAATAAAATGATAGGTTGGGGGGGGGAAGGAGAATTCTACCTGCATATTTCTGACTTGCACCTGGAGATATTTTGGGGATGAGGGGAGAGGAATAATAGTAATTTAGTTAAGTGCTTAACCCTCAAGTATTTAAGAGGCTTTTTTGTCAGTGTCTTTATAGAAATATCTTCCTCGTTTTAACAGAGCAACATGGAATGTACAGTTTTAAAAGATATTTTGCTTCGATTCTGAATAAAGAACACACTAAGTTATTTCTTTCTTCCTTCTCCCTGCTTTTGCTTTTCCTTTGCAGTCAGCGCTAGGAATTAGAACAGATTTGACTGAAATGCTTGATTAAACCAATTACTAAAATCATGCCCATATTTTAGGTATTATTAAGGATACCTAAACAAGGTTGGGTTCTGTGATTTCACCAAGTAGACTCTTATCAGTTAATGCAGATTTAGAGAGGGGGAAAAAAAGCATAATGTTACTGTGGGCTCATGGGATTCATTTGATCAACATGATTAAATTATTTCCTTACTCAGCTAGAAGGAAATTACTAGTAACCAGACATTATGTGTCTGTTAATTATGTGCAATAAGGTTCTCTGCTATCACACCAGCTCTTGCATTCATGTTCTGTGTGTTTTAAAGGCATTCTCATTTTTTAAATGTAAATATTGAGAAGGGACAGCTATAATTTTCATTCCATTATTTAATAAATATCTAACATGCCAAAAAGCACTTGTAAGAAGCAGCTGTTTGTCCTTGGTGTAATCATAGGCAAGTTTGTGGAAATGACATGCTAGCATTTCACATGTTTTGGGTCGCCCCCAACAGGGTGTTTTTTTTTTGCGTTGCAGTCTTTCATTTTTTAGGTTGGATCATTTATTATTATAAGGAATGTGAAGGAGGTTTTGCCAGAAACCTGTAATTTTGCTTGAAATTGTTAATGTCCCTGATGCGAGGTCTGCTCACCTATACATTGTCTTTGTGCCAGATCTACATTCTGCTCTGATGCTGCCCAATCTAGGATTTCAAAAGGATTTTTTATAAAGGAAGAAACAACATATGGTACAAGAGGGGCCTTATTCTTTTTCTAATGAAATGATGGGCTTCTGTTTCATATTAAAGTGTTAATAGGTCTGAAATTAGGTCTCAAAAAAAGAGAATAGTGCTTTTAAAATTCTTAATATGATTCATTATCTGCAGTCAAAACCAGATGACATTTATTTTTATCCAGAAAAAAAAAAATAAAAAATAAAGGCAAGCCAGAGGGAAAAAAAAATCCTGGATTCAGGCTCTGATTTATTAAACAGAAAGCTCTTTAGAATCAGAGCTTGGGCTGGAGGCTGGAGGTTTTGTTTGAGTTTGAGAACCTTCATATGTTTATGAAATCTAAACAAATATTTCAAAGAAGGTGGTGTCACATTTGAAGTAAGTGATCCTATTAGGCACTGGGATACGGCTGCTTTGTTGAAGAACTGGGCAGCATTTTATGTATGATAGTGCTGTGTACTGCTAATATACCAAGACATTACTTTCATCCGAAATGCCGATAGGACTGAACTTCTCTCATGCACTTTGGCTTTCAGTGTTAATAATGAATGAATAAAGTTCAGAGGATAGAAGCTAAATGGATATTGTGCTTTAAAAGAATGAATTTTAAC
Organism: Pezoporus occidentalis; assembly: GCF_034315485.1. Classification (NCBI taxonomy): domain Eukaryota; kingdom Metazoa; phylum Chordata; class Aves; order Psittaciformes; family Psittacidae; genus Pezoporus; species Pezoporus occidentalis. The sequence goes on from NW_026912779.1 coordinate 9,772,506, forward strand.
TAACAGCGTGCCGAGCTCTTCAGAAACGAGCGAAAGACAGTAAATGGACACATTTATTGGGAGTGGATGGGAAGGCTATAGTGAGGTGTTTGTATGAGTTAACGCTGGCATAAAACACTAGACATTTCAGTACAATTGAAAGTACATGTTAATTAGACATAATGAAGGTTTGATGACATTTCCTTGATTATGTGGATTTTGGGTGCCTCTTTTTTGCCATGGTTTGCTTCCATAGGATAGCCATCTCTTCCACACCCTGTTATTTGGTATCATTATCTTACCCTATGTCTGCCAGAAAAGCATGAATTTAGTGGTTTCTGAGATCTTGGTCACTGCCAGTAGGTAGCTTAGAAAGTACCTTATCTGGAAGCATCATCTGGAAGATGCCTTCAGACTCTCTTTATCTGATTATTACAAACCACCAAGCTGAAGTCAGCTTCAGTATTACAGTGTCAGCTCATGTCAACAGCGGGTCTGCCTCAGAACAGTCATCAGTACTTGTAGCATGTAGAAAATGGCAGCGAAGCAAAAACATCTGCAACCTGTACCAGTTGGGCTTCTCTTCAACGCTCTGCCTCCCACCTCTGTGTGCTGTAATTGCTTAACCCAGAAGACAAGGCACTTAGAAATGCTCTCGGACATGTATGGGAACACAAAGTACGGTTGTATATAAGTAGTGCTTGTGATCGACTGTGTCAAAGTCACAAAACAACTATCCTCAGCACTTTCTGATGGATACAAAAAGAATTGCATAGCGAAGAGCTAATCCCAAAATGATGTGCATGTATGTGGAGAGTTGCGCCTGACATTCACATTAATACCAAATGAGTTCATCGTGATTAATGTTATTACATTAAATATCGAAGGAATTAATAATGATTAGACCATTATTTTAAAGGGTTACCAACATGACACCAGCTCATTTTTTAATAGCTGTAGACAGTCTGGTTTAGACTTTTTTTCTTTGCACATTTCCAGTCCTCACCTCCTTCGACCAAATACACTCACTTGGAATTTCATCTTACTGAATTTATGATTTTATGGCTGTGTTTCCTGCCAGGGCTAAATCCAAGTCCCAATGAAGTCATTAGGAGCTTTGCTATGCACTTCACTGCTGCAAAAAAAATAAAAAATGAGGCCTGATCCTGATTTCCCTGGACTGACAAGCACTACTTCCATTGGCTTCATTGGAATATTATATGCCCCCTTGAGACTAGGAAAATAGTAAGATGATATTAGATTGTTTGAGGGTTTTTTAATTATTTAGCATAGAAGGGAGGTTTCTCTGTCATACCTCAGATACCGTTGTGGGAAGATGGAAAGAAAAACAATTAAACGGAATAGTGAACATACCATATATGTAAAATGCTCCCAGAAAACTCTCTCCATGCATGAAGGCGAGTCGCTCCAAAGAGTTCAGGAAGTCACTTGGCCTTGTCATGTGCTGCAGGCCCATGTATTGGAATAAACCAGAACTGAGATGGGGGAAAGGTTGCAAACAGTCTGCTGTGACATTTAGTAAACATGATGGCCAGAACTGGGGAATAGCCACCCATCACAAAAGGATTCTCTTTGTCCAGTAGCTTGCACTGTGTATGTGGCAGATGTAAAGACAAAGGGGTTCTTGCTTGCTTCATGTCCTTCATCATCCTGGGTTTTAATGAAAACTGACTTTTCTGTTTTTAGAGGAGCTTTGCCCGAAGGACTGAGCGTAATGTGCGTTCTTCTTCCTTTTCCAAAAAAACCAAACCCTGCCTTCAAAGAGATCAGTAAGAAAGTCCAAATTGCATGTGCAGTATTATGTTTTAAATAAAACTGCCTTAAGTGGGGTAAAAAAAAAAGATGCAGACTTCGCAAATAGGAAAAATGCCTGAACCAGATGATTAAGATCTGTGTGCTCTATAGGAATGGCTGCCAACACTTGGGTAATATGCTGTTTCTTGATGCACAAATAGTATTATATTCCATACTTCTAATACAACTAAAGAAGCCAAAAGTTCTCGTAAATTATCTATTCAGTAGAAACTGCTAAAACCTACTAAATCTGTTTTGAAATACTAATATTTCATAGTATTTAAAAATAGTGCATATCAAAGTGTGTCATTTATAGAAGGGAGAAGGCAAATATTTTTTCATTTCTAATTTGAAATTCTTGGGTAGCAGGATAAATCTTGTAACATCTGTCTGGTTTCTTTTTCTCTGTGTTGATTTTTCACTGGCCTTAGCTAAGATTAAAGTGCTTCTTGATCAGCTGCTGCTGCTTTGTCATTTCAGTCCATTCACAGAAGAGCATATTAGGAGCCACACTTTGGCTGTATTTGATTTTTCCTGGTTTAATTGTTAAGAATTTGCCTGTGATTGCTTTGTAAAATGGCAGCTTGGGGCTTCCATTTGGATTTTTTTTTTCTGCTGTACAAGAATTTCAAGTTGCCAGAAGCCTACTTTTTATTATGTTGCTTTTCCCATAGGTCTTCCTGTTGTGCCCAACCTCTTCAGCAAGTGTGTGTATATATATATATATACACACACATACATATATATATACACACACATGCACATATACCTGTATACTAGGAAATTAACCATATCAGGGACCATTCTGTGGCATTGAGGCTCTTGGGCACAAGACTGCCCACTTGCATGTTGTTGTACGCTTTTGCCTTCAAAATTATGATGGTTGCATGGAGGCTGCCTGTTGGGAATGGTCCCTAAGCTATGAAAATACCTGGTCTCTGCCCAGGAGCTGGCTAAGGGATAGGTTGGGCCAAAACAGGCAAGGGGTGGGGCTGATGACCGGGCAATGTAGGTGGTGGAGCTACTGCTTGTAAAGCATGCAAGTGCCTTGGTGTGCTCACTGCATAATTATATCCCTCTTGCTGCCAAATGCTGGTTCAAAACCAGGTTTTTTTACGTCCAAATTTTGTGTCCATGTTTGCTGTGTCCATTTTGTACCCTCACGCACTGATTTTTCGGAAGTGTGATAGCTTTTCCTTTCAGTAGATGCCAGTGGACAATACCTCTAAAAATCGCTTCAGAGACGCTTGAATGTGAAGCTCAGGGTCAAAGTCCCCTGTTCATAACTCCCTACTTAAATCTACACTTATATCTCACAAAAGGCATCAAGATTAAATTGTGTATTTTAGTGCACATACTTCAAGAAAGATTATTTTCTGTACCAGATATATAAATACGACCCTGAAAAATCTGAGCCCAGCTGTAGTTAGCCAAATCTATCTATTATGTATAAAATACTCTCTGGACTGGGCATTATTGTCAAATAGAATGTGTGTTGAGGTCTTTTGTGTAATTTGCATGCTGGAGAGATGTTGCCAGTTGTCAGTAGTGGTGGGGTCAGACATCACTGTTTCTGTTAGGATCACAGAATCAGCGACGTTGGAAAAGACCTTTAAGATCATCAAGTCCAACCATTACCCCAGGACTGCCAAGAGCACCTCTAAACCATGTCACTGAGGGCCTCATCTACACAGTTTTTGAACACTTCCAGGGACAGCGATTCCATCCCTTCCCTGGGCAGCCTGTGCCAATGCCTGATAGCCCTCTCTGTGAAGAAATTTTTCCCAGTACCCAGTCTAAACCTCGCTTGGTGGACATGGAGGCTGTTGCCTCTTGTCCTAAAGTTCTTGTTCCTCAGTTATGTGTCAATTTGTTGTAAAAACATCTGCAAAGTATATATACAAAGTAAAAGATTGTGCTTTCAGGTCTGGATGGTGTGCAAGTGGCAAGCTGACTGAAGAAACTTTGTGAATGTGCTTTGAAAGGTGCATTGAAATCCACTGGTGTGTTGTACAAAGACAAGGTCTGCTAGGAGTATTTTGTAATTATTACAGTGTAAAATCAAAGCCCTATGTGTATGCTTTATTTCTGGTTAGGCATTTGTTTTGCTGGAGGAATATGTAGTGGTTCCTGGCAGATTTCTGGTCCTTGCAGCACTAGTCTCAGTGCAGGGAGGATACCTCAGAAACATGCCCTGCTTGACTGCCAGCAGGACTGGCATAAGGCAAAAGGCTGGAGAAGCCTGGATGTGGGAAACCTACCAATGTGGTTAGAGAAAAGGGAATGTCCAGGCTGGTGAGTCTTAGGGCTTTGCTTACCTGGCTGGTGCCAAGAGTTGGTTACCCAAGCACTTTTAAGGACCATGGAGGACATCAGTGTGAGTACGTACCACTGGCATCAGGGGAGGCAAGCATTTCATAGCTCCAGCGCTTGTCAAAGCTTACATGAGAGAGGGAGGTTTAAATGTGTAACAGCGGCACCAAACCTCTTTGTGAAGGGGGACAGGAAGGTGACCGCAGCCTTGGCTGGTGCCCTGCGCATGTTGGCCTAACACCCGTGAGGCTCGGACCACAATCCCCCATGCACTAACGTGGCAGACGGCGTTGACAGGCTCGCCTACCCTGCGCCTTCCCTCCAGCGGGTCAGTGAGACTTATAGCAGTCTAAACTGGGAGAGTGTTACCTACTTAAACTGTTTTTCTGACTTAATAAGAATTTTTCATCTACAGCAAGCCATTTTAAAATATTGTCTATACACAAACAGTCATTCTGAATAATAGGCCTGCACACAGTAAATGTCAGCTCTTTAAATCACAGAGGACTTCGGAAGCGGAGTAGAGAATGCTTCATAACAGTTTAAACTTCAGCCTCCCATTTATTATGTATGTGTTTATAAATCTCTGAGGGGCACTCTTTTTCCTTCTGGGAAGCCCAAAGGAGCAGAGTTGTTTGTCAGCCCGGCTGGGTGGTGTGCGGTGCTGTGGTTGCTCCTTTGCATTCTGACCTCATTTGGTTTCAAGGTTGGTATCCAAGGTTGTGCCTGAGGAAATTTTATTTTCTCTTCTTCTAACAGCAGCGTATAGGACCTTTTATTTCTAGGAAGATAGTACCGGGAGAACAGAAAGTGGCGAGGGGTCAGCAGCACAGTGTTGTGTTGTATTTTCCTTTTTAAGCTGAACATGAGTGATCACCAGCTTTAGAAAAAGGCTCTTCGTTTGCCACATAGGAAGAGTCTAAGGGTATCTTGCACAAGAATGGCGTTGAAAAATTTCTTCAGCATTCCCATCTGTCTTGGTTAGTATGAATACTTTAGCATTAAATGAAGAAAAGGAGAATCCATCAATACTTAACAACTGACCTTAAGATAGGAATTCAAAGTTCACTACAATTAAACCCAAGTGTCAGCAGAACCCACAAGGGAGACTATCAATATGTTTGACTATACCTACCCATAGGTAGCAGATTTAAATTCTGTAAGGGAAAGGACTATGCATTATTCCTAATAAAAACATATCGTTGTACTGACTTATATCACAGACAAAATGCAGAAGTTCTGTGTTATGAATGATAGTGGGAGTGAAGAGCAAATGTGATTCTGGATGGAATTTCGTCATGTGACTCTATTGTAAACCAGATGTTTGTCAGATTCAGTGGGAGGATGTATCCATCTTGAAATTTTTAATAAGGTTACGTAAATGATTAAAAGCAAACATTTTCAAGGCTCGGGGTTTAAAAATAATTATATTTCTCTTAAATTTGTTATTTGCTTGGTAGATCATGAAAGATGTTTACGTAATCTGTATGGTGCAGCGCACCTCATGGATGGCTTCTTTCATTATGGTGTTTGATGTACATCCACAGCATCAGAAAAACAAAATATAAAGGGGCTGTTCCTCAGACATAAACAATATGTATGATGTAAAAAATATGCTCTTCTACTTTAAAAAAAGGCTGCAGCCAAACTTAAGTTATTGGGTAAGGTTCTGATGCTTGGAGGAGAGAATTACACTTCCATATGAAAAGCAGCGCTAGTCTGACCCCAAAGGGAGCATTTTCTGGGTAGAAAGTGTAGATATGTTGTCACTCTTGCTGCTGCAGCTGATTTTTCCTTTGGTTTCCCCATTTGAGTAAAGAAGAGGGAGAACAAAGCTTGAAAAAAGGGCAGACAGATAGGAGAAAGGGAAGCTTGATTTTGTAGCTAAGACTTTATAAGAGATTACTCTGCATATGTGAGTTTGGTCATGTCAGCATCCTTGTAATACCTGTGGGCAGTTTTGTGGGGCTACATTCAAGGCTAGTAAGTCTCAAGAATATTTTCTCTACAGTCCTTTTTGTTGGCAGATAATTGATAAGGGAACTTCATAGCAGGGTGTATCAAGTATACAGAGATACACACATAGATGCCACAAGAGTATAGAGTTACACGGGTCTCAAAAAAAACATGCTGAACAATCTGCTGTGAAGAGTTTTTGAGATTTTTATGTGGAATAGCATTTGATAGAATAGGAAGATGAACAAATCATATCCCTATTTCATTTAGGGAGGTAGTCTTCCGCTCAGTGAATTTCTAATTCATGGAGGAAAAGGACAAAGTGAGTTAAACTAGTAAAACAGGAGAATACCTTTCCCTGTGATATCATATCCCATGTACTAAAAGCTGTGTAAGTCCACTTCAGTTGTGGCATTTTAATATGCTAACCAACTTATTGGGAATGGTAACTAATATCTATAGCACTTTAATCATTCCTGGTGCCAACAAGAACTGTTGAATACAAAATCTCCACCAAGTCAGAAGGCAGTATTAATGCTGAGATATAACATACTAAACCTGAAAAGCAGGCTTCTGAATATGGTACTAATTCAACCACATTATGGATCGTTTATGGCCCAGATGGATTATATGGAAGATATTGCTGATGATCACTATACCCAAGTTAATGATGTGATAGAAACCTTGACACTCACTAGCGGAGAAATGTACTGCTGTAGCCTGCTGTCACACTGCTTTTCTAGCTGCCTCTTCACCTCCATCAGCTCTTGTGTGTGGCCTGGGAGGGTTCAGTACTGCCAGCTCAAAAATCAAGTAGATATTATCTTTCCTTATATAATAGTTAAGCATGCAAGAGACGTTGGTAATTCAGAGCCCTTAACTGCAATCTTTATTAGGAAAAAACAGGTACCACAAACTTCTCAGTAAAAGAAAGCAAAAGCTGTCCTTTAGTACTCTGAGTTGCAGAACATGGTTATTTCTGATTTTTTTGCTTGGATCATGATAGGTTTGAGAGCACGATGCATGTATATCTGTGGGAAAGAGAAAAAAATAGCGTTACTGGAAAATTATGCAAGTTATGATGATGTGATACCAGTATTTTTCTGCAGCTGTCTCACTGATGGTGACTGGGCACCCCTGTCAGTGTAGGGGATCCCTCAAATGTTTAGTGAGTATGAAGATTTTTCCAGCACACTCTCTGCATTCAGGCAGTTGGAAAGATGGAGCAAGTCATCAATGTCTTGGCTTCCATTTAAGCTTGAGAAATAACATCACGATTGCCCTGTTGAGATACAGAAATGTATCTCAAAAGCCCAGAGCAGGACAGTTGCTATGAGGAATTTCTTGCATTGAGTAATGTAATTTTACAGCCTTGAGATTGTCTTGGAGAATGTTACTAAGTTAAAAATGTCAGCCAAGATCAAAGCAGAGTGAAAAATGTGTTGCTGGAGCAGAGAATTGGAGGTGAGGGTAGGAGACCCCTCCTACGAGACTGTGTCCAGACCCTGGGCCCACTTATCCCTCTATCCCTCCTGCTGCCCCCTGACCACATTAGCTAATCTCATTGTAGAGATACAGGACAGGAAATGATAAAACATGAAATAGCTGAATCTGACTTACTTTGAATGTCTGTCAAGTTTCATGTCTTTTAAGTTCTAAACAGATTTATTTCACTTGTATCAGTCATTCTGTGGCAGGTCTACATAAATCAGAAAGCAGTCTGGGAGAAGGTCCTTAAGTTGCCAACTTGCCTGTATCACAGATTCCCACAGAGTGCATAGTTATACATGTATATGTGGGAGAGATTTGAGATTCAGTAATCATCATGGCGTGTCACTTTTCCTCATAGCTAAATACCCAGAGGAGCTGGCTGAAAAGGTTAGCTGTATCTGTCAGGTTTTTTGGGTACAACAAAGGATCTTGTCCATTCAGTCTAAATAAGGCGTAATCTTGGCTACATGGGTCAAATATTCCAAGTTCATTTACCAAATCACTGGGCAAATGTCACAAGTTCCAGACAGACTTAGTACAGAGCGATGCAATCTATCAATACTTAAGCATATTGGAGGGAGAGCATCATGGCTGGGAGTGTTATTTATTCAGTGAAGCACAAGCTAAAACGAACAGCATGCTTTGGATAGAGAGGGTGGGGGTCTACCTCTCATCTTTCCAATGAGCTTTTTTATTTCCATGTAGAGAGGTTTTGTACTCAAAAGAACTGTAACAAAAGCCATTCAGACTCACTTGCCATCCAAATGTATTATTTCTCCCAGTTAGACTGCAAAATCTTAAGGAAAACAAGTTTTTGCTAATAATTTTCAGTTCAGATTGGACCTGTGTGGGTTTATAAGGTCATTCGCTTGACTGAGCAACCACGGACGTTACACAGTGGGAAGTGGGCAGGGCTAGTGCTTGACAGCTGTTCTTGGGAGTGATGGCCATATGTATCCCTTGCCACAGGACTGGTTTTCTGATTGAGATCATTCATTTGTGGAAATACTTGCCTGCACTCTGAGGGATGATGCCGTAAATTCGAAACAACATGGAGATGCATTGGGTTTACACAGGCATGTGTGGGCTCTGTGGGTCTCTGCCTGACAGCTCCAACTGGCAAAGGGTCACTTGTCCCTCTGAACCTTTCAAGGTTGCCACTATCAGGAAAAGGTGCAGAATAGTGTCTTGTCTAATCAGGGAGATCACTTTTAGACACTCACAATAAAGTTGTTTTTATTGCCTTAGTTGTATTGTGTGTCAGTGGGCAAGCACCTGTGTGTGCTCAGAGGAAAGGTATTTCTTTGTCTTGGTGCCTCTCTCTCTCTTTCTCCCTTGGTCTGACTCATCCACTTATCTTGTAAGCTTTGTTATCACTGAGAATGCCTCTTATTGTGCTTAGATACTGTGCCTATCGGAATGATCTTGTTTGAGATATCTTCATTTCACAGATGAATATAACCAGGCACGCAACAACCCTTAAAGGCCTTTGCTAAGGTTGCAAAGTGAGGTAATGCGAGTATCATGATTGCCTGTACACACTGAATTTAGCTGTCCTCTGCATATGTGTCAAGATACAATCTTTAGTGACTTGTTCACTCATTATTTCTTCCACAGGCCACTTCCCTTAGCTGTCAGTCTGTTCTTCTAACTCACTTGCTCTGTGTGCTTTCCTAGGTCTTTAAAATAGCAACCTGAAAGCACAGAAATACAGTGGTGACGACATCGTATGAGCCATCAATATCCTTGAGAAGTTCAGGGGCAGGCTGCATGGCATTCTGAACTGTTTGGGTTTTATTTTTAGAGGGCCAAAATCTGAAGAGGCAACTCGTAGAACTATCTGTACAGAACACAATCTATGAAGCAAATAGGTTCTCGTCGGGTAGTGATTCCATCACTAGGACAAGTTTCATGCTCTGCAGACCTAAAGCAGTCTCAGTAAGTGTCCAGGGCACATCCTTACTCTCTTGTGCGCTGTGCCAAATGTTTAATTACTCTTTAAGGGATTGAGACTATGCTGAGTTTACATGATACTGGAGTGGTTTCACATGAGATTGTCAATACAGATATGAGTTGGTTCTGCCTTATGGCTGCAAAGTATCATGGGTGTTGTGAGAGAAGAGAGTTCATCTGCACCAGGTAATTATCACGTTGTTGACATCATGAAAATGTAAGCAGTCTGCTCTGTCTGCAGCTTAGCAGGTGTAAAGAAGACCTGTTGTTGTTAAGCAGTCCACTCTCCATTCCCATCATTGTTTTCCTTCCACTCTCCATTCCCATCATTGTGTTTTTATAGTTTTCCTTAATGAATGCTCCCCAATATCTTACAGGTTCAGAGTGACTAGCTGGCAGTTTATATTCCATCTGCTTTACCTATTCATGACTTGTGAGTCTTAGCTTTTTGCTCGTTTTGCTCTAGTAAGAAGGCTGGAGGGAGAGGGAGAGGGCCTAGCGTCACTAACATCTAGTCCTTGCATGTTGCTGGAATTTTTCTGGTTCTTGAATCCTTACCCATATTACCCCATAATCCACCTTAACACATGGAAACAGTGAATAGCATCATAATTGGCTATCTAACAGTATAGTTAACAGCATCCTGTTTGAATAGAGTCATGGTGTCAAGCTTGCAGGTCTGTAGGGCTTTACTAAGACTTTATTTCCATTAGCACTCCAATCCACAGCATCTGTAAATTCATAATTTTAATCTGCACATTTTTAACTTAACAATGAGTGATAAGCTAAATCCAGCCTGATTATGCCTGCTCTAGCAAAGGTGTCAAACCACTATGGAAATAAATAAAAGAATTCTTTATGAAGTAACCATTGGACATGCTGCTGTTGCTATTTGTAGAGTTGTTGTCTTTCATTAGCTTGTTTTTCAACGAGGTTTTAAAAAGCCATTCCGAATTGTGTAAATATCTGAATATAATTGGCTTTCCAGTTTCACAGCTTATCAGAAGGAGAAAGAGAGAAGGGGGTGGAAACACTAGATATTTCAAAGACAGTAAGTGCATTTGATGTAATGGTCTATGATTTTATCTTTTGTTGTTTAACCCAGGGTTGAAGAAACAGATGGTAAGATTTTCTAGGAAGCTTAAAACAGAAGCCAAGCCAATACAAAACTGTTCAACTATCAGACAGGGTATATCCATTCTGTCGCTTTCTTTTTTTTTCCCAAATCACAGCCCATCAAAAGAAAGGTTTAGCTTCATAAAAAGATATTTACCAGGGAGCTTTTTGCAAAGGAGAAAGGCATGCTTTGTTAAACCAGATGCATTTTATTTTTCCTGGAACCAAGATTTATGAAAGCAGTATGCTCATATTTCTCCATATACAGTAATTGGAACTCATTATGCTAATTGTATTTCCATTATCACTAATTAACAATCATAGTGACCTGGCCCACAGTCTAATTTGTCTTTAATCTGTTTTTGTATAGGGAGTTTTACCCTGTAATTTCAAGGTGATAATTCTATTCAGCACAACTTTATTGAATAGTGAAATGTAATACTTGTAATATTTAGGGCTGTTCCCATTCAGATGGTTCAAAGGGAACGGGAAGTGAATTTATACCTGTCCACGCTGCTGCATTAGTGGATCTGCCTCCCTCTTGCACTACCTGTGTCTGACTTAACCTCTATGCAGCTTATCTAGAGTAACTAGAGGTTGGTCAACATTTGCTGATGAGATTTGCAAGCTGTGAAGGAATGTGTGTGTATGTGTTTATTGGTGGATAAATCAGCGGGAATTTGCCGTCTTTCACTTCGTGACACTTCACCTGCAGGAAAACAGGATTTTCTTTAAACGGTGTTTCTGGTGTAGTATAAAACAAGTCCTATGGCTCTGTGTCCTGGGGGGGACACCCCTTGAGCTTAGCATGAAAAGTGGTTTGTGTTTGTTTTTTTTTCTTCTTATTTAAACAAGTAAACGCTTGTTTGCTTTTTCTCCAGGGTTTGCTGGCATTCAGGCATTCCAGCCTTTTTTCCTGCGGGTTCAGAGTGAAGGAAATGAGCAGTGCTTTGCCAATGGGGTTTGCAAATCCTGTCGGACTGCTCATCCCTCTCGAGTCAGTGTTACAAAACCTCTCAGAGACTTATTCAGGCAACCCCAATGTTTTTCTCTGGCGCTGCTCACCTACTGCCCTTTTCCCCCTGCTGATTCACTGTCTGTGCGTTGCTGCTGATGTCATTTTGTTCCCATCTTACCCACCGATCGATTGATACCAATAATACTGTGCTGTGCAAGCCCTCTCCCTTAAATCCTTGGCTTCTTTCTTGGCTTCCTATCCACACAGAGTGTCACCTTTCAGTCAGGTGGGTACTAAATTTGTCGATTTGCTCTATTATTGCATACCCTTTGCACTGTTCCTGCTGTGCTTTGTCACTGAGGACTTTGTAAGCTGAGAGCAACTCTCGTCTGAGTCACTGATCTATATACCCCCTTCCATTTCTAACCTTCTGTCCCAGGAACAGCCCAGGTGTCTGGTTGAAGGAAATTTGTGTCAATGTAGCCTAAAAGCTTTACGTCATTTGTTGATTCGTCCCTAGATAGATACGAATTTGTACATATATATACCTTTATGTATACAAATATATATATGTGGGTATATATACATATTTTTCTCAATCAGTTATTTTCCAAATTATTTCTCCTGCTGCAGCAATCTCCCCCCAGTGCCTTGGTCTCCCTCTATGTGCCTCTTCCCTATTTAAAAAAGGTAATAATAAAGAGGTGAATCAGATTACTGTCGCAAATCCTCACGGCTCCTTCTCTTCACACTGGAATGTGTGACCTCCCAAATCCACAAGTGAGCCCTGCTTCCTTTCAGCTCCATGGGGGAAGCATGAAAGCCCCCTGCGTCTGATCCCACTTCAGCTGCCTGGGTGGCACAGCCTTTGCATAGTAAATGCTCTTCCTTCACCAGCACGTAAATCAAAGGGTACCACCTGATCGACAAAATAATCTTAATCAATGCTTTCACCGTCTGGCTTTCTCTACCAAATATAACTCCCTGTTGATGTTTCCCATCCTCCCTTCTGTTATACCAGATGGTGTATGTTCCAGTCTTTTTATTTTCCTTCCCTGACCACGACACTTTGCTCAGTCCAGAGATCTTCATACTGCATCCCCTGAGTGTTCTCATCAGCGGCTCTGTCCTGCTCATTGCATCTTGATGTTTCAAGCATCTTGCACTAATGACCCTCCCCTTCCCCCCTCCTTTGCACTTTTTTCACAGAATTTGTTCCCATAGGTCGGGCCACTGGTATCTGTTAGCACATGTGCTTTAACCATCACATATCCTAAGTGACCTCTGAGTCTGGATAAATGTTGGCAGCATCTAGGCTGGTTTTATTCTTCTGTATTACAGCTTCCTAAATTCTTCAGGATAATTTCAGACTGTAGGAACCACTTTCTTTTCGTTTTCTTCCCCCCCCCCCCCCCCCCCCCCCCCCACCTTTTTTCTTTCCCCCATGGAGAACATTACAGAAGTTGATCTGCTTTACATTATCTGCAATTATGTTGTTGCTGGATAGGATGACATAATAACATAAGCATCGGTCAGAAGAGCTGTACTTCCTAGATGTACAGATTTGATTCATGGCTTTGTCTTTCTGGGGTGTTTACTCTGAGAAACAAGTGGCATGTTTGTGCTGCAAAAGGGAAAACAAGGAGCAGAAATTTTCAGGCAGAGGCCCTAGCAGAATATGCCATATTACATGGGATGTGTTTTCTGTGGCATTCAGGTTAAACAGTGCAAGATAGGCTCAGTCTTGTGCTCAGTGAAATTTGTAAGTTGTCTCTGCAGGTACACAAATCCTCCCTGCTCTTACTGTTCTGTATCAAAATAGAGACATTTTATGTTCTTTCTACTGTAACAGACTCTGCAAAAAAATTTAGTCTCCTTTCCTGGGGTGCTATGGCACAACAGGACTCTGTGAACTTAAGATGTGAATATACTCTACAATTCACAGCTGGAATCAACGGAGTAACCTCTCCATCTCTCCTGCACCCCCATAACATTGAGTATATGAGGCCAGCTTGACTTCAGAGCCTCTTACAGCAGCAGCAGAGTAACTCACCTGCAGCAAATCCCAGGCTGAGTAGTTCCAACTTCAGCTCAGCCAGCCTTTGGGTAGAGAAACACAATCTCCCTAGACTGCCCGGCTCTCCAGGCTGCAGTTCCGCTCTCGCTGGGCACATGCTCACTTAATACAATTTGTAGCAAATGTAATAGACGTGAGGAGTTGAAAGAGAGGCTGAGTATCTAAATTGCAAAGACCACAAATCAGTCACTGAGTAGATAGATATGCTAAGTGAAGGCCATTTTTTCTGGAGTATCTGACAGAACTGGAAATCACAATGCCGAGCGATTTTATCATGGAGGATTTTCAATTTGTTGTTTAGAAAGATGGGTCAGTAAGCATCCTCTTTATCCCTAATGACTAAAGAATGTAAATAATCTTGTTGTAACCATCATTCATGTACGTTTTCTATCTGTATGAGGTATATTGCCTTCTAGGTATTTGTTTTTCTCCCATCAAGAAAGCATAAGGGCTTTTCTTTTTTTTGTCCTCCAGTTAAAAGAGGCACTGCAGACTAATAGCTCCTTCCGTCATCAAAGGGGTTGATGCAGCTAACATTTTAAGTGGTATTGTCTGCCAGTAATCCTATTGTTGAAGACTGCAGTGCACAGGGAATGTGTTTTCCTTGGAAAGGTAGGCTGTAGGGAAATGTAATGACTATTCAACTCTTAAACCAAAGCAGAGACTGTAATCTAGGGTCAGAAGGATTGTACCAGCTATTTATTCTAAAGAAAAGCCTAAGCCCTTCTACTTCATTATGTTTCATAAGTCTGAATACAAATGATCAGCAACTCCAGTGATTTGTATCATACTCTTTCACTTGTGTGCTGCCATTTTGGAAATACAGCTCCTCACCTTTGTTCCTCCAGTATTGTTTTGGCCGGTGGTGAAAGAGGTCTTGAAACATTTATTGCACTCCAATACAGAATTATATGTTCAGAGAAGAAAAAAATGTGGTCTGTGTAACTCTGATGTGGTAGAACAATTGCTAGGATTTTACAAATAGAAGGGACCTTTGCAATCTAATGGCCTGTGTACCATCACTCAAGCAACTTCCTTGAAAGCCTTCTTGAAGTCCAACAGTTGTGATTTACTTTCCAGTGCCTTTTATGACTTTGTTGACATGACTATGATTTAAAAGTTTCTCTTGATGGAGCATCTACTGCAACCTTTAATTGGTTGTCTTCCCTGTAAAGAAAAAAAATAAAAGTGCTCCATATTCTGGACCTTAATTTGTCTAATTTGAACTTCAAGCCATTGAATCTTGTTAAGCCTTTGTCAGCTAGATTGAAGAGTCATCAATTATCAATTTTCATTCCCTTTGATAATAGACACTTATAGACTAATAAATTATCCTTTAACCTTTTCTTCATTAAGCTAATAGATTGAGCACCAGGAGTCTCTCACTTCAAGGCATATTTTCCATCTTTTTTATTCCTTCGTGTTACTCTGAATTCTCTGCAATTTTTCAACATCCTTCTGAAGTGTAAGCACTGAGTGTGTATATACAATAGGTCTTGCACTATAATCAAGGATACAGTTGTGTTGCTTTTCTCTATACCTTCTTGAAGTTTTTATGTTTGTCTAGCAACAGATCACCGTAACTATCAGATTTTTCCAGCAAAGGCCCTCACAAATGATTATTCACAGTGACTTCTAAGTACCAATTACGAAGACAGAATCATTTCCATCAATTCAGTTTTGTTTCTGGCTATATGACCTGACATTTTATCAGGTTGAAATGTGCACTGTGTGCTCAGCAAAGCAGAGAGATTACCAAGTAGATGAACTCTGAATTGTGTGTTTGTTAATTTGTTTGAATCATATGACTGGGTGTTTGGTCCCTGAATAGGTAAGACAAGGAGAGATCTATTTGTCGGTCTGAAAGACCTAGGCTGGGATCAGTCCCAGTGAATAACAGACAAGATAATAGAAGGGTGTTAATTTGCCATTTTGGATAGAGTGGTGTGAAAAGTAGTAATGAATTGTTAAATTGTGGTCAGATCATGCTTCTGATAGAGGCTCCTGATTTCAAAACTCAAGGCAATACAGCAAGCTTATGACAAGCCCTCCAGTTGCCCCATTCCCTGGTGTGGAGAGTGGGAAAATTCTGCAGGGGATGGCTGGACAACATGATACTGGGCTGTTTTACTGAAAACAAAGCTTTAATCTTCAGTTGAAAATTGGCCCAAGTTGCTGGTGTTTAATGCCGGTACGTTCTAGTCCTGATGGTGTGAGTGTTTAGTATTAACTCTGAGGCCACAGTGAAGAAATTGGAAAAGGCTGGGGGGAAAGACAGTCAAGTGGTAACTCATAGGAAACTGGAACTGAAGTGGCTAGGGGAGTGTCATTATAGCTATAGCAGCAGGCTTGTGTTTCATGGAAAACTGGTCATCTTAGGAGGGAAAAGGTAATGTGTTTTATTTTGTTTATTTTAATGATCTTATTCATATTGTGGATTCCATTATTTAGCTGCTCAGTAGAAGCATTCATAACAGAATTGGCATTGTGAAGAACCTAGAACTTCAATATAGTCCTTCAAAGATACTGAAATAAAATGGAGGCAACTCTCCTGATAGCAGAATACTTCAAATACAGTTTATATGGAATCCTTTTTTCCTTGCATGAAACTTAAACTCTAGAAGTAAAATCTCTTATTACTGGACTGGAAAATTATCTGCAAATCTGTGGCAAAAATATTGAAACTAGATTTGAAAAGAAATACATGGGGTAGGGAGCAGAACACACTAATCTGGTGTTTATCGTTTTGTAGGAGAAGAGATCCATTAATGTTACTAATTTTACTTTTCTTTTTTTTTTTTTTTAATCAAGACTGTGGCCAAGATTTCATAGAATCACAGAATAGGTTGGGTTGAAAAGGATCTTAAGTTCTCATCTAGTTCCTACCGCCTACATAGGCACGGATGCCCATGGCACTAGACCGTGTCACCCAAGGCTCTGTCCAGGCTGGCCTTGAACACCGCCAGGGATGGAGCATTTTCCACTTCATGGGCAGCCTGTTCCAGTGCCTCACCACCCCCACAGTCCAGAACTTCTTCCTTATATCCAGCTTGAACTTCCCCTGTATAAGTATCATCAAGCTAGACACTTAAACACACAATATTTTGAGGTTACAGTGGAGAGTTTCCAGTTTTTCATAGCCTTATAGTATGAGTAGATGTCCTATAACATGGGTAGGTGTGCAGTTTTCATCTGGGATAGAGTTAATTTTCTTCCTAGTAGCTGGTATAGTGCTATGTTTTGGATTTAGGATGCAAATAATGTTGATAACACACTGATGGTGTAGTTGTTGCTTAGCAGTGCTTACACTAAGTCAGGGACTTTCTAGCTGGGCTATTCCCTCCTCCATTCCATTGGAGGTAAATAAGTGACTGGCTCTGTATTGTTTAGCTGCCTGCAGGTTAAACCATGACAACAGAAAAAGCTAGAGCATGTTAGCTCCACAAACTCACCCCTTAAGTTTCAACAGAAATGTTTGAAGTTCAAATAATGTTTAATGAAAGAAAAAAACCCAACCTAAATGTACTCAAGAAACTTAAGCATTAAAGAGAAAAATTAATTCAAAATGACCTTGCCAAAATAGCCAAGATTTATTAAATAATAAAGCTAGGATTCATTATTCCATTCAACCTAGGTTTAATAATGACTGAGCTATGGTTCTACAGCAGCTGAGTGAGGGAAAAGCCAGTTGCACCAATATATGGTGGTGGAAATGTATATTTAACTTAAACCCCCACAGTTGTTCATAACAATAACAGCCTCCAGGACAACACACTTGGAAGATAAAAGGAAAGAAGTCCAAGCTTATTATTTCAAAAAAAAACCCAAGCATAAATAAATAAAGAGCAAACAGTGATTTAAGTCAATAAAACTGGCCAAAAATAATCTTGTATTTCAGGAGTAGATTGGAATAACAAGGAGATACTTCAGAAAGTGCCAGTGAATTTCTGCTTCTCCAGATCCTTCTAGTTCTTCTGTTTATTCCGCTTTTAAACAATGTTTAATGCATATGTATTCCATAAAGCTGGGAAGCTTGCCTTTAGGGGCAATAGGGCATCAGCTCAGTATCATTTCAGAATAATGGACTAGTTTTGGGCTCCTCTCTATGAGGAACATATGGATATACTGGAGTGAGTCCAGAGAAGGGCCACAGAGAGGACTGAGGGGACTGAAACATCCCTTGTATGAGGAGAGGCTGAGAGAGCTGGGACTGTCCTAAAGAAGGCTCAGGAACAGTCTTATATTTGTGTGTCAACATCTGATGGGGAGAAGTAAAGAAACCAGAACCAGGCTTTAGTGATGATTACAGTGGGCACAAATTGAAACAAGGAACATTCTGTTTAAATGTTAGGAAAAGCACTTCCCCCCCCCCCCCCTTTTTTTTTTTCTCTCTCCCCTCTGAGGTGACAGCAGTTCAAAACCTGACTGTACATAGTCCTGAGCAACCTGCTGCAGCTGATCCTGCTTTGAGCAGGTGCAGCGGGCTAGACTGTCTCCAGACGTGCCTTATGTTAATGTTAACAGTTTTCACCCCAGCAATGATGGAGTTCAGCAGAAATTCATTATAAGTATTAGCTTATTCTTTAGGGCAATGCTGTCTTTTTTATTATTAACAAAAAATATCTGAGAAGGCAGTTCCCATTGTTAGTTCTGTAGTTAAGACAACTCAACAGTCTCAAGTGGAACATAAAACTGGTGATGTATTTACTGTGCATCCTTTGGGCTGGATGCCCAGGACCTTGCTTGCACCCCCCATCATTCTCTATGAAAATGGGGATGTACAGTTCACAGAGATATATCGGGTCTTCCATGGATGTTAGCTCCTTACAGAAAAAAGTAGGCACTAATACATTATAACTGCATACAAACCCCAGGCCTCCATATTTTAAAAGAAGGATTTCTTATCCTATCAAGTTGTTCTGGGAGTTTTCCAGAAGGTGAGAGAAATCCTTGCAATTTCTTATGCAGCCTATGTCAGTTGTAGGCTTTGGGAAGTGTGGGACTACACTGGGGCCACTGCTGTAGTGTGTCTGGTGAGGGAGAGAGGGAAATTACAATTTAATTCATTTGTTTGCATGCTGTGATGCTGAACAGCCCAGTTATCCTGTGGAAAGGTCAGTGAGTAAAGTAGCGGATGCACCTTCTCTCACAGCGTGGAGCTTTCAGCCATCTCTCTGCACATGTGCCCACAGGAAGCAGGCACTGCTTCCCTTCCCATTCAAAGGCTGCACCTAAAGATCCATCTGAGCCTGAAGGAGACAGGCCAGGGCTAAACACAATTCATGTATCTTCTATGCAAGTTTAAGTAATTCCTGCAGGAAGGCAGCGGTGTTATCTAGATGAGGAAGACCAGTTTATATAATGAGTTGCATGTATTTTTGCTGACCATGACGAATCAAAGAAGCAAATTAGGACTGAAACGTGTAATCCAAACCAGTCATGATTTTCTCCTGTGTTTTGTGGAGCCTATGTCTCCCTCCAGAGTTTAAAGATAGGAAAGATGATGTTGGTGTTACATATGTCGAGCAGAATGTGTGGACACTTGGAATACCCCATGCCAAATTCATGAACATTTTGCTATCTTCTGTGGGAAGAATCCATAAAAGGCCAGGCCAGCATGTTCTGAAAGTTCTGAAAAAGTTATTAAAAAATGGAAATGTTTGCTGAATGTATCGGGAAACTGCCTCTCTGAGCACATATATTTTATCAAAGGGAACAAATGTATTGAAACATAAGGCTATCACATCTGTGAATAAAAGCTCCAAGTACCTCTGAACCTTGCTTCCCTTTGGTTTCAACTTGTATCTGAATGGAAATTTTTTTAGGGTGTAATGGTTTGGCACAGTTGCAGAGCACAAGACAAAGGAACAGGAGATAAACCCTGATTTATTGTGTAATGCTGACCAAGACTGTTGCAGCCCTGCTTTACCCACGTCATCTTCTGCTACACTTCCTTTATAGGCATATATTATGTGAATGGATAGCTACAATATTCAGAGATAATAAACTAAATTCTGGAAGTTGTTTTCTGACAGCGATAATAAACTGAATTCTGAAAGTTGTTTTCTGTTACCATAAATTTAGAAGTTTCATAATAACTTTACTCTCTTTTATTCAAGATCCACAAATCTCTAAATTGCAGTCAGTGAGAAAACCTGCCTCCTTCTAAATGGTCAGATGCTTGCACACAGAATGTGCTGAGGAGTTGTCAGCTTCTTTCTCTTTTGATTTTTTCATTGCCAGTGTTAAAAGCAACAAACTAATAAGGAGAGACTTATCTAGGAAAACCATCCAAGCTGGAGCACTCCAGCAGCCTGTGCATATTACTGACTATGTGCTGAAAGTCACAGCAAGCTTCATTCAGATCTTCCTGTTGCTAGAAGTTGAGGATAAATTAATTAGATCTGCAGCTTATGGTGATTAACTGTGAGGTGGCAAGAGAGTTGCAGTGATTTCCACTGTGTAATACAGATGTCCAGTTCATTTGCTGACCACCAAAGAGACTGCTTGCTTCACTCCTCCTTAAGATCAGCATGCTGAAATTTCCAGGTTGGGCTAAGATGACCTCCAGGTGACTTATTTGGATCAGCAAGGAGCTCAGCTATGGCAGGGATAGAGGAAACAATGAGGGGTTCATCCCTTGGTTGTGTATTGTCACCGAGTCTTGAATGCAGAGGATGCCCTCAGAGTCAGCCTAGAGTGCTTGTCATAGACCACAGTAGTATCTGGAAAAGTATTTTTGCAGGATCCTTGTGTACAAGTCGTGTGGTTGACAAGTTGTCTTTGACTGAGTTGTTTTCAAAAAGCATTTTTCAGACCTTCGAATATCAGATTTGTAACTATCCACCAAAAAAAAAAAGGAACCCCCAGTCTCAGAGTTACTATGGGTGATCTGCTGGCTGTGACACCAGGTGTAGTAATGATGGGTCTCAGTCATGCTGCCCATTTTCAGTTTTGACATTCCCTGAGACGGGCTAAGAAGATTTTCATTTATTAGCTTACAAGAGTAATTCACATAGCATTTTTTTCCTGAGTTTGCCTTTTCATGTGTAATCTGGCTAGGGGTTATCGTTTTTCAAGATGTGGTTTATTTCCCACAACTATCAGGGCTGTAATATATTTAAAGCGATGAAACAAAAATGGAACCTTGGTGGGTTGGGGTGAGTTTCTTGATTCTAGACATTGGATTTGCAAGAAATGCACATGGATCTTGTACTGAAAAATCTGGCAACACAGAGATGATGTCTGCTGACTTACTGCAAGGGACCAACCTGGTACAGCAGCCTGTGTGTCACATTGCTGTGAAACATCCTTTAAGTCTCTCTTTTTCTAGAGGCTATGCCGGGAGCCAGCGAGCTTGCTCATGGGAGACTGAGCAGATAAGTCACATTTGAAACCTGACAGTGTTGCCACTCCCCATGGCAGACTGAATCCAATTGCATTCCTAAGGCCACAGCTGTAAAGCAAGTTTGTGGTTTTATTTTTGTTCTTTTAAAGCCGTATTTTTAGTGCTCCCTATAATAAATCTTCATGTTTTGATTATGTGTAAAAAGACAGTGACTAGAGACAGAACACAGCGCTACCAAAATAAACTCGCTTAATGCACGATGGTCCTGCCACAAGCACGGACTCTCCTCTTTGCCTAAACTTAATCTCATTTGAAGTGGTGTAGGGAGAAGCATGGGCAGAACGGAAGAGTCCTGTCCCAATGAAAAGAAAGTAAAATTAAAAAGAGAGAGCACAAATATATACTGGCAAAACGTGCGCTGAGGGTTGCCTAGCAATTCTGCAGGCTATTTGTGCAGTTTGGGGGCCACGCTCTGAATTAGCATGAAGGAGAAGGCAGAGCCAGCGACACCAAGCTCGTCAACGTGGCAAGTTGGCCACTGTTGCCTGGGGCTGGAAGTAGCAATTTACTTGCATTGGGAATGAGTCACTGGGAGCCAACTGCATCGAGACGCGGCCATGCGGTGGGGGCCTGCGGTGTGATGGGGCCAGCTGGAGGGCCATGGTGGCTGATGCCACTCCTCAGCACATGCTGGCCAGCTTGGATCATCCTGAGAGTGGTGCAGGGATGTAGGCGTCTCAGGGATCCCAGCCCATGCCTATGAAGGGAGGAAGAATGGTCTTCCTGGCTCCCATCCTATGTGAGGTCCCACCAAGGGCTGGGCGGTGGGTTCAGAAGCCCCTCAGGATGTCACCATCCCAGGAGTGCGGCCAGGCTCAGGGCCGTCTAATGGTTTCTCAAATAGCAGTTCATTATGGGTGTCTATGCCCTACTTCGTGCGTTATAATTTCTTTGAGTGCATTTGGTGATGCTGGCAAGTACTTTGGTTAAGAAGAAAGTGGTTTTGAACTCCAAATGTCTTTGTTTAAGGCTGCATTTCTGAAAGCGCTTAGTAAACCTTGCAGAAAGCAGCGACTTTTGAAATGTTCAATACCAAAGTGAAGTTCATTGTTTTTTTTAGAAAGACTATTCAAGCATTTTCCTTTAAAAGTAGTTTCTTGTATCTAGTAGATTTCACTTCATCTTTTTTCAGTGACTGTGCTTGCATTTGTCAAGTTCAGGCCTTGGCTCAGACAATATTTAATACTAAATTCTAGTTTTGTGTCTTCTTCCTGTGTTATTTGAATATCACTTTCAGTGTAAAGCTCAGGTTTATGAAATTCAGTTCAATGATTTTTCATGTTTCATATCAAATGGTGGGGAAGAGGCTGAGGCCAGAGAAGAATGCTTCTGTTTTTTCTGGGGAGGTGGCAAAGGTGTATTTGGAAGTTTCATGTTTGTTCTTTATTAGCTTTTTTCCTAATGAGACAGTGAGTGCATTTCTGCTTTGAACAACCAGATTTTTTCTACCCATTGAAAAGTGGAATCTTCTTCTTTTCTCCCATACCTATCTCTAGCAAGTTTCTATTTTTTCAAAGCCCTAACTTCCCAGGAGCTCCTAGATATATATATCTAGTTCATAATCTCTACATTAACCAGGATTTCTATTAAACTGTAAGTAAGGTACTTACTTTAGAAATATGTGTTCAAAGAAACCACTAAAGTTCATGGCTCTATCAATACGTACTTATCTCCTAATGGTATACACGTTTAATATATATGTAAATAAAAGTTATTAGCAGAGGTTGCATGTTTGGCTATAATGGTGGGTACCGGAAGATTACCCTGGGGATCTTTTAAACTCTTTGTTTTATTCCACATAAGAATGATAAGATTTTTATTGCATTAAATTTAGCTTTATTTAAATTATCTTGATATGTACCCAGAAAGTGTCTATTTAAAGGAAAACATGTGTCTGATTTCAGAGACTCAGAATAGATACTTCTATACTTCTCTTTGGCCACAAGGGAATATGACAGGAACATTTTATTTCAGTATTACTTTAATTAAGTAAGAGCTAATATGGAAAGTGTGTAGTGCCCTGTAATTTGATACGGACATTTTCTAACCTTCAAAACAGACTGTGGAAAGCTCTCTGTGTGTATCAGTTCCTGGAGTGAGCTACAGTGGATGCTTTTTGGGGTTGTCATCTATTTCTGGTGTCCTGGCAGTAATTTTCCTTATCAAATCCATAAATTATGTCATATCTATTTGTGTTCTTTCTTTGAATCAGTCAAGGTTGTGGGTTTGGGGTGGTTTTTTTCTTTTTTCATTAGCTGTTACACAATGACACTTATATTCATGGCATTTATATTCCTAGAAGAATTTGTGTGTCATTTTTGCATGCTTAGCACCTGCAAAAAATGGAATTTATGACTTTACGTTGCATACACTATACCTGCATCGTGGCTTTACCTTCAGTAATGTAACTAATCTCATCTCAGACATAGAGGGGATGAGCAAATCAAAGAAGTGTTGTAGGACTGCGTATGGAGAGTGTTTTAAGGTCTATTTTGGACATACTGGTGCGATGGCTGTTTTGGTTCCTTGGTAAAGCACAACCGACTGCCTCCTTCAGCTTTTGCATTATCCATCCCTTCAGAAGCTGAGTGTACACAAAAGCCAGAGTTTCAGGGTTAAGTGGCTTAAGGAGGATCTTTCACAGAAACCTTGTCTGAAGTTCTCTGCCGCTCCGGACTATTAGGAGTGTTTTCCAAAACCTTAAGAAAATTGAAAACCATGAAATGCTGTGGGTTAAAATGTCTGTTTTGACAGTACTAGATTTTTTTGGCTGGTTTTAGTTTTTATGTTTTTCTGGGTCAGGTAGATGAGGCAAAAACATGCTCACATTGCAGGGAGTGACAATTCAGATATGTTGGTGAGAAATGTATAAGGAAAGCCTGTCAAGGAAAGGATGCAGTGGGAACTGTGTGCTGCGCAGATGTGGTGTATGAATACCACATCTTTCTTTCCTTAAAGGAAACCAAACAAATAAAACACAGGAAATTCAGGCTTCAGCTGTACCACCCTTATGCTCAGCCTGGAGGAGGATGCTCTGCGATCCTCAGGCCACTTGGATAAGGCTGACTGGGTTGAATCCTGCTGGGT
Organism: Pezoporus occidentalis; assembly: GCF_034315485.1. Taxonomy (NCBI): domain Eukaryota; kingdom Metazoa; phylum Chordata; class Aves; order Psittaciformes; family Psittacidae; genus Pezoporus; species Pezoporus occidentalis. The sequence continues at coordinate 9,796,659 of NW_026912779.1, forward strand.
TGAATCTTGAGTCCAAGAGCAGGGATAGGAGAACATAAGAGCTAGGCAGGTAAAAGATACTCTATAGATGCTCTATGCCACATGTTCTAACCTATGCACAGGAATTAGGTGGTATGTACATGTCCCTGGGAACTGCCTCTTCCATGGCAATGGAAGGAACACGCTGGGATCAATCACAAAATAAAGAGCTGGTTTAGAGCCACCACTGCTTTATAGCAGCAGCAGCCACCGTTTGCTGCAGTGAAGGGTAGGTGAATGCCATGGGGATTTGTGTGTATTGTGAGATGGCAGAACACAGCCAGTGGTGGTTCCCCTAACTCAATGTGTTTCTTATCCACACGGCAAGAGTTTGTTCAAACTCATCATTCTTTTGTCGGCATCTATGTTTCTGTTGCATTAATGAAATGAAGCTGGAAATTAATGTGTCTGTATTGCTAGAGAGCTGCTGGCTCTTTTCTTACAGAAAATTGTGCCCTAAAAAAAAACCCAAAAACAAACTGTGAGGAGAGATAAAGAAATCAAGTTTTATAAACAGCATTGAATCCATATCTTGAAACTCTACCAACAGTACTGCCGTCATGAGAAATTTTAGCTCTTTCCATTGTCAAGTTTGCTAAATTTAAGTGGGGTGATGAGGTGCCTCTTCTTCATTCAAAGCTTTTGGGCAGGAGTTTCAGCTATTATAAACGTCTCTCATGGGCCAGATTAGGTCTCAGTATCTAATCTAACTTGAACACTGAAGTGACTTGGATTTTTTCCCTGTCTTTATTTTTCTTGTAAATTTTCTTCTAATTTTCTTTCAAATCTGCTGTTTTGGGGAACTTTTTGGTCACAGAAAATAGTTTTATGCATAAATACATCATTCTAAGAATTCAAAGTTTGTTTTCAGTCTGACTTAGAAAGAAGAGTAATCATTCCAAAATATGCTCCAGAGTGCAAATAGCAAAAAGACCCCTAGAAGTTGATAGGGGAACACTGAAAATTGTCATTTTTCTTGGAACAATGTGAAATTAACCAATACAATTATTAATGCAGTTCAAATAAATTAATAAAAAATTGAAGTTAAATGAATTGTTAATCAAAGTGAAATATTTCTACCTTAATAAACAGGATTTGACATTGGCAAAATAAGTATGTTGACACTGGTGGCATAAGCAGGAATTAGATCTTCTTTGTGAAGTTTTATATTAGAAAATTTAAAGATGTCATTAAAGTTACAATGGTGGGCTCTCTTTTTCCTTTTCCTTTCCCTTTTCCTTTTCCTTTCTTTCTCTCTTTTTTTCTCTCTCTTTTTCTCTTTTTCTTTCTCTTTTTCTCTTTTTTTCTTTTACCTTTTCTTGTTCTTTTTCTCCCCCCCCCCTCCCCCCTAAGTAGAATGTTCTGGTGGAAATCTGTTTTTCTTCCATGCACTAGTTCAGTTCGGAAAGTACATAATGCCAATGCATGGTTTTAGTGCTAGCTTCAGTCACTCGCTGAATTCTTCTCAGCCTACTTACGGCATGCCTCTGCTGAGATCAAGGCCTGGGGTTTAGCTGCCCAGGGGTGGGTTTTAGCAGTCAAGCAGACAGATTTGGCTATTTATTTAGTGGCTAAATCAAGAATCCCAAACTATCTGGATGTCCAGGAACTCAGTAAGTCACAGGAAATGATGCCTCGTTGCAAATGAAGGAGAAATGACCCCACCAGCTACGTGTGCCCCTTGGTTCAGGTGCTGAGGTGGGACTCATTCAAACGAACCTTTCAGTGTCTGGTTTGTCTCAGCAGAGTGAGCCAGTGATGGTCCAGGATACAGCAATGTTCCCTGTAAAAATCAGTGCATTCATTTCTGGTTTTGTTGTGTAGCAGCACAAACCTTCTTACTTCTTCCAATTGCTGGTGTATCAAAGCCATACAACTGGGAGAAGACTGTGGCTTTCTTTGTGGATGGTATAAAGTACCGATGACTATGTGGATGTGCCTTTTCTGGTTTGGTATTACCAAATTAAGTGTCAGTTTGTGAAATATTTACTCTATCTGCAGAGCAGATGGAGTGGAAATGCTCATGTGAGTAAATATTTGCCATATATGGACTGCACAATCTGGCTGCATCCTTGCTTATACTCTATAATTTATGCTTTTTAAACAGCAATGAATAAACCTCAAAAGATTCAGAGGTTCATTTGGATTCTCGTAAACACCAAAAGCTTGGATGCTTTCCTCTGCCTCGTGAGGCTATACAATTTCTATGAGAAATTTGGTGAAAGCACTTTCTGTAGCAGTGTAGTTCATACTTTCAGTTCTCCTTCCATCTAGGTGCAGAAAAAGTAGGATAACTGCTAGGTAACAGGGAACATTCACTGCATATGTTTAGACTCTAATACTTAGCACCAGTAAGATTTGGGTCAAGTATGATGTTCAAGACAGGCAGTCCCATTTTTACCTAAAAATCTGTTCTGCTTTGGGTGGGTTTTTGTTTTGGTTTAAAAGCCTAATTCTGTTCAAGACTTCATATAAGAGAAATTGCACTTGGCTACTGTCACTTGAATATGTCTAAGGAAATCCCTATAATCTAATTTACCATCTCTTCTGTTAGATAAGGAAAATTTCAAAACACATTAACCAAGTGAAAGAGGAGAGAAATAGGAAAGTTGAGTTTTTTTAATTATACTTTTAAATTATTTTATTCTGAAGATTTATTAAAAGGAGAAGAAAACCCCCTAAAGTTCTGAAGGAATATTAACATAACATGCCTGTAACTCAAGCTGTGTTTAATGAGAGGTGCTGTTTTTTCTGCCATGAGGGCTACAGTCCAATGAGTGATAGCTATGAAAGAGGTCACATACATATTCATCAAATTCGACATGCACATGTAAACTGGTTTTAATAGGCCATGACAGCAGAAGTTGTGTCAGGCAAATAGCTGCACATGTGCTCATTCCCTCGACTGGCATATTTAGCCATTATCACTCTGGTATCCATGGATGAAATATTAGCTTGTTAACTTAAGACCATCAGTTGTTGCTGATGCTTAGTGGCAACCCAAAAAGCACAGATTCCCTCTGCAACTTTATTATGCTAGAGCTAGGATTGAATTATTCCAACTTCATTGTAATATTTCCCTTTCCTTCCCTTATTTATTACGGAGGATATTTGTAAGTGATAAATCGGAATGCAGCTACAATATAAATAAAGGGACTATTGATTCAAAAATACTCCAAGGATCAGGTCCTGTTATTTCCATGAATTTCTTGCACTGTGCTTCTGATTGTACATTCAGAAGGGACAATGTTGCTACGGCATTAATTTTTCCGTGGGCACATAGCAGCATGTATATTGACACACACAAAAAAAATAAACCGAAGGGAAACACAGTCCTTCAGAATCCTCAGCGCAGCAGGGGGTAAATGCTGTGCTCTGCCACCTGTAAATCAGCAAGCCCACTGGATCCTGCTGGGTTGTTTTGCCTAAGGTGTGACAGTTGGGTTAATAGTTAACCTCTTTTTGCTACTCTCTTCTAGGACTTCTAGAATACTAAGCCATTCCTTTCCTTTTCTTCTAAGAGAATAGCATCTTCCTGCATTAGGAAAAAAAGTGGAGAATGGCAACTACATGGAGAAAAACAGCTTCCTTAGGCAACAGATTTGCACTATAAGAAATAAAGTGTACTATGTTGTGGTGTTTTCCCCAGAGAGATCTCTTAAAGGCTGCAAATTTTGGCTGTCATGTGGGACTGGGCTATGATGGTGTGTTTGAGGTGGTGGTCTGGATTGCCATAGCAGCAAATGTACCTTTGTGTGGTACAAGATGGATACACTGTTCATAGACCTAACTTACTGCTACTCATATGTTAAGAAACCTGACGTGAACTTGAACAAGGTGAAAAACCTAAAAAAAGAACAAAACCTTTTTGCATTCTAATTATGTATGCTGAGGTGCGAATGCTTTGCTTTTCCAAAGTGATTCCCTTGCATTCCTTGAAGAGCTTTTGCAGATACTGAGAGCTAGTGAAAGCAGATGTCAAGCTTGGCCAAATTGTGGTGTCCTTGATTGTAATTTAAAAGTAATAAAACAAGTCAACACTGAGGCAAGTCATCTCAGTAAAGAAGGAAATCATTCCCTGTGCAAACAAGTCCCTCCCCTTCCATGTCAGCCAAGACTTAGCTGTCCAGGTGATGAAGACGAAGCTTTTAGTTGCACACATAAGATGTGGAAGGCAGGTTTTGAACTGTGTCTCTCCAAGCCTCTTGGCTCTTGACGTGGTGGAGGAAAGCTGGCAGGAAGCTTAAAATAGTTTTTTAGATTTTTTTCTGCACAAGGACAATAACTGTCTCCCTGGAGACAGTACTTGCAAGTTCCTGGTGCATGCTTGTATTTTGGTTGCAGTCCCTCCTGTACATGGCCCATCCCTTAAAAAGCTCTTTATGCCAGGTCTGTTACGAAGTTGGCCAAGGTAGCTTTATCCTACCTGAGAGTTACTCCCCTCCCTGGAGGGAATAGTCATGTAGCAAACTACAGCTGCAATGAGTAATACCAAGGAGTCTTTTCTGGTGATGTTTATTTTCAGCAAGCACACCTCGTCTTTGTGATTTCAGACTCCCACACAGCTGGGAATGCCATGGCTGGTTGAGAAATCTGTACAGCTAGACTCCTGAGGCAGATACTTCCATGAGTTACTGAGAGCTCCTTTGCATGTCTTGTACAGCTTCTGTTTTGTGTGAGAACAAAGTTGGATAACAGCACACTATTAACCATGCCAGCTGCAAGGAGAGGGAGGTTCAAAGAGGAATACCTGAGGAAAAGTGCTGTGTTTCAGTTCTGAGGGAGATTATCTGCTTTTACAGAAGGTGACAAATTTTGAGACAGTCTTATGTAACAGTTTGAATTGCTGTCTTCTGAATTTGGTAGTACCTGGTTCAGAGGGAAGATCAAGCCACAGCAGGATAATGGCCACTGTTTGAAGGTTAGTCTTGCTCCAGTCATGTAGAGGTGGGAATAGTTTTATAGCTTGAAATAGCAGGTGTTATGCTCTGGCCAAAATGTTTCTTAGCATTGACTGTTGCTACTCCAGGCAGTTTTGATATCCAGATAAACAGACAGTGATTCCTGCTAGTCATCTTCATCTCCGAGCTTCTTCCCTGCAGAGCTGGAGACACAGGATCTTGGTGTACAGGTCACTGGAAGATGGGTGTTTCTGAGTCTGTAATCCTTGAGACTGCAACTTCCTGCGCAGCTCCATAGGGAGAGTCAAACACAAGGGGTCATGTGGAAGGCACTTAGGTGCTGCTGTGCTTTAAATGAGTATAATTTAGGAGCAGAGACATAGAGAGTTGACATGAATTTATCTTTTACTGTTGCTCTATTTCATAATTGTTAATGCAGCAAGTCTGGTTTCAAATGTTTTGAAAGAAGACCTGAGATTGCTCCAGCTTTAACTGTGCAAGGAGAAGTCTATCCTATAAAAAGACTTTATCTTTTTATTAAAAAATGCACTAAGTTGTGGGAAAATATTCAAAATGAGGAATGATCTGATAAAAAACATGAGAGGCTTGGCTTTGGCTCGTATGAACTTTTCTGAAAGAGAAGGGACGTGTTTGTATATTTCTTACCAAACAGCTCCAGATTTATTTATATCAATCATTCCTGTAACATGATATGTGAAATTAGCATTATTATTTAGCTTCACATTACAAGCAACATTGGTTTTGATCTTGTCTAGATGGAGGGGATGGTTTCCACAAGAAATGGGAGGACGGGCTGTTCCTTTATGATGCAGAGTGCAGTTCTTGGTTCATCCAGGTTTAGGAGCACAGTTTTTCATGGAAGCCAGAAGAAAGTTTTCCAAAACTTCATAGTCATATTAAGAAACCTGTCCTCAAAGCAGGACAGTAGTATGGTTTAGTCTTTCTCACAGAGCTGCCTTTGAGGTTTTATTTCACTTGTCTGACCTCAAATCAACTTTCTGTCATAAACATGCAATAAACGCTTGAACTTCATTCATTCCGAAAGCAAACGCATCTGAGCTTGCAATTGAAGCTATTTTGTTTCTTTCCTGACAAGCTGTTTAGCCTCTTTGATTTATTGACGTGCTGACTTAATTCATTATTTGTGTATGTAGGGTGCTAGGGGTGTGCTGCATTGGATTTTTCAGCTGTGGCCCCAGCATTTGCAACTGGAAGTCTAATTAGGGGATAAGGCAGCAAGAGCTGCTTATATGGTCATTTTTGTGTTTGTTTTCATTGAAATCAAGAAATACAGCGAGTCCATGGTTAGTGTTTGTAAAAATGCGTGTAGTTAAACTTACTCATAAGATTCTGAGTCCATGACCCAGTGCTCCTTTGGCAATGTCCATGCAGCTTTGCTGCATAATCCCACATTGTTGGTAGGGTGAAGGATCAGAAATGAAACAAACACAAAGTGATAGAAGCCTGCACTTTAAGTGTTGGAGATAGCAGTGATCAGAATTTGTCAAGTAGTCTTGATTAAAGTCCTCTGCTAGCCTGCCTGCATAGAAGGTTCTAATGCAGTAGTGTATGTCAAAATAACCTGAAACAAAACCTGCTTGTCTTGCTCTTTCTCCTTTCCTTTGAATCTCTACTCCTTAATCCTTTAATTTAAAAAAGTCTTTATCCTAAAGTTTTAGAAAATAACTTCCAAGTGGGTCTTCCTCTCTGTAGCCACCTGCAATACACATGGCCACAGATGCCAGCCACACTGACCCAAAAAAGCCCATGGCATTCTCTGAGGAATAAACACAAACAGGGAAATGAAGCCTCAGGTTTTTCTCTCACTGCCCTGTCCAAGGGGAAAAGCCCTATATACCCATTCTGTTCACTTTTCTGAGTCAGTAAAATGTTGTTTGGCACATAGTTCCCTAAAGTTTAAGAGGAGGATTTTTTCCAATGCCATGACATGTAAAAGATGGTGTCTTGCGTGTATTTTTTGTTTCTTCCCTTCCTCGCTGACTGGTGGGTCACTGTTGTCTGGTTGAACATACACAGCGTGTGCACTATGTGAATTCACACTTCCTTGGCAAAGGCACCTCATACAGAAAGCTCACTCCATAAATAACTTGGGCTGTGCGTTTATTCTGCTCTGCAATGCTGTAAAAAATAAAAGGCTACCTATCAAAGTTGTTTGTCTAATAATGGAGGAAGGGGACGATATTGTAAACACTGTCCAAATGAATTGTAGTAACCAGAATAAATGGTGGTTGCTGTTACTGAGCACTGAGACTGAATTGAGGCCTTTCCAAATACATCACATGTGACTTTAATCCATTCCAGAGCCCAGGTCTCTTCCAGGCTTGGAAATTTGATGCTCTGAGGTGCTAAGCCCCGTCTATGGCTATAGAAATCAATAGGGCAGCAGCCTGCTCAGCACCCCACAAAGATGATCAATCTGGTGCGGGTCTGGTCCTCCAGGCCTGATCCTGCACAGGGTTTCTGTCCACACTTAGGCAGGGGTATAGCATTGTTTGCAGTAGGGCCACTCACTTGCTCTAAGTCAGCATGGATGTTGGGTGTACAGCATCAGACTGCAGTCTGTGTTCAGTTTTTATGTTGCTGCTTGCTAGGGCACCTTCCTTGTCACAGTCTGCTTGAACAAGGCCCCATTTCTGGTTTTAAAAGCAGTGGTTTCTCTCCTTTCGGTGGACAGGCATTCTCAGCACTGAGCTTGTTAATAATGAGCTGTGCCTAGGGTTTGAAAGAATGTGTTTACAATGTATAAAAGAGACCATAGAGGATAAAGTTAAATTATGTCCAGCCCAAACTGATTTTATGTGTAAGTTTAATCCAGCAGGTGCAGAAACAGTAGGGTGGGGAAGAGGTGGAGGAAATAATAAAACAAACCAAAAGTGCTCTCAGCCATCAGTATTTGGTGCCTAAGAGGGGGTTGGATCTGCTTCAAAGAGCCCTTCAGACACCACCACTTAAGGGTCAGAAAAAGAGCTCTTTTGAGGTGACATTCAAACCTTTAATAGCGGGCAGTTGGTTTTGACAATAATAATTTTCTCTCATTGCAGGCCAGTGACTTTGCTGCTCACTTACCTGTCCTCGGCAGCCTAGACAGAGCAGTAACTTAATCCCATGCATTTTAGGGGTCGGGGGGAGAGGCAGTGCCTGCAGGTCTCCCCAAGCCCATCCGTAATTACACGGCCGGCAGAGGAGTGCCTCAGGTTGCACATTAGGCCTTCGCTGAGATTAGTAATTATAATATCAGTTTTCTCCAAATAGGTCTGACAGAATGGCAGTGGTAGCAGAGGTGACTCAAAGTTTAGTAAGTCTTAGGGAAAGTTTACTGTCTCCTGCTGCTTTCTGTCCCACAAATTTAGCCTCTCTAATAACCAGCACTGGCCACAAACAGTAGGAATCCTTTTCAATCACTATTAGCAACACTTCATTTCTGTCATATTTGACCCCTCGCAAACTGCAGCCCAGCAAAGAGCATTCCCTCCAGAAAGTAACCAGACATCCAGGATTTACTCTGTGACAAATAACATTTTTAAGGGCCTTTAAGAAACACTGAGAAAAATTCACAGTAGGACTCTGGAAAGCCTTTTACCAACCATCCACAGGTGATAGGGGATATCACAGCCCTTACTTGGTAGCACCCCATCTTTAGCTATTTCTTCTGTGTGACTTTATGTTTGCTGGTTACCTCCAATAGGAAACTGCAACTTGCCTTCAGTGTCTCAAAAGCATGATGAGGTTATTTGTGTTATAGACTGGGAAGTTTCCTAACACAGAAATGTCATTCTGTCACCTGGATGTTTGCACTTGCAGCTCTTCCTGAGTAGTTCAACAATGCTGTTTTTACTGGGGAAAAAGTAAAAGAGGTCTAAGTCTATGCCTTAATTTTGTAAGAAATTTTTTAGTTCATCAGGGGACCAAGCCTTATTAAAATTCTGTTGACCCTAAGAAAGAAGTAATGTTTGAATGTTCAGTTTCTTGTAAAGACAGCTGTGCATGACTATCTTGCAGACACTAGTATCCCTATATTTCACTTTTGTAAGCATCAAAAATGAGTGCAGTATGAACCCAGAAAAGCAGTTCGGGCAGAAAGTGCAGAATAACTATGCTGGGAAAGAGGAGCAGAATAAATAGGAGATGCACAGACTTATCTTTAGACACTTCCAGCTCAGTAATTTGGAGGTAGATCCTGGTTGCTCAGTGAGATCTGCAGGATAAAGATGAGGTTTAAGTGTAGTAAGAGTAATGATATATTAAAAAGTCAGGAGAAAACGTAGCAAGACAGAAAAGCCAGGGCTTTTGATGACACAGGTTTTTACATGCTCTTTCCATCTGTTCTTCCTTCTTTATTTCATTTCCTCACCCTATGGTTTACAGAGGCGTTAAAAACCAGAAAACCAAATTGGCCAATGGTTTATGGCCATTTAGAAACAGTGATCATCAGGGTCACCCTGGGTTCTTGTGCATGTTCATGTTCTCCTTCCTTCCACCGTGATGGTGCCAGCCAGCAGCACGCTCAGTACAGAGAGCTGCCTGGGCATGGCAGCACTGCCCCAACCGGGAGAGCTGCATTGTTGGCCCTTTCGCGATATTCCTCTGCAACGCTCACGGTTGACATTTGGACATATTTTGGAGGGTGTGTTGCAGCCACACCTAAGCTTGTGCCCGCAGGCCTGTGTGTCTGTGACCTGGGAGCGTTCTTGGGAGCCAGGCTGAGGGCTGCTCTCTCTGCTCAGTGAACACGTCCAGTCATCCCTGCTTTAGTGATCTGTGAGGCGCTTTACTTAGCATCAGGATTCCCACAAGCAAGTTGGGAAGTGTGTTGGTGACTGCTGGCAGAAAGGAGGGCTGAAGATGCACCTTGCTTTTAGATCAAGAGCAAAAGACTTTACTCCAACCAGCCCTGCATGATTTCCTTGCGCAATGCCGGCACACTCATACTTCTGCAGGCAAAATGAGAGTTTCACCATAGTTTTGTAGAATCATAGAATCACAGAATGGTTTGGGTTGGAAGGGAAATAAAAATAATCTAGTTCCAACTCTCCTGCCATGGACAGGGACACCTTTGATTAGACCAGGTTGTTCCAAGCCACATCCAACCTGGCTTCTGAGTTTCTGGCTTCTGGATTCAGAGTCTTCTGGGCAGTTTCCTGGTAAGCCAGTTGTTGGCACATTTGACTTCCCAGCAGCCCAGCCAGCCTCCTTGGGTAGAGAAAACAGGCTGGGTGCACTCAGGGATAGCACAGAATGACTGAGCTAACTGCCCTTTCAGCTGCGTAATGGAGTTTGCCAGATATTGGGATTAGGTGAACGAATATCTGTGAGTGTAAGAGTTGTATTTTTCTATCACTGATGTAGCGATAAGTGTATGCTAAAAGGTAGCATGTAATGATTACCATTTGGTATAAATACCTGTGACGGGGTAGAAAAAAACAACCAAACAAAACAAACACATCAAGAATTGCTGCACATCTGTGTGTATTTTAGGCCTGAAAGCAAGCGTTCTCTAGAGTCTTTGATCCACATCTTGGCATTTTGCTGAAGAAGACTAAGCTAGACTGATGAAAAAAGAGCAGTATGAAGAGGGACTGATTACTACTTGCATTGTGCTATGAGAGTTTGTCTCCTAGACCTTGAAATGCTCATAATATACTGAAAATATGCTCTTAATATACAAAATTGAAAGTAGTTTGCAGTCATCAAAATCTCCTTTGAAAATACCTTTAAGTTTTATCCTCCCTGTGGAGGCATACACAGGGAGTAAACAGCACGAGAGAGCTGAAATCCTAACAGATGCTGGTGGCGCCCATGGTTCATGCTGGGGTGGATCAGCCAAGAGAGCCTGGATCAAACAAAGCATATCAACTTGCTGTTCAACTTGGACAAAAATCAGGCCTCTGGGACAAAGTGTGTAACCTACTATTGCCATTAACTTTACACCCTGTTCTTCCCACCTTGGAGTCTCTAGGCTGATACACTTATTTAAACACTAAAAGTTATGCTATCGGGCAACCATTTTGGCTAAGGCAATCATTACCCCAGCCCAAGTAACCCATAATTGTATTTTGTCTGGTTGGTTTTCAGGTGGCTCAGGTTCCTCAGCCATGTAGCCATACAACCTCTCTGGTTGGGGCCAGGGAGGAGAGACCCATGAGGTGTGGGGGGGACACCCATACATTCAAGTAAAACTACAGGAGGACCCCACATGTCCTCAGCATCAGCACCATTGCAAAGCCCAGGAGATATCTGCTCTTCTAGTGCTCATGGAGCCAAAGTCCACTTGGAAGAAAGACAGGTTTTCCTTAATTCCTTCTGATTTTTTCTACTCCTTAATGTCATTAATTGATTTTCTGTCACTGTGGCTAAGGACCTGAATTACCAAGTTCCTTCTGAGCCTGAAGGTACAGGATACTTGTGAAGTCTTGAGGCAATGTAATTAGTGAGCTGTAAGGAGAGACAGAGTCCAGTTAAGGTATAAGCCACTACAGGAAACGTGCAGCAGAACTGTGCTGATCCTGCAGCATGCGAGGCAGAAAGGCCATTAAAAGAAGTCCAGTCCTGCTGAGGAGGAGAGGTATGTCTTGCGCTTAATGCATTGAATGAAGGATTCCTGCTTTCCCAAATTCCCTGCCTCAGCCTTGCTGTCTGCCCTTAGGGTTGCAGTTAATACCCAAGCCAAGTTTCTGTGTTGTGTGCAAAGCTGATTTTTCTTAGAAAGGCAAGATGCCTGACACAGACAAGCCCTGCTCCCAGTAGTTGCCATGAATATAAAATATCACAGTTAAAGTGGGTGGCTGAATATTTACCCTTGAGTAACGACTCTTTTGTTTCTTGTGCTAACCCACAGCATTGAAGTATATTGGGCTTGTTGACTTGCTGCTACACTAATGCTTATTCCCATGGTTAATTTCTTTTTTGTGTGTCTCTCCATTTGTGTGAAAATCTGCATCTTTACATTTGCAGTGATAGTCTGATCCAGACTGAGTTAATATAAAGCTCTGTGGAGAAGCAACAGGACAGGCTAGTGTTAAAATGAAGGGAAGCAGAGGTGACTCAAAGTTTAGAGAGCCTTAGAGAAAGTTTACTGTCTCCCGTTGCTCTCCATTCGACAGAGTTGGCCCACGTAAAACCAACACTGGCCAGCAGCAGTGGGAATCCTTTTCAATCACCATTAGCAACACTTTTATTTCCATCATACTTGACCACAGCAGGCTGCATCCCAGTGAAGAGCATTCCTTTCAGAAAGCCAGCAGACATTCAAGTGCAGCGGATTTACTGTGTGAAAACAGCATTTTTAGGGGCTTCTGAAAATGTTTAAATGAATGCTCTTTTTTTTTTATTCTTTCTCACAGCTTGATTCTCAGCTTAGAAAGCCCTTCTTGCTAAACACTTTTAGAGTTTCCTACAGGAGCTTAGAAGTTAGGTTAACGTTCGCAATATAAATGTTCTGTTGCTGCTGTGAAATTACACATTTTTAAGGCCTGCATATTGTCAAAACGAATGTTTGTAGCTATTTTGTTCAGGGTGAATGAATTGGCGTTACTGATGCATACTTTTGAGACAACAAAAGAATTCTGCACAGTCGTTTATTTTTGATGGAACTCTGCAGTAATGTTTGCGAGGTTTTCTTGCTCTGACTAGCAAGACAGCCTTCCAGAATACAGCCCTATGCAAGCTGAAAAGAGCCCAAAAGAAAAAACTCCCCCCACTTTGGCCTTATTCCTAAAACTTTCCATATCTCATTAATCAGGAGACTGGTTTCACATCAGAGAGAGGAAGCCAGAGAAGGGACATAACTGAAAGCTTATTTGTTGGAGAGAACAAATAGGAATAAAGTCAGTCTCCATTACAAATCATAGCTAAAGCAGAGTTACAAGGAGCTGGATCAATTCGACTTGCAATGCAGCGAAGTGGTAGGACTTCCCTTCACTCTCCAGACCAGACTGAAGTGGCTCTGGGTTTGGTTCCTTCCCTGTGCAGAAATGCCTGGGTTTACGCCAGTTCTGACTGGAATCAAAGGGAATCTCTCTTCTGCAGTGAATTATGTGACGGGCAATTATGTGCAAATAACTATAAAAGTATGGGTTTTGTCAAGTTCCCGTAAAGTCCCTGTTTATATTCTCAAACTTTTACTGTCTTCTTCCCCGAGGCCGGAGATTTCAGGAGCAGCTTGTGAACTTTGTGCCCCTCATAATTTATTTTTGTCCTGATCTCAGTTTTGGGGATATCGCTGAACCAGCAGCTGCTCCCACAATGGGATTTCCACATGCTGATTCCACATGCCTCTCCCTACACAACCTGTAACTGTGTCCCAGGTTAATCCCACCTCACTCTATTAATAGCCCAGTCAACAAAGACCATCTTTTACAGTTACCACAGAGAAATGAACATATTTAGGCAGTTCCTCAGCCCACCTATGGGATGAATCATCTCCTAAAGAGGTTGTAGCCCGTTGTTAATTATGGAGCCTGGGTGAGTCATTCCCTGAGATGCCACTGGTGAGAGGGGTGAATCTAGGCCTGCGGTCCTCCAGCCTGAAGCCCTCCTGGGTGTGCAAAACAGTGGGTACAAATTTGGTTTGGATTAGCATGAAAATGTAATGCAAAATGCAGTCTGAAAACCATGTGCAGTGGAACAGTTTGACATACTTCTGTTATTCTTAGGGAATAAGTGCGGTAACACTTTGGGAGCTGAGCACATAATTTGAATACTGGGCCTTCTAATTGATCCCAGTCCCAACGAAGACTGACTTGACATTACATACTATATGATCACTGGCACAGCAGGGGCAGTTAGACAGAGGGGACTGAGTGGTGTGTTCATGAAAGACCTAATGGAAATCAAAGATAAAATGTTGCCTCCAGGAAATTATGCTCCCACACACATGTGGTCTGTTCTTTCTTATACAAAGAATATAAGGAATATTTAATGAACAGGATCTTAAGTGAGTATAGTGTGTTTCCCATTGCAACTATGTGGTCTCCATTATATTCAGTACTGTATTTTTGATGGCCAAGCAAATTGGTTTCTTTTGGTTTGGTTTGTTTTGGTTTTGCTGACATTAGCCAAGAGCTTACATTTTCAATTTGCTACAGCAAATTGTGCTTGTCCACTTTTGAAGAGTACAGAACAAAGGTGCATAAATCTCTGTGTTCAGGGTGGCAGTGTGGAAAATGGAGTTCAGTAGTGCAGGTTCTGCTGGTTTTCATCTATATTTAGGTGAATATTTACCCGACGGAGGTATTTTCTTTCCAGGAATCACTGTCTTACTAACAGTTCTTATGTCCTTATGCAATCCTAAATTATAATAATATTCTGTTAAAAAGGTATTTCACTGCAGTACTGCATTTAGGTGGCTGATTCACTCAAGTTCACTACAGTCTGTAAGTTAGACCTTCAGTTTGTGAGTTAGACAATTGAGTTGACCAATTCAGACTCAAGGTGAGATGTGCTCGGCAAACATGGGCTTATCTTGTTCTGATGGTATTTTCAAGTGTAATCACTGTAATTAGGATACAGGTGGGAAAGTGTGTGTGTCTCCTATCTTGGCAGCAATTGGTGGCCACTGCGTGCTGAGATGACTTGGAAGTGCAGACAGTGCAATGTTCACAGTGATCAGACTGGAGTTATTGCTGCTGTGACATCTGCCAAAGGTACATAGAGACTTTATTCAGGGAGAATTGGGAAAATTCATAGTCCCATGACATTAAATAAAGAGAACAGCCAAAGCCTTTATTATATATTTCCTTTTTTCCATTTCTTTATATGCATTTTCTTTACATGTCTCTGTCAGAAAGGTTCTTGTTTAAAAGGTTTTGTAGATGTTGGGAATAAAAGCAGCTGAACTTGTAGTCTGATCCATCCAACCAGCTCCTCCTTCCATAGACAGCTGTTCTTTCCTTTCAAACCCTCCAAAACCACTCAGAGCTACATGTTTCATCTTTAAAAAATGAATCATCAATCATAACACTTCTAGTGAAGAGAAGATACTCATGAACACTAACTATAAAACTTCTTTGCATTCCTTTCAAGACCATGTCTGTTGCTCTTCCTGTAGTAACCGTCTTTTCTCTGCACCTACCCATCCTTCTTACTGTGTGTTTCTTCCTCTCCATCCTCTCTCAAAACATGGTGTCTGCTCTATCTTCCCACTTGTATCACATTCCCTTGTTTTTATCCTTTACATCTTGTTTCCATGGGCCTAGTCTGGTACCACTGAAATTAATGGACATTTTGGCAATTTCTCTGCCTATAACAAAGCCGGATGCTGTCTAAGTGCTGCTGTACTTGGACCAGTAGCAAATGTATCAGCTTGCCTATGAAACTCCATCACACTGGTGCTCTACAGGAAAACCAACACTGCTTTTGTCAGGCTAGCCAGGATGTACATCATTACTAAAGAAGCAGTTCAACTGTATGGAAAGTTAAATCAAACTCCCAAGATGAATTGGAGATTGGCTTCCTCCCAGTTCTGTTCCTCAGGCTGAGATCTTTAGCAGACATATGCTGGAGGAGGGATCAGGAAAGGGGGAAAAGATGGAGCAGGAGAAAGGGTTTAAATGCCATGAGGCAAAAGCTTAGCTATCCTTCTCTGCAGCGGTTTCTAGCTCTCTGAAAACCTCCTGTTCTCAGCTACTGAATGAGTACTCATGGTTCCGATTTCTGTGTTTTTTTCCTTCTCTGCATAGAAGTATAACTGTCAGTCTGTACTAGTAGAGTATTTTGGCTTTTGGAACAGTCAAAGGTTAAAAAACTGTTTGGAAAACTTCACAATAATATATAAAGAACGTGTCACCTGCCTTCTCTCCACACTGGAGAGCTCTGTTACAAAAGCTCTTCTTGGACTGTTGGCTCGAGCTTCCTTTTTAGGTAAAATAAGGTTGTCCATGTAAACCAGACAAGGCAAAGCAACTTGAATCTTGAAAAAAGAAGGCAGAGGTTGAGAAAGGAAAAATCATGACTCAGAAGAACCAAAATGTCTATACTTCATCCTGCATCTATCCACTGTAAGCATTTTAGTGAAGTATTAGAAAGCTCCCTGAGCTTTCTCTTGTCAGTAGAATCCAGGAGGTACCTCCAAAGAGCACTTCTGCTCAGGTAAAACCTAAGTCAGCCTGTCAACATACTGTCTATCATCACGGGTGATAAAGGGCAACTCATTTTCTAATTTTGGCACCTCAGGCAAACACTTAGGATGAAATTGGTCTTTTGTATATCCTTAAAGGATACAGTGTGCGTGAATCTGCAGGGGTGCCAGAGAGAAGGAGTATTAGAACCAGTGACACAGAAGAAGGACAAGGAGATGAATGAGCCTGTACATAACGGGTCAAACAAAAGAGAAGAATAATGATAGCCAGGAATAGATGAGAGCAGGTGGTGGGCACTCAGCAGTCACCTGTGGTGACAGAGAGGGGGAAATGTGGAATGAATGTCCCTGGTTTTAGCCATGTTTGCTACACACTGGTGACAAGACAGTCACAAGAAAATGTTAGAGACTGCAAGGTAGGATTGCTTAGAAGGAAACAGCTGAGCCGTTCCTAAGTGTAGTGGAGACTGTGGTAGACAGATTGCATGCAGACCTCTGTTTCTCATAAACTCAACATATCTGGGATTTTTTGCTTAAATAGCCTCATTGACTGCCATTAGTAATTTGCAGCAAAACTAGACAAAAAATAAAATAACTTTTCCATGTTGAAAAAAAACATACTAACCAATTTTGTATTTTCTCTCAGATATATGTCAGACCAGCAGGGTGATAGCAGTCCTTGACAGGTTAGAGGATTTGTTTGCTAAGAGACCATTGCTCCCCCATTTGTTTATTGCTTCATCTGACATCTTAAGCACTTCCCATGTTGCTGAGGGTTGTCTGTAAATCTTGTACCTTGTACCAAATTAAGAAGGCCATCTGTTGAAGAAAGCCTGTGTAGGGAGGTTTCCTGGAACACAGCATTGATGAAACTGCACCTATACCATCATCTGAAGCCCTGCTTTCTCTGCAGAGAAGGGGGCAGGATTGGTTTCCTCTTGAGCAACACGCAGCTCCAGCGAATCTGTAATTTCCAAATGTCTGTTGATTGAATTTGTGTATTAATGGTTATAAGGATCTTCCTTCTTAACCTGTAAATCACATTTTATGGTATTAATTCATAGGAAATGATTAAAGCATCCTAAATAGGTAAAGATTTACAGGTTTAATATTAGCTACTTGACTGGCATCTCCCCTTGATGTTGAAGTGCCAGAAGACTGATTGGAGTGAGTTCATTTTTATGGAGTTATTCTTCATTAATAGCCTGTTTCTGACTCCATCAAACATGCACAAGGGACATGGAGACAGTTATTTGTTCTGAATATGAGGGACTGTAGGTTAAATGTTTTCCTTCATTTCAAATTAGTTACAGTGCTGTGTTCTCTGCCTTAAGCAGCAACTCAGTGCTGGGAGATGTGTGAAACAGGAAAGCAGTCAGGTTATATTCTTCGTGACAGGAGTCTTTGAAAAGTCAAGGAGGTCCATTGTGAAGTCCACTGACTTTTGTTGCTTTTTTATTAACATTTGAGCATGCAAATGTTTTCAGTTTCTAAGAATGCACAGTCTTTTAAAACCCAGTCTTGCTGGGGATTTGAATGTATGACAGAAGAGACGCCTGGGAGATCAGTTCAGAAAATGTTTTCCTTGGTAGGATGCAGCAAAGAAGAAATAAATGTTGTGAGAAATAGTTTGTGAGTTAGTGCTTGTGCATTTGAGAGGGCAGAGGGCAATGTAGAGAGGATCAGAGACATAGTAATTGAGGCTGGGAAGGTCCTGGATGGTCAGAAGAATATGGTGGGTTTGTGCTGGTTATGAAAGAGGAAGATTGTTGTTGAATGACAGACTGAATTTCAGTCTCTTGGTGCCTGGATATGCATGACTTGTATATCCCTACGTTTCCACATTCCTACAGCAAACAAGGCTGTTGTGGCATTTCAGCTTTAACCTCCTGTTAAAAACAAACAATGCAGAAGTCTCTCCATGTTTAATCAAGCTCTTCAGGCTAATAGCAAACACAAACTTGAGGATGCTTCCTGTGAGTTTGATACAACCATTTTTCTTTTCTGGAAGACAACCTTCTGATCTCCTGAAAATAAGACTCTTTTTGGATGTTTTCTAAATCATATGCATCACAGTGCTGTTCAGTAAAGAGTTAGATCTCATTACTAGTCATCTCTCAAACTGCCCAAACCTAGCTCATTAGGCTACTTCGGGGTGAGGTACAGTCAGTTGTTAGCCGTCATGATAGAAGATGGATGAAATCAGAGGTTTCCAAGTTGTGATCCACAGCCCTGAAGCTCTGCCAAGATTTAGCTGATCTTGAGAATATTTCATGCTCTGATTCAGCTATTAAATCATGTTCAAAGCAGTTCACGAGTCAGAAATGTATAATCAGCTGATGATATGACTGACAAAATTTGACAGGAGTCAATGCAGTCTGCAGCCCCGCTCTGCCTGAAGAACTGTCCCTTTTACCAGACTCTGTTCAAAATCCCTTTCTGTGAAAGTCAGCACCAGTGTTGTTGCTTCTGCAGGATGTTAATAGCTACCACTGGGAGGGAAATGTCTTCATGATCGCCTTTATTTAGCAGATGTATATGGTATCAAAAGTTGTGGACACCTGTGGCTTTTCCTTCCAATAAGTTGTTGTGAAAGTGAATTACTATCACCACAGAGAAACAGAAGAAGTATAACATTAGGATGTTTATATTTTGAAGGTGATCCATGCAAAGTGCCTGGAGGATCTTGAGATGAGATGTCACATCAAGTAAGAAATCCAATACTCAAATTCAGTTCTCATATAGAGTTTTCACTTTGAAGGTATTCCAACGTTCTGACTCCCTACCAGAAAAATAAAAACTCTGTTTCAGAATGGTTTTTATTTTGCTTTGAACACTGTTCACATACACTGAGTAAAAAAGAATGTTCATGTTCTGGTTAGAGAAATTATCTCAAAGAACATTTTAATGCTACTTGCTCTTATTTTTTTACTTCATGTTCCAGAAATGTCCATGGTGCTTGCTAAAGATCATAAAGCATCCTCGGTCTCTCCCTTGCTATGCATAATGAAAGCCAGCATTTCAACAGCCCTGGGAAGAAGCTTTATTTACACAGTGCAAAGGAAAACAATTTTTTGAGAGACCAACATTAATCATGGACAGTACAGCAAATCATAGTGTTTTTACAGCAAAACACAATCAAATGTTTTTATTCTAGCCAAAGAACAGGTTTCTGGTTCTGAGAATAATACAGTGCTCCACACCAAAGAGACACAAAGGGGTTCTCCAGCACTGTGACATGAAACCTCCTTCACATCTATAACAGCAGCTCAGTTCTGACAACACTGACTGTGTTTAATGAACCCTGAAGTCACTGGGACTCTCTCCATGATATCTACTTGTATCTCCCAGGTCCCTGTCAATTTTCTTTATCCTTCTTAGCAATTGGTTCACAGTGATTTACATCTGAGGCTGAGCAGATAGCTGGGGCATTCACGGAGACATTCCTGGTGTCTGTGTCCTACCTCTTCGATGCAGCAGAGCTCCTGACTGTTTGGGACATGGGTCTGGAAGGAAATCCCTATGTTTTAGTGAGTATAAACATAGGTGTGGATTTGGGTGGCTTTTGTGTTTGGTTTTTGGGGAGGAGAGAGTGTTATCTTTCTCTTCTTCTCTTGAAAGAGAAGAGACCTGGATTTGCTTTGGGTATCCTTTTTGTTAGCTCACTGTCTTCAGTAGAAAAGCACCTGATGGACCCTCTGGGCCACAAAGATGACTTACTGCTGAATAGATATCTCAAGCTATGACTAATGTTAATTATTCCCTGCTTTCTTCACACATTGGCAGAGCTCATGTGTTGTTTAAAAGTGAGTGAAGCAATGAAAGGGGAGAAACATGCCTGTAGACATGAACTGAAGCTGGCAAATCTATAGGGAGTTGCTTTGAGTATATTATATTATTCAGAAAGCCCAGTGCATTTATTCAGAGAGTGCAATGGTTTTCCCTTGGTTTTTTCCTGTGATGCTGTTTAATACCACCAGATTCTTCCTTCTTGTCTTTGCTTCTTCCAGAAATGTATTTTTCTTACTGTTTGGAAGGATTTTGCAAAGGTGTGTGAGATTCCCAAGGATTTCTCCAGAGTCCAGTCAGATAGCTGCAGCCTTTTTCGTATCAACTGATTCCACTTTTTAATTCATCAAAAGCAGTCTGATGCCCAAGTTACATCTTCATGCCTTGAAACCCTACATTTCCTTCTCAGGCTGCTTCCTTCATTGTTCCAGAGAGAACACAGCTCCCATGTTACAAACGATAGTAGTATAAACCCTTAAATACTTCAGTTCCAGCCAGAGCTCCTGGAACATCTTCCTGGTGGTTCCCTTCTGATGTGATTTGCAAATATTTATGTAAAGAATCTGTGACTGCTTGAAAAAAAAGTGGATCAGTATCACAGCATTTCTGTTTCCTGGGCTGTTGTTTTTCATATTCCTAGGGAAATCCCATCCAGCCTAGCACTGATCTTTTTGGCACTGCCCTTTAATAGCTGCCACCCATCCAATCAAAGCAAGGCAGAAGCTGCCAAGCTTTAGTATTTCTTTGCTTTATTCCTCAAAGAATGTCCTTGCTTCTTTCTTGGATATTTTCTATACTTATATTTGTGATTCTGTTCCCTAAGTTGATGTTTGCTTGCAGTTAGTGGAGCTTTTGAGCTGATTTAGGTCACTGGTACATAGCTCAGTAATCACTTTTCCACTCTTTTCTAGTCGTTCTTTTGTGATGGGCAAATATATTTCATGACATAATAATGTCTCTTGGCAGATTTGATCTCATTCTCGTAATGTGAATGTTTATAGACAATGCACTGAATATGCCAGTTAAAACAGATTTTGATTTTGCTTATCTACAGCCAAAGTTCTTGGCCCCTGGTGTGCAACCAAACCATGTGTAAAAAGGTATTCAGCTCTGAATGAGATCACTAACATCTGTTGCTGCACATAACATTTAATCTTCAAACACCATCAACAACAACAAAAATCAGGCAGTTGAAAATGCAGAAGTGGAGAAACATAGGCACTGTGAGAGCAAGCTTCAGTTTCTCTTAATTGCTGCCATGCCTTGCGTATGCAGTGGTGTGCTCTTCGCAGGCACGGTAGCCTGTCTTGGGGAGGCCCTGAGGAGAGTAAAAAAACCTTCTTTTTGAGAAGAGCAGCCCAAAATGGAGCCACTCCACACCCATCCCATCCCCTGGGTAGTTGGGTTCTTGCTCAAAGCAGGTACAAAGGGTGGTAAATGAGGGAGGTACTGAAGTGGTCAAGTGTTTATTAATATAGTCCCTCATATGGAGAGATTAGCCTGACCTTTATGGTACAATTAGCTCATAATCATGCTGGTTGCTACTGATCGGCTCCAAATGCAATTTTGAATCTCTTCTTCATAGTATTCCTGAGAGATAAAATACAATCGAACATTTTCCAGCTACCCTGAAGAACAGGAAGTATCAGTCATCCCTTCAGGTGTTCTTTGCATTTGTCATTGAGATACCTTTTGACAAACTTGCATTTCTTCTGTGATTTTCCCTGCTCTGTTCTTCAGAGCTATGGTGTCTCCTGGGTCAGGAAGTAAAGGAGGTGTGTGTGCTTTATACATAACCTTTCAAAATGCTCGAACCCCACCTTGGAGCTTTTTCAGAAAGCTTTGAAGAACCCCACTTTTAGATACATTTTTTTTTTCTCTTTGTGGATGGCAGATGGTCCTGGCTTATTCACAGACACTGTCCAATATGTCTGGAGTCTGATAACCTCAGCCATCTGAATCACACCTGTGTGTAGTCATGAATTCTTGTTAATGTTGCTGAAGCCTCACGTATTCTCTTTACTGCTTTTCTTAATCACAAGGAGTCTCCCATCGATTACTAAGTGCTCTTTCAGACATGTATTTGTTGTGCCTCACTTGTATGTGTCTTGAAGCTGTGCTGGTTTTTAAACACATGGGCAAAAAATACCATGGCAGTGATAATAGGAATAATATGAAAGACTCGTGAAATAAAGTAAATTAAAATTTAATGCTAACAGTGGAATTTAGTTATGACATTTTAGTTATATTGGTCTTTCTTCTAGAGCTATAGTTTGGAAGCCTTGAGTAGGGAAAGGTTTCTGGAATTCTGTTGTATAACCTTGTTGTTGCAAATGTACCTGCTGGCTTGGTGCTATTATGTCCCCCATCTCCTTCACTGCCCTGGATTTTCACTGACTCATAAATTTCACAGAAAGTTCATCACAGCCTCGCATGGGGTAAGAGTCTGTTCCATTAAATGGACGTTTGGGTGTTATGTCCTTTCCAGGAGTCGCAGTCAATGAACCTGCACCAAGATTTCCTACGTCACTTGCGTTTGGTACCTCTGGTTATACCCTAGCGTTCCTTGCAGTGAAACAGATGTTTGTCATATGGTCCTAAACATATAAATTGGCCTGGTCTTCCTAGGCAATTTGCATGCCAAAGAATTCAGTTATGGCTCTGAATGGGCCTGGGCCATAGCGCTGTGGGACGAGCTTCTTTAACAGAAATTCTGGAGTGTTTGGCATGTTATGTTTACCAGGGTGAGGGAAACAGGAATGAAATGGAGACCTGGAAAGAGGACAGTCATGCAGATGACTCACTGCAGTCAAACACTTTGAGAAAATACGGTCTCTAAATGTTATGTCTACAACTAATTAACTGTATTTATTGTAGGACCTGTGGAAATACAGAAACTGTGAAGTTTAGGGAAAATAAATTAGGTTCTCAAACAAATGCCAGGCTGCCCAGCGTTCTTTTTTGGGGAAAAAAAAACAGCAATCTCCTTGCCAAGTAAACTGAAATATGCTAAAATGCAAATGTTGATGTGTTTCAACAGGGAAATTCAATCGCTGAATGCAAACTTTGTTTTCAAAAATTGAAATGTTAAAATCATCCAGGTTTCAAACTGAAAAGTAGGATCATATATACACAGTCTTTATTTAATCAGCAACTTTGACATTTTTATGTTAATTTTTTCTCCAGATATTGTATTTTCCCCCCCTTGAAACACACCCAATTTATAGTATGCTCACACTCATATAGACACACTTGCCGTAGAGCTGATAGATTTAGTTCCAGATGTGACAGTATATATATATACGTATGTGAGATGTAATAAATATTGATTTTTATTTTCCTTTTTTGTTACTAATGCCTCAAAATTGTTTGAGTATACATGTGTAAGCATTGATATTGGTTGATATTTGGCAGTATATCCTCTTCTTTATAAGGGAAGGCAGGAAAAGGTTCAGTAATCAAATTCCTGAATGAAAAGATTGTGATCTTCAGTGCAGTGGGCACACGGTCAACAAATAACATAAAGTGGTGCCTCATGCTCATAGAATGTGACATGTGTTCTTTGTGTAAGTATTTTGATGGTTTATTAATGGCATCAAAAGACAAAAGAAAGTAGAGAGGAGATGGACGTACTGTGTCTTTACAGTGAGTGGGTATCTGAAGCGGCAGATCCTCTACTGGACAACAAAAATAAAGCTCTTCCAGGTATGTCTTAGTAAAAAATTTCTCTCTGCAAAAGTTACCATTCTTCATACAGTACTGAGAAAATAGATTGAGTAGCCAGGAGATCAGTGACCTTAGGCAAATCAGCATTACATATCGCAATCCATTTAAACTTCTGATGTTGGAAAAGCTGTTGAAGACTGGCTTCCCTTAGCGGAAGGTGTCCTTGCCCATGGCAAGGGGGTTGGAGCTAGATGATCTTAAGGTACTTTCCAACCCTAACTAGTCTATGATTCTGTGATTCCCGAGCCAGCCACTCTTTTTTTCTCATCAGGATAAGGGTCCCTCCTCTTGGCAAGTGAAAACTTGCTCTGTGTTACCCTGCACCCATCCGTCGGTTGGAGAACAGCCCAGGAAAGCGTGGCACTGCTAGCCAGCCTGTGTGGCACTGGGGATATATGGAGAACAAGAACATCTTTCTTCAGCCTCATCAGGAAGGTGCTAGGGCAGCACTGAGTCTAAGTTCACAGGGAGCCTCACCAAGCACCTTCTGGCTCCCTACTAGAGGAATGGTGCGCAGGAGCCGAGACAGGGAAGCCCTGAGAAAGGGCTGTGGCCGAAACTGTAGAAATCAAATCTAGGTCTGAACAGAGCACTTCACTAACCAAATCTGGATTGTCACCGGTTGCTTCTATTTAATGAGACCCTTTGGAAAGCAGGACCTCAGGCTATAAACTTCCAAAAGGGGGAGCAGAGCATCTAGGTTGGTGATTAACCAACTAGAGTAATCAGTTGTGTGTGAGATACTTTGGGGGATAGCTGTGATTCAGTTTGTGGAAAGAACGAGGTGTCATTTAGGTTTTTTTAGGGATGTAAGTTTGTAACTAATTTTTGTCTCTCCTTGCCAGCGTAACGGTTTGAATGTTAATTTAATTTTGCAGAATATCATTTATGTAAATGTAATTAGAAGGGAAACATGATCGGGAGATGCACAGCACCAAAGAAAATTTATTACTCCGAGGGGTATTGCTCTAATCATTCAACTGCAATATTGAGTTTCCCCAGATTTAATCTAAAAGCAATAAATTACAAAAGGCTAATGTCCTGCCCAACAAAAAGCTGTCATGAACCCAAGTTTCTGTGGGGAAAAAATTCAACTTCATTTCAGCAACAGGCTCTCCTCGTTTACACATTCCTTTTATGATTCCAGTCAAGTCAAAGTAAAATGAATACAAATGTGAGAGTTCGAACACTTTCCCTGAATCTGTACGTGTGTCTGTTGGTGATTGTAATAATCAGCAATCCAAGGCACTAGGACTCCCTTATGTTGGGCAGAATTGGGAATGCAGTCCTGCAAAGATACAACTGCAAATTCTTATCCCCACCTTTGCATGACCCTGTGATTTAAGGGAAGGCAAATTTGAGTCTGATTAATTCCAGTGTCCATATGAAAGTCTCTTGCTAATGTGCCGTCCTTTTTGTTCTGCCAACAAAATGAATGAGGAGAAAAGAGCTGTCCTTCTGCCTGTGTTAGTGACTGTAACCTGTGTATTTCATGGAAGCACTGTAGGGAAGTTGCCCTCTTGGCACTGCTGGTCTGCGTTTACTAAAGGAACACTTTTGGAAAGTGGAATGAGAAACAAATGGATAGTCAAAAATCAAACAATATTGTGTGGTTACTTCTTAAAGCCCTTGGATAGCAGTTCTCCTATTCAAGAAGCATCTTTCCACTTAATAAAATCTGCAATGAAAATTTGTCAGCAAATAAACAATAGCTAGCCAAAATAAGAGTTGGTAAAGCCTGACTAATGTGTAGGCTAACACACTGTTAAGTGTTGGGGTTTTGTGGTGCAATTTAGTATGAAGGCTGATGCCAACATTACACTTCTCTAAGAAGCAGAGTAATTAGTACAGGAAATAGGTTTCTTATGTTTTATTTAGTCAAATTCATCTCTGGTTTAACTCCACTGTAGCCTGTATTATGTTTGTTCTTATTTCCCAGTGTTGTTCCTCTGCACAGTTCTTTATATCATGACCTTTAATTCACTGTGATTGTCTTTTATTTTAGGTAGGGGCCATAGTGCCTCTCTCAGTTTGTTAGTATCAATTATGTTGTAAGCCTGAGTTTCTTGGCTCACAAAATTAAACCCATCAGATCCGCAACATGCTTTTACAAAGTGCATATTGGCAGGTTTAGAGATTCCCACAGCTGTACATGGGACACAGGGAGAAATGCAGGGCTGCAGCCTCAAAGGCACAGAGAAACAGAACTGTGAGAGGACTGGGGGAAAATGCAAGGAACAGAGAAAAACAATGTTCTTAGAAGTAGGGGAGGAGGGGCTCAACATATGAGTTGCTCATGTCCATGTAGAGTCAAAACAAGTCTTAGGAGGATGGCTGAAAGCAGTAACTAGCAGTCTGGAGAATGAGAGAAAGTGAATGGACTTGTGATAAAAAAAGAAGCTGGTGGGGCTCAGGAAAAAGCCAATTATGAAAACAATTATTGGATTCAAATCAGTACCTTCAACCAAATTCTAAAGATGAGGTCCTTGTGAATGACTTTGGCTGAGAGCGGTTGGAACTTGATGATCTTAAGGTCCTTTCCAACCCAAACTATTCTATGATTCTATGATTCTGTGATTCTGTGTGTGTGCACAGGTCTGCCTGTGGTCCCATGCTGTTATGGCACTGACAAGACAGGAAGGCAGCTGCCTCCTCCCCTTCTGCCTCATGTATGTGTTGCAGAGATGAGTTCCTCTACTGGAAGCTCTTCTTGTAGGGCTTTTTCTGTATGGCAGGCACCCCAACTTCTGTTTCATTTCAGACAACCCAAAGTTAAACTGAAAGGAGGAAAAGATGGTTGAATAGATTCCTAACAAGATACATACCACATCGGCTTTTGGTGTGTAGGGTACTGGTGTAAAGCTGTTATAGTTGTAATTCTCCACCCACGGGTGTTTAGGGAGGTACAAATGTGTGCAGCAGAACATAGGACAAACTGCTGTGGGTACACTTAATTAACAGTGAACATGCACAGTACTAATCATCTCATTCTTGATTGTATGCAAGTATAGCACAGATCATAACAACCTGAGCAGGAAGCTGCAGGCCTGTACTATGTGATTGCAGAGAGGATCTTTCTCAGCCAAGCAAATCAGTAGAGAATAACAAAACCAAAGAGTAACAGTGGAAAGGGTCTTACCTTAGTAATCTACAATGTACACAGATTGCAAGCTGTAGGGCCAAGAGACCTAAGATGTATTTTTCATTTCACAAGGTGTAATCTCTCTAGTTGTGAAATAGCATTTAAGATTTTTTTTTCTCTTCGGTTTCTTTTTTTGCACAATGCAAGAATGGGAGTCATGCACCATGGAATCTGTTTTCTGCCCCAGATGAAGGCGGCTTCTAAAATTGCTTAAGATGCATATATAGAGATTTTTATTAGTCCAAGAAGTCTTCCAAGATCATCATCATTTATTACAGTTCCTGTGTTATTCATTCCAATGAGATTTATAATTATAAACCAGTAATTAAAGAGGCTCCACTCTGTAATTCCATAGGAATTCCACTGTGATCTGACATTAATTAACAACCAATTATAAATTATGATATAACTTTTAAGAAAACCCACCAGTGTCTCGGTGCTTTCTTCCACTTACAATGAAATGTTAGCAGGGATTTCGCTTTTGTAAGCTGGAGCTTTGTTGCAGATTGATCGGTACTGCCGTGCGCTACGGGTGTGTTTCCACGATGCAGCAACTACATGGGTGGGCAGGTTCAACCTGCTAAGGTTTTGAAAGAATTTTTGTCCTCATCTTTCTTTTAAGAGGCAGCTGTCTCAGAGGATTTCAGCCTTCTGTCATGTCAACAAGTGTGCACACTTTAATGCTTAGATGTTATCTGACTTGTTATGTAAATCAGAGTGATATGATGCATCGCCTATACACCTGATGCGAGCTCTCTCTGGCTTGAAAGTGTATTTTAAATAATTATAGCCAGTCAGGAAAAAGAGAAAAATCGTTACATGGCTCTAATGGGAATGACTGGGATAGAGCAGATGCAATAACAGGCAAACTTTCAAAATTTTGCTATTATTTGACCATCTGCATTAAGGATCTGATAGCTAGTGGAAATGGTGTGTCCCCAGAATGTGACAGGTAGAATGCTACCTAGAGATGTGTGGGTAATAAAACACATGGTACATACAGATAATCAAAACTTTGCATCGTTCTGTCCTGTTTTCTATTTTTCTTTTTTTTTTCCTTTAGTGAACTTAGGTCAGTAATCATCATTAAGCTTGTGGGAAAGACTGGGGAAGTGGGATAATACCAAAATTCATTACTTGCAAAGCCATGTAGAGAGCAAGAGACTTAAAAGGAGACAACAGATTTTTTTTGCATGGCTGAAATCATGAGGTAAGTTTTCAAAGCCTTGCCCTGCAGATTAATTTCCACCATCTCCATTAAGCCTAATGAAAATCACGTGTGTGTTTCTGAGTATTTCTTCGCACGCTCTTCCTTTGCTTCTTTGCAGCTCCTCCCTGGGACTTTCCATAACTCCTTTGATCAAGCCTCTAAGACCTCTGCCATGAAGTGTGGCTTCTGAGCTGATCAAAGTTAGTGTGGGAAAGGAGTGAAGAGAAGTGTGGCCCTTATAGTCACCTCCGCATCCAGCTTTCATTATAAGGCTGCATTGGTCTGAGCACAAAGTTGTTCAGGGAAGTAATAGTGTGGCTTACTTAGCAGCCAACTTTTGTTGGCTTTGGAGTCCTTGCTCTCAGGGTCAGTGTGGTTGCATGGATGTACATAGGTTATCTTTCCATTGTAATTTTTTGCCATTTTAAAAGAGGGAGCAATCCTTTTATTTAAATTCAGACAGATCCAACAGTCTTGACCAAGAGATATTAGTGCCTTTTGCTTTCACCCTCGTTAATGTGAGTGTACCTGTTCTCCTATAAAATAGATAAGATTTCAGCTGGGAAATTCTCATAAAAATCTCATCCTGTTATGCTGCATCTGTTATCATGGCATCTCTGAGTAGCTTTGCCAGTTAGCCAGAGATGTGTCACTGACAGCAAGGAACAAAATGCATCTTTGACTAGGGAAATGTTACAAACTTGCTAGATCAGATCAGCATCAGTGGTGATTCATCCTCCTCCTGTTAGACCCAGAGAGTATGTATGAACTAAACTTGCTGCTTTTGCTTGTAACTATCCCTAGAAGGGATTAAGTTTTTAAGATCTGGCTACATGTGTTTTGGATATTAATATGTGCTTTTGGTTCTGTGCCTGAATAAGATTTAGAGGAATTTGAAGAGCAGCTGGACGCTAAAGCTTTAGGAGATCGAGCGTCAAAGCAGGGCTCATAGTAACCAACCTCCTGTCAGCAAATCCTAATGTTCTATATTTAACCTACTATTAAAATTATGTTATGTTATTTTTGTCTACCTTCAACTCAAAAGTTTGGTTTCTGTAAGATTGCAGAACAAGGCAAGCTCAGTTAAGGCTATACAATTTATCTCACTGCTTTCTTTTTAGCTCACTGTGGTCTGATGGCAGCTGAAAGGGCAAATGAGAAAGGTAGGTATTATGTTTCAAGGGGAGAGTTATAAAAGTCTAAACTGCATCCAAAGTATATTTTACTCCTAATAATGAGAACTGGATGAACAGCGTTTAAAAAAATATGAACCTGCCCCAACTACATTGGTTCAGAACTAACTGATCTAATGCAGTTTTCCAAAGAATAATTGATATTATATAATCATAACTGGCAGTTTATGTCATGAAAGCGACACTTGACGCTTTCCTGCTAACCAGTTTAACATCATCAATTAAGACATCACTTGTGTAATGACATTTTAGTAACCAGTTTAATATCATAAATTATGACATCACCTTCTTTTATGCCATCAGGGTTGAATAAAAGGTTTTCTTTAGATCAGAGAAAAAGAGGGGAAAAAAAAGGAGGAAACCTTGACATTGCCTCTAATTTGTCCTTATAAAATGTATGTATGTGCTAGCCCTCTGATCACTGTCCTCATTAGAGAGGATCTGAGAGTTGATAAGCTACAAACAAGGGTGAAATAAACAATTGAAAAGCATATGCTTTGGCTTAGCACAGGTAGCCTCCCAGTAGACAGTAGTGTACTTTGCATAACACCAATGGAAATCATCCAGAAATGGAGAAGAAAGTACGGGCATGCTCATGGAACCTGATGAACTCAATTACAGTGCAGTAATATTTACCGAGATATGGTGTGAGAGTTCAAGATTGCGTCATTACCCACCAGTCAGTGTTCTTTTTCTTCATGATCAGTGACTTTAAAGTAATCCTTTATATCTCATTCTTCATTGAACGGTCAAATTCTGATGTTGGATTCTGGTATTCTACATCTCAGGTTCCTGTGGGCGTTACAATGACTCCTGGTGATTTGAGTCCTGAGCTGGCAAATGCCTACATTTATTTATATCTACTTATCTGCATGGAAGGAGACAGGAGGCAGAGAGAGATTGAGTTCAGAGGATTCTTAGTTAAACAAAGGTCTCTATGAATGTGCATCTTTGTAGGATTAACTGCAAGGAGTCAAATATTTTAAGTATATAGTGTGTTTCCAGAGCCAGCTTTCTAAAGGCACATAGCATCAGCTTCCCTCTTTTCCTACCAAAGTCAATAGAAGTGTTGTCAGTGACCACAGCCACAAGCAAAAACTAGTTCAAAATCAAGCACTTTTTATTTTTTCCTGCAAATTTTTGTCTTGAAACTGGATCACTACCATATTAAGTTGTGCTGAACTCCACTTGGACTCTACCTTGAGATAATACCCAGTGTGTCTTATAGTGCTTGCACAGAAACTTAACCTTGTTACATGCGGGTGGTCCTGTGAATTCGTGTGCTTCTCCCATTGCTTGCCTTTGTATCAGGTCCAGGTTTGAAAAGCAGAGAAGGAATTCTAGTTAGGTAGTCAACAACTGTTGTATATTGACTGGGGCATAAGTATTTCCCTGAGTAATCAAGAATAATTTCCCTTGCTAATTCCCACACTGTAAATCAAGGTTATGACAAAGGGGTGCAGTGTGGCATCTGGGCAGCTGCTCCATCCTCAATCAAGTGTCCAGCACTAAGAGATGCCTGAATACTGTGAAGAAAGAGGTAAGTTGGTAAGTATGATACCACTTCTGAAATTACAGACAAAATTTTAAGCAAATCTATGTAAATTGTCGGTGCAGATCTTAGTGGCCTCCCGAGGATGCTGTGATTTACCTACCCTCTTTTCCCAACATTTTTTCAAAAGTTTTTTTCCCCCATGAATATTTATGTCGATGCCTCATTTGCTGACTGAATTTCCACTCTGCTGGAATTATGCTTCCCCATAGTGCACCCAGGAAAGGTGAGCCGTTAGAGGTGAGAAAAAGAGATTCCATGACCTTTAGGAAATAGCAAGTGGCACTAGATAAAACCTATTCTGTGAGGGGTTACTTATGGATTGGTTGGACATAATTACCAAAAAATTATTATCTCTCTGAAACAATTAACTTCTGGTAGATCAGAGTCCACATCTCCAGAAGCTCTGAACTTTTGCAAATTGGCTCAGCCCATTGCCACTCTTAGGCGATGAGTAATTCTTAAACTAGGCATGAGTGATAGATACCCCATATTTCTGGTTATGAGTATGGACTTATTTACAGCTGGCATTTTTTTAAAAGTGAGTGGTAAATGTTAAGGTGCTCGATTCGATGCTTATGAATGTGTTTCCTTGGTGATAAAGCTTTCACTAAGCATGTTATCTGTCTGTGCTATCTTATATGCAGACAAGAGATGATTCACACTGTGTGTTATAGGTCTTGTGCTCTAAAATTGAATCCTCTATTGAATCCTCTATTGACTTATGGCTGAGAAGCATAGAAATCAAATCCACAGCTGGTTCTTCTTAAAAGTGAAGTTTTGGCAAAAGCAACGAAGGCTTTAATGCATTAGAAAAGTGTGCATTTTTTAAAGTTGTTTCACTTCCTATTTTCTCTCTGCAAAACTCCCTGAAGTTAGAAGTGCTCGTGTGTTTCATCTTGCAGTTTCAGCAGAACA
Source organism: Pezoporus occidentalis (assembly GCF_034315485.1). NCBI lineage: Eukaryota > Metazoa > Chordata > Aves > Psittaciformes > Psittacidae > Pezoporus > Pezoporus occidentalis. The sequence continues at coordinate 9,828,224 of NW_026912779.1, forward strand.
TAGCTTTGATTTTGCATGCCCCGCTACTGCCTATTAAATGCAGAGAAGATGTTAGTTCATGGAGGTACGCAGGTTAAATAAACAAATACATAAGATGAAATCTTTCTGGCACAGAGAAGCAATTTATCTAATCATGAAGCAGTTGTGGCTGGAAATCTCTTCAGTAGAGAAACAGAAATGGCTTTGGAAAACGTGAAGTGGTACAGAAAGACTAAGCAAAATCCTCCTTGCACTGACAAAAAGTGTCACTTACCCTAAAGCGAGAAGTGCCATCCCAGTTAAGGTTTTGCATTTTTCCACTTAAACCTTCCTTTGTAAGTAAAATAAAGGAGAGTTGGCCTGATGGATGTCTGTGAATAGTTACCTAGTGCATCTCTGATTTACTCTTGCTTTTCATCAGCTCCAGCACTCATGACCTTAGAGGGTTATAACACAAAACAGGTAGATGCAAAAGATGCGGACTTAAATGAGACTTGCTGCCAGTGAGACACTGGCGATCACAAAAAGCTGTCATCCCAGCACATGTTACTCACTGGGGCTTGAGAACTATAAATGGCATAGGGTTATGTGCATTAATTGCATCATAAAGTAGAGGGGCCCCAAAGGAGGTCTGGTCTCAGCTGTGCTATGACTGGGACAAACAATTAATGAGAGATCTTACAATCTCATTAGGCAGGACAGAAGTAGAGAGTATTAATCTCCTATTCTCTGTCTTTGAGACTTGAGTTTAAATATGCCCATCGTTTACACAAACAATCTATGGAGGGAAATGGAACTGACTTTTCTTGAGTCTTATTCCCAATTTCAGGGGCTGGCTTTTCTTTCCTTCCTGTTTACATCAGCATGAGCTCTGCAACCTCCCTTTTTGTACAGAAGTCATCAGAGACATTTAGGTTTTTCTTTTGTCTCTGATTTCAACTTCTGTTTCTATGGTTTGCATTTTTGACAGCTACAGTGTCATTCAGTAAACTGCAAACTCTTCTAATCCCAATGATATTGTCTTATTTTTTAAGTTCTGTTCTTGCACAGACAAAACTGTCCTACGTATTTCTTGAGAATGTTGTTTTTAGAACTTCAGATACAATAAAGGTAAATCAAGAGCCAGGTCAAGTTGCTTTGTGTTTCTGTTGCACAGTGGAGACAGAGATTTTCTGACCCTGCAGGTATTAAAACCTTGTTGGCCATTTAGGAGAAATTAGCCAGATGTTGACCCCTTTACTGCCCATTTAGCAAGCTGTAGCCCAAGCTGTAGTAACTTTGTGGGAAAATGGGTTCTCTGGTATGTGGTAATGCCCCTGCACAGGCCTGAGCTTTGCTATTGGAACTGGTACAGCCTTTCTGGCATCCCTAGATAAACTCCCACATAATTTACAAAAGCTGTCAAGGGCTGGCACTGGCTTTGGAGAAACCTTAGAGATGGAGTTCAGGGCTACCACAATACAGGCCAGCCCTGTAGAAACCCACATGGAGACTAACAAAGTTGCAGGCTGTAAGGATGGCTTTATGTGCTCTCTGCCTCATGGGCATGAGTCATGTAGGCCAGATCTAGAGAGATCTCTGCACTGCTGGGTGGGTGGGAATCGAAATGTGAGGGTCTTTCATGTCAGCCTCTAAGGGACTAACACCCAACAGATGGTTCTTCCTTTCAGAAGAAAGGAAAAAGGTGCAGTATCTCCTAGAACTTATATTGTAGCTTTTGGATTTGCTGCCGTTGTTGACGTGGCTTTGGAACAGCTTTAGCTGGAACTATTGCAAGAACCTGATTCTGGCATTGTTTTGTCTTTTTTACTACTGTTTTGTCCCAGTTTGTCTTTGGAAATGTCTAGAAATGGAAGAGGCGCCACTTGGTCAATAGTCTGGGGGGGCAGAAAGATTGTCTCCTTCGTTCTTGGTTGGCCTTGAAATTCCCCCTAATTAGTATTATCATTATATTCTCACTCCTATCACCCACTCTGTCTATTCAGCTTAAATATACCACCTCCAGACATAATAAATCTGAAAAAATGTGCCTATTATTTTTCTTTCTAAATCAAGTCCAAAAGAATGAAGCAGCAGTATAGTTCCGCTAGAGTAACTGCTGATTTTGCTGCTTAATTTTTTTTCTCACTTCTTTCCTATTTCCCTTTGTTTTTCTCCATATCTCCAGGATACATAAACTCCCTGTCACTCTCACAGCTCTTCTCAGCTATGCAGCTGCCTGTCAAGGAATACATGGTAAAATTCCTACCATTACCCATTCCTCACACTCAGACAAGCGTTAGGCCAAGGGCCACAAATGTGATTCAGTTGCTGAGATTTTATCCATTCCGTGAAGAAGTTTGGAACTTAACGGGAAACACACAAAGCAAACAAGCTGCCCTCTAATCTAGGAAATTCCTCTAGAATGTCTCCCTTGGAAGACTCTTGCATCAGGACAATCAAATATAAGGAGATTTGGAAAAATTTGGTTTCACCTAAACTTTGGCTGGATAATGCATTTCCTAGAGAGCAGTTTCCTTTATGAAAACTGTCTGAAAGTGGAATTATGTGAAAATCAGCATTTCTCCTAACCCACCCTTATCTAAAGTATATTACTGAATAATACTACAATCGAAAAGGAGAAAAGGACTTTTTAGGTTCCTGAAAGTTTTCAAGATGGATTTTTCTGTGAGCAGGAAAAGAAATCTGAAGAAGGCATGTCCCATGACTTTTTGGTTTGCCACATTTAAAGTGCAGTAACTGAAACATACATTATTGTCAGTATTTACTGTCAATATTGTAATATTTATTCTCAATTACAAGGAAGACATGTTTTTCAGATAATAAGTATTATTATTACTGTTATTTCCTTCCTCCAGATTGAAGCATTTTAGGAAAAGTTACACACAAAACTATAAACAAAAGCAAACAAGGTAATGTTTGCTTTTCTAGCAGTATGCCTTCATAGTCTCTGCTGACATTTTTAGTTTTCTGACAATGGAGCTGTTTAGTAAATCCCTTTAAATTCTTTCCCAGCCAGAGCCAAATTCATCTCCCAAGCAAATTCCTCCTTACGATTACAGTGCGATACTTCATATCTGGTATATCTGGTTCTCAGTGCCTGATTATGAGCTAGGGATTATGAACTAGTTATATTTAAGACTGTAATTTGTTTTTGAAAGTTTCTCTTTGTCATTCCCCATTTTTTGGTCTCCCTACAAATATCTTTTAAGAGCAGCTGAAATCCTGCCAGACCCCAGGGGACAAAGGCGGGTGCACAGGTGTTGGAAATACCCAACAACTCCACTAACCAGGGGCTTTGCAGAGAACATCATGAGCATCAGCTTTGATTTTAAAGAATGCTGTTGCTTTGGCACTGCTGGGGGGGTAAACAAGTGAACATTATGTTATGTTTTTTAAATATCCATTGGACTCGCATAGATTTTCTTTAGTTAATGTATCAAGCATTCACCAACTACAAGATATATAAGCTAATAGGTACATCATTTAAACCGAGTTGAGCTTAAGTGTCTTAGATAATTAAGCTTTGCATAAATTCCGATTCAAGCAATTTCAGCAAAAAGGCTTTCAAGTAGCCAATCTGGGATAAAAATATTTTTATTTCAGTACCTTGTTCTTCATAACATCCTTCACAGATGCTATAACATTGTTTTAGTCTTTAGAAAAATATCTAACAACATGATTGTCTCACACCAGGCATAATCCCAGTGGAAATTAAAATTGCATGCATTTTCTCATCACTCTTTATTTAACAACTGGGAGAGTTTTAATATTTGAAACTCAGCAAGAAAATTGTCTTGAAACACAGAGATTCCTTTGGGGTAATTTCACTTTTGTTTTGTGTGAACTTTAGCTGAGTGATTTTTTTACAGTAATATGAGTCTATGGATTGTATGATGGGTAACAGGGCTTTCTATATATGCTCCTCACCTAACATCCAAGGGAAAATAGCAAAGGACATTCTAATAAAATCATTTGAGTCAGCTAGCCTTATTAATAAAGATGCCCCATTTCAGATGTTTTAATAGTTTCTTTAAACCTGTGTCACTGGGTTTAAGAGTGAACCTGAAAGTCACTGTATTCCCGCATGAAAGGCAATACAGTTCTGACACTTCTTCAATTTTCACAACAATAACATCAGATGAAAAAAAAGTGAAAGAGTAACCAGAACTCTGCTATGAATATTCAGTGTCAGGAACAAGTGAATGCAGGAAAATCACTTTAGACTTTAATAGCAACTAAAATTACAGCATCTTACCCAGAGCTGTGTTTGATTAAATGAGCAAAAGTTGGCTGTGAGAAGAAAAGACATCACAGAAAAATATATAGAGACCTCTGCTTTGTTTGCATGGAGTATCTTTGAAAAGCTTTTGTAGTACTACTTCCCCACCTCACCCTAGGGTAAGATAGCAGCGTAAGCTGAGCTAGGACAGGAATAGCATTTTCATGTTGCTGACAAAAAATGGGGTGCTATCCCTCGTGTAAAGTCATCAAAAAGGGGGTATTTTATAACTCTTAAGTACATACTTGGCCCCAGTGTGAGTCAGTTAGCTTTTTTCTTAGTGCTTTTGAGGACACTGATTTATTATTTTTTCTTTCTGTAAGTGAGAGGACATCTGGCATGGCCAAGAAATCTAGCATTGATGGGACTTGGTAATGCAGTTTGCTTGACTCAGAGCAGCAGTATCCAGAAACTGATGGCTCATCTACAAAATGAGCTGGTTGTTTCCTTTCAACAACTGAAGGACAAATGCTTGCAATGCAAAATAACATTACAATAGGCTCTTAAAAGTAGTTATAGAAAAGTGAAGTGGATTTAGTAGGGTTGATTGTATCAGCTGATTTCCATTAGAACTTTTTTCTTTTTGCCTGCAATCAACCCTCCGGAGACAGGTTTGCTAGCAAGGCACCGCAGCTATCGTGTAGTGTCTTCCTATATTCATTATAGCTCAGATCTCTTTTGCAGATTGAAGATTCAGAGGTCAAGAAGTACCCTTCAGAAACACTGCATTCACATTCAGAGAGTGTGGTTATTGTGGTGCCTTGCATTGGGCATCGTCGCTTATTTTCATGTGTTCAACAGAGTAACATCAACACTCCTGTCACTATGCTTGCACTCTTGATGTTTTCATCTTTAGCATTTCTGAGACAGAGTGAGACCTGCCAGTGCCTATCAGGAGTCTGGGGCTTTTCCCTCAAGAGTTTCTAGCAAAGTCAAAAAAGCAGCGTCCAAGGCCTCTCTTTATGCAGAGCTTTACACTGGTGCTGGTGCCACTGCATTCAAATCTAATTTGCTTGTCAGCTGGGATGATTGCACACTGAAATATATGCTCAGATACATACTTCCTTGGGTTTCACTCGTACGGTAAAATTCTAATCCTTTCTGGTGAATCTTAATCACAGCGTCTTTTTCTCCCACTAAATGTCCCATCAGGAGTGTTGTTTACTAATTCTTCAACTGACAAAGAAATACTTCAGGCCTCCAGGTTGTTTCAGAAAACAGGCAACAGATCTACCCTCCAGGTGCAGCATCAGCAAGGCCAAAGAGAAACCGAAAGTGCTTCCTGTGATTTTCTTGACATTAGTCCTTTGCAGAGGTGAGAGTATTTGCCAGGACAGAACATTTATCACCAGACTCCATTTCAGTGGCACAATGGGTACCTGTGGATAAGTCTGTAAGAGAAAAGAGGTCACAGAAGATGTTTGTTCTCAAACAGCTCACCAATCACTCATAGTATAAGACCTCAGGAATATTAATAACATGGTCCAAATGTGTTTCAGATACTTGCAGAGTGTGGGCAGCCAGCAGCAGTCTGGTGTTGAAGGGAGTCTGCTCTAAGTGTTTGGCAAAAGTCAAGTTTTTCACCAAAAGATCAGATTACTATTAAAACCCCTAAAGAAAGGCAGAAGCTCGTTGTTCCCCTGTTTGTTTTTTTCTCTGCACCTGAGCTGAATACTGAGAATTCAGTAGCCTGGTAGTGAAAGATGGCGTTTCTGAAAAAGGAAGGCTATTGGTAGACCCAAGGTAGGTTCTAACTGGCCTTGCGATCTTTATGCCAAGAGCAGGGACACTGAGGATGTCATCAGTTAACGTATGTGTAAGCCAAATGCATCAGTAAGGCCACTTTAGACCAGTCAAAGGTGCCTGTCAGGTCTCATACTGTTCAGCTCATACAGTCATTTGTGCAAGATGAGCCTTTGGAGCAGTTACTACTATCTTCTGCCCAGGCAGCAGGGTCTTCTAAGCCAGGGCCTGGTTTTGCATTCTAAACCTTGGAAATTGAGTTTAGATTGGTTGAACAGGATTGTCTTTGTTCTGTTTGTGCAGAGCCTAGCAGAGTAAACACCAGCCTATGATCTGGTTCTTATGTGCAGTGGTGTTGTGAAAGGCCAGATACCCATGTCAAAAATGAACTTTGTTTCCTACTGTAAAGCCCTATCATCGCCTTGTCTGCGCTCAGACACTGAAAAGATTTTGGTTTGTTTCAGGCACGAGTGACTCTTTGGAGCGCACACAGCTCTGTCCAGATTATTCACTGAGGCTGTCAGTTATTTCTATTTGCAGACTGCCGTAGTTACCCTTTTAAATATTGCACCTCTCATTATCACAATCCTCCAACCTTATCAAAGTCACTGTGATTGTTTCCTACTCTGTTTCTCCTGTATTAGCATGACTGATACAAGTATATTAAAGAATTACCCTTTTATATTCCAGCCTGAATATCAGTTTTTGGGAAGCAAGCAGGTCATCTTACGGATAGAAGATGTTTGTGCACAGAAGGCATTTTATTTTTTATTCTCTTTGGTATTTTAACAAGGGCAATTAATATTCTCTTGTGAGATTTTGCCTTCTGGGTAAAGAACATCCTTTACCTCCCCTTCTCCCCCTTTCCCCAAACAATCTTCTGCTATGCTGGGAAGATGGAATGTATAGATGATATCCCTTTCAGAAAATATATCCATCATATATCACAAGTATTGTCATTATGATGTATTAATGTAATGCGTCATCAGAGAGCTGTCAGGGTGAAGATTTATTACTCTAAAATAAGTTATGGTGAGACACTGGGGAATGGGTTGACAGAATTTTTGTTTATTTTTCTAAATTAAGGACTTTTAAAGATCTCTTACTTTCATGAAGTAGTAGGGGAGGGAGGGTCACAGAAAAGAGGACTTGAATCAAAAACACCAGAAACACTCAGGAGGCCTCATAGAATAAGAATGTAATATTTTTCCCCCCAGGTAGTTTCCATGAGGTCTGCAAAGTTTAAGTTTCCAGCTTAGCTGAGGGCTACAGTGGGCACTCAAAGTCTTTTCAATCAACCAGAATTTGGACTTTATTGTTTTTCCTTTGAAGGAAAACAGTCACCAAAGCATGAAGACTTGGACTATATAAGACAAACCAGGTGCTAAAAATGGTCTAAAAAGAATTGCATTTTAGTACAAAAGGCTATTCCCTTTTTCAGGTGTGTCCAGTGGACTTAACATAAACCTGATACAAACGCATTGAAATCGGTTAGAGCTCTTCAGCAGGTTTGCACAGACTTTGGATCAAGCCCCTTCCCTGCATCATGTGGTGAAGCCATGAAACTTGGCACATTTATAGCACTGTAACATAAAGCCATCTGTGTACAAGTACAAACTTTTCCTTATTGCCAAAGTGCTTAATGTAATTACAATCAGGCTTGCTTCTCTTCTGCTTAGTTCATCCATATGCTGAGATGGATGCAAACTTGCACTGGTAAAGAATTACACAGCATCTGAATTTGCGTGCTGATTACAGCAACGTACATTGCTAGCCTTGTAAATCATAGAATCATAGAATCATAGAATAGTTAGGGTTGGAAAGGACCTTATGATCATCCAGTTCCAACCCCCCTGCCATGTGCAGGGACACCTCACACTAAACCATGTCACCCAAGGCTCTGTCCAATCTGTCATTGAGCACTGCCAGGGATGGAGCTTAGGCGCTTTTGTATTTTAAGGAACACACATGAAGTTACAGACTGTCTTATAGGGAAACTGGTAACAAAAATATGTCAGAAAGTTCAGCCTGTATTCTTTTCTTGCTAACTACACAAGGCACCTGACTTAGGAGCTCAGTTGCCCTTGCTTCCCTGTATAATCAATGACGAGTCAGAGGTGTCTCAGAATTTGGATACCTAAGATAGCAATTGCCTTCAGGAGGTGACTTTTGCTCCTTGCAGACGAGAAGATGAATGCTGAGCTCCTATTTACTTTGTTTACTCCTTAAAGAATGTTGTATTAATCCTGAGTGTTGGTTTCCTGGGCTGTCCCTGTCCATAAGTAGCTGCAAAGTAGTTGTTTCATCTTATGATTCACTCTTTATATTGACCTCATTTACTTCCAAATGCAATGTTATCCCATCTATCTACTGTATCCTTGCATTTCCTGCATCATGGTATTTGCACACCGTTTCCTTAACACTGAATACAGTATTGGTCAGTGTAAGTTGAATACCAAGGTTGCTTATAGGTTAATGAATGCACTGCGCTTGCTGCTGACTGATGTAATCACTGATAGGTTGTACACTGAACTTGACCCTACAGCCCACAGACATGTACTTGACTTTATCAGTGGGGATGGTATATTTGAAAGGAATATTAACATTAAAAAGAAACACATGCAGTGGATGCATTTGCAGGTGCAGGGGATATGTTTTCAGGAAAAATAACCAGAAAACATTGCTGAAGGGAAAATGCGGTTATGCCAGAAAGGTCTACAAATTTCTCTTCCTGAAGAAAAATAATGATAAGCTGCTTAATTTTGGCCATTTTTAGCAAGACAGTTAAATTAATTATGTAAAATGTAGGTGTGCAATGAGTGCCAAAGTTATGCAAATTACTTGTACCCAAAGTCCTTTATAAAATCTGCTGCTATCAATAACAGAAAAAACTTTCCTTCTCCATAAGCATCAGAATGGTTTAATCATGTATAGTGGCACAGTTACATTGGTTTAAGCCAGATTTACTGAGATATTATCAGAAATGGGTATATACAGGTGCTTACAAAACACCTACACTTTGCAGATGTCATATAACCTGTTTCTTGCACATACAGAAAGCTTTACTGGCCCTCCATTTGGTTGTGTAGATATGTATACACTGTATATCCATGTCAAATGCAGCAGGGGTTTACTTTTCTAACCTGAGATGTAAGAAAAGCACATTTATTTTTTAGTTGTTGTTAGTAGTAAAAAGTATTCTTAGCGTGTACTCATGATCAACTAACCTGTGTATTGGAAGAAGGTGGGCCTGGTCCTCTGTAGTGTTGGGAGGGAGCTTGTAGGATCACCTTGCAAAGTATGGTAATTGAGGGGAGATTTGCATTGGGATCTGTAGTCTGCTGACAATAGTTTCTTTCCTAATTTTCTGATGAAAAAGGACTTCTGACCCATGCTGCAAGTGACAAGAGGCAAGTAAGTCTTGTCTTCGCAGATTCCTATGGGAGATTGTCACACATGCTGCAAATCAGAAGTGTTTGTGTCACGTGGAGTTTGGAGTTATAATGTTTGCCCAAACTCCTGTCCCATGGGTGAGTAGCATTTCACTCCAACTTAGTATCTGCAATTGTTGCTGCTCAGATCACCAGTTAACACAGTCTTAGGTCAGTAAGTTTTAAAGGAGGTAAAACATCTTGGAGAGACCATGTGAAATCCATCATGGCAAACCACTGATAACTCCACATCTTATTAGCTTCAATTAAGTATTTCCATGGGGAACCGTGGAACTGTTTAAAGTCATGATGACACATACACACGCTTTGTTCCATCCAAAGAAATAATCTGTTTTCCAGATTTCCAAATAGCCAAGCTATTTTGTTATAGTTTTTTCTTTTCCTTCTTTTAAAAGAAATAATTTATAAGAATTTATCTTGGGCTTGCTACAGATTTAAAAGGGGAAAAAAAGGTTTCTTCTGTCTGACTTCTAAATTATATGCATGACCAAAGATAAATATGCTTTTTATTTATAACTGTGGAGAGATGCCAGACATAGCCTTTCATATGACGCACCGCTGCTGTAGTAGAGAAGTACTTAAAACAGTTCCAGTCAAGTTAGGCCCCAAGACTTTTCATGCAACTTCATGCAAAATGGTTAAGACCTTTCGTTTACTTTTTTTTTTTCTCTTTTCTTTTGAACATCTTCAAACGTTACAAGTGCCACATGCTTAGAGGATGCCAGGCTTCTTCCTGTCAAGCTGAGATGGTCTGAAAACCACATTGAAACATGGGGAACTGCATCTACCACAGATTGCAGATGGGGGGGTGGGGAGGTTGCAGACTGTAGATCTCTTCTGCCACTCCCTGTATGGCTGGTAACAGTTGGATGAAGGTTATGGATGGAGGCTGGCAAAGCAAAGGATTGCTGTGCTTTTATGAGGCTGGGATGAATGGACTTTGACAATACTGCTGAATAGGAATACTTGTGGAGCTAATACAATTTGTAATTGTCAGAAGTGAAAAGTAAAAACATGATTATAAACTGTGCCTAGGATCAGCTTATGTCAGCTTTAAATGGTTTAAAAGTCTACTGTCTGGAGCTGCATCTTACTTGCCTGTAAAACTCCTTAAAGAAGACTTAAATAACTGTATAAACATGTCTCTCCCTTCTTATGTATTTGTTGTGAAAAGTAGCCCTTTGTCTAGATGACAGGAGGCAGGCTTTTAGGACAGATGTGAAGCAAGGCCTTCCAGATAAATCAGAAAGTATGGAATATCTCAATTTAAATAGAATGAGACAATTACCTGGTAACAGTAATCTTTTAGAAAGTACTGTTTGTCCTTGTTTTGTGCAAGGTGAGGCTCTGAATAGTTGGGTGCTAGCACGCCTTGGTCACCTGGTGGCTTTGTGATGTGCTGCCAGGCTTGGAAACTGTTTCTGTGTGGATGTGAAGAAAGCCTGTAAACGATGCTGACTTCTCCGAGAGAAGGGAAGGAGCATAAGAAAGCATCTCCTGTTACCTAGAGCCTACCATCATTATGCCTGACCCCGGCTCATTATCCCTTGATATCTGGAGCAGACGATGACCTTTGATGACACTGCACAACAGTGTGCAAAGGAGATGCCTTCCTTTTCATTTTGGCTCTTGAATGCCAAACATGGTAGTTTCTTCCCCACGCTGTGTCCAGCCTTCCTTTAATCAAACACTTGTACAAAAATTAAAACGTTACTAAATACTTATACTAAGCAATACTGTTTAGATACTGGGTTACGTTTCTAATCTTGCTAGAAGTGCCTCTGTCTTCCCTTTACCTACGAGTCTGGAGTAGCCTGGAAGCAACTAATTTACCATGTAATAAGATAGGTTCCTGTTGACACAAGTCAAGGGCAAAACTATTAAGTCATTAGGGCTAATGTTGTAACATTCTGATACAAAGGCATGGCCTGGGCCTTTCAGATGTACATCTGACCTTTGAGGATTAAGTTTCTTCGCAGCTTATTTTTGGAACTCAAAATATGTCTTTTTTTTCCCTTCTGCTTCGCATACATTGATCTTTGGCCTTCTGCAACTTGTATAGCAGCTTCTGCAGTCCTTATTTGTCCCAGTTTGATCAGAGGAAGTAAGGATAGAAAAGACATCACATTCTTTATCCTGCAGTGCTTACAGTACATCATGTATTCCTCTGTTTAGCGCTGCCCATGTCACAGCTTGGCCCCAGGGTTTGCCAGTAGAAGGGATTTGGGGAAATCGAAGTGGCTTTCAAGATTCTTCCACATAGAAGAAAAAGTGAGGCTTGCTTGAACCAATCTGTCTAGATGTCATTTAAAGATATATAAATGTGTCTTGTGACGGCAGTGTGATATTTTGGTAAAGTAACTTCTCTTAAATCTAATGATTTTTCCAACAACTAGATTATATTTTCAATCATTATATCCTCCAGCCTAGCAGCAGGTCTGCACTTGCTTCACTGGCAAGGGAACTGTAATGGGACTCCAAAACTTGCCTTGCTGTCATACTTACTATCTCTCACAATTCGTTCACTTAATGTCAACTTTGTAAACTTGTTTAGCTCTTTTCTTTTTGTGAGCCACTCTCTGAAATAAGGAGCCAAGGAATGTTCTCACTTGGACCTGTGCTGGGTTGCATTTCCATTTACCATCACTCTGAAGACTAACTTCTCCAGGTAGATCAACTTTACCCATGTGTAAGCCTCATGGCTTTCGTGTGTAACGGACCAGTTTTCGTTTTCAAGATACATGAAGAAACCAAATCAAAATACATCCCATCTGTTGCGTAAGTACTGTGTCTGGAACTTTTGCCCAGAATGTTTTGGAGCATATAGGCTGAGAACATACACCAGGGCCTGAATGACATTGTTAAAGCTAGTCGCATTAAGTATTTAATAAGGAAGGCTCATTTCATATGATGCTTTTGTTAATTATATAGGAATGTATTCAATAATGTGGAGCATTCACCAAAAAAAAAAAGCTGAGAAAGTTTTAAATTTAATTTATAAATTGTTTTTTAAGTCTACCTTGCTCGTGCATTTAGCTTGTCCTTGAGGGCCCTCTCTCTTGAGGAAGAAATAGCAGACCATTCTTTAAAAAGGACATTTGGGAAGCAAGTCATTAAGCTGTGGAATGCTATATTTAATGAATTTCTGGTTTGTTTTCCTTTTGCATTCAGTGTTTTAAAATATGATGGTGATGAGGAAATGCTCTATTTCATGAATTTCTGTTTTATTTTTACATTCAGCAACTAAATACAATGGTGATGGGGAAAGATAAGTTGCAGTAAAAAAGATTTTGCTCTTAAGACTGTACATGCCAGGGTAGGTCTGGAACAGATGCTTATGGCTGAATTAATAATCTCTGACAGTAGAGGTTTTGAACATGAATTCTGACAGACCCTTCACTATGACAATACTAGTGGGAGTCACAATAATATTATCTGCTGCTGAACATTGCTAGTATGTGAGCACTGTTGTGCCAAAGGTTAATATGCCAGTTTTATTTCCTTCTCTCTACAGCTATAATTTAAACGAGTTGCACACATAAGTGATGTTATATGCATAGGGCTTTGCATTTAGTTTGCTATGTCAGATTTGTTTATAAAAATCATATTTTGAACCACTTGCCCAGGGGCTCTGTTCTGGGGAGCTGCAAGCTGATTTCTTTTAAAGAAGCAGCTTTCATATTCCATGAACTTTCAGTAGAGATTTTGGAGCTCTGAACAGGGACCTTGGTTTTAAAATTAGCAGTTGCCACATTTACACTTAGGTTTAATTACTTAGTAACAGAGAGTTTAATCCAGTTTTACATGTGTGCCACATGACCCCTTCCATACCTCACTGGGATTGGAAGGGCCCCCTGCTTCTCTTGGGAAAAATTGCTTCCCAACATTTTGGAGACCTTTTACAATGTTTTTGTTCCTATGCTGCAATGTTAACATTGCCCATAAACCTAATAGTCACACAGTAGCTAATAAGGGGCAGAAAGTTTTACAGTCTTTTCCGCAGTTGTTAAAATCCTGCTACTGTAGTTTAGTCCTACCCACACGAAACCTATCAGTTGTGAAAAACAAGACACGCTATATTGGTGTATTCTTGGAAGCCAGTGGCAGAGAGGACCTCTCCTGAGCATCTAGCTAAACGTAATGAACTTGGGGATTATTTAAATTGCTTGGCTTGTAATATAAACACTCCAGGGCTTGCCAGCAGTGTACCTTCAGGATTTGTGGCTTTTCTAAAAAAATCATTTTGGTTTGGGGTTTTTTGGATTGGTTTTGGGTTTTTTTAGAATCCAATGCAATTAGTGGCATGATGGCAAAAAATGATTTATCAAATTGCCTTTCAGTTACAGGAAATAGAATCCATTAATGATGTTGCAAGCATATTTATTCAGGTTCAGCAGGAATCGTTTTCTAGCTGTCTTTCTGTGTTATCTAAACCAAGAACATTGCCAGGGTACCAGCTGAGTTGTCCTTTGTGCCTTTGTAGACCTTCAGGTAGTTTTGACCTTTTCCTGCTAGGGGAGATGCTGGTATTCATGAATGCACCAGTGGAAATCATAGATTCATAATAAGGTACTTCTCAAAGTTAGTAAGCTTTTTTGAATCAAACCTGAAATGAAATGGGTCTGGATGTAATTAGGGATTGACTAGTGGTACCTGTTGGGTACATGCGATGCCTTTACCACATCAACAGGGAGCAGGAAAGGCTGAAGTTGGGACAGAGTGGTCACTAGGAGTGGCAGACAAGAAGACCTCTGAAAAGGAAGAGTTCACAAACTTCTCTGAAAAGATTTTTCCATTAATCAGCCTCTGCTAATAGTTAAACAGATATATTTCAAAAATAAAATCAAACGGTAGGCATCTTTAATACATAATATTTTTCTCAGAAAGTCATAAGGTACCTATTCTAGTACATAGAAAACTAGTATACAGATTATTACACAGTAGTGAAGAGTGGTAGGGGAGAAGAATAAGCAAAAATTTATTTATTTCAAAATTGGAATACTATGGAGACCATAAGCTCTTAAGTGCAATGATACTGTGTGCTGTCTGAAAGGGCAGAGTTCAGATTAATTGGCTGCCATAACTGTACTTCAATGCTTGAGATGTGATTTCCTTTAGATTTCATTTTCCACCTGTGTTGCTGAGATTGCAGTAGTATGTTCTGGGCTTTGTGTGACTTGCCTAAAATGTATTTTTGCATGGATTAATGGTGTGCATGTTGCTAGTTAGATTTTAACATTGTTATCCTCCCCATCCCTGAGAAGAGGGTTATGGGCTATTTTGGATGAGCTTGGCACTACCAACATATTGGGGTTTGAATCCTCTGAAAATTGGGTGTAGTCAATGGAATAGAAATCTGTGGGTTTGGTATTGGATTTCATGGAATCTTTGAATGCAGTTTAATAATGATGGAAGTGATGGATGAGTTGTGTCTGTGACGGGCAGAGGCTTCAACAATAAGTGTCTATGAACAGAGATGGAGCTCCACATTTGCACCCCTGTGCACTGTGCCAGAGCATTACCCAAATACAGCACAATTACACTGCCACTGTGCTGTAATAGAAGTCTAAAAAGGAAATGGTACTATTCACTCAGTAATTTCTGACCCGTTCCATGATTACACTACTGGATTCGTTTTGTAGCACGTATATGGGAGTACCCTTGTAATTATCTGTCTAAAAATACAGCACTGCCATTTCTGGGTTGCTTTTGAAGAGTGGTTGCATAAAACTTTATCAAGATGCTCAATACAATGTGCTGCACTCTGCTTGGCCTGGATTGTTACTGGGAAAATTAACCCAGCACTGTGATGGTTGCAACATCTTCCAGCTCTCAGTGCACTCGTATGTGATTCTGAAATTCCCTGAATTCTGAAATTCATCTGAAATTCCCATCACCAGTGGGCCTGATGCTGATGGAGTGGGAAGGGGTAGGAAGTAGAAGCAGGTCCCTGTGCCTGCCTCTTCCCTCACAGCCTGGCTTCCTAGATTCTCAGGGCTCTGCACACCTGGTCTGATGCCAAATATTTTCTGCTTAACCACAGGGGTTTTCTTGAACAAGCAAGCTGTGGGGAGAGCAGAGCGGGAACTTCTTCTCTGAGGTGCCTCTGGACACCCTACTACTGTATACAACCCTTCAGTATAGGCTTGCCCCAAAGGTATAGCCTGCAGCTGTCTGACAGGCTGCTCATATCAAGAAGTCAAGCATTGCGCTGGAAAACAGACTTGTCTTCGTGTGGTAAGTTTGTTCTCCTAAACCTTGATCCCCAAACCACTGAAATCAACAGTGTTTTGAAGTCAATTTCCAGTGATTTCCATGGTCTGGAGATTAAGTTTCACTGCTTTTCCAACCCTGGATCTCAACGGTTCCTGACTGCCTCACTCTGGCTCTTTTTTTCTCTAGTGCGGGGAAAAAAAGATGCTATTTAACGTGATGAGATCTAAATAACTGGGCACCGTGCATGGAAAGTACAGCTCTATTGTTAGCCCCATTTCACAGACAAGGAAGCTGTATCTGAAATGATACATCCAAACGGCCGCAAAGCAGATAATAGAATCCAAGTTTCATTCTGTAGATATCCTGGTACAACAAAATTTTTCAGCCTCGTTGTCATTTGCAAATATTTCCAAATATCTTGCCTTATCCTTAGTCTCTTGTAAATACAACCCTGAACTGGAAATGCTTCATGTGCACTTTCCTATTACATTACTTTCATTTTCTTTTCTTTATTAGTTGTAGTCATTAAGAGTTTGTGAATGTCGTGGTTTAAATCAATTATGGGAAAAGGTATACTAACAGGTAATAGAGCCTTTTTATTGTCGTGATGATTGAGGCAGAATACTACAGAGAAATTGCACTGGTATTTTCAAGCAGAAATGGAGTATTTTTTTCCAAAACTGAACTCACAAACCTCAACATTCATAACTTTGACTGAGAATCAGGCTCCTAAAAAAAAGAGACTGAGACCCTTCTCAGATTTTCCATTACTAAGGAAGCATCCTTACTTCAGCAGCCAGTCAGGGAAAGCAGCTGGAGAGCTACATTTTACGTGACACTTTGGAAGTGTAGTTTTTCAGTGTTTATCAACCACTGTATTTTCAGCTTGAAGGTACCAATGTTTTTGTGTCGCACAATAAATTACAGAATGTTTACATGCAATTAGGTATGTGCCTACGGAGGAGAAGACACTGAGAAACAGGATTTTCCAGAGGCAGTAGCTAGTTTAGAGGCCCAGAGCCACTGCAGCAGCTATTGTCAGGGAGGACTGAGTGGCAGTTCTAATTACCAGTGTCTACACAGGTTTCTCATAGGAAGATACAAGCTGTCACGATCCCTTGCCAATCACATGAGAACTGACCTAGGGAGAGCATCAACTGAAGGTGAGTGTACATGTCCAATAAATTCAGTCCCCACTGCATTAGCTTATTTTTAGGATTGTCCTGAGAAGACATTCAGCCTGTATCATAAAACCTTCAACTGAGCAGAAAATGTACAGAATGATGATGACTTTAAATTTGGGATCATGCCCTCTGGGGCATGAATTCATAGTACTTCGGGTATGATCTGATAATGTACTGAATGCTGAAGGAGCATAGAATTTCTAGATGAGTTCATAAAGACAGAGCATTTATGCAATGTCAGGGCTCTCCTGATCAAAGGAAGCAAAAGGAATTTTATTCTTAATTTTACTGCAAATGTTTTTCTTAATTTGAAATAAAACCATGCTTTCTACATAAGATATTTCTCAGAAATAGGATGGTTAAAGTTAGCACATAAATTTATGCATGCAACTGATAACGCCACTTTCTGATTTTTCACCTTCTTCCACTGAATGTATTAGAGACTTGTTCTTGAACATAGTTTAGACAATACATATGTCACAAGCAATGATGAATCAAAGAAAGAAAGCATCCAGAAAGGGAAGCTAACTAGACAGGTAGGCCCTCATCAGCATCACATTCTGTCCCGTAGCTACAATAACAATAATTGAGTCAGACACATGGATTTTAAGTGCCTCTTAAAGAGGAAAGTTAGGGAGAGACACTGTGGAAAGAAAATTATATACTGAAATGTGGCATCTCAGTTTTGCAGCTGCCAACCTCGTTCTGTCACTAGCCATAGCCATTGCCTTTTCTTCTAAACTTAGCAGGAGATGGGTGAAACTAAAGAGAAGCAGCGCAGGTGCTTCAGCTGATAAGGAGGTGTGGATCCAAGTCCCTCTGTGCAATCAAAGCAAACCTTTAATCAGTTTTAACTCTTGAGAGAGCTATTTTATTTCTGTGGACAAAAGATGACACCAAGGAGATGTGTGTCTGCCTCATGTGGGTGGCTGCACTCCTGGGATGCTCCTTGACAGCCCTTCATGCACCAGTAAGGGTTTTTTCCTAGTTTTGCCAGTTTGACACTTACGTTTTGTCCATCTTGGGCAGCAAGCTTCTTCACTGTCAAGTTTCCCAATGATGGAAGGAAAATATTCGTCAAAAAAAGGAGAAAATCTAGTCTCTGGTTCTGCTGCTAATTAAATGTGGTCTTTTAGCATGTGGTCCTCAACCCCAAGTCAAACCTGGTGGATTTCAACTCTGAAGTGGTGAAAAGTACAAGCTTATTATAGCAGAACTTGATGTCACTGGTACCAGTTTTCAGGCTTGTAATACTCTCGTTGAATTTGTGTTTGTGGGTTTTTTTAAGTGTCAGCTTTGGACAGCATGAGACTGTGTATGAATATTAACTTCCCCTTTTTTTTTCCCTGCCCTTGGGGTTGCAGAAGAAAATGTGAAGACATGACCCGACATTCAAAACAAAACGCAAAGACCGAAACAAACCATCCACCATTTGTGATTTTATTTTTCAGTGTTTGTTGGGTTTTTTTTTAAATGCAGTCTTATACTTAAAAGCCAGTTCTCTGCTTTTTGATCTGCTGCCTTGGGATTTTTGAGTGCTTTGCCTTTCCATGTGACAGTTACCTGTCAGTTACCCAAATGATTTGGAGAGGTGAACAAAATGCAGATGTAGATAATGGAAGATAGGTATATCCCCCCCAGTTGCATACTCTGAAGTAACCTAGACCTTGGCATAAGGGCATGAAAAGTGTTTATAGTGCAAAGGACTGCTGATGTAGCGCCTGGGGACTCTGTGTAAGATCACCAAACCCACTATGGTTTTGACCTGTAAGTAGTAGTCCAGGTACAGAGTTACCTGCTGAATGTCTTTCACCCTGGAGGGATGCAGTTGGTTCCTTCCAACACAGAAGCTGGGAGTGATTTAACATGAGGTGTGGATAATCAGGAGAGAAATAGGATTATATCCTAGCTGACAATATAGGTGCAGCTTGTACTTACGTTATGGGTGAGCTTCACCTGGGGGGTAAAATATTCCCTGCATCTAACAGGATAATGCTTGTTGATGCTGGACTATTGAACGAGCCACTGACTGCAAGTAGAAGAAGATCCTAAGGAAACAGGGGAAATGTGGATGTTTGTGTCATATACAGAAAATTTGGCCTGGCCTGCATGCCAGATGATATCCTTCCATCTGGTGAAGCTGAAGATTCAGAGAACAAGGATAGAAGGAAGGGGACCATACCTCAGTTAGATCTAGGCACAATATGTAGTTGAATGAAATAAAATATTTCTTGAAAAATGATTGATGAAGACTAGAGCTCGTAACTCCTAGGGTAGCTTTGTCACTTTTATCTTCAGGGTGGAGATCTCTACATGCCGGGCTGCATTCCTTCATAGCATCTGAATCATTCTTATTGTCTCCACAAACTGAAAATGAGAAACAGACTGGCAAGAAAGTTAAAATTTTCAAGGTGGAAAAGAGCAGGGAATAGCCTGATCATTCATTATTTTTTTATTTTTTATTTAGATTAAAAGTTCTTGTTGCATTTTTGCAGACACTGATACACTAGATTTTATGATTCCTCTATTTAAAACAAGACTAGAGTTTCCTATATTTTGAAGAGAAATAAGAGCACCTGAAAAAAGGGCTTACTCCAGTGCCGTCTATATGCAGCCTGGCTTTCTCTGAGCTTCACGGGGAAGAAATATTTCCAAGGCACCAGTGGTTGCCATATCCTGTATGCAAAAAGATTCCATAAATGTCTGAAAACAGATGGAATGCAACTTTGGAGGAATAAATGGATTTTTAATTTTCTGAACATTTTGGATTCCATCTGGTTGAAGTAACTAAGTGACCTAGTAGAATACTTTACCTTTCTTGTATAATAGATGGAAACACAGCTTGCACTGCTATTGACTGACACATTCCACCTTAATACACAGGTTTTACTTGCATATACATTTGCTTACTTTTAACTCTTTTGACTGCACGAGAAGGAATACCTGATGCACCTCTTCCTCAAGTCATGGCCCTCTCTCAAGTCATGATTTAGCCTTTCAGCTAGTAAGGAGGAACTCTAAACCACCTGCCTAAGCCCACCTAACAGTAGTGGGAGATACTGTACCTTAGATTAACGCACCTTAGACATACATTAGATAACAAACCTTAGACTCATCTCCTTAAAATACTCTTAATTTTCTGTCTTGTTTAAAGGCAAAGAATAAAAAGGAATAGAGACTGTGTACAGGTACCAGTAAAGTGGATTATTTGTGTTTATTGCCCTTTTTGTTACTGCCATTTAGAATGCTGTTAAGCAAATAAGAGTAAATACATGTGTGTTTTTAGCAGGAAATGAGCTTTTCTCTATGAATAGGGAATACAGGCAACTTGAACTCACAAGAAAGGAGTCATAAAGTATATTACTCTATATAAAAAATGGAAGACTTCAGTTTATGGAAAAGACACTGGTTTTGTGCCTGCTTCAATGAAAGCTAAAATACAAATCTGTTCACTCTCCATGAAAGAAAAGGTGGGTCTTTTAAATCATTCATATTAAGCCTGTCTCTTATGAGTTGCACAATTTGTGAAGCTGATTCTTAATGATTGCCATTCAGAAAGTTCTACTGAGAATAACTATTTCCGTGCTGATAAATTGATAAACACTAGTTAGTAGGATATTGACAATGTGTTTGGTATTAGTTTTCATACTTTTTGGCACTTTGAACATTTCTTGGGGTTTTTGCCATGAATATGGATGAAACATTAAAAAAAAAAAAGGGTAATAACCACCCTTTTTTATTTTTTTAAGGGACAGTAGTGAGACTGTTTTCCACTTCTGGAAGCAAGTATATTTGTTTCATTAAAAAAATTTGCATTTTAGGATCACAAGTTTCAGTCTAGCACAAAGCCTGGAGTTGTTGTAAGATTTCACTTTTGCCTGACACATGCTATGAGAAAAGTGTGTTTGCTCTGTCCTTAATAGGACAAAATATAGCATTTCCACTACACATAATTTTTATATAAATCTCTGGTCACTGTAACCCCGTAATTCAAAGTAGGCTTGTTTCTTCTGCCTGAAATTTGTGATTATGAACTTCTGACAGCTGGCAGGAACACACACTGATGCTGCCAGCAAAACTCTGGACACTGTGCAGTCATGTTTTGAGCATTTTGAGTGTCTTTTGCTGGGATCCTGTAATAAGCTTGCCTTATATGGCATCAAGACAATTGAATTCTCTTTTGCATTGTACGCTTATGCAATTGCATTACTGTCTCTGAAGCCTTTTTGCCCTCATAAATAATTAAAACTGTTGTTACTCAAATTTGGACTTAGGAGACATATTAAGCCTCCTTATACAGAATGCAAGTGGCTGAAAGACCGGCTGCAAGCATGGAGGATTTGCTGGTTTCTGTTTTTCTGAGAGTGCAGAGTTTTATGAGAGAAGTCTTATCCTACTAATAGTACTGATCACATGTTCTCTCGTTTGTGTAATTGAGGAGATTACCAATATAATGAAAACAGCTCCATCTAAGTAAGTTCTCTACCCACAGTTAATAAAATAGTATCTACCCTCCGAGACCTGGAATTTCTCTGAAAACAGTTTTAGTTAAACAAAGCGTTTTGTGTACCAACAGTAAATGTGATATTTATTTTTTCATTATTCATGAAACAACTTTAATGTCACTGCTGATTTTCTTGGTAGGATGTTCAGCTCCAGCATACCGGAGCTCATGCTGAGTTGTAGCTGAAGATGTCATTCACAATAAACATGAGCTGCTGTGACAATACGATGGCAGAAGGTGAAGAATCTCTTTTCTTGTGCAAGGGCGTGCATGTGTCTCTCTGTGTGTGTGAGTGGGAGAGAGAGATTTGATTGTGTTTACAAGATTCATTCGCAACACAGCAGGCAGTAGTCACATTGTAATATTCACCTTAACACAGATAATTTGATTTTTCAACATGGTTATCATGCATTTCGACATAACGATACATGAAAATATATGCTTTAGCAGTGCATTTTAAACAAGGTTGCACACTTTAAGTCGGAATATATTAGAGGTGAGCATCGATTTTTGCAATTGCTAGAGTCCTGGAAAGTGTCATTCAGTGTTCAGCATGTGTTACAAAATTACTGAGAGGAAAGCAAATTCTAATAGTAAGTCTGAGGGACTACTACCATTTCTAGGCTGAACTCAACAGGATGGGCTTCCCCAAATTTGACATCTAAAGCTGTACAAGTTCTTCCCATTTGAGAGCCTTGGGTACTGATGGAATTTCTTTTCTGAGTTCCAGGTTGTCTCCTGACTGGAAAATGAAGAGTCAAAGAGACCCATGGCCTTTCTGCCCTTTACACTGAAAAGAAAATGAACTGCCTGGTCATAGGATGAATGTTGTCTTGGGTCACCATCAAGATCTTGACCTGCCTAACTGATGTGACACAAGGAAAGAGGTATGTTGATGCTCATCAAGAGCAGAGCCTTATTACTACATCCTGAAGCAGCCTGAGAGATAAGGGGATCTATCAGCAATTTAATTACAGTCTTAACACACTAGCCTTCATGCAAGACAAAAAGGAATCTTCTGTTTGCACTGTGAGATTTCAAGCTCAAATCTAAAGAGCGTGGACGTGGTTGGGCATGATTTTGTGAATCACCTACAGCAACAAACAAAAGCGGGCATAATTCTCCTGAAGTCAGTAGAGTTGAGCATGTTTATACGAATGAGTCATTTGGCCCAAACTCATTTGGAGTCTTTGCAGTATCACACCTCTGAATCTTCAGAGGTTTTCATAGAGTCATTAATATCGAGGCTGTATGGTACCCAGGGTAATTATCCATTATTGCTTGAGCCTGGCCCTGGAGTTATTCACAATATGTTGCCTCATTAGTATAATATAATGGGAAAAAAAAAAACCTCAAGAAACAGAAACAAACTAGAAACTAGGAAAATAAGAGTGCTAAAAAGAGAAGAGTGTGAAGAAAATAAACACAGCAGGGTGAGGTCCTCTGATGGTGTAAATCAGCCTCACCTTCTGTGAGACTCTGCCACTTTACACCCTGTGATGCTCTGGCCCATGATTATTAGGAAAGTATGTTGTTGATATGCTCTATAATGGCTTCCATTACCAGCCCATGCTAAAAGAAGCAGCTGGTGAAAGTTATGTTTATGTTCCACAGATGGATCAGCAACGGCAGGCACATAGCTCTGTGTCTGGTAAACAGGTGTTTGACTTTATATTTGCTAGCTAGCCAGAAGAAGTCGTATTCTTGATTAGGGGTACAGGCAAAGAGATCAATTTAGTTGTTGAAGAAACTATTCTTTTTGGTTGCATTTTATCCTTTTTTTAAATAGCAAGTAATGTCCTGAAATACATCCCTTTTATCAGCATAGCCCAAGTGACTGGGAAGAAAAATGAGCAGAGGGGCAAATATCCCCAAACTGATGGAGATATTCAGATGATACTGTCTCACCTCCTTCCTTTCTTGTTAATTTTCAATGAAGAAGGAAGCACTTAGGCTTCAGAAAAAGGTGCCTATATGGAGTCAAAGCTTCCCATGCCAAAGGAGCAACTTCACCAGTTGCTGCACTGTAGAACAGGGCTAGTTGAAATTACAGCAGAGTTTAGCTATGCCTTTACTGGTAGGTGGAAATATAATCATAGAATCAAAGAATAGTTAGGGTTGGAAAGGACCTTAAGGTCATCTAGTTCCAACTCCCCTGCCATGGGCAGGGACACCTCACGCTAAACCATGTCACCCAGGGCTTTGTCCAACCTGTCTTTGAACACCGCCAGGGATGGAGCATTCGCAGCTTCCTTGGGCAACCCATTCCAGTGCCTCACCACCCTTACAGTAAAGAACTTCTTCCTTATATCCAATCTAAACTTCCCCTGTTAAAGTTTTAACCCATTACCCCTTGTTCCATCACTACAGTCCCTAATGAAGAGTCCCTCCCCAGCAGCCCTATAGCCCCCCTTCAGATACTGGAAGGCTGCTATGAGGTCTCCAAGCAGCCTTCTCTTCTCCAGGTTGAACAGCCCCAACTTCCTCAGCCTGTCTTCATACGGGAGGTGCTCCAGTCCCCTGATCATCCTCATGGCCCTTCTCTGGACTTGTTCCAACAGTTCCATGTCCTTTTTATGTTGAGGACACCAGAACTGCACACAATACTCCAGGTGAGGTCTCACAAGAGCAGAGTAAAAGGGCAGGATCACCTCCTTTGACCTGCTGGTCACGCTCCTTTTGATGCAGCCCAGGATACGGTTGGCTTTCTTTGCTGTGAGCGCACACTGAAGCCAGCTCATGTTCATTTTCTCATGGACCAACATCCCAAGTCCTTCTCCACAGGGCTGCTCTGAATCTCTTCTCTGCCTAACCTGTAGCTGTGCCTGCATTTGCTCCAACCCAGGTGTAGGACCTTGCACTTGTCATGGTTAAACTTCATGAGGTTGGCATCAGCCCACCTCACAAGTGTGTCAAGGTCCCTCTGGATGGCATTCTTTCCTTCCAGGGTATCAACCCAACCACACAGCTTGGTGTCATTGACAAACTTGCTGAGGGTGCCCTCAATCCCACTGTCCATGTCAGCGACAAAGATGTTGAACAAGACCGGTCCCAACACCGATCCCTGAGGGGCACCACTCGTTACTGGTCTCCAGCTGGACATTGAGCCATTGACACAACTCTTGTGCATGCGGCTATCCAGCCAGCTCTTTATCCACAGAGTGGTCCATCCATCAAATTGATGTCTCTCCAATTTAGAGACAAGGATGTCGTATGGGACAGTGTTGAACGCTTTGCACAAGTCCAGGTAGATGACATCAACGCTCTACCCTTGTCCATCAGTTCTGTAGCCCCATCATAGAAGGCCACCAAATTGGTCAGGCAGGATTTCCCCTTAGTGAAGCCATGCTGGCTGTCACCAAGCACCTTGTTGATTTTCATGTGCCTTAGCATGCCTTCCAGGAGAATCTGCTCCCAGATTTTGCCAGGCACAGAGGTGAGACTGACTGGTCTGTAATTCCCTGGGTCATCCATTTTCCCCTTCTTGAAAGTGGGGGTTATATTTCCCTTTTTCCAGTCGTCAGGAACTTCACCTGACTGCCATGATTTTTCAAATACGATGGACAGTGGCTTAGCATAATCCTCTTTTTAATAAGGAATGTTTTGCACACCAGTTCCGACACCTGTAAATTTAATACTTACATGTGCACAGCCAGCACAGAAGAAGAACAATTTATTTTCAGCTTATTCAGAGTAAACCATTTATTTCCACTGTGTTTATTCATTTCTGATTGCTCAGAAAGCCAAAAAGCAACTGTTTTTTTTTCTGATCTCTGGATGACAAATGCTTCTAGATGGAAGAATGACAAAATGTAAATGCCTGGGTGAATATCATTCACCCTAAAATATGTTAAACTCTGAGGGTTTGGGAGCATTTTCACAGATACCCACCAGTAGGCTGAATACTCATTAATAATTAATATTATGACTCTGTGAATCATAGTGATTCAGATTCAGCACTTCTAGTTGCAAATCAGATTATTATTTTATTCTTTGACCAGCTCTAGGGAAAGCTCCATAGTATGTAATGCAAAGAAGTAGCCTAAGGGAATAGACCAGGCTGGCATCATTTGCCTAAAACTTGCCCACACTGCAATTGGGTGTTGATCCTTCTGGCAGAAGGTTAAATATATCCTGCTGAGTCCTTGAAACTAAGGCAGGCACAAGTGGTTCTCCAAGACAAGAGATGACCTAGGGAAAGGGAAGAGCAGCTGAGACAGCTGAAGAACCTGGGGTAGGTCTGAAGAGATGTTTCACCCTCAGCATTGTTAGCTTGTTATCATGCCTGTTTTATTGAAACCAAACTGCTCAAAGGGGCGGCTCTGGAATCAACGCATTATGTCGGAAAGGTGGCTGTTTAAATGAAGTGTGAGCAGTGCGTGTTTTCAAGCTTCTGTTGTACATGTAATATATGAAGGAATAGTGAGAGCAGCAGGTGTTGTGGAAATTTATGGAGGAGCAGCAAGCCCAGGCAGCAGCCCCACAGGAAGAGCAGTGACAGTTACTGCAGCAGATGGTCTTGAGAATTATGAATGTGGGACCTATCCCCAGCTGCCCCTATAACCAGGTCCTTTTTGAGCAGGAACCAACGAGATGTTGACTCCAGGCTTACATGGTCATCTTGAGCACTGGGACTGGTGGTGGTCAGGGTAACCAGCCACTCTAGATCCATGCTGAAGAAGGGTGACCTGAGCTGTTCATATTGATCTCTGAGCAGTGGTACTGCTGCTGTCTAGGAGAAGTACATCTTGAACCAGTTGGGAATCCCAGAATAGAAGTACTGATAAAGGCTCATGGAGGAATTTAACTACCCAGACATCTGTTGAGTAACAAATACAGCTGAACATGCATCATCGCAGAGGTTCCTAAATTATAGTGAAGACAACTTTATGATGCAGAAAGTAGAGACTCCTGAGGAGAAGCCATCCTGGATCTACAGGAGTATATTAATGAAATTTGCAGATGAAACTTTGCAAGTGCATTAAAAATACAGCAGCACTGTTTTAGGATTGACTTCAGCAGAGTTTCATATGTGTTTAGGATGAACTGCCTTCCTTATTTGTTTATTAATTTTGACTGTTAGACAAGTAAACAGAAGTTCAAGCCTACCTTCTCCTGCCTTTAAACCTGTTTGCATTGTCCATGCATGCCAGACATTTGAGCTCTGCAGACTCTTAACTAATATACTTTGCAAACAGCTCTCTTGGACAGCACACAGCTCACAATGGAGATTAAGAGAATTAGAAAAATGGGTAGGTAATAGCACTGCGCCATTCCCCTTCAAAAATGCAAGTGTGTACCTTTGCAGAAAAAAATCATTTGAAACAAATGCTGAAGAGGATAAGGAATTTTAAGAAGCAGAAATATTGAAAAGATAATAATGAACAGCAAATAAGTCATGAGTTTTCAATAAGGCACAATAGCAAAGGAGGCCTATAAAATTTTGGAGTACAAACAAAGAGATATTACATCACAGGGTAAATTTCAAACAGGGCTTTTCTTTTCCCTTGTGGGTTTCAGGAGGTATAAGATAGGCTTGTGCACTGAAACAAGCAACAAAAAGGTTACACTGATTATAATGATGAACTGACAGTAAGACTTATGAATTTTTGAAAAATCTCTTGGAAGTTTTGATTTACAGTGACACTTACTGGAAAAAGGAAAAGCAAAGGAGGCGGCCACAAAACCTGATTTGTATCCCGAAACAAGGGAATCTGTAAAATCTTAGGGGAAAAAAAAAATCTCTTAAAATTTCTCACATAAATCAGCTAATCTTTGCCATCCTCAAGGAAAAAGCAGCCCTGAATGAATCCTGCTTCATTCCTCAGATTCAATACAGGGATAATGCCAGGTTTACTCTCTAATGATTCATTTCCGTACATCTGGAGATGGTGTCTTTTAAAAATTTAAGGGGGAAAAACCCAAGGGTTTTGGGTTTTATTTTTTTTCTCTCTTGCCAAGTTTTAATTTGATGCATTCATTTCTCCATTACTGTTCTGCCCCAAAGTTTATTGTCTCAAGCACTGCACAGCAAAACCTTTTTCTCATCTCTTCAGGAAGGTAACGTTCCAATTTACATCTGTAATATCTGTATGATCATCTCAGCGGGATGGTAACCTTAGTAATCTTCCTGCTAAAACCCTGTTCATTAGCTTTATGATAAAATGCCTGTGTTATTCCCAGAAAAGAAAAAAACTTTTCATTTGTCTACATTAATCCTGACATCTGCTATAGGTCACGTAGAGAAAGAAGTCTAGCTCCAAAAGTGATTCCAATTCAGTGTTGTATTAAGACTATTATCAAATAATTCCACTCCACCCGATCAAAGGCTTTCTCAGCATCTAGTAACATTCATGGTATTGAGCATTTGCCTTTTTGAAGATTTTTTGACTCCCCACAGCATCACCTAAAAGGTCGCTGAGGGGTCAGGGAGTGTTCAGGTCTTTGATGAGAAAGAACCAAGAACTCCTTTTAATCTTAATATTCAACTTCAGTGTACACGTACACACACAAATAAGTACTCTTGGGAACACTAATCTCGGTCCAGGCACAAGCAATAGTGGAAGACTTTTTTGTCAAAGGTGCAATCTAAGAACTACCTTTGAAAGCAAGGAGTTTGGAAGGAGATAAAAAAAATGAATGAGGATCCCTCTCTGGTTATTACTTTGGTCTGAATTCCAGTTTGAATTGGACTCAGACAAAGAAGATCGGAGACAAGCATGCTATCAACAAGATAGCAGCAGTGATATACAAACCACCACTAATGAACTCCCTTTACATGTTCAGGAAGCCTACAAAGAAAGCCTACAAACACCCAGCTGAAGGCTCTTCTTGCTTCAGGCCGGATGGATTTGCTGGCTGTTCTTGCTCAAAGTTAATTTGTAATCTACAAAACCAGTCTCCTATTAATAGACAGAAACAAAACCTAAAGGTAAAAAAAATGGTGACAGAATATATCAACCTGAAGCTTCAATTTTTCTGTCTGCTGCACCTGAACTGGCATACACAGTCACTGAACTGAGTCTCTTCAAGGTTTCAGCACTGCATTGAAAGCAAAGGACAGTAAGAAAAGTCACTTGTGGATCCCAGTTTCTACGAGGGAAGGTATAAAAGACTCTGAACTGTCCCTGAGCAAGGTTATTAACTTGAAAAGTACTTAGCTGAAACTCTTTCCTGGTGCATTGACTCATGCCCTCCACTTCAGCAAAGCCAGATTACAGTGATTTGCCAACGATTTTGTGGCTGCAGAATGCAGGAAGGTATTTTAATTGCATTTTCCCCTGTGATCAGTTCTGTTGCCATATTCTGTGGTTGAAATCTTATTGGAATGCTTTAAATAGAATAAAGACTTGGTCGGCTCTTCTGTCCCTTCACCCTTCCTCTTCCCCACCCAAACTGGTCAAGGTTGTTTGGATGGAAATGCTACTTTTATCTGAAAGGCTTTTTACCTAGAAAGCAACTGCAGATGAACAGCGCCAACAGGAACTCTGTAATCACTGGCTGGGCTTTTCTCACTTTTCCCAAAGGAAGTACGTTGAAAATTGTGTTTCAAGATTTGAAATGGGGTGATGTGAACTGACTCAGAGCCATCCCTATGCTGATTTGCCCCAGCTGAAGCAGCACACACACACACACACACACACACACCCCTTTGCATTATGTGTGAATCAGCTGTTTAGTAATCAGTGGGATCCAGATTCTGGTGGGTTTACTTCCACAAAGGACAGGAAGAAGGTTTTTGTCACATTTTGCTCTGTGATTGGCTCTGAAGTCTTAACAGTGGATGAAATTTCACTTTGGTCTTATTTGCATTAATACAAAGATGGTTAGACAAATAGTGTCTGCTTGCTCTTTGCCCATATATACTCACCTTGAGTACTAAGAGTAAGTATAACTTGCCTCGCTCACCTTTAATGGCCTGTCTAGTGGAGGTGCACAAATGATGATCCTCAGGTCCTTCAGCTCTCTTGAGACATGGCCTCTTCACTTCTATCTCCTGAATCGCCTGGTGGAGCAGCTGATCTCTTTCTGTCAAACAAGACCATCACTTCTGTTACCTGCCTGCGATCAACACCACTCCTGCAAAGACCTATTTAATATCAGGTATCAGTTCCCATGAAATGTTTGTGTGGAAGCAGGACTTGGATTTATGCTGGGGAGGAGGAGCGGGGGTGGAAGCATGGGTTGATTAGGTCCCCTTGGTTAGATTGGATCTAGTTCCTATCTTGTGCTAATCCACCCCAGACTCCTGGCGGTAAGACTCAAAGCAGCATAAAGCAGATAACAGGAGAAGGCGGAGGGGGCTGGTCAGGGGTGTTTGTAAATAAATCTGGAACCTGGGATCTGCAGCCTGCTTGGTTATGGTTTTGTGAAAACACAATTACAGCATAAAATGAAAGCAGGCTGTGCAATGAAAACAAGAGGAATGCCATCACCCAGGTTGGCTTGTACTGCAAACCACCCTGGTCAATCATCCGAGATGAATGGAGGTATCCGCTGAATAACCTCACTTTGCAACTTTTATGTGAAGGCTTGATAAATGAAGTCAGGGAGAGGTACAAGAAAGTGATTAAAACCAGCCTGCACAAAAGGCAATGATAACCTCCCTGAGCTTGAAACTTTTTTTCCTCTTCTGCCTGAGTTTGTTGGATAATTAACCCTTTCGTCCTTCGGTCTCTGTACACAAACATTTGTGTATTTGCACAACACAGCTGCCTCTAGACAAGCAATTTGTCACTGGTAATAAATTGGACTCAGTGGCAAGGCCAGCCACTTCCAATGGGGATGCTTGCAGCCAGGTACCATGATCTGGAATTTCATAGTGCCCTCACTGTAGCAGAAAATCTTTTCCAAAGTTTAGCTCACTCATTTCTTGTCTCTGGGCTCTCTAAGCTGCCCAGTTGCTCACTTGGGCACCTCCTTTTAGGCATCCTCATAGAATAACATGCCCCAGGCCACACTGGCCAAATAGTTTTAGGGAATGTCAGTCGGTTGTCGTAATGAGCTCGAATGGGATATTATTATCACTAAAACACCAGGCAATTCTGGCATTATTGTCAAGCAGGGGCCAGGATTTCTCCTTGTGGACCTGGAACCATCATCTGTCGTCTCTTGAGGTAAAACCAGTCACTGACTTGAAGGATGACCTGAGCGTTCAGAAAAGCATTTTACCCATGTATGGCATAGTCAGAGATCAACAGATTTCCCATTCATAGTTATAGTCCACTGCACTCCTAGGTGCTTGCTGGGGTTAAAAAAAAAAGGGACTATCAAAGGGGTCTCACAGACAGACCTTCGTCCAAATGTGGTCAGAGGCAGCTGCTTATAGTTTGGTTGCTTCACTTTTGGTCCGCCCAACTGCATTAGGATACCAAATCGAGGGTTTATGGAAAAACAGCTGTCGAGAGTCTGAGTCTGAGATGGGCTCAGGTGAAGATCTACAAGCTAGCATTAATAAAATATACAGAAGCTTTCTTGCACATCAGAGAAATAAGCTCTTCTAGGGGGAACCCCCCCTAGACTTAGCTGAAAGAATGGCAGCAGCACCACTGCCTGTGGTGCTGAACAAAGCTCTTTAAACTCTTACTGAGAAGCAAAACCTCGGCTGAGAAATGTCAACAGAGCTTTTACGACAGCCTGAAAATTAATTGTCCTCTGAAATGGCAGTCCTCAATTTAGGCTTAATCTCTCTTGCATTACTCAGGTAGCTATTGTGAAGTATCACCCCGCTTGCTGCTCTCGCTGACAGTTTCTATATCCCTTCACCATGCCCACTGGAAGGAAAACAATCACATAAATCCCTCTTGCAGGGCATGCTCAAACTCGTTTCTTATTGTGGGACAAATTTATGGTCGCATTTACTATGTAATCTTTAAAGGGGACTGGCTGGTGGTTGAAGGTCTAAAATTACAGATGACCTGCGTGTAAGCAAAAGTGGATTTGTTAAAGAATCTGTATTTAAGGGAGGAGGGAAGGGGGTGAGAGGGGAGCTGGATGTTCCTTTGTAGTTTATGACCTTTCCTTAAAAAAAAAAAAAAGAAATACAAAAAATCAACCAAACCAACAACCTTCAGGAAAGGTAGAAAAGCAGTTCTCATTCTGCAGCTCTAAATATCTGTTTATCCCACTGCCATGCTGTAAGCATGCCCAGTTGGGATGATTTAGCACTCTGCTGATGACTACCAACGGAAGGACTTCATGTGAAAAGGTAGTCTGCCACAGCTAATGGGCTCTTGTTTCAAAGGGATGCTGTGTGTACATTACTAGTGTATGGAGAAGGTGCAGAAAGGCCTCAGCAGACATTAGGAATGGAGTGTTGTTGATGATGAAAAGGCACTTTGCTGTTGAGGGAATGGTGGGAGAGAAAAGGCGTATCTGTCTTTTTGATTAGAAATGCATGCTTCCTTTCATCATCTGAGCTGAAAAATTGGCTTCTGCTCTTGGTTTATGAAACCATTTTTCTTTTCCCTTCCTTCCCAGGTTTGCAAACTCTTTAATAAATTAGTTACTGTGAGGTGCATGGGTGCAACAATCACCTTAGAGGCTTTTCCCAAATGCATCTTTAATATTTTATAAGTATTTAAATAGATTTATTCAATGTGAACAGCCTGATTTATTAACACTGGCACTCTGGCATGGAAAGGGGGTTCAATACAAATTATGTTGTGTCAGAAATTTTTAGCAGCTAGATCTCAATTTACCAATGGATTCTTGGAAGTCAGGAAATAATAGGACCCACTCCATGTTAATATTTAATCAGGCTTTGGTGCCAGATAGAAGCTGTCGAATGAACGAGATGCAATGAGGGGAGCCCTGTATTACATTAAAATATACATCATGTGTGTTCTCTTCTTTGATGGAGGGGAGAAGTGGGTCAGTTATTATGACAAGTAAGAGGCTCAGGCCTGCCACTGAATAAAGATGCTTTGTCAGATTCTGAGAGCTGACTAGATGAAGTTAAAATCTCATTGCAGACATGTGTGGGAAACCTGAGTGACCAGGTATGGAACTTGTTTTCCTTTTGATGTCCTGCGTCTAATAGATGCCTTTCCTTGTATGCATTCAGAAAATATTATATGACAACAGAAACACTGAACCTGACATGATAGCAGAGCTGTTTTGTAAAGCACTTTATAATGATGCAGTGAGAAGGGTGCAATTAAACCAAATGCTGTCCTGCATAACTAATGTACCAAGGGGAAGGATGGCTTTCCTGGTCCTCTGTAGATCAGTACTCTGTAGTTTATTGTTACCCAAAATTCATTTTCACTC
The DNA here is from genome assembly GCF_034315485.1 of Pezoporus occidentalis. NCBI lineage: Eukaryota > Metazoa > Chordata > Aves > Psittaciformes > Psittacidae > Pezoporus > Pezoporus occidentalis. Next base: position 9,860,855 of record NW_026912779.1, read on the forward strand.
TAGAGTGCATAGCCTGGTACATTACCCTCATAAAAACAAATTGGGTTTATTTCTGTATGGAAACAACCACCAGTTTCCTCAATGCAGAGTTTGGGTGTAAATTTAAAATTCAAGGAAGCTTGGAAGCAAAGTTTTTCACAGTAGTGTTCACTCACTTGAATGGAATAGATGAACATAAGGGCATGATTGCAGAAGAGCTCTGCGTATCAGCAGGGCTTTCCTAAATCACTGCTCCCAGTGTGGAGCCAGTCAGATAAGTTAGGAGACTGCTCAAAAACTGGCAACATCTGATTTCAGCTGTGTACTACTGACACAGCTTCCCCAGTCCACCCTGCAAGGCAGGGGCTAACTAGGTGAATGGGCAGTAAAGAAGAAAGCTTCAGTCAGCAGCAGTGGGACTGACACTGGGTAAAAAGGAGAAAAGAGGACATGTCAGATGCCACTGATCTTTCCCTGGAATATTTTAGGATGAGCCAGCAATGAAGAAAAACCCTCCAGTGGTAAAGACTGCCTAGCCATAATTGTATGCTCATGTGCAAGGGTTGAGTTCTTTGGAGCGTATGAACTAGGGTGGTGTGGTTGAAGTGCCTGGAATAACACTCGTGGCCACTGGCTGAAATTTTGACCTGTGGCTGAAGTTCTGGGACAGTGAGCTAGTCTTCTGGTAGAAACTTTATTAATTCCCTTTTCTCATTTAATTATTTCTATCCCTTTAAACATGTAATGTGTTTAGTTTCCCTGTGTGCTTGCTTTATTTGAAGAAAGAAAGAAAAGTTGAACTGCTATTACTTTGTAATGTTAATATTAAGAAGGCTGGACGATGCTCCAGTAGGACAACTGGGTCAGGAAAAGACCCCACTCCAGACATCTGGTTCTGTACTGTTTGCTTGGAATGGCTTACTGTAAGGTTAGACTACCAGTGAAGAACTCCTTAGTTTGTGCTGTGATAGTTGCCTGTTCTTGTTAGTATCATGTTCTGAATTCTTTAAACTTAATATTTGCAAGGGGGGAAGATAAATGGGGCAGAACACTGTGCATGATTTCTTTATGCTGTTTATGGTTAAGTTGAATTTGGTTTTGTGGAGAGTATAACTACGATGGTTTTGATGAGATGGTGGTAGATCCAGAGCTGGGTCAATGCTACCTATGTTACTACTTACAGATCTCCACCCGATCTGCCAAAAGGCAGACTGGCTGCTCAGAGTGGGATTGTTACTCTCTTCTACATGGTAATAGTTTTAGCTATTGTTAATATATACTTATACAGTTCCTTAAAAGTAAACAGATATTGTAACCTACTTCATAGGAAACAGTAATACAGAGTTGCACCTTTATCAGCTGTGAGAACAAACATAATTCAGAAAAGAATAAACTTGTTTCCATTCCAGGGATGAAGTGTGTGCCTTGGCATACAGGATTATATGATTACAGGCTTGGGGGACAACAGGTCCAGATTTCTGTTGAAGTATCAGCCATGCTTTCCTGCCTCTGGGCAGCAGTTATTTAGGAGTTACCTATGTTTTGATGGGTAAGGAAACATGTCTTTCTGCTTTATCCTGTTAAGATGATCTGCCGTTTAGGCTGTCATTTGCTGCTTGTGTGATTGGAAAAAAAAAACAAACCATGCCACAAAGTTAACTTCTACATTCACTTATTTGCTTCTTTTCGACCACTGCAATTTTGAGTATCTAATCTCAACACTCTTAGTAATGGCATTTTAAGGCTTCACTGTAGCACACTGTGTTCAAGGAAGGTGATCTCTTTAGTAGGCATTTTGATAGAGTCACAGCAAAGACTGTATTACTTTTATCTCAGGAAAATAATACCATCATCTACTCCAAACTCAAATACGTATGAGCAGATGTTCCTAAATTTTTTTCAAGCTAGGGCTAGGTGGGAAAGAAGAGGATGAGAAGAATATCAGAGGGAATAGGGCAAGTTTCACAGTTCAAATATATGAAGCTTAGCTATATCGGTATTAGGAAAGATACTAGGAGAGCTATTGTTATTAAAACACCATAGAAAGATAAACAGGTTTAATAGTTAATTGTTTTTTCAGCTCTAAGTTTCACTGTGCAGAAGTTCATCTGGACCTCTGAAGGATTTGGCCAGCTAGAAATATGCCTGAAAGTGCTGAAATTTCAGCCTCCTTCTTCCTAAAGGAGACAGCAATTGAAATAGAGGAACATCTTCTGCTGTCTCCCACTGATCGGGGGATTTCTTGGAGAAATGGCCCTGCTCTGGTCTTCAGGACAATTACAAGGTACTACTTTGTGCATGAGCGAGGCCAAAGCAGTTATCTAGGAAATCTGAATGTGATTTTAATTATAGGTTTTATTATTGGAGCAGCCGTAACCAAGATTGTAACAGTCAATTATATATGGAGCTTTATTGGCAAAGGGTGTTTAATATTAAACAATCATGGCTAACCGTGAACATACCTGATATAATAATGAACTTTATTTGAAAGATCAGCATGAGATAAAGGAGTTAAATTTAGCTGTACAGTCTGTAACAATAACACAAGGGAATATCGTGAATTCATTTTATTTGGAAACAGAAAACTCTGGATGTTGTTAGATTATCTTTTTGAGAGCATAACGTAAATGTTTGGTAACCAGAGATTTGTATTGCTAGAGAGAATCACTTTCACTAAAGCCACAGTAACCGAATGTTTAAATGTGCAGGGCTGAACTGTCAAAGCACGTAACAACATCTTTAAATAAAATGGAAGCGGCTAGAGCTGCTTCTATCAGTGTCCTCCTCTGACAGCTGCTTAAGGTTCGATTCTGTTCCCATTGAAGTCAGTGGAAAATCTCCTGGTAACCTGAAATGATTGATGGCATGGACCTTACCAGAAAAAAAAGGGGAAGTCTCAAAGCATTGAGAAAGGTGCACTGCTGTCCCACAGCATGTGGGTTATTTGTATACATGCAGAATGATATTGCCAACCCACAGCATTGATAAGTGTGGCTAGAGTCCCTTGCAAGAGCCTTATACCCCCTCCATGAGATTTTTTCAGTCTTCCAGTTCTAAGTCACTGGAAACCTTTGGCAGTCACAATAATCAGGTTTTCAGCTTAACTACAGGCTCAGAAAACCTCTTACACTATTTCTAGTTTCTTTTCATTAAAGCTGTCAATCTCTGATAGCTAACGGTAGGCTCAAATCAGAAAGGTTCATGTGGCAAAATCTCCCTAACTCCACAGCTATGAAGCACTGAGGAAGTAAGTGCTGACCAGCCCATATTCCTGGTATAGCAGTGTTGGTTGGTTTTTATTTTAACTTTATATTTGTGTCAATGGCTACATGGACTATTTGGCCTAAATGTGAGTCCTGATGCAAGCAAGGAGGCAGGATGTAAACCAGTTATGGGATGCAGGGGCAAGGCAGGCTGTCCTAGGCATGACCAAGATCTGTGCAGTGGGTTTTACCTGCAGACATCCTCAAGACCTCACTTCCAGACTGGCAGGAGGATGAGCCACATCTCCTCTTCAGTCTCATTTTTTCAATTCTCAGAGGCTAAGCTAAGACCCAGTATTATGGATTTATATCTGGGCTTTCTCTTCAGTCCACTCCCCTTCTGATTGCTGCTGTTTGGACCTGGTAGACCAATATTCTGCAAACAGATGGTGTCTTTATCAGCATGTAAACTGAAATACTCCAACCAGAGCTCCCTCCTGCTTCTTGGTTTCTAAAATGCAGCTCAAATTCTTAATTGGGTAACCTGAACTTCTCTGTAATCTGCGTATCAGTGTGTATGGATGTAATGGACATGTCAGTGCTGTGTACGCTAACACTTTTAAGTCATATAATGGGCCTGTTCACTAGAAGAATAAACACACCATGCAATTTAACTGCAAGCTGGGGGGATACGGAGGAGAATGTTCGCTGAAAGGTTATCTACAGTGTAAAAGCAGTTATTTTCCTCCTGCAGTTTTTGAGGGTGATCTGCAGCAGAGGTATTCTCCTTAATTTTGAGAATTGATTGTCTAAAGGAAAGGAAATGTAGAGAATTTCTTCTTGCAAGCACTTTTCAGCTCTTAAGAGGCTTTTGTGCTGCCTGTGCAAGTCTACAGTTGGATACTGCAGAATACAGTACTTTAATGCAGAGAAAAGGATTAATAAAAAACCCCAAAGGTGTAAAATATAACAAAAGGCAATATTTAGCGTCACACTGGTAGGAGAAACAGCTGAAGTCAATGGGAGTTTGATCCATGAAAGCACAGCAGGACCATGCCATATATAGGAAAGCACAAGCTGTCAAAATTAAGTGTGTAGTTTATGGTATGCTTTTTGTTTGAAATAACATATTACCTCCTATTTATAGTAAAGCAGACTAAACAGTTCTATATGTCTGCATTTAAGATTTTCAGTCAGAGAGTAAGGATACCTTTTACCTGGAAATTGTAGAGTCAGAGCTCAAAATTGTTAGCAGTGATACAAATGAATACCTGTGATTTTACAGGCATATAAATCTCTAGCTTCTGCTTACATAGCCCCGCTCTGTCTGCAGTATTGGCTGGATCTGACGATCACTGCTGGAGGACTGCTAGGAAACAAATGAACTTGCAATGCATAGTATCTTAAAGGAAACTATAAATGGGATAGGTCAAGGACTAGGCATGTAAGCGACAGGAAAAAATCTTCCTTTTAGTTTATACAACTCCTGCTTCCATGTCTGTGCAGATTCCTAATAAGGAATAGTAACTTTTTGAGGCACTAGGCCTGTACATATTTCCTGACCTTATAATTCTCACAGTTCTAGACATTCCAAGGTAGGGGGTCATTCAGACAGAGTTGTAATTTCTTGTGCATATTTATTTCCAAAGTATCTTTTGCATAGTTTCCCAGTGAAATCATGTGCTGGGGCTGGGGAATGCTAAATAGGTTATTTTTCAAGCTTGCATATAAAGGGCCTGTCAAAGTGGACTGTTTTGGACTTATCAAGTAAAAGTGCTGGAGCCAAACCATGTTGTTTGTAGCTCGTCCTTCCCAACCCCGCTATGAGCTGTGCTCCCAACCTTCCAATGGGAGGTGACATAAGAAGGTTAAGGAGCTCTGGTTTTGTTATCAGTGAGGATTTTAAGGACGATAAAAGTCTTGAAAGCATACATTGGCTCAAGAGGAGTGTGACCTGAGCCTCCCCCAAAACCACTACTTTTTGTTAACCCTTTGGCATTAGATTTGTGCTCCTTTTCCTTCCCATTCTGTAAATAAACACACGACCAATTTTAGGGGGAAAAGGTTGTAGAAGCCCGCTTCTCTGTAAATAACCTTAACTGGTTGTGAAAGCACATTTTGAATTCATTTTCTTAGTCCTTCAAGACACATACTTTTTTTTGAAGCAATTACATTTATCTGATCAAAGAATTAAAATACATTAGGGACCAGCCAAGATATGAATTTCAAATATTCACTTCTCAAAATCCATCAACCAAGCAGCAGCTAGAAGTTATCTACTGTCTGAAAGAGGTTTATACAAAGTATTTGTCTGGCAATTTTCAAAAACAAAAAAAATCTCTGTTAAAAATCCTGCAGATAATGTATTCATCAAAGAGAAGCTAAACTTGAGAGGAAAGTTTGCACTTAATTCTGTGTATGCCCTGCTCAAAGCAGCACTAAGGAAGGTTGGTCAGACTTCAGCTTTTATCAAGATGTGTCTAACTAATCTAAATTGAAATGTGGGAACTTTCTTTCTGAACTCCAAAAGCATATAATACATTTGGGACTGAGATTTTCGAGCTCTTGTTGAAAAGTAAGTGTAGACTTTCTGCTTGCAAAAATTCCTGTGAAAAAAAGTCCAACTTTTTTCTAAGCATTTGAAAAGAATGGCAAGCAGAAGATCCTGTGGAAACTGGGAAGTGTTTTCACAGATTGCTGGTGACAGTAAGTATCATTTTATAAAACACCAGTTAGGCTGCCTATGACATATGGAGACAATTTCTGCCTCAGCTATATTTACCTTTCCCTTTGATCTAATGGGAACAGCTCATGTATATTGAGGCAGAGCTTGGTCTACACTATTCTGTTTGGTTTGTGCATTGAAAGAAGTTTGGAATAGCTAAGCTGACACGTGCTGTTGTAACTAAGAGGACAAGATGGTGCAATGAGCCTGATTTAGTCATGTGGAGGGACAGTTACAAGGTGATATGAGTGAAATGCATTAAGTGCTGGCTTTTTCCTTTATCATTAGAAAATCATTGAAATGTAAGACTGGAAGGAAACTCCGTAGTCCATATATTCCATTCCCCTGCTCAAAGGCAGGATCAATTATACAGCCATCCCTAGCAGCCATTTAAATAAAATATTACTGGAATGAAGAGATATTTTTTATATTTAGAAGGGGGAATACTACCAGCATAGTTAGTTACTTACTTTCTGGAAAAGAAGGAAAAAAACATGAAAGAGGTTATTCCAGCTCTCTAAGAGTTATCATTCAAATTAGTTTGCTGATTTGCTTGGGATCATTGGAGAAGCCTGACTGGAAGATATAAGTGGAATGTAAGACAGTGGAAGTGAAATATAAGGAGATATGATCATAGAAAGCAAGGGAACAGGTTGAACAGGCTTCCAGTTGAGGTGGTGAGCTCCAAAGGCAGAAGTATATTTAGGGAACACCTAAATGAGCATGTGGAATTCAAAACCATAAAGAGTTGTGTGTTGTAATTTTGAGCTTTGAATTGCGAGGTGATCCTTTGGAAGGTTTGAAGTGAGATTTTGTATGGCTTGCCTCTCTTAATTAGTATCGGAGATGTGTGTGTGTACGTGTGTGCTTACACAGCACTGGGTTTATTCCTCCTAAACAAAAAGGCACAACAATTTCAAGATTCTTTAAAAAAAATAGGTTTTAAAGTTTCTTAAAGTAATGCAGGAGCCAGAGAAGAGCAAAGGCTGTTGCACTTGCACATGAATCCTGCTTGCCTCTGATGTAGTCATATCACTGTAAAGCTTCCTGCCTGATTGTTGTGAGTGGTTTTTCTAAAGCCAGCCCATTTTATTTGACTTTTGTCAGAGCTGCAGTTTTCTCTGCTCTACTTTTAGGTGCAAACACTACAATTATTTGCAGAGTGTTATTGGTCATTTATTTTATCAATCTAATATTCTTACAGTACGCATCTTACTACCACTGTTAACTGTTTTGGGTCATTTCTTATTTGTATACCAAAAAACTGCTTCCAGTGTTATTACTTATTGGTCATAATCAATTAGGGAAGTTTTTAGACTATGGCAGTCTTATATAAATACACTGGCAAAGTTCACCTCCTATGATTTCTGACAATTAAATTGTTCTGTCACTTTGGGACCTTCATTAATCTCAACTTGTCATCCTTGTTTATGCAGGTTATAATGGCCTGTGTGTGTAAGTGAAATGAGATGCTAAAAGCCCTTGGCTGTTTAACTCTTTGATGAAAGTCAAGCAGGAATATGTTGTTGAAGGGAAATGTTGATTTTTTTTTTCATCCCCCAAAATAGCACCATGGAAATTATTGCACTGTTTAATGACTAGCTATGAAATAAGCCAAGAAGTTTTACAGAGGGGTGAAGAAAAGAGTTGGTGGTAGTGTTATCACAGTCCTTTGTGTTATCTGCATAAGTGCACATAGAAATAAAGATGTGGCAGTGCAGATTACCTTCTCTACCAGGAAAGAAGTATGAAGACATCATGTTCCAGCAGCCAGAGATCTTCAGATAACATTGCAGGATCAGTGTAACTCAGGTGAAAGGCATGGCTAAAGTCTCTTCAAAAATTTGAAATGTAAGTGTTAGTGGCAGGCCCTTCAGTTTGGGTGGTTCTGGCAGACTGATTACTTGGGACCATTGCAGATGCACTTCTGAGGACTTTAGGAAGTGAAAATACATTTACAGAATTTAATTTAATATATAAGTTCCTGGGGGAGGATAACCTTTTTTACGTTATCTCCTAGAATTTGAAGACCTGGTTTCTGATGTCTCCAAATGCAGATGGTGGTTTATTATCTTCTGCCCTTTACTGCATCCTTTAAGAAGGTCCTAAAAGGCTTTCTAGAGTGTTCACTCTACAGCACCAACACTGTTACTTGTATGAACCTCTTACTGATCCTTCCTCCTGGAGTGGCCTATGAACTGTCATCAGATTCTCACCTGGCACCATGCACTGAAGATGTAGGTACCTTTTATTCCATACCATTTATCAAAACTAGTGTTTCCTCTTGGGCAAGTGCCTGCTGAAGTTGAAACTTATCTTTATTCTTATTTAATCTTTATTCTTATTTGCAACTGGAAATGAGGGGCCAAGTGAAAACGAACAGTGCATTGTCCCATGCTGCCAAAGCTGGAGATGGAGCGCAAGTCTCCTGACCTGCTCAGAGCCTCCATCCATTTCCAGCTGGCCAAGGTTAAAAAATAGGAGTAGCCATAGAGTTATCCATCTCAAATCTAAAAGGAGTGTAATGATATGCTATTCTCTGCACCCTGAGAAACATACGAGTTACATCCTCTCTCTGAGCTCTAATTACCATAATTCTTAGACCAGAGAGAGATCCAGAACACTGCACAAATTATCACCCAATATCTTTAATAAATGTGGATGGTAAGTTACTTGCAAAGGTGCTGGTTAATAATCTGGAACGCATATTCCCAGACCTAATTCATTTCAGTCAGGTGGGATTTATTAGGAATTGGACTGTCATGCAGTAGTATGAGGCAACTCTTCAGTACAGTAAGTTCACACAGAAGCAAAGGAGAAGGCTGGTCCGTCTCATCTCAGACCATAAGGAGACAAACTGTTTCTGACTTTTCTGAAGGTTTGACTAGGGACAACCCTTTGACACTGTACAGTAAAAGCCCGTGGCACCCATCAATCTAGTGTAAAATTGCTGATGCCACTGGGTTAATGGCTAAACTTCCTCAGTTACAAAAAGAAGTGGCAGAGCTGCTCTTCCATTTCTACTTGATCCACAGTTCACATCATTACTGCATTTCTCTCTTCTTTTATGAGATTAATTTATAAAGAAAAACCAATCCCATGTGCCTCAGGGATGCCCGTTTTGGATGCGGCTGCCTTTCTTCCTTGCCTAGAGAGGAAACGAAATGATGGGCTCCCACCAAAGATGCCTCAGTGTGTGTGCCTGAAGTTCAGTAGAATAAATGCAAGTCTTGGAGGCAAACTGCCAGATGTTATTTGTCGAAGCTGCCTCTAGGCTGCTCTGAAGCATACCAACACATGTGTCAGGGCAGAAAGAGAGTCAGGGCAGCTTTCCAATTTTTCTTGCTCCCAGAGGCTCTCCAGGGGAAGCTGAGTTTAGGAATAGAGAAGCAAAGACTATAAAAATGAGAGATTGGTGTCTTTCAGGTTCTAATGCTGAGGCAACTGAAAAGCATCATACATGTAATTTCATCTTAGATTTTGAACACAAAACAATATACATGTCTTTCTAGATACTTCAGCCTGTGGTGAGGTGCATAAATCAGATGCAAATGCTAGTGCTTGCTCCTGCAGCTGCAGGGACAGCATTGCTAATACTGTTTTGACAATGCCAGCTGATCGTATACTTCAGGAATGAGGTAAAGCTTTAATGGCATTTCAGAAAGACTTTTAAAAAGCCACACTGGATTTTACTCGAGATCATGCTAAGAAAATCATGAGTTTAGCCAGTTCATTTCCACCCACTGCCTTCGTAGATACATATAAAACAAACAGACCAAAACATTTATAGTTTTGGTTGCAAAATAAGAGAAAAATGCTTGCCCAAACAAACATAACATAGTGGTGAAGCACTGTTCTTGAACTAACAACCCCACAAAGATGATATTGCGTATATTCTTCTTGCATTATCGTCTTTCCATGAACTGTCAGTTTACTTAGACTGATTATCTATGGGGAAAGCCTATTTTTAGCATGTGTTTGTACACTGGCCAGTATAACTAGATGCTGATGTCTAATAGTTGTCTCTCAAAAGTGGAAAGACAGAACTGAATGTCATTTAAGAAGGGAACTCTCAAAAAAGTTTACCATACAATACAGGGGTGGATATTTAGTACTTATCCTCAATTTCTTTGCAGTAAGATAAAGCATTAAAGAGATGACATTGATGTATTTGTTATCCTACATGATAGTTTTCCTTTTTTTACCCCCTCTTGCAGCTTTACCTTAGTGACATTCTCCATCTTAATGTTTGCATCAGACACACTGGTACTATGTAAATTACATTTAGTACATAATTATGCACAGCCGCTAGGTTGCATAAATAAATTCTCATCAGTTTTGCATGTGAACCCTGAAATGAGTACACCTGTACTAGCTCAAGACCTGTAAACTGATTAATTGCACCAGGACCATTTAGCTGGGGTGGGATTCTACACTGAGCTGTTCCACTTCCAGGATTTGTTCTCCCGTGTCTGCACAATATAGTGTCATCTTAGAGATGTATATGGGGATAGATCAGAAAACAATTACCACCCCTCCAAAAGTGGTCACAGGGAGTGAAGCATAGCAGTGGTGCTCTCAGGAAGTGAAGTGGGGTCAGCTGAAGATGGACATTTGAGACTTTCACTCAATTCACAGTTCCTTGTGAGACTCAGAAATTCACTTCACGAGATTATTTTTAAAACCTGATTGAACACAGTGTTCAAAATTGTATTTGTACCAACAGTGGCTCTAATGAAAAATGGAAACTCTCATGTTTAGTTTCCTAAGAAGCAGTTTTCCAGTTTTCAGTCAGCACTTCTGAGTGGACATTCCCATGTTTTTAATGAATTTCCGGGACATTTTGAAGATTAACTTGAAGAAGGATAAAATGTAGCTCACAAATCATTTACTTCTCAGTTACAACCACCTAATATCCTCAGTTCATTTTAGCAGTGCCAATTAAACAAAATTTGGCTTTAAAATCTCACAGTATATTTAAATGAAATTACATATTTAAATATTTTTAATGAGCAGTCTCATATAATCAGTTAGTTTTGAGTTTTCCAAGATCACTGAATTACAGGGACATACAGATGATAGCTAATACAGATGTAAAAATGCGTTTGTGTGTGTGGGCACTCCTGTGTCTGTGTGTACACAACACACACTGCTGTATCGCCACATGCGAAAACACACACACACGTATATGTGTGTGTATATACACATGAATAAAATCACTGATGAAACTACTGGTGGCTACCTCTCCAGACAAATAAGGCTCATAAATTGGCACATTTTGCTTAATCTGCATGTAAAGCATGTTACACATCACTGTTACAATGCAGACATCTTAACTTTAAATGAGACGAAAACAAACATAAAATTAGCACTTTAGGGAACCCCCTGCCACTCAATTTGTGTTGGGTTTAACACCTTCTTATTTTATATATCCTTCTACATAAACAGTTTTATATCAGCCCTTGATATGGTGCCTTCAAAGAATTAAATGTTGAGCTGTTTAAAAGCACTAATTAGCAGCTTTAATACAAAGGGGAGCATAGTTATTAGTAAAATCTTGTAAACCTAGAATACCCTTCGGGCCCAGTCATTTGTGTGTGAAATAGCTCAAGAAAAATATTATATTGTTAATCACAAAAACCTTCAAGGGAAATGCTAAATCTGGGTAGAAACATAAACTGTACCCTTCCAAACAAAGGAGGAAAAGTGGCCGTCCACATTAAAGCAAAGCCATAAAATCCCAAGAAGAATATATTCATTGATAAAATGCGGCTTGCTTCCTAGTAAGGGGTTTTGCAATCTGTAACCTTATGCACATACAACAACAAACATTCGTTAATGGTGTTTAGTTTGAACACAGCTAGCGACATATTTATTAAATTAGCACTTCATTCCTTTCAATAATGTGCAACAATGGCAAGGCTCTTTCAAAAGGTAGCTTTTGGCAGTGGTACGATGATATTCGAATCTATACAGTTATTTTGGTACAATGCAAATTACATATAGATACGTATATATGTACCATTAGAGATGTTTATAAAGGCATTGAAACCAATGTCACCTAGATTTTCTTTCTAGAAAACTATATGTGTGCACTTTGGTAAATTTAAGTTTATATTTGAACAGAGCTCAGTTCTCCTTCATTCAGTACTTCACACATGTTTTATGTTAATAGTTAATATTTATAATGCAGGTAAATAATTATATTCTTAAATGTTTAAAAGTTACACTAGCTCCAACATTGTAAAGGAGGTAGTGTTTCTAGTTTATACAATGTGGTATAGCTGAGTGGCAGTAGATAACAGAAGGAGCATGCATAAGAGTGGAGAAGATTCTTTCACTGACAGCTAATGCTTAAAAAGTAAAATACTAAGAATCTCAGAATTTACAGGTGCTGGAAAAGAAATAACACATTGCTTTTGTAGCTTGTGATTTTATGAGATAGAACTGAAGATTTTCACCTTGAAACTCCAACTTTCTGCTACTGAACATGAAAAGTATTTGAACAGCACTTTTAAAGTTCAGGAGGGAAATTCTATGGTATGTTACTTTTCTGAAATTATTATGGTTATATAAATTTGATATGCCATCATGCAGAATCATTATTTTCATCTGGTATCATCCTTCTCCTCACATTTCCTATGAAAAAAGACTGGGGAAAAGAATGCTGGGCATGCATATTTTAACTGGTGTCATCCTAATGATCATTTGCTGGTCTTAGGGCTGCCAGATATGGTTTTTTAAAGGAAAAGTAAATAAGGATAGTTTCTAATATTTGAGGACAATGTTAAGTAGAAATTTCTCCATAATAAGCAATATCCATCATTTCCAGCTACAGCCTACTATGAGAAACAGATTTATTCAAAGCCCCAGTATATTTGCTGTGAATATATTTTTAATGTATTTCACTAACATGAAAGAGCTGGCCAGAGCTTAAACATTTTTTTTTATGTCATGGTTTGCTTTTTACGGTGTTTTATGTTACAACCTAATTAGTATCTTACAGTGCCCTTACATGTACTTCGGGTGTAGGGTTTCACTAAATACACTGAACGTTTTATTTTGGGGACCTCCGTGACACGGTCTAAGCAGTTTTAAGCAGGCTAAGAATATGTTTCCAGTCAATCAAGCCTCTAGAGATAGGTTATCCACCTCTGGCTAATGCACTGCTATAAAACCTTCACCGTTTCTGACTGCGCAATACAGTCTGTTATTAAACCCCTAACGGTGCACGGCCGTGGGATTCAGACGGGGGGAGGGAGACAATTATTTCCAGTACTTCATAAAGCCTACTTTAACAAATTATATGAAGATTAACTAATAGCAGCCTCAGCGTTGGATGGCTAGCCAAATTAGGAATGACTTATCAGACTGGTGCTTCATCGGCTGCTCTTTGGAGCCTGGCCTTTGCAGAGGAGGTCTTTGCCAGCAGCTAGTTCAATAGATGATGAACCAGGCCTGGTACTTGGTCTGCACCACAACAATAGGGAGATGAAGCGAGCAGTGCTTTGAGCTCCTCTGAAAACTGGTTTGGAAGGCCAGTGAGGTCTAGGAGCGTTGGCGTTTTCCTGCTGAGGATTAAATGTGCCTGCACAAAGCCAGCATATCCCACAAATCAAAAGCAGCGTGTGTGCAGAAGGGGCAAGTGATGGATTAGGGAGAGGGCCTTGTGAATGCTCCCTTTCCTGAAGGGGAGATAATCCGTCAGTCTCACCAGGGCAATCCTGTGAGAGTACACCATGCTGGGGTGCCAGCATCCTCTTCATTTTTTTTCTGTCCTGTGGAGGGCACCAGCATTCAATGGCAGTCACTACCCCGAGCATTTGATGAGGAGCTGAGGAGAGATGTTTGGGCACATTTGGGAAGGAGTCTATTTTTTGCTCTCTCTCTGCAGAAGGGTTGTATTATTTTCCAGTTTTGGAGAGCTGGGGAGAAGGCAGCATAAGATCTTTTGGGAAGGCTAAGACCGCTCTAGTCTTGCAGTAATAAAATGCAAGATAAATTGTTCATGTTTAAAACAATTTAAGATTCAAATGGGGCAAGCTTGGTCCAGTGCCTTTTAAGTAGAACACTTGCTGTGGTAGGAGGGCTTCCCAGGACGAAAGCCTAGGAGAAGTCTAGGCTTAAACAGAGTTTATGTTTAACCAAGGGATTGCCCCGCTCTCCCTACAAAGACCTTTCATTTCCATCTGGAATGAGTATACGATAACCTAGTCAGACCAGCCTCTCAGTCACCAATCAAAACACTGACTCTTGACATTTGCCTAATTATCTTTTCTCATCATCAGTCATCTCTTGAAGTCTTTGCTTCATTCAGATGCCAGGTATTTCCGAAATTAATCATGTCATTGAAAGCGGCATCTTTTCATGTAAATGGACTTTATTATCTGGATCGAAAAGCTCCCCCCCTTCCTCCTTTGAGCTGCAAAAGCCCATTTGCAGGGAAAGTGTCTGAAATCTGACATGCTGCCTTCTCAAGAAAGATTCGTAGTGGTGACCTCCCAGCAAGAGCTAAGCATCCGTCACTGGGAGTGCGTGTGTGTGCTGCTTGCACCCTTGGGCTGGATGCATGCTAATTTGCCCCATTGTTTCAGGGTGAGTGGCTTTCTAGCACTTTCGAACAAAGCCTTTTTTGCATAAGCTTCTGTGTGTACAATTATTTTATGTTCACGTCATTCCATCATCCTATCTCTATTCCTGATATAAGAGGGGATGGAAACGTCTTTGTTTTCTTGTTATACTGGGGATTACAGGCTGGATTTAACATGTTAGCAAGGACACTCCTCTTTCATTAAATCCCATTTGACAAATGTTTTGGGCCATAGGATTGATCAGCCCATTGCACTGCTCATCCTCGCTTTAACTTTCAAAGGGCACTATCTTCAAAACGTGTTGATTCAACAAGATACCAATCCTCAATAATTGACTGTGCGATACAAAGTGTTGAAGGGATGGCTGAAGAAGTGAAAATGAGAGGCATGCTCTCAGGAATGTTATTGAAACCTTGGTAGAAGAATGCCTTAATTTGCTCATTAGATGTGTATTTTAATGAAACCCACAATGAGAAGGACTGAATGCAGTTCTGCATTTTGGAGGGTTTTCAAGTTTGTGATGGCACATTTACAAAATCCCTTCAAAAACATGGTATTATTTTATACCCATTGCGCTTTCCCCCAGCACCATTTGAGTACAACAGTATTAATTAGTGGCAAGCTCTATGCTGACATTAAAAAAGTGAAACTTGGGCATCATCTCACTAAAAGGGAGAAGTGGCCTTCTGTCCTTACACAGTATACTGCTAAAAAAGGAAGGTCATTGTTTTTAACAGCGTCAAACCGGGCTTGCTCTGAAAGAAGCAAGAAGTATATTAGAAAGTTTTCAGCATCATGTAAGAGTCATGTTCTGTATTCTCTGGTAATAGTCGAAGAGCATGAACAGACTAAAAGTGGGCTTTTTTAACAACAGACACGATGTTACACATTGGTGCAGGTAGCTGTGAATATTTAGACATAATGGGTAGATTATAAATTGTTAGATGCTAAAGGCAAAATAAGCCGTGCCATTACCTAGTTTGCCTTTCTGCCACAGAACTCCTGGACAGTTTTACATGATGCTGTATCTTCCAACAGACTTTCCAAATCTGATGTTAGAATATCATGATGGTGAAGCCACCACACTATTCAGTAAACTGCTCCCATTGCTAAGTGCTCTCACAGTTAAAAAATTCCCCTTAATTTCTGGCATGAATTCATCTAGCTTCGACCTCCAGACATTAGATCTTGTTTTACGTACGTCTTTGTTAAACTGAAGAGCTCTCCATCAAATTTCTGTTTCCTGTGAAGGTTCTTGTATACTGTGGTCAAGTCACTCCTTAACCTTTTCTCTATTAAGCTAAACAGTCTGAGCTTCTTGAGCCTCTCACAATTGTTTTCTAATCCTCACAGTGTTTTCTAGTCCTTTAGCCATTCCCTTGGCTCTTCTCTCTAATTTATCAACAACCTCTTGAAACATAGGCACCAGAACTCGATTCACTATTCCATTAGTGGTCACACTAGTGCCACAGACAAAGATAATACTGTCTTGGGCTTCTAGGCTATATCCCCCTGTTTACATATCCTAAGGACTGAAGTTACCCTTCCAGCTACAGAGCTAATGTGTAGCTGAATATCCACCATCCTGCCATATTCTTTCTGGAGCCATTTCTTTCTAGGAGACCATCCTCCTGTAACTATTCCCTGCAATCTGTTTACCCAGAGTTATCATTTTACACTTCCCCTAGCTTATTGTTTCCTTCGTGCATCAGTGACCTGCCGTCATTATTTACCACCATCTGTGTCAGCAGCAACTTCGTGTTTTCCAACAAGCATTGAAAACATTAAACGGCACCCATCCATCCAAGAAGTAATGCTCAGTTCCCAAATCCTTGATAAGGATTCCCTGTATAGAGTGAAAGATAACCAGCTGCCCTTCCCCTCTTTCCTTGCTAAGAAAACCGTGCACTATAAACCACAGAGAAGAGGCGATACCCTCAACTCTGCCCTGCACTCCACATCTGTCATGCCCACTTCAGTGAGGGATTTTTCATCCTTGTTTTTCTTGCTATACTGGCCTGAGAAAGTACCTAATACGTGGGTTCAGAGAAGAGATACTGGGAAACTATCACGTCTACCAAGGAAGTGTTAAAACTCTGGTCTGCCTGATAAAATGATGTGTGCTAATGCTGAGGTGTATTTCACCAGGTGAAGGCTATTTATAGGAAGAGCAGCATTTGTGTCTTTACTTTTAGATGTGTTGCTTTGTACAGCATTGCTGCTGTACAATTCTGAGATTGACAGGTTGTGTGGTGTTTATTATTTATCGTTAATTATCATTGTCATTATTGCTGCGGCACTACACTGGTAGTAAAGCGATGGGCAGAATCCACTTGTACGAGTAACAACATAAGGAGTTGTATAAGGGGTTTGGGATGGGTTGGGGTTTTGTGTTCAAAAAGTAAAAAGAATAAAAACTGCTCAACAGTTTAATTATCACTATTTAATACATATAAATATATATTTCCCTGTAGTAGCCATAACATTTATTTTCCTTAATAGTTTTCAGTAGTTCTGGGAACTGTTTTTCGCAGAAATGTCTGATTATTATCACTAGCAATTAAATTTATTTATTATATTTTGCTGTTGCTGCAGGAGCTTCTCATGCCATTGACACGCTGTCTTGTACACTCTCACCAAAGACGAATGGAGGTGTAATTAAATTGCAAACGAAAATGGTCAGTGTTGACGTTGTTTCTCATTCATAGCGCAATTTGTAACCATCTGTGGGGTTTTTTTCCAGTTTGAATTGGTTTTGTTTGTTTTCTGTTTTGTAGGTTTTGAACATACACTTTTTTTGCCTTGGTCTCTTCTACCCCTTTTTCATTCCTTCCCATCCATGAAATGTCATTTGTATTCTGATAACTTTTCAAGAAACCTTGCACAGCGTCAGCTACAGACTTGGGTTTAGACTCTTTAGCCAGAATTTATCCTTTCCATGTGGCAATTTGGAAAAATTGGTGCAGTGGAAAAACAGAAAGAAAAATGAACAAGTGGAAAAGAATTCTCCACCCCAATGAAAACATTAAACTTCATCCCTTTTGCTAACAAAATATAAAGAGTTTTTAAAAAAAAAAAAAAGAGAGAAAGGAAATTTTAAAATTTTCAGTTCTGATGGGAAAAAAATTAAGAGTTTTGATCAAGCAGAAGTGCCTTTCCGGAAAGGTGAGGTTCGGAGATGGGTAGAAAAAGCAAAAGCATGGGGGGTTTTGGAGGCAAAAAGCAAAGCTTTAAATGGCAATTCTTTTTCTCCAGCACTTGCTTTCTGCCCTTCTTTCATAGAGCATTAGGACACACAAGGGGTTAAAGGTCCAGGAAGAGAGCTAGGGAAGAAAAATCCCTCTGTTAATTGATCTGCCTGTCTGGTGACGAGGGCCAGCTGAAGCTTGTCAGAAACTGTATGAGCTGAATCAAGCTTGGGGCCCTAAGTAAAATACAGACACCTGGAGCGAGGAGGGGCTGGCTCACTCTGTGTGCAGCTATTTAGTTGTTCTTTTAATGTAGGCAAGGAAGGGAAAGGGTCAAGCAGTGCTGAGCCTGGGCTTGAGGGATGTCAAATAGTTTTTCCACTGAAAAGAAACAAGGCTAAAGCCTGTTAATGGCATCTAATGCTATTATTGTGCGAGTGTGTACGTACTTGTGGGCTTGCTGGTATATGTTGGAGGCACGTTTTGGCAATTGAGGAGGCATTGTTGTTTGATGGTCTTACCCCATAGGCATGTCGCTGGGCAAGGAGCAGTGGAAATCTTAGTGAAATCTGCACAACTTGATTTCAGTTCATGCTGTTCAGGGCAACGTGCTTAGAGGGGATCCTTTACCTCCTCCTCTTCTCCCCTTGCCGAAGGATGAAGTGATCCAGAGTACATCCTAAAAAACATTTTTCTTTCTCCTTACTCTTTGGCTCTGCCTCCAGACCCCTCTACCGATGCAATCTGGCTATGATTCTGCATGCCACTTTGTTTGACCCTGATGACATAAGTTGACGCATGTACTTTTGAACCTTCCCAAGAATGAATAATATCCCTGCAATAAAATGAAATCCTAGCATTTTTAACCCGCCAAGCCCCTGTGATTGTTGGGGCCAGGCATGTCAAATGGTGGCTCAGCCGATGGACGCCTGAAATGGAGGTGGATAGATTTCAGCCCCAAAACAAGCAAGCCATTGAGAGTTGGCACTGGTCCACTTTTCTCCTGATACCTGTGATGAGTACGTTTGAAACACTGAAAGCTCTTTCATGGGTATTGGGAGGAGGGAGAGAGAACTTATGAAGGTGCAACAGAATAGAGAGACTTGTGGCTTCAGATTTTAAAGGTAGCAAGTAGCCTAAGAAAACTCAGGGGCTGGGAGAGGCTCACTGGCTCTAAAGCTGTCAGCTGTCTGGGTTGCTTTGATTCTCATGGGTTTAGGTATAACTTGAAATAGGTCTTTCCTTCCCCTTTGTCCCGAGTTCCCAAAATACTGCACTTCAGTTAAAGATGGGCCTCAAGGTTACACCAAGTTCAAACTTCCGCCAAATTTAAAGAGGTTAAACCCAGAACTTTATTTGGGGATTTCTGTGCTTTTTGAAGACTTCCATACACCTGGCTGAGCCCAGGCCCTATAAATGAGAACTGAGACACAAATGAACTGCCTCATCATTATTAATGTTAGATCATAAGCCTTAGCAACACCATCCCAGCAGCTTTCCCATTTGGTGCCCAGACATGCCAAAAGCAGACCAGAAGTGTGACATTAGCAGAGCTGCCTTCTCTAAGAGAAGCTGCCAAGCCTCTTCTTAAAGTCCTTAAACCCTGACAAGGCACTGTAAAATACTGAAATCATCTGTGCTGAGTGAGGGTTGTGCTTCCATCAGGGTGTGGGAGTTTGTGTTTGGTTGGATTAGTTTGGTAACTCTGCATGACTGAAATAGAAGCTTCCAGTATTTAGTTGGGCGTATTATTTGTTGGATGTCATGAATCCTTTTTCCTCTAGACTTCTGGTATTATGTCACATCTATCAATGGAGCCAAAGGGTTGCCTAATCAGGAAAAATTTGCATCTTTATATATAGATACTGCATTGAAATGGCAGGAACAAACACATGTATTGGAAGGAAATTAGATCTCTGATTAGGTCATTGTCTTAATAGTAAAAAATCAGGTTTCACTTTTTTCATTCTCTTAAAATGAGAAGACTACCTTGAATCTGTCTTCTGCACTTCAGTTTTGTTTTGTTTCTTCAAGAGAGGCGCTGAGGAGAACGGATTGCCATTATTCTTGACATTTTAAATGGCCATCCTTTTCCTCTTGGATATGGTACCCAGATGGATAGTTAGAAAGTTAAAGTGGCTCAGCTAAAGATAAGGATGCTGTGAACTTTGGTTTTACAACTCCTGCCTTGGCCTCTCAGCCCAGCTGATTTAGTAGGAGTGAGCTTGCCCCACTCACAGAAGTGCAAGTAGGGGGGAAAGGGAGGAGAAAAATAACAGTACTCCACAGACCTCCGCTTCAAATGCACATAAAAAGCTGCTTGACCGGGATATCGGGAGCAATCCTGCTTCTGCAGCACTCCCTAAAGTGGGGATCCAGTGGAGCTGCTCATGGCAGGGAAGCTGGGTTTAGCCCAGTAGGAGCAGGAGCTGGTGTTGCCTGGTTTGAGAAGTGCAGGAGTTGGAAGGATAATAAAAGGAAAGCGTGGTGAACAGATTGCTTGAGCAGAATATTTTAGCTTAATAAAAATATAAAATAATAAATCCACAGCCAACCCCCTCCCCTAAGCCTTCAGTCCCCTGTACGAGGCTGATGAAATTTATACTAGAGAGAGAGACATAACGAAAGAAATTGTTTATTTGTTTGTTTGCCTTTATAAAACCCATTTGGGAGGAACATCAACGAATATACCATACATCAGTTATCCGCCTTATACCAGTTACACTGATGCTGGAGACGTCCTTTGTTAGAAATTAATGTATGTAATAAAGTTTTACATTTTTCATATGTTTTGAAGTATGTGGGCCATAATTCTTTTGACTGCATAATTACTTTTTGTACACAAGAAAAATGAGGTGCTTAGTCCTAAGTAAATAACCTCGAAACAAACCAAGAGAAACAGTTGCATCTTTTTTATCTTCGGGGTCTTACACAATAAATATTTTGTAGAAACTTAAAAAAAAAAGTTATATATCCTCAATATAATTTCACTTGAAAGAAACTCAAGCTCCTCTAGGATCACACTGAAAAATATGCTGAAGTTAGTGAGGAAAAGAAATGTATTATTTTGTGACATTTTTAGGTACACGTGAAAATAATAATTTCTGGAAGGGTTTGCCTGGTTAATCATTTTAGCTCAGTTTTTCTCTCTCTTCACTTTTGAACCATCAAAAAGCTCTCGTAAATGAATTTCACAAGATCTAAGATCATTCAGTGCTCTCACTTTTTTGCCACCATTCCCTTTAACTCAGCCTGAAGGCACAACTGAAGAGCCGGGGTGATGCGTGGCCACGTGAGACAGGCAGTCCAGTTGGACAGCCGGCAACGGAGAAACTCTCGCTGCAAATCAGACTGTCTTAATTTTGATTGCTAATGGCAGGCATTGGAAAATGGTGAGATAACCTCCCAGAAGTCAGGAGGCTGGCTTGTATAGTGTGCCAGTCTGAAAGAAGGGTTTGTGTTGTGGTTTTTTTTCCATAATTCAGGACTCTTTGTTTGCTTGTGTGGTTTTCTGAGCCTTCTGAATGATGTTAATTTGCGTCTGTGAAGCACTTGTTTGTTTGGGATTTTTTTTCTTGAGGAGCAGAAGTCTTTTAGAAGACTTTTAAAGAAAAGAAATTAGAGTTTGCAGGGATGGCAGCAGCGGCTTAGGTTCCTCAACCTGTAAGCAGCCATATTAAAGGGGTGCAAGTGGTTATTCCAACTATGGGCCACTGGTAATGTCTCAGTCAGTCAAGGAAAGGAGCCCTGGAACAGGTCAGAGCTGGTTTACCTCTTCTAATTGTTAAGCACTGAACTGATGTCAGCTCAGGGTCACGTAAATAGATAGGAAAAGGGGAGGAAGGAATGCTTTGGAAAAAAATTGAGAGATGCTTTTTTAAACTAAACTGAAATAAGCTACTCTTCGGCAGAAATCAGGGAATCACACCAGGTTTGGCACTGGCTTAAATAAATCAATTAAAGTACTGATTTAAGTTAAACCAATATGCTAGCAAGGCTGTAGGTTTTCATCTTCCAAAGACTTATGTGCATGCTTGGCTGAACAGTGGGAGTGATTATCTGTATAATTCATGGTAGGAATACGGCCTTATTATTTAAGGATTCAGTTTTATAATATATACTGTATTTGCAGATCATTGCCTCTGTACAGGGTTTCTGTGGATTTGGAGCCATTTGCTCTGGGTAAAATGTATTTCCAGCTCCTCCACCCACCCCATACACTCTCATGGTTGATACTTTTGGCTCTCTCTCCTCATCCCCATGAATTGCACTGGCGGTGCTGGTGAGGAACATGCTGCTTCTGCAGACCAGGCCATTTTTTATAAATATGTAAACAAAATTTACCTCCTTTTGCTGACCCCTCGAAGGGCCATTTTTGGCCTGCAGCAAATATTTATGCGCGAGCTGTAAACCCCTGAAACTGAGGGGTTATAGTGGAAATGCTGACAGAGTATTAAGAGACCTTTAACCCTTGGTTTAGCTGGCCCTGCTATAATTACAGGTCTGTCTGTTATTTTCAATAGCACTCGTCATGACCTTGCCTCTATTTTTTAATTATAGTAGAACTTGTGAAGGGAATTATTACTAAGTTGGGGGTTCTCCCTCTCTCTAAATTCAATCTCTATTAAACATGTAAAGCGCTGAAGAGGCAGGATTGGGCTAATAGCCTTTTCTCTCCCTTCCCCTCCCTCCTTTCTGGACTGTGGTTTAAGTTGTACCTAAGCCCTGAGTAAAATGAATGCTGTGATTTGAGCCGCTTGAGTCCCCTGTGAGCACTGAAGCTGACTGTACAATAAGCATCAAAGGTTAATGAACAGGGGAAAAAAGTTGACATTTTATTTGGTAATGGTTCTGGTGGTTGAAGTCTGAATGGAAAAGATGAGATCCAGGAGGACGTTGCCTTTTCTTTTCTCCTTCCCTCCCTTTATTTTTCCCAAAACGTCTGGAGGCGGCAGGTCCTATTGGGCCCCAGAAATGCCTCTTTAAAACTGTTTGTGATCACAAACAACTGGGCTGTAGCTTGCAGTTTAAGGAGAGCAGCTGGAATACATTTTTCAAGCAGCACTGTCATTCTCTGTTCTGTCTTCTTTGTGCTCTTCCCTACTTTTGAGAGGGAGGGAGCATGCTGGGGCTGGGATATCCAGCCCCTTTCCCTGCTGACCCATACCAGTTCAGTGAGCTGCCAGCACTCAAGGTTAAGAAAATGCCCCATTCTCATTGACTGTGCAATGTCCTGTTGGGCTTTCCCAGCTGGCCCCTGTGGAGGCTCCTTCAGCCCCTGCTGCTGAAGCTTAATGAGGCTGAAGTCACCTTCCAAGTCTGCAGCATGCAGGGAATCCCCCAGGTATGGGGATATTTTACACCTTAGTGTACCGTTGGTGAAGGGGTGGCAGGGGGATGTATACTTCCCCGTCTGGTGAGCATCTCCCTGCAGTCTAATGGTGACCTGGGTATCACCATCTCCCAATGGAGGAGACAGCAGCACCCATCTCCAATATCACCATGAGGCTCTCATATGACAGATGTGTCAATGGGGTTGGAGCAGCAAAGGGGCCACATGTAACCTGGAGAAAGGGTAATCCTCCATCTTTAAGTTACAGGTTGGGGGAGAGTCTTTTTGGATGAGCATTGGCTTTTCCTATCTTGGGACTTACATAAACTCTGAATTTTGCATGTATGAGCCCCCCAGTGCTGAGGGGAGAAAAGTCCTGGTGTGAAAGAGCACAGCAGCTTCTTGCATTGCAGCACAAGCATGTTAAAAAGAAGAGGATGACAAGAGATATGCTTCAAGGCAGGAATTTTCTTGGGATCCCCTGGCTTCCTGCTCAGATCCTCAGAACGAGCCCCAGGGAGGGTATGGGCTTTGTGTTGGCCCTCATCCCCCCTGGGGACGGGGACCTTGGCTGTTCTTTCAGTATCTCCCCATCAGATCCACAAATTGAACCTTTGGAGCAGTTTAGGTATTTTCTTTTTTAATGGGAGTGATGGATTGGCCTTCAGTGGCTGAATGACCTTTCTGTTCCAGTCTAGACAGCTGCGGAGGGTTTGAGAAGCATGACTGGATCAGGCCCTTAGGAAATGCTTTCACTAAAGCACTTTATGTACATTCAGAGAGCTCATGAATCACTGGGCTTTGCAGATAACTTTACCCTTAAAATATAGTAGATTATATTCATTTTAATATTTACCCAGGTAGGACGCAAAGCGTGTGGCCATGAGGCGTAGCGCGGCATTGAGCAATGGCTTGTCTGCATTGTTTATAGATGAGTAATTAGAGTTGCTGTGCCGAGGCTGTGGGATGGGGACCAAACTGGCTGGATATTTATTTACATGACTCAGTGAATGAAATTGGGTTGGAAGCATAACTTATAGGTGTTATTCTTTCTCTCCCCGGTCCCAAAAATGCAATTTTGGAGTATCCATAAGCTTCTTTACACTGTGTCTTGACACTACTTATTCCAAACACCATCTTCCTTTACTGAGGTGTAAGGAAAATGAATTAGTACAAGCTGGTGCAGGTAATTAATATTGTGTGGGCGAGAGAGGGAGAAGACTTTTTAAATGGCTTGCAGTACATTTATAAATCTGTCTTACGTTGTTCAGTGCTTGTAGTTACGGCTAAGGATGCTCACCTGCCCCTCATCCACCACCTCATACCACTGACTGCGTTCTCCCATTTGGTGATGCCATCACTAGAGTATTTTGCTTATTTTAAATAATTGTAGAGCTTAAATTATGTATTTATACTTAAATATTGCTAGCATGCAATTATTAATAAAAGAAAAAGCTGCAGTTGATTGATCAAATGTGTGAGCTTTTGTTGGGGAAACTGAGCATTTTGATAGACAAAATTTTACAGTGGAGTCATTGGTTGAACCAATCTTATTGGTGTTTTCCCCATAATATCTTCTCCTGCTTTAATGTATACACTGATACGGAAATTATGATTAAAGCAGGAATGAAAGTAAGGCATTATTCTAAAAGGAAAAAAAAAACATTTTTTTAAACCTTTAGATTTTAAAGTGCTGAAAAATGTGTAAAGTGTATGAAAAAGTAGACCCTTTGCTCCAAAATGAAAGTGACATTTGTATGTTCAAATTGATTACAAGCATAGGTTTCCACTTTTCCACCTGCTTCAGTTAAATTAATAGCCAGTCTGTACGCAATCATTTTAGCTTACAAGGTGGAAAGCTTTTTAAGGGAAGTGTGGCATAGAAAGGTTAAGTCACTTACATGAGGTGGCACAAAAGGAAAAGACTGAACTGGAACGAGAGTTTCACCAAGCATCTGTTGTATTTATGTTCTTCTGCATACCTAGCTCTTGTTTTGAAGAATTAAAATGCTGAACAGCAGGTTGCTATTTTCATACACCTGTTCAAAAGACAGGAACTTCCATCTACAAGCTAATCACAAGTATGGCTGTGCTATAAGTCAGTGTTTATTTCCTTGCTTCCTGGGGATGTTGATAGTTGTATAGGTAGATTCCATTGCTGTATGCTATTAATATTCCCTTTATATCTTTACTTTTAAAATCTATATTGGCTTTATTTTAAGGATCTTCACAAAGCTGGAGAGCTGGGCAGGGGAAAGCATGAGCTGGCCAGGAGAAGTCTTTTCTGTGTGTCCCTTAGGCAGCTGTGCTGTGGTAGGGTGACCAGGGGATGTCTTAGCCAGGTCGCTTGCTCTCTATGTCCTACTGCTTTTTTCATCTAAGTGTTTCTCCTGCCCTTTCCATTTTCCATGACATACTAGGGCTGGCATGGATAGATTTTGCCTGTCATGTACATGTACACAGAACCAATACT
Source organism: Pezoporus occidentalis (assembly GCF_034315485.1). Taxonomy (NCBI): domain Eukaryota; kingdom Metazoa; phylum Chordata; class Aves; order Psittaciformes; family Psittacidae; genus Pezoporus; species Pezoporus occidentalis. The sequence continues at coordinate 9,886,346 of NW_026912779.1, forward strand.
GGTCCTGTTTTTCCAACCTACTCCTTTGTAAGTCTAACAAAACCCAAATCAAGACCAGTTGTAGTGGCACGTGGTGTTCTACCTTTCCTTCTTTCTTTCCTGTGGTATCTGTCGTTAATGTGGCACTTTTGCTGTTGAAGGCAGCTTTGGGTTTTGTTGTTGTTTTTTTTCTTATAAAACACTCAGAGCAGTTATTTCCTTTCTGGAAGCAGTTATTTGCTCTTCTATAATAATTTGTATATTCCCTAAATGCCAAAGGGATATTCTTCTTGCTAACTCTGGCTAAAATAAAATATAATGGAGGAAACCGCTGGCTGTACGTTAGGGCAGGTCAGGAAAGGGGCAAGTTGATTTATGCTTCCAAATGACCCAATGCCATGAAGCATTTAAAGGCACACTCACTTGCAAGCATGAGGGGAGTCCCTGGTTGCTGCTGCCACGCATGGCAGAGCAGCAGCCCCCACGCCAGCCTCAGGAGGAGGGTACCAGCCACTGCCTGCACTGTGCAGTACAGAGAGATGCTGCTGGTCCCACCTCTGCCCTGTGCAAAAGACAAGAGTCAGGAAAACTCATGCTCTCAGGTCATTTAGGTGCTTCCCGAAATCCTACATGATCTACTGAAGTGGCAAAGTAAATGAACAAATCACATTTCTAATGTTTTGCTCATTTCGTTTGATAGATTGCCAAGTGAGAAATTTCAAGGGGTCTACAAGTCATTCAGGTGAAAGAATGACTTTCTGCTGTATTTTTTATGTGAGTAAAATGCCGATCTGTAAAGGATTCGGAGCCTTTATTCAGAGTTTGAACTTTAACATTCCTCAAGCCTCGGATTTTCAATCTTCAAAAGAAACCAGTCATTTCATGGCAAGTTATGAAACGTGAATTATTTATTCCGCCAGTAAATATGTAATTAGGCACATTTTGAAAATCTGTAATTAATCCCTCACCCCTTAAACCCATAAGAAATGCTAATATGCCTCTGAGGTAAGGTAGGTTTCTATAAAGGGCATTATGTAAGCTGTTCTGATCTGTTGTGTAATTATGTTTGCTGTCTGTAGTGGAGAAAAAAAATCCTAGTGAGAATTTGTTGTGGAGGAGAGGGAAGAAAGGAAAGAAAAAGCTTTGCTCCTCACTGAGCAGGAGGCAGTTATTAAATGGCAATATATCCAAGGCTTTTCATTTGTTTGGGTTGGGTTTCAAAGGGTGCAGTGCATGCATCAAGTAAGAAAATCAAAGCTGGTTATTTTATTTCTACTTGATATAGTAAACTATCAGCCATGCCTCAATAAACCCACAGCCAAGAAGCTGTTTTGGCCTGCCTCATAGATCCACAGCTTAGCACAACAGTTGACCCCCCCTTATCCTCTTTCTCCAGCAGCTCCCCCAGTGGACTTTTCCTGATAAAACAGGAAATCTTGAATCCAAGCAGTACCTTTTGAACCATTTCATGCTCACTTTTTCATAATGCATCCTGATAACACAGTATAAAGAAATATGACCAAATGCCATATATATATTTATGTATAATTATATTTTGTATTTGTGTATATGTATATTTAATATAAACATATAGAATAATAGAATGGTTTGGGTTGGAAGGGACCTTAAAACTCATCCAGTTCCAAACCCCCTGCCACAGGCAGGGACACCTTCCACTAGACCAGGTTGCTCAAGACCCTGTCCAGCCTGGCCTTGAAACTGCCTGGGACGGGGCATTCACAGCTTCTTTGGGCATCCTGTTCCAGTGCCTCACCACCCTCATAGTAAAGATTTTTTCCTAATATCTAACTTAAATATCCCCTGTTATATATATGGCACAAGTTTATATATGCCTTATATATATGAATACATGGCGCAAGAAGACTTTTCAGCTTGGTTTTTGAGCAAGGAAATCTGTTGAGAAGAAAAATATAATTGATCTGACTAATTTTACCACTGTGGAAAGCTCAAGAGCAGATTGCTATGCTCAAACGTGGTTTTAGTTTGGAGCAACTCGACATATTTTAAGAGCCTTTCACTAACAGCAACTGCCAGAGCTCTGTCACTTCACTGTAGGAGTCTCTTGTTGTCATTTTAACTTCATTAAGAGAACAAGTGCACCATACTACTTGAGCTGATGAAAGCAAGGGGAGATTTAAAGGTCATTGAGTACCATTTTGGTCAAAATTGAGCACTTTGGCACTTAGGATGGGATGTGAGGGGCTCCAAAGGGGCCAGCAATATTGTACACATCACAAAATATGATCTAAATTGGCTCAAAAAGCAAGAAAACAAGTTAATGCAGGTTAATGTTCACTGATGATTAGTAAATACAGCCACCTGACTGTAACTTCAGAAGCAGCAGGTTGCCATTTTCCAAAATAGAATACTAGGGGAAGGATTTTTCTGTATGATGTGCCCAGTTTCCTATACTGAAATATCACGAAAGTTGTAATTTTTGAGCTTAGTTCATTATTTTCTCAGCTCCCATCAGTGGAGGTGGATGGAAACCATCTCTCCTTTTTTTCTATGTAGATTTTCACTTATGTCCCAATGCAAGGACCTTGGCTCAGGCCCTGTGGCCTCATGATTATCTGGCCTCAGAAGCCCTCTGAAAGAGAAGCCTTTAAATGTATGCTGAGCTTGCCCACCACACCTGGGATCCGGCAGCATATGCTAACTCAGTACTTCACAAAGAAAGGCTCTCTCCCAGAAGTCAGCCAAAAGGTTGGGTATCAATCAAGCAGATCTACAGCCTGTTCACTTCTGAAATGCAGGTTAGAAAAGTTGTAGCTCCTAAAAATGTGCAGTAAGATGAAGGTGCCTACAGAAGCCAAAATACCCTGTCAGACTGCTCCTCAACAGGAACATATCCCTGAGTCAATGGCATTTGGAAAGTGGTTACAGCACAACTGAAGTGAGCATGGCGTTATTTTAGTCTGTATTACTCTAAAGCAGTCAGAAATACAGCTTTCTGTAGAAGCTGTTAACCTGGTGATGAGTTTGTCAAGGGTATTTGGATGTTTGTTGTCCTTATTAAAGGCCTTGGAGATGTGATGATCTCAGCATTTGTCTGAACCAAGCAAGTGTACTAACAGAGAGGATGCTGCTATACTGGGGATAAATATGAATATATAATCTATTCTGTTAAGATTTATTGTTCAAAAAACTTTTCATGCTTAGGCACCCTTTTAGGAGAAAGACAAACATTCCCAGGGAGTCATTTATGCCACCTTAAATAGATGTGTTGGCTTTTCCATACCAGTTAGCCCACAGCAGATGGATGAGACATCTAATTTTCTGGTGCATGAATAGTTGACTGAGGTGAGTAGAAGCCCAACTCAGGCTCTCAGAGAACTTAGCCCAGATGGCAGTTATGAAGAGCTTCATATGCATTGCTGAAATTTTATAGTTTTTAAGCTGAGATGATAATTTCTGTGGTCCTAAGTGATGAGTATTCAGCACTGGTACTTGGCAAAGCTGCATCTGCTTATTTTTTTTTCAATTACACATAAGTCAAAAAATAGTCTTGTTTGTATTTTAAGGGACAGTAAAAAGGGAATATAAATTCCCATAATGTGAGCTTTTCAATGAGGTTTCATTTCAGTTTTCAGTTCATTTTGTAAAGTGAATTTACAATCGAAATGCCGCCAGCGCACATTATAGCCAAAAGTATGCTGGTTTCAGCGATGGGGAGATAAACCTCTTCTCAGACTGTGCTTTTGATGCAGAGAAGTGTCTGTGTCAACAAAACAATCCTTAAAAATGTGAAGAACTGCTGCAAAGAGGAAAGGAATAATCAGTTCTCCTCGCCTCTTGCAGATAGGACAAGAAGTAATGGGCTTAAATTGCAGTAAGAAAGATTCAGGTTAAAACCTTCTTGTGATAAGGACAGCGATGTACTGCGAGACACTGCCTGGGGAGGTGGCAGTGTCTCCAGCACTGAAGGCCTCAAAACCCCAAAGATAAGCATCTGTCAGGAATGACACAGATGTCATGGGCCAGGGAAGGGACTGGTGACCTCTGGAAATCCCCTCCAGCTCTTTGAGGTGATGACTCTGGGGGGAATGCACTTTGGGGAGGTCTGTGATGTGAAGCCACTGGAGAGTTGTGCCTGTTGCTGGCTGTCATCTGTGATAGGGATCCATGTTTTTAGGTCTGGGGAGCAACAACAGCAGGGCTGGAGCTCTGAAGATTGATAAATGAGTTTGGAGGAAATGAGGAATAAGAACTAGCACACCTCATTTCAGAAAGAAGTAATTCAAGCAAATTGGGCAGAATGAAGTCCAAGTCCTTCAGAGGACCCTCTCCGTGTTTTTCTGATGAACTCTCTGCCCAGCTTTCTGCTTAGCCACAGATATCCCTGAATGAGAAAATGGGTGAGGTTGAGGTGTTTCATTTGCGCTGTTCAACAGAACAGGAGATTGCCAGAAGAGAAGAGGAGAGGTGAAAAAGGGGGGAAATGCAACAGAGAGAGAAAGGACACTGAAGTATGAGGAGCCTTTAGAGGGCAGTAAGTATCCTTGGAGGGGAAAAAAGAGAAAGAAAGGTGGCTGTGGTGGGTGAAAGATGGACGTGTTCCAGGGGGAGCTGGAAGGAAATGCTCTGAGATTTTGGTTGACAAACCTCCAGACCGTACCGAACTTTTCAGGCTTGTTTATACCTGACTGGTTTCTAATAATGGCCATATTATGGAGCTTTTTGCTAATAAGCATGGGTGAATAGTAGGAGTGTAATAAATATGTTTCTGCTTGACCCCTGCCCGGACGCTAGTGGAAATTTGGTGTTACGTCTTTTAAACTCAGGACAGCGTGAGCCAGAGTTTGATGTTAAAGTAAGGAGTCAGTGAAACAAAGAAAACCTGAAAATCTTGAAATGCTACCATGTGCTTTCCTGCACCACTAAATGGCCCCTCTCATGGGAAAGAAACAGATTCTTGGTCCCAAGATATAAATATGTATATGTAAGTATCCACATTGTGCAAACACTGTGCCTGAGTGCACGTAACCCAAAGGGAAGGGTGGAAGCGATGTGAAGCACGCACTCTTGTGGCTGCGGTCACTGCAGCCCCACTCTCGGTGATAACCTTCTTCAGAAAACTTTGACTCCCAGGCAAGCTGGGCCTTTACTCCAGATCAGCAAATCATGTCTGAATTTTGTCTCTTAGCTCCATGAGGAAAACGTCACATTTTTTATGCCACGTGTTTCTCAAGGGAATAGGTGTTTGCTCATCGTGTGTCTTACCTGTAACACACAGTAGGTCAGCAACCCTTACTGTTCTCTGCTTCATGCATACAGAGTTATGATTTTATCGAGGACATCAGGTATTTTCGTAATACTGGCTATTTAATTAAAATATTCCCTGCCTTATCAGAAGATGCTCTTATACTGTCGTTCATTAAAACATTTGCTGTATGATAACTACAATGTGCATTTGCATTCCAAGTTTCTGGTTTTAGTTGCTCAAAGTAAAATTGCTCTTACACTGTAGTGTCTGCACAGGGCAGAGTAACGTGCTGCTTGCCTTGCCAACTGGTCCTTGTTAGTTGGTTTGAGCGGAAAACCATGGGAGAAATTTGGAGTGAGAAGGCGTACAAATCTAAAACCAGGATCTAACGCACTGTAGCTGCTTTGCCAGCTTATCCGTGGGTCTTCCTGAGTATGTTTCATATAATTAGTACATTACACTTTTAATTGTTTTCCTCCTTGCAGTACCCATTTCTTACATTTCTTCTTCAATGTATAGTACCCCAGCAACATCCACATTTATAATTAAAGAAGATAAAGTTATAATATTCCTGAGGCAAAACTGCATTTTAACAACTGTGCTAATGTGGAAAACAACTTGTGCAGAATAAATATGCCCTACAATTAGTGGTACACCAACATTTTTCATGGTTACCTTACATATAAATAAACTCAAGCCACTGACATTTTTCCTGAGGACTTTCATCTCTGCAGCCCCAAAACTGCAGACAGATTTGTTGCAAGTAACACTATCACCATAGTAAGTTTGAAAACCCATTATTTTTTTTTTTTTTTGTCTAAATTCATCTGCTTTTGCATCTGCATAGCTTGGGGCTGGGCCCATAGGTCTGATATTGTCTGTCTGATGAATCGTCGCTGCGTCCTGGGCTCCCCGAAGCCTATCATTTGGCTAAGGCTAACAGGAGGTGACTAGGCAAAGCCGTTTCACCTGAGGGCGGGCCAGGTCACAGGTTACTTGTAATAGCTTCTCCATGCATCTCCAGACCTGTAAATGAGACCAGAGCCTGACTCACTCCACTACACTTTCTTTGTCTTAGACGGATGCCCTAATCAAACAAATTACCTAGCTCATGATCACAGCCACTGAGCCAGAGATGGTTTTGCAGACGCTTGTCTGGAGCCCTCCAAGTCCCCTCGACTGTGCAGCGCTGCTTAAAAGGGCTAAGGTTTTCCACCAAAGGTAATAAAAAGATGTGCAGTCACTTGGCTAAGCTAGCCTCAGAAAAAAAAGAAGTCCCCAGGGACAGGGCGGGATGCATTTTGACATGCACAGCACAGCGTACTTCAGCGGAGGGCATGTGTATGACATAACGAAGGGGCTGGCTCCATCAGTGCTGGTGTACGTGTGTTATGGTTCTGCTGACGCAGTGAGTCTTGGTAAAGCTCAAATGCCCCATCAGTAAGAGAGTAGGTGTACATTACCTCTGGGCAGTGATATGTTCTGCTTGGGGGTTGATTTATTTTTATCAAGAGGAGAGAAAGCTGAAATGGGCAAAAAGTTCATGTGTGGGGAAGAAGGTGAGCCCAACCATAAATAAATGGGCTCACAAAGCCCTGATAGAGAAAAACATACAGGCGTGGTTTGTTTATTGTAAAAGTCAGCCTTAGGCAGAGGATTTAAAACTGATCAGCCCACTACAAACATATTATATTAGTCTTGTATTTATTTATTGCACAGTCCTTTAGTTTTATTTATTGACTGTCATTCCCTTCTGTACTGCAGGCAGTGCTGTCACTGTATTTTCTTAAAACTTCCACAATAAATTTGTAAACATAAAAAAAAATTCCAGCCATTCCATATTTTTCTCCTGTGTTTTCCAGACACTTCGGCTTTTGTAGAAGTAATGTTGGTTGTTTACTTGATTCTGACTCTGGCAAAAGAAACATAACAACCTAGGTACTTTCTAGTTTCAGATGGTTTGTGTGATTGGAAAAGAGAAAGAAACCAGTTTTGACTCAGAGAATGAGCTACTGCAAACAATCTGTTGCTAATATAGTCTAATTGCTAGTGATATTTTGAGAAAACAATTAAATTGGAAGTGGGGTTACTTTGGTGTTTATTGTCTGTGACAGCTTCTTTTGGAAACAGGCTTGAAGAGCTGCGGAACTGAGGCTGTGATGATGTGCGAATAATACTTATCACCAATACAGAGCCAGCCAACGAAAGGGGGGCATTACAGAACTGGGGTGAAGTCACCTGTTAGACACGTCAGGATGGGCAGGGAGATGTTACATGGTCAGAGGTGGGTCCTTCCACTTACCTCTGTTTACACCCTGCAGCATCACCGTCCTTTCATTGCACTAGGACTGCAAAGATGCTTAGGTGCCTGTTGGGTATGAACTAAAAAAAATCTTCATGAATTTTGTGGTTGGAGGGAAAGGTACCATATAGTGGAAGAAATACATTTAAATCACGAGTGTAACAGCTAGAGGGAAAAGCCTGGGCAAAATTCCCATGGATTTCCCCACGTCCAGGTTTTCGCTGCTGGCTGTCACTGTGATTAGTTCAAGGTGTAAACTGACATGCCCTCTGCAAGCAGCTGTGCTGAAAAGAAGAGGTTGCCACCTACCACCAGACCTCCTGCTTGTTCTTTAACACCCTCTGCTGGAAAATACCACTGCCTCCTACCCACCAGCAAAGCTGCTCAGCTGGGGCCAGCCAGCCCCACTTCAAACACCTCCAGACAAGATGAGTCCATTCCTGTGAAAACGTCTGCCTGATGGGCTGCAGCCGTCGGAAGATACCTGGGAGGGAATATTGGTTGGATCAGGAGTATTTTGTTGAGTTTTGGTCGAGCTGTCAATTAGAAGCTACAGCTGATATGGCATTAAAGGTAGAAGAGGCTGTAGTGGTTAGAGACACAATGATTTTCAGTACAAAGAGGCCAGATCTTTGAAAATACGTAACGTGCCACACCTGAATTAGCCCTGGGAGCCCCTGTAAGGGAGCAGATGCAGACCTGATGCTGATTACTGAACTTGGTACCACTGGAACAGGTCAGCGTGGGCCCAAACCATCCTGGCCTTCAGCAGATGCTGAGCATGTGTTGCTCTTCCTTAGTGTCAAGTCTTATTTAACCCCATTTGTATTTTGGTTGTGGAGTTGCAGAGTTTGCATTTGCAAGCTTTTTTGTTGTGGCAGAAAGTATACAAAATAGCCTTTATACCTCCTGTGAGGAAACTGATGCTCACAATATCTTCAGGCTCCATAAGCTAGAGATTTAGGAAAAGCATCAACTGCCATCTAAGTGAGAGCAAATTCAGGTGAAGAGTTTTGACAGCAAGAGACAGTGTCTCAGGAGCTCTCTTGTTTTTGCCCTCTACGCAGAACTGCTTGCATCAAGACCTTAAACCTCCTCTGTAAAAGCTGTTTGTGTGTGAGCAGATGGTATTTCATTGTCTTTTGCTACTGATCTTGAATTATCAGCCTTTATAATGAAAATGCCAATTCAGCCTTGACTGTTCTGCTATAACTCTACCAGGACCACTATAATGCACACACCATATATACTGAATATTTATTATGGTACTGTGCATATTATTTATTGTATATGCAACATATTTTGTAGGTGAAAAATGATACCTTATCTAAGTCAATGAGCATAACCAGGAAAAATATGGCAGAGTAATCATGTGATTCATAATTGACATCTGCTCTCCAAAGACTTGGACAGAATCTGAATTTTCAGCATACGCTGGAAACGCTCCTCTGTTTGCTGGCCTGGGCATAACCGTGCCACTGCTCTTCCTGGCAGCTCCATCAGTCTTCAGTATTGCCGTAATTCCCTGGGTGCATAGGGAAGCTGGGCAAGCACATGCTGAAAGTATTTCAAGAAGTTGCAAAAAAAAGTGCTGATGTTTTTCAGTGTCCAGGAACAAGATGAGGAAGCAGGGTTTTTTCTGTCCAAATGCTAATGAAGACTAGCCCCTGCGCATCCTTGGGGTTTTGTAGGTTCACAATGGGGTTTTATACATGTGTGCTCATACATATATGGATATATAAGTGCCATTTTTGGGGAAGCGTTTTCTGCTCTGATTTCACTACTCTGTTGATATCCACCATGTAGCGTGGGCATGGCCAGACCAGCAAGACTTCTGCAGCCTCACCCCCCCTCCAGTGCACACAGCGTATAGGTTGCTTACACGAATTTGGAGCAATGTATGCTAAAATTGCTGAGAAAAGAGCATTTGGGGAATGGAGGTTACTGGCTTTACACACTTCTGCTTCTCCTGGTCATGACAAGCACATGGTGGAGTGGGTGACCTGGCTGCACTCAGGCCCTTTTAATAGGTTGAACCCAGGACACTCATCAGCCTAATTATTGACCAGATTCCCAGCGTGTATTAATGTATTAATGGGATACACAGGCATTAGCGAGCAACTCCCCAGGGGAGAGGGGGGCTGCAGAAAAATCCCCAGAAACTACATAATAGGTAAAGTCATACCTGGTCTACAGAGACTTGTCTAAGTTTAGGGAGAATAGAAGGTGGAATGTGAAGAATTGTTGAGTGGAGCTGCTCAGTTCAATAAGCACAAAGGCTTGAGAAGTTTTCCTTTCTCCAACTCTATTTTTCTTGCTTTTGTAGATTCTTTAGTGTCTGCTACTATAACTGGGAGGAATAAGGAGCCATCTCAGCCCGTTGCACCCTGTCTGCAATGCAACATCCTTGCACATGTGGGAGGGAGGGTAAGTGTGGAGAGAAGGGGATGACGAAGGGTTCATTGGTGTAAACAGCAACAGGGACACAGTGAGAGTTTTTGAACAGTCATCCGAATCACGTTATCGACAGCATCTAGAGACCAGCCCATATCTTTATTGGCTTTGCTCTTGCTGCAGGAACGTGGCCAAGTTTGTCTCGGCATCTGAGCTAGTCTTCCTTGTCAAAGCCTTTTTTTTTTTGCTGGACAGATAAGGCTCCGTTTATAGCACACTTAAAAGCAACAGCTGAAGAGAACAGAGGCTTCACCACTTTGATATGCAAAAGACAACAAATTTTATGTATATATGGGGGGAGCTAATCCTGCTCTCGCTGAAGCCTTCTGGAAGATTCCCAGTGACTTTGCAGAGACTTTGAATTACGGCCAGCTTTTGCTTTTTTGCCTTTTTTTTTGTTTGTTTGTTTCTTTTTTCCTTCCCCTGTAGCAAAATGTCAGGAATAAATATTGTCATTCAAAATGGCACTGTGGTGCCTTGCAGCACTGTGGTGCCTTGCAGCGCTGTGGTCCAGGCCCCTTTCCTCAGCAGCCTCCGAGGCATGCCGGGGAGGTGCCAAAGCACTGTGAAGCAAGGCCACCATCAGCTATCAGACAAGCTGGTTTGTACATTCAAAAGTCACAAAGAATACATAGATTAATTGGCTTAGTGAACTGCTAGGAAACCTGCATGCTCATTGCAATGCATCTCCTAGAGAATAAGATGTAAAAAGTCGTTTTAGAGATAATTGTAAATATTTCAGGTCTTCTGGGTATGCTGGCTCAATGGCAATAAAACTAGCCATCAGTGCTTTATACTGGCTAACCAGATCTGGCTTGGTTATGCTGCCCTTGCCTCAGGAGGAGTTGGTGGCTTTACTGAGAGCCGGAAAGAAACCAAGTTTGGGAGTAGTGGCTGCAAGAAAAGCCTCTTAAAAGAAGTGTTGAATTTTAATGAAAGTGGCTCATAATGTGTAAGAGGGAAAATGCTGTTATGTGTAAGTGGACTTGCTTACATGTCTAGCCTGGGAGCTGTTGTGAAGCCTCATAGACTGTATCATGGGACTCAGTTTGCCTCAGAACAGTGTTCTGGTATAGTAGCCAGTCATCTTTATATACCCAGCATGTGCCTGTACATATAGATAAGTAGATACACATACATACATACATGTGTGTGTATATATCGGTATGTACATATATATGCATACATGTGTACATATATATTTATAGGCAAATTGCTTATTATTGAATAAACATACTATAACTATGTATGCATACATACATATGTATGTATGCCTTGGCTTCTATACATTTTTATGAGATAACCTAAAAAAGAAAGAACAATCTGTATAATGTAGGTACATAACAAAATATAAGAACTATACATATTTAAGTACATCTTGAGGCTTTGCATCTATACAGATGTTTATATGGAACAGTTTTACAGGTATTGTACCTTTTCAGATAATACTGGATGAGCCAGATCATATAATATAGTGGATAATTGCTGCAAAGTTATCCTCCTGCATGGGCGAATTGAAAGAGACTGTCTCACTGGTACTGTGACCAGCTACCCAAGAGGATGTCCACAAGTAGTGCTTGGAAGTGTCCTGGGAGTGATGGTCTTTGGCTTTAAAAAGCGGCCAGGCTGCCTCAGTGGGGTGGAAAGGGTTGTCAGGAGCAGCCCCTGGGGTGCAGCCAGCACCCGACACCCGCAGCATTTCTCACCCTCTGACAGCAAGTGGGGTTTCAACATGTGAATGTCAGCTTTAGGTAGGTTTGACAGTTTAGAAATGAATCATTTGCTAATAGTCCTATGTCCTAAATGCTTCTAATACGGTTATTATCACATCATTTGAGCATCCAGAATGATACTAGGAAATATCAGTCTCCTGCCAAAAGATTCTGAAGTGCATTTTCTGGCTACATTGTTAAGTTGCTTCCTGGGGCTGCTAAGCCTTGATGACTGTCTTCCAGGTAAAACAGAAAGAGGTTGCCTTCTCCTGCCAAAAGGGGTAGAGCAATATTTGTCCTGATTTCTGCTGGCAGTTGCTGGCATGCTGCTTGGAGCGGCTGGTACCTTGCTCCTGTGAATTTCATTCAAGAAAAGGAAGATCGTAAGGGGGGGGGGGGGGGGGGAGATATGATTAGAATAATTATAAAAAAATCAAACAGGCATCTCTGCTGCATCACCTGCCTAATGCTTAAAGCCAATGCCAAGCCTGGTTTTCATGGGGTAAACCTAAACCACCAAACAAGGCTGATGCAAGCAAGTCACAGTGACAGCCTGGGCAGAGCCCTCCAAGGCACCAGGTTTTTCCACAGCCCAGCTCAGACAGATGCTCTATATTCTCCCTGCCCTGAAAAATGAAAAGCAGAGGTCACATAGTATCCTATGGGCTTTAAAAAATGGAGAGAGGAAGCTTATTCACAGGGACCAAAATTTTGCTGGGCTCCTTCCCCCTGCACTTGGTTCCTCTTGTCCCTGCCCATGGGTGCAGTGAGCTGTGGAGTCTCAGCTGCGATGCTTCCTTCACCAAAGGAGCATTCTTGAGCCTGTGTGGCGCATGGAACTTTCCTTTTCCCAATTCGTGGAGTGTGAGATCTTAATTTGTCAAGCCTTTGCTTTGGGGCAGGAGGAAAGCACAGCCCTGTGAGAGTAATATGGGATGCCCATCCCTGTGGACAGGATCAGGGAGGGACCAGCGGGTCATTTCCCAATGCTTTTCAGATGCCCCCATTGAATGAGAGAGGGGAAAAAAAATAATGGAAATGTCAGAAATGCCAACATTGAAGGAAAGAAAGAATGAAAGAAAAGGCACACACACATCTGCAGCTGATTTAACTGTATAAATAAACGGTAGGTTCCTTTGGCACTCCCAACACAAATAATTAAATGGTGCTTTTGGGTTCTAGGACACCATTGACCAAAAAATACATGTAGATATGAGTGTGTGTGTGTATATGTATATGTATGACATGTATATATTTGTCCCAAATCATATGTTTACCTTTCCCCCCCCCTATGCAATTACAAATTCATTAATAACCAAGGCACTGAAATGCAAGCAGGGCAGGGAGGCTGGACGGGGCCATGCGTCAGACCGCACGCGCTGGGGGCTGCTGGGCTTGCAGTGGGGCTGGGGTCTGGTTTTATTTAGGGGCACGCCTCGGCAGTTTTAAGACAACAATGCAATTACCCTGACCGCAAAATGTTCTGTGAGAGCCCAATGGTCCCTGATGCTGCCAGGAAGGGGGATGCTGGGAATGGGCCAGCCCAGCCAAAAGGTTCTTGCTGGGGCTGTCAGCATTTGTCACCCTTCCCACACAGCCCCTAGATGTTCAGGTGAGCTTAACTCCATGTATACCTGCCAGACCCAGGGATTCATCTCTCATAATGACCTGTTTCCTTCCGTGGGAGGTGTAGAGCTGAGGATGGGCAAGATGGATACTGGCATCCAGAGCTTGAAAAATGTCCTTTCCTCCTTTTAAAAAATCCTTGCTGATGCTGGGAACCTGCTGCACATATTCAGGCAGAGCTCCCTTGGCGCTTTTTCTACTGAGCAATGAAGACATCAAGCCTTATATGGATTCCATTATTATTTTGTTTTACTGTGTTGTCGTTTTATGAGGGACTCAAGGCCCAGGGGGAGCAGGAAGGCACTACCATCTAAACCAGGGTGGGGAGCAGACGAGGCACGTTGAGGCTGCTTGGTATCGGAGAATGATTTCATCCCGACTCCTATTGTGGCAAGGAAACAATTCCTGTTTACCAACAGGCCTGCTATTGTACTGCTGGTGCCAGAGGAAATCTGCAGCTGAGCAGGATTGCACAATTGCCGGTGTGGTCCCTGCCAGAGCCCTTGGCTCTGTGAAGCCAGTGCAGCAAGTAGAGCTCAGCACAGCACATGGGCACTGATATACCTCACTGAGGCAGCCTGAACCCAGCCACCCAGCCCCAGGCTGGCATTATTTTGCTGTAGTATTTGGGGACTGATCCATGCCAACATACACCCTCCCTACTTGCTTCCCCACCCTGTTGCATCAGTTCAAGGGTCTCTGGCCAGTGTGGTGTGTGGCCGTGCAACAGCAATAGAGGTGCTGCATGGGGCACAAGCAAGAAGAGGGCAAGCTGGCTTACACCACCCTTTTATTATTTTTCAAGCTTGACCTCATGTAGGTAATGTTAATACCCAACCAGAGGATTTGTGGGTTAAGATGATAACTGGTGTTAAAGTGTTTCAGTCTCCTCTTTTCTTTCCCAGACTTCTTCATTCAAACTTTAGATCATCTAAACGCAAACCCCAGTGCCTTGGGTTTCTTCTTCCCACTTCTCAATTCACACCACTCACTTTTAAACTGGGCACTCAATTTTAACCTCTGGACTAGGGATGGAGCAGCTTTGCAGGGAATGTAAAGGAAGACAATGCTAATCAGAGAACTGAATCCTCAAAACCTTCCAAGCCAGCTATGCTCTGTGTCCAGACAAGGAATCTGCAGCCAGTGCCCATCCACGGGGCCCCGGATAGTTGAAAAATGTTGGAGGATCACTGAATTCCTTGATGGCATCATAGACCTCACACAGCCTCGCTACTCATTGTCTGTGGGGCTGTGGCAACTCCTGTGCACTCTGGGCTGGGTTCTAAGAGGGACACAGATGTAACTGTGTGGCTGAAGTTCATAAAGCTACACACGAACTAAATTAAACTGAAGTGGCTTGGATGTTGCCAGCAATGCAGATCCTGTCTAGAGCAAGCAATGGCAGTGATACAGGGTTTATCTGCATCTCAGGAGGGCTTCATTGCCAACCCTGAGCTCAATCTGTCCATGCTTGAAGCTAGTGCAGATTCATCCCTGACTGTACAGCAGCAATCTCCTCCTTCAGCACACAGATCTGTTTGTTTTCCATCCTCCACCTTTCTGAACCACCTTGTCTCCCTCCCACGGAGCGCAGCCCTTAGGGTTATCATTACCAATCCTGGCCCAATCACGTTATTGGAAGATGACGAATGACCTGCTTTTCCACATCTCCTTTGAAAACTTGGGAACAGGGCTACACACTCATCTGGGCTGTGGCAACACTAACCAATGCTTTTCTCCCCAACCACTTAGGACTTCCCTGCTTGCAAAGAGAAGGGGACTACCCTGAGAGGATGAAACAGTAAAAAATGCTTTTAATTTACTTCCCGATATGGTGTGTGCTCACCAAGTAGGGACTGGGTGCAACCTCCAAGCCTTATTGTTGTCTCTCCATAAGGTCATTTCTTGCAGCACGCTGAGAGGAATGAAACACACTCCTGCAGTGTCATGCCAGATTTTCTGCAAGTGCCACTCGATTTATGCACATGTGCAATCTTGGGTTTTGTTTTGGGGTTGTTGGGTTTTTTCTGTCATATGCTGATGGCAGATCTGATACTATTCCCTCAGCCTGCAATGAGTGTATGCCAAGCCATTCCCAGCCAGTTGGAGCTTTTCCACAAGATGGTACTCAGCCCAGTCTGTAATTGAAACAGGGCACGGATGCACCCAGCGAAGGCAGACGTCAGCCAACGAAGCAGGCCGTGATAGGCAGAGATATTTAATATACAAATAAGAAGTTGTTTCATAAATATCTTATAAAACTGTAATTTACTTCCCAGTATTTTAGCAGATTATCTTAATGCAAACAGCAGATGTATTTCAGAACGATGGGACAAATGTTTAGTGAAATTAAAGTTATTCATGTGCAGTCACACAGGGAATATTTGCATGCTATTTTACTAATTGCTCCAAAATCTGACTTGTAGCAAATAAACAAATGGGGAAAAAAATAAACTAGCAGAAAGATTAGCCCCAGGCCTCGCTTTGTAAGTTCTCTGAGTCTTTCTTCAATTGCTCATTTTTTCTCTCTGGCAGCCTGGGGTTCTTCCCCAGTCTTCTCATCACTCTTCTCAGGCCCGTTATCCTTTTGTAGACTCCTAGTTTTCTCCTGGTAACCAGACTTCTTCTGAAAGTAGCTTGATTTTCTTCTTCCCTCTGAGTCCAAGCACCTTCCTCAGTCTGCAGTTTTACCTGCTCCAGTTTCTTATTGCTTAGATGTAGTCAATGAGGCCGATTTCCAATCATCAAATTTCCTTAAGCATTTTGGGGAAATACTTTGCTATTTTACCTAGCTCAGAGGTTGTCCCAAATAGGATTAGCCTTACAGAAAAACCCAGCACAGAAGGAATTGATGCTTTCTTAGTGGCCAGGAATTCAGACTTGGGTTACTTTAACCTTCTCTTACGAGTTTCAAGTTACAGCAGTGAGAATCGAGTTGCAGTTGCTGATTGTTATGACATTATTTTATGTCAGGTCTATTTATTTGCCCTCCTGGAAAAGAGAATGTATTTTGAGATGTCAAAATATTTTGTTCTCCTTCATTCGATTGCAAGAGGAGCCTTAGGTGAGGTAAGAAAAATGTATGTTTATCAAAATTTTGGTGCACAGTAGATGGTTACATGTTTGTATGTATTTCATACTCCCAAATTGAAGGAGTGCTGAGGCTGCAAAAAATCAAGCTGTGGGCAGTTAGCAAAGGTCAGAATTAAAACTGATACATCTGACATAGAAATCCCACTGAATGCAGAAGCACCGGGAAAAGAAGTCCTTGGGTTCACACTACTTTTTGCCCAAGGTATTGGAGTATCTAGCAACAATGAGTGTCTCATCGTCCTGCTGTAAGTGGATAGCAAATGCACTTTTCTTACATGACTTCTACAAGCAAAGGGGAATTTTTTTTAACATCTCAGCCTTTAAGATTCCAAGTCATGTCTCTAACATTGAAAATATTCCCTGTAACATGTTGGATTCTGAAGGAGATTCTGGGAGGCTTGGAGAGATTGTGTGCAGCCACTATTTGGGCACTTCATTGCCTAGACAGGTCAGTGAGGGCCACCAAAGCTCAAGTGCTTCTTGCTGGCAATGCAAGAAGCCAGCTGCTTTCTTCCAGTGCAAATACAGGGCAGAAGGTTGTGAATTAAGTTGCTGGGCTTTGCTCAAGAATTGCTGTCCATATAGGAACAGGGGGCTACAGCCTGTCATTTA
Organism: Pezoporus occidentalis; assembly: GCF_034315485.1. Lineage (NCBI taxonomy): Eukaryota > Metazoa > Chordata > Aves > Psittaciformes > Psittacidae > Pezoporus > Pezoporus occidentalis. The sequence continues at coordinate 9,903,351 of NW_026912779.1, forward strand.
CCACAGTTTGTGCCTGGACAGCATTCTGGTTTGGTTGCGGTATTCATCGGGTCACAGGGTTCAGCCTAACATGGGATGCACACCTCCTTTCGTTCACATAATTTAGATTTGCAGGATCCTGCTTTTCGTGCTGGCCGGTATTTGCACTTTGACCACCATTTCCCTGGTGGCTGTGGGGTGCAAGTGGCTGGAATGTGAACTAAAGGCGCAGGTAGGTGCTGAGAGGTCCATGAATAATAAGGTCAGCTGTACACCCCAAATTGTCCTCTGAGTTTTTGCTGAAGTACTTCAAGAGGGTCAGTTCCCCTCTAACCTGATTTGGTTTGGGGTTTTACTTTTACTTGGAACAACCAAGGTAACACTAAAGGCAACAGGTACATTATCTAACTAAAAAAAGGAAAAGCAAAAGAGAGAACCGTCTTTGTTGAGTTTGGGGTATTTTTATTCAATAGAGGTGTCCATTCCTGAGGTTTACATTTTCAACTCACTAAACTCCTTCTTTTGCCCCTCCATCCTCAGGTCACAGAAAAAATATGTAGAAAGGAAATGTTTTATTTTAACGAGTTGAACAAAGTACATGAAACATACCCTTGCCACTGTATAACATTCCTTAAGTCACAGAACCCAGCATAACCCTCCTCCCCTCCCTCCGTCTTTTATTTCATTGAAAAAAGTCCAAAGTATAATATTCTTTTAGGAAGCATAAATTACATTGCTGGAAGCAATACCAATCTCCTACACAAAATCCTGCAGGATTTTGCCACCACTCTACTTTCTGAAAAGCTACATTCAAGTACATCCAGTGTTGCCTGTTTCCCAGTGGGTGTCCAAAGTGCTGCGCTCATGGTTGTTCACAAGGAGCTGTGGATGATGCCAAAGCAACTGGATATTTTTGTGTTAGGGTTTTCCTGGTGTTTTGGCCTTTACGGGCAGTCCTGGATCCCAGGAGAATCTGTCAGACTCCTTGCCCAACCATCCTAATTTTGGTCCCTCTTCTTGCCTTTCAGTATGCATTTGTAACTCCTATGAATGTAAATAAAAGTTATGTACATGCATGGAGAGAGAAATAGATGCATTTATCTTGGCTCAAGACAAGCAGCATCTCCCCAAGGAGCTACTTAGGAGGTTATTGAGAAGCCAACAGCAAAGTGCGGTGGGCTGTACCTTCCTACATGTGTGTTACAGAAATTACTGGCGTGTTGCTGATGTTTATGGTGAACAAACAGTTTATTTCTGGGCTAAGAAAGATTCCAGTGTAAATACTCAACTGGCAGCTAGCTGGAAGTTTGCCACTTGAAGTTTAAAGGCCCATGACCAATGGTGTCAGATTAACATTTCCAAGTTGGACAATGTACAAATGGTGTTCTTGGACTGGAATAGACATAGATGAAAGTGGTCTACTGCAGTGCAAATAACAAACTGGCAACCAGCTGGTCATTGGAAAGAGAACATGCTATGGGAATATGCTTTCTGCAGAAATACTTTATTTTGGAGATAAGCATTAACAATAGGAAGATGAGGCTCATTTAACAAGAACCATATGGTCTCATCCTGCTTTTATTTCACTCAATGGCAAAGCCCTGATTGTCCTTTGTGGATGCAGGATGGGGATTGATGATAATAAACAAGAAGTACAATAAAAGTTGCCTGATCCACTGTTGCCCTTCAGAAGGTGTAAACAGTTTATTTTTAACATGTTGATATTTCAGGAGACGATAACTGAAAGGAAACAGAATTAAAGGTGCTTGTTGAAAAACAGCTACTTCTGACAAAATAAGCCAAGACAAAGATCCATTCAAAACGAAGTTATCAAACTGTGTGAAACCAATACAGCAACATTTCCAAGCTGATAAGTGGAGGAGTAGTGGATGGGTTCATTCAGAAAACGAAAAGTAGTTTGGATATTTGTGGGGAGAAAACAATAGCCTGTAAAAAGTAGCTTGCATGCAGATAGGGGAATAAGGCAGAGGCTCTGCTGAGGTCTAAGTAACTACACAATTCTGTCAAAGTCTGTTAGCAATATAATTAAAGATAACAGAATTTAGCATCACAGTTTTGGTATAGTTGTAAAATTGATTTGTGCTACAGAAAATAAAGGAAAGGAAAAAAAATGCAAGCCCAGGGAGTTGCAGCCTCAGTGGAAAATCCTGTTTTGGGAACTTTTCAAGGATGTAAAACATTGTCTTGAATTGTTTACTTTTATGGGTAGGAAGTAAAAAAGAAGTGAAGGAAGAGTGGAAATGGCATTCTTACCACAGTTAGAAGGTTGCAGTAAAACCAATACAACCAGCATCACAGATTCATTTTTAAAACTGATTTTGCTTGTGTTTGTTGTTTTGTTTTTTACAGGGCTAAGGTTTGTTACTTTGGTCACAAAAAGACAGCAAGATGGGAACTATTTATTATCAAGATTTGAACATGAGAAAATATAGATCCTGTATGCAGAGGCTCACATCTGCCTTTGGCTGTAAATACTCAATCCCAGCGATTTTCACATGCCTCAAGACAGCTTATAAGCAGGGATATCAAAATTACGTATTTAGATACATCATATTACTTAACTCTGCTGGGTTTGCTCTCAAAGTTTCTTTTTCTTCTCTTTTTGCTTTAAAATATACTGAATTATGGAAGTAGAGGGAAATTATACAGAATTTGGAGCATGTGAGGATTCAGATATTCAATTTGACTGTCTTAGGTTATCTCCTCTTTCAACTTTGAACACGCTTTCGCTGGCACTCGTTTCTCCCTTGCCTTTTACCCTAATGGCAAAACAGCCTTAAACCCTTTCTGTGTTTGCTTTGGGCTCCTTGTGCCCACCTCAACCCCTTCATCTGAAAAATGCTGAGTCTCCAGCCCAAATTTCTGTAATTTGGAAGTTGTTTTAAGGCAGCCCCAGGCTGAAGGTGATCCCACAGTAGCTGGTTGTGCTTGATGGAAGTACATGCCAAGATGGAAGTCCTGATCCAGAGCTCCTGGAAATGCTGGGGGGTTTCTCCTGCATGACTCAGGGAAGGATTTACACAGGTGAGCCCTGGTGGAAGAGGACTTTGAATGCCAACACTTTCAAGATTCAGTTTTTCCAGGTTTCCAGTGATAAGAAGGAATGAGAGGGGACTTAGATTCAGTGTCCTTTTAAAGGAGAAGTATCAGTTTGGCAGTGTTGCCGGTAAATAAACAACCATGCTCCCTTGAAGAGTGGGACTGCACCATCCAACCATGCCACTCCCCCAGAGCTGGGGAGAACCCTCTGGTTTCATCCTAGTTATTCCCTTGCTTTTCTTTTCCCCAAGCAGTGGGGATAGCTGAAGAAGCCCGTCATCGTTTTATTGCTGTTTCTAATAAACACATATGGTGATGCATCTAACAAGAACAACAGCGAGTCGCTATTGTTCAGTGCACGGCCATATGTGGGCTGTCCAGCGGCTCAGCAGCTGCATCGTGAGCACTCAGGAATGTCGATAGCCCAGAGAGAAAGGAATGATTTTTAAGGGCTCTGAGCCTCACAAATAGTGTGTCTGCTTTACATACCGCTGTTGCTAAAACAACTTCTGACCGTGTTGTGCCAAAAGCATAGATGTGGTGTTAGTCACTGCGGAAGTTTATAAGGTGATTAAATTGTTAGCAATTGCAATGTCGAGGCTGAGAAATTAGCTGGGACCATGTTGAAGCGAGCTCTGCAAAACAAAACGAATTAAAATATATATATATAAATATTTTATGTACATATATATGCATCTGTATATGTGTTACATACAGTTAGTACTACTTTTTTAAGTCAGAAACTCCTGCACTTGCACATCTAGTACTTCACATAATAAAAACTTCGACCCCAGCACTAATCCATATTTATTTTATCCCGTTGTGCAAGGTTGAAAGGCATGCGATTTACCAATAGTTTGTTCTCCATTAGCTACATTTCCCTCTGGCCTCATACGGCTCTGCTTGGGCTGGATGATGCATACTTGAGTGATGCAGAGGCAGCCCAAATGTGATGGTTGGGATGCCTTGCGTACATCTGTGTTTCTAACACTCTTCTTTTCCCGATGCCATATTTACACAGCAACCTGACTGAAAATGAACAGCCCATCTGTACATCTTCATTTTTCCATCAGCGTGTTTGGGGGAGAGAGACTGTGATTGAGGGAAAAGAAATAAAACCTAAAAGCAGGCAACAGTTTCTCAAATTGGGACAAACAGGCAGGCAACCATATCTTTATTTAAGCACTTGAATAATTTAACTGCTTTTTTTTCGTGTGTGAGATGCTGAGTACCTACTGTAAATAAGAGGAGAGAGAAAAATTGTAAGGGATCCAAAAATCAACTACTTACATATGTCTCTGAGCATGGATTTCAGAAGTCTCATTTAAATATCAAAGTGCAAATGGTTTTGGTCAGTGCTTCTAACGCGTGGTGTGACGTCTTCGGTCTTGTCTTGCTTTTGCATATGTACCCCTTGCACACACCATCTTCATAGCACACAGATTACCTGTATAATGGGACCTGAGATTTGAGTAACACATAAAGCCCTGGGAAGAACCGCATCCAGGTGTTCACAGAAACTATAGACTGGCTCAGACTGCCAAAAATCTACAACTGTTTTTGCCCGATAGACAAAACCACAAACGTTTGCACACTCGGATATCCACAGAAAGTAAATATTTTGCATGACAGACTTTTCAGTATCATACACAGTAGTGAAAGAAAAGACAAAAAAATAAAACTTCTGTTTTACTGCATCGTAAGCAGTTCTTTCCAATGGGTAAAGCAAAATGCCTGCTTTTCCTTGAAATAATGAAGGGCCGTGTTTTGACCCTTGACAGACATACGTGGCTCTCAGTTCCTCCTTGGAGCAGTGGAAGGACTTCAAAAAAGCCCCATGCCAAGGCCTGATTTTCAGAGGTCCCCAGCATCCACTGGTTCCTGTTGACTTGTAAGCGACATGCAGCTTGAGGTTTTGCTCGTTCCTCAGCTGAATCTTTCAAAACTCGTGATTTCTCAGCATGAGTCAGTGTTTTATGTAACCCCAGCCTGCATTCCTCCAAACCCCTCCTGAGTTCGAAGTGCTCCGACAGCCAACCTCAGATTCTTCATCCTTGCAGCTGACAACTTCGGTCCTTCAGGGGCGGCACGACAGGCTTCTCACACTGCTCCTGAGGGCTCAGGGGCCCTGGAATGGCTCTTCTGGGCACTGTAGGGACTGAGGCTGGAAGAAAGCTGGCATGGAGAAGGGAGCTCCGCTCCTAATGGGCAAGGTGTTGGGCTTTCCCGCAACAGAAATGCCCATTGCCGGTTTTGTTCAGCTGGTCTTTTTTCTCTTCCCTGCAGCAGCATCAGTTTTATCCATGATCCTGTCAAGAAAAAAATAAGCCCACAACCATTTTTCCCGTAAAAGCATTAAGAAGGGAGGACACTAATTTGGTGGATCCCATTTGCTGTTGGTCCTCTCAGATTGCAGCCTCAGCTCACACCCCGGCACTCTGCTCCACCTTGAAAGCATTCTGAAGTTGGGCACCTGAACAAGTTTGAGAGGTGGATTTTGACTCAATGTTATTTTTCACCAGTATCTGTAAATATACTGAAATAAACACTGAAAGCACATAAAAGCAGTGGGAGAAGGTGAGAAGCTAAACTCCCATTTTTTATTCCATTTCAACTAGTTTCCCCTTGAGATGTGGAAAATCTCTACCTGTGATGCTTCCTGTGGAAGCTTCCTGTGCACATTTTTAGGGAGAACTTCTTGCTGGTGGGATAAACCCTTCCCAAGCTCTTGGCGTCAGCACAGCTCCCCAGTTCCCCCTGGGGCAGCCAGGAACCCTCCTGCCCCTTATGGTATGAGGGATGCCTGTTTCGGTTTGTCACCTCATCCCTACCACAGCCAGACAGGAGTCAGCAAGGAGCACTGGTGTTCCTGATGCGCAATTTCTTCCTCCTCTGTCTTGGAGGGGAAAAATGCCCTTTTACATTTAGCCGGTGTCTACCTTCTCTCTCCCTACAGGTGGTAGCAATCACAGCATGATAGAACCTAAAATGGCTATTTTCCCCCCAAAAAATAAAGCCTTAGTTTACTGAAGCAGAGGCTAGTGGGCATTGAGTTGGAGAAACTGCTTTATTGGAAGTGTTTGATGATGTAGGAAAGTAAAGTGTGAGGGGACATTGAGGCACTCGATGCAGTACAGTGGGGAGTGGGTGGGAGGGATGGAGAAGCCTGTGAGAGGGCTGAGGCACCCCTGGTATTTTATGCGAAGCCATACCGCACTCTGGCTCTGCTTGCTGATTGAGATGGAATTCCATGTCAATGAAGCAAGTAGTTCAGAAGCGCATTTTGGGGAATTTTTCAGCTATTGATGGCCTTTTTTTGTACAAATCATCATTTTTGTACGAACTGATCACTTGTCATGTGAGATCAAACCTCAAATTTAGGCCCTAGAGAGATAGAATAAAGAGCTAAAAATTTAACAGTTTCCAAAAACAAATGTTATTCTTTTGTCTTAGCATCTTTAACCCCACGTATGTAAGTGTGTACAAATGTATATACCCAAGGGCAGAAATACCTCCTGATGATAACGTAGTCCCACACAAACCAGGCAGGAATGTGAAGATCAAGCGAGTGGGAACATGTGCCAGTCTGCTCCAGTAACCTACTTAGATGCAGCTTGGTAACAGCACAATAATCTGCCATCTGATGCTCTGGATGCTTTGACCATGTCCTGGCACTGTGCAGACCTCAGGTATGGAAATATTTTGCCTCTCCTGGCAAAATCATAGTACCATAGAATGGTTTGGGTTGGAAGAGACCTTAAGATCATCTAGTTCCAACCCCCTGCCATGGGCAGTGACCGTGATGGGATATTTCTTCTCCTCGTCAGTGCATAAATTTTAAGTTTACTATTTGAAGGGTCATGACCAAGTTTAGTAACTGTAGTTATTGTAGAACATGAAGAACACGTACACACCATTGGGATTCATCTCTCCTTCGTTGGCCACCCTACTAACCAGTACTAACCAAAGCTGAGGGTGTTCACACCTTCATTCCTCCAGGAAAGCACTGTATTGAAATATTTTTTCCCCCAGCTGTATCATTTGACCTTATAAAACATGTAACCTCTCCATACACGTGTGCTTGGTCTGAACCAGTAAGTAATATGTCAGCAGAAGCAGCCTACCTTGTGCTTGGGTAGGAGCTAATGGGTTGGCCATGTTTTTTTCCTGAGTAATTAGATGAAATCCTTTTGCAGCTTGCTTTGCCTATGGTCTTTTGCTTTTTTTTTCACTGCAGACCTCAAAAGCAATCCCCTTGGATGTGGTTATATATATTTCAGAACACAACAAATAAAACCACAATGAGGCTCTTTGTCCATGTTGATACTTTCTTCAACCTTTCTACTGAGGATTTCCAACTGCATTTGTCATTGTGTGGTAAGGGATCTGAATGAATTTATTGATGGTAGCTGGAAAAAAAAAAAGGGCAAAAATAAAGGAAATCCCTTGAGATAGCAGGTATGTCATGAACTTCCCCAGGTTATTTGCAAATGTTTGTGCCCGTGTCAATAAATCCCTCAAATTTCAGGATAGGCTACATTAATTACAGGATGGCATTATGTATTTAAAGGTTGCTGAAAGTTATATCTGTGATCAGTCATGTTCAAACTGCACGGTCACATGAAATATTTGTTATTTTAATACATAGGCGTGCACGCGAGCAGCAATAGCATCCATGATGTTTTAATAGGCTTTTATTAGTTCGTACTCTCCTTGTAATCGTGTTTTACAGTATGTGTGCTCAATGTGTTTGTGTCTATGCTCTTCATGCACACATCGCAGGATGCCAAAACATCCTTCTGCTTCCTTGTTTCCAACCACTTAGTCAGGCACTTGAATGCTTTCCAAATCTTGTTAAAAAACAGAAATAGCACTATCACTTCTTGTCGGAGTACACAGAAAGCAATGGATGGAGAGGGCAGTAGAAAGGTAGAGACAAACAACTGGCATATAGGGGGATTTTCATGGGTGAGCTCACGAGAGCCCCAGTGCTATGATGTCCATACATCATCTGGGGCTTCCCACTGCCTCACTGTGACAAACTGGGGTTCGAGTTCACCTGCTGGATGGAAAAGTGCTGCAAAGATGCTCCTTGTGTGTTAGTTCCGGTTTAGAAAGTTTACGAAGCAAGAATTCCCTCCCCCAAAATCACAAGGCATTTGTCTGAGCTCACATCTATATATTTTAAACTATCCTACTTTTTTGGTTTGGTTTGGTTTCATTTGGTTTTGCCAGGAAAATTTAAATTAACATTCAAATAGTTGGGATTTCTTTTGAATTAAATAGATAAAAAATTGATTTGACTTTATTCACTACTTTTGCCTGAAGCTAAACTAGCTAGACAGCCTCAACCTAGATTCATAAATACTTTGAATGTGCATTTCTGGTGATTTAAAAATTGCTCCTGAGACTGTTCAGTGTTTCAGTCAGGTGCAGCATTGGTGGGCAACACTGGGATCATGAAAGGCTGGTGGTCCTGGTACCTCTAGAGAGCATAGTCACTGCTTTTACCGAGTTTTGTGATTAGACTAAATGTTTTCTGGTGTGTATCTCACAGCTGGGATGTAATTGAAAAAAAAAGGAGCAGTATTAATGACTATTAATTAATTGGACACTCACAACCAGAGGGAGCAGGGGAGGGTATTTTCCCGTGGATTACTCTTACAGAATTGGATTCTCTGATGTCTACAGATTATTGGGTTCACAGAATCATAGAATCTTAGAATCCCAGGTTGGAAGGGACCTCAAGGGTCATCTGGTCCAACCTTTCTTGGCAAAACGTGATGCAGCCTAGTTGTCCCAGCACCCTGTCATCACATTGTCATCACAGGAGGCAGCTATGTTGCCTTGGCTCCCTGTCTCCATGAGGTGGGAATATCTGTCCAGTTTGTCTGCAGTCACCCCTTGGGTTTAAAAGCATGTGTTGATGCAGGTGTGTACCCACACACCCATCCGTCCACACAGAGTGTGATAAGCCAGCCCCTACAGTCTTAAGAAACCAAGATACAAATAATGTTGTCTTAGAAGGCTTATATGTGCGTGACTAAGAGGACTGCATTGCTCCTACTGCCTTCTGAGAGGGGCTGGGATTTCAGATTCAGTTAAGGAACTTGCGAAGGAGTCATGAGGCAGCCATTGATGGCTGTCTGCACTACAGCCCACATTTGTTCATGGTCAGCAAAAAAGCTTGTCAAATAACATTTCTCACATTGTTTACATGGTATACACCCCACAATCTGAATAACTTATTTTACTGAACATTATTTTGGCCAGATGACAGGCTAGGCATAGGGTTTACTAACATAATTGTCAATAGCAGTCCTTTGATGGGTTTGGGGAAGAAGTTTGAAGCAGCAGTGTCTGTAGCCCCAAGCAGCAATGGGCTGAGGAGCACATGGCCACATGCCAAGACTGCTGATAGCATTTCCTTGCAGACATGGCCTCCATGAAACATCACGGCAGGTAAAACCCGTCCAAACCAAGCTGGGTGGCAGGAGTGTGTCTCATGGGGAGATCTGATGGTGTGTCAAACCACTGAACCTTCCACCCCATTGCCAGATCAGGGTAAAAGAGCAACTTCACAGGGAGAAAGAAGCAAGTGAGGAGCTCTTATTGTATGGCCTGTCCTTCTAGAGGTAGCAAGCTTCAGCTCTAGCCCTCATCATGCAGAGGTGGTGGAAATAGTATTCTTGCTGCACTGAGCATAGGCTGTTAACAGGAGTGTCTCATATGTGTCCTTTGCTTCTGTAGGAGCAAGAGCTAACGCATGACCTCAAGCCAGCCATACCCTCTATAAAGTGGTTAAATAGCATTTTTGAAGTGACTGGTGTCTTTTTTTTGTTCAGGAGAGCAACGACCTCATTTACCTCGAGGCCGATGCACTCTTGGAAAGTGAAATATATATGATAATAATGATGGCGAGGGTGGCAAATCTGTTGCATAAGAAAACTTGATATATAAATGCACCACACAGCTCAGGGTGCATCTTCATTTCACCCATAAGAAGTTTGTGCAAGTGCAGAAAAGTCCAGGTTTTTTCTCCTGCCCCCCAAAGAAACATAATCCAGAGTTTATATCGGATGGTTTATGGGAGTTTATTGGAATATCCAACAGGGTTCATGCAGTGTGTCATAAGGTAAAGCCTGTTCATTGGTGATTTACAAGCAGTGTGTGCCGGTGTTACTGTAATTTATAGACCACAGATGGTCAGGGGGTGCCCCTGCTGACTTGTAGCTGTATAAGAAGCTGAGCCCTGTGTATCATCTGCTGTGGGTACCTCCAGCTCACTTCCCCAAATTAGCATTGATCAGGATCTGCCTTCAAACCCAGAGGGTCCTGAGACCTCTGCCTTGCAAGCTGGGGCAAGGTGGGGAAAAAGAAACCCAAGCCTATCAGAATGGCACCAAAGGAAAATTGCTTTTTGCAGTAATAACTTTCATTCTCAAGGCTGGTACTTCACTTGATGGACTTCTGTCCCCGGTTAAATGGAGAAGGAAGAATGTCAATCTCCTTTTCATGCACTGGCCTAAGACAAACATTTCCTCTACAAAAAGTTATATATATGTTCATAAATCTCCCTTGTAATGACTTTTAAGATAGATCCTGTCTTTGTTCTTATTTTACCCTTTTAGGTGATTGTCTTTAACTGTGTATTACTATGACTTTCTTTCCTCAGTTGTTTACCTAAGCCTTTGCTTCTTTAAATCTTATGAAATAACTGTCTCTTTATTCTGGCACCACTTTCTGATCCCCGGGGAAATTTTTCCTGGTGGATGCACTAGGTAGAGACAGGACAGGGCTGGCAGCACATTCCACCCAAATCCATGGGAGATTTATTCCTTTGGCCAGGGGATTGGGCCCCTTTTGGCTTCTCATTCCTCTGGTTGACAAGGTTCCTCACGTCACCTCGTATTTCTCCCAGACGTGTTTTTGTCTTGCTGCGTGTGGCCTTGTCCTGCCCACAGGAATACTGCGGTGGTCTCTGGCAGCATCCAGCAGCCTTCGGAGGGACGTGCTGGATCCAGGGACGCCTGGCGCTTGGCTTGCCCGCCACAGCAAGGTCATGCATTTTAACAAGGCACCGCCGATCCCCCTTTTTAAAGGGCATTGATTATGTTTTGTTAAAATGGGCTTTGAACTCATCTGACCCTCCGCCAGTAGGACATTTCAGGGCTTTTTTCTGCCTTGGACCACACTTGACACCTGTTGGCAAACACAGCTGCAAATGCCGCTGTGAGAAACCTGCATCCGAGCTCAAAACTGAGCGGTTTGGTTTTTTTCCCAAGAGTAAAGACCTAAGAGAATTTGGTGCTTCTTTAGTTAGTAAAAAGATTTAAAAAAAAAACAAGTTTGTTTTTCCTTATCAAGATGAGGTGAAAAAAAACCCACTCTATAGACAAAAGAAGCAGAAGGAGAGCTGTAATGGAAATAAAATTGACAGCCTCTCAAAACTCAGGTGGCACTTTCCTTTTCCAGTTAATTACAGTTTTAATTACATGGCTTCTTGTGACTCCTTGATACCTAATAAACTAGACTCTGTGGGGCGGCAAAGTTGAGTTTTGCTTGAACTGCAGGTGTAAGGCTCAGCATGAAACATAAATCAACTTCTTAAACATGTTCCCAGGGTGTGTTCAGGCTTTTTCTTCCTATTCGCTTGTAAAAATCACATCTTTTCACCATTGTTGGGGGAAGAAAAAGAAAAAAGATTGAAGCTACAATGCAGTGGGTATTACCTTTGTGTCTTTGGATATAAAAATCCCTTTTAGTAGGGAAAAAAAAGGCTTTTTTTTAACCTCAGAGCTGATAAATTTTAAAGGAGTGATGCATTACCCATATAGACCCTCTCTCATTGTCATTTTTTAGTGGGGGTGCATAAGATAGAAGAGGAAAGTACACTGGCGGCATGAAAAAGAGGGTAGATTGGTACATGGAAAATAAAGAGACATTCATCCCATAGGAGCTGCCTTTTCTGAAGGTTTTGAAAACAGAGAGTGCCTGTTTATTCTTTGTGTGTTACGCCATGGAAATCTGTGCTCCAGTCAGGTTCAAGAGCAGTGCCATATATTAACCGTGAGCAGGATAACACAACGATGACCTGTTGCAGCAAAAAGCTGAAGGTAAATATGTGTCAGAACTTCTTATAGGTCTCAATCCCAGGACATCTGATGGGACCATGAGCCTGCGGCAGGCAGCAATGTCATGACCACACATTGTGACAATTCAGTGAGGTGAAAGATCGCCCATCTTCCTTCTTTCCCAAACCAAATTATTAAAAGAAGGAGGAGGGAGGGAGGGAAGGGGAGGAGGAAAAGAGTCAGGAGAGCTTCACATAGTGCACTTCAGTGTTGGTGCAGAACATGAGCAGCAAGGTTCATGTGTGAGACATGAGTGTATCAACAAGTCCTTAACCTCTGAGACACAACCTTGGAAAGACGTTTTTAATGTCTTCTTATTAGTTTAACTGCTGAAGTACTGGTTTTATGAGTGCAAAAAAGTGTATTCGTTATGAGTGGAGAAAGACATATCTGGGACATAGCCCCCTCGTTAATGGCTTTCCATAGCCAGTAAGGTGAAGGTGGGAGAAATGTCCTGCTTGCCTTTTCAACACAAATGTTTGGTTTCTGGGTTTCTCCTATTGCTGATTACCTGAAGCAGTGCCATTGTGCTACTCTTTGGCTGGAGCAAGCATGCTGAAGCCAGATGAGGGAATTTTTGCTCCTCCAAGAGCTTTGTGACCTGCTGCCAACTCGCCTTCCCCATGGTTCATCCCAGCCTTGGACCCTGTCCTGTGATCATTGTTGAGATCTCGCTAACACCTATGGCACTCAGGGCCAGCTGAGGTACAGTCAAAGGTATCTCCTAAATAAAACCGTTATATGGCTTGGACAAAGCACACAGATTTCAACCTTAACTTCAATAGAAATCATGCCGCAAAGACAATCTCCCTGTAGACAAGACTTGTCTGGTATCATTTCACCCGATGTCCAGTTGATGAGGATTTCTGGTGGTGGTGGTTTGTTGTTATCATTATTAATGCTCGTAATCTTTATTCTTTTTCACAGCTTGACTGTATCTGCATACATTACTTACCTGAACAAGTGCACTTGCAAGGCACAGATTTCTCTCAGATCGATATTGTGTTAAATTTCTTGGATATAAATGTCTTGTATGCTCGTGGGCTGTTTGTGTGCAGTGTTCGGGCAGCTCACAGCAAAAATGTGGGGAGCTGATCTGCTGTCTGCAGTTTCTGTGTGGTGTTACGGATGTTAGATGATGAAAAGGAAAACAGAAAACAAGGATGCTCTTTTTCAAGGCTTCACCCACGACATTGTGGCACTGTTTGGGGAAAGGCGTGCAACACAGCGCAATGAAAGCCTGGCAGCGTTGTCTCCCAACCCCAGCATCCTCTTGGCTTTTGGTGTCTGAGGGTGTGCTGCCCAGGTGCTCCCCAGTGACAACCTCTATGCCAGGTGCAGGCTAGAAATTTTCCATCAGAACCATCCTGCAGCAAACCCTTGGATTTCTGGTTAAACAAAAATCTCCATTAAAAGCAGGCCACAGAGGAGGAGAACTTTTTGGAAGATAAGGAAAGCCTAGGGCAGCCCAAAAAAAGCATCTCTTTTGAATGCCAAGTAACACCTCTTGCCTGCAGTGCCCAAGCAAAAGCCATCACTGCTGCCTTCTGCAAAAAGCTGTCTGGTTCTGTGAAGCTATTGCTCCTCTCTTCAAATCCTCCCTTCAAAACTTGCCCCTGTTTTGACACCTGTAGCAGATGAAATGCAAAAACTGAGGGCAGATGAAAGCACTTAACATGCAGCTTCTCTGTGTCTATCTATACCCATGCTGTATAATGTATACTGGCACTTTCATGTTGCCTGGTCCACACAGATGTCATCATGACATAGGCTTTTGTGACAGCCACGGTCCTGGGGACATCAGTGCCATGAAGTCCCAGTGTTTTGCAGCCTAAATGATGAAACTGGAGCAGGCACACTTTGGACAGACAGCTCAGTGTCTTTTAATATCTCTGAAAATTAACTGTGGAAGCAAAAAATCCCAACCCTAGAGCCAAGCAAGGATTTTTGAGATGAGGAAAATTATTCCCCCTGCCTTCCTCTCAAATAAAGTGTTTCATCATCTTTTTCAATTAGTCTTGGTTTTATTTTTGAAATCACAGAGAGAGGCAATTACAGAGTTTCATATCATTTCATACTTGTTTTTTCCAGACTGGGAAAGGCAGGGTAAAATTAAGGGAACTAGGGAAAGGAAGGAGAGTGGAGAAGGAGAGGAATAAGAAGTTAAAAATAAGAAAAAAAAAATAAAGGAAACATGGATGGCTCATTCTGTTTGAAAGCAAGAAGAAAGAGGAGGGAAAAAAACAAATATCCAAGAAGTTTTGGTTCAAAACAAAGAAATGAAGTAAAACTTTCCAGCTGAAGCAGAGTACTCATTTTGTTTGCTTTGAAATGTTTCCTGTGGAGGTTGTTGGAAAAGGAGGAAGAAACATGTTATGGTGGGAGAGAGGACACTTGTTTCTGTGTGTGTTGAGTTGTGTGTACCTGGAGGTGCAGGCAGCATCCACCAGCTTGTTGGGAGCATAACCATGGCAAACGACTGGAGAAGGCGGCAGCTTTGAACTGGAGAATATGTAAGAAGATGTCAAGGAGCATCCTATAGCAAATACATCCTTGCAGCATTGCTGGTCCTGTCATGGGAGGGGAAGGCAGCGGCAGTGGAGGAGCAGCAGCATAGCGTGCATTAAACCATATGCCACCAGCGCATATGGCAATGTGGTCTGAAGTCTTTCAAGGCGGTTCCAACTTGGAAAAGGCTTGAAAAGTTTTCAAACGGGGTTTTTATGGTCTGCTGAAACACAAATGACCATTTTTCATTCTAGAGGGAAAGTTTATCTGGAGGAAGGAGGGTGAGAGGCAGCCACCCTCCACCCCAGTTGCCTGGTTCCTGATGCTGAGCTGGGTAGAGGAAGCATTGCAATGTGGGGAGCGTATTTCTTCCCCAGTTGTCGGCAAGCTGTGCTTTAATAGCAGCACAGCAGACAGTGCATGAAGGAACATTAGCTGTAGAAATGATCCCATTGGGAAGGAAGCTTGGAAGAGGTTTTTCTTTCTAAACTTGACACCAGGGCTGGGAACCCAGCACATGTGTGTGCAAACCTACCCAAGGACAGAAGGGATCAGACGCTAGAGATCTCACCCTCAATCAAGGCAGCTCCACTGAGGCAGGGTGGACTATCCAGGGAAGGCTTTTTTTCAGAGCTGGGCACCTCACATCATGCTGGGATGGGGTATGTGGGGCATTGGAGCAGCAGCAAGTGATGAGGGCTCATGCTGGGGAGAAATGATGCACAGCCATGGCTCAGCAAGGGGTGGACTGAATGGAGAAATAGCAGTGGAAGTAACAGCAGCACCATCCTCATGGCTTCAGGAGCTGTTGGCCTTGCTTGGCACAAGCGAGGTCACCAGTACCCACAGCCTTAATCCCTTCTGTCCAATTTGGGACACCATTCAGACAGCATGAAGAAGCAATATTGGCTTGCAGTGAAATCTGGTAAGATCCAAAAAGCACTGAATAAAATATCTAGGGGGTTGAAAAATAAATATGCTCAATGTATTTTATTTACCTGTAAAATTTTATGTCTGACTGCAAGGTGAAATGTCCAACTATATAGCAGACATCAGGGCTCTCTTATAAGTCACATGTGTGTTGGTGGTTTTCTTCTAGATTCTGCTTCTGGCATCTTGTAATTAAAGGAGAAAAACAATTTCCAGGAAAATGTAAAATAATCCCTAAATGACTGGTTAAAAAAATTAAAATCCTAAAAATTAAAAAAAAAGAGGAATAACATATCCCAAAGATGCCCCAAATGGTGCTCTTCTTTAATCTCATGGATTTGGAGAGCGTTTTGTGATTCTTGAAGGCCCACCTCATGGCCTTCTTAAAACTGGACTGGAAGAGGTATCACTCTGAATTGTGGTCACATACCCACCTCAGAGCAACTGAAGAGCATGGATTGAGTAGCACACCATCCAGCAGTGTTCCTAGCCATGGTAAATACTGCAGAGCTAGTGCCTTAGGGGAGATATTATTTTCTGGTTAAACAAATCTATCTATTGTTTTAACCAACCCAGGTTTTTTTGAGCTGGTCCCTCACAAACTCAGTCCAAGTTCACCTGAACAACCCTGGTTTTGAACTTTAAGGGGGAATGTGACTTATGATTTACTAGATAGCTATGGCAAGCCTAATGTAGTAAAAGTCTGTCATATAGGATGTGTATGGGCTACTGTGTTATAAATATTTAAGAAGTTATATGGAAACAAATAAAGTAGAGGGGTTACAGAAATCATATTAAAGCAACTAAGTAAATAGAAAGGTTAAAGTGTTTAACTCTATATGGTATAAAGGCTAAAGCAAACCAGATCTCTTTTCTAGGTACTTTTTCACTGTACAGCGGTAACTGGGCTGCATAAAAATAAGGCAAGTATTTAAAGACAGGCAAAAAAGAAAAAAAAAAGAGACATCTAAAGCATTTGGTTGGCATTGACAGCAATCATTTCAAAAAGCCCTGGAACATTTAAAGAGAATTAGAAAGGATTTTCCTGGAATCAAAGGGAGAGCACTTTCCATGGCAGGATGTGTATTTGGGTATCTGCAAAATGATTACATCAGAGCGAGCAGAACAGACTTGATCATCCAGGATTTTAAAATCAGAAGAAAGGGGTTTTCCTGTTTGGCTCCTTTTTTCTCACTCACACATCTTACAGCTTTCATTCTCCTGCCTACTTGATGGTAAAGTAACATTTGTTTTGGCACGGCGGCTCGCGGAGCACTTTGAAAGTTCCTGTGGGTCAAGCAGCTCTAGCGTGCTCTGAACCCATGGGGGTGAGCAAACCTGGAAATATTTAGGTTTAGGGATCTTTTTTTTCCATCCTAACCTAAGGTTCATTTTTAAAGAAGAAGCGAATAACTTCGTGCGTCACCGCAGTATCTGCTGCGATGCAGACAGGGCTCCTGGCTCGCCGCGTCGCCAGCCTGCCATTCCTTCAGCAATGCCAATTCCACAACCAGCGCTCCTGCCGCGCAAGCCAAAACAAGACTTTTGTGAGGATTTTGCCGTTGCAGACATTCACCCTTGCTGTCAGGCAGAAGAGAAAAGGCAGTGGAGATCCCTACACCACGGCTTGCCCTCCCTCCTTCGCACTGCTGGTGTTGGTGGTCCTGGTTCTTTGCCCCAGTCCCCCCCGGCCGGCTGGGAAGGAGTTGGGATGATGCCTTGCTAAATCATCCTGTGCCAAGGGTGCATTTCTGTTTGTGACAAACAATAAGACTATGGAGGGGAGTGAGGCAAAACATTGAAGCCAACCTTAACCCCACTGATGCCCATAGGGGTATCACCTCCCTAAGCTTCCCCTGTGGGAGGGCACTCCCTGGCCCCCCGGGAGGTGGTTTGGCTTGTGAAGCCTGCTGAGAACAATTCCCATTTTCCGTTTGTGGGTGTTTTTTTTGTCTTTGGTTTAGTTTGGGGGGGGGAAGGGGAGGGGGGGGAGGGGTTAGCTTTCTCCTGGTAGGCAATGGGTTTGGCTGATGGGAGGTGTGGGAGCAGGGGAGAGAGGACTGTGGCAGAGGGGAGCGGGAGGGAGACCCTCCCCTCGCACAAGGGCTCGCATTGGTGGGGCTCTACCCATGGGCCCTGCTCCGCGCTCCTCCCACCCAGCGATGGACAGAGGAGGTCAACGCAGGGGATGGTATGAGATCAACTGACTGGTGAGAACTGGGGGTGGGGAGAGTTGGGGAGGGTGGGGTGGGGCTTTTTCCCCATAAGTCCCAACACATGTTCAATAGAAGTTCTAAAGCTGGCAATCCGGGGTGAGCGCGGGACTGACATAGAGCAAATGCAACGCAAACAGGCAAAAATGAAAATGAAATTACATTCATCCCACTTCTACCATCTCCACGTTGTCAAATTCAGTAAACAAGCATACGAAGTGACCCAGCTCCTAGCAGAGCTGGCAATAGCCTTTTCTTTCCATTTGATGGAAAGCTTAAGCTGTTTTTAGGTTGGGGAATGCATTTTCCTGTAATTTCCCCTAACATGTTTATGAGTCGTGTACAAGATCTCCAACACTCAGGAACTGTTCTACCTTTAAAACCTTTAGTGGATTCCCATTGTGACCCATGGAAGAGGAAAGAAACCCACGTCGGCTCCGGTGGGATGCTGTATTACCCAGAGCAGTGATTCCCTGCCTGTGCCCCAGGTACTGAGGGCACTTGGCCACGCAGCTTCTCACATGGGTGTCTCAGCTCCAGTCCAGAAGTCTGTTTTTATGGAAAAGGAGGGGCAGAAAACTCCCTTCCCACTGCTCATGGAAAGCAAATAACAGTGAGAAAAGGACTGATTCACCTATTAAAATACACTCTTTTTTTCTTTTAGCAGCTGACCTTTCTTAAATTTTTGAGTATTCTTCCCTGCTACAGTTATCATCCTAAATGACGCTAACCCATCTCACTGCTACCAACAGAGAGGCTTTACAGTGCTATGGAGAACTATTTTGAAGGTACAAATCACTTGACCTAAAGGCTCTCCCTGGAGTGTCAGTGCTGTGCACTACATTTTCACTCTGCCAAACCTTTATTTAGCACATGCTAAAGAACATTTAACATTTAAAGATCCCCTCTGTACATCTTCTAAATGTCTCCATCCTTTGCTTTTAGATTAATATGTCTTCTGTGAAAATGAGATAATTGATTACAGAGCTGTATTATTTACAAATGAAGAGTTGTTCATGTATTGACCTTTCATTTCTATAGCTCAATACTAGTCCTTGTACAGCATTTTTAATTAGCAAACTGGAAACAGAAGAAAAGAGGGAAGAAAAGAGCTATTGTGGATGTTCTTAATAAAATGAAACTTTAAGATAACTTGCACATTTAAAACAGACAAAAATTAATGTTTGGTCAGAGGCTACATCCCAAGTTTCTGTTTGGAAAGAGAAAGAAATCTTCTGCTCCCAAAGGTACCGCAAGTGGAAAGGCAGTGGGAAGGGGCTGGTCAACAGACGGTAGCAAGCTTTTGCCCTTCACCCTGCTGTAGTAGCTCCTCTGCACCAGGGGACTCATTTCAACCCAATCTCTTGATGAGCAACCATCAAATCCCACCTTATCATTTCAACACAAATGGCATCAATAAAGTCAGGGGGCTAGGGCGTGTACAGAAAAGCAAAGCTACCGAACCCAGTGCCTGTAGAGCATTGAACAACATCAAAGATGCTATAAATGCCAAAGAGGCAAAACAGCATTCCCAAGCAGGACAGGGCTACCTGGCCTGTAGGGCCAGGGTGGATTAAGTAATGGTGCAGCCCAGAGCCTGGATGGGCTGGGCAATAACTGGTCCAGGCAGCACTTTTGAACCCCATCCCTAGCCACACCGCCTTGCATTCAACAGCTGTGAACTCATGATGAGTCAAACCCAGCTGAAAGAGAGATAAAGAGTAACAAAGCAGGAAAAAAAGATGAAATACGGCATAAATTTAGTCCATGGGAGTTTGAGGTTTAAAAAGAAGTATGTTCTGCTTGAGAGGGGGAAGGATACCTCGTGGGAGCCACTAACAAGCTTGGGAAAGCTTTGGATTTCAAGAATAACCAGGGAGAACCTCTCCTGCCGTGAGTCTGACATAGTCCTAACGTAAATGCTTTGGTCTGTTTGTGTCTGGTTTAGTTTGACCTCTTAAATGAGTAACTGTTTCTAATGAACCTGGAGATTTTGATGAGGAGAAAGCGTGCTGGAGGCAGGCAGCTATCAGTGGCATGCAAGCCAATCTGCTCACGGTGCTTGCTTAAGGTGGATGGTCAAAGGCAGATACTCTCGAAACGCAGGAAGCATAAACTTGCAATGCTTTAATTCCCACTAACACAAACAGACAAACAACAACAACAAAACCCCATAAAAAATACCTAAATTTAACTGAGCAATGTGCTTCTAATAAAGGACCAGCCAGACAGAGCTGGCTTCAGGTTGAATCCACTGCCCTTCCCTGGGAGGGTGAAGGAGGATTTTCCTTCATAGACGTCAATGAATTCAGACCCATAAATAGTTCAAACATAAAGCAAATAATTTTGTTTCTCAGTAACAAAGATGTTATTTAATATCCTCACAGCTATAAAGAAACTCTTGTAACTGCAGAAGAGGGGCTTTTTTAAATCTTTTTATTAATGCAACAGAAGCATATTAAAAATGTCTGTCCTTGCAAGCCTGGAGATAAATATTAAGTTTGAATAAGGTCATCAAGGAAGGATAGAGGAAAGTAATTGAGGGAAGGTTTTAAGTGTGTTTTCAGCATCCTATGGATGCAGACAAATAGTACCCGTCACTCTTCAGAGGGTCTGTTTTGGGGGACTTCTGTCCCAGGACACATGGTCTCGCATGCACTGAACCTATGAAAAAGACCACATCAGCATCTTTCAGCGCACTTTGGGGAACATGAACATGCTGCTTTGCTGGCTAAATTGCTTGCAGCATGTACTTTGTCTGAAGCACCTCAGCTACTATTTTCTTGCTAAGAGACTGGTCCTGTTCCCCTCTAAGTACCTTATCTTCTGGCCCCAGAAGTGATATCCTCTTCTTTCTGAACTCCTATTCAGTGACGTTGCAAGGAGCAAAATTAAATGTATATTCAAGGCAACTGAAACAGTTCTGCTGTTTATAGTCAGGTCTCCCATGCAAGCTAAATCATACATCTAAAACATAATCCATGGTATTATTTTGCAGGAGGCTCCCGGCATCCCCATCTTCTGTCTGTCCCTATGTCTGTGTGGAAAGGTCCCTAAACAGGGCCCATCCACCTCAAATGACCAAATTTTAGCCTTCACCATAGCTGAAAATAGGAGATGTGGGGGTCGGGAGGGGGCTGGTGCTCGAGCACAATATATCCCATACATCCAGCTTGCTGGGCTAAGCAGGACGCAGGGACCCCTCAGATGTGGAGCCAATAGGGAGCACTCCGGCTACCTGGGATTTTATAAATCTTTCAGCTATCGGTCTTTCAGAGCTCCAAATGCAAAATCCAGCAGCCCGGGATATCATGTGGATTTATGACTTGGGATTTATGAACTGGTCTGGATAAAATAAGAACTGCCTTGACATTAATTTTTTTTTCTGAGGTTTGAGGAAAAGAAATAATAAAAAAAGGAAGACCTGATTTTTTTCCCCCTTTGAAAGCTTGCTGTTCATACAAATGTAGATGCTTTGTATCTATTCAATTATTTGGGTTTTTTTCTTACTACCTGCGTGCTGCCTGGGGCTGGAAGTTGAGCAGCACAAGCAATGCTGCTCTCACAGGGCTTCCTGCCTGGCAGGAAACGCTCAAGAAAACACGGTCTTGAGGCACTCCCAGCCCTCAGTGCCTCAAGCAGCATTTCCCGGGGCTGCTCCTGGCATTGGGAAAGGTGCCGGTAGATGTTAGGGAGGTTTCTGGATGTTTCCAAGCAGTAGGGTTCCTCCCCACAACGCCACTGCCCCAGCTCTTACTTGCTTTCATCACTTTTCCCTTAAATAATTTTGGATCCCTTGTTGTTTCTCACTTGTGGCAAGCTGGGGCTTTAGGGGTGTGTGTATAACATGCACATGTAGGTGTGAGTGTACATTGTGTATGTGTGTGTACACATGCACCTATTAATGTGTGTACATTTGTACAGCTACAAATAGGCAATATGTGCGTATCTATGTATGCATGTACATATAGGTATGTGCCTAATTACAGCTGTATAAACATACACGTGCACATATACATTTATGAGAAAGCATTATGAATAAAAATGTATCCTAATTTTTCGATCAGAAACCAAGACAGAAAGCAAAACCAAACATTTTATCGGTTCTGTTGAACTGTATGTACTTTGCATGAGAGCCTATCCCCAAAGACTTTCTATCATGTAACTTACGGCCTTCCTTTTAATTTTTCTCATCTTACAAAGAAAGAAAAGATGGTGTTTACCTTGGCCAGGAGGAAAAACTGTCACATGTATTTTTGCCACCTATTCTGATTGATCCTTTCGTACCTTTGCCCACAGTTTGTGGGTGATTTCCTTCCTGGGATCCCAGAATGTATGTGTATGAATCCCAGTGTATGAATAAAGCTCTTCGTTCTTTTATGGATAAAGGTACTCACTAGGAAAACAAACAAACAAATGTATATTCCTAGCCTTTCAGCCTCCCACCTTCCCCATCCCCTTGGGCACAGACTTATCCATGTACTATCACTGCCAAACTGTGCCAACACCTTCACCCCAGGTTGCTGAAACCTTTGCATGCATCCTTCACCTCCTCCCACCTTGAACTGACACCATGTAGATGCTGATAATGCCGTGTTTATCCTCTACATGAGACCTGCACACACTGGTGAGTGTTTCCTAGGGCTTCTACCAGCCTCCTAAGAAGTAAAGGGAGGCAAGGGAGGGTAATGTGATGAAGGATACCTTCACCCCTTCACTCCTACCACCCCTGGTGGTGCTCCAGCCACAAAGATGATGCCAGACCAGCGCTGGGGAAAAGGAGATGATGCTCCCAGAGCAGCTCAAGTTTTGCTCTGTGGAGGAAATCTGCTTTCCCACAGCTTTTAACAAGCTTTTTCATCACATCTGGTGCCTGGATAACCTAAGGTG
The DNA here is from genome assembly GCF_034315485.1 of Pezoporus occidentalis. Taxonomy (NCBI): domain Eukaryota; kingdom Metazoa; phylum Chordata; class Aves; order Psittaciformes; family Psittacidae; genus Pezoporus; species Pezoporus occidentalis. The sequence goes on from NW_026912779.1 coordinate 9,926,065, forward strand.
AAGGTGTTCATCCTGGCCAAGACATTAAAATCAACTGATCAAACCCTTCCAGCCCCTACCCTGTGGACCATGTCTTTGAAATGCAATAGACTCAGTCTAAGGAATGTCAGCAGGTTACTCTTTCTGGGTCTGAAGTAAAATATTTTTCTTAGATTTTAATTACCACGCATCCAGGGTGTTTTTCAGCTTGACTTGCATCCCAGGAATAATTTGATTTGGAGATTTTGTTTGAAATAAAATCAGTCACATCGCTGGCACCCAGAGGAGGGCAGGTGGCTCTTGCTGTGACACTGGAGATGTGGTACTCCGCACCAGCAAGGGTGAGGGAGGACACCTGCAGGGATGTCCCAAGCCTCTTACCCCTCTCCCTGCAGCACACAGCACTAACAAACCCCACCAAAATCGTTGTGCCAAAAGCACCTTCACTTTTGGCTGCTTTGTGCCAGTACATGGCTCCTGTCCTTTCCTGTGCCGGTACCACTTCCTGCGTGGTCTTGCCATTAAAAATCATCTTTCCATCCGAGGGCAAGGGAGGAGGCTCAGGGCAGGCTCTCGTGCAAGGCACTGAATGTCTGGACCCTGCTAAGTTCAAAGGCACCCTCCCTCCTGCCCTGAGGAGGGATGTAGCTGGCCAGAGGATGGCTGGAGGCCACACAGACGGGAAGGTATGTAACAATCCATTTATCACTTTGCAAATATTAGTGCTGCTCGCATTTGCTGCAGCAATATTTCTTCTTGGAAATTGGTGAAGTGAGTAATAACAATGTTATTTATTCTAAGACCTTGGAACTGAGAAGCAATAACAGGGGGGACTGTTCCCTTGAAAGCTTCAAAGGTGCTGGAAATAAAATGGGGGGGGGGGGGAATAGACCAACAAAGGTCTGGAGGAGAGAAAGCCATCGAAAACCTCTTGTTTAATTTTGTTGCCCCAAAAGTAATAAAATGCATTTTGTAATGGTTTGTATATAAACAAGGAGGGGTGGGAGAAGGGCAAACATCTCAGGTTCATCTCTCACTGGCACATCCTGCAAGGCAGCAGAGCTTTCCTTTCTCTGTCCTGCAGAGCTTACCCCCAGCGCCTGCTGGCACCTCAGGTTTTGTCACTAGCGAAGTGCCTCCTTCATCACAGAGTCTGCCTGTTCTCTTCCATTCCTTTTCTTCAACCCCCCTCCACCCCCTGCCTTGCATCCCTTATCTGAATATATAAGGCTGCCCTTTGCTCAGATTTATGGGTTGGGGCAGCTCTGTGTGTATTTACAGTCTCCTGACCTGCAGACCTACAGCTGAACAAGAGCAGGAGGAAACCAGGGCCCATTCCATAAACAGAGACAGATACGAGGGGGAGGCAGCAGGAATTGCGAGCAGCACTTAACATTTTTAACTATTTGGCCAAGCCAAGGAATTAGTGATTAGATTAGAGGCAAAGAAAAATGAGAAGCGGGGTTAAAGATTTGAGGAGGTGGAAGAGGGCAGCAATGGCCAAGAGTGGCCCTCAGGTTTGGTATGGGGAAAAATTAAAAGTTACAAGGATTTTATAAAAGGTTTTCCAGGGCAAAAGGCAGCAAGGATGAAAGCGAATCTCCAAAGTGTTTTAATCAGAGCCGTGCTTTCCTTGGGTAGAGCTGAACAGCGCTTTTCAAGTCTAATTACCTTTTGAGGAGGTAGATTACTTAGTCTGTGTTTATTCAGGTACTAATTGCCTCAGATTAAGTAAAAGAAAGCCTGACTCGATGATAATAAATATTTCTTACATCCGTATCTATGGGTTGGTTTGTTGGCAGAAATTCGGTGCAGATGAGACATATTTCAAAGGGGCCAGAGAATTACTTGACTTCTCCAAAGCAAAGGCAGCAAAAGTGGCAACAACCTGGAAAATAAATAAATGAAATGCAACGTATGTAGGGGTCACGATATAGCATAAGTATATCAACATGATGAACAGCTTTGATGAAAATGGTAAACAAAACCACCCTCTCTTCCTGTGGCTTGTTTTACATTGCAATAAACCACTGACTCTATAACCTATCAGAACATGCTGAGATTTTATGCATCATTTCCAACTACTATTTGAACATTTGGTTTAGAGTAGTCATGAACTATAATTAATGGGACTTTTTTTTTCCTGATAAAAAGCATGCTTTATTGTATTTTATTACCTGTTGGTCCAAAGCTCCATATAGATGACGTAAATTCATTGTAGGTTTTAGGATGGGGATAAAGGGGGGGGGCTTTTGCACGTGATTATGATGAATTAATGTTCACCATTTGTAATCAAACCCAGAAGCTGAGCTTGCAATGCCCCTTCCAAATTCTCTTTGCTCCTAGGAGCAAGCTGGTAGCACCGGGACGCCAAGATTTCGGCCCAGCTCAGCCTGCCAGGAGGAGGGGGGGGGGAGGAAAACGAACCCAGGCACCACAAAGACCATTGAGATGAATGGCTCTATTTTATGAGCCATAAAAGTTTTATTCATCTTGACACCGAAACAGGTTTAGGCAGCGAGTTGACACGCCTTAAATAAATAAGTGGAATTAATTCCCCGGCTCTTGAAACAATAGCAGCGTGCCCGTAACGCTGAGAGCTGCCCTGTTGTTTCCCGTTGCTGCTCCATATTGATATTATTTGTGGGTTTGGTTTTTCTTTTTCCTCTGGGGCCTGGTTGCTCCACTTCAGATTCTTCCCCTGTTTTATTAGAGGTTGAAAAAGGTTCAAGACCTGGTTGTACCGCTGCTCCCACCGACAGCTAAGGAACCAGTTTGGCGTCTGGTTTGTCTGTTGTTTTACTGCTGACCTTCAAATCAACTTTCCCCCCTGACCCCAGGAGGCATCTATCATGACAAGAGGCTGTTTAACACAAATGGTGCCCATTTATAGGGGAAGAGAGTCAGAAGATTTCCTTGGTTGTTGGTTTGTGTTTTTTTGATGAAGAATTTGGTTTTTTCACCCCTCTTTTCTCAGTCACCACAGGTGAAATCCCTCCTAGCAGCTGGCTTATGAAATAATGCGAGGGGAGGCCTTAATGAGCTGAAAGCACCCTCAGCTGGAGATAAATATATGCAAATGAGATGCACAAACAAAGGAGCCCGGACAGAGAAATATCTGCAATTCCAGCAAAATGCTGCCTGCAGCTAGAAGATGAACAGCTTTGATAAAATGGTAACAAAAAGCACCTTTTTCTCCTCCAGCTTGTTTTACATTGCAATAGAGCATTGTTATTGTAACCCATTGGAGCATGCAGAGGTTTTCTACCCGCCGCTTCAAGAAAAAAAAAAAAACCTGTTTAAACATTTGTTTTTAAGGCATTCATGGGCTATGAGCAATGTGATGGCTTGGGGTTTGTGGTGGCTTTGGGTGGAGAATTTTTGGGAGGGGGTGGTTTGGGCAGGGTGGGTGTTTTGGGGGTATCTTTGCTTCTTTTTAGCTGTTTTTTAATGGGTTTTTTTTACCTGTTGGTCTCTCTCTGGCTCGGGTTGGTGGTGATTTTTGTTGTGCTTTGCAAGGGAGGGTGGCTGCTGCTGCTCTAAAAAAAATCAGTTTTGCTTTCAAATTTGGAGGGAAAATCCAAGCTGACAAGTAGTGAGAAGCAGCTCGGGGCGGGGGGAAGAAGAGGGGGGGGGGAAAACAGACTTGAACATTCACCAAGCAGCACCCAAACAGGCAGCTTTAATGAAAGCAATCAAGCCTCTGAGCTAATTCAAAGACAGACATCTAACATGCTGATTTTAATAAGCTTTTAAAAGGCAATCTCTACCTTTTAAAAGTCGCTCTTTTTAATTTAATTGGCTTTTTTTTTGGGGGGGGGGGGTTCATATATTGCCAAAACAAACACAGCCACTAAAATATGTTTTCAATATGTATAAGTAGCATATCTAGACAATGTTTTAAATTAGCCCCGTATTTTGGGGATGGGGGACGGGGAGGGGAGGAAAGAAAGAGGCTTACTTTGGATGAGTCAAAGACATTTTCCAAGCAGGGCTTGTCATGTCAAAATAATACCTTTATATTCTCACCCTGCCTTTATGAATCCTCCCGTGTGAATGTGTGAATATCTCTTTACCTATAGGCTTCCTCAGGAAACAACCCCAATACTGCCTTGGAGATACACAGGTTACTTTCTAAGAGGCAGATGAGAAAAAGGCAGAGGAAATACAGTACTGTTTAACTTTTAACCTTACAATATCATTACGGATTTATAAACAGAGCATAAACAGCATAAAGTTTAGAGGGCCCTTTACTCAAGGCACTAACCGCAATTTTTATGTCTGGCAAGAAGAAGAAAAATAGACTTACCTTTAAAAAAAATCCCCCTTTTACTAGGTTCTGTGGCTTTGGCACTTACAGATGTTAGAGCAGGCAAGTGTCGGATTTCCCGATGTCAAAAAGATTTCCTAATTTCTCATAGACTTCTCCTGTTGCTTTTTTGGCCCGATGTGAGAGTCGTGAATTTAATTTGTGGGGCTGCGTGCTGGAAATCGGGATATACACATATGTGTGCTTTAATGAACCCTAAAACCTAATAGAGAGTTTTAGGGTTCTAAACTCTCTGCCCGCGGTTCCCCCAAGCACAGGATTTCAAGAGTTAATAAAAACTTGGTGATATTAGGAAGGCTTTCTTTTTGCAGCCCAGGTTTCTAGCAGCATAATTATGTTCAACTGCTGTTGTTTGAAAAGGGCAAACAGCATCTTAGGCACAGAACAATGAAATTACAGCTGAGATTTAGGTTAGCAAAAGCCGTCTTCTGCAGGCTTTTATGATTCATTATTTCCCATTAAATACAGTATTAGAAGTGTACACCAGATAGCTCATGGTTGCTGCGCTCAGAGCACATTATCTATATTACACAGGTCTGGGGAGCAGAATTAGAAAACTTTGGGGGAATGAGCAATATGTGTTTGCTGATAGAAGTACCATATGGCTCATCTTCCTCAATTGCTTTCATTGCGACTCTGATGCTGGAGAAATTAAAGTTTTATTTGATGTGGCACAGCTTAATGAACTGTCTTCTGTTAGGAAAATTGAATATGTTTCCTGTTATTTGAGCACAGAGCCCTCATGGTTTTGGCTGATGAGGGATGCATTATGTATTGTTTATTTAGCATTTTGAAAACAAAAGCAGATATTGGAGGTAAAATTGATTACTGCAGGATGTGTTATATAATCACATTTTTTTCTTTCTTTCTTTAAATTATGGCCTTGCCTATTATTTTTGTGACGGCATTTTTCTGGTGTTCCACCCCCCTCCAAAAAAAAAAAAATTGGAGGAGGGGATGTTGAGGCAAAGTATATAATCTCTGCTTTGTTTGAATGCAACACTATACTTTTTAAAGCTTAAGGAAGGACATGAAGGAAAGAAAGCTCACTTATACATGTATTAACCTGCAGGCCCAGTGGCTGCCGTGCCGTCGGTCTGCAGATGCTTGAGGACCGCGCATGCACCAGGCTGTGTCATTAGAGGAAGACTCATTCCTCCATCCTAGCTGTAGGACACAAAGAGGGGAATATCCAGACTCCAGTAACCCAATACCCCAAATCTCACATTTCTAAATATACCTGAGAGAGTTAATTACAAAATGTTAATGCCTGGAGGGGAGGGGGTGGATATAAACGGAGAGGATATAGGAAAATATCGTGTGGAGCAGGGCCCACGTTACCTGGCACTGCAACATCAGTCATTTATCTGTGGCAAGAAAAGTTATTGATGGAAAGATGGCTCAGATCAAAGGCAATGTGTGGTTTTGCCTTTGTTTTATGGCATACACAGCTTCACACACACCAAGGAGTACGTGCCCTACCCATACCACTGGGGTGGTTAACAACAGAAAGGCCAGTGATAGCCAAGGGCTGTGTGTACTAACCCCTCTTCTCCCCAAGTTTGTGAGCAGACAGCTGTTTTTAAACTATGAAACTTAAGGAAAGAAAAATCCTTGGAGTATGTTATTCTTATTAATTCCACTTTTTTACTTGTTGGAAATCCTGCTGCATGACACCCTCTGATCTCCCAGAAAAAGGCTGGTGGGGGGACAGGGTGAGGGCTTAGTGGAAGGTAAAAACTAGCTGGGGAAGCTCAGTGCTTTTTTTTTCTGCCCTCCACCCTGCTCTGACAAAAAGGCAATTTGTCTTGTGTGCCCCACGACGTTTGAGGACTCTGGCAAACGTGCATGTTAAACAAGCCCTGCTCAGGATCTAAATACCATCCATTAAAAGAGAAAGTCCCAACGTGTTTATAGCAGTGGGCCAAGGCGCGCAGCCCTCGCTCCGGCAAAACTCCCATTGACGTCAGCGGGGCTTGTGCTTATGCAAAGAGTGCAGGATGCTGCCCTGTACCTTAAGGAAAAGGGGGGAAAAAAAGAAGAAGAAAAAAGAAATGAGTTGTATTGGAAGGAGGATGTTGCTCTTTAAAATGTCTTGGACCAAAGTGGTTAAGCAAAGCCTGTACAAACAGTGACGATAAATATTTTCCATTCTGTATAGCTCTTCAAACAGTTCCCTGCTGTAATTTCAGATGAGCTCAAAAATAAATAAATTATTGCATGAGGGAGAGAATTAAAAAAAGAAAAAAGAAAGAGAAGGAAAAAAATTACGTTGCAACCAATGCTGAAACCACAAAAACTTCATTTTTCTCAGCCAGATCTATTTCCCGGAGAAGAAACCGGTCGGGTTTTATGAAAGGCTGCTCCATGACAGGAGCCTCCTTTGAGGAAGACCATTATGCATTGTTATCAGCATGGCGTAATTTGACTGTTGACAAAGTATCTGTGGCAGTGAGAATGAAAGCAGTTAGAAGTGTGGCGGGTTGTAATCAAGAAGATGCTTAGCTGTGCAACGCTGCATCTTGAGCAGATTTGAATCAACATTGCCTTGAGGGGACACACACACACACATACAAAAAAAAAAAGTCCATTAATTTTTCGTGGGAAAATTAGAGTGGCACTTGATGAAGTGAAATTTGACATGCGTTAATTGCTCCGCAGCTCTCCTAATTAGAGATTTTCAAATTCTTTTACTGCTGTCAGGCTGATGCCGCATTGTCTTGCTGGACAAATAGTAAAATTGCAGGTTGGGTTGATCAAGAAGTTGGACTTGGAGATATTGGACCCTGTCTCGTTCGCTGTTGATCATCATTTTCATAGGAGGGTTGGGGGTGTTGTGGCCTATGAAGGGCATTTGGGGAGAGGAAAAAATACAATAAAATCCTTCATCCTGATGAATAGAGAATCAATGATTTAACAGAGCTTGTTTAAAAAAGATTAAAGGAACGCAAGAAGTGGACAATAAAGCAACGGAGTTGCAAATAAACCTTTAACCTTTGTTAAATCTATGTCTTGCATAACATTTCAAATACAATTCTGTTTATAATAAAGCTACTAAATTCAGTTTATTTTTTTCACGCATGTTGTTCACATTGTGGAATGTGGAGGCAAGGGGTGGGATTCAGGTTCCTGCATGTGTTTTGCCCTGACCTGAAAGGCAGCGTAACAAGACCACATTTTATATCAAAAGCTAGTTAGAAGGTTGTACCAACACAAGTATTGTGCCGGTTCTGAAAGCATGATTTTGCCTCTGCTGCTTTTGGTTTCCCATCTGACACACACACCCCACACCCCCCCAGCCTGATCACTGCTCCCCACCCTTAGCCTTTGAACCCCTCTTAATTCATTAACATATTGAATTTTTTCAATTTTCCATTTTCGTGCAATAACAATATTAATGCCAGGGCCAAGGCCTGATTGGAGCTAAATTACTTGTTACCTGCTGGCATTTATTTATATGGCATTGAATTATAAAGCTTTGCTATTGTCATGCCTTGGGCGAATTGTTTATGACACCAGTAATAGGAGTAATTGTTATTGTTGAAATTACCTGTCAGCTACCCATAGCAGTGGCCCTTGTCCCACTGACAAATAGTGACAGGGGAGAGGGATCCTCCGCACGTCCTCCTGATGACTTCTCCTCTGATAATAAGGAGTGCAGGGCCTCTGATAATTTGCCTGTCACTGTTGAGTGCAGCTCAGAGAGAGTTGGCCAAATTGTTGTCATTCACTTTGACAAAGACAGCAAAACGCTCTGGAGCAGGAGGAGGATTATCAAAATAAATGAAAGCACTCGCACGTCCTTTGTTTTGGGTTTGTTTTTTTCCCTCCCCATTCCCGCTTGCCTGTCTTTATGCCAGAGTTGTAAAAATGGGAATACATTTCTTAGCAGTGCGACTTCAGAGGCAGCACGAGCGGGAGAAACGACAGCACAAGGGCTTGTGCAATTTGCTTTCTGTTTGCCTGAAATGTTTTGGTTTCTATATATAAATTAAATTCTTTATATTTTTTCCCCCCTTAAGGCTCTCTGTGTTTCAGCAATTACCAACTGTCATTGCAAGAGAAAGGGCGGTGTTTCTGTTGGGCGCATTTTGGTTTATTCTTTCATTTTTCATAGTAGCATTTCTTTCAGCTCTTCTTCTCTTGCTCTCATGCCCAGCACCATAAACCACCCCCAGTGCAGCAGCCTGCGGGGTCTACAGCTTTTTGCCCCCCTGAGCTATCGCAATATCAGCCGAATTATCTTCACAAAAATATCATTTCCTCTAGGAAAGGAGGTTCTGCCGCTGATAAAGCAAGCAGGGGTTGGTTTGCTGCTGCAGAGGGCTGCTGCTCACAATGCTTTGCGGAGAGGCGGCGTTATTTGTCAGAGCCCATCTATTTAAAAAAAAAATAGAAAATTACAAAAACTCCCCCTTCACGTCCTGCGCCTGGTGCGCATGGCAGGACACACGCACTCAGCAGAGACTTGCTGCCAATCACACCCTGACACCGCTGAGGAAGGGGGATATCTTACACCATTGCAGCAGACGGAATGAATCAGGGGTGGTCGAAGCATGGGTTTGGGGTGAGCACATTGCACCCTGCTCAAGCCAGCATCACCCACCCTGCATCCTTCACAGCTCATCTTATAATAGCAGTAATTTCCCCTTTATTGGACTTTACACTCAGGTAATAGCTACCTGGAGCAAGCAGCACCTTGAGGGCTGCTCTAGGCCCTTTGCCCCCTGTATCCTGCCCCTATCCAACCAGCAAAACCTCCCACCAACTCACCAATGCATCATTTTATTAGCTGTAATGACACAGTTTGGTCCACCTAAATACCTGCGGGCAGCACCTCACCCCTTGATTTGTACCCTGAAGGAGTCAATCCGAATCATTGCCACCAGGAAATTTCAGCAGCTGCAAATAAATCTACCAAATTCGAGTCTTTCATTTGTAACCATTGGGCTCAAATGCATAATTTAGCCAAATTATCAGCTGCCTCCATCTTCCCAGGGAACGAGTGCAAACAACGTTTTAGGAACAGACATATAAATTTAGTAGGGTTTTGAATAATTGATAGGCTCGTGTGACAGAAGATAGAAACTTATGTTTCTAATCATCCCAAAGCATTTCTCCTTCCTTCCACCCCCCAAAATGAAGTCACTTTGTTTGCAGTTAAATATACGGAAGATGTCCACTTAACAAGTATAAAATTGTGATAGCATTAAGAGGTTATCCGCAGTAATAAAAACCGGGGAACATGCCTGGGAATGTGATCTGTAAGGCAGATAATTTTTAAGGATGGGGCTTGTCCTTGCTTTGTCTGGGGAGAGGCACGTTAGTGATCCCAGGAGAGAGCGAAGGGGCGGGGGGGAAATAACGCAGGGTTCCAAATGAAGATATTTAAAATGTGCAATGTATTTCAGATAGTTACTGTAAGCTGCTGTTTGATGTTTTTCCTATAAAGCCTAAATTAAGCCTCCTAGAAACGGCTGCGTATCTCCAGCTTCTAGCTGCCTCGAAAAACAAGATACATTCTAAACGGCTATAGTACCGATACTCCAGAAGACTTTAACACACGAGAGCAATCGTCCTCCCTCTATTTTCTCCCTCCGTTCTTAATGCAGCCCCAGCATCAAGATAACCCACCTTTAAATTTCAAGCTCATTTGAAATGTAAACTTTTAGCAAATAAGCAATGGCTTATGGAGCCAGATCGCCACAGCGACTGGCAGCAAATTCCTTTTTCTCCCTCCCTCCCCTCGGCATAAGGGGTTTGAAATACCCATCAGTGTCAAAAGAAACTGCGCAGATCGCTGCTACTCTAAATAAGGCAGAGCAATGTTCAGAAAAAAAAAACCTACCCCCAAAAAAATAAATCGCTCGATGGATTAAATGACATTTCTGTACCATGTCAGTGCGGGTGACAAAGTGTCATGTTTTGCATCATTTCGAAAAGATATTCTTCAAACACATTTGGTGTATAAACAGGCAGCGGGCTTTTGTTTGAAACATTTAAGATCAAAAGTTAGGGGAAGAACAATTAATATTGCCTATTAAAATCCCCTGTTATTGTTAGAGATACATTTTGTGGTTACTGACTATAAATAAAAGCAAAGGAACAGAGCCATGGTTTCTCACCACTGCAAATACAAAAAGGCAATTTTCAGTTTTTTCTTTTTTTTCAGTGTTTTCCTCCACGTTGCTCTTAGATGTGTTTGCTGAATAAACAGGATTAACTGTATTTAAAACAAGAGATAAAGAACAGCTTTTTATTACACTGAACAGTCTGCAGGGTTTCCACGCTCCTCTGAATGCACTTCATGCCTGAAACAAAATATCCATATTTTACCTTTTTTAATGACACTGTATAGAAAAGGCAAAATATCCTTGTAATAATACAAATACAGAATCAACAGGAAATGGTAAAAAAAATAAAGAAAAAAAACATTTTTTACCATTTCTTTTTCTGGCCAAACACTGAGTGATCTATGTTTTTTTTGTTTGCAGTTTTGCAGCAGGATAAGAAACGAGGGCAGAAAGTATTCACTTCGCTGAAGGAGCTTTCCCTTTCCTTTGGCTGCAAAAACTCACCGAGCGCTCTTAATACAAAACTAATGGCAAGAGTGTGATCTGAAGAGCCAGCCTGCTATCAGCTGAATTTCAATGGAGGCTCTCTCAAAAAATAGGTACAAAGAAAAGAATTTAGACAAATTTGCCTCTTAACCTTTAAAGATTTCCTGCCTATTCCAGTATGTCCTTTATTACATTAATTTTTTATTTAAATTACACCATTAACTGGATATGAATTTATCAAGAATACATATATTGATTTATAAAACAGTATCATTAATTATTATAATAGCTAGATGTAGCTGATATTACAAAGCCATTTAAAGGTTTTTAATATAACTTGGACATACATAGATAGATAGACATTATGGACAAGACTACAATTTAAATTGGCTACCAGCAGTTAATGAAATCCGTGATTTATCTTCTCGTTTAGAGATTGATTATATTGTTGCTTTGTAAAACTATTTATTTTATGCCATTTTTCAAAGGATGTCTCAATAAAAGAAAAAAATAAATAAAATATCCAGCCAAGTCTCAAAGTGTATTTTGGTTTATACTTTCTTTTTTAATGCTGCTACTGCTAATTTATTACAAGTTGGGTAACTTGTCACCTTCATGAAGAACTGGCTTTGATAGTAGCTCGGTTTGCAAATGCACAATTTTATATATTTAGATTAAAAAAGAAAAGAAAAGAAAAAAAAAGAAGCTGTCTTCCCAGCAACATCGTGTTTATTTCCTAAACCAAAACCCAACAAAATGCCTTCCTGGCACAGATTTTTTAGGCATATTTTTTGTTTAAGCTGTGGAAAAATGGGACTTACCCTAGTGCTGCAAAGCAGTCAGTCATGGAGAACATTTTGATTTAAAATGCAATCTGAAGAGAAGAAAAAAAGATAAAAAAAAAAAGGAAAAAGGAAAAAAGATAAAAAAAAAGAGAAGGAATGATATAAACACCGCTTTCAAGTTACTCCTAAAATGTTCCTAGCTTAACTAATACATTGAAAGTTTAAATCTTTACACATTGTTCTTGAGGGGCTATGTCTCTTGACTCTTTATTTATATCACTTATTCTTGTCTGGCAACATATGTTACCGATTTATTATAGTATTTTTTTACTGTTAGCCAGACAAATGTAAGGACTAGCTGAGGAGGGGTAGTTGCATCTGATGAGTTTAACAATTGCAGGGCATCCTTTAGGGGTAGCCAATGGGCTCTTTTGAAGCTATAATACTCACCATTAACCATTTTCATGCTGACATATTTTTATTGTCGAAGTTGGGGCTTCCCCTGTTGTCAGCCTCTTTTGTTTTCAGTGGCTTCGCAGGCAAAGTGGATGGGGTGGTTGAGAGTGGTTCATCCAGGAAAGGCTTTAGTAGGCATTTCAGACCATGCTCCTATAGCTTGGTATATAAATCTGCATAGTGTCCCCCGCGACTGAATAAAAGGCTGTGCAGAAAATAATACTTTAAAAAATCTAATTCTATAACGCATGACAAATGCAAGCAAACACTAACCATATGCAGTCAGATTTCTCAGTGCTATTACTGACACCAAAAGGTAACAGGGAGGAAGACTTTTCCCATTAAAGCAAAATCCCCTATATTCTTATTTTAAATGGGTACACCAACAGCAGAGGGAGAACCTGCAGGGGCAGGTGGTAGGCTGGATGTTGCATTTTACATATGGCATTTTTAGGTGACCCATTCTGAAGTAAGAACTTGAACTCTCCCCACCTTTTGCTTTCTCCTAATCTTATGTCCTCTCTCTTTGTTCAATGCCAACAAGTTCATGCAATTCCATTGGAAACCATACCCCCATTTGTTGTTTCACTGCTGGAGCCCCAGCTCAAGCTTCTGGAAACCAACATGTTCGTACAAGCTGCGAGCATGTAATTCCTAACATAAAACCACAATCACAATGTCCATTCTTTCGATGCTAGAGCAGACCATACACCCACCAGCATGTCCTACTCTATATGAGGTGCCCAATGTGGGATGCTCAGAAAGGATCACAAAACACACTGTAGGGCATGCTCTGAATTTCCTGCTGTTGGAATTTAGTCAGGTCTTTAAGGTAGGAGACAGCTCCAAGAAGTTGGGTTTAACTTCCCTTACATCTGCAAGAAATGGGAGAAGAGGCTGTGTAAAGCTAACATGAGATCATAAGTCCATAGCAATGATCGTCGTCTGGGGAAAAAGATGCAACAAGCAGTGTTTTGGGTGGAATATGAGGTGTTTCAGGTAGGATAAATATAGGAATTGCAATTAAACTCACAGGGCTGTCTTGACAAGAGGAGATTGAGTTGGTAGACCAGGACATGTCTCCTGGTAGCACTAGTGGGTCCTTGACCACAAGATATCATTTTAACTGGGAAAAGAACAAGTGCTCCATTTTTTTTTGTTTGTTTTGACTTTAGAACAGTTCAGCTGTCCTGGACTGATTTTTTGTTTGTTTGGGTTTTCTTAATTAAATAATGGCCAGACATTCTCTCTACTTATTACAGGGGACTTTGGGAAGAAACTGAACTTCCTAAAGTAGGTCTGGATTCAGCAGCATGCAAAACGCACGAAAATGAAGATTTTTCTTTTCTATCACATGACTCTAGTGTAACATGTTTATTTAATGTTATTTTTTTTCAAATTACAATTTATTTATACTTTGGTGCACCTCCTGCAAAAATTTACAACCCCAAGTGATTCTTTGGAGGCAAGTTTCACCCTCCCGAATGCCAAAGGCACACGATGGAAAAGTCTGCAGATGAAATGAGCACATCAGGACTCCTACAATCGAGGGTTTGAAGTCTTGACTTTTCCCATTTCTCCTGAAATGTTTTATTTAGGCAGGTGTCACTAGTGTCCTGTGCAAACATCAAATATTTGGTGGTGTTATTGAAGCTTGGAGTGCGTAGATTGTTACCTATTTAATTTTCTGTTGTAAGGATATTGCAGACAACTTCATAATTAAGCTAGCAACCTCCCTTAAACGGTTTATCCCCCTCAAACCTAGTTTGTTTTTCTGTTGGGGAGGGAGGAACAGGGAGCGCGGCTCGGTCTCTCAATCACTCTCTTTCTGTTTTGTCCATCACCTAGGTTTCTTTCCCCTGTTTTTGACCTGCACTTTTTCTGGATCAGACACTGGCAGGTTGAGAGGTAATAAGAACCAGATGGACATAGTGCAGAAATTGCCCAAATGGGTACGAGAATGTGGGGAGCTGTCAGGCATGGAGAGAAGCTGGAATTTTTCAGCAATAAAATGGGATTTATCGCCACTCTACCACAGTCATTGCCGACAACCGTTTACCTTGACAGAAACCCCATTCCAATAGGCCACGCCGATGCAGATCTATTTTTTTTTTCCCAAAGAGTGATGATTGGTATTTGTTCTAAGGCTCAAATGGCCTGCACTAAAGGTGAAGCATTAGGCCAAAGTCCTGTATTCCCTACTGAGGCAAATGAACCTGCTAAAATAAGTTCCTTCCACAATAGCTGTGTAATTGAAACCAGAAAGTGAGAGAATTTGATAAATTGCTTGACCCTGAAGGAATGTTAAGGTCATAAATTTTCATTGCTTTCTTTTTGCCTCTTTTTCAAGGAAAAAAAAAAATCTCTTTTTATATATATGTATAGATATAAAGTTTAGTATTTGTCTCTGAATGCCAGATAGCTTCCAGATCATTAGCCATTACTTTGCCATCCTTTCCCCATAGGCAACACTTATAAGGTTTAGAGCATTCCTACTTACACCTTCCTAGGAGGGCTGAAGGACACAAAATATTCACAAATGGCAGTACTCACACACTACTTACTGCTAAGGAATCCACCACATAAAGCTCTAACAACCTGAAATGAGGGGTTTAGCAAGTGCAATCCCTTTAGAAATAGTAAATAAATAAATAAATAAATCCCAAACAGCGCTGTACCTGAAGAATGATGGACTAAAAAAGTCTGCAAACCATTTACAAGGAATCAAACATTTATTGCTATTCTTACTTTTTTTTAATTTGCTTTCTCTCCTCTACTTAGAAGTGCCATTGCCTTTTACTTGAAAAAAGAATGATCAGTATTTCATTGAATAACATGTACAGATGTCCCTTCAAGCTCGAAAGACATAAACAAACCCCAAACCCCTCGGTATCTTATATTGTGGAAATACACACTCAAGAAAAATAATTTAAAAATAAAAAAATAAAATAAAATAAAAAAATAAAATAAAATAAAATAAAATAAAATAATAAAACCAAGGAAAAGGATGAGAAGAAGAATTAGGAGAATAACCAGCAAGGTACAGCATCCAGCCATGCTCCCCATTCTGTGCTTACAACCATCAATAATTACAGCCATACTAAAATAGCTCCTAAGAAGCAGCAGAGGGGAAATGTAGAAGTATTTTGGGTTTGTGTATGTTGAGGTTTTTTTCCTGCAATAGCAAAATCTTCACAAATGCTTGAAATGTGCTATCATATAATAACTGTGTTTTATAATCTTGCTGCTTTCCTCCCCTGGCTTTGAATATAACATTTCAGAGGCAAAAGTCTCATTGTCGCACTTCAATAAGGCTTTACACTTTACATAGGCATACATACTTAACCCAACATGAAGCGAGTTAAATAATCATTAGCACAGTAACCCACTGCTATCAAAACTTATTGGTCCTCTAAATTTTAAATTAATGGCCTGTCTCCCTTGTTCTCTGTGCGTGTGTGTCTGGTTTTCAGTCACTTTGGTGCAAAGTCGTAGACGTTTTATCAGCACATATTAGACAATTTGCATTATTGACATTTCAATTTAAAAATTAAAATAAATAAATAAAATCAAAAAACCCACAGGGAAAAACAGTTCCTGCTGATTTGGTTCATCCCTAGACCCCTGATTCTTAAGTAACTCTTCTGAGTGTTAATTAGCAGCCAATATTTGACAAACCAACTAAGAAATGCACTCTGCTCCTCTCTAGCCAGGTTGCTCTCGCTCAAATAAGTTTCCTTAAGAAAGCATGGAAAATAGAAGCTAAAGAAAAAAAAATTCATTTACACGATGCCCCCATAAAATCATAGGAAAAAGCTCAATAATTTATACTTACTTTTTCTTTTTTGTGACGTTAAATTAAACTATGCTGGGCTTTTTTTTTGTTTGTTTTGCTTTTTGAGGGACTTTTTTTCCCCATAAACATTCTGGCCCAAATCTCTTCTTGTCTTTTTATTTCTTTGCTTCCCAAAGTAATTGCTAGTCATTTTAAGACAGTTACTTATCCAGAGAATGAAGGAGTATCGCTGCATTTCAATTAGAGAAGGAAAAAAGATAAAGACTTGGAACATAACCGAAAAATGCAAAGTGACATATTAGGATGAGGATTTTCATCTGTTGCTGTATAAATATTTTAATAAAAGTTCTAAAATAATGTGTCTGCCTCCTGCTCTATAAAAGAGAGGAGATTATGAAGTGCAAATGATGCAGCTTAGATGTATAGATCCGACTGGGATTTTTCACCATTAAAGAGTCTTCGTGCCTCTCTGCCAGAAGTTGGTTTTAGAGCCGTTTCAGACCCCAAAAAGTATAAATCTCGTAAGTATAAATAAAAGATCACCAGCGAGTGGCTTCAATCACTAATATTTTTTGCAAACTAATGTTCAGCTGATGCAACTTGATTTTGTTTTGCATCACATTAGTGTCACAGCGGCAATGACTGGCCTTTATTCACCAACCCTTTGAGTCAGCACTTTGAGACATCTTTCAAATTAGGTCATACTGCAAATCTGCCGCTGATACAAAGGTTGATTAAGAGAGCTTCACAATTTTAAAGGGATGTCGTGTGAGGAGAATTAAGGTCTGGATGATAGTTCCAGGAAATGTGAGGCCCTGTAACTACGTGGAAATAATGTATGGGCTCTATGGGGGAAGAATATATTTCCTCAGAGTGCTCGAAGTAATACTCATTTACAGTTTAACCAAGTCCTCCCTCCCCCATTATTGCAGAAATCATATGTTGGGTCTCGAAAACAAGCCATGAATTGCAACGTGGAGGCAGCAGGATGAGCCCTATTTTCCTCTTGCCAGAAGTCAGTCCCCCCCTTCTCTGCTCCTTTGATCTTCTCAGAAAAGACCTATTCCTCCCCCCTTCCACTGTTGAAGCATCTTGCCTTCTGCTTTCCCCCATAAAAACGACCCTGTGTTGCAACGGGACCCTTCACCCGTATTGTAGCAACTCCAAGGCGAGGCTGAATTGCCGCATAAACCTCCCTTGAACAACTGGACGGGATGATCAGAAGTGACCACCAGCCATGGCAGCCAGGGCTAGGCTTGCAAACAAGCCCAAGCCTGATTTAGGCATCTTAATGAGGTGGCCATAATTTTCCCCCCTAACCCCCCCCACCCCACACTGAAATGCAGAAGGAGGAGCATCACCTCTTGCTGTGGAGTCTGAGCATGCAGGAGAAAGGATCTCAAAGGGAGCTGTCGGCTGCTGGGCGCTTCTGGAAATCTAGCTGCTTCATTTTAGATGGCTAAGTGGGAAGCAAGACCAATAATCTCTTTGAAGGGAAGCTGCTGTTTGTTAGGAGGTCAGACCAAAACCTAACATTTTTGTGGCACTTGGGGATTTTTCGGTTTCCAAACTTTCTCTCTTTGCAGGGAATAACAACTCATGAGGAGCCAAGAGTTCCTCTTAATTGGATGTAAGTGGATAAAAGTCAATTGCCAGCTTTGTTTTGGTTTAACTCTGGCCCATTTGACAAAGCAAGAAGCTGCTGTTAGTGTTGAGTTTGCCTAACGCATCGATGCTCAGGATAGGGTGGGGGGAAAAGAAAGATTTTGGCTGCAGCTATGCTGAAAGCAGAGTGTAACTCTCCTGCCACTGAAACTGGAGTCTCCCATGTTATATTTCCTATGCTCAGGAATATTACCATGATTTAAGGGTACAGCAGCAGTGAAATAAAACATAAACAATTTAAAACTGGAGCCTGAAGAGAGATTTCTCGCAGTATGAATAGCCATGAAAGCCGGGAAAATGTTTCACATTCCCTTTTGTATTTCCCTTAGCTCCCTTGCAGCGAAGTCCCTGAACTTGCATTTCTACCGTGGGTAGCTGACTTTATTTCATGGGTTTTTTGATGTTATGATCACCCACAGACCTTTCCGTTCTCCATATGTTTCTGGATTCAGTCACTTCACCCACAGCCCTCCCTGATAGTACAACACCTCGAATCCCCTCTGCATGGCAAAGTCTATTCTATTCCCAGTCACTTTCAATTTGCCTCCCGTGTTTCTTTGATGGGTTTAGTTGAATGCGATTTCTAGAACCAAAAGCAAAGGAGGGGGAAGGTGGCAGGCCACGAATGAGAAGGTGGCCTGTGCCACTGCCAGGAGTCACTGGAAGTGGGGTTTTGAAGATAACTAAAACAGGACCACCGTCAACTTGATTCTAGTGTTTTGAGCTACGTTCACATTTACAGAATCATGGAACGGTTTGGGTTGGAAAGAACCTTTAAAATCATTTCGTTCCAAACTCCCTGCCATGGGGGGTTCAGTTCCTCTCTTCTACCAGGTAAGAGAAAAATTGATATTCCATCCTAAAACCATCAGTAGTAAATAAGTTTTAAAGATAAGAACAAGAGCAATGAAAGGTGCATGTCTACTGCATCAGCCCAAACCCCTCTGCAAACCTAAGTCAGTAGTGTCACCCCACCTCCTGCATTGCAGAGCTCAGCAGAAGCTGCTTGAAGGTAGCTGTTTCTGGTACTACTGTCCATCTCCAGCATCCATGAATCAGGCAAGAAAGGAAATGAACTCATGCCAGAGTGACTTAAACCAGTTGTGAGAAAAAATTGGGGGTTCCTTTTAAAAAAAAATAAGAAATTAAAAAAAAATTCTACTGCCTTCTGAGTCTTTGTGGGGACACTGAGAACATGCTTCCAAGCTTTTCTGTTCTGCCCTAAGGGATGGAAAGCTGCTCTTAATACAAGAAAACAAAGCCTTCCACTGCCACTACCAACACACACACAAAAAAAGCTGAAACGCTTATGAACACTTTGCTCCAGGCACTGTGGCAGTAAGGAAAAATCATTGCAACCATCACAAGACTTGGCAACACCAGGGCCATGCCAGCAGAGTGCTCTTCCCCATTACTGTAAATCACAGGCTAAGCCCAGTTTGTTGTGAAACATCCAATTGTGGCTCCTTGAATACAATAAATAAACCCACCATCCCTCGGTGCACTTGACTTGGTTAGAGAAGGGAAAATTCACACTTCTGCCCAGGGTCAGGACAGGGGCCAGCTGATGCTTCAGTGTAGCTCAGTGGGGACAATTTACTAAGAGTAGCTGCAAATAAATGCAGAGCTTTCTATGCCTTCATCCACATTTGCACAATTGGTACAGCTGAGACAACCACTTTGTTCATTTTAAGCACTACAATATCAAGTATTTTGAGAGACTCACTTGGGCTCATTTTGGATTGGGTTTTAGGGAGGTTTTTTTGATAGCAAGGTCCACTTGGACCAAAGCTAAACACACACAGTGAAAGAAAAGCTAAAGCAGTTCCTGGGCTGGGGTAATGTCACAAAGCATAACATTCACCTTAAGCCAAGGAGCCTACAGCCCGTATTACAGCTATAGCCCTTGAATGTGTGCCCTCAGTGCTGCAGGGCCCTGCTTCAGCCCAGCAGGGATGGTATTGCTCAAGCCTTTCCTCTGGGGATACTTCAACAGGCACATTTAAAACTCAGCTTCTGCAAGCTATCAGCCACTGGCCCTCATGCCAGGAAAACTCACATGGACACTAATGGAAACAGGACACAACAAGAGAGGAGAGCTGTGTGGGTTTAGATCAAACTGTGCATATACTTCATGGGATTTCTCCTGCCCCACACTTGCTTTGCCCCTACTTTCTGCCACACAGAGACCTGGCAGAGGGGCAGCATGATGGAGCCAGAGGAAAAACCGCTCAGTAAATAAGACCATTTCTGAAACCTCCAAAGCAATCCTCAGATACAGCAGGCAGTACACTGCGGGGCTCATTTCCTATAGAGCATGGCCAAAATATATTCCAAAATAACAGATCTGAAGCCCCCTTCTTTCTCTGAGCTGCTCTCCTTTTTTGCATACCAGATAAGCTGAATATTTATAGAGGAAGTTGGAGGTCAGACCATTGCATTCGTGCTCCAGCACCCTTGGCCAGCTTTTGCATGGCCAGGTCGCCAGCTGGCAGGTAGCACCTCTCCCCACCGTGCTGGGAGCGCAGCATCCTCCGAGCGCCAGCTGGCTTTCAGGGACACCAGTGGTGACAGACCCTTGGTAAACCAAGTCAGCCGACCCCCTGAG
The DNA here is from genome assembly GCF_034315485.1 of Pezoporus occidentalis. Classification (NCBI taxonomy): domain Eukaryota; kingdom Metazoa; phylum Chordata; class Aves; order Psittaciformes; family Psittacidae; genus Pezoporus; species Pezoporus occidentalis. Next base: position 9,946,244 of record NW_026912779.1, read on the forward strand.
TCACTGAGCTGAAATTAGAATGGGCTCTGGCATGGTGATATTTATGCAGAGCTTTACTTTATAGGGGTTAAAATCCATAATTTAAGTCATTTTCTTCTTCACCGTCTCTTTTCTCCCCCTCATCAGCCCCACAACTCAAAGTCCCCTTTGATATGATTGCTCCCACCAAGCCGTAGAGGGCAGAACTCCATACACAAATCTACGTGATAAACCCTACATCTTCACCAATAGGTCTTGCCTGGAAATGAGCTTAAACTGCACATAAGATGAGGAAGAGCCAAGCGATTAGGGGGCAGCCAGTTTGCTTCACCATCTCTGGTGAGCAGATGAGAAAAAGCACCTAATTAGCTAAATTTATTAATATGCTGCTTTTTCTTTTTTTTTTTTTCAGAGAGGATACGGCTACATTATAGAGGTGAAACATGACTTTTGATGATCAAGCAAGCAGTGATTAAATAAGGTTAATCCTCATTTTATATGCTAATAGGATATTTATAATCTCAACTGCATATCCAATTTAGGTATTTTATTTTCTGTTGTTAAGAAAGTATTTCTTATTAGAGAAAGAGAATACCGTACGTTCACTGCAGATGCTGTTTTAATTGGGCTCAAGTGCATTGTGTGTAATTAGTCCACTTCTCTAATATTTCATCTATAATTACACCATGAACAATGTGCTTAAATTTCAGAAGGGCTGCCAGTTGTTGGGGTTTTTTTGTTAAATAAAACTGCTAATTAATTGGTGACCCTTCCCATGGACAACCTATTTGTATCATAGCCCAGCTCCAGGGCTCTCAACCAACCATCTTTTCTGAGGTTTGAACGCCTTGTTTTGACATGTCACCTCTGATCTGATAATCACAAAAGCACCCACACCACCCACCTGGCTTCACCAGGACCAGCGTTAAAAACCTCTTCCTGAGGTACTGCAGGGCAGGTGAGACTTCATTTTAGACAATGCTGGCTATTGAAAACTACCAAAGAGAATGACACAACTGGATGTTGTTTCTTCTCATCCACCTAATAAACTGACTCTAGTTTAAGAGGACAGCAATGCAGCGGATAGCAGAGGGCTCCCATTCTCCACCACAGCTTCACAGCTCTGTAACAGAGAAAAGAGATAGAAACACCACTGATTCACGGTGCATGTGAGTATGTTGTAATCCTTGAAAGGTCAACTCTAAAATACATCCTCCTGCAAATGCCAGGACAAGGTTTTGCTAGGAGGCTGGAGATCAAGCTGAGCTCTCTTGGAGGAAGGTAACGTACTCTGCAAGACACTGTGTGGGGTAAATGTTTCAATAGAATCATAAAATGAAGATCATCTAGTTCCAGTTTCCCTCATAAAATACTTGCATTAATTTCAATGGCTGCACACTGTGCTACCAGGCTTAGTGTCTTTTGTGGAAGATCAAATGGAAAATTGAGGATACAACACTAGGACAGTGGTGATCCTAAAAGCAGAACATTCCCCCTGCTGCATTTTCCCTTCACTTAAACGGCAGCCAATCACAAGGCAAAAAACGTGTAAATATTATATATATATATATATATATATATATATAAGCACAAAGTCATACCTGGTCACACCAAGTATGAAGGATCTTCCTCTTGTACTTCTTGGACAACCATTTTGTAAACACCACTTTGCAGCTTTGCTCAGGCTTTCCTCTTGGCAGTGCAGCTCTACCTCAGGTAGCCCAAATGTAAGCCAGTATTATAGGGAAACCGCAATGACCTTGAGGTTAGCTGTCCCACTGCTGTCCCAGCAAGCTGCCACACACTGCCCTTGTCCATCCTTGGTTAGCCCATCATGGGACCTCATTACTGCCAGTATCTAATGACTTACAATAACCGTATAGAAGGTACTAGAAAGAAACAAAGGACACCCACGATTAGCCTTCCTACCTTCACTTCTCAAAAACCACCCTCAATTTAGAGTGTGATAAAGAACCCAACAACATTAAGGCACAGAGAAGACCCTTGACCAAGAGGACATAAACCTCCCTCGCTTTTTCATGGTTCCCATCCTAGAAGCTAAACCTTTTCATGGGCAGCAGAGTAGGCAAGAGATGGTAGGATAGGCAGGAAAAAGGCAGTGTCTTGACCACTCTGAAAGCTTTTTAACATACAGATGAACGTAGTTGGCCAACACTTCCCCAGCAGCAGACAGGGGTAAGGAAGAGATAAAAGCCACAGACCGTGGAGCCGGAGATCATGGTAAATACAGGGCATCCTTTCAGGTATCCCAAGACTACACTGCAGGCAGTGCTACCATACCTTCCTTCCCAAAGCACCCAAGTGAACAGCAGCACTTTGGCCTCAGGCTTTTCTTCTGCCTAGGAGGTGAAGTCCCAGCTATTACCTGGGACTAGCTATTACCTAGTCCTAGCTATTATTTGAGGAAGTTACTATTTTTTCCCAAAAAGAAAAGCCTGACCTCTTCCCATCTGCTGGAGAAAGCCAAATTGCTGCCAATCTGGCTCTAATATGAACTAGCTCCTTCTGCCCAGAAGTTTACATTTCCAAACAAGTGTGCCTGCAAAACACTGTTTATTTAAAACACAGTATAAATGCCAGTAACCCAACATGCAGAGGGAACAGCACCCGGAGGTCTCCCGCTCAGTGCTTGAGAGCTATTAAGTAAATCAGGGAAAAATTCCTCAGGAAATGATGGGGTTAGGCCTGATGGGCATCCCCGTGTGATTAATGCAACTTAATGAGGTCATGGGTGACAGATTTGGGCCCAGAATTGTTTAAACAGCATGCAAAAAAAATCCCCAAACATTCATAGCACACAGGGGATGGAAATCAAGGCTGGTTGTGTTATCCCATGGTGCAAAAACACCCCAAAAAGGGCAGCCTTTGTCCTGGCCAGTGCTCCCTCACATGGCAAGCCAACAGGGAATGGGAAACTGACAAAACAGTTGGCATGAGTGAGGAACAAGCTCACCTTGACTAATGCAGAAAAAGGGGTATCTAAAAAGTAAACAATTCCAGCATTGCAGGATTTATTTCTTTTTAATTCAGAAAACAACTGAAAAACCATGATAATGTGGATTCAGAGGCCACAAAGGACTGAAGAAAACCCCATTAAATTCCAGCACAAACTAGCTTTTCACATCCTTCCTTAACAGCTTATGCCATTGAGCAAACATTACAGGGGCTCTCAGCTAGGAATGGTCTGGAGAGTGTCGTGAGTCAAGGATGGCCCAGCCTCACTTTGATTTCTTAGAGGTTAGAGAGGAGGATTTAGGTCACAACACTTTATTTTCACCACCCACCCCCCCAACATCTCTAATAGAAAATGGTTGCCGTGATCGAAGGAGCTAAATTCTGCTGTCATTCTGCAGTACTGCAGGATAATTACATTGACTTCATCCGAGCACTTCGGTTTTGCTGATATGTCTGTCAAGGACAGGAGGGGATCCTTGCTGTCTCACAGCCCCTGGAGCACTGGTTCAAGTAACTCTTCGATATTCACACTAGAGGGTCTTCTTACATCCCCTATGGTTGAACTGCCAGGGAAAGGGGGTCCTGGCATCCCACCAGCAATGGGGCATTTTTGCGGCATGATGAAAAGGAATTTTTGCTTTTATCAGCCTGCTTTTAACATTTCATGGAAAAAACAGCTTTTCATTGTGCTCTATTGACCAAGAGTGACCAACTGCTCCTTCCCAAATAGTAAATGGAGGCCTACAGGTTTTCATGTGTGGTCAACAATGCTGCAATATATTCTTCCAGCTGGCAGCAGCCCCCCTTCTCTATTTATTGTGCTATATTATTAGTCATGCAATTCACCTGGTAGAGTGCCTTGCATTTGCTTGTGAAGAATGAAGATTTCACCAGTTGACTATTTTTTAAAAAAAACTAGAACCCATTTTAGTTGGAAAGGGAAAGGCCAAAGGGAAATTATTGCTGTTTTAGACAGCAGCATAAATTTTCTTCCTATTTTTAACCTAGCTTTTAATTTAATAAGTTTTATGACCCTTATATTAAGTACATATGTTTTACAAGACATTGTGTCCCTTGAGTCACCCTGAATTTGCTCTACTATAGCAGAGTTAAATGAATGAATACTGTGTTTCTGATTTCAGCTTACCCCTTATTTGATCCTTATATAGTCAATAAACCTTCATAGAAGCATGGAGCAACTGAATTAAGCAGTGTGCCAAAGCTGTGTTTGGGAACTCTGTTAGTCTTTAAAAGGGAATTAGTAAATTGCTATTCTCTTATTCGGAACCTACTACCTCATTGCCAGGTTCCCCGTGCTGTTTACAAGGAATAAATGGTGATACTAGTAAGACTCTTGAAGTTATACATTACCAATTTAATTTTCCATATGATAATTTATGAGAGGGAGGTCAAGTTTTAATTTGAGTGTCCCAGCCCGCAAAATGTAACTAATTTTTTCTATTGTTCTCTGGAAACTTGGAAGAGGAAAAAGCATTTAATCAGCCCTGCACAGGTTATGGACTATTCCCAAACAACTGCAGGTTTGGAAAGAAGAAGGGAGATCTTTTCAGAATATAAACATTTAAACAAAGCCTAACACTGCTTTCCCAATCCTTCCACCAAAATTGGGTTATATGGGTTAGTAGGTGACTGCAGAATCGTGCCAAAAATATTTAATGCCTGCTACAAATGTAATACAGACAAATTGGAAGATCAATTGAATTACCCAGAGTAGATCCCTTTACAAAACCGAGACCCCCCTGATACTCAGTGCCTGCAGAGAAAATAAGCATGCACCAAGATTATTCTTGTTTGGGGGCATTTATACCGTTTATTTAAGTAATGCACCAGGGCAGCTTTTCACAACAGGATTACAATGGCGGCAAAACACTAAAATTAGAAAGGGATAGTTGATATTTACTCCACAATGGGAAGCATGAGTTATTGATTGGCTTTGTATCAGCCTAGAGCTCCTTTTTAATAAAATAAGATTAGTGTAGAAGGGTGTTTTATAAATCCGGTGGTTCTAATTTGATTTGAGTACTGGCTCTTAGTGACTTGCCAAAGTTCAGTAAATATGCAGAGTATAGTATATGCACTTTATCTTTGTGTATTAGCTATGACATAAACACAGAGGGGAAAAGTCAAATTTTATACATCAGAAAATGGGTTTGTTGCCAGACATTATAACATTGCGTATTTAATTTAACTGATGTATGTTAAAATGGGAAACCAAATTCAATGAGCTGTTTGTTTCTTTCTACAAATACACTTACATCAATGACCTCTGAGGACACGACCTTAAAATGTAACTAGATGTTTAAAAGAACCTCAAAGATCTATATGACATTAATGTTTGTGTCAGAGGGCAGTATACAAGCATGTATATACTCAGCTGTCTATATGTCGACTGCTATATTTTTTATTGTTACAGGAAACCAGCCAAAGTCCCAAACAGGAAAATTATCAGCTCCTTTTTTTTTCCTCTTTGGCATGGCCTTGTTTAAGACTAAAGGCATGACCTTAAGTTAGAACATACTTTAGCCCTATTCAGTGACCATTTTAGCACCTTTTGCCTATTTTAAATGCTAACCCTTCTTGGGGAGCATAAGGCCCCCCAAGAGACCCAGAGTGGATAGGCATGGTGCATGGAGGTGTGCAGCAGCCCTCTGTCTGAGGGTTGGTATGGGGCTCCTAAAAAAGAAAGGACAACCATTTTAGCTGAGCATGGGGAACTCCTGGTCACCTCTCCAGGGACAAAGTGATGTCAAGTTCTGCTGTCTGTCAGGATTAAGTGCCTGTTTGCTTTTTCACTAACATGTGGTTCGAGAACAAAGCAGCTCAAATCTCCTCCATTCTTAACAAAGCATCTCAAATTGCTGAGTAAAATTCCTTAATCCCCCCGCCTTAATCTGAAAACACCAATGCCACATGGTAACACTGAGGTCTCTTTTTGTCCACCACAGAGCACCATTGACATCGATGTTTGATTTGGAGATAATAGGCTGCTGAAGAAAAAGTTATCAGAGGGAAACCCCAGGTACTTTGTTCTCAGACCAGGTCTGTCCGAGTAATTTTCTTCCTTATGTTCTCATTCCAAAGAAGAAACTAAATACAAAGCAAGAAGAGAACAAGCTGGCATAGCTTTTCACCTCCATAAACATGGGTGGTAAAACATGAGGTGAGCTTTTCCACCATGAGAACCATGAGGAGGGATGCAGCAGCTGTTTGCTGCGCTGTTGACTGAATTCTCCAAAGATCAGGCTAGAAGAGCCAGCAGCTTCAAGTTAATTGCAACATGCCCTCCCACTAGTATGAGCAAGCAAACTGTGTCTGAAAAGTAAGAAAGCAAAACACCTGATCTGAAAAGGATTGCACTGTTGTAACCTGGCACAATAAAGGAGTCTAAACAGCAGGTGGCTTGACCACAGTGCACATCTGTAGACATCATTCTTACATAAAGTTCATCTCTCATCATGCCAAATATTTTCCTGCCTTCATTTAAACAACAGTAAAAATCAAGTCCCAGTTTCTGCTAGAAAAGTTATGGAAATTACTACTTGCTTGCTCTTCAACCATTCCTCCTCCTTCTACAACTGCTCTCCTACAACTTTCTTTTCCTTGTGTATTGCCAGCATAAATTTTAATTGCCCTGTCCCAGCTTCATCCAGTGGTAAAAACACACAGCCCCAGTGTGGGGAGATCAAAGGTCTGCCTGGCTGGCAACAAGCAGAAATGGTTGGCCAGAGAAGAGCAGAAGTGTAGGACAGCAGCGACATTTTCCCCATGCACTCTCCAGACACACTCGCTCTGTGGCAGATGAGATATGGACAAAGTTCTGTTTAAGGCACTGGGCAGACGTTTACCATATAAAATTCAAGAGAAACAGGGAGAACAAGGAGTAGTTTTCACTTCAGTTGACTTTGTTCCTTTTCTTCTTGCTTGATTTCAACCAATTCCCTTGAGATTTAGTTGTAGAGATCCATTAATTGAATTGTATGCACTATTACCTAGTCCTACTTTGATCTGTATTTGCCAAAAATTAGTTTGTGGTCTGTGTTCTCCATTTCTGACCTTAGCAATGTGTGTGCCTTCATTCAAGCTTTGCTTTTTTGGAAATGCTCAAAAGAATCCAAAGAAGCTGCTCTAATCAGGGCCAGGTCAGCAGCAGTCAAGACTTTTATCCTGAGCCATAAGGGCTCCATAAGGAATAGGAACTGACTCCCTGTGAGGAAACTTCTAACATGTTTTCTTTCTCCCATCATCAAGTAAGACACGAAGAGAAGCTTCAGAAGGTCTGGCCATGAGAAATAACTCAAGGTTTATAACCAGCAGTAGTCAGCTGGAAAGCATAACTCATTGCTAAACTTTTTACGTGCAGCTGGAACAGACTGGTGTGGAATAGAGTATGCGAGGCAGGTGGGCACAAGAATACACACTATTCATTTCTGTATACCATTCTGGTTGGCTACTGAAGTAGAGCAGAAGATCATTAGATGCCAAGGACAGAGGCTGCAAATATATCAAGAAAACCACTATCTGGGACACAATATTTGAGAAAAGAACATGTAGACGTTCATGGCACCATGCTGAAAATCTTGGTCATGTAAGAGGCGTAAGAGATGGCTCTTGAGACTGGAGAGGCAAAAGCTGCAGAATATTTTCCTCACCTATTCCATCTCCCAAAACATGTTGCTTAAACTGACACGAGAGTCTCCCAGCTTTCCTACTTGAAGCAGGCAGCAAGTTAAGAAGAAAACCACCCAACTTAGCCTCTGAGGAAAAAAAATGTGGATGCCTGTGTGAACCAAGAATGCTAGAAGTCACTGCAATTCTCTCTTGGTAAGGATACAGCTTGAGGATCTAATTCACTGAATTAAATAACACTGATTTTGTGTTTTTTTCTGTGGAGATGGCTGTCCAGGACTCTTTCTGTCTGCCTATGAATGGGGAGTTTCCCATTAACATCACCTCTGAAGCTACCCTGAAGGAGTGTCCACAAATGAAGCTCTAAAGTTAAAAACCATGGAGCAAGTTGCATCCTCACAGATGGACCTCAGGGACTGGAACAGATGGGAGCCAATAGAGCTCAGGGAGGACTAAAGACTCTTTAGTACAGATGGGCATGACTGATCTCACACAGAGTGAGCGCAGGTCAAAGTCTTGAAAAATCCCAAATTATTAGGGAATAGAATCCTTCATAAATATTTCCATGTTACTCCTGCAGGCAATGAGACTGCACACTTGAACAATGAGCTAATGGCAGGACTTTAATCAAACCATTCCCACAGAAATGCTAAGACACTTGAAACACAACTTGTTAGCCAAAATTCCTCCACACCAAGGTGGAAAATGAGCTTTGAAAGACATACCCACAAAGCAGACATTTCTCAGATGATGACGAACAGGCAGCTGTTGCTGCTGTATGCTGCTCTCAGCCCGAGTGGTAATAGCTACTGGCCTGAAGAACTAGTTAGCTCTCATTTATATCAGTGGAAAGCAGTGTCTCCACCGAAGTCAATATAGTTTCACTGGGGTAAGTGTGATCAAATTAGGCTCGATGTCCACAGACCTCAGTGTATTACTTGCCTTAGGGCAGGGGAATGAGAACAAAGGGCTCATATATTGGTATCTGTGTTTGGTCTGTAAAGTATTGCTCTCTCTTGCCCACCACATCTTTCAGTGACGGGCTATGTGGAGTCATATAATTAAAAAGCCATTTATGTTCAAGATTCCCACATCTCTGACGTATGCCTTGTCACAGCAGAAGAGTTAACTCTACACCCGAGAGATTTGAGCATCATGAAAAGATGGCTACCAGCAAAAATCACTCTGAAGTGAAAAAGGAGCGGGGGGGGGGAAGAGACACATACACAGGACAACCCGGAGATGTTACAAGAGCTCCATCAGAGCTGGCTCTGGGTACAAGCAAAGCAAATAGCTGCCCAAAAACAGCAGGGAGACAAAGGCACAGGAGCATTTCCCAGGTGTCCTACCCCTTGCCTGGCAGCAAAGCCAAGTTGATGGCCCTGTTGGTGGCAACTGGATTCAGGAAGGTGAAGGGCCAGCCTTCGAAACTACCTCTTGGACTCATATCAGTAGCCACAACCATCAAAGGTACTTTCATTTGCAGTGCTTCAGCCTGGAGTGTAAAACCTCCTGGGCAATGCTGGTGCTGGAGGCAGAATCCTGGGAAGAGACTGGTGATCCTGGAAGAGGACAACCACCACTGGTAAGGATCTCAGTATCCAGCCCTGGGAAAAGCCCACCTTCTGCTGGAGCAAAATGGTTGCCCGTTTGTATTTTTCCCCTATTCTGACTCTTACATGGTTAGCATCACACCATCCCCACCAGCTCTGGGGCAAAACACATAGGTGAACTTGTAACCAGGAACACACGCATGTATAAACATGCACCCCTTTTGTCAGCTGTAGCATTTTATAGCCCATGGGGGTGTAATAAGCCAGGGTTCGGTATCTGCCTCATGGTGTGATATAACTTTCAATCATGTTAATTAAATTAATATGACCCATGCTAATGAAAACCACAAAATACTATTTTGGTGTCCGTAAGCACACACATTTTGATAATATCAACTTGTCATTCTGATGTTCCTTTCTACACCAAATACTAGCAATGTAAACATATCTAACAGCGCTTCCATCATAACAAAGGAAATTCTGCATCAGCACCAGACTGAATGCAGACAGACTTGTATCAGCAGCAAGCTCCAGAAATATTCAGCCATACTAGGGGTCACCGAGTCTTCTACAAATGCTCCTCCTATCTAATCTTTTTAATCTACTTTTAAGGTATAGTTTTGGCTCATGTTTTGGTTTAGGTTGGGTTTTTTTTTTTTTTATTATTATTATTCTTTCCCTGCATGATTAGCCATCCAGGAAATGTTTAAATTACAAAATCATAAGGTTTAAAAGATTTATAGATCAAATTATATTAACCTAATGCAATAGGCCAGCCATACGGAAATTAGAAGTCTTTATATTATATTTTGGTTATTAAGTTGCTCCCTTTATACTGTTTGTATGTAACAGCAAGGTTTTGCTGTCTGATGTCAGAACCCGCAGAGTCACCAAGAAAAAAAAAATGACTTAGTCCTTGGTTCAAAGAAATAATAGGTTACTAGCATAATTAATTTTATGTTTAATTACTGCAGAATGAAACAATTCAACAATATCCAATCAATCCTTGGAATGACAGAACAGAAGGTCAGCAGTTGCTAAGTCAATTGTTTTGAAAGAGAAATTTATGTCAGGTTCTCTTTTATGTGCTGGAGAAAGAAATTGGATAAAAGTGGTCAAGCAAACATTAATTAATTGTATAAATGTAATCCCGTTGTCATGCAAAAATCACAGAGACTCCAGGCACAGCATGCGAGACACTGGGTACACATCAGTCAAGAATATCTAGAAATGGTGTCCTCAACTTAAAACAATAATAACGAAAGAAAGGAGAGAAACCATGAAAGTTTGAAAGCCAGACCAGTTTTCAAACTGGCGCTCAGAGGCACATTTGTATAAGCTGACAGGCTCAGGCTGGTGCCTATACAGAGAGGTCCATGCCACCATGAAGTCTGACCCTGCTTAGCTGCTTGGTGGCAAGCCTCAGAGGTGGCAGCTTCCCCCTGTCTTTCCTCAGATTAGAGAGCCAAGCCAGTAAAAGAGAATTTCATGTAAACTAAAGGCCCCATCCAAGTTAATTGGGTTCAGAATTGCCAACTCCCAGTTGATTTTTTTTCCCCCTCTGAACCTCCAGGTATTCAGCAGTTTTATTTTCCTGCAGCACTAGTTTTTAGAGTTACACAGCTACGTGTTCCCATTTTGCCTTGAAATACCTGTTCCTGCTTCCTTACTCCCAAGGAAGTTTTGCATTTCAGAGTCCTCACCTGCAATTTCCATCGTTTTCCAAGTATTGCTGATCAGGTGTATTCAAGATCGGGATTGCCAGGTTGGCTCAGCCATCTTCTGACCCACGGTTTCATGTCTGCTGTACCACTCTCCTTTCCAATACTTGCTGATGGCACCAGAAACCACTCTCTATCATGACCTCTTTCTTCCTTTAAAACCAACTCGTGAACTAGCCTGTTATTTTGTGCTTCTATTATTATTAACCAGCCTATTATTTTGTGCTTCTATTATCACCTGTCAGCTGGGGTCTGCAGGGGGAAGACCTAGTGGTGCAGTCATTAGTGCATTAACTGAACGTGCTTATGAGGTCCATGAAAGTCTGGCATTTGTGTTGGCCTTGATGTCTTGTTAAGGCAGGTCTGTACCGACATCTGGTGTTCTTTACTCTTTTGCTCTAATGGTATGACCCCAGTTTATTGATAATCAGGGTAACAGAAGCATTAGAAATCATTGAATCTATTTGTCACCATGCCCTATTTACCTAAATCCTCTTTTAATCCATTTTTGCACAAAATCCAGTTGGGTAATTGGCTGCATGTAGAGCACAGGAGCGCAGGTTCTCTGCCTGTAGAAGACTTCCTTCAGCCCCTACACCAATGTCAAATTATTGTTGGCAGCCAGGGGAGGACAGTGCTTCATTGTTAAACATGGCTGTTAAGATGCAGTCTTTCATGTAAACCAAACAGAGCTGCATTATGAACCAATTTTTACACCTATAATAGGAGGCGACCCCAGGGCATACTGGATAATCCAGCCTTGAGCTCTCCAGCTTGCAAATAGCATTTGAATGTGCATCCAGTGCATTGTGAAGGTGATCCTTGCAGCAGCTCTGTGATGTTTTGATAGCTTCTTTCTGGGGCACCTAGCTGGTGTTGAAAAGGGGACACAGACAATCTCCATCTTGTTCCACAGCTCAACCCAATTCCATGATGGGAAACCAGACAGATAGGGAAGGAGGAATGAATGATGAACTCTGCAGCACCACACTGGCATTCCTAAGCTTCATCCAGGGTTTGGCTCTTATTTTTCCATGGGAGATGCCAAAAGCTTTCCAGATTAAGCAAATATACAGCTGTATACTTGTTTTAAATGTATATATTATAGGAGGACCCAGAAGATGGCAACAAGTGGGAAGAGTATGCCATCCAAAAGCCCTTGTGACGTTGCTATGGTTATGCATGGTAAACAATGCTACGGAAAAAGTTACTGAGATTGAGCAGGGGCTGATTTTGAATCTTAGCAGAGCAGCCAGTTTAAACTTCTACAACACAAGTGCTTTAATGGTGTAATGAAAATACGAGGGGGGCTACACAATTTCCTTCTTCAAACTGTAACTTTGCAAGAGGTTGAACACAAGTGCTTTTTGTACAGAAGGATGCTTAACACAAAAGGCATAGGCATTGACAACAGTTGTTTCAAAACATTCTCCTAGAGAGCTTTTTTCATGGTTTTGCTATGCTCAAGTCTGGACCAATGATGCCAGCACTACTAATCTTTGAAATGAGAGGGTTTACGTTGGGAGTGTTGACATAACCTTAGCTACAGCAGGAAAAAAAAGGGTACTAGAAGATGGAAATGTATATTTTTGGAAATAGATTTCATTCTGACAACCCTATAACAAACAAGTGAAATTTTAATACTGTGCTTCGATGAAAAATGAGCTGCTGAATAAACACCAGACTAATTCATAAAGAGCAAACTCAGCCTAATATTTCTTGAACTGTCCAAAAAATTCCATTGATCACTAGTGATGCTGTAAATAGAAAATTCCTGCCATTTTCAAAGGAGCCAGGAGAATCTCATTGGGGTTTGCCTATCAAACTCTTAGACACTTTTGAAGCTCCCAGGCTAAAACATAATAAATCAAATATGAAATCGTATAGTGTTGGGCTGGGGTGGAACCTATGATTATGTGGTCTATTCCTGGGATTGTTTTATTTTTTGTGAAGTATTTAGTTTCTACTTAATTACTGTGTCCTCCACCAAAAAGTCAAACATCCCTCCCTTGATCAATCAGCTGTTTGGGTAGAAGTGCACAAATACTTCAAATACTAGCAATTAGACCATTCTCCAGTTTAGTACCAATGTATGATACTGTATTCACTTCTTGGAAAACTAAATCCATGTCATGCCCAATGTTAAAATAAAATGTCATACTCTTGGGGCCAGGTCCCTGCCCCCTGTTATTCTTTGTGATTTCTTAAACAGAGTTACGAAAACAGAAAGGTATCAGATATACTGCATTAACTACATGCTAAGGCAAAAAGAGCAAATGATATTCAATATTGAATGGATATTTATATAACCCTAAAAGCTGAGGATCCTTCACTGTATTTTTCCGATTTGGGGTTGTTGGCTTGTTGGGCTTTTTTTATCAAGGAATTCCTTTTTCCTTGAACATTTCAAAGCTGATAATTTTTGCCAATTTTCTCCACTGTCAATCCTATTCCCTTCCTAGCTACAGAACACTGAAGCTGCTCAGCATCCCAAAAACTAAATATATAAAATATATAGTACATAAAATAGAGAGCTACTTGGGCTAAGCACAGAAATGAGTGGCATGTTTCCTTTTATAAAATTAAAGCCCTTTTGTTTCTTCCATCCAGCTACCCTGCCCCTAAACCTTAACCCACCACCCCAGGGCACCAGGGAAGTTTGGACCTTCAATTTACCACTCAGGCTACCAGCAGTGGGTCCTTGCTAGTGAAAAGCCAGCTTTATTCTGCTGCTCTCCCTCTGTTTAAAGCAAGCTGCTTCCCACCACCGTGCCAACGTTCCCGTCTTTCTCTAGCACAAAACAGTCTATGCTGCTAACTGTTTGATTTGTAAGCCAGGGAGGCTACCGTGAATACCTCACCTTGGGGTAAAACACCAATAAAATTAAGGTAGCTTTGGTAAGGGGAGTCATTTACTTCTATTAGCATCTCAAGTTTAAGCTGGTGGGGGAGTTTGGGATGATTTCATGTTAGGCAGAGTTAAAACCCAAGCTGTCCAGTTGCAGAGCTATTTTAACCCAAACTAACATCTTTCCCACACTTCTCCCTTGTAGCACAGACATGCTTTTGACTGACAAGTTCTCCCTCACTACTTTTTATTCCTGTCCTTGCATTTGTTTTCCTCTTCCCAGAAAACTCTCTGGCATATAACATCTGTCCTTTTTTCCCTTTTATTTTTTTGTAGTAAGGGAAAATATATCATTTTCAACTGTCCCAGAAGCCAGTGCCCCTTGCTTACCTCCATTCTTTCCCCCAAATCCCACACTCAAGTACTAAAAGCATCCTTTTACAGCTGAAGAGGGAAAGAAGCAGATGATGTAGGTGTCCAAACCAGCACTGAACACAGAAAAAGCCCTTGCCATGCTTCTTTAAGTCAGCTTTTTATACTGAGAAATAACACAGCTGTGACTTAACCCAGGCTGCAGCAGGCTTTCTCGTTCTTAAGTGTTGCCTTCTGGAATCACTCAAAACTTTTGCTTCCTTCTCTGTATGCAAACAAGGACGAGTCTCTTAACATAAATGTTAAAGATTTGCATATTTACAGTTCAGAGCTGCTCTGTTAATTCTTTTGAAATGCAAGCACATAAAGCCTCCTGAACCGCTCCCATAGACAGCCGGGCTGTGCTTCCCATCACCTGCCCTACAGCCTTATTCTGAACCCCTGTAAGAGCTGATGTAAACATAATTTATACTACTTTGGAGCTGGATCCATTTGTTCAGGAACGTGTATGTCAAATTCTTTCATTCCTATACTGCACAATCCAAAGTTTTCATAGGTCAGGGCACGAATCTTTATGTGTATACACACACGCATGTTATAATGTTCTCATCTGTATAACAGCTCATGTGTAAGCTTTTTCCTTCTTTTTCCTTTCAAAGGATGGGAAAAGTTTATTTTAATGTAGGTCTCAGTCTTCAGCACCATACTTCAGAGAGAGTGATAGGTTAGCATGCCTCGGTTTAAGTTTATGAACTGACAGCCCACTTTCAATGACAAAAGAAAATGTAACCTAGGCTGGTTTTCAACCACTGATTGTCAGATCCCATGTTCAATATGTCATATGGAGTACACTTCATTAAGGACTGAATTACTTTACTTGTAACATGAGCTAAATTAAAGTCAACGTCAGGCTGCATAAATCACCAATTTAAATGTATCAGTAAGTGCATTGAAACAGTCATCATCACCCTGTGCCCTAAAATAACCCAAAAATCTGGGCTTCATTTTTATACATTGTAAGGATGACAGATAGGAGATTTTTTGTTCTTTGCCAGGGCACACAATTTTACTGTCAGAAACTACTGAACTTTTAAGGAATAGCAATGGCTCGGTAACACCTCTCTGACGATGTATTTCATGGTGCTGTGAATTCAGAGCTCACAAGGAACAGACCCGGAGCATCCATCAGGCTGTCATAGGAGTCCTTCATTATACTGAGAGAGTGAAATTTGGTATCCTGCCTGTTTAAGGAAGGGTATGGAAAGACACAATCCTGGGAACACTTGCACAGTCACCAGGGCAGGGCCCCTTGGGTCAGCCCCTGCATGACACAGCTCAAGTCAATGGGGTATTACAGGATTTAAGTAGACAGTTTTCCCACCAAGATATTTTTCTACTACAAGAGGTGGAAAAAGCTATATGAAAAGGAAGTAGTTGGTAAGGAAAGATGCGCCAGTGCCTCATCTGTTATAATCCAGGACATAACCCCCTCCTCTCGCAGCAGTTTTACTTCAGTGCAGCCCCATTGGTTAAAGTACCACTTTTTGTCTACACTGAGCTGAGAACGTATCTAAGTCTCCTAGACCAGCTGTGAAATTTTGGGGAAGGCCGTGGCTGGCCAGAGCCATGGAAGACATTTCCAGATGACAATGGGTGGCAGCAATAATTAGCACAAAGGGCCAATTCTTCACGCCCATTGCCCAAGTCATGAAAATGCCTCTGAAGTCTGAGAAAATATATCAGTGTAAGACTGGTGAACGCAAGAAAAGAATTAGACTCTACATTGCTTCTTCATATTTATTCCAGCTGCTTGAACAGTGGATTAATTTCTGTTAAATAAGTAAACTAAATTTACTTATTAAAAAGTAAATAAGACTTGTCTGCTCTTTTCAATAGATCTTTCATGTGTTTTTAACTTGAGAGGAAGATGAGAAGTGAAATAGTAAAGAGGCATTTTTTGCTGGTCTGCTTGCCATCTGGATCTCTCTAGGCCCTGGCATCTGCAGGAGAGGAAGGAAAAAAAATCAAAGTATTCCTGGAAGGAAGAAGAGGCTGCTACCTAGCAAACAAATGGAAGAGAGAAACCCGGAACTGATGAGAAAGGAGAAGGGGAAATGTGAAATTCATTTATTTAGCCTCCTAGTGCAGATTTCTTAGCATGCCCCTTAACTTTCTGATCTCTTTGTTTTCTTGAGCATGATGATTTTCATGCCTTCTATTCTTTTTTCCTCGCATTTTAGTTTGATGTTCATTCTCCACAAGCTTCCTGCATATGTCAGCATGAAACAATAGGCTCTCATTACACTTGGCTTCTTTCATCTCCTTCAGACACTGACCTACATTTGTTCTGTTTTTGTCAGTGTGGAAACATTTTCCCGCATCAGTTTGTTAAAAAAATAAAATAAATCACATGTTCCATATTACCAACCATGTTCTGTTGTCTAGAGTATTTACTCTGCATAGTCTTGAAACGCAATTTCAATTAAATTGAGAAGTCCTGTGGTACTAAGATACCTGGTTGGAGTTGAAGCTTTACTCTCTTTGGAAGTGTTAGCCGAGCATGGGGAACTATACCTCAGTGACCGTCAAATCATGTACTATCATTGTGGAATTAATCAAAATGCATGTGCATCACCAGTGTGGTGGGAGTGAGACCTCACCACGTGTATATCGTGACCAAGCACATGGCAAGTTGCAAGAAAAATTTCTTCCACTCTACAGTTGCATACCCTCCTTTCACACTGATGGGTTGCTCGTGTTGATCTGATAACACAGCACCATTCTGGTGATTCTTATTTTTCCATCAGACAACTTGGTCAATTTTCTCAAAGAAAGTGGCAATGAGTTGGCTTGATTCTTCCCAGTCCAACACAGCAGGAAAGATAGAAGTGCAGAGTCATTTATAAGAGGATGGAAGATATTCTCTGCTTGATGACTTTGGGAATTCCAAGCAACATTGATGCATTTTCTAGATCCAAGCCATGACCTCAATGCATGCAGTACTGTCAGAAACCTACAGCCACTTCCACAGCACATTGTAGAAGCTGCTGAAGTACTCTGTCTTTATCTTAGCTGCAGAACAGTTTGCTCAACACAACCTTTCCCAACTTCTTACATGTGTGCGCTAGCTTGAGGATCTTGAGGATTCACAACATCTGCCTTAACTGCTGACTTTGGAGCAGTGATTCCAGACACGCACCATCAAGTATAGAACTAGGATAAAGGTGCCTTTCCCACCAGGCACTCATGGACACTGACAGAAAGCATCTTTTGCTGAGAAAGTGTATAAAGCTCAAGAAAGTGAAGACAGAACATGAGCAGTTGAACAAAAGCCAGTATCTGATCATACCAACCACATGCTTTGCTACACTCACCCTGCAAAAAAGCAGATGCAGCAGGTTTTATCCTAGCACTTCCAAACAGCAATGCAAATAAATACAGTGCTGATGCACAAAGAGCTAGAATTTTGGTAACATGGTGGTTTGGCAGAACAATCCTGGTAATCTATCATCTGGAAACATGTCACGTTTGACCTTGGTCTCATAAACCAGGGGCTGAGCATACTTCAACCCACCCTAGTTTGTGGGAACGCCTATGGCATAAGTATTGCACTGCCTTCCTGAAGACAATAATTTTTAAAACACTATTTTTCAGCTTTCTGTTTGTTGGCCCAAGGAAAAACAGCACAATAATTGAATATTTATGGAAGAGGAAAGCCAAAGCATCTACAACTTGAACATTCAGGCAGCCTCAGCTGCTGGATAGGCATGTATAAAGCTTAAAAATGCCAAACCAACAGAATTTGCTTGCCCAAATGCTTAGTTTCAGGACCACACATCTCTAAGATGCAGCAGAGCTGTGCTGTTGGCCAAAGCCAGTGTGAAAACTGGTAGCAGACAGTTGCAAACACTCTTGCCGTGTGGCATGTTCAACCAAACTGCCTTTAATGAAACTGACTTGCACCTGAAGCTTCACCAAAATAGACCTCCTGACAGTGATCTGATGGCAGCTTTACACACAGGGAACTGGGCAGGAGGCTGAAGCCAGCTATACAAATGCTGCCAGCCCTTGAGCTACCAAGCACAGATCTGAAGAGCCTGAGGGAAAGGAGTAGTAGAAAGGGGCTGCAAGGCATAGACCTTCTTCTGGGTCTGAACCACAGCATGGGCCCCTCATGTTCAAAAGGTCAAGACTGCTGCTGACCCTAAGGAACATCACTTTGGAAGCACTGAAGCACAAACCACTGTCCTCTGCTGTCCGGCACACTCTCTGCAATAAGGCACAGGCGGTCCCACTGTGACACATGGACTTCTGTGCTTCCTTGGGACAGGAGCAAACATAGCCATGCAGTACAGTTTTGACCCTTACAACCATCTATCTCTCTAAGATGCAACAACCTCAGGAAAGAGATTTCTCAATTAATTAATCATCATAGTAAGCTTGGTAATCGGGCATTTAGAAAAGTATGTATGTTCCTTTTTGATTACAGAATGCACTTCAGGAGCCGTATTCTAATATCTCCTGATTGCGGATCCCATTAGAAGCTGCTTACCATGTAAGCTTTTCAGCCCCAGTTAAAAATATATTCTTTGGAGACACTTCAACTCTTTTTCCATTTAAGCGTACAGAAAGATGACATACTTACTCATGAATGATGGCAGGCCAAAGGGGTCTTTCAAGTCTTAAATCACCGGACATATCAAATAAAGTTTTAATGCTAAGTTAGGTGAAACCTGGAAGATAGAGTGGCTTGTTCCTCCCTGCAAAAGCTTTGCACTACCAGCCAGAAACCATAAAGCAACTTCAACAGGCAAGGTCAGAATTTTCCTCATATGGGAAGACCTCATGCTCAGTATGAAGACCGCCTTTGAAAAAGCACATACCACCCTGAGCTATCCCTTATGTGGCCTCATGCATGCCAAGTCACACATGCCATTGAACTCACATAAGAAGTGACATGCAGGGCGACTTCTGGCATACTGGAGGAGACAGGTATTTTGGAAAACACTCGCAGATGTGTCCCCATAAAAGAGTAGACCTCTGATATATACTCTTCCCTTTATAATGGTGATAAGCCCAAAATAGTAACTATCTGAAGACCTACTATTCTTAATTCAATTCCTCTCTCCCTTACCCCAAACATGGGAATGATTGGGTCCCAGTGAGGACCTTCTTATTCTGGCTTGTCTCCATGTGCAACAGATTTAGTGCCTCAGCCAGAAACCACAACTCTCAATGCTATTGCCCCACACTGAGCTCCTGACAAGTACCATAGACTTTTATAACTGATTAGGAGATTATTTTGGCTCGCCTTGCACTTGCATAGGTGATTTCTAATGAATGCATAGTGCTTTGGTATATGATGCCAGCTACAAGCTCTTTATTAGCATTTACTGGTATTAGGTAACATTTTGAATTGACAGGACAAATCACTCGTAACCCCAAAGGACTCTTGCAAGATTTATAAAATATTTATGTAGAGGAACCACTGCACTGAAGTTCACAATGACGTCTTTCCTTGTCCTAAGCAGGTGAAAGGCAGCAGGCAGACACCTCAGCACATATACATCCCATGTAAAAATGGTTTGCGAAAATAAACCCAAGTAAGTAATGACAACTTGATGGGATTCAACTGGAGGAAACGACATGGCTGTTGAGAAATGTGCAGTGAGGTCAGAGGACTGTCTTAGCCACATCAACGTAGTGCTCACCAGGAGGAGGTTGCGTGTATATGAGCAAGGACCAGATGCCAATAAAAATGGCAGTGGTGAGAAGCACAATCTCATTTTCACCAGCAGAAAAGTGTGTGGTCCCCCAGCCCAAGATGGCACAAAGATAATGTCAAACAAGCCCACATCTAGGATGAACAGATATTTGCTTTTGGTGACTAGCTTTGCTGAAACAAGGTTTCCATGCTTTTGGGAGATTGCTTTGCAGAGCGTCATGGCCACCTCTGCTGTGGGTACTCAGCCATTCCTCATTACATAGTCTGCAGATATTAAAAGATGTGCCAATCCAGCCATCTGAGGGTAGGAAAACAAGAAGCATGCCTGTCAGTGCAGCTCTGCTCCAGATAAGGATACAGCAATTATCAGGTTCAGCTGAATCCCTCAGCAACACAAGATGTAAACCTCAATTCCTATTAATAGTCACTCTAGATCTGTCTCTTCTGTCTTCCATTTTCCCTCCTCTTAACCTCCTGTCTAGTAAAGGTCAGGCTTGCTCAGCCATGGAAAAATCCTCTTTTGCAAGTCCTTGATTGGAGGCAAGCTAAGACAACAGGCCAGGTATAGAGTGGTACAACGGAGCAACATTTACGTGTGCTGAGCATCTGGTCTGATTCCTTTAAAGCCCTCAACAAGCAAAAATATTGCAAAGTGATTTTATAGCAAGTGAGCTGTAAGCATCAGAAGCTGAGTTGTCTTATCTTCTGCTGGTTTTATTTTCCTCCCCTCTCTTACTTCCCCATTTGTGTACATTTATATTTTTCATTTGTTTGGCTTTAATAATGAACAGGGTGGGACTTAAACAATAAAGCTTCAGAGCTACTACCTAGGAGTAGTTCCTTCTATCACAGCAAGGTCGTTTAATACCATCTGAGAGAGTGACAAGCAGGGTATTTCCTTTTTTCTGCCCTCCTTTAAAGGACTCTAGAATTTAAACAGAATAAAGTAAAAAGGACCAAAGTAAAGATGCATTTCAGTATTAGCATCTGAACTGCAGTTACCTTCAAAAATAAAAAAGGATGTGCTGTATATTCAGCTACACAAAGAAATTATGCAGAGATTTCTATGCTTTGTTCAGCTGAATCACAGAAAGCTTAAGGTTACTCTACACAGGCTCAGAAGGCCAGGATTTCACTGCACCTTGAAGCACAGAAGCCCATTTTCCAGAGGTTTCAATGGGAATAAAACATGCAGTCTGCACCCATACAATGCTGGGAGAGAAAGGCAACCAACCTCAGCACCCCCAGCTTGGGGTTTTATGTCCACCAAGCAGAGCCTGTGCAATCAGACAAGTGCAGAGCACCCTACGAGCCCAGCTCACAACCTGACATCTCAGAATCACCACAGAAGTGGTGGAGGGAAAGCTGTGTTTTACCTCCAGCACATTCTGTTGCTACAAAAGTGTAAGACTTTTTAGCCCATCTGAACAAAGATCAGCAGACATGTGCTGCCAAAGCCTCAACCCACCACCTCATCAGCCCTTTCCCGGGTGAAGGTGGAAGAGGGCAAATGATGTCCATTTCCATAAGTGGAGGTATCTTTTTGGCTAGAGCCACCGCAGAAGTATGCTGCTGCATCTCAACCTGAGGGTAAAACAGACAAAGACTTACATTTCTACACTATTATCCAGAAAGTTGGATTAAAAAAAAATTAAAAAATTAAAAAATAAAAATAAGAAATGGCACAGAAGGAAGAGGCCAGCCCAGACCTCAGGGGCCAGTCCCTCAGCTGGTGTGAATTAGTCAAGCTCCTTCAATACAATTAGAGCCATTTACTCCCACTGAAAAGCTACTTTAGAAAAATGGAAGCCTAAAAAGACAGTATCAGGGTCCAGATTTCAAATTCTCTCCCTAGCCAGACTTCCAGATGGTATCAATATGCCTGGACAGCCCAGAAAGCCTAACCAGATCTCAAGTCCCTCATTGCAATGCTTTGAATGGTGGTGCAGCACAAGGAAGAACCTGACCTGCCTTGTTTTAATCAGGTGGAGAAGAAAAAGATCAAGGCACTTTGCCATTGCTATGGCTTCAAGACAGTGACCAAAATTAAAACAGCATCTAATTTTAATTAATGGGCTCCTGTCAACAGCCCTTTCCTCTCTCCTCCTCTACGATAGTGGCATCAGAAGAAAATTGCCAAATCTAGTGCAAAGGCTGACAACCTTCATAAAAAGGTCTTTGTATGCAAAGCTTTAAGAGGAAGCACAACTCAAGCCTCACCAAAAAAAAAAATCAACTACCAAAAAAAAAGACATCAGCATGTTTTTCCAAGTGTTTTGCTTGGTCTGAATGGGTTTATTTTTCCTGCAGTGCTGTGAGTGCAGCACTGACTGTCTCGCAGCGAGAGCCCAGCTAAGGCAACTGCCAGCATGTCATAAAGAAATCAGGTAACAGGAGGAACGGGTCCACAAAGCATGAGAGCTCATCCATCTTCAGCTGAAAACTCCCTTCAAGACCAGCCCTTTCTGTGACTCCCAGTTACTTAACTTATTCAAATGCCCTTTCTTCCCGACACACAAGACCACACAGCATCTAACCTGTGGATTGTGCTATCTCAACAAATGCCATCACGAGATGTTTTGGAAGATGATGCAGACAAGCAAACAGGAAAAGCCCTGTGATGGGCTGATAGGGGATAATCTGATCTCTCCTGAACAACTCTTCACCTTAATCCCAAAACTCACCTCCCAGCTTCAGCTGGTTTATTTTAGTTCAGTGGTTACTTTCTAAGAAAAATGACCATGTAGACATCATGCAAAACATAGAAGTAGCACTTAGTAACTACCTGGGATAGACAGCACCTGAAGAGGTTTGATGCTTAACTTCCACTTGACACATGGACATTATTCCAAAGTCACTTAGACCTGCTTAAAAACGTGGTTTATTTCTACCAGCAAGGGAATTAATTTAATCAGCTGGAGCTTTCTTTAGTCTCCTCCTTTAATAAGCCTGCAATTTCTCCTGATTACCTCCTGTGTTTCCTGCCCTAAGTACCCAGCAGAAAACTCAGGACAGTAGCTATCACATCCACTATTAAAGTTCCTGAAGTCAGGAGGACCAAAGCTATACCACACAGCTACCAGTCCCACTATTAAGTTATGCATAGTGCTACTCACTACATCCCTTCCACAGAAGAGTCTTTATTTAGATAAACCACACACAAATGATTCATCATAGAGCACAAACCTATTTACATATTTTCAAGCACATTGGGAGGTCGTTTCCTGACAAAACAAAGACATTTTAAGGCATATTTGCTGTCTGTGTTTCCGCATGTTAAGAAAAATTTTGATTACAGGCAGTAATTAATTGATCACATACAGCGCGCGTGCTTTGGAATTGCTGTGAATGAAATTGCATTGAAAACATCCTAACAAGGACATCCCCAAATATTTGAAAACAGACAGAGCTGCAAAATGAATGCTGAATGTCATTCAAAGCTGATAATAACCATCATTCAATGCCAGTAAACAAATAAACAAAACCTTTTGGGCTAACAATTATTGAAAGAGTTTTAAATTGCTGATTACTATCGTAATATGTGTAATGGAGAACAGCTGAATTTTTGAATGCTATGAAGAGCTTGCTCAAGTCGCAAGGACCATTTTGTATATGGGTGATTTACATTCCTTTGTGTACACTGGTATGTATATCTAAAAAAGAAATCAAAATTATATGCCCATCCCTAATGGGAAACATAAAAGCAAAGGTCTATTAATGTTGTGAACTCTTTCTCTTCTCCAGTAGACAAAGGATAAGCCCATATTTCTCTAAGTCCTCTTTCTGAAATCCTGATATTCCAGTTAACATTAACTTCATGGAAAATTCCCAAAGGTAAATGGAAACTAACTTTCTCCAAAACAAACAAAAACCCAAATACACCAAAACAAAGAAACCACCAGAGGTAACATGAGAACAACGAGGGATGCTGTAGGAAAGCCTGCAACCAAAGCAACTACTTTAAACATCAGTAACTCACCCCCAAGAGCTGGAAGAAGGTTTATGCTCACAACATAGAGGAGAACCTGGTTCTCAAGCTTCCTCTGCCTCGGAGATGCTTTTCTACCCTTGTGAAAGGGAGAGTAATTGGGAGAGCCGTCATGGGACATGTAAGGCATAGGCCATGTAGAGGTTTGTTTGGGACAGCTGAGATGGCTGCAAAACCCCAGAGGTGGTGGGAATAGCTCTTAGATACTGGCCTTCCCAAGCAGGATAAAGCACCAAGACCCCATGCTCATTCTCCTGATAAACAGGAACATAAAGGCTACAAAAAAGGTTTATTAGATTTGAAAAGAAGCAACAAGCCACAGGGAACAGAAGCTCCACTGTCCCTTATTCTTTAGTGGCAGTATTGCACTTAGGGTTGCATTTGCAAGCGGAGCTCTGGCAGGACTGCAAGATAGGGTACATATGGTAAGGATCAGGGTCAGAGCTGCAGGCAAAGGGATCATTTATTGCTGGAAACTGGGATCAGTCATCTCTTTTGGTTCCAGTGCCCAGCTATTCAGGGAGGAGGACTTAAACCTACCCTACCATAGGCAACAAGTTTCATTTCATCTACACTGCTATCCAACATAACATTAAGATATTTAAGGTTATAGTCTCTGGCAGAGAGTGATGGTGATTAAAGGATGCATAAAGTCACATCTTTACCTTCTTACGTGGAGCAATCCTGTCCAGCAGGATTTCTGCAGAGCCAGAAAAATAGTACCACACAAGAAGGAAAATAACTGATTAATCCTGTTTCCTCGAGTTTGTTTTGCTCTCACCCCTGCTTTGCATCAGTCCTTGTTGAGTTCAACCATAACTCAGTACCCCATACAAATAATTCCAGAAACAAAGAGATGAACTCCTTAGCCTGAAGTCACAGTAGAACAAGCCCACAGAGAGATTAACTAGATGCTTCCAGCCCAGCTAGTCTTAATGGACATCACCTGATGGTAAGTAAGAAACTAGCCATGGCCATCTCTCAGAGGTTAATCTGACACCTTATGGAGGAAAGCTGAAGGTCCTTGGGCCGTTTGTTTCTGCATTTATTTTTAGTTTTTTTATTTTAATTACTTTTTTTAAGGGCTAGGGTGCTCTAGACCAGTAATTTAACCTGCTAGGAGAAAAAATAAGCTGGAGCAAGTAAATCATCTGAAAACAACCTAGAAGATAAGGCCAGGCTGGACAGAGCCTTGGGTGACATGGTTTAGTGGGAGGTGTCCCTGCCCATGGCTGGGGGGTTGGAACTAGATGATATTAAGGTCCTTTCCAACCCTAACTATTCTATGAGTCTATGATTCTATAATGAGAAAATGTGGACTGGCCCGCACAGACTTTTTCCAAGAACAGATATTATCAAACTAATAGAATTTCCTCCTATGATAACATTACAGTCTGCACAGAAAGAACAGTAAGTATGGCATACCACAGCTTCAGTAAGCTCTTTCTTATGAAATTCTCATAAGCAAATTAAGAAAACATGGTCTTGATAAAACTATTTAAGGATAAGTGTAAAGCAATTTCTTAAAGCCATTCCCAGAAAGGGGTTCTCTACAATTCCCAGCTGCAATGGCAAAAGTGTTCTCCTGGGTCAGTCCCAGTCCTGGCCACTATTTCCATGAGTGCTCCAGCAAATAGGATAGAATACATTTATTAAGATTGCAGAGGGGACCAAGTTAGGAGGATCTGTAAGGACCAGAATAGAACTCAAAACTGGAGAAGCAACATGAAGAAGAAAACAATGAAATTAAAGGCTCTGTACTTTAGCAGGATGACTAACCGAACTAAGAACAAGATAGAAAGACCTCAGGATCCCCTTCTTTCTGGAGACTCTCTGATTTTAGCCCTGCTGTCTCACAAGAAATCCCTTAAGCCCCTATGGGTTAGCACATCTTGAACAAGGGGCTCACCCTCCTGTGGCAATAATTTAGGGACTACCTGGTAAGAAAAAAATACCCCAACAAAACCCTACTTTTCAGTCTCAGAAATGTGGAAGAAAGATGGGAAATGCTAATGTACTTACAGAAAAAAATAAGCTGCTAGTCTCTTCCCAATGTTTTTGACCATCTGTTGTACACAAATACCCACTCAGCTGGCTGGCCTCATGGACCTGCCATGGTATCCCTGTGTCACAAAGGCTCTGAAACCTGCATGGCAGCAAAGTTTGGTGGGGTTGTCCTCCCTACCTCCTTGATAAGGGCTGGAGGAGCCTTGGTGTTCTCCAGTAACTACATCTTATCATTGCTCCCTGGGATTTAAGCATGTTTATTATGTGTGTACAAAAGCTAAGCTCTGCTCGGTCGGGGCCCACGGGCTCAGTGCTTCCTGGTAGATGGAGACATACCCCAGTCCCTTCGGGTAGGTTTCCTTTGTAGAGCAGGCAAGAGGTAGACTTGTGGCAAACAACATTACCCGTAAGTAATTTTCCCTTGCTTTATATAAGCAAATGCCTTTGATATACAACAATCCCCGACATGTTCAGGTTACATGCTTATTTTAAGATCTTTTGTTTACTTTATGATCTTCATAGGTCATTGACATCCCATTTAGCTCTGGTGACCCTGTTTATACAATCGCAATATACATTAAAAAGCGTTCCTTTGGATAACATTAACATTCTTGATCTTAATCCATCACATGGGCTAACAATAGCTCTAGCTCAGATGTGTACGTAACTGTTAAAAGCTTTAATGTAGAATCCAATACACATATCGAGTGGGAGAGGCCTGATCAAACAGATTGGCTTTCTTTTTTCCATTCTAAGTGGTAGAGGATCCAGAACTATGTAAACTCTCACAAAATGCACTGCAGGACCTCTCCAGCCACCACTCAGTGCAATTAGATTCCCTGGAAAGCTCATTTTTAACTCTCCCCCCGCCCCAACTCCAGTGCATGACGCTGTTGCTGAAGCGCTCAACCACAACCACCTCCAGGAGCTTCAGTTCCTGCTGTTCTCCCACTTGCTGAAAACACAAATCAGTGCCAACCTGGCATTTAGCAACCTCTCCTGGCAGAGGAGCAAAACTTGCCTGATATCACCCTAATGGCTGCAATTTCCTGTTCCTGATGGGCCAGGAGCACCTACCGGCACATTCATCAGGAACCTATGCAGCTTGTTGGGTATTTGCTAAGTCATCCGACGTTTCTCCACTACTGATTGCTATATTCCCCACCTGCACTGGGGACATCTGGAAGGCCACTGTGGGATCTGAGATTTGAGCAAGCTCTGGGCTTCCCCTAAGGCTGTTATGTCCAAAAGACCTAAACAACCCCAAAATGTACCCTCTTTCCCTCTGCAAAACTCTGGTAACCTCCAGTGAATCGGTGCTTAGTGATGGGAGGTCATTGGTATGTGCCAAGTAGCTCCTGCGGAAACCAGCAAGTCCATAGGAAAATCAGCCAGGATGGCTTGAAACCACCAAGAAAACAAACATGGTCTTCTTGAATGCTGAAGCAGTGGTAGGCCTTTGGTAGTATCATGGCAGCAGTGTCCAGCTGTGAAACCGAGAAAGACCATGACAAAGGAGAGTTAGACTTTTTTTGATGTTACTGGGCCTGGTGATGATAATACCAGATGTTAATACACAGTAGGAAAACATAAAAAATTCTGTGCTTTTTTTCTGTGTTTGGGTCTGACTCAATTTAAAGAGATGGAGTCCAAACAGGACCTTACAAACCAGCCTTCAGCCCTCTGTTTTTTTGGTCTAGTCCAGGAGTGGCTATTTCTGTGTACATGAAGAACGGGACCTGATGACCTCTCAAGCTCTCCTCCAGCACCACTTGCCATGACCTCTGCAACATAGCTTCTACAGTAGCTCCTGACATTTGAGAAATATCCACCTTATAAACATGATGGAATTCACAAAATGTGGCCGTACCTAGGGCGAGATGACCATTCTTTTTTGTCTTTCTTCTCTTTTTTTTCGTTCCCTTTTCCATAGGTTCCAAAAACGACATTTTGGCAAGCACATTAACGTCTTTGGGGCTCAGCCCATATTTCCCAGGAGACTGGGTTCAGTTGCAGGGTAAAAGCAGAAAAAAGCACTAATAAAACATCAGACATAGTTGCCACGACACACCAAAGGCAGGATGAATACGCTGAAGAGGACATGCCAGATGAGGAGAAAGGAGAGCTGGAGGCCACGAGAGCAGTGGCGAGAGCCAAGCGGCGTGTCCTTGGGTCAGATGGTTGCTGCAACAGCTCCAGCACCTTTGAGTTGTGCCAGCTGTCCCACTGCCAAACCCTCTGTCATGTCACCGATTCCTGGGGAAATAGGACCGATCTGGGAAATTCAGGGTGAGGGCTGACTGCAGGAGCTGGGCTGCAGAGGGAGACTGCCAGCACCCCTGGTGCCTTTGCAACTCCTACATAGCAATGAACAGCATCCTTAAAGAAGGAGATCCTGGCGCAGGAAGGCAAAACGGCACATGATATCACTATTGACCAGCAGTGATATCATCTTGTTTGCTTAAATATAGGTAGTTTTGATTCCTGGTTATGAGTAACTGGCACATCAGCACTCCAGTCAGACAGAGCCACACAAACTCCAGCACTGTGATGCACTTTGGGCACAAAGGTTTCCCTCCTTATAAATGACGGCTTCTTTCTATCTTATTTGTTGATTTTATAGGTCTGTTGTTCTTCTGAATGCAAACTAAAGTTTGTTCAAGTTGCACAATAGTGAAATCTTAATTAAAATAAGATACTTAATTAAAAAAGAGACAAAAAAATACCCATAAAAATTCTGAGGGAATAAAGCAAATTCTTCCACACATGAATTTAAAAAGTAAACTTGCATCTAGTCAAAACCATAGATTTCAAACCATAACTGAACAAATGACTGAAAAAGGGTAAATTTATAAAATTAGGCAGGATGCAGCTTTGCTCAGTGGTGCAGTGCTGAGGGATAAGGACCCAGGATGTCTGTGTACACAATGTCCAAGGGTCAGCTCTACATGGATGTATGTGCTACAAGTGCAGAGATAGCAGTGCTGGTCCCTCGGATGTTCCTCAGCAATGGCACCTTATTCCCAGCTGCCAATACCCCAGTACTCACCAAGCCATTTGGAACCAGAAGTAATTAGTTAATTGTTTATTCCTTACAATGGACACTTTTAGGATGCATGTCATCTGTCCCAGAGCAAACTGAGATCAAAATTTGCAAAGGGCAAACTGCCCTGAATTGAGACACAGGATTTTTTGCAGCTGATGGTGCATCAAGAAGCAACAGAGCTAAAACCCCAGTTCCTCTCTGGCAGGACCAGGTTGCCAATAGGGTTAAGCATGGCACAGGCATCCCTTTCGAGCGCAAGTGCAGAGGCAGTTTTCAGCGCACATTTAAAGACCTGCACTGGCATGTTCATGGAAGTCAGGAACAGGGGTGAAGTGAGAGCACAACTGTCCAGTCCCCCAGTTTCCCTCCAGAAATGATATCTTTTGATGTCCACAGAGAAGTTCAGGGTTCGGGCAAACCCAGAACTCAGAGACAATGTCTGTGGAGTAGGAAATGAACCTGCCAGTTTGGCTTTGCCAAAACCATAATTTAAAATGCTATAAACTGATTTCACACAGCTCTGTTCAACACCTCCGAGCGGACTGAACCATGATGTTATTTAAGATCCCCCCTGTCCTTTGTGAGCAAGTGCCACCAAACAAAATAAACAACCCAATGTTGAAAGGTTTCCCCTGCTTCACAGGAGAAAGGAAGAGCAGCAAATCATCACAGCGTCTGGCTCATACTCTCTGCTGAGCTCTGAGGCAGTTTTACTGACAGCATTTTTCCCAAGAAAGGTGAGAACAGTGGTTGAAGAGCTCTTTATAAATCTGGAGAGCTGTTCCCCCCAGGTCCTACCCCTCAGTGTGCAGAGCTCTCCAAAATACAGGTTCTATTTCCAGATACGTGGCTCAGCAACTATGGATGAACTAAGCTGCACCTTGAGAAAGGAGGACAGTTTTGAAGGAAATGAATGCTCTCCAGGATGTTTTCAGCTGATGAAACAAAGCTACAAGGAAAGCCAGAGAGTGGCACAGCAGTTTTTGGCTATCGTTTCAAATATTTATACTGGAATACAATCATTATCACTTCTACCATTTTCCTTCTGCTTGCTCCTACAGGGAATAGCATTAGGATGCCACTGCACTCCACTGCCATAATAATGAAGATGTCACTAATTTACCATTTAGACTTGACTGCCTATAAAACAGGAGGAGGAAATGGGCTGAGAGCATGATAAGAAGCAAACCCTGGTTTGAACACAAATATGCTTGAAGCTGGGAAAGGCAAAATTAAAGAGAATGAGCTGAAAGCATCTTTCCAGCCATTGGGCATTGCGGGGAACATGTGGGATTGTCCCAGGAGCACCAGCTGCAGGAGCAGACCCTGTGTCCCCAGAACACATAGTGTCATACACTGTCTGTGGTATTTCAATGCTTAGCAAGCAGTTCTTAGCCATTGTGTTTCTTCACAGATCTTTTGCCCAGGGAAGCTGTGAATGCTCCATCCCTGGCGGTGTTCAAGGCCAGGTTGGACAGAGCCTTGTGTGACATGGTTTAGTGTGAGGTGCCCCTGCTCATGGCAGGGGAGTTGAAACTAGATGATCTTAAGGTCCTTTCCAACCTGAACTATTCTGTGATTCTATGATCTGTCAATTTTTGCTACTAAGGCACTCTAGTGCTTCTGGAGTCCCAGTTAAGTAAATTATTGTAGTAAATATTTAAGTCTTAGGATGTGCTTAAAGCCCTGGTTGAGCAGAAAAGTCATACTAAAATTAGACTTTTTCAGGGGATGTTGATACCCCTGTTAAGGGAAAGAGATAGATGTATGAGAAGAAGGAGTCACACCAGAGCCAGTTCAGCCCTATCTCCTGATGAGAAAAACGGAGGGAGGGAGGAAAAGAGAAAGTGAGGGAGAGAGGAAAAGAGAAAAGGAGGGAGAGAGAACCTAACCCTTAAGTCTCACTCAGGTCAAGCTTCATGGTCAAATCTAGGAGCTGTAGAAGAATTGTTTTGGGGTCTCTGTTGCAAATTATACTAAACTGCCTGGCCTGTACAGAAAGAAACAGTTGCACCAGTGAAGACCAAGAACCACATCTCTAAATATTCAGCAGCCTCCGTGTTAGGATATTCACCTGGAAAGTAGGAGACATGAATTAAAACTGTTGCTCTCAATCAAAAGGAGGTCTGAGAAGAACTCTGACCATGCGATTGATGAAGCCGAGCCAAAGACCACAGCATCCACCCACCTTGGATTCCACAAGTAAAGCTAGACATGGCTTTTGAGAGCTGGCCAGCACCCCAGGGTGCTCAGAGTAGGAGGCACGAGCTTCTACCTCAGCTTGGAGGTGTGCCCCAAGAATAAATCACCTTCACAAAAACCTCCTGAGTATTTCCTTGAACTTGCCAAGTTTCCTCAAGATTTTCCAGGGATCCCAAATTCACCCAGGCTGTTTGAGCCTAGGAGTGTGAAATCTTATTTTCCAGTTCTTTGCTCAAATTTAATGAACCATCCCCTGTGTAACCTCCCTTGGAGAACATTTTGAAGCCCCATGTACTTCCCTCCCCCTCCACGGCCAGCACAGCCAGCATCTGGCAAGAACCCCAGTGCTTATCTTTCCAAACTGGGTTGCAAGTACTTCGTAAAACTACCCAGACACAAGTTACATTGAACCCTTCTTCTAGAGAAAAAGCCACCAAGAGATGACAAAAGTACAGCAAGGGCATCTATCTTGCTGTTTCTTCAGCAAGAAATTGCTAGAAAGCAATTTGAGCTCAATCTGAGCTACTACTCAGACTGAAGAGCCTCCGGGAACCTTGACGAATCTGCCCTTAAAATAATGCTCCATTTTCCACCTAACTACTACTGACTGATTAAATGAACCTCAGCATACAGCAGATCTTTGCTGCTGTTGTTATTTTCTGCATTACTGTTTTTTTGGATAAGATATACTTAGGGAAAACACTAGAGATCTCAATTAAGCAGCTGGGTGACTTATAAATATATATTTATGTTTGAAGCCTAAGTGGCCATTGGCTTCCCTACTGTTTTACTTAGCTAACAAAACAACTCTATCAAAGTAAGTATTATTCCAAAACCCAACTTCCTGTGCAGAATGCTCCCATGTGCTCCATCAGTCTGCTTCTCTGATGAACTACATCGTTTCTTATAAACTGTCCATGGCCCATAAATTTCCAAGCATAAAGGCTATTACTGTGCTGTGCAAATCTGCTGAGAATTTTACCCTTATAACTTCATTTCATTTGGGTACAAATGACTTTGGTAAGAAAGTTAATCTGCAAACTTTTTTTTTCCCCTCTCCTGTCTGCTGCTTTTGGGCTTATTTTGATAGGTAACACTTACTTGATTTAGTCCTGAGGTGGCCTTTGTTTTGACTGATTTCAGTTGGACTGCCTCTGCCTTGTATTGGCTTTCCCTAACTCAGGAAAAAACTCCTCAAATGTTCCTTTCCCCAAAAGATTAAAAACAAAATTTGCAATAAATGATTGATAAAAATAGAGCCGATTGGGGTTTTGGCCACCTACTAGATAAATATTGCAAATGTACTCTGTTTTGTGATCCAAACAGAAGACCCCTACCTATATTCAGGTATGGGAAGCAATAACTACTTTACAAAAATCTTTTCCCTTTCTGGCCCAAGCCACAGGGTGGTGGGAAACTGAGGATTTTTTGTGTGTGTGCATGCAAATGAAAACCTCTTATGAATGTTTTGCTCATTTTTAGCTCTCACAATTGCCTGTTTATGTTAGGACTCCTGTTGTCACATGGAGCGGACAGATCTTCAAACAAAGTGTAGTCTCCCTGTCCACCGAGGAGAAAGATGACTGGATTTTGCCATCGGGTGCAGTATGAGACTTGTGCTTCCCCTGGCTTAATTCCAATTTCCATAACAATACAATTTAGACTTGCTCAAGGCCATCAGAGAAGTGGGAGGGAGTGGGGGGGATGGGGGGAAGATGAAATAAGCCATAACTCTCATGGCTTTCTTCCTCCAAGCACCAAAAGCAGTCAATCAAAAGCAATATGGAAAAAAATAATGGGAATAGGGATGTTTTGATATCTTAATTCTGGAGACTTCTTGACTACCTTGTACTAATTTCATTATGCTCAATTTAAGGGGCTTTTTATTGATAGATACCCCAGGAAATATGACTTAGAAACAGCGTGCTACCTTGGGATATCACCAACCATTTGACATTGGGGAACTAAAACAAAAACAGATGTTTTAGGAAATAAGCAGCTTGAATATATCACTCATAAACCAATTAAAACTTTCTGTAGAAGTTGACATTTCCCATGAAGCAAGCAATGGGAGTAAACGCAAATCAGTTGGCTGCGAGCTACGGAGCAATTCCCAGACACAGATTCTTTTTTATTATTTTATTTCCTTTTTTTACTGCTTTGGAAATGATGCTTGGGTTTAAAAAAAGAAAGGTGTGATAAAGAAGCAGCCTCACCTTGTCGCTCTTGAACCCAGAATCTGTCTTTTCACCTTCACACTTCCATTCATTGCTCATTAAGCAAACAGCAAGATATTCCCACTATTGTTTGTCTTTTTGGCAGAGGAGTCTCTGCAATTTCAGGAGCAAGAATGCTCCAAAATAAGGCATGGGAAAAATTACTCTTTGTTTCAGGTATTTAGTTAAAAATAGTTTGTGAGTTCCTGAGAGTACTGAGGAAAATGAACAGTTTGGGGGTACTTTGCTTATTTTAAGCTTTTAAAAATTTAATCTCTTCTTGCTTTCTTTTCCCAGAATACTTTTTTTCTTTAATTTTATTTTGCAAAGCCAAGCAAAAACATCTAAGCTCATGCTTAACTTTAAGCATTAAAAAGTCAATGGGATTTAAGCATGTGTTTAAAGGCAAACATATGCTTTAGAGCTCTGCTGAATAGGAATGGTTTATTGAATCAAGGCTATAGACAGGTTAATAAAATGGGTTAATATATGCAATCTGGAAACAAAAATTAAACAACATGTTTCTGGAGTATGAGCATTATAAGCATTGCCTCGTTCTAGCTCAATTCCCTAAATTACTATTGGATTTGTAATGTCCTTGACACTGTCTCTCTCTCATTTCTTGAAGAAATGCAGATTATTGTACTAGATTATAATCAGCTAGCTAATGTACAGCTCAAAGCTTATGATTCTATCCAGAGCAATTCAGAACAATATGATCTTACTTCAAAAGGAGTTTATTCACCAAAATTCATTTTCAAAGAAAATCTGCCAAATCTTTTCCAGTGTCACATATCCATAATTCCCTCTGTATGGATACTCATGCGCTCTGAATAAGATGTAGAAAGTATTGTGCTATTTTTCAATATTTACTCCAGAATTAGTTCCACAATGGTGCTTATTGTATGACAAAAGATAAGAGTTTACACTCCCATCAGAGGTTTCTTTTAAATAGATCATAAAATTCATTGTGAATATTTAAGCCAAGAGTAATAACATGGTGTCATATACTCTCCCAGTATAATGCAGTAACGCTCTGCATTTTGACATCTGCCCAGACAGATGTTTAGAACGAAGTTCCTCAGATTCTTTCTTCTTTTTTTTTTTTAATTCTTTTTTTTTTTTTTTAAGTTGCATGGGAAAAAATCTGGGAATCATCTTTTATATCGAAGCTACTTAGTACAATTTAACTGTCAACAGTTTAATTAATTTGAATGTAGACTTACTGTGGAAGCCGACGACTCACATAAGCCTTCCACCAAAAAAATGGCAGAAAAAAAAGAAAAGCCTCACAAAATGTAGCCAGTGGCATCCTGCCCTCAGGAAGTCTATACATTTACAGGATGCACATACAGAGCAAATATCTAAAATGCCACAGATTACTTGTATAACTTTCTGCTGTTAACTCATCATCCTTAACACAGACAGCCCCAGCACCAACAGTCAATAGATGTTTTCCCACTGTATTCCTTCAGAAGAACTATGCTAATTCGTAGTTACTAATTATTTTGCCCGTAGCAGCACTGCTGATAAATATCAACACATATATCTACTTAAAGTAATTGCAGAGGGACCTTTTATTATAACTCCATGTCTTGTGATTTCTGGGGTTTAGATCCATGTTGAAACACGCACATGACCACATGCTGACTGCCAAGTTCATTGTAATGTGGAGCATGTTTCAGTGATAGTCCTTTAAACATAGCTGGATTTTTTTGAAGGGCTTGCTGGTTAGTTTATTTATTATGAAGATTTGTCAGCCAGCACAGTTAAGTTAATCAGTAAG
The DNA here is from genome assembly GCF_034315485.1 of Pezoporus occidentalis. NCBI lineage: Eukaryota > Metazoa > Chordata > Aves > Psittaciformes > Psittacidae > Pezoporus > Pezoporus occidentalis. Next base: position 9,981,310 of record NW_026912779.1, read on the forward strand.
CAATAAAAGATTTAAGTTCAGAGATATAAACTGGTTGATTTATTGTTCACAAAGGTTTTTGGCTTCTCAACAGGAACTCATGAAAACATGTTGCTATGGTTACTTTAGAAACCGATACCTTTTTATACCCTACTAATATATAGGAATTTGAGAGAGGAACCTATAGTTCCCAGGTACCTACACAGTATTTTCTTTTTTATTATTATTTTTAATTTAAAAAAAATTATTTTAATTTTAAATTTTTTAATTTTAATTTTTTATATTTTTCTGGGGGTTTTTCCTATGCAAACATGTAGACACCCAAAACTTGCTTTATTTTGAAATAAAGTCAGATCACTTTGCACGCGTCCTGCCTTGTTTAGGACTTCTGCAATCTTCAACAGAAACCAATCTGACCACATTGTTTTAAAAGCAAAGGTGCCGACCAAAGAGGTACTCACGGCAGCAATGTTGTTGCATTACAATCTTCTCCAGTATGCAAATCCAAAAGAAGAAAATTACAATGTCAAATACAGTTAAAATTGAATATAAACTGGTCTGCTGTCTTTCTTTTTTTCTATCCTACTGAACATGTCACCCAACTTCACTGGTAAATGTTATGCAAGTTTTTTTTTCCTCTAACTGTGGTAGTGATCACCTATCTGCTGAGCATGCAGTTTAATGTCAGCACAGGCTGGCTGGAATATGTACTGCATATGATTTTCCTAAAGGCTGATGTGATTGGGGTTCCCAGGGTCCAGCAGAGGCTCAGCCAGGTTTTCAAAAGCCACTATGGGCTCCATAGTCTTACTGCTGTATATTTAGGGGACACTTTTTAGAGGACGTGAAATTGCACTGAGATTTTAAGAGCTCGCTGGTTTTTAGGACCGGGACCAAAACTGGACAGCAAGAACTTCTGTCCATCTTGCACGCACCACTCATGCCATCAATATCTCAGTACCATCAAAAGTAACTCTACTTTCTGTCTGAAAAACATCTCCCAAGCCATGTGGACACATGTGAAGTTACATATATTCCCAAACCATTAATTACATTCACACTCAGGTTTGTACTGAAAATTCAGCTCCAGTCCTTGTGGAAGCAAAGGCAGCACTGGACCACAAGATCCACTCTGGATTCATCCTACAAAAAGGGCAGAGGTGTCACCTGGCATATAGATTATCAAATAAATAATGGTCAAGTGTGAATTGTAAGGTCAAAGATACTCTCTATCAAGGTGTTCTGATGACATCATCATAAACCCAGAGGGCAAAGCTCAGCTGGTTTATGATGTCAGCAGAAGGCTTCTCTGGGTTGCTGCCATAGTTCATGGACATTATTTTCTGTAACAGGTGGCACACACACTTACATCCCTGCTGAGCTCTGATCCATATTAGCCTTCTTTTCATGTGTACATAGATATTTTATCTTGCATATATATGTAGTGCACATATTTTGCACATCTACACATTAAATTTGCATCTATGTTTCATATATACACATATAATTTGTGTGTGTGCATATAAAACCTATTCTCAGATAGCAAAGTGAGCCAGGGAAGTGGGGCTGTTACCCCAGGCTGGGAAAAGCACAATAGGAGGGAAGAAGTTGTGGCCACCTCCCTGGGGAGCTGGAGCCCATACAGAATGGATACTTGATTTTTTTTTAAATGTTTTTAATTTTTTTTTAATTTTTATTATTTTGCAGAGGAGGCACAGCTACAAAGGATTTCCTAACCACTACAATCACTGAAGCTGGCAGCAGCCACAAGTCATTGATCTCTGAGGGATGCTGGATTTCCTCTACAAAGCAGCCGTGCAAAGGCTGGTGCCTACCTGACATGGGGCAAACAGCTATGGGGTAGGAAATACAGACAGAGCACAAAGCAGGCAGTAAAAAAGCTGGAAAATAAAACTTCTGCTCTGTTCCGTGGATCTAAAGATGGGGATCCCCAGCCCAGGACTGTGCATCCAGCTCCTTCCTGGGGAATGCGGCTCACATTTATTTTAGAGGCAGGCAGGCAGGAAAGCTACATCATCTGGTGGCTTTGGCAGAGCCAAAGCAGTATACCACAGCTGGATAGCTGATCTGTGTCTTTCGCCTCACTGAGAGGCCTACCACATGCTATGAAATGCTTTAATGTCCCCTTAACATGCTGTATAAATAATTTCCGTATCCATTCAGTGGTGCTCACATGTGGTCCTTTGAAAAAGTTAAGTAAAAATTACAATACCAATATATCTTTGAGATGAAACAATGACATTTATAGGTCACTGTAATCCACACATTAATTAATTTTTTTTCCAGCCTTCCATATGATCCATATGATGCCTCCTTATTGCTAAATTTGGCCGATGGAGCTGTGTTTTAATAAAAAGATAAGTTTTAAAACTGGACTTGGAGGAAGTCTCTTAGTCACTAAATATTTGAGCTAGCTCAGGAAGGGCAGGTAAATAAACTCACACTCACATAGCAAGCTACAGAGTCCCTTTCTGATGCAAACAAGGATTGAAAACACACAGCCCTGCGATGTCCAGCCACTACCACAAAACCCATCCATGCACCATGAGGGGTGAGAAATGCTCCTCCCATTTCTGCAGCTGGGGCTGGGATGCACCTGTACCTCCTCACTTGTGAATGGGGCTACCACGTGCTGTGCAGGAAGACTTGGGATGAGGAGGGGGAGAGCAGAGCCATGTGTGACACTTCCCTCTGCTCCCTGGGAAGCGGAAAGCACCGAGCTGCTGCTCCAGAAAAAAGGCAGCCTCTGCCCCAGCACTGTTGGGTTGCAGAGCCAGAACGCACTTTCTCACAAGGGGAATTGTGTGGAAAAGGTAAAGGATGGGTTCCACTAGGACTTACTTTTTTCCACCTTCCTCCCTCCAATGTGTTGATAACATCCATCTCCAGCTACATCCTCTATACCCATCCTACCTCAGTGTCAGTACTCGAGCCTGTTCTCAGGGGCTGCTCCTGATTTTTGTCTTACAGAGCTCCATAATGCAAGCACAAAGAGAAGGAGGCCTTCCAACTGCCTACAACTACATGTTTTGTGATTGAGGGGTTTGTTCTATTAGTGATGTGAGAGCCCTGATGTGATAATCTCCAACTAACAGTAAGGCATACATAAATCCCACTATGCAACAAAAGCAGTAAATTCATACGCTGCTTTTTTCCTTCATTAAAAAGTAGGTTACAAGCACTATGCAGAGGGTGTAGGTTCTAAGGAGACATCTGATCAGCTAGCTCTATCACTTCAAAAAACATTCACCACTTCTTTACATGCTTGAAGTAGAGTCTCGTAAGCCAAGGGTCTTTACTCTCATAAAACCGATGGGAAAGCTGCAAACCTCCTTACATGTTAAGGTGCCAGCAAGCCAAATGACATCCTAAAGAAGAGGCTTCAGTGCAGCCCTTCCCTTTCACACAGTTCCTTGTTTCTGTATCTTGTAGAAAATCCATTTTTTTATCAGCATGAAGTGCATAGCCTGGATTACAGGCTAGAGCGTAGCCTGTGAGTAAAGCAACGTAAGGGTATTTCTTTGCCCTCATGTGAAAGTTGCTCTTGGGTAATCTGTTAATAATAATCCTTGTGGAATTCCTTAAATTCTTGTGTAGAGATACAGAAAGAAATGTAGGTAGAGCTTCCTCAGGCAGCACATCAGGAAACATGATAAATAGGGCTGCATCGCTCAAATGTAGGATGAAGGAGAATTGCTGTTAAGTAGTCTAAATCCATCAAAACCCAATCATGGTATAAATTTCATGGCTTTCTGTTGAACCATGTGAACAGCACTGGTGGTTTTAATGAGCACCTTAGTGGGACTTTCGATCGATGGGAAACAGACACAGGTTGTACGATGCCGCCCAAGTAAATGCTCCATTAATAGTAGGAGAACAGCTCAGCCGGAACACAGTCCCAATATTTTCCATATGTTTAAAGATTTTTCTTGTCATTTTACACCACCCATTCAACCCAGCACATTTCATGATCAGTTTAGTGTGTGTGCACTGCACACAGGTACACAGGGAAAAAAACATGAAATGTACCTACCTATAGACATACACAACTGAATGCTACAAGTAAGAGAATTAAAAGTTGGGTGATTTGGAGGCTATTTAATTTGCCATGCAAAAAGTATGAAGGGCCATAACTTCAGTTAATATAAACTGGCTCTGAAGCAAATAAAACTGCCCTGACTTAGACCAGTTAAATATCTGTCCCAGAGATTTGGAATAGTGCAGCATGTGATGAGATTGCTGGGAAAGATTGTTGAGCACTGACAGGAGATTAAGATACCTCAATTTCGTTGAAAAATTGGCTGGAAAGAGGGTATGAAGCATTCACCATGAGCAGAAAGAAATCTCTCATTCTGCTCTCCAACCTGAATGACCATCTGTGCCACGGATGTCTTGCCTCATCAGGAGGGAAGTAAAGCGGTGGTGTCGCTTAAACAACTCAAAGAACAAAATAATATTTGAATCATAATTTCAAAAGCAGAAATTTGACAAAACCATGCTCTGAAGTGGCTACCTCTGGGAGAGGCACTGTCATATTAGGTAAGAAGATAACAAGTATCAGCAAAACAGAGGGTTAGTCCGTGCTCCTTCTTGGTTTCAGAATTATTGCTTTATATTTCTACTTTCCTAACAAATTATTCCATTGACACTACAAAGCAAAGGACTGAGAGTGAAGGATAATACACAAGAGAGCCCCTAGGCTGTTACTTTGGATTATAAGTATCTAATTTCAGTCATTTAAAGTAAATTCAGTTTTGTCAAAGGCTCCAGTCCAACCTATAAAACTCAGGTCCAGTGACATGCCTTGGAGGAACAGGGCTCCAAAAGGGAAAACAAACAGCTCCATTCAACTCTTTCAAAGGCCTTTTTTTATCTAACCATAAAGTTAATACCAACCTTCTTTGATTATGTGTACTGTAAGAGAATGAGTAGTTTCAGTTGCAAGGTGTTTTTTACACATGCCCTTGTTTTGTGTGGGGTTTTACACCCCCGGTAGAGAAACTTCCATAACTGAGCCCAAAAGGCAGCCAATGATGAGAAAGAGAGGGACAACGAGTTTTAAGAAAGCAATGTTTGTAAAGGATGATTAATATCTTGTTGCAACTATGTGCCATTTATGCTTGCACATACCTATCACATAGCCACCATGCTTATGTGAAAATAGAGCAAACCATGTCCAGCTCTCCTCTGCACTGGGGGTAATTTGGGGTTACCCCTATATTTCAGGGGACAACTTGAAATTTTCTGCTGGATTTTCCTCTGAACAGCAATAAACAGCCGTTCATAGGCCCTTGATAGCAACCAACATACAAATGTCCTGATATTCAGCTGCAGAAAGCGCAGCCTTGATTGAGTCCCCTTTTATTAAGGATTGGCCTTGGAGAGCTTTAATAAATCGGAGACTTCTGTACTCTGAATTGCACAGTTGACCCTCCCATACACTTGTAAGGTCAATCCTATTTTAGAAAGCAAATTTTTCACTAAGTTCCTCCTTGCTCTGGTCTGGGAGGAATTCCCCAAGCCAAAATTTGAAGTGTGGTATTTCAACCTGGGTACATACATTGAAAACACTTAAGCTACATATTAATTGCTTCTAGGACCTGAGCTAACTCAAGGGTTTCTCAGCTTGGGGGATATGAAGAGCAAGGTCAGAGCCCTTCCCTGGAAAGCTCTGTTTAGATCCTCTGTATTTCAGCATTCCCAGATTTACAGGGGAAAAAATATTGCTTGTTGACATGGAATAACTTACTGACATTGACACTGAATAAGCTTACTACCTGCATAAAATTTAGTTCATAAAGATAGCTTCAAGAAATAAAAAGTAAGGAATTGTGATGTTATTATTCCTAATAATAACAACAACGTTATTATTAATAATAATAATATTATTGCATAAGGGCTTTTGTAATTATAACAATTAAATGGTATTTAATCCTAAAGGCTGGCTAAGAATGACAAACTGCTCAAGCAACAACTCCTGTGTGCTAAAAGCTTACACTTCCCTTGATCAGATGATAACACAGCTCAGCAACATGGACATGAAGTCCAAATTGGAGCAGGCGTTTAAATACGCAACGAGAATTCCCATGGTTAGATGGACTAAAATATAGCTAAACATATAATATATATATAACAATATATATATATCACTGTACATCAGTGAGCAGTTAAGATTTTATAAAGCAAAAGCCATGGTGGTTTTAATCAAGAAATACACTAAAAATAATTGATTATTAGCATCACAATTTGCCTACCGAGGGGCTAATGTGGCTTAGAGGAGGGAGGCAAGTGGGGCAGGCTGCACTGATGTAAGGCCATAAAAAGTCCATTTGAAGCAGACTGGGGTCATATCCATTGCAAGGCTGCAGCCCATGCCGCCAAGGAGGTGGTTTTATGGCACGTTCCTCCGTCTCGCCTGCCTGGCCAGGGCTTTTTGTTAGTGCTGATGGGGTTGTGTCTGGTCCTCTTTGGTCAGAGGTGAGCAGATGCATTGCTTGGTTGGTGACGAGGGCCAAAGACCTTGCTCTGCTCTAATACAGAAGGTCCTTGGGCTGACTACATGTCTGCTCGCTTGGATGCTGAGAATGGCCTGCTAAAAATAAAAAGCCTGAGCCACTTCTCACTCTCTCCACCCTCGGTTTCTTCATTTCAAGAGTTTCCTACCCCTCATGCTGGGGAAAAAACAGGGTGCCTCTCCCAAAAGAAGGCAAAAGCCCCCAGCTACAGAGTGCTGCCAGGCTGTTTAGACACAGGTAGGCTTCCTGGTTATGTAGTTAAGTGTCCAAGAGCTGCAACTCTGTTTAACCTGTTTTATTCTGTGCCAATTTTCTCCCATGGAGCACGCCCCCCCCCCAAAAAAAAAGAGACCATCCTGAGCTGTAACTGTTGTAACTGCTCTGCCTCTCACAGAGGAGGAATGCCCCCAGCGTGAGAACATTTTGCCTCCAGCACTCACATTATATAAACAAGATAAGATGTCCTTCCAAACCAGCCCTCAGGCCTTGTGGCCGGGCAGGGGGAAGGAAGCTGGGAGGGGAACCACAGCACAGCAGCCCCTGCCAGGCTTGGGAACAGGGAGGTTAAAAAGGTTCCTTCTTCCTTCCCAGGACAAAGATCTCCACCTTGGCTGTTCCCACCACTTCCAGGAACTTGCCTGGACAATGGCTGTCTGCAAAGAGCATGTTGCAGGACCTCAAGCTGCCATCTCTATAGATGTGGAGGGACTTTCCTCTGCTCCAAAATGAGCCATTCTTATCTGCTATTTCCTGGTGTAAACAATATGCTTCTTACTGAGCACCTGGTGTTTCCTGTACCAATGGGTGCATACACCAGCCACATGTCTCTGCATGACAGAAAGATTTGGTAAAGCACCACAGGTCTGTCCATGGGTGGACATCAAATAGGAGATTACATGGCAATGATAGAAAAATCAGGTTCTCTTACCATAAGGAGAACTGAACTGCACATTCTAGTCACTCTCATCTGCAATCCTGAAGCTGAGCTAAAGACCAAAAACAACTGCCTGAGCTGGTGGTATGGTAATGGCCAGCTGAGGAGAGGAAATCCCTTACATCCTCCAGCTGCCATGGGATAGTGTCCTCCACCAGATGAACATGGTGGCACTAAAAGGAGAGAACATCACCTCTCAAGCCACAGCTGCCAGGTTCAACAGAGATGCAAGAGCAGATACTAAATGGAGCAGACATCTTACCTTTCAATTTTGGCTTGTACCCCTTTCTGGTATGGATGGGAACACTGATTCAGGAGAAGAGCTGGTCACAGTTTAGCAGAAATCCCACAACAGGCATTCACTGCCTTTCAGGATTGTCCTATTCAAATGCAAGTCCTGGCTCTGATTCAGTGGCCAAGCAACTCCTCAAACTCAGCAGAAAGTTAGATCCGGGTCCAAACCAGGGCTCTGCCTCCTCAACATCTCCCTAATTACTGCCAAAGAGCATCAGTGCAAGTAACAAACCGTTAACAAGTTCCCATAAAGAAAACATTTTGTAAGAGAAGGAGGTTAAAGGGAGGACTAATTTGCCAGGTAGGAGGTTTTAATGCCATCAGGGAAGATGTTACTGATCCCTTCATTAACAAGGCCTGTTGTTAATTCTGCTCTGGGCAAAGAAACTGTAAGATAAGGCAAAAAAAAGGAAAGCGCAATCCAGCCAGAAAAGAGATTTTAGGTGATGATTTCCATTTCTGCTGAGGTCTGGGTTTGTATCGTGGCAAAGAAATGCTGAGTTTTACTCCTATGCTGGGTGTGCCAGCCTCATTGCTGCTCATCACAAAAAGAAATATACCCATGGAAATAAAGGTATATATAGGCTATCCCATGGGACTTGGAAGGGAGGTGGAAATCCCGCTCACGGGAACTGTGAGAGCAGCATATTAGAAGAAACTAGACCCACTTTTTCATCACCAGTTTGATGGTCCCAGCAGCCAGAGGTGGCAACTCAAACCCTGGGCAGCAACTCACCTCAACAGCTCAGGGGACAAGAAAGCCACCAAGCATCTTCCATCAGTGGGGAAACTGAGGCACCCCAAGGCAGTTTGCCCTTCCAGGGGTCTGTCAATTCTATCTGATTGCCCACCCCTGACTCTGCATCACCCCAGTGTGCCCCTAGAAGCCAAAATCCCACTGACTTTTGGTTAGATTTGTGTTTGGATGCAATAGGTACCCTGCAAGAGTAAGGTGGCTGCATCGGTCTGAGTGATGATTAGCACATCAAAAGACATTGAAAAGGGAAGTACGTTGTTAATTTACTCTGGTAAAAGACAGTGACAAACTGCAGGGGGTTTTGTCCTTTATATCCATCTAGGGCACCAGTGGGGGATGGGGGAGGAAAGGGTTATTTGAGCACAGGAGTCTTTGCAGGGAGCTTCCTAGGCTTGGTAAAAAAGCCTCTGGCTGAAGTTTATGTTTCTGGTGTGTGAGATATCAGGAACTAAATAAGAGCAGGCTAAATCCACCAGTGCTAGATGCTGGTCAGTGCCAGGCAGGGATCACTGCACCTGTCTGCACATGCTGCCCTTGTGCCATCATCATAGAATCATAGAATAGTTAGGGTTGGAAAGGACCTTAAGATCATCTAGCTCCACCCCCCCCTTCCCCCGCCATGGGCAGGGACACCTCACACTAAACCATGTCACCCAAGGCTTCATCCAACCTGGCCTTGAACACTGCCAAGGATGGAGCATTCACAGCTTCCCTGGGCAAAGAGCTGAGCACTTCAGTAGCGAACTGATTTTACAGCTCTAAAGACACTATAGCTTCTATGAGTACATGACTCAAATTGGGCCTTACAATCACTTTCATCCCCCAAAAGTAAGCTTCAGAGATTGCAGTCTCCATCTGAGCCCTGTTCTCCTCCACCCCCTTCCCATATGTACGTTTGCCCAAGAACTCGCTTTGATCTCTGAGCAACATGGATGTCGTTCAGGAAAAGTTATTGAGTGAGTCACCGGGTTGGGATCTGCTGTCAGCTCATCCTCCTCCAGGTAGGCTGAGGAGCGAGCAGCACAAAAGCTGATCCAGGGGTTAAACTAGATTAGCCCCTGAAGAGCAAGCCCCTTTACTGCTTGAGGGTCTTCAGCATCTTCAGCTGGGTTTGCCAGAAATGCCAAGCTGCAACTCAGCTGTTTGGCCTCTGCACTAAAGAGCAGTGCTAGGAATTACTTTGAAGGGTTAATCTGTATATAAACCCCTGCAGTATGGTGGATTTCAAAAAGCACTCCTGTTGCTTACAAATTTGCTTCTCCAAGCTAGACACAGTAATTGGAGAGTGGGAGTGACAACCTAAACCTTGTCTTGAACTGCCAGCTGGTGAATTCCCTATAAGAGGTATCTTATCATTCCCTCCTGAAGAAGAAAAAAATCCCCCACAAACCTGAACAGCCAGAACTGCAGCAGAACCAGACCTGAAATTTAGGACTGAGAGGACAAGATTTATTTCTACCCTCTCAAATGGATGCAAGAGTTAACAAAGCAATTTAAGCCTCCACTTCTACTAACATTTATTTTCCTTTCTATGCAAATGCATTTATTTTCTCTAGATGCTAGCCCTGCAAACCACCGTTCAAGTGACAGGTCCGTTGACACATGAGGTTTAACAACTCTACCTTCACACCTTAGGAATTACTGTTACAGAAAAGGCACAGTCTCTGACAGAAGTTACAGCTCGCCCAACATCTCAACATCTATTAGCTTTGCTAAAGCTAGATCCACTCCTACCTTTGCAAGTGTTGAACACACTGGGTTTACTTCCGTGAACTCAATCTGAGACAGTAGGAAAAGTACATTTAAATTTATAGCGGCTAGCATTGAATGTCACATACAGATAAGTGGGACTTACATCTTCACAGTCTGGTACTACCCTCGCAAACATGTTGCTGGGGGGAATTGGCTCCAGTGATTATGCATTACCTAGAAATTGAAATAGATTGAGTAGACTATAATAAATACATGCCAGAAAAAAAAAAATATAAAGAATGTGTGGGAATGCTTATACTTTATCTTCACATTTCTTAGTAAAATAACTTCCTTATGGTGTAATCAAAAATGGAAAGCCAGCACCTAACTAAATTAAGTGCTGCAAACATTAATAATGGTTAAAATCACCATTCAATTTATTTTTATACTGGATGATCTTCAAAGTTGTAGATTGAGAATTGCTGAAACCTTTTAGGGATTTGTTTCTCAAATCAGAATTCTTCAGAGAAGCAAACGTTAGCTTGAACTTTTACATCTAAAAATCCTTAGCGAAAGGAAATAGATGTATTTAAAAATGAAAAAGAAAAAGGAAAAGAAAAACTTTCAAAGTTCCCTTGATAATTACAGATGGTTTAATCTTTGGAACCTATTATATGTTCATTTTCCCTTCAGCATTAATTATACATAATTACCACCACTTTACCCATACTCTTTCAAAACGAAATCTGTTTACATTTTTCGCCTACGTTATATCAATGAATGATTTTTAGCGCAGTTTGTCGAGAAATGGGGCTCCTCTTTACCCTCCGAAGGAGAAGGGGAGCCCGTGCGCGGCAAACCGGTTTTATTTAAGTTCCTTTAATATAGCTTAATTACTTTTAAACTCTGGAAGCAATTAGGTTATCACCCTTTGAAGTGTGGCAGACAAGTGGCGGTGCCGGGAGGAGAAGGCGCGGCGCTGCTCGGTGCTTGCGCGGCGCGCAGGGGCAGGCGCAGCCGCAGCCGCGGAGCGGGCCCTGGGGGAGACACTGGAAGGCCGGGGCTGGCGTAGCTGGGAGCTCCCTGAGAGATGCCGGTCCTACGGGAAGAGCGGCTGGGGAAATCGTAACTCACGTTCTGCTGGGAAGAGGGATTCTGGTTAAGGCTGAGAGCTGCGCTGATGCTGGGAAAGATTGAGGAGGATTGCTCGCACTTTTCAACCTTGTAATTTCACCCTGCGCACAAACCACGAAATTGTATGGCTCTATTCGCCCTCTCTTTTATTTTTTTGCCCTTCTTTCTCTTTGTTTTTCCCCTCTTTCCCGCGTCGTAGCTCGCTGTCAGGTGTTTTTATTCCCGGCCGTGCAGGAATCAAAGCTCTTGTGAGGCTGACACACGATCGCCCTGGGTAGGGACGATGGGCGGCAGCGGGTGCGGGGCCGCTCCTCGGTGTCCCCCCTCACAAGGAGCATTTCCACAAGGGCTTGGAGGGGGGGCTTGATCATTTATTATCCATGGGGCTCTTGCACCCCGTTATTTCATCTCCGTGTTCCCCTTTGAGGGTGCTACAGGCAGGGAGACAGCAAAAAGAGGGGGCACACACACATCCCGACCCCAAACCCTGCGCGCCCGGCAGCAGCTCCTCTTTTTGCATGTCATGTTTATAACCTGGTGGAAACCAAGACTGATATTTGTGGTCGGGAGAAGATGACTTTCACCTCTCCGGATCACTCTCTTAAATAAAAAAGAATTGACCAGCTATGGGCGTAAGCATTTATCTTGAGTTTGCGGTCATTATCTTTATTATATAGCCTCAGCAATAAATAAATCTGGTAGTTACTACCCCACAATAAACCTGTAGTATATGGGACACCTTACTATTACTTTCTTAACAATCTGCCATCTCTTCACCTCTAAATCTTCCTTGTCTGCCCGCACGGGTCGCTCCCTCTCCGCAGGTGCGGAGCCTCAGCGCCGTTGTCTCCACCCCGCCGGCCCTGCCCTCTCCTGTCCCCTTTTTGCACTGATTCCTCCCAAAAAGGCTGCCCCTTGGCCCCGCAGGTGCCAGCACTGCCCGCGGGCTGCCTTCAGCACAGTGCCCTGGGTCGGCATCCCCGAGGTGGGTGTCCCTCTGTGGGCATCCCCCGATGGCTATACCCTTATGAGCAAACCCCAGCTCAGAGTCCTCCTGTGCGCATCCCCGGGGTGTTTTTTCCCCTTAGGCAGCCCCCAGGTGGGTGAGCCCCCATGGGTACCCCCCCTGAGCACCCATAGCCCAGTGGGGCGCATCCCCCAGGTGGGACTCAACCCCTTTTGGGGATTACACACACGCACACACCCGCTAATATACCTCCCCCTGGCTTTCTACCCCGCATTCCGGCCAGTGGGGTGCGAGGGAAAGGGGAACCCACTGGGGTGCTCCTCTCTTCCCGGGGGGTGCCCCCCCCCCCCCCCCCCTTTTTCTTTTTGGAGGAGGAGAAAATGCCCCAAAGCTGAGGCTCAGCAGTGAAGGGAAGCGCTGCCGCTGCGCCGGGGAGCCCTCACCTCGGCTGCTTGCTTTTCTGGGTTTTTATTTTTCCCTATTCCATAGGTAAATGTCCACGCAATAATATTTATTTACAGTCAGGATGCTGCGCGTATGTTTCTTTTAATTGTATTTTACCAGGGTGATTCCTTCTTGCCTTTAAAACAAGCGGCTTGGAAAAATATTCCCATTTGGGGCGAGGGGTAAAGGAGGGGGAAGGAGGGGGGGCGTTTTTATTTATACCTTTGACATTTAAAAGAGCATAATTAATTTGTCCTGCTTGCATTAACATTGTTGAGGAAGGTTTCAGAAAGCTAACCAGCAAAGGGAAGGGGGGAGGAAAAATAGAAGCTCGCCTAGAAAGCTTAGTATTTTTTTTTTCTCTTTCAGATGTGTAATCAATCATTCGAGTAGGAGGCAGCAAAATTGTAAAGATTCGATAGATTAAAATGCAAATGAAAGGTAGAAAAAGAAACATTAACATGGCAATCAAAGATTTAATAATCGTAAATCACGGTGGGGTTTTTTTGTTGCAGCTGCAGTTTGTGTGTTTTTTATGTTTTAATCATGTTCGTTCTATAAATAAATAATTTCTGAAACGAGACTAATTTTTCACTATTTTAACCGTGGGCTATGGCACTAAATGTATTTTTTTTTTTAAGTATGGAACTCCAGATTGCAAACTATCAGACCAGAAAAGGGGAAAAAATAGCTAAGTTGGATTAGTTCACATCTGAAATTTCAAGTGCAGTGTCTTCGCCCCATTGCTTCGCAGTGCCGACTGCTTTACTTTCCAATTGAAATCCTTATAAAGTTTATTTGGAAACGTGGATGTTTATGTAAAAGCAGACGAGCGGCGTTTCTTTACAAGGCTAACGGTAGCGCCAACCCTCATTCCTGGAGGAAATATAGAAAGATAAAATATATATATATATGCACACACAAATATATAGGGAAAAGAGCAATATCACTTAGGCTGTAAGTGTATTGCTTCCAAACTAAAGCGTTGCTAAATTTCCAAGGGAAGGATGAAGGGGGGAAACCTGGGGAGAGAGCTGATCAATGAAGGAAGGACGAGCTGGAGAGGATTTGCTCTCTGCCCTCGGTTTAGAGCTGCGCGTTGAAGGGAGGGAACCATTGGGGCTGCCTGGGATGGCTGTGCCAACCTCAGCATCGCCTTGCCCTGGCTCACATAGGCTCGGCTTTGATTCCTGCAAGTCCCAGGTTTAGGGGTGCACCAGCTTATCCTCTGGGAAAGCGGCTGGGAAATAATTCTTTTAACTTTTGGACGCAGCAGATGGAGTTCATTTTGTGAGGCGAGGAGCGGGGGAAGGAGTTAATCTTTACTCCGTTGGTAATCTTTATAGATCTGGGGAGAGAGAAGGGAGAGGGGGAAAGAGCCCCTCTGGCTGCTCAGGTTCGGGGAGTTTCAGCAGCGCTTCCCTCGCTATAAAGCTCTCGACGTCGCTTCTCTGCGGTGAAAATAAGCTGGTAAAAAACAATTAAATGAGGGGAACGAGCAGCTTTTCTGAGCCCTCCTCCTCCTCCCCGTCCCCCCGTCACTCCCTTCCGGGGCTCCCGTCACCCGCTCCCTACGAGGGGCAGCCTCCGCCGGGCCCCGCGCATCCTCCGCGGCCGAGCTCCGCGGGGATCAGCTGTTGAAGGGGCCCTGCGGAGCCCCAGAGCAGCCCTCAACCCCGCCCCTCCGGGCAGGTACGCGGCCAAACGCTTCGGGATCGGGGGGGGGGGGGGCGGATAGGAGCATTGGTGTACCAAGTGTTTTTTCCCACCCAAATACTATTAAACCCATTTGAATTTTTAATTCTCTTTTTCATCCCCTCCCCAGATGGGGTGTCCCACAAGGACGGGCCCGCCCGGGGGTGCCCTTGCCCCGCACGCCGGCTGCCGGGGCCGCGCTCCGGGCGCTGCCCGGGACTTGTTGTCTGCCAGGCGGGGACCGGGGCCCTGGGGGGGGGGGGGGGGGGGGTCCGGGGGGGGCACCGCCTCCCGCAGCCCCTGACCCCGGCATGCACGGCGCGGCTCCATTGATCATCCCGGCCCGCCACCCCCTCCCTTTATGAGATAATGCAATTACAAACATCAATAAGGAGCTGCGAGGGGAATCATTATGCGGTGACAGTGATAAATGACGGTGCAGAAATAGCATGCTTTTTTTTTTTTTTTCCTTTTTTTTTTTTTTTCCCCTAACAATCCAGGGGCTTTGGGGGCTGAGCGCAGTCACCAAGGTAACAGATGACATCCAAAATGGCACCAAAGGAAAAAAAATGAACAGTCTTTCTTTTGCCTTTCACTCTTTTCCCCCTGCTCTTCCAAAAGAGTTACTTGGGGCTTTAGAAGCAGCTGCCACACAGGCATGCGGTTATTTCCACACGCATTAAAGAGACGGCGAAGGTTTGCTGGCTGTCACACACAAAGCGGCAGCCCGGCCCGGAGCTGAGCAGCCACCTCCAGGCAGCACCTCGGAGGCAGCAGGGGGGGTCCCCGCACCGCTCACGATCGTGACGCGTTCCGCACCGCACCGCGCAGACCGACCCGGCCCGGCCTGCGCCCAGGGTCCGCCGCCTGTGCCCGCCGCTCGGGGAGCGCGGCTTTGCTCTTATGTATACATAATATATATATGTGTTATCATCCTGGGCGGCACAACAAGGTCAGGGGAGAGGGTAAACACAGTGTTCCACGCGGGCTCAGGACGCGCGGAGGTCTGGGACTTTCCGCGCCGCAGCGCAGAGGGTAGGAATATTCACCGCGTGTCCGAAAAGTGCCGCTTCTGAGCCCAAAAGTACCTGCGGCCGCAGTAGGCACGGCCGGGCCGGCAGGGCAGGCACCCCCGTCACCAGCCTCTCTGCCCGCCCGCTTGATGCTCCCCATAAAAACCCCAACCCTTGTGGGGTGCCGGAACCCACTCCAGGGCAGGGCAGGCCCCGCGCAGCCATGCGCGCAAATACCGCGCTAACGGTTCTGTCTCCCCGTCCCTCCGCCCGCGCCCCTGTGAGGAGGAAGTAAAGCTTTGCGCTCCCCTTGCGCGGCACTGCGCGCACGCGGCTCCGAGGGAAGCTGTGCTGGGCGGGGGGCTGTGCAAAGGGGAAAAATTAGGGGGGCTCAAATAAAGAAAAAAAAAAAGGAGGGGAGGGGGAGCGGGGAGGAAACCGAAGCCCCTCCGGGGGTCGCACAAACTTTGGGCCTGCGGCGCGCAATGTCCGCAGAACTGCGCGGGCGACCGAGGAGCCCCCAACACCCCCCACCCCCCGCGGCACTCTCCAGAGCCCCCAAGAGATGGCAGTCGAAGCCGGCTTTCCTCCTCCTCCTCCTCTTCCTCCTCCTCCTCCTCCTGCTCCTCCGCGGCGGGCAGCGGCAGGACAGCGAGGCAGCGAGGCCCCCTCCTCTCCCCACATCCGCGCCCTCTCCCGAACTCCGCCGCCCTCCGCGCAGCGCCGCGCAGCGAGGAGTGCGCTCCCTCGGGGCGCGCAGTCCCCGACGCCGGGGCGCTGAGGCGCAGCCGGGCGGCCTCTCCCGACCCCCATCCCCAACCCTCCCCCCCGGCCTCCCCCGGTGCGGTGAAAGGAGGTAGCTAGGAAACAGCGAGCAGCCCGAAAAGGCGGAATTTCCAACGTGTAAAATGTTCTTAACGGAGCCATTGAGAGAGTGCAATAAGGCGTGAGGGGGAACTAATCTCCCCATTTAAATGTTTGTGGCAATTTTATCTAAATGAATTTTAATGCTAAACGAGGGATAATTCCCTATTTGTAACCCGTTTACTTCTCTTTCCTGTGCCTCTGAAGCTGTCTAACATCATGCGATGAACAATAACAATAAAAATACTGTCAAGGCATATTCTTCATTTTGAATGTGTTATAATTACAGCTGATTAAATGTCTTGGGATATAATAGTGGGCTCAATTTGAAATGTGGGTGTTTTGTCTTCCCCCCATAAAAAAAGTCCCATGGAGGAAGGCCTGTGCCCCACTTCTCCGCGGCTGCGAGGAGGAAGGGACGCGTGTGCCCTCACATGCAAGAGGGCGGTTTGTTTTTGTCTTTCAAGAAACATAAAAAAAAAAAAAACAAAACCCAAAACTAAACACAACAACAGCGACCAAACAAAAAAAAAAAAAAAAAAAGAGGAGGAAAAAGAAAAACACAAAAAAGTAAAAAGCAAGCCCCGTTCATTCACATTTTGGCAGAAAAGTGTCATTATTCCGGGCTCACAAAGCGGGAGCGGGGATGTGCAGCCTTTTAGGAGGTAGAGCGGCCCTTTAAAAAATGGGAAAAAGGGAAAAAAAAAAAAAAGAAAACTCAGGAAGGGGAGGAGACCCAAGCTGCAGGGGGAGAGGACCCCACTTCGGTGGCTTGCTTCATTCAAGATCTGTGCTGCCTGCTGCCAGCCCTGCCTGTACCCCTGACTTACTCCCATCCAGCTCCAACCCTCCACCTCAGGAGGACAAGCAGAGTGGGCAAGAGGGTGTCCCCGGAGCACCCCCTGACAAAGGCCGGGAGGGGGGGGCGGCAGGTTTGGAAGGGGTGCAGGGGAGCTGTTGTATGCTTTTGCTTTAAGAGATTTGCATGCTTTTCCTACCCCCAGGAAACTCCGAGTTTATTTATTTATTTTTCTGTTTACATTTATTTCTTTATTATTTATTTATTAGCAGCTGGGATTTTTATTTAAGAAAACTCAAAGGTCTCGCAGCCGACCCAGGCTCTTTGGTGCTATTTAACTCGCTGGCTGCGATGCAGAAAGTACAGCTGTGTGAGGAAATTGGTTAATGAGGAGAGGACGGCCTGGACCAGCCTGCGCTCACAAGAGGTCCAGCAGCCCCTCGCGCCACCACGTCATTTCACTTACAAATATGCATTGCCCAGGCAATGGTTTCCAAGTTTTATTTTCCTCCTTCCTTAATATGTTCAGGTCCAGAAAGAAACGTATGTGAGTGGCTCCAAGAATTTAGACTGTGCATTAGAACCTAATTTTGGGGTGGGGGGGTAATACTATTTACAAATTTCTGTCCACTAATTCCCTATAATATTACATTTATTAAGAGGCAACAGTTCCCATCCTGACTATTTACAGTGCAAGTTCCAAGCAAGTTTCCTTGTGCAGCACAGCATTACTTTTACATTCTTTAAACATGAAGCCAATATTTAAACAGCAATGCGAGGTATGCCTCTGGAGCTAGCTGAATTTTGTAGCTGCTTGGATCCCAGTTTGGGATAGAATGGCTACAAATACTGAAGGGGGGGGCAGGAAACAAATTTTGCAAGCAGTGGAGTCACCATGACAAAAAATAATTTGTTTTTATTTTAGATTCAGATTTCATTACTGCACTCAAACTACTACAACTGGGCTTTGAGTTATTATACAATCCAAACTGTTTCAATCAGAAACTCTAAGACTCAGTGTGCAATGATTATTATTAATAATAATTAGCTCCTTGGTTTCTTGATAGAAAAAGGCTATCAACAAGCATTTGTTTAACCACAACAAAAGTATAATTAGCTTATCCCACTTAGTAAATCTGTATGCATGCCAACTCATACCAAACTGCTACTTTTACAAAAAATTGCAATAATACAGATCATTTTTCCAGTCCTTTTTGCACAAAATTTATTTACAATGTATACATAAATGCTCCATGATGGGACTATGGGGAAAAAAAAAATGCACACATGACCGATGTCTTGCCCAGAAAGAAAGTCAACATATTAAAAATAAATCTTCAGTCCATGTTTCGAGCTGCATAAAACAGGAAGTGATGTACAAGGTGGTGGTTGCTGCATGGGGACAAGGATGCTCTGATGTGACAATTAGGCTTCAAATACACTGCCTTTCCGTTTCCATGCTTCCTCCTACCAGTCTCCTTAAGACACTGCCTGCAACAGCTGATTAATCATTGTTGATGACTGCAGTTTTTCCCATCCTTCCCGATTTACATCTGTTCAGGCCAATTCAAATATGGTGAGTAAATGAATTAGACATGCAAATTCACGCCCCAGGCTAGAAAGAGAGAGAGGGAGAGAGACAGGGAGAAAGGGAGAGAAAGGGAAAAAAAAGAGAGAGAGGAGAGAGGGGGGAGAGAGAGAGTGTGCATGGCTGAAATCCTAGGATAGAAGAAAGATTCTTCTGCCTGACATAGTTATTTTAATGCTCTAAAAATCCTGCAAATAAGCCCTTTCTGTCATTTGCAGGATAAGTGTAAGGCTTCTTTTTCAATGTAAGGAGGCTTCTGGAGGAAGTGAAGAGCTATGGAAACAACACACATAGTGTGGAAAAATTTCACATTTTTTTTAAAAAATCTATAAGAAACAACGTAATATGGATAACAGTATAATAGCATTTTACAATATTTCACTCTTTGATCTCTTAATGTCTTATATAGGTATTTAGCATGTCCCCAGAAGTTGACTTCGGTTGGTGTTTTCCTGCTTTTCAGGGTCCCTGTGAAGAATCGGAACGTCCCTTGGTCCAAAGTTGAAGCCAAGAACTCCATAGTCATTGCAGAAAGACAATGTTTGAAATCTACCGTTGCTGCAGACAACGCGTATTTCCCTTAAGCTACTGAGCATGAATGTCCATCACTTGTCCGCTCACTGCCGGCTCGCCGGTATGAAGCATTGTGGGGCTTGATGCTGACATGGGCATTCCAGGGTGGGGTGGTCCTCCATGCATCATCATCGCTGGGTGGTGAGGGTGTCCAGGAATGTAGGTATGCATGGGGGGGCCATGACGCAGCTGAGCGGGATGAGGGGGCATCTGGGGTGGGGTATAGCTTGGCTGTCCCATATTCATACCCATTGGACTACCCCGAGACACATAATCCCCTGGCATACTTTGCAGCCCTGCGGAGAGAAAGAAGTGGTGGTGAGTGCTGGGGATCAGCTATGGACATGGGGCCACGAGGCTCCTCGGCTTGGGCACGGGAAGGCTGGACTCGAGCCCAAGGCGGGATGCGGAGTCATGAATGTGTGAGTGCAGCTGCCTTTGTGGGATTGGAGTCTATGTATGGACTCACAACAACGGCAACAGGAATGATTCTCAGGTCATAAAAAAACCCAAGTACATCCTCCCCCCTCCAAATACAGAGTTCTGGGAGATAAAACCGCTTTCTGCTTTTATGGTTAGGAACGTATGTGATGGAGATATTTCCGATCTGGAAGCATGCCCAAGGCAGAGCCAGCCTGATGACGACTGATGTCACACAGGGTGGTGGCACCAAGCCGGGGAAGCCCTTGTGAAGGCTCTTAGGTGGGCTCCATCCCCCATGGCCTTGTTCCAGCTACCCGCCTTCGTCTCCCCACTTGTAAAAGTGTGCTGGGAATACAAGGCAGGGAATCAGTAGTCGTTAATGAGGGGCTTGGGAGGAGAGATGAGTTAAATCAGTGTCGAGGTTTATCAACAGTTATTTATTTAGCTCTTGAGCCCCATCACTTGGAATCTCTCCCAAGTATTTGTGCCATTCAAACAGACACTATACAGCAAGCACATACATCACTGAACAAAGGCCTCATATGAAGCCGAAATTGATAGGATTACTAAGGATGATTGTTAAATCAAACCTGTATTTTTAAATGCATTAAAAATATATCTATAATCAATAACAGTTATCAATTAATTCTTTCCCCTTGCTCACTTCTGTCTGAAAAAAAATCAGACGCACAACTCAGTCACCCTTGCAGTGGGCTTGGGAGAACAATAAGGAAAAAATTGGACCTAAAACAATAAAGCCTCCTGCTTTCTGTGGGCCTCTGCCTTCTGCTTGGATTGCTGTAGCTGATGGGAACTGACAGGTGTATTGTTTCGGAGAGCTATAAGCTCCATAATCATCAAGGGTGAAAGGCATACGCTATTGCTAAGTAGGTTCAATTGGCTTTAGTTCTAAGTAAGAGCGCGCTGTGAATGCGCCGAACACCTTGGAATCAGGTCTCAAGACTCTAGCAATGAATAGCTGCTTAATCTAGCCTAAAGGAACAGTTTTGAACTAATGAAAATTGCTTATAAAATATACTGTACTCACAGCTCTTTAATCAAAAAAGATGATAATATTTTTTGTAATAACCTATTAATTTAATTGGTCACGAAGCATAAAATACATCATTTAAATTTAATTGACCCAGAAACTAAGAAACAATATTTAAATTAACTAAGCTAGAAATTTCCATGATGAGGTAATAAGGCTGTTGCATTCCCAAGCTCAGAGGAATGTTTTCACAGCTAATTGTTAAAACTTAGTTTTGACTTGCACCCAGAGAAGACGACTATGAAATACACTTGGCCTGGGTAACTTCAAACCCTGCGTTAATATTGGCTGGGGGTACAATGAAGATGCCAAAATAACTGCTTGTAACTCTAGAAAGAGAGCGAAAGAAACAGAATCAGGCACCATTTAAACACGGTACTGGTGCCTCCGTGTTTCAAACTGCTTTGCTCTTAAAAAAAAAAAAAAAAGAAAAGAAAAAAAGGTGTATAATGTATTTTCCCTTATAAAAAGACAAAAGGGTGGGGGGAAACTGGGGCAGTTTTTCTAGGCTTTCTTCGCAAGGCCTGCCACTGAAGATTGCATTAATGATCTCTATTTTTGTATACTGAATAAGTCAAATCCATTTGTCACACTGCAAGTGATGGCATACTTAATTTGGATATAGTCAATTAGCCTGGGCTAAGCTCCATAGCCTGCTGCGCACACCTCTATTTTGTATTCTCTCTTTTTCCTTTGCCACACGTAATCCCATTATGATGGACAGACAAAGAGAAATAAACTTGGGGGGAAAAAAAAATTAAGGAAAAAACCCCAAAGTTTGGTCCATCGCCTTCCAAAACGCAACTAAGTGAAGCCACAGCTTATTTTTTTTTCACCTATGAGAACTCTCTGTTTGGCTTTTTTGGTGTCTTGCAGGTTAGCAGGAGAAATGTAACTCATGCATCAACTGCGGTTAGACAGATTTATGACACTTTGGGGACATGCTCTTTCCTCTCCCTGCGCTGCTGCAGACCGCTTACATTTTGCAAATCAGTCTGTTGCCAAGACGACGGGCTCCCCCACCTCCCTGGCTGCTTCTTGTTTTGTCATGTGCTCAGGGATGGATAATAGCATCAATGTATGGCGGCGTCGATGTACGGCGGCGTCAGTGTACGGCGCACGCGCGCACGGGGGGTTTGGGAGCTTGGAAAGCTTGAGCTGAACCAGAGGGACAGAAACCCAAAGGAGCCCAGGCGTAGGATGGATGGATGGAAAGGAAGGAACAAGCATGAGGCTATGGGCAGGGAGAACATAGGGAAATGTAAGGAGACAAATATCCCTCGGACAAAGTGAGAACAAAGACCCCGTTTGTACTTACTTCCCCCTGGCTTTGCCATTGGTTACCTAGGTGAAGGTTACATGTAGTGCCACTGCCCCTCCATGCCCATATTCATGCCCATTCCACTCATAGGTCCTAGAAGGAGATAAAAATCCAAGAAGATGCCAGAGAATGAGCAAAGTCAACAGATAGTGCCAAAAGCCCCTTTCCAAAACACAGCATGGCAGAGAGTCCAGGACCCCTTGAGCGAGAAGATGCCTGGTTTCCCTCGGTGACTGAAAGCAGGCAGAAGACAGGCAAGGCAAGGCAGACAGCTGAGAGGACGGTGAAGGGTGGAAGTGTGGTTACCTGTGGTGGCATGACTGAGATCACCCATCGGTGGGTGACGCTACCCCGAGGGCTTACCTGGCGCTCGGATGCCCATGTGCTGCTGGCCGTCCATCACAAAACCTCCCATCGGCTGCCCGTCGGGGTTATAGGGTGTGCCTTGACTTACTGGAAAAGTGTAGAACATTGCTTTTTAGCAACAGCCAAAAGGGTCACCTCTTGGTGTCAAGACACAACCCCCCTATCTATGGACTCTGTGAGACAGCTGTCAATGCTGGCTCTAAAAAGAGTGAAAACCATCTACTGCTCAAATTGAGAGGCTGGGCTAACACGCTTGGTTTTGGCTTAATTTCCTACTGCGAGTTTGGAAATGAAGTTAGCGATCCGAAATCTCGAGACACGAGGAGCCCCAGCTCCAGCTGCTGCCACTGCTGACGTCAATGCAAAGACCTGTATAGGAGCTGGATTTTATGGCTGGAATAGCCACACTGAAATTGCAGTGTGTTAAATTACGCCCGTGTGCCTTTCTAAGAGCAGGACCTGAGCACATTCATGCCAGATATTTACCTCTAATGACAAAATAATCAAATGTACTCAAAGAGGAATTGTGGCCCAAAGGCATCTAGGACAACGATGGATTTGGATAGTCTGGCACTGAGACTTGGGAAAGCAAAACCAACTGGGAGTAACTGGCTATTCCTCGATGGTAAATACCCACACAGAGCTGTGAGCCAAGACCCCAGACAGAAACAGCATGTGAAAACTTAATATTTTTTACAAAAATAGAAAGAAATTCCCCCAAAGTAAACGCCAAATACTCATCAATCCCCAAAGACAGCTACTAAGAAGAAGAGACAAGGGACAAAAGGATCCTATACAAGTATCACTACCTGAACTCGAGGTTTTGACTGTACATTAAAAGCTGGCTTCAGAAGTAAGCTGCCTTGGGTTATTAAAGCACATAAAGCTCTACCTCATTGAATGTCTTTGAACTTTACTGAGTCCCACAAGCGATTCTGACCCCTTTGCCCTTTTGACAGGTAATAAAGTTTACAGCAATTCCACACCAAGCCATGCACCAGGGAGTGGTCATAGGAGCAGAAAGAGCTGGGAAGGAAAACTCAAACCAACTACTTGTATGTGTATGGGAAGTCCAGTCATGGAGTGGATCATTTTAGTTTCTTTTTTTGAATTTTCATTTTTTTTCCTCAAATGTTTTAATCATGTCAAAATTATTGGGGTTGTAATGAAAGAAAGCTGGTTGCATTTTAATTGTCAATCACTCCCAGCATTCATTTCTCATTTATTTACCAGGTAATGGACCTCCCGGTGAATGGCTTGAGCATGTTTTTTTGTCTGCGTGACTTGAATACAGCTACTATTGGGGACTTACCTGCTCGATTGGACTGGTCTATCATGGGCTGAACTATTCTTCTTCTAGCATTAATAAACCTGCAAGATAAGAAAGCAAACGGTTAGGAAAGGGATGACTTCTACCCATCCCCAAGCCCTCTCGCCCAACTCTGTCAGGCTGTGAAGGGATGCAAATACTGCAAAACCTCTAACCCTGATGACCTTTGAGAGCACAAGCTTGGGGTTTCCAAGCTGATTTATGTTTGCCTGCTTTCTACCACAGTCAGACACTTCCATTTCATCTTTCCATGGGGGAATTAGCGGAGTTTCCAGGAAACAATACCAGTAACGCTCTTCTCGATTCAGAATGGGGCACAGAAATAAAACTGAACAGGTGAAGCCGGCGAGATGCTCGTGAGGGCATCTGCTACCTCCCCCTCATTAGTGCCTTATGTCCTCTGACTTTTTTTTCCTTTTTTTTTTTTTTTAATCAAAACCTGCCCCTACCTCTTGCAAACCTAATTCCCTTTTAATGCCCACTATTAAGATAATGAACTGTGATGGCAGAAGCCCATCAAATGAGGGAACGTCTGGAGTTTTATCACTGCTAACTCACACTGCTGGGGACTTAAGAGCCCTGCATTCCTCCTAGCCATTTCTTGGTGGGCTTTTCTCCCCCCACCTCTTTATGCAAAGTCTGAGGGGTCAAGGCGAGGTCATAGCTTTACAGTAATTGAATTTATAATCCTGTTTTCTCCAGCTAGGCCTGACCATTTACAGCAAACATCTTGTTAAACTGTAATTACTGGACTACTGAAAATTCCCCCTGAACAATGAGAAGCAGATCTTTGGAAATGAAAAAAAAAAGGTACATTCATTTTTTAAAAATAGTCATCTGCAGCCGTCCTCCTCGTACTTTTATAGCTCTCTGCCTCAGTGAGTCTTGCAATGCTTGTTT
The DNA here is from genome assembly GCF_034315485.1 of Pezoporus occidentalis. Taxonomy (NCBI): domain Eukaryota; kingdom Metazoa; phylum Chordata; class Aves; order Psittaciformes; family Psittacidae; genus Pezoporus; species Pezoporus occidentalis. The sequence continues at coordinate 10,005,970 of NW_026912779.1, forward strand.
GGGAAAGGAATATTCAAAATACTTTGGAGCAAAACAGAAGAAGGAGGAGGATCACAGCTGCCCCAGTCTCCTCTGCAGGCAGTCCTCATGGCGCTGAAATCAGAAGGCTCAAAACCATGGCTGGGAACCTGCCTGAAGAGCCTTAGAAGAACTTCTCTTGTGGTCTTGCTCATCAGAAAGCTCAGTTAAAACCCATTTGGAAAAAATCTTTGCTGAGATTTAATCACAGCAAAGCCTCATGACCAGACTTTACGTTCTTTGCAAGAGAGAGCAGGAATAATAAAAAAAGTGTATGCCACAATATCTACTAGTAAAAGAAGAAGCATGAGCCTGGGTAAAATGACACAACACTTGCAGAATGCAATAGGAAAGTCCACAAAGGACTGCTTGCTGCTTGGTTTTGTTGCCTTTGCTTGGAGTGGCTTAGCAGGAGTTCTCCCACTTCAGAGATAAAGCCAATAGGACCTTCCTGCGGGAATCAGCTCTGCACACCCGTTCCTCAAAGCCAGAGGGGAGAAGAATCACAAACCACCACCCCATGCTGTTTGTTTTGCCCTCATCAAAGACCAGCACAGTGATTTTGGTCTCCTCCTATCTCCCATTCCCAACTGATGCCCGTTACCAAGCTCCAGCAAAAAATTAATCAAGATCTTGAATCCTAATCAAGCCTGTCTCAAAAAAATGGGCTCAAAGGCACAAATTCCGGGTGCCGATGTGGAAACCGTACACCTTAACTAGGTCATGTTTTGCCAGCAAGAGCATTGGATCAATTTTTCTACACATTTCCAATAAAGAAAAAAAAAGCCTCAACTCCAGCAAACAGTGTTGCAAATCAGTTTATCATTATCTTGTACAAACCATGGAAATTAGAATCATGTGAGCAGAAGGTTAGACTAATTCTCCTTTCTCATTATAAGCACAGGTGTAGCACAAACACCATGTGAAATAAGCAATTAAAAAAAATCTGCCTTTTTTCCCCCATTAGCTGCCTTAGTTCCATGACCAATTAGAAAATTGTTTAATATCTGTAATCTGCATTTGCAGAAAGCAATTTTCACAGTAACTCTCCTAAGTAAAACAACAACACAAAACCCCAGTGCCTCAGCCATTTCTTTCTGCATGCCTGGCAGGCTCTTGCTGTGTTTACTCCATCCTTCTACTGCCCAATTGCCAGGACCTCTTACTGTGGCAGGAGGGGAAGGTTTTTGGTAGCTGTGAGACTGGCTGGTCATTGAAACCTTCATTTGCCAAAAGCTTTTACCTCAAAGAAACCCTGAGCAACATTAAGCACACATACCCCAATTTCACAACCTTCTCTTCCTTCTCCTCCAAACTACAAGTGCTTTTAATAAGAAGGGGGGCTCAAAATCATAAACTATTACAGCTAGACTTTACCAGTAAGTATCCAGAAGATGTGCCTACAGTAAAACATATTCTCACCCTGTTTGCACCATGCTATAGCTTGGGATATCTCTTCTAAGAACATTTTACGCACAGGTACTTAATCGTTATCTTCTTCCTATGCATTAATGGAAGTATTTTCTATAAGTAGCAATTCTGCCAAACAGCCCAGTGTTTGGATGTCTTCAGGGGGAATTCAGATGCAAGAACATTTTCCTTCTGGGCAAAGTAATAAAATGACATTCTTGCTCCTCCCACTAGAAGTCAAACGGAGGTCAGCTCCCCATCCTTGTATCTGTTTAAATAAACTGGTCCAGCTGTTTGTTTCCAGGGTGCCCTTTAACCTTCTGTCCCATCCTCCCTGCCTTTGTAACAGAGCGCTTTACTTTGCATTATAGAAGGCTCCAAACCACTATGCATTAAAAAAAAAAAAAAGAAGAAGAAGAAAGTATTCACTTTCAAGTTTCTTCCTGCATCCCAAACCTGGAATTCCTAAGAACCCATCAGATTAAAACTACTAATGCAGCTTGCCTTGCGAAAGCACAACGCAGCACTCGTACATTTACAAATCGCAGTTGAGAACTCCATAAGCCAAACTGCGAATTAGCTGTTGCTGCAGAAATATGTGGGCATGAGGATAATTTCTTCATAGTGCTTAATTTTTTTTTGTTTGAGAGAAGGGCCAAGATCTTTTGATCAGTCTTTGCATTTCCAAAGCATCAGGCTGACATAGCACCAGCAAAATGATGGAATAGAAAAGCTAGCAGGAAAATTCTCACTGCTCCTTTTCCTGCATGTTCACGTTCACTTATCTTAAAGGAAAGAAAACCTAAGTCACTCTAACTTTTAAAAGTTCAAAAAAAGAGGACCTAAAAACCATATTCCTGTACTAAGGAATACTCAAATGGAGTATTGTCAAAATACAACTCAGCATAAAACTTAATAAGACTGCTGCTTAACCTTACTCATGTGAGTAAAGACCCACAGAGGCTCAAAGACTTGCATAAGTATTTTTTCCCATACCAGTGCTCTAAGCATTGGTACTTTTGCTCTGATGTGGCAGGCTTTTTTTTGTTTCGGGGCTTTTTCCCCCCCCAAGGAACAGAATCAGCAGTGGAACAAACAACATGAGATCCCTTAGTGTGAAAATTGTACCCATTTAAAAGCCCAAGGAGGGCTGAGAACTCTGCAAAGTGATGACTTGGGTTACTTTTGCATGCTTGCTTTTTTCCTCCTTTTTTATTTATTATTTTTCCCCCAGAGGGAAGACTCTGGCATGGAGGGAACGTTTGAACAGTTGGGCAAACACAGAAGTTTAAAGTATTTATTACTTTTTTCAAGTTAACTTTCCTTGCCCTTTTGGATACATGAGATTGTGCTTTCTGCTGTGTCCCCAAAAGCAAGAAAACCTCAGCTATTCCACCTGCATAGCCCTAAGAGGAGGATGAAACCCTCTTTTCTCCAATTTGCACTTTACTAGGATGTTTTCTCTTAGGCTTCTTGCCCAGGGTCTGTCTCCAGAGGTCACTGGCAGTCTCCCTGTTTGGTGCATCGCCGGTCCCACGGGTGAGATCCAGACCCAGCCCCGGGGATGCTGCAATCTGGCTCTGCACTCTGACCTTCAGCTTGGCCACCCTCACTGCCATGCACAAGTTTTGTTTCTTCTCAGCAAGAGGCAGCATGGCTGGTGATGACAAAAGACTTATTTTAGTTGGAAATTGGCTACAATAATAGCAGCCAGAGAGCAAGGATTTTCGGAGGGTCACCAAACCCTCCAAAAGGCACAGTTTGTGAAGGCTCAGGTTACAGCCCAAGTGACATTTTCCACACAGATCTGTTCTTTCTCCCTTCCCCTTATATTTCACTTCTGCTGAGTGAATAAAACAAGACCTTCCTCCACTGTCACCAATTTCCAAAGCCACCTTTCCTCAAGAATCGACAGAGTGATTGTGGGGACTTCCAATTTGTAGTCTTTGAATGAAATTTTCCAGGACCAGCTGTCTGAAAGGAGATGCTGAGACTTAGCAGGATACTGAATTTTCCTCTCCCCCCAGCCCTTCCAAATGAGGAGAGTTTCACACCATTACTGACTTTTGATACTTGGGAGTTGCAGGCTGATCCTTCCCAATATTGTCCCGAAGCACTGCATGCCAGAAGGCTGTGTATCACAAGCAGTGCCAAGAAATTCCCGAAAATCTCTCTGCCTCATTTTCTCCTTGAGCTCTTTCTAGAAAACCTAGTGCAAGGATGATGACAAAGCCCACAGTAGCTACAAACCCCAGTGCTAAAAATCTCTACTGCCCCTCTGAAAAAAAATAGTATCCCTCTTGACAACAAGCAAACCATCATTTTTCTAACAGATGCCAAAGTAACCAGAGCCCTGCAAACTAGCAAGGAATTCACTTGTAAAACCAGCCATAGTCTTTTCTGCATACTGGGATCCTTCACTTATACAGCAGCGAAACAACCTTCTTTATTCAGCACTTAATTCCTCAACGCTTAACAGGTTTATCTCTAATAAAAACAATTTAAATGGAAAGTGTGCTATAAAGCAGGATTATTACACTTCAGTAACTGCTTTATTCCTTATTTTAACATATTTTCATTTTTTTCCCTGTGTATTTGTTTTCTGCAGCTTTTTTAAAGTAGTCAGTTAAAGAAAAGAAAAAAAACCCCAAAGAAATTATTTCACCAAATACTTTCAAGTGTTTTAAAAACAGCCTTAAAAAAACCAAGCTCCCTCTGTAATTGTGAACAGGAAAAAATAACTGCAGACTTTGAATGGTAATCACATCTCCCCATCCCTAAAATGAGAAATAAATGTTAAAAGAGTGCTTACTGCTGTTATTAGAAAGTTCTGATCCTGAAGTCAGTTAGTGAGCTTAATGACCCGTAACTACCAGTCATTAGCAATCCATGCTCTCTGTACTCCCTTTATTTGTAAAGAAAAAAAAAAAAAAAAGAGAAAAATCCAAGACACTCAAGAAACTTTGTTCAATTTAAAGTCAAACCTTATGAAGTCATGTTTGGCAACTTTTCTTGGTTTCTCCTCCACCTCCTCCAAACCGAAGACAGTTCAGGACTGCAATACATCATTTACAACACTAAATGGAGGTAGGGAGGGAAGAGAGTACATGGGCTGCTAACCGCCCACTCCAGACACGTAATATTGGAATATACTCCAAACGCAGCAAGTCCATCCATCAGGAGGATCAGGAAGGTTTCCTGAAAGCTCTCCTCTCCCTCCCTCCTCCACTGCAGCACCAGCACAAGGGACTGTACATAGGGCTGAGGGTGTCACAAGACAATATTGAAGAGCAAACAAATAAAATACTATGCAAAACTAGTGATGAAAAACCACTAATTAGCTGACAAATTTGATGTAAAGCACTAATGAAAGCCATGTGTGGTTCTGCAATTTAGTTTTAAAAATAGCTTCTGACTTCAAGCATTACTATGTGACCCCACCGATGGATTCATGTTGTGCATTCAGAAAAGTTGCTTTAAAGCAGGAGAGTGCTATTGAATCTCTTGCAAGCCAGCCTTGCTAATGTAGGGAGCATATTGAGTGCAAAAATAGAAAGCAGAGGGACGGGATCAGGTATATGCTTCTTGTAAGAGAGCAGCTATGCCCTACATTTTGGCCAGCCCGACATGCACCAATTCTACCTTGGGCCACCTCCTGTATGCTTGCTCTTCTCCAAAGCCCTTAAACCTCCTGCTCCATGCCACGCTTTCTTCTCAAATCACGGCAGGAATGCCTCCTGCCTCCAAATAAGCAGACTGGATTTGGGGAAGCACTTTGCCACCAGCTCCATGGGACACCATGCAGCCTCTGTGACCACCTTGGGGTGGCAGTGAACCTGGTAGTTGCTTATGCTCTGGGTGCAGAAGGGATGGGTGACAGATTTCCCTGTTCCCCAGTAGGATGAAGCTAAAGCCTATTTGTATTATTTGTTAGCGCTGAATGAAAAACAAGGGAGGGACATACTAGGGAGGAGCAAAGAGCCAACATGCCCAGGGAAGGGCTCCCTGGAGATGCACCTCCCTGCTCTGCCCATCTCCAGTGCCCTCCCATATCACAGGCAAGCTGCTGTTGGCCTTTCTGGTATGCTCTCCTCCTTCTCCTCCTCTCCTCCCATCCACAAATCCCTCTCAGAAAGGCTTAGCTGACATGGAAAGTTTCCGGTGAAAATCCAGGTCTGGCATCCAAGGGGCCTCCCCACTGATGCCAAGGAGCCGGAGCAGAGGCCATGCTGCAGGTCTTGGCTGTGCCGGGCAGGGCTCACAGCAACCTCATTCCTGACACCACAATCCCCTTGGGGTGCAAAGCAGATGTAAACTCGCCCTCGGCAGCCAGATGATGTAAGGGGAAATCTTTACATGGCAAAGCGCCAGCAGAGCTGACCTCCCGTCTCTTCCCTGCTCCCAAATCCCAGCGCAGCTGTACTCTGCTGATCTCCGTGTGCCACAATTAGCCTTTAAAGAATATGGCAAGGATTCATCTAGTAGAGCAGCACTAAGGCTGCTCTAACTCCCGCCCAGGACAGCACTGGACCCCATACAGTGCTGCGGTTGAGTACACAACACGCTACCAGCCAAAATCTTGCCTCCCACAAAAATGCTCTCCCTGCCCAAGGGCTGGTGCTGTGTAGCCACTTTTCCGCTGAAGATCTGGTGAACAATTTATCTCAGCGCCATGCAGTGCACTGGCTTTGCTGGGAAAGAGATATATGCACTTCAATAAGCAGACCATGCCACAAACAGCAAGACCTCCCAAACACTTGTGGTAGAGGGTGCGCAGGCTCTGGAAGCTCTGAGACCAGCCCATGCTGCAATGCACGTCTCCCAGCTCAGTGTTTTCTCTCAGTTCTGAGGGGGGTCTGAACCTCAACTCTCCATATGAACTTTCAGGAGATCATGTCTGGACTCTGTAACCCAGGTCCTGATCTGGTGCACAACCAGCAGCTTTTCTTCAGCAGATCATTTCAAACCAATAAACCCTGCTGCTTGATGGCAGGGATTACACTGGGAATGGGTGAGAACTGATAGCAAAATACTTGCTATTTCTTTGAAAACACTCCTCTCTCTTGCAGCAATTTTCTTGTCCTCCGTTGATTCAGCATAACTTCTTATTTAAGGGAATGTAGTGCTTGTGAGAGGTGCCTGCATCATCTCCAAGCTTTCTCTTGCCACACAAGTGGTCTAAATGCAGGGGTCCTCCTTTGAGGTCTAAGGCACTTTGCCTACATCAGATTGGGAGCCTTGTCCAAACAACTTCTTTCCTCGGCTCACGCCTTTCTATAAGGCATATGGCATGGGAGCTGGAAGCTATGCCCAGCCTCCAGCCCAAGCGAAAGCAGAGAGGCTGCTCCCACATCTGGCTGTTGGTTTAAGTGTGTTCCCATTCACAGAAGGACATGAGAAATTATCTGTCCGCACTCCTGGATGGATCTCCTCACCCTCCATCTCCAGAAGGCCACTTCAGGTGTATGGAGTAACTCCATACCTGTCACCCCACACCAGCTCCTCCAGCCTGAGGGACAAGGAGAAGAAAGCCCAGGGTGGGCAAACCAAAAGCCCTGTCAAGTATTTTTTGGGGAAAACACCCAGAGCTCCCCAAAAGAAAACATAAAGAACCCTTATATGGGACCTGTGATTCATACATGAAATAGGCTTTGACATCACTCTGGTCTATACCCCAAGACATTGGCTCAGGGCAGAGGGGGAAGCTGTGATTCCTGTGGTTACATCCTTCCCACCACTAGCGAGACAACAAACACAAGCACGTTGGTGTATTTTGTGTGATGTGGGCACCTGCAAAACTAGTTTGATTTTTTTTTCCCTTTTTTTTTCCCCATAAACCACAGAAGATACAACTCTGAGTCACAGCCAACCTGAAAAACAACCCCACACTTCTGGACGAACTTCCCCCCAAGACATCCGACTTCAAAACATTGTCTTCTAACCACTACTAATAACCCACTTTGTAATCTACTTTATCTGAACATGATTTCTCATTAAGAGATGTAATTCATTTTGCTTATAATCCTACTTCTGACAGCGTTTTAGTCAGGGCAGGAGAAGAGACATCCTCAGAAAACAACACAAACAAAGCACACGGGGAGGTCAGAGGAATGTCAATGATAAAAATAATTTGTGAGGCCACGGAGCACAGAGAGCTTTGGGATCATCCTCCAGATGGTATAAAACACCTTTATAAACCAGGTGAGAAGTCACACATCTGGGATAAATCCGAATTGAAAAGGAGCTATTGCTATTGCACTTTACCATTAGCCAAAAAAAGACGCAAGGACTACAGTGGGCAAGGGAAAAATATAATAACCCATGAAACTGTTACGTGACCTAGATTTCGCTGAAGAACTGCAGAAGTAATATTTTTTTCAGCAGCATCTGCTGCCGTTTCTTTTCCTTTTGTAAAAAAGTAAAATAAAAGGCAGCAGCCTCATTAGTGCTAACGCTGGTGTAGCAGCCACACATCATTTACACCAAAATCATTTCAGGGCAGGCAGGGCAAAACACACGCCCTCGAAAGCACGTCCTCGCCCTGCGCCTCTGGCTGTGTTTCATTTTGGAGACGAGAAATTGGCTTAGCCAAGACGGAGGCAACATTTGCCCCGTTTTTAATATTTCAAGCTGACTTTTTAACCACGCAGTTTGCTTTATGCAGGTGCAGCTCGGAGCAAGTGCCTGATGTAAGCGCGAGAGAGGGTCTCTGAGGGCACCTTTCTCTGCGTTTTGGCGTTTCAGTTTGCAATGGTTAATCGCTCTACACCAATCTCAGCAACTGTTGACACAAAATAGGTGGAGATCAGGTCTGTGCAAGCACAAAATACCAGAAAGGCAAACTATATGTAAACACACTTCAGATAGCTATGACAAGAATAGACCAAAACCTGACTTGCAAAGCAGTGACAAACCATTACTCTTCCCCCTTCTTTTTTTTTTTCTTTTTTAACATATTGAAGGTATTTTTTGTGACAGAAGCATCTCTCGCACTGAAAAGAAACCAAGTCCTGAGGACTGCATTTACAGAAGATGGTGCAGCATCACAGCATTTGCAACACAGCAATTCCACAATAAAGTGGAATTTACTTTTAATGCTAAACTCTTGTTTTGAGACAGAACACACCTGAATCTCAGCCTTTTTAAGTAAAAATACCAAACAAAGCCTCCTGACCCTGATCCTGGGGAGCAAAGCTAGGGCTGGAGCAGGGAAAAGAGCAAGCGGCAAATGTTTGCATGGCACCGTTTCATCTTATTTCCTTGACACCTGACAGTACATTTGTTACAGAATATTAATGCACTGACTAAAAAAGTTTGTCAGGTACAAAACCAGCCCAGAAGAGGATGGAAGGACCAAGGGAAAACAGGGTTGGTTTTTTATCCTGCTTATTGACTTCTTGATTGCTGAGCACCTTTTGTTAAGACTATTGGAAGGTAAACCCCGTCTGCACCATGCGATGCTCTGCAGTGGGAACCAACCTTTCTCCCCCTCAAAAAAGCAACTGTGTGAATAAAATAACACAGTTGTTTTATTTTTTATTAAAATAACACAGTTATTTTATTTGCTTAAAGCTCAGGGCACCACTAACCAGTCTTAGTTTGTGCAAAATGATTCCACATTTACTCTTGAAATAAATGATGTTTCCTCAGCCTGAATCCAGGGCCCATCAGAGCAATGGTTAGGGAAAACATCCTCCCCTGGTGCTCCTGGACAGGGTGACCCCTGTTTTGGGGTAGTTTGGGGTGCATGGAGACTGCCAAGACTGGACTGAGCAAGAAACCCAGGGTCTATCACCTCTCCAGGGTGAAAGCTCTTTGCTCCACCTGAAGTCCTGGATCATTTCTGCCAAAAAACTCTTTATCCACCTCCTCCAAGCATCTGCCCCCTTTGGAAAAACACCTGTGTTTCATGCCAAAACTGTATCACTACTCCTTAAACACACATGTCGAAACCAAACCCCGCATGTTTAAACCACTGCGCTGTACTTTTAAACAGCTTCACTGAACTAAACAAAAATACCAGCCTAATCCTGTGACACAACGGTACCTGATGGCTCTAAATTCACAACTCTTCCCCCTGTAAGCTATTTGCTCAGCTTTTCTAATAATACCTTGGCTGCCTGGCAGTTCTCCAGGGCTGTCTAAGGCATTATGCAAGCTAAACATTTTTTTGTCTGATTTCAGTATTTTCTTATGAGTAACTATACAGGATTTTACCTAGTGAGTTTTCCTGATTGCTGTAATTTAAGAACAGAGAAATAGACTACAGATGTAATATTATTATTACAATTGGCATTCGAGGTGAAATGCATAACAATTAGCTAAGACTTAGTGAAAACATAAATGTAAAAATCTGCTTGAAAAGCCTGGCACATGGTATGTTTAGAACAGCTAATTTACCACACATTCGAATTGCTCAAACGGTCCAACAATTCACCCAGCAAGATCCTTTTTATAATAGTTTTCTTGGGGTTTTGTGCTTTTTTGGGGAGAGCAGGACTGTTTTCACATTGCAAACACCTACTGTCTTACTTTGGAATAACAAACAATATGTATTCGTTAAACCTGAAACATTTATTCTTTCTCATTTCTATTTTTCCCTGCTCTCACGTGTGTTCCTGTTAACAAACCAGCTTTTAAATAACATCTGTATACATATTCTTGAATCACACAGAGGAGAAAAGTAAATAGTTTCCAAAATCTGATGGCTAAGTTCGTATTGCTGAAGTTGAGAGGATAATTTGTGAATGTTTTAACATTTACAAGTAAATAAGCACTTGTATTCACTGTATCTGATTACGGAGAAAAGTATTTGTTATGTTCTTACACAGATTCAAATTGCATCTTGACCTTTTCTCGTTTAATCTGTTTACTGCAACAAAGCCGTAATAGATACATTTGAAAACAAGCAGATATTTTATTTGCCTACAACTAAAAACGCGATATGCTCTGCAAAGTGGCAAGCTGAGTATCTTGCCTATTTATTGTAGCCTGTGATTTGGTAGGCAAGTGGGGGTGAATGTCCACCCCTGTGCGTAAGGACTGGCACCTGCTTTTGCTATGCTCCCTCCCTGCTCGTCTCCTCCCCCACTTACACCCTAAAAATAGTGCTTAAGTGGGACTAAAGTGGTGCACTGGTCATGTGCTGGCCTTTTGCTCAGGCGAGTATCACCCTCAGCAAAGGAACTGAGCGAAGATGATGTCTATGCTAAACACCTAGACCAGTGAAGCGGCTGGCATGGGGCTTAACACATGGGAATCACTGGACAACATTATCACTTGTATTTGGGAGTGGTTTGGGGTGTGCTTTAGATGCACTAAATCCCAGGTATGCTATGATTAAAAAAAACCCAAACAACACAGCGGGAAAACAGGGGCCTGGGACTGATTTCCAAAAGGTGGCAGGGTGGAGAGCCATGCAGCTGCTCCTCCTTCCTCTTCACCTCTGTGGAGGGGTGGGCAGGGGCTTTTCTGCCCCATTTGCATCTGGCCCCATCAGCATACCCCCATCTGCCCTATCTGCATCCCTCCACCTGCCCCATCAGCATCTGTCCCCATCTGCGTCTTCCCCATCCGCTGCATCAGCATTCCCCCATCTGCACCTCCCATCTGCCCCATCAGCACCTACTCCCACACCCCCCACCTGCATCTCCCAATCTGCATCTGCCCCATTTGCAACCCCCCATCTGCTCCATCCATAAGCCTGCCATCTGCAAGCCAGGCAGGGCATGAGCAGATGGGAAGGACACCCCTTGTAGTGGTGCTCCCAGTTCAGCACTGGATGCTGGGGAGCATGCCACCCTGCCTGCAGTGCCACAGCAAAGCTCTTCATCCCCTGCCCCATGCAACTACCACAGCAAAGATCTACCACTATGCTTACCCATGAGCAAAGAAATGCATGGGTGAGAAAATTTCCTGCTGGAGGGGGCTTGTGATGGGGCTGAAAGAGTAATACAGTGTTTCTGGGTGTCCATAGCCTGAGCTGGCTGTGCTAAACACAATAAGGTGGTCTGGTCTTCCTATCACAAACCCATCTCAGATCTTTGAAACTCATCTTCAGGCAGGTCTTGAGGCATTTTAAAAATTTCTTCCTTATAAAGTTTCAGCAGAAATAACTCTTGCTGTCTCCAAGAATGAGATTAGGGAAATTTACATCATTTGATCATTTTTTCCAGTGTCTTTGATTGGCATTTGTTGAGGTTTTATTGCAGGCATAGGAAATTATACACAAAATTGACATTTAAAGAAGCCAAGGTCATAAAATCAAGAAGTCAAGAGTTAGAAAACCATATTAGTAGAGCTGCTTGCACCCTATTCTTTAATCTGTTTTATATGCAAACAGTTGAATTACCTGCTCATAGTACAATTTTTGATAGGGCCTAATGCCTCAGCTACCCTAATGATGATTATGCCTATTATAAGAACAGGCCAAGGCACTACAATGTAGAAAAGTTGATTTCAACAAGAAATAAACTTTGTCAAAGTTGGATGAATAAGGCAGCAATCGGCAAGAAAAGCAAAGCAGCCTTGGCTGAAGCAGCTGAACACTGCACTGGAGAAGAGGATTCAGCTCTACTGCTGCCTCAGACTGCTCAGGAGCTACCAAGTACATCATCAAACCCAAACTCTTCACCAGCAGTTACTGATTTTTTGCATCTCTCCTCCATACCCAACACTGGAGGGTGGCATGTGTCATCCTCAAGGTGCTCAAAATATGGAGTTTTGGGGGTTGTTGGACCTTAAACGAGGATAACTTGCTGTCATTTTGAGTCATAGCACAATCCCAGACCCACCCAAAACTGGTAGCTGTGCTGGACCTGGACCTCCCTGAGCTTCATTTCTTCACATGTGAACTGGGACAACTGTATTTTCTCTCTTTGCAGGGGAACTTTAAAAATACTATACAGACCCACAACCTTTTATGCATGTTTAGGCAAGCGGTGGTCAGGGGAGGACTTGGGTATTACAGCAGTAAGCACCATAGGAAAGCCCAGCAGTAATTATTAATTCCGTCTTCAAGCATGGTTTGAATACAGCTCAACAAATGAAGCACTGAAGAATGAGGGTAAGATAAAATATTGACTAGCTGCTCCATCATTGTCTGGTCTGTGCCCTAGATAGCGCAAGGGTATTTTGGACAAAGCATAATGGAAGCACTTAATTAAAAGCTGGAGCTTTAAGGATTTGAATTTTCAAACTTAACCTTTTTCTAAAAAAAGATTATTTTAATGTAGTTGCATGCAGCTCTATTTAGAGAGGTAGTCACATCTAGACCTGTACATATTGACAGGTTATATAGGCACATTATTCTACAAAGATACAGACATTTATCTGTGTGTATCTAGACTTTCCTAAAACACAAGCATGCGACACCTAATGCAGCCCTTGATGAGAATTGCTCTCTTCTCCATAGAGTATCAGCAGTAATTATTTACCATTAATTCTTAATGGGAAGAGATTCAGCTGGGATGTAGTAAACAAGAGAACTGTATAGATTGTTCAATATAGCCTGGCTGGCTCTCAACTGAGGTACAAAGTGATTGGATCACACCTCCTGGATATTTCAATCACAGTTTTTATCACTGGCGAAAAGCACCTTATTAACCTGTACAGGTCCCTTCCATGCCCATATACTCAACACTGTCAAGATCATGCAAGTGCCCCTTCTAGTTCACATTACCATGCTTCAAACCCTAAAATGCTGTGGGGTTAAACAACTAACAAGACAGAGACCTGAAGGGCTCATTTAGACTAACGACATCTTGACCTCTTCTACCTTCCTACTTTCGATAGATTCTGGTTTTGTTGTTTTTTTTTGTAATAGGGTAAGGGCTTCCTCTTTCCAACAACAGAAACATCCAACTGTGGCAAAAAGATGGTCCTAAAAGGCAACAGTGGTGATTCACAAGCAAAATCATCACATGTGCAAAAAAAAAAAAAGAATCCTCCAAGTGGATTATTTCATTGCTTCTAAAAAACTAAAAAAAACCCAAGGAAAAGGGGCAACTTAAAACTGTGGTATTTTTAAAGACGTGTTCTACCACTGATACATTTCCTGGCATGTCTCACATCATCAGCCCTTTCCTGTGACTTCTCCACCATCAATAGGAGTTGTGTGCATCAACCCCGGGAGCCTGAACACCAGGCAGAAATGTGTATGTATGTGAAAAGCACCGTTTCTTTCGTTATGGCAGAGAACTGAAGTATGCAACTAGCACATACTGTAAAGGCATTCAAAACATGACAAAAAAAATTCTTCAAATGCTTTCAATCTGCAGAAAACAAATGCTCTCTTCACTGGCTGTTCTGTGGCAAACTTCTAATTCTATCCAGAAAATCCAGCATTCCCAGTCTGGGCTAACGACCATGCTACCAGACATGAGTTTATGTTTTTCATGCACATTTCATGTATTCCCACATGCTGTGTTGCTGCCAATAATTTATGACTGATCTGCACCCAGCCTGCCCTTCAGCATTTTATTTAATCTCTGCAACAGTGATTTACAATGACTCATCATTAATACAAAAATGTACATGTGTGTTAACAAGTTTGGAAGAATCTAAGGAGGAAGGCAAAATTTTTTGCAAGTTGTGGCTGAATGACTTATGAGCCCACTGAAGAAAAGCAAAGCTAACCAGAAATGTTACACTAGCTCTTCCCTGTAGAAAACAATTTAGGCAAGAAGAGGGTTTTTTTCCTCCTGCATGCCACCTTAAAAGGAAAAAGATTCATCAAAAGATTGGGAAAGGGGTGCCCCATACCCCCATGGATTTGGGAGGGGATGAGTAGCTCTTTGGTCAACCCATTAATGGATGCTTCTTGAGGATGTACGTATATGTGCAACCTGCACGTTCAGCCATGGCCTCACAGCCTCCTTGTTCCTTAGCATCCATTACAAAAAGCAGGGGCTGAATTGCTGCATTTTGGCATTTCTGCCCACCACCTGTGATTTAAGAAAGCCCCGACTGTCTCTATAGTGTTAAATCTTTGTGCAGCTGGGGAGAGAAGGGGAATTGTCTCAATAATTTATACAATTGTAACACCACAGCAGAATTACCAAACTAGCTCAAGCAGATGAAGCCTGCCCTAAATCCACAAGACTTCAGTTATAATGTATTTTGACCTCCTTTTTTTTTTTTCTTTCTCCTTGCACATGAGGAACTTATAAAAACACATCTGACACAAAGTCAGAGTAAAAACTCCTCAAATCTGAGCCAAGATGGGTACTGAAAAGCACCCTGGAAAGTCACTCGAGAGAAATACCACCAGCTTCAGTTCAAAGCATTTTATGCTCATAATGTCAAAAAGATTTTTTGATGGACCATCCTAAACAGACACACTTGCTCACACCAAACCCTAAGTTCCCAGACCGCTCCAAAGCAGCACACACTTGCTCCACCCCGTTGTTAAATAAAACCCCTGATGAACATACACAGCTTCTCAACTGGCCAAAGTGCCTATCATTAAACTGAAGGACAACCATAACAATTAGAGTACCGCCTGGATGAAGGCTGGAGGATGTAAAGTTGAAGCAAACACTAATTTCTTCCTAGCTGAGCCAAAATACTGTGGGTCACGTTTCCTTATAACACATATTTCATGTTTAGTGCCTTTTATTCCTCCATTTTAAAGTAAGTATCTTGGAAGCATACTTCACATACACTAAGTATTTGGTATTTTCTTTTATTCAGTGTCTTAAAGGGCTTCAAAAAATTGATCTCCTAGGGCTGCTGTGGGGTCATAGAAATTGATAACCCTTACAAGCTATGCTTATGTGAGCCCGCCTGCGTCTCCCAGATAGTGCACTTTGTAAATTAATCCTCCAAAGGCAAATATATTGTAAGTAGCTTGTTATCTCTAAAGTACTAAATTGAAGAATACACGGGATTATATTGACAGAAATTACATTTTCTGTAATGGGGTTTAATATATCTGAAATCTCTCCCACAGGCTCCTACTCTCTGAGAGGAGGGTTTGTTAACGTAGGTGCAATGGACATCAAGACCAAATTTATTCACTAAAATGGATTAGGCCATGTAATCAGAGCTTCAGTAATATTAATCTCTGACACTTATTGAACGGAAAAAAAAACCCAACTTTTGTCTGCAAACTGGCATTCCTCCCTCCCTTTTCCCCAGCAGGCTCGCTGTTTGCCTTGGCCATTTTCTGGGTATTACTTCAAAGAGGATAAGGTTTCCCATCATAAACACTAATCTAAAAATATTAGGACAATTAATTAGATACACTTAGTTTTACAAGGTATTAGATTGCAATACACTTCAAATACGACACTTATTCTGGGATAGTGGGAGAAACCTGCATTTCAATGCAGTAACAAAGGGTAATAAATCAAACTTCTTTTTTTTAAGGCTTCACTGTTGTGTTTTTATACTTAAATCACAAGTAATTTTCACTGGCTGCCTTCACCACGTCCTGGACAGTCAGCAACCCAAAATCCACTGTAGAAAACTGCACAGATCCCAGTTTCCTTCAAAGAAATCACTTCTACAACAGATCAGGGGCTCCAGCAACCCTTAGCTGGAATAAATAAATAAAATTGCCCCACACTGTACTTCAGCAGCAGAAAGCCAGATTGTCCTCAAAGTTTATTCAAGCTTTCAAAAACTGGACTTTTAAAACAAACCAGTGAAGAGATAGAAGGATGTCAGTCAAAAAGGAAAATCCTACTAGAAGCAAAAAAAAGAGAACATGACAGCATCCCAAAACAATACGTTCTGCAGAAATGGCACCAACTGCCCCTTCTCTTCAACCAACATCTCCACCTCTTCCAAGACCAAAGTTCTCAAAATGAACGTGGCTTCCTATTAAAGAAGACACATCCTCAGCCAGAAGGAATGGTACTCAGATGCAAATACACTGAAATCTGCCCAAGAAATGGGAAAATAAATATGGTTTGTTTTATGCTGTAGCAAACCTCTTAGTTCCCATAACCGAAACAACTCACTCACCTATATACCCTATGCATCAGTTAACTGCTTGGGGGGAGCAGGCAGGGCAACGTGTGTCCTCAAAAATGCAAAGCATTAGCCAGAGGGTGCCAGCAGCCATATAGAAACACCAAGGAAAATTACTTACCAATTGTTCACTTGAAGTATAGTGAGCCCTGTGTCTTGTGCCAACTGCTTTTTCTGTTCTTCTGAAGGGTAAGGGTGCTATAAGACACCAAAATAAATATACACATTTAAAACAATGCGCTTTATTTGCCTGCTTTTTATTTTAAACTAAAAGACAACCCCTCAAACCAAACCAGGAGGGTGACATCTATTGAAAGGTGAAAATGCTGAGTTGTGTCACTCTTTTATAATTATTAATGGGCTACTACATCACTTAATTAATGGCAGTAAAAGACAAGCCAATTATAAAGATTAGTGAAGTGGAGAAATAACTGCTTAGGATACTGGCAGTACCTTGATACTCAAGAAGGGTATTTGTTGCATTAGCTGAAAGTTTTTGCACTTGTCTCCAATGAGCGATTAGAGTCAAATCACCTCTTTCCCCCCACCCACCCCTGTATTTCACAGAACAATAAAGACTGTGATAAAGCACTTCTCTGTAAAACTAAAACACGCTGATGTTGCCTGAGACAGTGAAGGCAAATCTTGCCAGTGCCCCAAAATAACTTGCAAATAAGATCAGCAACCTGAACATAAACAAACGCCTGGGTTTTGAACACAGGCCAACACAAGGTCAATGATCAGCACATTTTTGCCTGACATTAACATAGCTGGGCTGCACTAATCCTAAGAGACAGAAAATAAATACTGGTTTAATTGAAGATAATGTTAAAATTCAATCATAAGTTAAGTTTCTTGTGAGAACTTGATTGCTTTCTCAGAAAATTCTCTTCTGCATGAATACAGATTGCTTAATAAATCAACAGCAAAAAGCATATCCAAGTTTGAAATTTAGAAATATCATTTCTGTCCTTTCCCTCTATGTAAAATTGTCACCATCCAAAAAATTAAAAGGACAAATATTGCAAATGTAACAGCACCGAGGAAAACCCCTGTTTTAAGGACCTGGCTTAGCTTCTAACCTGAAGACCCAAGTCTCAGTTACACATCGGATTCAGACCTCGTCTGCTGCAAGGTACTTAATATTTCAATAAAGTTAATTTGATATAACTGGTTAGACCTCATCCCATCATCCCATTTAGCAGGTGGTTGTCACAAAGTATTTGCTGTTATACACACATCCCTTTTTTTCCTCAAACATTCCCATATTCTTTGGATGTATTCTTCAGCATAATACTACACAAGATGTAAAGTGAAACCTTGTAAAGCATAAGAATTTAAAACCTCGTAAAATTCCACAATCTTATTGGTATCATAAGTATTTAGCAGATTTTATATATTCTTGTAAACAGTGTATTTGACATCTAACAGTTATTTTACATGCCTGCATCACCTCAACTTTACCAAACAGGAATTTTTGTAGTAACTATGGCAACTTCCCTGTGCCCAACATACCCATTTCAAAGCCCACTGCTGTGGTCACTGGCTCCAAAAGATAGTTTTTTCACCCAAAACACTGGGGAATTTCCCATTACTTAAAACATACTATTTCCCTTACAGAAAACCTACAGATAACTGGTATACCTGTAAACTACCCCCTATATTTTCTGCATGAGCCTGAAACAGCTTCCCTGTGGTTGACACGGGGAAAGGGATTTTACTTCTTTTTTATGGGTAATTTGCATTTTACACATGCAAAAATATAGCATGGATTTTATCATCTGCCTTATATACACGTTCATCCACAACAAACACTTGTACTTGACTTAATGTCCATCTATCTGAACATAATATTTTGCTCCTCTTAAAAAACCCCAACCCTAACATTTTCATCTTTATAGCTTACTTCCCATTTCATTACTTTGCTATCAAGTGCTGACAAAATTATTCCTTTTTTTTCTTATTTTGCTTTGCCACCTTACATGTGATCTAATTTTAAGTAATTGAACAAACTGTGTCTAATTTCATGCAGCAAGCAATAATTACTAGACAGCCTCTAGCTATTGGAATTGAGAACTCTGTCTCCATTAAGCAATTTTCAATTGTTCTGGACTTTTTTCCAAATAGACAAGACTGGATAAAATTAGCCATCAGAATAATACAGTCACTGTAAAAATAATTGCTTTAAAAGTCCCAAATTCCTCAGTAAGTTTAAGGTCATCCTATTATTCTTTTTTTTTCATACCCTAGCATAGCATAAACTTTTAATTTAATGATAAATCTATAATTGCCATAATCACATGACAGACTGGGGCTTCACATAGCTAATCCCTCTTAGCTAAAGGTTCACACTGCGGCAGGCTTTTTAACTATGATTTGGTGGGGTTTAAAATAATCTTAAACACTGGGCATCCTTATTATATAAGCTTTTTGTGGCTCGTACGAGTTGTTCCTTTGTAGGCTAAAAAAAAAAACCCCATAATAAAAATGACTTGACAAAGAATCAGCATGCCACAGGCTAGGTTGCTATAAAAACATTCAAAGCCTTGTTGCATTCCCACCCACAGGGCTAGGAAGGCCTGTGCTACAGGCAAAGGCAGACATCACATTGCAATGGACAGAAAGAGGGAAACCCTGAGAGCTGCCATTTTATAAAGAAATAGGAAATCCAGTGGAAACTTGTTGTTGGTCTTTATTTCACCTGTGCAAGACTGACAGGTGCCTTCCAAAACCTTTCTAATGGTTGTTCAAAGGGATAAAGACACATGCACAAAGTTATGCGTATATATGTTTGCATATATATGTATATTGTACTTGTGTGTGTGTATAAATTATATATCTAAACATATAAAATATGCATCTTAATGAAATAGTTTACTTTTAGGTAGTCCTGTGACAAGCAGGGAGTTGGACTAGATGATATTTCTGGGACCCTTCCGACTAGAGATATTCTATGATTCTATGAAATATATAACCACATAAAAAAAATATAAATATATATATGGACATGTGTGTCTAAAAATACTACATTGACTTCAGCTGTCAAGTCCACCTATCACTCTGGATCACTTTGGGATATCAAAGCAAATTGTGCCACTGTTCAATAAACAGTGACTTGAGACCTTCACTTTGTTGTGTACATTAGCTCCTACCATTATCTCTTAAAAGCTTAATTATTTGCAAACAATTGATCAAGATGGGAATTGGAGAAAAGAGACTCTGGACCACCAGGAGAGCTGCAATGCATTAGGAGAGCAAACAGAATTACCTTTAGGTCTTATAATCAGAATTAACAATTGGGACCGTACGCAGGGCAGTGCGAGAAGCTGTAACGCTCTTGCTGGAGTGTTTTCCATTTGATCTGCATTAACACCTCGAGTGAAAGCCATAAAACGGTGATTACAGATGGGAAGGCTGACCCTCCTTCCCAGAACCAGCCCAGCCTGTGTATACTGGAAGGCTGCAGACAGGCTTCCTTGCCAAGGCCAGAGGAAAAGGGCAAATCCAAGAGGAAAAAAATAAGAAGTAGGAAGCAAGCAGGTTGAAAAAAAAAGAAAGGGCATTTGAATGAATAAGGCTGACAGCAGATAAGGACTCTGAATATGGCTCTGGTATTTTCTGATCATGCCTGCTGCTGCTACAGCGCCACAGAGCAGCATCCACCGAATGGTATGAGACCTAGTGCTTTTCCCTTCCCATAAATCTAGCGCTGAAATGCGGATTGTTTGGCACCATTAATGTGTTTTTGAGGCTCTGTGGTATTACTTTTAATAATGACTTAGTACAGAAAGTGATTGCTTAATAACACCATCAAAGTCTGCATGCAAATGAAAATTATCCCTGGGGGATTTGCCCAGGGTAATATGAACAGTTAAGGAACATTCGAAAAGGTAAAAATAACTATGCAAAATATGAGTCAGAGCAGTCATTTTAGCAGTAACAAAGAAATCAAAGTGACAGAGAGAAAAATGTAACTTTCCATCATATTCTCTTGTCACTGTTTTATGAATGGTATTTAGAGAGCAGCAGTCTTAGTAAAAGCCCCCTTTCAATGCAGCCGGGGTCATTTTTAGCAAAACAAACAATAAGACTCTTTTTTTTTTTTTTTACCAACTTTGACTACAGCCACTGGGTAAAGTCTCCAGCAGATACAGATGGAAAACATCCAAGTTTGTCTCTTAATGATACCCCTCGTCCAAACGTACTCCTTTCCTCAAATTTTCCACCCCAGGACAGCAAAAGGCTTTATCTTATCTGTAATGCGGTATCAATAACACTGGTTCCTCTCTGCCTTGCCCACCGTAACAGCACATTGTAATGGTGGCAGCAAAACATGAAAATAATCCTGCCCAGAGTTTACTGCTCAGATAACAGGAGGCAAAACCACCCCTTTCATCCCAGATTACTAATTCCTTGTGGCACCAAGCTGCCTTGACAGCACTGCCAACCAGCCCTACCATAGCGCAGAGGCAGAAACAGCCCCCAAGCAAAAGGTTGCATGTTACATTATAAGGGTGTCGTGGCAACTATCCAGCATCGCCCTTATCACAGCAGCGCCGTCGCTTGGCTGACCACACCGGGAGAACCATTTCGGAAGTCCTTTTATCCCCTTCCTCCAGCCCTCTGCCTTCTCCAGAGCACAGTGTAATGCACCAAAGCGAAATGACCTTGAGCTAAGCTCTGGTAGGTGATGGGGAGAAACTACCACCCCAAAAAAATTATGCCCTCGGGAGTGTTTATTAACTGTTTTCTAACCTCAAAATAAAAATACCCAAGACTAAGATTTTCTTGTTTCTGAAGAGTAACCTAGCTTACACCTAACTCAGCCGTCCAATGACAAACTGCACATAGATCTTATGCTGAACTCTCAGTCCCTGTTTACCCAAACTTGTCGAGGGTTAGCTAAGGCACAGCCATTTGGGTCTCTCCATTTCCCTGCTTCCTCCTGGTTTGTATTCGAACTGTTTACATTAGTGATCAAGTTGATCTACGAGAAATTACTTATTTTTTTAATATCCATAATGATTTCCTATTGTCTCTTAGCTTTATGAATTAGTTTTACTGTTGCAGTGAATGCTTTTTTTGTCTCCTGACTGCACATTATCAAAGGGACACTTTGTGCCTGCCATTTGCATTACAAAAGCAGTGCATGGTGTAGTCTAAGAACAGAGCTTGAATTTATAGCAGTCGAGTCCTGGATCCTCACACATGCTGGCCTCTGAAAGAATAACGGGGGTTCCTGCATTTGCAAAGTAGCCAAAAAATGGTTGGATCGATATCCGTAAAGTCACAAGATTGTAACCTGCTTTCTTCATCAGCCACCAGCGTATTTAGAGGGAGAGATAAAGAGAAGGCGCTGAGCCCCCTTGCCTATTTTGCAGGCTGTGTGAATTGGTTTATAGAGCATCCCTGCAACCTGCTTTATATTCAGGCGAGGCTGTAAAAAGTTGCCAAGTTGAGGTGACCTGCTAGGGAGGGGGGAGGAAATCAACTCGGAAGCTGCAAACTCGATCCTGTTTATCCCAGGGGACTGGCTTGCACATTGGAGGAAATACTAAACACCAAGAAGGAAGTTGTTTTATTAGAAATGCATCCATGAGGCTGGGAGGAAAAAAGCCTGTGCAAAGTTTGCACAGTCTTTTCCTTGGCTGAGAGCAGTGAGTCAGCCTGATAATGCTGTTGAAGTGTGAGCTGGCTTTGGCATTTAAAACTCCTCGTTGCTTTTTCAGCGCTGCAAGAAAATGCAGTCCATATGACATGGTCATGCTGCAGACAAAGCCAGCCTTTTCCTCTTTCAAAAGAAAATATTTCCTCAAGTTATTATAATAGTTTAATATCCCTGCAGTAAGATTTTTTTCATAGCATTACTGTTAATAAATCCTGGAGCTGCCAGAGCTATTGAACTGCAAACTATGAATGTAAAATCAACAGGCATGCTTGGTCTTGTAAAGTTAAAAATGCATCAGAATATGCAATGTGACAGGATGCTGCATCCCTGTATCACTACAGCAAGGCCATACGCTGCTGCTCAACTTCTGCATTAGCTCATTCCTATGAGGTGCATCACTCCTCTTGAAAAAGGCTTTGCAGCCGGCTTTGGCAACCCTGCCAAAATATAGAAGGTGAGGAAAGGAGGCAGAATCTGACTGTCTTAATGCAAACACGGGGTGTAAAATACAGAGATAACATCCCAGAAGTTTTAACATCTGAACATGTGTTCACAGAGCAATCTGATTAAACAGGGGTTGGGTTGGTTTTGCAGGCAGGGGGGTGGAAGAGAATTTTTGTGGGGGCTTATAAGGGGAGGAAGAGGTACTGGCATCAGCAACACTTTTTAATGAAGAAGTTATGCTGGGGGGGGGGGAGGGAGGGAATGTTCTGTGCTGCTTTTTTTTTCATTTGCCCTTTTGTAAATAATTTTCTTGCAAGAGTTGTCTGTGAACAAGTTTTGGCACTCACTAACATAAATATCCTTTCCAAGGCTGATGGAGAGACATGGTATGGCTTGAGATGCGCTGCCAATACTTCTCTGGTGGCCCCATCATATTACTCATAATGTGAGGGCTCATTAAGGAAAAAAGTTCAGATCATCCCTTGCACAGGATATTACAGAAGTCAGAAAATGGAAAAACCTTTTAACTCATCTAATCCATCCCCTGGCTGCTACAATATTATTCCTTCCATACCATATATTATCACCCGCTGCCTTTTCCAGTTGAGCTTTAGCTAGTCCAAGCAATGGTGCTTCTGCTATTTCCTTTTGGAGACATGCTGATAGACCTCAGTGTTTGGAGCTTACTCTGGCTCCTACCAGTTTTCAGTTTCAGCCGAGTCTATGCAGACACTCCCACACCATACCCAGGTAATTGAGTGGAGGTTTTCCCATGTTAGACATTTCTTTAGTGCCTGTATGCATGTGCACGCAGAAACACACACAGACTGCTTGCAGACACACATTAACTTCTCTTAATACGTTTAAGAAGTGATGTTTTGCACTAGTGCCATGATTATTTGTGCTGATGTAACATGCACTACCCATTCTCTGCCCTGTTTATCTTTATTAGGTTTGGGTTTTTTTGCTCTATCACAGCCAAAAAATAACCAAGGATAGGGTAATTAAAAGAAAAATTGCATCCAGAAGATCAGCAAAATTCTCTTCAGC
The DNA here is from genome assembly GCF_034315485.1 of Pezoporus occidentalis. NCBI lineage: Eukaryota > Metazoa > Chordata > Aves > Psittaciformes > Psittacidae > Pezoporus > Pezoporus occidentalis. The sequence goes on from NW_026912779.1 coordinate 10,029,536, forward strand.
ATAGCACACAGCTGAAAACAATGAAATATTACATCCAAGTGACACCAAAGGAATCAAGGAAGTGCATCATCCAACTTCCAACCATGTTAGAGCTAAAATTCACGTCCTTGAAATCTGGTTTTTCAGTTAAGCTGGTATCTTTATCAGGGGGCCGTGGAAAGGCAGGAAGGTGAACCCCAGCTTTTCCTAGGTGAGCAGGTTTTGAGAAGGAGATAAAAAAATCCCCATCCCTGGGAGGCTAAAGGAAATCCTGACTACCTGATAACACTGTAAAAGTGCTGCTGTTGTTTTTAGAGCCGGTCTAAGACAGATTAGCTCAGGTAAATATCTCCTAACCAGAAGCCTTTTCTCAGCAATAAGTCACTGTCCTTATCTACCTTAAATGACTTTCTAAACAGGTGGGCTCAGAAATAACTCTGCAAGCTCTGGGAAATGCCAGTGCCGGCTGTTGTAATCCCACGGACCTAAGCCAAAAGCTTTTATTTGTGTTTTTTGCTCTCTTTCTCAGGCTGCTTTCAGTACATCAGGAGCTCCCTCTGTAAGCAGGCAATAAAAACGTTCCACTACACCTACTTCCACTGCCCTACCCACCATAGCGACCAGGGTCACAGAGGGTTGCCACATTCAGCCAGGTCCCTAATACCAACCACAGGCCTTAAGGACAGAGCAGGAGCTTTAGGCAGGTTCCCTGGGGTAGTAGCACACTTGGGAGCAGCCACCAAGCAGTTTGGTAAGCCTCCTGCCATGAGCTCAGCTGCCTCTTTTCTTGGAGGAGCCAAGCAGTCATGTGAAGAGAGTTCAAGGCAACCACCACGTTGAAGCCAAGACTGGAGGGGTGGTTTCCAATTAAACATTTTCTATTGGAAAAAAACTCAAAACAACAAAAAACCCAAATCCTGTAAAAAAAAAAAACAAAAACAAAAAACAAAACAGCAAAAATCCCGAAACAAAAAAAAAACACCAACCTACCACTGAGGAAGGAAATGAGAAGATAAAGCTGCTATTTTGCAACACCGCTTTGTTGGCATGAAAAGTCCTTGAACAGATGCCCCGTCCACCATTAAATAAATATTCACAACATATCCTTGTAAAAGAATAAAGCCCACTCAACTTATAAGGAAAATCACAATGTGTTCTTCATAAAAAAAAAAAAAAAATGCATCTAAAGATCTGGGAGGAGGAAAAAAAAATGAGGAGGGAAAAGAAAAAAACCCCAAGCCAGGAAAACAGCTCCATTCTCCGAAGGAGGCAGAGACTCTTGGAAGTAGCGTGCATTCTCTGGCGTTAATTTTCCCACTTAAATTACAGTGATGCTGTAGCCTCATCTCATTAGAGATCATTGTCCCCAGTAGACAGTTGTGTTTATGGGGGATTCTTGCTGTTCCACACCTGCTGCTCAGGTTGCTACGTGATAAAGCCTGCATACAAACAGCAGTCTTGAGGTTGCTGGACTGCAACTGATGAGCCCAGGCTAATTCAGGGGTGATTATGTAGTTTACTGGACCACTAAACCTCTTTAAGCTTGTAATTACTGCCTATTTGAGTAAAGAACATTCAAAAGCAATTCACTGCATCATGCCTGCCACAGCTGGAAGCAGGCTGCCAGCAGTCTGCAGGGACATTAAAAATCTACAGGGATGGGGATTCGAGCACAGCTCATAGGCACTGACGGCGGTGGCAGCCAAGTGCGTTCACATTCCAGCTCACCTTTCCTGACCAGGCGTACTATTAAAGGTGCAATGAAAACTATAGAAAAGCAATAAAGATGACAAATAACGGGACGTAATTGAAAGAACTGCATTTTAATGACTCTTCCCCTCTTCCCTTATACCGGCTAAAAGAAAAAAAATAAGACTTTTTGTCGTGACAAGGGAAGGGAAAGAAAAGGCCTTTTGCAAAAGGGGAAATGCGCTGCATCAATGTGAGTGTTTCTCTTTTGAAGTCAGGGGCTTTCCTCAGGTTTTGAAGTTTCAGAAAGAATAAGTTGACTTGTAAAGTGAACGTGCAATGAGCCTTATTACATATTGGCAGCAATGATGATACAGAGCATCTTAATCACTGAATCTTCATTGAATGTTCCTCACCAAATCTTCATGAAACCCTTCCAGACCTGGAATATGTACAAACCCCCTCTGACTTCTGCATCACTTGAAAGCACTGGGAAATGCCCCAAAACCAGCACACTGCGAAACAACTCCACCTTGCACAGCAACACAAAAGTCATGCATGGGCCCCTACTATTGAGACCAAGTTGTTTGGGTTTGTTTTTTTTTTTTAATATTAAATAAACATCCCTCTGATCCTATTTGCCTTTTGAGTTTTAACCCCATCCTTTTCAAGTCTGCCCCTGCAGCTCTCAATGAGCAGGAAGTTATTAAAAAAGATGCCTTGTGTTTTTGCATAATTAGCAGCCTTTGAGAGTGGGGTCTGGAGGAAGAAGAGCACATCAAATGGGACCTATGACACAGGCAGAAAGGTTGAGAATGGGGATTTTTACAAGTGAGTAAACAAAGGTCTGGAGAGGATCGCTCCAACAGAGCCAAAGAACAGAGGGAAGCTGCCAACACCATCACAGAGCCCCAGCATTGCGCTGGCTTCACCAGGAGCTCTGATGAGATGGCAGCGCCTGCTCGTGTGGCTCTGGTTGAAGAGCCAGGTCCTCAGAACCCTCCCTTCCTCCAGCTACTCCACACCACCATCTCCCTGCTATTATACTGCCGTGTGTGAGGCCTGTGTCCATGGGCCTAATGAGCCGCCCTATTAACTAACTGCATTAAAGCCTCACAGGACATTTGGAGATCCAGAATTCATCAGTGTTATTTCCCTGCCCCACTAACGACTGCCACAGCTGCCTGGGAGAATGGGGTGTGGGAAAAAGCAAAAATAAACAAGGAAAATAAAATAAACCATTGCTTTTGATACAATTAACCCTGGAGTGAAGTAAGTTTAAGAGATGGGGCCTCTTTCTCTCCTCATCTAATAAACTGCCTTGTTTTAAAAACCATGGACATCTCATCTGCAGTATTAATTTCACTGTGTATCTAGACAAATGAAAAAACCCCTATGCACGCATAAGTATGCCACTGTTAACAAACATCATGTTTTAAAAGAGAATATAAAAGCATTCCGGAAGTTTGTTCTTAAAAAGCATGTAAATTCCCAGCCACAACAATCCTCCAGCTAACCCCATCCAAGCTCCAAAGAGCCACAGGCTTATATGTTATCCAGCCATCCCTGTTATTAATATTCATTAGGCAGGCCTACTTGCATTTTCATAAGCTGTGAAGGTGGCAAAAGAAACAATCAGAATTCTTTAACACACAGGCATTATCAATTCAACATCTGCCAAAGAGGAGTGCATACAGATCTGAGGTTGAAATTTAAATGCAATTTACCTGGGCTAAAGCTGAGCTTCAGTTCCCAACACCCAGCAGGCTATTTCAGGTGCTCTCATTTTATCCATCCCAGCTTTTACATCCACAAAAGTTCACTCTCCATTACTTTCACCTTTAAAACATGAGTCCCTCGTAAATTCAATCCTTCATTCCTTTAGCTCCGAGTTCCCTTCTGCTAAAATAGCCCAAGTTCAGTAAGAATGGATATATGAATAATACAGCCAAGTTTTAATGCAGTAAACTTGGCTAAGCAATTCTGCTTTCTGACTAGAGAATTCATTTATCTACACCCATTTAGTGTGTGAAATCCCTTTGACTGGCTTCAGGGAGCAGACCTGTGCAGAAATACAGACTCTCTGACCAGCCTGGGCTAAAATTTAACTCCAAGGGATGAAATAAGAAGTCTCCAAAAGAAAACAACTGCTGTAATTGATTATGTATCCTACTTAGCAAAGAAACCTGGCTGATAATGCTAATGAATTTAAGAATAAACTAGACTCGCGTTTCCATGATGATATTTATATGTGCAAGGACATGCACCAAAAAAAAGTGTGATTTAGATCTTCTGAGAGTCAGGAAAAAGCACACCCCAATTCTCCTCCAAATCTCCAGATTCAACCATAAATTAAAATGCATTTGCCCACAAATTCACTACATATTAATCGCTGCCCTTATAAGAAAAAAAAAAAAAACTAATTAAAAAGGCTTAGATCATCTCCAGGATTTGACTCCTTTCCCTCTCAGCAAATTTCTTGGACAGAGAGGGCTCCCCCATAAAAAAAAAAACAACACCTTTCTCCCCCTGAAGTCAATGCAGTTTTCCATTGATTTCTCCTGGCTTCCAAAAAACCTCTAAAGACCAAACTATACCCTCCCTCATGGAGGGTTGGCAGGACCAAACTTTGCATTTCAGTGCGAATATTCATGGAGAAAGGCACTTCTCAGGGCTTGGCACTGGCTGATGCTGGGGGGTAAAAACCATGCTGAAATGGCAAACTTGTCTGTGTAACTTCAGATATGGTGACAAGCTACAGCAACTTTGGGCAAAGAATGGGGTACCTGAAGGATATGTCTTCATCTTTGTTAAGGTGAGACCCTCAGTGGGTGTCTTCCTGTTGAAGATGAAGGATGATGGATAGACAAGGCCAAGAAGGGGGTCTTCAAAAACCCAAACTGAGTGAGCTACAAGAAGCCAGCACCCACCTCAGTCCCAACCTGAGCATCTTCTCCAGCCTCTGGCTCAATCTCTTTCTAGGTCTGAACACATCAAGCACCACACACATACGATGCCTTCACAGATACTTCCATAATAAAAGAAACAATCAATGTAAAAGAGATAATCAACAATCAAGCATAAGGCTGGAGGTGGCATGTCGCTTTCAGCACATTTATGGTGTGATGGCCATTAATAATTTTCACGGATAATAAGATACAATAAATTAATTTTTTTCAATACCGAGCTCAAAATCCCCCTCTCTGCTTCCCCCTCCTTTCTGAACAGAACTCCACATCTCTATTAGAAAGACATAAACGAAATAGCTAAAGACCAAAAAAATGTCACCACTAAGAACTTACAAAGTAAGAAAGAGCAACCAGGCACATCTGATCTTGTTCTATACACAAACCTTTCTAAGATGACTGCTCCAATTAAAAAAAAAGTCAAATTTATCATTTTGATGATACGAAATTATGAACTTGACTATTATATGCATATATTTTGTTTAATGGCTTCATTTATTTTAATAACAAAGAGAAACTAGATCTTTACAGATGAAAGCTCTATTTCATGGCTTCGGTGCAACTGGGATTTTTAAAATCTGTGATGTTAACCAAAATGTGATAATGGATGCTCTCAAGGGTCCTATTTTATAGCATTTTATACAGAGCCAAACTATACGCGAGACATTACAAACATCATGTTTAGCCCTATTTTAAGAAAGTAGAACTGACTCTGGCGTCAGAGGCCCCTGTAATTGTTTTCCGTCTGTTTCTCGCTCCTCTGAACAGTTACTTGTGCAGCAAAGTCTGGCTGTAGAAACACTGTGACAAACGCATTAGCTTTCCAAAGACTTGTTATAAAATGATATTGAAAGGCACCACTTGCGGGATTTTGGCTGGGATGGGACAAGAGTGATCACAATGTAACTACTTTATCTATAGCAGGCTGCCTTGAAGGGTCTGTTAGCATCCAGAAGACAGACACAAAAAAGATGCTAAACAAAAAGATTAAAAATGCTAACTCTGCTACTGTTTTTATGTCAGTTGATTCCTAGGGCAGAGATAATCAGAAACACCTCATCAAACTTGATCATTCTCTCAATCCTTCTGAAGAACTGTTCATGTTCTCCACTTTCTTTCATTTTTATATTAGTAGATTGAAAACAGTTGTTTCAGACAACGGCAGCACTCATGCGTATATAGCATTAAGGATTCTCCTCTTTAACACATTTTATACGTGTATATACATTTCTACGCAGAGGTGTGCATGCACACATGGGGGTTGATGCAGTTTTGCAGACTATGTCTCTACCCCCAAAACCAGGGACCTGACCACTGTTTTTGGGAAGGGAGCCCAAGATGGCAGCTCATGACTAATGGCTGTATCATCTCTGGCTCGGTGGCAGCGAAGCCCCAGGTCTGATCTGCCAAACATTCCCTTCATTTGCAGCCGATCAGCAGATGTAAGCACATAGGCCCTGTCAGCTTGACATATCATTCCTACGACAATGTCAACGAGTATTAATGTTCAATTATCTGTCCTAGAAATAACCCTCGCCTTTACGCACTGTGTAACTGGGCGCGTGGCACTGCGGTAATCCAAACGACAAGGGCAGAGATGCCCGCACTCACCCACTCGCTGTGAGTTGGCTTCCCAACATCATGATGACATTGCCTTGCGGTAGTGCATAGATGCCTTCCCTCTCCCTGCTCTCCCTGGTTGTAGGGGTTTTTTTTGGAAGGCATGTCGCAAGGACCCCAAAGACCTTTCTCCTCCTCTTCACATGTTGTATGTCACCCATCAGCATATTGAGACATGCTCAGAAAAGATGTATTTTGATTTCACACCCATGGAGAATCACAAGGAGTTTGTTTGCCTTTACAGAGGGCCATAAGCTGCCCATTACCTGTCAGCCTCTCTTTATTTGCTGTGCTCAAGTATACATATATATATATATAACATTCATCATCAAAGCAAACGCCAACAGCAGCTTCTTCCAGGGCTGCCTCAAGATCAACTCAATCCCCAACTACATGGCTCTAGCAATTTCTCCAAACGAAACATCACAGCTTCTCTTTGTTAAAGCAAATTTAAAGTAAGACCCCTAGTAAAGAGATGATTTGAAGAACAAACAAGAGTTCATTCCTGGCATCTTTTACTACTGTTCAAATATTAAAATTATTGATCAGGTTAAATTCAAATAGGATTCTTGGAGCAAAAACCTTATCAAGTGTTTCTTCTTTTAAATCAACGTTACAGTCAAATTACTGTTCGTTCAAACAGGCTGTAATGGAGTTTCCATGATTGTGTGTGTGTGTGTGTGTTACTATGGCACAGCTTCCTTGAACTAACATTCAAAGGTTATCGGCTCTAAGTTATGCTTGCTAAGTCTTCTTATACAACTCACAATCAGAGGGAGGGAGTGGGAGGAAGCGGTGTGATAACCAGTGCCAGCTTTGAGATAAAGCCCTCTGCCTAATCTCTGTTTATTTAGACAACCATCTAACCACAGCACCGGGCATAAAAACAAGCCAGGTGTAGGGCTGAGGGAATTTCTCCTGCCTTATCGTGACTGTGTGATATTTTGGGGCAAAAGGAAGCAGAGCCTTTTTTATTTTCTTCCCCAGGATGACTTTGAAAATTTAAATAATCCTAAAGTTTGATGTTTTGATGTTTGGATTCGATCAGCTCAATGGGCTTTTTTGCTTTGTTTTGTTGGGAGGGGAAGTGATGGTAGCAAAGCACATTTTATTCCACACTTTTGTATTTCTGGAGGTTTTGGAGACAAAGTTTTTGCCATATCATAGTTAAGAATGAAGAGCCTGTTCCGAAGCATTTCCCACTAGAGGGGATTCAAGGGGTTTGGAACAAATATACATATCATGGGATCAAACTGGAGTAAACGGAATAGCTTCTTAAATGTATTTCGCCCTAAAGAGCTGACAGAGGGGCAGGCGCCCAGCACACCTCTGCAGCAGCAGTGCTGAAGCAGCTTTGCCAGCGCTGAAGCTGCTTTTCCAGTGCTGGTGCCAAAATAGAAAAGCTCTTGCAGGTCAGGCCATAAGAAGCAGCACCGTAAGGCGTCTGGCTGAAGGATAACTGATCCTTCCTCCAGCTTCAGCAGCAATATTAAACTGTGCTTGGAAGCTTGCATGTCAGCTGATGGCTCTATTCCTCTCGCCATATGAGTCCAAAGTTGCCTCCGACATACTCAAACATATTTCCCCCTTTCTTTTCCCCCCTCTGATAATTCACCCCACTGTTTACTCAATCATTTTAGGTAGGGGGAAGTGATGAATGTTGCTGAGTGCCAATTTTTTTTCATGTGAGATGAATAACCCCAAGGAGCAACTTACACCAAGTCCCAGGCTCCTGTCAGCCCTATAATTGATGATGTTTTCACTGTAAGGGGTGGGGACTGGGACACATTAGGGCTCAAAAGGGGAAGTAAATGGAGTAAATTGACTCAGCAACTATGCCTTTTGCCATGGCTTCTAATAAGGATAAACTGATTACTGCCAAATGTACTTTAACACCACAGGGAGGGGGGGGGGAATAAATCGATCTGCTCAGAGGAAATAAATGCCATACCAGAAGTTTTTTAAGAGTGAACTTCTATATTCAGAAGTGTAGAAGCACGTTTCAGCAGCATGTTGCCATTTCTTTCTGAGTTGCCATTTACCACTAAACCAAAAATTAATTCGCAGCATTAAAAGGCATCCTAAAGATGAACACTGCAGAACATTTGCTACAAAGCCAATGTACCCTTTTCCTCATCTCATCCTCAAATGACTTTGATAACAAAGAGGTGCACAGCAATGCTCGCCCTGTATTTCGAATGCTGACTTTATGTCAGCATCTTTTTATGGCGACTGGGAGGCTGGATGCTCTGTTTCTGCGCCAGGCTGTGGGGAAGGCGAGCAGGCAGCAGCCCAGGTTGCCAGGGGTGACTACAGAGCTGACAACCCTGGGATCCAGCAAAACCCGCCCTGACTGATGGCTTCTGGGTTCCTGCTGACCTTTGATCCCTCCTGGTTTGGCCGGGAACAAAAGAGCCCGTTCACTGGGGCCCCTCGCACGTATATTTAACGTAAGCGGTCATCGCCTATATGCTGATTAATATGTTTGCTTTACATGCGGTGGGAGGAGGACCGCAGCCATCCTGTGCTGCTGTGCAGGTAAGCGCCAGCTTACCTAGCTTGTATGTCACACAAAGTAAATCAAGAAAATCCACCATGAGGCACATAAAAATGACTAAAACAGGTAAAGACAAATTTGGCACTGACACAAGAGGTTGCAGAGGCTGGCAATGGTGGCAAGAGCTATTTCCCCATATACCCGAAAACCTGTTTCTGTCACTAGAGATTTGGTGCTGCTCTGACACCGAGGGCCATCAGCAGCTCAAACACACTGTCGCAAAGATGCTGCTGGCTACAGCAACCATGGAGGATGCTGTCCGACCCTCAGCAGCAACTTTCATCGCCGCATATTGTCACCATAGCAATGAAGCTGGATGTGGGCAAATGACAAGGGCCTGTCATCACTCAGCCTGCCCTGACAGCCCTCAGCACCAGCCACTCTCATCCAGTCTCAACAGACAGATACATCCTCAACGGGCCCAAAAGTAATAATCTGCTGTTCTGCAATGCTAGCATTTCGCAGGCACTCCCAGTAGCCATGTGCAGCCCTTATACCCTGTGGAGATGCTTTGTTTTATTCCCCAGTGACTTTTCATGCTTCAGGGAAAAGGAGAAGAAAAGCTAGGAAAAGGGGAGCCAGAAAGGAGGCAGCAGGACCCAAACCAAAGATCAGAGATCATCAGGAAACAAACAAAAAAGGGAAAGAAAAGGAAAATATATGTTGCACAAATGGCAGTGAAACATGAGAATTAACGTTTGAAAGGAATGTAATGACACTTTCCATGCAAGAGCTTCAGTGAGGAATAGGAACGTTACTGTGAAAGTCAAAAGCTCCCTTTTAATACTAAACACATTAGTTGTATATAAAATGCATCATCCCTTCACAGAAACAGGTGTTTGGGGTGAAGTCAGGATAACTGGCAAGGTAGCCAGGCTGTCACCAACAGCAAATGCGGCCAACACACTGCTCTGCCTTCACGCCAACACCAAGACTGGGGGTCCCAGCTATTTTCACAGTCCTCCTGCCAGAGATGCCACAAAGAGACATTTAACTTGGTCTACTTCCCTGCTGCCTTGGTGGAAGTACAGTAAGAAGTGACAGAAATCAGAAATGGCAAACACTACCTCATCTAGAGCTCATCTGCCCGGTTGGGTTAATCATAACGTCTCTATTTTGAGAGAATTCCTGCGTGGGGTCAGTTTTTACTCATCCCACCCATGCAAACTCGCCCCTTCCAATCCCAGTGCGTGCAGAAACTGGTGAAAAAGATTCAACTTGGTTGTTACCTTAACTTAGCGCATCACAACCACGCACTTCGTATTTTACTTTGCGTTTAGTCACACAGAATAACCTGATTTAGCAGCAATCCTATGTATCGCGCAAGCCCTCTCACCATTTAGAAAGCCGCCTTTTAATGATATTTAATTTAGACTCGCTTATATGCTACATTTGCTAGTGAACACATTGGCTGCAAGGCTCTTATTTAACACGTTCACCGCACCCCCACAGTGTGCACACGCTCACCAGTCCATGGCAGCCCTGGAAAAGACAATTCATGGCTTGAACATTTTTAAACCTGATTTACCGTTCCAGAGAAACAACTACACAACTAATCTTCCAGGGCAAATGTAACGCCCGAAGAGCAACTAAACTGAAACATATAAATTCCATATATACTTAAAAATATTATTGTCTGTAATTTAATATAACAATATTTCTAGGCCTATAACCTTGCACGCAGAGGCAATTTCCCAAGCATTAATACTTAAATGGGTCATATGCACCACATCTGTCATTCTGTCCTGAAGTCTATGAGGCACAACCAAGACTCTGCAAGCCTATTGATTTTTCTAGCATTTGCTTTAATTTACTTAACCATTGAGAAATCCATCAGTACATAAAGGGCAACTGTCCATTACTGCCTCATTTGCAGACATTCTTTCCCCTCATTTTTTTTGGTAAATATTTCCCCTTAAATCGCTGTGTGTTTACAGTGTAAAAATGAATCCAGAAAGTGCTCACACCTGTTTCTGTTCAGTAACTGCTGCACTGAGGTATATGTAATGTGCTTAAAGATAGAATAAATATCTAGACATTATTACATCTGTGTGCAAAGGGTGGTAAATTAGATCCTAATTACATTAACAGGGATTCTGCCTCCCAGCTTAAATTTTACATGAGCACTCTGTAAAAATCCAAAAGCTCTGCTGTGGTTTCTTTACGAGCTGCTGATTACAGCTACTTCCTATGCGGTCACTAAATATTCTGTTTACAAATAAATGAAGAAGCTTTGAGCCAACTTGCCAGGGTAATAATCCGTGTGTGTGTTTTTTTTAATTCCTCAGCAAACCTTTACCACATAAGCATGGCAACAATCAGAAGCCCTGGCTTCATCTAATTACTCTATCACATAATTTCACAAATTGCCTTTTCACTGGGGAGCCAAGTGCAAAACACGCTCACAGTGGGACTTCAGGCAGCAGCTTTCATTTACTACTCATTTCTTGTTAAATTAAACACAAAAACACCAGTTGTGTGAAAGAAGTCAAAAAGAATGCTTGCAAATGAGCCAGGCGAGTGTATCTTATATTTATACCATTTGCACAAAATAGCTCATTGGCAAGCTGGATTTTTAATGGCACCATTATCGCCTTTAACCCTTTTAAAGCCCAGCGCCAGGCTGCTAAATGAATCATCCCGACCAAACTCAACCTGGTGCAACAGCATCAGGCAGCACATCAGCCTTACTAGCCAACATGGCATCTTTTAGTTAATAACCAGCGAGATGAGCAGCGTGCCCTGACTTTGCCTCCACATAACCCCTCCAGCTTCCCAAGGGTTTAATGGGGAATGACTCAGGGCAGAATTTGCCCCATAAATTCCTGGCTATTACAACCACCTAATATGATGGAGGGACAGAACTACAAATAAACCGAGTGGGATTTCTAAGCGCAATTCCTATTTCACCCTGGTACTGCCCTCTAAGGTGCGGGGGAACCAGCGGGACTCGGGGGCAGAGGGACCCGGAGGGCCAGACCCCTGCTAATTATGCAAGCACTAACAAGGCAGGATTGCAAGCTGCCACTGAGGAACACAAATTATTGTGGAAATAATTGCAGCCGGTGTACCATCGCCGGTGGAAGTGAACCAGGGGTTACACAGCTCTAAGATGACATTTTTTACATCAACAAGTACAAAACTAAAACACGGCCATTAGTAATTAAAGCTGGTCCTTTTGTAGCACCAGAGCCACTAGGTCAGGTACCATTTTACATCAGAAACCAGGCCTTGATGGCTGTAGATTTGCCAGCATTATCTGCACAGGGAGGAAAAAAAAACCATTAGCAGCAGCTGTCTGTGTGCCTCAACACTGAAAATCCTATTCATACAGACAGGTGGAGTAATTTAAAAGCCAATGTGGTGCAATTTTGATGCAACTAATGCCACTGTTTACTAAAACGCCACTATTACTGCTGTTTATGAAAACATTAGTAAAATTGCGTTTTATTCATAAGAATCCTAGGATTTGGGTTATTAACAGCTTCAGAATTATTCTGCCAGGAACTGAAGCTTACAACCCCTCCAGGGTTTATAACCTGCTGCACTGACGGACCCATGCTCGGGTTTCAACAACGAAATCAAGGGTTTATCCTCTGCCATTCCACGCTAGCACAGTGCAACTCCTGGATCAGCACAAAGTCCACGGCAAATAAGCAGACTTCTGCCAATGAATCTATTTATTAGCCAGATTCATCTAATCTGGCAGTTACCTTCCCAAAAATATCACTAGGGACCCCGAAAGCTATAGTTGACATAAATAAGGGCAGTCTAGGAAAGACTTTCACTTCAAAGCTGACTTCAGGTAATGAATAGAGCAAGCCACCTAATACAGAGTTCTACCATTTCCCTTCTGAGTTCAAAGAAAGCCCTCAGAAAACATACTAATACCATGAACTGACCCTTGGTTTTACTAGTGACTCAAGACCACTTCAGTGCCACTAACATGACAAGCTCACTTTTTGCATCACTAGTACAAAGCATCATAGTGGGAATGAGGTTATTTTGTATATTTGTTGGTTTTGGGGTTGGGGTTTGGATTTGGGGGTTTGGAGATTTTGGATTTTGGGTTGGACTAGAAAAGGTCAACCAGTAGCCAAGAAAAGAATATTCACGCTTGTTGTGGTTTAAACTCAGTCAGGTAATTCGTTCGCTCACTTCCCCCCCCTTTCTTGCCCTCCCCCTGCTCCCGGAGGGACGGAGAGGAGAATCGAAAAGAATGCAACTCCCACGGGTTGAGATAAGAACAGTTTAGTAACTAAGGTATAACACAAATCACTACTGCTACCACCAGTGATAATAATGATAAAGGAAATAACAAGGGAAGAGAATACATCATCTCACCACCAGCCGACCGATAACTCGCCCCCCCAACCCGACCAAGCTCTGACCGATACCTCCTCCAACCCTGCAGTCTCCCAGCCCTTCCGGCTAACTCCCAGTTACCTCCTGGGCATGACGTGCTGTGGTATGGAATACCTCTTTGGTCAGTTTGGGTCAGGTGTCCTGTCTCTGCTTCCTCCTGGCTTCCCCTCCTCCCTGGCAGAGCATGAGGCTCACAAAGTCCTTGGCCAAACCAAAACATCGCTTGTTATCAGCTCTGTTCCCGAGCTGAAAGTCAAAACACTGCACTGCACCAGCTACCAAGAAGGGGAAAAATGACTGCTACTGCTGAACCCAGGACATTATCCACCCCTTATTCCATACCATTCACGTCATGCTCAGATCCCACATTTTCAATATACCATCACTCTTATCTCAGTGCACTCTTATCTTAGTGCATGGACCAGTCCCTATAAAGCTGCTGAGTCCATCTGGTCCATGATGTCAGGCTCCATCTCTTGTAACAGTCTTCCAGAGCAGGAGAGACTGTGTGCAGTGTTCACACTCGTGAATAACCTGGGCAATAGTGTCCATTGCTAAGTCCACCCCTCGATCATGAGTCCATCTCTGTGTTGCATCTCTGCTCTGATGGCCTGAAGTGCATTGGGCCCACCAGGCTCAAAATAATTCACTGTCCCCTTCAGCAGTTTCTGCAGCTTGTTGCTGGGGACTCCATACAGCTGCCTTCCATCTCCAATGCTTCCAAAGCACTGGAGGGGCCCAGTGGACTAGATACTTGCCCATACTGTCCCACACACCCTGCCACTCCTGGCTGTCCAGCCTTGGGGAAAACCTTTTGGTCCCCTTATATCCTCGTCTAACCCCAGACAAGACCCAAACCTGACTCTGCTTAACTTTTGAGATCAGACAAAATGGTTGTGGGTAGAACACAGTCTGTGTGTGTGCCAACATGCTGATCCCCATCACAATCAGCAGGCAGGTACCAAGGACACCCAAAGGCCATTCAAAACCTTCAGAACTCTCAACTGATGCTGCTGTACTTGTCACTGGGGCTGGTGCAGCTGCTGTGCTTGCCGGCTCTGCCACCGCCAGCTTCTCTTTTCCTGAGTCCAGATCTTCCTCCTCTGCCTTGCTGGGAAATGCTGCGTGGTCTCCTGCATCCTCCTGGGGCTCGGCGGGCGGCTTCCGGGGAATGCTCTCGGCCGTCGCGGGGCTGGGCTCGGCCGCGGGGCTCGGCTCCTCCGCGGGGCTCGGCTCTTCCGCGGGGCTCGGCTCCTCCGCCGCCTTCTCCCGCTGCTCGGCAGCCGCTTCCTTCTGCTCCTCGACCGCCCCGACCTCCTCCACCGGCAGCCGTCCCCGCGCGGCCTCCGGCCCCGCTCCCGCCGCCGCTTGGTCCCCGGGGCCGCTCTCCCGGGCTGGTTCGGCTGCCGCCGGCTCCCGGGGCCGCTCCCCCTCGGCTCCCCGCAGCCTCACGAAGATGGAGAGTAGGGTGAGGGCCAGGACGGTGAAGAGCAGCCGGACGGCCAGGTACAAGTCCACGGCCACGTCCGTCCCGCCCTGCTGCTGGAGCCCGCCCGTATTACAAGCCATTGCCATAAAGCACAGTGAGACAAGAACCTTAGCCCAAGCCCCACACTTGATAAACACTAACACAGCAAATACCGGCTCTGCGTAAGTTACAACATTCTGAGGCTGTGAGATCAAGAGAAACAACTCTGAGAGACAATAAATCGTCATTGTGATGAGTGGCTATTAATCCGGTCAGATCTGTCGTTATCTCAACCCTTCGTGCCCCACGTTGGGCGCCAAAAAGAACTGTTGTGGTTTAAACTCAGTCAGGTAATTCGTTCGCTCACTTCCCCCCCCTTTCTTGCCCTCCCCCTGCTCCCGGAGGGACGGAGAGGAGAATCGAAAAGAATGCAACTCCCACGGGTTGAGATAAGAACAGTTTAGTAACTAAGGTATAACACAAATCACTACTGCTACCACCAGTGATAATAATGATAAAGGAAATAACAAGGGAAGAGAATACATCATCTCACCACCAGCCGACCGATAACTCGCCCCCCCAACCCGACCAAGCTCTGACCGATACCTCCTCCAACCCTGCAGTCTCCCAGCCCTTCCGGCTAACTCCCAGTTACCTCCTGGGCATGACGTGCTGTGGTATGGAATACCTCTTTGGTCAGTTTGGGTCAGGTGTCCTGTCTCTGCTTCCTCCTGGCTTCCCCTCCTCCCTGGCAGAGCATGAGGCTCACAAAGTCCTTGGCCAAACCAAAACATCGCTTGTTATCAGCTCTGTTCCCGAGCTGAAAGTCAAAACACTGCACTGCACCAGCTACCAAGAAGGGGAAAAATGACTGCTACTGCTGAACCCAGGACAACGCTATACCTAAAGTCTGAGAAGTATTTTCTGGGCAGAAGTTTCTGGTTCATAAAGCAGAAGATGCAGTGGTAAGTCTCCTAGACCTTGCATTATTAAAATGATGGCCCACCACTGAAGTGAAACGAGTACTCTGCTAAATACTATGATTCTAAATCAGGCAATGATGCAAAAGGCGAGGTAAATTAGATAACTACATATTAACTTAAACTCTTTTCTGCCTATTTACCTTCTCTCTACACATCTACTTAGCACTGCTGTAGCTTACAGGGTGAGGAGCTGGAAGTGCAAAGATGAGTCTGATCAATACAGTTGTTCATGTATTGAAAACTGGATTTTCAGCTGAGTATTTTGAGGGAAAGGGTGGCATCACCCCTGGAAAATTTTAATTTTCCATCAACAACAAAAAATTCTCTTCCGCAAGAAAAGTTTTCTGTGGGTAATTTTGATGGGCAGACAGCAAATACACCCAGTTAATATTGGGAATTAGAGTTTCTTGAATATAGATAATGAGAAAAAAATGCGTAAGCTACAGCAGTGCAGATCCATGTAGCTGAATGCAAATGCAGGAAAAAGGAAACAAGATGAGTAAAAAACCAATTCGCTTCTAATGCCTGTCCTGGAGCAACAAACAGACTATATTCACCTCAATATCGCTGTTCTGGTTCGTTCAGACAAGGGTTAAGTTCATGCAAACAGATGTAGGACACTCTATGCCAGAGCAGGGGAATGCATCTTACACAACTTGATGTACTACTTCCAAATGTGACCCTATTTGAAAGGCAGCTTATCTTACACCACAGATTAACACATCTCATCAGATATGCGCCCAACTGGTTTGGTGCCTCATATTTTGGCACTTTACCTGATCTGATTAAGTCATTCGGTAGCTTTCACTGGTGCGCTGTGAAACTCCTCCAAGGGTGAGGGGATTGGCAATCAAAAATTATCACTGGCACTTATATATATAAGCATATCTGAGAATCAACATAGGCTCTTTTGTAGCAACTGTGTTAGAGGACAAGCTAAACAAACAACTAATAGTGAACAACCAAACCCATGAATTTACCCTAATTTCCTGCTCACCCACTGTTTGGCAAGACACCATTGTTACCTTTGGTGTACTCCATATTGCAAATTATTTGCCAAAATATTTGAGTGGATACTTCCAGATTTATAAAATGGTGGTCAGACATTTTCCCTCCCCCTCTCCGCCTTCAAAATGTGATACTTGAATTTCGTACGTCTGCTTTGGCTGCAGAAAGACTACATCGCATCACACATTTCTGTGCCTTGACTGGAGGAGGCTGATTTCCAAAATGAAGCTGCACATGCAAAATGCCACAGCTGCAAATATCAAAATCAAGTAGAGGGTGGAGAAGAAAGAAAAGCAGCTACTGTTGACTTAAAAGTTCTTATTGCTGCAAACATTCTTGCTGGTACTCATTTCCTAGAATATTTATGCAAACAAAAGGAGATCTAGTACAACTGGAGCAAGTGTAATTTAACATCTGAATTAATGTTTATCATGTTTCAACTTTTCAGTATTCCCTCGCTTCTACTCAGATGTGAAATTCTTCTGGTGTATAAATACTAATGTGTTTCAGCAGCTTTCAAATAATTCAAATTCCTTATTGTGCCGGTGGCTTCCACATTGCTACAACAGTGCCTCTAAGGTAGAAACTGGGGGAAACTGGGAAAAAGATATAGCAGCCCTTGGGGAATGGACACTTGCCATCTGAAAACTAGCCCAGGCCATTGGCTACCTTCTGATTTCAACCAAAATACTTCCCTAGACCACTGCTGTTCCCAAGACCTGCAAGGAGCCCATGATGAGTTGTCTCATAGCATGTAGTTTAAAACAACATGATGGTTGTCTTCATCAGAAATGAGACTGAGTAACAGATACGGAAAAAAACGCCAGATTTTGTAACTACACCACACTCCTGAATGTGAGAAGAGCCTAAGTGAGGAATCTGGTTTCCTTAACCAACTGACTAAAGCACCCTATATTTTTCCTTTCTGGTCTAAACTCAAAGGTTTGTTAGCATAGCTCAGCACTGACAACTTAAATAATCCTAAAGACAGCATGCGATTCCAGTACACGAGCCGTGCTTTTCAAGCAATCATGAAGCAACAGCAGCACTGCCAAGAGTATCCCCCCAAAAAACAACAATTTTCTTTAAAAATGGCAAAATTCACCCACACTAGAAAATGAACCAATTCTTGGAGACTGGACAGGAGGAAAAAGCAACAAATTTGAGGAAGCTTAAAAAAATGCTGAAGGTTCTTTTTTGAAGTATCTATCTTCCATCAAACTTTGGGAGGGCTGAAGGGTTAAGAAGTTAATTCAAACCAAGTTACCTAAATCCTGTTTGTTCTCCTTGCTCGGAGCTCTCAATTAAATTCTGACAAAGCCTCAGAATAATTATCTTCTCCTATAACAACATTTCTCATTTTCTCCTGTTGAAGATGACTGTCACAGCACCTCCACCAGCAGAAGGGAGCTGAGGAACCTCATCATACACTACCTGCACCAGAGCAGGAGATGCTCTGGCTCCCATCTTCCCAGCCAAGGGGATGGTGGTGCATGGGCGACCAAAGGCAAGCTCAAAATGCCTGGCTTTTCCCAGGAATTTGGGACAGCTGGCACTAAGAAGTCTTGCAGATGTGGAAGAAAGATTTTTACAGTTTTGCCCACAATAAAATCAAGTGAAAGAGGAGACTT
Organism: Pezoporus occidentalis; assembly: GCF_034315485.1. Lineage (NCBI taxonomy): Eukaryota > Metazoa > Chordata > Aves > Psittaciformes > Psittacidae > Pezoporus > Pezoporus occidentalis. Next base: position 10,047,802 of record NW_026912779.1, read on the forward strand.
GTGTATTGGGGACAAAGGGGGGACAACCCTCCCCCCCATTCGGAGTCCAATATATGGAAATATGACTCCTGTTACACAGACGAGCTCCAGGAGCCCTCTGGCATTTTGCAGAGCAAGTATCAGTTGGTGCAGGATGGAGACTCATTTAAGTAATATTTTCAGGGGTGAGGTGGTGTTGTTTCATTTTAATGCTTCCAAACCCTCTCAAGAGAAAAGCAAAGAAAATGTTCGCTGGTTTTAGCCAATTATTTCCCCTTTTTATGTTTTCAGCAGCCTACTTTTGTACCCATCTGCCCTCTCGCTATACTCCCTTCCAAAATCAGACAAGCATCCTGCATGGGAGTAGGGGCAGGGAGCCAAATTAACCCCACGCTCCTCCCAAGGCAAAAATCTCATAACCATGGAGGGATGAGAGAAGACATGAAATCCACTTGCTTTATCCTTAGAAATTTGCTAGCCTGTAAAATATTCATACATATACAAACCTTATAGAATTAAGTGGTGTAATAATATTTTTCTATCACAATAACATCCTTGGAGCAATGGAGACTATTTTTCTCAGCTAGATTTGGATATAAAGTGCCTTCTTAAAATACCTGCTTCCAATAAATTCTTTTATACAAATAACAGCTTTGCTAAACAGATTGCATATTGCTTATTATAAGTTTTATTCTTTAACAGCATGGCATTGAGCGATCAATAAAGATTCAAAATCCAGATACATAATAGAAAATAACCTTTCATTTTTACTGTAAAGTCAACATCTTTCAGCCACGTCTTTTACTTTTTGCTCAGCTTCCCATTTCAGTAAGATTTAACCTCTTAAGGAAATTGTTTTAAAAGCAGTTAAAAATAATGATTAAATTATGGGATTTACATGAAAGAAATCCTTGGCCCATTCATTTTTTTAAATCATGGCAATTTGTTTTTTAAAAGGTGTTTGAAGTCCTTGAATCTACCTCTTGGCACCGTTAAAAAAAAAGTAGTTTATAATCCCCTAATGTGCTTAAATAAAGCCTTCAATAGTTTAAATTGTTATTAAACATCTTTTGGGATTATAATTTTATGGCTTTTTTTGCCTGATTAGATGATGAACGTGAAGATCATCAAATACTCATCGTATAACAAACTAATTACATTGTATAATCCCCAAAATGAGGTTTGAATCCCAACATTTCAAATTAAGCTGGATTTAAAGGATGCAGAGAATTCACAATGAGAGAACAAAACACTTGGCAAAACACCCCTGAAACTCCCTTCTTTGAGTTTTGAACAAAAAGGCACCACTGCTGGGACAGAAGCATAGTATGGGTTGAAGCAGAAACTAACCCTGTTGCCACAATTAAATTTACACTGATCTGGTTGTAAGTAAGATTATTGTTGTGACCTCTTCCCTTCCTCCAAGCTTTTCCCTTATTTTACAATCCCTGCTGAGGGCTATACATTACAGTGAGGAGATCTGCTTGAAAAATGGTGGTGAGATATGATCCCTGAATGCTAAGTGATCCAAGAAATAATAAAAAAGAAAATAATAATAATAAAAAAAAGAGAGTCTGTAAAATGTTGCTGGGCTGAAGCACACCCTGAACTTATCCTTAGGGCAACTTCTGGAACCCAGCTCCAGCACAGCACTGATTTGCCCCAGTCCCTTCTCAAGACCCTGCTATGGCATTCAATGTTCATCTGATGCCACCCCACAACATCCCCTCATTTCTGACTCAACTTTCACAGTTTGGGGATGTTATCACTTTCTCACTAGATAATAGCTTTCTTCTCTCTCTCTTTCTTTTTAAACCAAATTGTAACAGGCCATTCTTTCCATCTCAAATTTACAGCAAATTCCTTAAAAAAAAATATAAAGATTTCACAAACCTCAGTATTTACAGGCTGGTGTAATTTTCTCCCATCAAAAATTCCAACAAGCTCCACTGCTACATTTTGCCTAATATTGGCCAACCTGGGCAGCTCTTTCAACCCAGACATTTAATTAAAATTGAGTCAGAATAGCGAACAGTTAGAAATAGAACCCTGCAAAGTCTTAAGTGTAAGTCTGGTTGCCACTTTGTTATTGTTTTATTTTTTTTTCTTTTTTTTGCTGCTGTTGTTATTATTCCAAAGGGAAGAAGAAAAAAGGACAATCTGGATTAATTCATCCCCTGAAGTGTTTCAGAGTGTACTTCCCCCGCTCACAGAGGACAGCTCCTGCCTACCCTTTGGGCGCATGTCAACTCAGTTCTGCACATCAGTCAAAATAACAGGGGGGCCGCAGCCTGACACTGAGTGGGAACTATTGCCCAAACACTTCAGCAACCAGGGAGGCTATGGCCTTACATTTGACTTCGTTCCTTCAGTAAGGAAAAAAAGAACTTCCTCCTACGTGGGAAACGAGAACTAAGGGACAAGCCTTAGAAAATTAAAGCAGTACACAGAGGAAAACTTAATACTCTTGGAGATGGAATAACTTCATGAAAGGAATTTAATCAGCCTATAGGCTTTTGAAAGATTGTATTCGTCCAACACTTATTTTAAGTCTTTCCAACCATTAATCATTAGTATGACATACACAGCAATTACTGTCTATTTTGCTTAATTCCATGCCACTGATGTGTATTAATATTACGATTGTGAGGAAAAAATTATTTGCCTTTGAAAAGGAGGGCTCTCAACTAACACCCCAATTAGGAAGCACCAGCGGTCAAGGGGATGCTGAATTTTGTGCCTAACTGCTGTTCATTTCTTCCCTGCCATTTTCCAGATGGGAAAGTGAAGGCAGGTTAAGCACTGGGGGCAAAAGGGAGGTGTTGCCTGCCCTGACAAGTTCGATGCCTGAACAGAACCACCTCCCTCTCTCTCTTCACCTCCTGCTGCAGGGAAGACCAAATTCACTAATAATAAACAAATAAACAAATGATGTGGTATCTCTCCACTCTGACCACTCCTCAGCGAGGAGCTTAGTTGGGGATGCTGTCATGCCACCATGTAGCACTTTAAGAGCAGTCATGAGGCCCAGACACCCTCATAAATCAACTGGAGTTTCAATTCCTTCAGCCTCTCACCCCCTTACTCCTCAGCTCTGACTGCAGCTACGACTTGGGCCTGTGGGGTTATTTTGCATAGTACAGCACCCCAAGCAGCTTGCCAACATGTTATATTGCTCTAGCACTAACTATAGTGTTGACTCTTCCCATGTTATCAACGTGCTTGCCTGGAGGATATCTTCCTCCACACAGAAGACTCACTGCTATTCTGGATGCAAGAGTTCCCTGGTGCCTTCTGACTCCAGCAAGAGCACTGCCAGCTGAAACACATGCTTGGAAGAGTTTACGATGTCATCCAGACATGTTTTAATTTGGGGAAACTGTCCACAACCCCACCTAGAGTAAATTGGAAAGGTCTGTCTCAAGGTCCTAGCTAGAGAAGGCTGGACTGGGTAAAACAATTCTTCTTTACTGAATTGATCAGACAAATCTGGGGCTACCATGAAGGTGCCAGAAGAAGAGAAGGCTGCCCTGAAATAAACCTGCATGCTTCATCTGTCTGGGCTGGGTATACACAGGTGGTGGTGGATTTTTAAAGCAAGTCAGCTCAATGCAGCAGTTTCATTGACTAGGTCCTGGTTGAGTATTTGAGCCTTCCAGAAGAGACCACCTTACAGGCAGATGTCCAGATGTTGCCTCCAAAGGGCAGCTACCAGCACTGCAGCAAACTCTGCAGGCACTATCCTCTTCTCTTTTGCATACCATTACTGCACAGCAGAAGAATGAAAAGCCACTTGCACTCTACACCTGATCTAGACAAAACAGTGATAGGGTCCTGAGACTGTGCATGAAGCCAGCTGCAAGGTCAGGTCAAGCCTATGTAATTAAACACTCAACAAAGGGTGGTTCCTGCCATGAGGTCTTTCAGGAGTTGCCCCTGTTTCTTCTTCCGTGTTCCCACAAATGGGTTTGGAGGGTGTTAGCTGGCCCAGACTAAGAGAATGCTGGAGACTGCTCAAGCAGTTTAATAGGGTAGACCATCACATTCCTGTGGCTGGGCCAGGGTGATGTTTAAATCACTAGCACAAACAAAGCAAAAGGCCACTTTCAGGAAATAATACTAATATATACTACTTGATTCATAATTCCTCAGCTGGGAATTATGAGGACTGACACACAGTTGCTCTGTGTTCCCTGGTGTGCCTTGACCTGAGGCTCCAGGGCATCTCCTCAAATCAGAACCCAGACCAGCTGCATCAGACTGATCTGAGCATTGCTGCAAGGACAGCATCCCTGAAGTCTTTTGGAGGCCGATGTCCTTAAACTCACATCTACCTGCAAAAAGACACCAGGTGTCAGTTCACCTTGGGTGAGGACCTAGAACTGGGAAGCCACCAAAACCAGAAGGGACCTCAGCCTTTGGAACTGATGTACTGAATGCACCAGGGACAGGGCTAAGGACCTGGCAAAGCTGGGGCACAGCTGATGTAGTCTGCCAGAGAAAGGGATTAGCTTGGAGATATCTGAGGCCCTCTCTGGCCTTGGAGGAGTAGTGCTCCAGCATGAAGGTTCATTCATAGCAACCGAGGACCACGCGGGGCAGGATTCCCTGCCTGATCCCCGTGCTGACAAGAGTCATGGCACATATCTGGTTTCTTGGCTCAGCAGGGGATGGAGGGGAGATGTGCATGAGCACTTCCTCCAGTTTACGAGTACACCCTTGGCAAGGCTCCCATTGGGGCTGGGCAAGCTGGCCAGCTTCTGGTTTCATCCTGACCCTAACTACAGGCAGGGGAGGGAGTCAACCACTGGGATTAGAGGCGAGAGCCGCTCTTCACTAACACCTGCAGATCCTCAGCGCCCCTCACCTGGCCATTATCCTCCCAGCACAGAAAAGCTCAGACATAAAACCTGGGGCCAAAGGCCCACACCCCTGCTGCAGATGAAAACACAGTGACAGATCACCACAATGTGATGACAAAGGAGAATGGCATTAGAAACACTTTTCTAAATGCTGATGTTAGAAGGTGTGGTACACAATATAAAGCCTTGCAAGAAGCTCCAGCACCCGGCTTAACCCCACACACCTGCCCAGAGCTTTGATTTCCAAGCCCAGGAATAAAAAAGCCCCACAGGTAGCTGTGGTAACAGCTGTGCATCCCCCCACCCCTTTATAGCATTAAATACAGGGGTAACTTACACTCTGGGAATGAGAGTGTCTCAAAGAAAAAAATTATTCTTTGCTATTAAACCAGATACATTCAGACCTTTCATCATGAAGCTTCTGACGATCTCTGACAAACATCTGAATAAGGTCTTTGTTTGCTTTTTGCTTTGTTTTTGATCTCCCCAATTGTTTTCTGCAGTTCTCCAGAGCACAGAACCAGGAGCCGAACACTGCTCTCTGCTCCGAAGCAGCGATTCCCACGTCAGCTAAGGGGAGCTGCAGCTGTGCGAGCAGTGGGGCAGGACAGGTCGCCAAGGTTATTAGTATAAGCTTAGTCACATTTTGTGGCAACGTCCTGTTAACAACTGTGACTCCAACCAAAAAAAAAAATATCTAAAATCAACACACACACACACAAAAAACCCAAAACCATAAAAACATACGCTCCACGCTCTTCCCCTGGCACCTAGCAAATGAGGCAACAACAACAACTCTGCTCAAAAAAGTTCCCTGAGCTGCCTATCAGCAACATTATATGTATTTTTTTTGCTTTCTACAACTACTACAACTATGACATTTTCCATGTTTTATTTTGCATATGTGATCTAGAGTTCACTTACTGTTAGATGCTGGAACAGCCATGCCCTCATGATATTTGTGGCTACTTTGGGAAAGATGCCACGCTTTTTATGTCGCTTTTTGTCCTTATCTGGATCATCATCATCACCTGTGCTGGGGGAAGCTACACTGTTGTCCAAGCCGTCACCTGTAAATATAGTGAATCAAATTTTGACTTATGCTACCTTTATATACTTCAGCCGAAGCCTGGCTTTGGGTATAAACTGCATAAATATTTAAATGAGGTATAAATTCTTTAACACCGTAATTCACCAGGGATTAAGGGGTTGGGGGGGAAGAAACATGGGGAGAGGGAGGGTCTCAGAACTGTGTTAGCCCCATTCTGGTTTATCCTGAAGGACAGTGTGGCCATTTCTGCCACTGTAACACAAAAAGTGCTTAAAAAGAAATAATAAAAGAAAAATCACAAGCTATCAGCTTGCAAAGGTGGAAACAGTGGCTTTTCTTCACACTGGTCACTTCCTAAAAATTCATTCCAATCAGCTACTTTAGCTGAGATGGCAATTAGGAAAGCATTGATGGTGTCCCATCCCCATGACGTGTGTGAAGCTGGGTGCCCTGTCCCACTCTAGGATGTGAAAAGTGGGGTGAATGCAGCTCTTTCAACATCATATTCTCTCCCCAAATTCAGAAATAACCAGAGGGTTGTGGCATCACTTAATGTTAAGTCTTTTATAGATGTTTGACTTCCCCTGACTTTTTGATGGGAGGTGGGTAGCTAACTGGCCTCCCCTCTTCCCAGCCAAAAGAAATTCGTAGTGGGATAAGTAGGTACCAATTTGACATACACTGTAGGAATTAACACCCTGCTTTGTGCTGGTGTGCCATATTCGTAACAGGAATCTGCTCCCGTTAAACAACAACTGATCCAGAATGAATTTCCTTAATGCAGAGAAAATCTCAGATAGTTCTCAACACATTAGCAACGTATCTATGGGAGGATGAAACTGCGCAGCAGCCAACTTGGGTCTGTGCTGATGGGCTAGCAGTCAAAGGAAAACAAAAGTTGCAGTGCCCAGTCAGTTGGCATGCAATTTTTGTTTCAAACCCTGAAAGCAGTTTAGAAACAAGTCCACAGGGTGAATCAGTCTTTACATTCTCTGCATGTGCATTAAACGGTATACCCTGGCTTCCAAGGACACTGTATTTGTACAACATCGAGTTGTGATTAGGCAAGTGTTTTTCACACCTCCGGGCAAGAATGATCAAGAAAGTCATGAGAATTGGGCTAAATCAAAACTATCTCTGTTAGGAATAAAATTAAAAAAAAAACAAAAAAAAAAAAGAAAAAAAAAGAAAACAGGATGTGACTGTCAAAACTATGATTTGTTAAAAAGCTTTTCCGCACCAAAAAGAAAAAAGGAAAGTTATTATTAGTATTATATTTTTAGTACCTTACTGACCATGGCAAATTTATAATTGTCCTTATGACTTGGCCTGTGTCTTTAATGAAATGGTAACCATGGGTAGTTATAGAAACAAACAAGATTTTTATGAAGAAATCAGATATCCGACAAATTCTTTGAAAGCCCAGTATGTAAAAAAGGGCTTTTATAGAGAGCAGCAATTCACCATATAAAATAATAATTCATAAAAGAAACATGAGCAAAGAAAACAACTCAACAGCATTTAAAATTCCACGGGCTAATCCACTTTCTGTCTGCAAGAGGCAAACAAGGAAAAGAAAAGTATTACGCATTCATTGATTAAAAATGAAAAGCTTCTAACCTAATGACACTGCCTTTCACCACCTCCCTGCATTCGTCCACCCACCCCCTTTCCCCCCCACCCCCCCTTTTTTAAAATACACTCTCTCCTTATTTCAAACCCCCTTCAGATTAATTTAGCAGGCATCGCCTCGTGCCTGACGGGAGGAGGACTCATTGATAATTTATGGAAATATCTACTATAATCCAAGGGAGATGACTTTTTTTCCAGCTTTGTGCATCAATAGATAATCAAGGCCTTCAAGCAGCCTTAGCTTCCCATTACCTCGGGCAAGAGAATTCCTGAAAGCATGCCTCCGGGGCACCTGAATTATATCCTCCATTAGGGGAGGAAAAGCTTTCTGCATTCCACCTATAACACTCCCCAGAACCTTTCCTGTTTATTTCTGCTGTATGAAAGCAGAAGCATTAGGAACAGGATTTTTTAAGTGAAGACTTATGTAGATACAATGGAGAAACCTTTCAAGCGCGAGCCAGATCACCTCCTTCAATCCCTGGCAGTGACCTATCCCAAATAAAAGGTTTCTGTTACATCATTAGCTCAAGCCAAAAACAGCCTTGGCTTAATGCACAGTTTGTTCTTCCTACTGTTTTTAGGCAAATACTGCTACTTTACTCCCATCTGGGAGGGAAATTACACTGCTGGGCTGTAATCTAAGACAAGATTTTCATTGGAAGCAAATGCTTTCAATCCAGTGTAAATACTGGTGCATGTTCAGAAAAGCCTAAAACAATAAACCCTGGCCCCGTCCGACACAAGTTAGAGAAAGTGAAAGGCAGGGAGAGGATAAGAAAGCACCCGGCTATCCTAAGAGCAAATGCTTCAGTAGACTTTTATAAATTGTTTAACCTCTTCCACTTGTTTAAATGGAAAATTGATCCCGTAAAGACTGAAACCACAGAGAGAAGTCTAAATGGTCAATTGTGGATTTTAGTATTTCCATCTACTTTGCAACTCAATACACTCACCTCTGTGAGGTCTCCAGAGATTCCCTCCCCCCCTCCCTTCTTTCCCCCCCTCTTTTCCTCTTTTTAAAGATCTCTAAACAAACTTGAAGCACCACTGACCAGCCACACGGTAGCAGCTACGAAGTGCATTTGTAAAATGTCAGCAGCAACTCTGTTCCTGAAGTTGACTTCTCCTGCCGCCAAATGAAGGCGAACTGAAAAGGTGGAAATAATCATAGAAATGATGCTAGTCCATAAACAAGCTTACAGCCTCATTAGTATAGCGGGAGGCTCCACTGGGTGATTTATGCTTGTTTTGCTGATGCCATGAGGAAATGCCATAGGGCAACTTTAGCCAGCTGCTAATGGTTTCTGACAGCTTCTTAGCAACTAGTGCAAGCAACGCTGTGGCGTTTGCTAGTGACAGAAACCGAAAATGTCATATTATCTGCCCATGTGTCACAAAGTCCGTGTGGCAATTAACTAGCAGGCCAGTGACTGAGGGGCCACAGGCTCTTCAAAATGGCCTGTGGCTATTCAGAGGGCAGAGCAGGCGCAGCGCTCGCATTTACGCCACACATACGCACGGATGTGTGCACGATATGCATCACGCTCCCTCCGCCTCGGTAGCCAATGACTTTGGTCAACACAGATCCTTTGTCCATGGAGAAACTCCAGCTTGCTTTCTCTTTAGGCACAGTGTGACATTATTAGAGGAATTGCAAGTAATCCATCTTGATATGATGGTTGGAAATGGCACTTTAATTGGCAATACCTGATACTCTGGTTTGGAGTGCTGGATCCGAAGGTGCTAGCTGTTTTTCTGCTCGCTCGCAAATTAGTCTAAAAGGATTTAAGATTACTGAAGCAGACTCGTTGCCTGTCAAATTGCTGGGAGCACAGCGACTCTGCACAGCAACTAGAAGCTATTTAAAAGAAAAAACCCAGAGCCTGTAAGGAGCAGGAGGAGAGCCCGGGCTCCGCACGCCCGCTCCCCAGCGAGCAAAACCAGGCGCTATATGTCAAACTGTCAAACCTTTCAGCGTGGCCGTTTGCCCTTTCAAATAATATTTAAGAATTGTTTTTGCACAATTTTTTATAGGCCATGGTCTAGTGAAAGAGGCCAACCAACAAAGAAAGGAATTTGTACTACAATTCGTCCGTGGACGATTTCTTGCTAGACCTGGGCCAGTCCCCATGGAGCGAGGCAGGTGACCTGTGGCAGCTCCCCGGCTGTCAAGGAGCTCCGATTTCAAACGCCCTCGACTCTGGCGTCCCAGAGTTGCCTATTTAAGCACACCCAGGCATTTAGGCTGTGCTATCTTGTTCCTTTCAAGAAAGGATAAAGCGGCATTTATCGTATTCAGCCCTGCTGAATGGGTCAGGCCGGCCGTGCCAGCGGGGGCTCCTCTTGCTGCATCCCCCTCTATGCCACCATCACTTCCTACAAGTCCTCTTCTCCTCCCACTACCCCAAAAATCAGAGGAAGCAGCAGCAAAGGGCAACTGAGTTTACAGCAGCTCCTTGTGTAGGTAATGTTCTTTTTGTCCTGGATGATCTGTTATAAACTTATGATGTCAAAATAGGTGCTTCTGGAGAGCCACTTGGCACACGTACTCTCCTTCAGTGGCCATAGCTGTTGCAGGAGATAGGTAGTGATTCAAGGCCTCCTCCCTTGTTTCCATGCTGAACCGAAATTAAATGTCATCACCCTGTAGTGTTGGAAAGGCAGGCAGCGTGGCATAGCTGGGCAAATTTCAGCCACTCCAGTTCCCAAATCCATCCTCAGATCTCAATCACAGAAGCTGCCCAGATACTACATAAACAGTCCCAGTCCCAAATCAGGGACATTTCAGAAAGGTTAGAAATTCAGATGCCCTAAAATCCCCAGCCCATTGCTTGACTACAAAATCCATGCCTTTGCACGTAGCTCTTTAAACTAACACCCTCAAATGATTTTAAGTGACTAGAAAACTCAATAGCACGGTGCTAAATATAGCCTTACTACAAGGATCATCACCAAATGTAACAGGATTTTTCTCACTGCATGTAGCCCTGTGCTAGGATTAAATCTGTATTTGGAGTAGAAATATGTTTTATATCACAGAAAAACATATTATCCTGCTTCCCACACTTCTGTCATGAGATTTGAGAAACGTTTGGGGTCCACTACTCCATTTGCTGGGAGGGGGTAAGAGGAAGGCACCAGTTTTGCTGAGGTCCACCAAACCATACGATGAACACTACCTTCCAGCTTTTAGAGTCTGCTTCTAGATAAGCATCTAAATCCACTGCTTTAAGGAGTTCACAGAAGGAAATGTGAAAGATGTGTAACCAGAAGCCCTTGGAAAGACCCAGAGCAACTTTTAAGTGTACTGACTAAATCAGTGGCCTCTAAAAGCTCCCTGTGTTGAACTTAATTGTACGTTTCCAAATCTCTCCTGTTAAAAGCAGCTTCCATGTCCTAGAACTCCAGGGTTTGCACTTACTTTTGCATTTCATAAGCTAATATAAGTTAACTATGCACTGTGTTTGGACAAAACCTGACTTCTGTACTAGACTTTCAATGGTTTTGGTGCTATGAACTGAAAATCCTGATATGATGTCCCAAAGTTTGTGGGCTTTTCATTATTGTGTTTTCGGTTCTTTAATTCTATCCTATTTTTTTTAAATAGCATTTACATGCAAGTTCCTCAAATTCCTGCTGTGCTAGCATGAGAAATCCTACATTATCTAAGTCAAATATTTAACTATTCAATGTCCATCCACAGCTGTGTTGGTCCCTTTTCTCTTTTAAACTCTCCAATAACCCACATCTCTTTAGTAACCTGTGCAGGTAACTGGAAAGCAGGGTTTATTAGTAACTTTAAGCAACACAATGTACTAGAGAGATCTGAAATTGCAAAATTACTTTGCTTAACCTTTTTTCAGTGCTCTGTGCTAATTTAGAGTAACTATTGTGATTTTTGCACTTTTCCCTATGCTATCCCTTGCAGAAACTCATCTCCAGTTTGCTGGATACCCACACATCCACTCTGCTGACTTTTTGCAAAACAAGATATATGAGTGAAATTTAATTTTTATGCAAGTTACAAAATTAAGAATTCCCCAAAATCAGCTGCAAGGACGCAACAAGTCTTTCCATAAAACAAGAGCAAAAGACAAAGAATTTCCCACAACCTACTGTTCACAGGACTTAAAACAAGTACTGCCATTTCAGACCACCAACGCTGAAAGGAACTGGCAGTCAAAGAAGAATATGGAGGTTTTGGGTTGTTTTGTTTTGTTTTTCAATTTGTTTCTGACACAACTAGCTCCAACTTGGCAAAGGAATGTGGTGAGCAAAAGTCACACCCAAATGACTCTGATGTGAGTCAGGGTGGTTAATATTCATGTCCACAAGGATAGGAGGATAAGTTCACTACTCAGAATTGATCATTTCTCCTTACAGCCATGTGGAGAAGGAGGCAAGCTGAGCAGCACAGGGGGCTGAGTGCTTAAGTGTGCCAGGAGAGAGATGAGAGGCACTAGCATAATCTGGGGATGCATGCCCAGCTGGCAATCCAAGTTGTACCTGTTCGTTGAGGAGAACTAAAGCTTTGACATGAAAAGGCCAGTGAGTTCAGAAGATTTCCCAAAAACACATTGTTTAAAAAATTTACACATGTGCATGCATATATTGCATATGTAACATTAACCTACTCTGTCTACTCTCAATCTGCCAATGCCTGAGCAAGGCACATGAGCTGAGGATGCGGCTACCAGCAAAAAGGCACTTCAGGAAGCTTAAAATAACTGTGCGATTTCTTCATTAGGAAAAACATTTTCTACTACTGGCGATCCACAATTAGTTAGTTGTGATGGAAGCACCTATGAGTTCCTGAGGTCAATGGCAATCATCTCAGCACATGAATGGCCTACAGAACAGCCCCCAAAATGATTTACAGCAATGACGGAGTTCTGCTTGTGAATTTGAAACATGATGTTGACAACAGACTGATTTTTTTTTCCCTTATTCCTTAAGGAAGAAGCCTTCTCAAATGTACTTAATAAAAATATAATGAGGAACAACAAGGTTGAAAATGAGCTTTAGCAAGGAACAAATACCATGCATTTGGGTTTGCATGCGTCTCTTTAGGATATGCGGTGCATGTTTCATGCAATGATTCAGACCACGACATGAACAGTAGGAGGTTGTCAGTCACAGATAGTATCCATATTTACAAGATACTAAAAGAAACAGTTTCAAAAATAGTCTACACAAATATTTATAGATGGAATAACCTGGACAAGTATAAATGACACTCTGGCATTTGACAAATTTTCAAAGTTCTTTTCTTGAATCATTGTACTTTGTTCTTTAGAGACAGAAGCACCTTTTTCTAGTAACTCAACCCTCCTCTCTGACTTGAATTCCCTTCAGGCAAGCAATGAGCAAATTAGCTGTCTATGCAAAGAGTAAAACCAGCATTGATGAATGGGGGGGAGAACCCCCAGATTTTACTCATTTTCATTTGTTTAGTAGCTTTTTACAGCTGAAACGAAGGAAACCTCTTCTGCACAATGAAATGCAAACCCCTTCTTAATGGGGTTCAGAAAACTCCACTGTTATAGGTAAGTTGTGCAATATTTCTGGAGCCATGCACCTATGTGCCGAATGAAATACTGAAAAGAAAGCAATTCATTGTATGGGAAGCAAACAACTTTCTGCTGCCAGCAACAGAAGTTTACTTTTGCGCAGTTGGAAGCAAATACCCTACAGAAAAGTATCTGGTTAAACAGAAAAACATCCTGCTTTAACCAAGAATGGTAAAAAGCTTAAAAAGGTTTGGTTTTAGTTTGGGGTTATATTTTTTGGTTTTCTAACCTAAAAGGCAGCATGACGACCCTACCACTTACTGGGAAAAGCTGGGTTTCAGTCATTCTCTCATTTTGTTCAAATATAGGCCTTTTTTGAAACCTGTTCTTTCCAACCTCAGCAGGACAGCTGGCCCTCCCAGTTAAAGGTCCCACCAATTGCATTCTCCATAAAAGTCAACTGTATACAGCTAAGACACAGTTAAATCCACCACCGGATTTGGTTGGACTTACTCCCTTGCAAAGCAGGAGCACAAGAAGCAGCAAGAGGAGCACAAGACAGCTCTGCCATGGGGGAAATAAGCCCAACTAATACCTCAAATGGCCATGAGGTCAACTTCTGTAAATCTCTACAGCTCCTTAACAACTGGCTCTATCTTTGTGTTTATCGAGCTCCTAAGACACTTGACTCTTGGACTGAGCACAAACAGCTATAAGAGGCTCAAAGCAAAGATCAGAAGCATATTACGCATAAACTAATATCTGTAGGAACAGTTTATCACAGTGGAGCATTTAAGTAGGCCTTTTTCCCTAAACTGGCCTAGGTGCTACCTGCATGCCTGTCCCAGAGGAGATGCCAATGTAGATTTCATGTTTTACAACAGAAAACATGCATCAGAACCTTGATTTTGTCTAAACCATTCAAAATTAAGTTCTTTTATTGACAAAAGTTTTTTAAAAATTAATTGTCAGGCAAGGGAGACCAAAATGCTTGGGATTGTTGTACAAAACTAAAGCATTTTATTTTAGACCAATTCAAGACCAACCAATGCTGGCCCAAGCTTCAGTGTGCCCTGCAAGAACTATAGTTCAAATGTTGCTTGCCCCAATTTCTCTTTTGCAGGGCTGGATCTCATATGTCACAAAAGTCACATAACCACAATGAACAGGAGAGAATTAGTCTAGCTGCAGCTCAGGCATGTCAGGATTCATGACCTACCAAGCCCACATGAGACATTTCCAATTGGAAGTTCCCATGTGTCAAGTGAAAAAGTTCTTGCTGACATGCAGTATATTTTATCTACTCCTGTCAAAGTAGCATCAAAGCCAATAGATTATTATTTTTCTTGTCCCTAGTCCAGCAGCAACATCTGACAATGAAAACCAAAGCACAATTGAAGGAAAACTAACATTAAACTTGACTTTGCATGCCATACTGGCACCATGTATTCTGTTTCCCCACATACAGTGGTCACTTTGCAACTGCAAGAGGCAGAATTAAAAGGGATGAGAATAAAATGCCCCCATCTCATCTACCTTTCCTCTTTTGACAACAGCATCTCAGATGCCACTGTTGATGCTTCAAAAAACACCCAGGACACCAGGCTGAGCACTGACGGTGAGCGCCCTACCCAGGGACATGCAGGCACTGACAGCGCTTCCAGACACTTCAGACCTACTAAGTTAGCATGTCCCCTTTGGCTCCAGCTTAATGCATTCATCATGTCACTGGCATGTTGTTGGTTTCCTACAACTTTCTATCACAGCTTCTGGTGTTTTGCTGTTTGTTTTACAGTGCAGTTATAGGTTGGGGTGTGGGGTTTTCTCCAAATTAAAACAAACAAACAACAAACCCAAAAGCAAATCCTCCAGGAGCAAAGAGATATCAGAGTCCAAAACATGTAACGAAGGTGAAAGCAAAGTCAGATTGGTGCTAGACACTTAAAAACTTCCCCTGAATATTACCTACAAGTGCATGCACCCCTTATTTTTATCTCTCATCTTCATTCATTACATATTCCTAGACATTAGCTACCTAGGATTACCTTGAATAGGCAAACTGGTGGTAGGAGAGGGAAAAGCCTTCTACTGCACTCCAGAATTTGAGTATTACTTATATTCCTACTTCTAGTGGCATCAAAGCCCCAATTGCAAGAAAGTATGGGAAGGAAGTAACTCAGCCACTTCCACTTCAGCTCTCTTTGACTCCATTCCTTTGCAATAACCAAAATCCCATAGAAATCTCAAAGCAAAGCTGGGGCCTAGCAAAGAGCAATCCAGTGTCTTAAAAACAATACATATACATATATAAACAAAATGCAAACACCCTTCAAAAAGCAAGCCAAAAAGATTTCAGGTGTTTCTTTTTCAATTTATAGAATTTGTCATTATCTCTAATAGCAACAGTAGTAGAAATGGATAGAAAGCAAAATCTGCCTACTTTTAGTAATTTAATGTACTTTAAATGGCATGAATGAGTAACCAAGGAAGTCAAAGAAAACCTCAGGTTCTGGCAGGCGAAAAACCACAGGCATCAGCTTCCTCATGACAGGTATAGACCACATGGAAGAATAATCTTGCTTTCTTGCTGAAGCAATCTCATCCTTGTTGAAAGGGCTGAGGACCTTGTCTCACCCCTTCTACCAGTGATGGATGAGTGATGGATGAGAACTCCCATTTGTCCAGCTCACCACCTGATCCGTCTGCTCCTGGGACAAACTGGCAGTGCCTACAGAATCACCAGCTTCACCTTCAAAATGGTGAATAACCTGTACCTTCCCCCTCTTGAGGTTACCATGGAACACATTTCTACTGTGCGTCCCATCTTTCTTGCCCCAGATTTCAAGGCACGCTTCTTAACTGATATGCAAGGACACACCACACACACAGAGCCAGTGCTGCTCCCGGTTAAACACCAGTGACGTCCTCATGCCTTTCCTGTGCATGCAGTTATTAGGAAGACTTTTATAGGCACTGGTTGCCACACAAAGGAAAAGATGGACTTTTCTGAGCATCCTGTAAATGCTGGGAAAAGAGAAGAATGGAAAGGAAATGGAAGGAGCAACCTGGAAAGCAGAAGGGAAAAACAGACCTTGGCTCAAAGGAGAGAGTTGACCACACTCTTAGCTCTGCCTTCATCTATAGAAGATGTTTGCTTTTATAATCTTGGAAAAAATGTGCTGTGTGAGCTAAGTCAGCCCCTAGGCAGATTTAACTTGGGTGACCTGAACTTACTCTGCAGATCACCATAGGTCTCTCTGACCTTGGCAGTGGCACAAGGTTGATATTTTCTCATGGACAAACTGCTCTGAAATAATTTTGCCAATGTATTAGGCATAAATAGGCTTTTATTTAGGATTGGGCAAATACATTCTCCCTTGCTGCCTCTCACCTCCCCAGACAAAATCTATTTATTAGGCTAAGGAAAATCCCACCCTTCATTAAGGTCTGGATGATGAATCATCTCCAGGGCCAAACATAAGCTTGGCTGCTTCATGCTAATGGCAATGTATTTTCAGACATTTTGGAATTAACTGGTCAGGTTTGTCACTTCTGATTGGAGTGGCCAGCCTGCACATTTGCAGATGAATATACAAATATCTTCAGACACAAGGGAGGGAGAATATATAGGTCAATAGGGGGAATGTCAGGCTTCAATTGTCAAAACAGAAAACATGATCCTCGCTGTATATCTACATGTAAGTGAAGAGTAGCTCCACTAAAACCAGCCAAGCTGTACCAAGATAAGGGAGAAAAGGGAAAAAAAAGTATTAAAAAAATCACATCTTGGCCTTGCAGAAAATTGACCAATTTGGAACGAACAGGTAAACAGTGTGTTCTTGGACAAGAGTCAGCACAGTCTGGATGATGCAGACCTTTCCGTTCAAGAGTCGCACTGTTTTTTGCATCTGGTCAATTGAGGTCACATTGCAGAGCTCCAAGGCTCTGCAGAAGCCCTGCACGCTTCCTCCCCATGATGGAGGTGGCTAAAGTGGCTATTAAAATCAGTTGTTTTTCTGATGCCACCTGATTCTTAATTGCTGAAGAAATGGAGAATGAAACCACAGAAAGGGCTTTCTGGCACTGGCTAAGGAAGTATCAGTTTTTGAGGTTAGAATAACATCCCTTAAAAATACGAATCAGAGTGGTCCTTTCAGGCTGCATCTTGATAGAGGCAGGCAAAACATTAGCAGACTGTTTTGGTGAAGACCAGTATAGTTTGTAATATATGAATAAAAAGACATGCACTCAGACATGTATAAAAATGAAAGAAAATACTCAAAAACCTGTATTCAAATTATCCTGCAACAGTTGAATAAATCTTAGTAAATACTATTTCCCATTTTCATCATCAGTCTGAATGAGTCTTTTCTAATAAACTCATCACATGTTAAGCAGAATGGAAACACAATTTGCCAACTGTTTCTGAATGGCTTGCTTCATACACAACTTTTACTCTACAGCTGATCACTTACAACCTGGAGGCAAGCATCTTCATCTTAACACTGGGCCACCAAGGCTTTTCAGGCAGAAAAGAGTGTCTCTGGCCACAGACCCACACTCACTCCCATCACAATCCCAGAGCAATAAACACTGATGCCAAAACTGGTGATTCTCTTGAGACTGGAATATGCTTTCACAAATATCTGTCAATTATCTGAACAGTTGCCAACAATACCACCCTCTGAACCATTGCTAATCATGCTGCCATCTTCTATGCAAGCAACTTTGAGTTTTGTCATCTATTTAAACTGCCTGACCAGCTTCACTTGCAATTCCATGGTCTAAGCAGATGAGAAGGGAAGACAGAGATTTTCATCTATAATCACTGGATGAAAATCAAAGTTCAGCTTAAAAGCATTCTTACTTATATTTAACAGTTTCTATGGAAAAGACTCTGACATAACCACCATAGTTGCAAAGAATACGATCTCTGCAGTGACCTGAGCAAGGAAAGATACACCTGGAGAGGGCAATACATTCTTGCCTGCAAGACCATGTGGAGAATCTCCCTTAGGCTACACATGAAGCCCATGCAAGGAAATGCTCAGGGCGGTGGGTGCTGTACACGTTAACTGAAAGATGACACGAGTTGTACATAAGAAGGTTGAAGTCTCCAAGCAGTCAACAAAGACGCCAGAAAGTCCAGCTTTCCAAGGCAGGGATCGGTGCAGGCTATGACTCCGACGGGGCAAGCAGAACAGCTCACAAGGAAGCCTCTGCTGGGACATCCCTCGAAGCACCTCGCTCAGTTCCCTTCCCTGGGTTTACCCTGGAAAGTCATTCATTCCTCAAGATCCCAGATAAGGCATGTTGACAAGGTGCTGAATGAAAGCCCACACTGCTGCTGCTCGTAATCTGCCCTGCATCTACGCCTGCAAGCCTCCAGCACTCAAAACCCAGCACCATCCCCATGCTTTGCACTCACAGACTCCCAAGGAGCCAAGCCCTGAATTTAATGTTTCTGCTGCACAGCAGGGTCACAGCACACAATCCAGAGATGTTTTTCAGGATAGCATCCACAGTGGACTTCAATATGGGAATAAGAGCTCAGTATTCTGTATAAAACTTATTACCCCCACCCTCCCTCCACTTCCTCTGCTAGTGAGGATTGCTACAAATATGACTACAAAACAAAGTGAGCTTTTTTGATTACATATTAGTGTGCTTAAATGGACCAAATATGCATTTTGTTAGTTTGGAGTGGAAATGGGTTTAACTCTGGCTTTACATTTAAAAGCAGACAAGGATGGTGTGTGGAGAGAAGTCCCAACAGCTGCACTGCCAGCAGCCAAAGGACCCCATGCCCAAACAGCACAACAAAGCAAAGCCTTGAATTGTTTTGAGTATGGCTATTCCTACCACATCAACTCAGCAACAGGTCTCCTTTCAAGGCTTTACTCATGGAGCCTTTCATCTCACGGAAGACCTCAATGCTGTTTAGTTGGAAGCTGAGCAATGCCTTGCTCCAAGGTTTCACAAGCCCCACCTGTCAGATTTTATATGTAAGTCTCCAGCTCCTAGAGTCATGTGAAAACCTTCCACCAAGACCACACACACTCTGATGATGCAAGCATCCTCCTGATGGCAGAGAAAGCTTGAAACCTGGCCTCACAAGAATTAGGCATGGTAATACAGACACTGCCCCCCGTGAGTAATATTAAATACATACATATATACACATATATACACATCCATATATATTTTTTTTTCTATGAATGCCAAGATTTTTAACAGTTCAGTTTACCAATACAGGTCAGCAAAGACAGTGAGTGTTATGAGATGCTCAGGCCAGTGTACTCGGGAGCTGCAGAAGACACAGCCTCACCCCCACACACAGCACCTAAACCCATTCATCTCATCTTCACCAGTACAAAACACTTCATTCAGCTTCTCCACAAATGCAAACATTTCCTTCCCAAAGAAACAACAAATTTTAGCACAGGTTCATCCCTTTTTGCTCTAAGCATTTAAGTCAGACTGCTAAGCTAAGTGTCTGAGCAAGGTGAGTAGTCCTCCCTGGGTCCCTCCACAGTCAATGGAGAGAAGCAGAAACTCTCTGGAGGGAAATTCAGGATTGAGATGCCTACAAGAACATGCACGTTACTAGCTTTGAATACTACACAGAACAGTAAAAACTCACAAGCAGTGAGGCTATCACAAGGAAACCATGGCTAATGAAAGAAGCTGACTATGCCCACCTCTGCTTCTAAACAAGATCGGACTTCAGGGCCCCTGCTAAAATTACTCAGGATAGAAAGGCTCCCATCCATCACCTTATCATGAGGATACAACCTCATGCTTCCTGCCACTGAGAATCTGGGAAAATGCAAAATTCTACCTCTTATCATCAAATCAGAATTAATTTCTTCTTCCTATTTTGCCTTACTTAAGGGTTAAAAAAAAGCCCTCCTTGATAGATAGCTAAATTTATGTCTTGCCAAACTGAATGTAAATGCAAGAAACAGGAAGCTTTTACTTGGAAACTGGAATTTCAAGCACTCAGTGGCAAACAATGAACCAGAGAGATAAAGATGCAATGGCAATGGTAGGGGACAGACCTGCCAAGCTTCCTGCCCACACTGACTCAAGAGCATGTGTCCTACCATGATACGGACCAGCCACACCACTTGCTTTTATTTTGGTAATTGCTATTTGTTCCTGTGAAAACCCCTATAAAAACAAGTCAGAAGACTGGACAATAGTAGACCTGCCATCTCTTATAGCCAGATCTTTTACTTAACACTTTAGCAAAAGATGTAATCAGTGCATCTTTGTCCATTTATACAATTCTCTCTGCTGCAACGAGGATTGTATTACACTCTCCAGCAGCCGACAGATCAGAGCATCCAACCTTCCCCATCACTTCAAGAGATTGATCTGATACTTGAAAGCACATTTGCTATTATCTACTCCAGCCCTTTGGAAATGACATTACACAGATACGGGGGCCAGGCAAATATTGCCACTCTTTTATTATTCCTGCCGATCACTCGCTTATAATATCTGAGAAATCCCCAGGTCAATGGGATTACTTTATCTTCCTCCCCCTGCCTTTATCTCCTCCCTCACCCCACAGGTATCCATGTCCAAATGGGACACTTCAGCAGGGGGTTTGCTTGACCCGGGTCACTCGAAGGTCAAGCTTTTCACCACTTGCTAATGCAAAGCTTCCCCCCAGCCCTCTGCAGCCTGGGGGTCCGGGGCACCCCCTCCCCATGCACCCCTCTCCTGGCTGCGGGTGCAGATGGAGGCAGCAAATGCTTCTCAGTGAAGCTACACAAGCAAAATTCTTCCCATATGGAAACTGAAACATGTTTTATGTTTTTAAATAAACAAAGCAAAAGGAGGAGCTCCTGAAAAATCAGCTCAGCAGAGACTTTATTCCTGTACTAAACTTGAAGGATGGGAGGCTTAACTACTTAGGAGCAAAGTGGACTATATTTTTGCCTACCAGAACGAAGATCGATTTTTATTTAGATTGATTTTAAGATTTACATGTGAGAAATGAATACAATTGGATCAAATATATACTAAAACAAATCGTTGACTCCCATGAAAGCCAATAAAACCAAAACAAATTTCACAGGTCTCACCCACTAGCATTTGAGATTTGGTTTATTTCATTATTTTTTATGTATTTATGGAGCAGAAATTTGCTTAACTCTTATCCACTTTTCCTTTACTGAAACAATAAGACTCTGCAGAATATTTTCTGCTTGAATATTATCACCAGGATAGCATATGGCAAACTAGCAGCAGGCAGTTTATCTTCATCCTCTTTGTAAGCTAAAATTAGCACAATGCTTTTGCAACAGTGCATGATGTATTCAGACCAGTATGATATACCTAATGCTACTTCAGATTCATCCCTGGCTAACCTCCAATATCCAAGTAAATTGACTGCTAATTTTAACTGAGTATTAATAAGTTTAGCATCAAGTTGGCATTTATCAACTTGGGAGGCACTTTTAAGTTTAATACTGTCATTTCACCTACACCAAATGCAACAGTAAATAAAATTTGTGTATTAGTAACACATTGAATTTCAATTCATCTGTATGAGGCAATTCTGATTTATATTAAAACATTACATATGGGAAGCCATGCCGCAAAATTGAATAACTGTGTATACCCTGCTTTTCAGTGATATGATACAATTAATCATGGTGAAGAGCTGATAAACCCATGTTATGACTAACATGCTTCTCCTGCTGCAGCCTGCATTCCTGCAGACTGTTAGCTGGTTACTTTATGGAGATCAGATTCAACCAAATCACCAGCTTCATTTGGATCAAATTAAACCAAGTCACTAACTTCACATTTCCTGACAATGTGGCTATACTAGTCTTCTCTGCTTGCCAGTCTGCTCTTCAACCTGGTAAAGTATGGCCTCCTCAGGGGTATTTTAGCTGGGTTAAATATGTGGTGAGACACTAACGTTAGCACTGCTTGCTAATTTGTTTCTTGTGGCTGTAATGCCTAATGTAATGTAATAAGGAACTTAGCACAACACTCTTCCTAAAGGAAACACAGGAAAAAGGCCCTGTACTTCACAAGAATGTTTGGTTTGCCACCTTTCTTGCCAGGTTCACAGAATAAAAAATGTGTAATAGTGGGAAGCAGTCGCATCCAAGCATGTGTATGAACAAACACACACACAAACTTTAAATATTTATACGCTGACATTCAAAGATTTTGTGGCTCAGTCTGCTTAAAACAGCCCTCTGCTTTACCTACAGCCCATCACAAAACTGCAACATAACACCAAGTTAAACTGAATGAATATTACCACTAGTCTTGCTTTTACACAGCTGGCAGAATTTGCATGGTATACTCCAGACAGACACAGAAAAAAGAAAACGGATGGAATTCTGCGCCAAAGCCTCTCTTAGGGCACCCTCACTGCCACAGCCAGAGACAAGAGAGGATGAATAGGAGATGCTTTAGTAAGTAAAGGGAGGAGTAGTACTGCATGAACATGTTTCAACCCCATTTTATTGCCTCTTTTCCAGTCCATGCAATTTGCCAGCATCTTATCCCCTACTCTTTAGGAAGAGGCCGCTACGCTCCGATGTTACAGTTCCCTGAAAGAAACTTAAATACAATTTTAAGTTATGACACTCTGCTTCAAGCAGTTCAGTTAATACTGACCACATTATCTTTTCCCCCGGCTCTACAAAGGCAGTCGATATAGAAGTGCATGTGCTATAACCCAGGGCCCCAAGCCAGAAGCACCACGGTTGGGTTTCTCCCTCAGTGTTGTGCCAGGGAGGGAGGAGATGCTCTTGGCACAGCAATGAGAACAACAAAAGGTTCTCCATCCTACAAGCCTTGCTTCCATGACCTTCACTTGCTGACCAGAGAGAACTAAGATATGCCTTCTTCAAAGTCCATCGGGACACTACAGACTCCAGAATATATTTAGCATGCATCCATGTGACACTAACTGCTATTCAGAGCACTGGGGGAAGATTTAAGAATCAGTTAGGTTGCATCCACCACCTTTAGCTCTTTTCTGAGGACATTAACTGCTGCCTCCTAGTAGGTCTTCTCCTGCCTTCCTGCAAAAGATGCATTTACAGCCCTGAGATGATACACAGTACCAAGGCTGCAAGGGCTGTTGCTCTCCTGTGGCACAGGACCAGCCACAGAAAACCTAAGGGCTAAGGGACAAGTAGTTCAAAAAGGCTGCCCACACTATAATCTTAATTACTTCTATGATGTTTCTTCTTTCTGACACCTCCACATTAGCTTCTGCAAACAGCAACCACGAAAAACTGCCTGCAAAATCTGTATCAGCTTTTCAACGCTCATGAGGAAGAAAATAAATAATCTATAAATAAATATATATATCTCTCTATATATCATCTGTGGCTATTAGACGTCAGAGATACCACCTGGCGATGAGGAAGTTCCCAAGCCACAGAGTGCAGGAGGGTGGCAGAGGGACCTGGGGAGATAGTGCTTGCCCTGATGTGACACCACTCCCACAGCATGTCATGGGCACAGCCAGGCTCTCCGGTGCCCTTTCTCACCTCCCGACCCCTAGCAGCAGAAGTTCAAGCATGCCAAACCCAAGATGCAAATGCTGCACAGAGAAGGCATCATGGCTAAAGAGACAAGTCAGAGAGGTAGAAGGTTTTACCAACAACACCCTCACCCAAAGACCTGCCAGAGCAGCATCAGGCATTTGCTTAGTCACAGCCTTGCAATCCCATACCAGCTCAGGGAGAAGAGACATTGGGCCTCTCCCTCTGGTATTCCTCACGGCACTGACTAGTGGGTCACCAGGCCAGAGGGAAGTGGTCCCTGATGAATTATACAGTGACAGGTGGCTCTGCCACCACTACAAACCGCAGGGGCTACCCCCATTGCCCACAGAAGGTCCCATCTCATTCAAAAAGAGAATAAAAAAAAGCCTGTATGCACCAATGTGCTTACAAAAAATGATGTCAGCATCTTACAGCGCCGATCCTATTAATTAATCCCTGGAAGAATGCCCCCTCACCCACAAACATATAATGTAATGCTAGCTTAATCTTACCTAAAAAAAAAACAACAATGCAATAAGATTACTAGTCTGACTCTGCTAACTGCTACAGCACTGCTTAATCCTGCATTTCAGTGCTTTAACAAGCTTCTACAATACTGTACGGAGTTTATCAGGGCAGTTGCCGAGACAAGGACTTATGTTTTAAACAATATAATTCCACCGCCTTTTGAGCTCTTCATGTGTTATGTTTCTACAATGACTTTCATCCTGCAAATCTCAAAGCCTGCTGCCTGTTCCTGTTTCCACTGAAGTCTTTCAGGTTTCATATTGAAGCAGGATTAGAAATGAAGAAGAAATATATAAATACACACATACATATATATGGGGGAGTCATAGCAGGAAGATCTGCTGTGGCAGGGGGCTCATCCCTGCCACCCCCAAATGCAGATGGGACAGGTAACACTAAACTGGCCCCCTACCCCCAAAAAACTGCAAGAGAACCACCCTGCCCAAATAACTAGCTACAAATGTGACCTGTGAAAGTACTGTTCCCCCCATCCCTGCAATAACTTTGCCTTCATCCCCAGGCCACTCTCCCACCAGCACAGGGTGCCATGCTCTGGCAACACGCACCTGCAGCCACACATTTCCCAGTCTACGCTGGCTATAGACATATTAAGCTTCCTACAGAATAGGAGAAGAAAGCTATGCTCCCTCCCTGTAATTATCAAATCAGCCCGAAAATGAGGAAGAATTGAGAATCCTCATTATAGCACATCATAAAACACAGCGAGGCCTCGCGCTCGCTGGATGTTATTGGCGCAGTCTGCCAACAAAACTTTACAAAGAGTGCAGGATTTCATGTTTGCAGAGATATTAAAGTCATAAAAGGGGAAATTTGTATTTTATTTTCCCACAGCCTAAATGAAGGTGAACCAAGCAAATTTGGCAGAGAGCGCTAGTCAGATGCCATTTCCCACAGCAGCGTGGTATTTTCCTCTGGGAATAAAACATTCTCCTTCAACTACTGTTTATAACTCTTATCAGTTCAACAGCAATAGAGCCATCAAGTCCAATATCTTGTGGAAAAAAGTCAAGGTCAACAAGTACTTGCATTTTCGTTTATCTTTAGCTGCAATTGCTACTGACATTCAATTGGGTAATAAACATGAGGACTGTCAAATGCTCTCAGCAAACAGGTGATCCAAAAGCTATCAGAGAGAAAGAGGCTACCGCCAGGTAATCAAACAATTCTGTTGCAACAATTATGATTTGAGTGCATTCATTTACAGAAGCAATCACCTGTCAAATTTGAATGAATAGCGTCAAACCATTCCCACCACCAGGGTAATAAGGGCAAGAAAATACAAACTATGTCTACTTTATTCCCAACAAAAGCATGCCAGCATCAGCAAGAGCCATAAAAAAAAAAAGGGTAAATAATAAAAAAAATCCAGTTTCTTAGTTCGTGAATTAAATTTTATAAAATTATTTTAACATAAAAACTGGGGGAGATCAGTCCAAGTAGCACGATCTCATGTCAGTCTCTCTCAGGAACAATAACGGGTGTTTAGGAAAGCCATAAAGAAAGGGGGGGAAACACCAAAGTGGCTGTGCCACAGCTCTGACAAGCAGCACTTGGGCAGCTTCCTGAGCCAGCAGCTGCATCTGGACCAGGGTTTTTAATAGCTACAGAAGGACCTATTTTTCCACGAATTGGTCTAATCTCTTTTTGTCCCTTGCTGACCTCCAGAGCACACTGTAGCAATAAATTTAACCCACCACATAAAACATTTTTGTTTGTTTTAAATCTGCTAATGCTCTAGAAAGCTCCTGTGCCATGAACATGCACTCTCAGTTCTTCCCTTATGGGACAAGCACCCAGCTTCTCCATATAAAACTCATTATTTTAAAGTCTTCTCTTCCAAACTTAGTCATGTTTTCCTCCCCTCTCCCAACATTTCACGTGAGAAGTAGGAAAATGCAGCCCGATAGCACACCCTGTTGCATCACTAATGTGAAAACACTGCATGTTTATGAGTTTATACTCGTTGTCACAAAACGTTTCTCAAAAGCAGGGGCTATCTCAGGAGCATGACTTTGCTTTTTTAACCTCCAATTTAAAGAGGTCAATGACACACACCTGAAAGTCACACTCTGCCTGCATCAGACAGCAAAAGACTCAGCTGAAGCCACAAAGACCTGGAGAGGCAAATGGGGATAGGGCTGGTGCCTTCAAGGTGGAAAGCACATGGACCAGATGGGAAGCTCATTGGTTTCCATGAGCCACAGCAAACTAAAGGAGCATGACCAGGATGCATAAGGGAAAAAAGAACTCAACAGAATTTTTCTAAGAAACAGTTGTCTCAAGGAACTATTTTTCTAAATCAAACTGAATCAGTGATCTTCAGAACATAACTAAGGTCCTGTTAAAAAGGGGTATCTTGGACACTGGAAACTTCAAACCTATTTGTACAGCTACTTGCAACCAAACCCCTCTCTACCTCATCTGAAGAAAAAAGCAAGATGCCCTTCAGTCCAACACCTGAGGTTTTAGGTAATGTCCTAAGAGGTGATTTAGCACTGTGGTATTTTCTACCCCTTTTCCCTGCTTGGAATATTTAGGATCTTGTCCTCAGTAACACATCCAGGGCTGCGCAGACACACTCTGTGGCCTGTAAAATCCCTGCACTGATGATGTGATGCTCAGTTCAGGGTCAGAGCCATGTTCTTCTATACATATCTATGTATACTTAGACTTGTGCGCACAGCCACACAGATGTTTAATGGGTTAAACATGTTTAAATTTAGAAAAACCTGCCAAGAAAAAATAAAAAGGACTCCAGCACATGAATTTTGCTCCTTGATTGCAGACTGGATGAGAAGTCAGGAATATTTGTATTTCCATAGCCACTTTAAAGGTAAACAGTTCCCAAAGTCTTTTTCCCTCCTTTTACTCTGCCAGCAATGCCAGTGATCTTGCCTCTCTGCTCCCCTCCCAGCTGGAAGCTTTTCCTAAGCAAAGACCGAAAGTCGCATTAAACCGTGCTGAAATGGTTGTGCTGGTTTTGAACTGCTTATTATCTCTGGGGGCTGACCTGAAAAACAAGTTGGTACTTAGATGGAGAAATTCAGGTTTCCCCTGAAAGGCAAATGGGAGGAAGGAAGGTTTTTTACAAGGAAAAGAATTCGTTTATGACTACACTACCCGCAATTTAGGCAAAACAAGCAACGTTTATAAGTATTTAAGTTAGCTTTGCCAAAGTGAAAAGCAAAACGCTTGTTAATAACAGACATTTGAAGCTAATGCGAATGATTAAAATAAATCCTAACACTGAGAATAGATTGATGCTCGAACGATGACAGACACCCGCTTCCAAGCAAGGACCCTCTCATATGCACCATACTGGAAGTATAACCCTCCCTAGCTGAGGCTCGGAGGCTTAATGCTGCTGAAATCTAACTTTAACAGCTGAATCAGGCTGATGAGACCCAAAAGAAAAAAAAGGAAAAGAAAAGAGAAACCAAACCAGAAGGAAGAAAAAAACAGTTTCACGCCCCCCGGCTTTAGAGCAGAATGATAAATTGACATCGTGTTGTTATGAGCATAATCCTCAACCACTCAATCACTGTTAAAAAATAAAACATGATTCTGGGGAGATAAAAATAATTAATGCTGGTGCTGCCGAAGAATACGCACCTACACGAAGAGTTTCAGATAAAGATGGGGCTGTTTTAAATCTCGTATCTCACGTCAAAGGAAGGGGGCACAGGTGCTCACGCTGATTTAAAGCAAACTGAGCACTGCCCGCTTGATGGAAAGGCAAGAAAAGAATAAGGGATGGCAGAGCCTCAGCAAGAAAACTGATACCACTCCGTTGCCAAACAAGCCTATTACGCTTAATTCGGGATTCACAATACATAAAGCACCAGGAAAAATACCGGGAGCTGCCCCTGTTGACTAATGCCCTGTCTTTTCTAATCGAGGGTCACATCCAGTCTAACCGATCGCATGATAATGGCATCAGAAAAGGTCAATCAAAGACAAGCCGAAGCTTCCACTGCCTGGCTGACCTTCGGAGCTTGTGACAAATTGCTATCAGTCAATGTCAACTAATGACAGCGGCTCTTTGGCTAATCAATTGTTCTAAAAATGATCAAGAAAACTACTCGCAGGACAGCTCATTTTCACATCAATGCCTGTGAAGTATGAAAAGCTCATTTTTTTTGAGTTTTTAATAAGCTCATAAGTAAAGCAGTTACTTGGTAACAGGGGTCACCTTAGTGAAAAGACAGAACCTTTGTCTGCCTTTTACATATTCTTTTATTACCATATTATAGTAAAAATATGCCATGCCATTACTATGCCAGAGGGCTACATAATAAAGTAGGTAATACTTTATACTTTTTTTTTTTCCTTTTTTGAGATAAATACTTCTGTGGGTTTGGGGCCTCTGTTTGGATGTAAATAATTGTTGATATACTCTCCATGCATTTAAATGCAAAGCAATCACCACCAGCACACAGGTGACATGCCCGCTCACTACTCACCTAAGCCTCACGTGACACAAGGGGTAGAAAAAGCCACACTGCAAAATCCAGCGGTGCTGCAGGGAAGCTAAGGTCTAACAGCAGAGATTTTGTTCTTAAACCCACCCATCCCATGCGAGCGCAACTTATTCCAACTATTTCCGACAGAATTCACATTTGGTAGGAAAACCGCATGCTCCGAAACCCCCAAAGCCCTGCAAAAGCAAACAGACATTTCCGCCCTGGAAGGATTCTGTGTATAAAAGCCACCATGGACGTGCACAAAGGCTTGGGCTGTGGGACATGTATCACGCTTCTCCCTGTATATCAAAGGTGTGGCAGCAGACTGGAGATTCATCCATGCCTTCATCATACCTGCCTCTCCCAGCATCATCATCATCTGCTTCTCAAAGCCTCACAACCAGGCCATACTTGAATCCACATTCATGCAATAGATACTACCAAAACAACAAATCCACACCTTTGATCTAAGGCTTGAGACGAGCAGGCACAATTACACTTTGCTTTTCCATAAGGAGAGCATTAGGCAAAGTACACCACAGGCCATCGCATCACAAGAAGCCTCCTGAGAAGACAACGCATTGAGAGGGAACAAGGAGCTATTGCTCCAGCATAGCGCTGCTTTTTATTTGGGTTTACATCATTACTTGGGTGACTCACCTACAGCACCTGTACTGCCAAAAAGGATTTACCCCAAGGAAAACACCCCTCCCCAACCCAACTGCCCCCAAAGCAATCCCCCACCTCACCACTCAACATGGAGAAAGGGGGGAGTTGGAAGCACTAAACAAGAAACATTAAAACTTTTGTTTTCATCGGAGAAACTGCAAAGTGACAGCAGTTTCAGGTTACACCCTAAACCTGCCTTGCTATGGTAGTTTTTCAAATTAAAATATCTTCTGTGGCCTCAGCCACTCTCGAGCCGTCCATAGGCAAGAAAGAAAGGAGGCAGGGCAACACTTAAGCTCAGCCATAATTGGAAGTATGTGAAAAATGAAGTGTCAGTTCGGTCAATAAAGGGCAAAGGTGAAGGGGAACTGCAGCCCAAACTCGGTGCGAAATGTGCTCATTAAGACACCCAATCCGCGGGCTCCTGCCCACCTATCCCATTAGTCATCGGCCATCTGACCGCTTCAAATGCCTCCCCGCTCTTATTACTTTTCTTCTCCCATGTTAAAAAAAAAAAGGCGAGCTGGTATATAAATCCTTGCTCAGTCATCTGGAACATAATGTGGCCCTTCTCTCCCCCTCCACCCGGCTCTGTCGCCTGCCTTCGCAGCCTCCAAACAACTGCCTTGAGATTCCCGGCAATAATAAACGCGATTGCCTTTTTGCCTAAAGGTTGCCCAAACTCCTACAAAAGCCTGGAAAAAAAACAAACTATTGCAGCCATTGATACATTTTTATAAAGAAATATCGCTGCTTTCTATTCCTGGCTTGAAAGAGTAACAATTATTTGGAGGTTAAAAAAATGTTTTGAACCCAGGCCGAGGCTTGCACAAAAAAAATGGGAAAGAAACAATACACACAAATAGGAGGCACTGATGGATTATTTTTCTTTTGCTTTTAAGCCATGTAGGAGAGCTAAACATGTAGGAGAGCCTCACTCTGGATTAAAAGTGACTGTACCACGGCTTTGTTCAGTGTCCTCCTGGCCTCACTACTCGAAAAACAAACAAAATAGATCGGCTAATACCCCAAACTTGAATCTTTTAAAGTTAGAATATGCGGTAAGTTAAAGCTGTTCTGCACCCAAGAACTTGCTTCTCTTTAGGTTTTAATAGAATTTAACAAGTTCTCTCCCCACTGTCTAAATTCAGACCTCTTTGCACCATTTGATGTCAGACCTCGGAAGGCCCTTCACAATAACTTCAGAGCAACAGGAAAATAACCCATGAAATTTTTTCATAATATTATTCTGCATTCCTGTACTATAACCATCCCCTACGATGACACAATACCGGGCCTTTATAAGAGGTTGTGTCAACGTGCTATGCAATAACATATCCTGCTGTTCAGTGGCACGAGACCCCAGAACAGCTCCCTAGCAGTTAAATACGGATTTCTACAACAGATCGAAGCAGCTGGGAGTCAGTACTATTTACTAAGTAAATAAATTTACATGGCAGAAAAGACTTCAAAATGTGTACAGGAAAGAGCAACTCTCTCATGTTTTCAAAGGTAACGTGTTGTACATAGGGACATAAATAGGTTAAAAAAATGCACTTTGTGAGGATTAAAAACTGTAATGAATCAGATAAAGAAGAAAAAGTCCAAGAACAGGACCTCAACAGAGTCTGGGTTAAGGGTGGAGGAAGACAACTTTCATTAAGGGGCTTAAGCTTTCCAGTCTGTGTGCCTCTCTAAAAATGCAAAGCTCACACTCGCATCCTTGTGATACCTCCAGCCAGGTTGGAAACATGGCCCAGAAGGTGCTTCTACCTACCCCAACAAGGGAAGTAGGTTGTGGGAACAACCTAAAAATAGACAGCTTTAGAGGGTGATATTTCTGGTGATTAGTTTTGTTTTTTTTAAATGGCAAACGCACTCTTGACAGATGGAACCAAGAGGAACTTTTACAAACTCCTAAAAATAGGGAAGCCCATAATATACCAAATATATGTCACGCAACTTATGCATCTCGAGTTAACGCCTGTGCTTGCAGGCATGAGCATGGGGGTCCCGAGCCTTTTGCTGCCACCCTTCCGTGGAACCTGGCTGCTGAGGCAGTGCCACGCTGGCCACTCCTGCTGCCAAGAAAAGCATCCAGCAGAGGTGAGTACGTGAGTTTACCCATAGTGTTGCCACTCCTCACATCAAGCCACAGAAGAAATTCCTCCAAATCACACATTGTGAACTTAAATGTAATTAGGGAGAGGCAGGATATTTGCTATCTTTTTTCTTCTCTTCCCCTTTGGTCGTTCAGGATGGTGGGTTTTGACTTCTTCCCCATGTGGGAAGGCTTAAACCACGCTTTTTTTACACAGGGTGTATACACAGGCATGGGTGTGCTTTAACAAATGAGATTTCCTCATAATCTCAACCTTCAGAGGGCTTTGAGCAAACAACACCAAAAGCAAGGCTCAGCAATACCACCAACACCCTTCCCGCATCCCCATTCCTCAAAAACAAAAAGCTATTTCCATAGGTGGCACGTGGCCTGAAGGCAAGTGAGACCTTAAATAGAGACCTCCTCGACAGGGTCGCCTTTCCAAAACTCCTTTCCCAAACTTGACCTGAGAGCTCCAGTCAGCAAATTCCCACTATTGTTCACTCTTCCCTAAAGTTTGCCTTCTCCATGAAACGCATCTACCAAGTGCTGGCAGCCTCCACAAACCATACTCAGCTGTCTGAACCAACTAAAGGATCACTGACAAGTCTTTCTGCAGATAGATATGTAAAATGGGATTCAAGCTCTTAAGTCCCTTTAGAAAACCCTTCCTGACAGAAGTTATAGCATGCACCTTGCTAGGAGCCAACCAGGACAGTGATGATAAAACATCAGATACGACTGGCACTCACCACTAGTAAAATGCCACATTTAAGAGAAAATGAAGCCTGAAAAATCTTTTAAAAGTACATCAGGAACTGAGTAGCTCAATTTCCAAAGAGCCCAAGCGTTTTAGGAACACGCTGGCAAGCCTACCCACAGATGTTTTGTCCACGTACATATACACATAAACATGCGCACATCCATCTGATAAAAGAACAGCCCTAACCGAGTACAAAGAAGTCCTCCAAATATTTAGTTCAAAGACTATTTTTGCAGCAGCTTTTTCACTCTTAAAAACCCCATGGATTTAAAGTTTGCTCCAAAAGCAAGCGGCTCTAATGAACATGTTGACACCACTTCAACTATAGCATTGTGAACAGCACCACTAGAATATATACGTATACATACTTGAAAGAAAAAAGGCCCCCTGAATTTATGTTGCATATCATTTTCCAGTAAAAGTTAGAGGTCAGAAGGTTACCAGTTTCTGCCTCAGCTCTGAAACAGTTTACTATTCCAGGCCTCATTTTTACTAGGCTATGCTTGTGATGAAATCAGCAACTTTTCTTTAAACAATAAAGTGTCTTAAATACTTAAAATTCTATAAAGAGATGTTATTCACCATGTACGTTAGGTCCATGCGTATAAAAAATTAAAATATACTGGTTTAGTTTAAAAACTAATCTTGTTAAATGCAGACTTTGCCATGCTAATCAGTACTGTTCAACCTTTTTTTGGAAACAGAATTCCTTTGTTGTCTAACAGCACTCGAATGAAACATGATCATAAAACCAGATTTAAAAGTATATACCTATTGTGAGTTCAGAGTCAACTTCAATAAAGCACTCTCTTTTATATTCAGATTAAGGATCCTTTTTAAATTTTAATTGCATTAAATTAACACTAAATCCACTGCAGTTGGTCTCTTTAGAAAAAGTATGAAGTATTTAAACAGCTTCTCAGAAAAAAACCCAGAATTTCAGCTTTTTAGACTTTGGAGCTTCTGAGTCAGCGTTAATCATTTGTGGTATGTCCCACTTCACTTGCACCAAGCTTGTTTCATACTTGTCCTGTTAAATCAGTTGCTCTGGCCTGGCACTCAAACAAAACATTTTTGCATTCAAGTAAATTGGAATTGAGTAAAAATAGTAAATAAAAGCACTGCTCCAGATTTTGTAAAATGGGCCAGCTAACCACTTTACATGCAGCAAAGTTTTGATGGCATCTTTGAAATATTAGCATGCATTTCTGCAGTCTTAATTACATTTGCTTTTGAAGATTTCATCTTTTAACCCATTTGAATGAAGGGAAAAAAAAAAAACACCAACTTCTCATTGCTTATTTTTATTAAGCATACTGCAAATCTGGTACATATGTTGCTCTAACACGTGCCTGCTGGCAGGGTCGAAGAAATAAAGATGCCAATCCTTCTTATAGGAGGAGATGGTAAAAAAAGTGTCAAAAAAAAAGAAGATGGACCTTTCTCAGCACAAACCCCCTAATACCCAAGCACATTTCAACATCGGAAAGAGAGTAACCAGTCCCTGAGCGCATCAGTGACCGCTCGCCAGCTAAGAAAGCATGAGGGCTCCATTCCTACCTTGCTCACTGCTGTTGTCCCCGCTGTGCGATGTGTGTCCCCCACTGGAAGGTCCGGGGGTTCCCCCGGAGCGCGTCGATGCCGTATCATCGTGGTCTCTGTTCCAGGAGGGCTGCAGGGCCCAAAAAGTAAGAAGTTAAAACCTAAGATGGGGAAGCAGCGCCCGTTTCGCATGTTTCTGGGAGAGCAGTCCCTATTCCCAGACCCGCGGGATAAGGCTGGCAAATACATCCCCCAAATTACTCCTTTTCAAATGGCTGGATCGCCTCTCCCCAGCAAAAATAATATACTCTGGAAGATGTTTACCGTCTAAATAACCCCAAGCTTTATTACCATAGAAAACAGAAACATTCCTGGCAAGGCGGGGGGAGCAGGAGGAGAGCCAGAGAGCGAATCGCTGGCACTGGGCTCCAACTATATTTTTAGCATCCGCAAACCCTCTGGCGTAACAGCCTGCTAGCTCCGCAAAGGCAGAATGAGAGCGATGGTCGAGAGCAGCAGCGTTTATATAGGCCTCCCATTCCTCATACGAGGCCAATGTGGAAGAGCTTAAAGACTTTGCTGGCAATTAGGCCTGGGTCCATAATAGCCGAGATGTGTCAGCTGTTTGCCGGATGGTATATGGCAAATGGACCAGGCATGGGGACAAAAAAGAAATGAGAATAACAATGGCTTCACATAGGCTGTGTACACTCAGCCCCATGCAGAGCCTCCTTGTACTATTGAACAGAAAACAGATGTTGCTTCTTATCACTGGGTGCATTTGAAAGTAACATTCAGATAGGAAAAATTGGCTGTAAATTAAATTCTTAGGGAAAACAATCGGGGCAACACTCCTCCCAAGTCTCCCTTTATCACCAGAGAAGATTTTAATTAGCTTTTAGTACTAGCTTTTAAAAACATCACAGAGACTCACTGGTCATCCTGCACAGCCTTCTGTGCATAATTGAATAGTTTCTTCTTTATCATGAAGCAATATTGCCCACTGGAAATTATTGCCAAAAAGAAAACCCTCTTGTTTACAATGCACACACATAAGTCTGTTGGTTTTAAATCATACCACAATACAAGCCAAGTCTGTATACTATTAAAGTTGACTGAGACTTCCAGCTTTTTAATAAATCTACCAATAGGCTAAAACCTTGCCATTTAATACAGCATTCACACATAGCCGAATGAGATTTAACGTGATGCAGATGAACTTTTCACACACATGCACAGACACGGAGAAGGAAAATTAAGACAAAAAAGTCTAATCTGAGCCAGAAGATAAATAGGATTAGAAAAGCTCAACTTTTTTCCAGAAAAGAGAAATCTCTCTTCCATTTCTTTATAATCCTGGTTACAGCCATGATACATGATTACAATTAAAGAAAGCAAGGCCCAGAAAATAACGCATGAATATTTTAAAGCAATTATTATGCATATTCCTTTAAGAAAAAATAAATAAAAAGTGCTAATTGATCTGGTGATTCTGTGATTGAAAGAATGATGTGTGAACTGTGAAAGAAATGCTTTTTTTTTAACAAATACGCATTCTCAGGCATACCAAAAGAATGCTGTAAGAGGTAATCTGGAACACATGCTCAGAATGCAAACAGTTAATGCATAAATTTTCAGTTTGTACAACTGCAGCTTTAAAAGAGGGACTTGTTTATTCAGAGCTCTGCAGAAAGAATGGTACAGCACCCAGGGGACAGACAATGCCAAGCACAAAGCCCTGGTGCCTCAACATGTAAAAGGATGTTTTTCTATGTGCTACAAATCCCACTTGAAAATATAATTAGAAGGAGAAAATGGCAAACTATTGCATTAACTGTAATTGAACAAAAGACCAGCAAGGCATGTGGGAGGTTGCAGGAACCCGTGGGAGTTCCAGGATGCATCAGATCCTACGAGTGACATCTCCAGGGCACTCTCATTCTATTTATGTTGTCCCTCACTACTATTGTTGACTAGTGAGCTGACTTGTAATTAATAGAAAAGCTGCAGATAACAAGGTAAAATATAGAGCGCTGCACTAACCTCAGCAGAAATGTTTATTAATCTGATTAAGAATACAACTCCGAAGGCTGGGAGGGGAGGGGAAAAGAGTAGGGGGTGCAGAAAAGAAGAGGCTCCGGACTGAAGAATTATACTGTGTTGTGCAGGAAACGGCCCTCCTTTATGCAACAACAGACCTGATATATTCACTATCTTTTAATGAGCTCCCCTGATTTATTCAGCTCTGTTCGGTTCCCTCCCCCACTTTTCTACTGTGCGGGATGTAGATTAATTCAATGCTTAATTGTTTAGTAAATTCAATTTTCCACATTCTATTCTGCATAGCTTTAGCTAAGGTTCTTAAATCTTCAGCGGCGAGCCCTGAGCCCAGTGTTTGTGATCTGTGCCTACCTTTTTTCATCACCATTTTTCTTCCTCCACCACTTAATTCACCATGAAAAGATTTTCCTTGCTGGAAAGTCTGATTCCGCTATGATCTGTGAGGCATTCCGATTCATTGCATTTTCATTGTGTTGAGTCTTAGATGCTGGGCTCCTCTTTTCTCACAGCTATCGCCACATTATACAGGCACTCATGCAAGAAATGTTGGATTCCACCTCAGTTTATCAAAATTTTGTGCATCCTAGATGTTTACATTTCTGTATTCAGAAGCAGGAGTTAATATTTTCCACCTAATCTCACTTTTATTAAGCTATTATTTTTATGGCCTGTTAAAAACGAATCTGCTCGGGATACTCCTAACTTTTTTTTTCCTGGCTGCCTCCATCTATTAGCATTTCAAAAGTATTTGTATTTAACTAAGCATCTCAAGTCTTAAGAGACTAGGAATTACATCTTTAGTCAGTTTATTAAACACGATGAAAGATTAGCTATCAAAGTTCGTATGCAAATTCTTCAGAGATAACCGTGTTGAAAGCTGCATTATTTTTTTAAACAGACACTACTCGGACCCTGTTCCAAAAACATCTCTCTCCACCAAGGGAAGATAGATCCAAAGCACAAAACCAAGTGCAATTTTTCTTCTCCTGAGTATTTCAGCAAAGATCCCCCATCCGCAAAAGCAGGGAGCCAAGTGCAACATTAATCTTATCCTTATTTTATAATCTTCCAAGGAACTTTTAAGACAACAAAGCCTCTAAACCAACTTGCAAACTCCCGATCCTCCAAGTACTTTTACATTAAATTGTTTCTGACAGGGACATGCCAAATATTATTATTTTTCACACTATGAACCACCTCCCTCTTTCGCAGAAAAACTTCCAGCACTAGTTATAGAGAAAACTCTGACAGTAGTCATGACAATCTATTCCTACACAGAAATAGAAATGCCTCACTTATTTATTTCCCTTCTCCAAGAAGTTGTGGTTTAGCACTTGACAGGGCTCCTTAGCGATGATAGTGATGTTTTTTAAACTCACTGTACAAAGGCTGCCGTAAACAGGAATGAATGCCACGTCACTTTCTACATGGAGATACTGCGCTCCCACTAATCATGGGCTCACAGAGAGTAACCAGAAGACTTGTTCCACATTTCTGCAAATGAGCAATGTCCCTTGCAAAAACCACCTGACTCGCGGGTTAAAGCTGAGACCTGAGCTTGGCCAGAGCCGAACAACTTGGGATGAGCCAAGGGATCTCTGTGCCTCAGTTTCTACAGCAGGAACAACAAATAATCCTCAAAAGAAACAAAAGGGGGAAAAAAAAAAGGAAAAAAGAAAAAAGAGGGCTGCACTTATCTACAGCATGGATATTGTTGGGGGATTAAATTAATTAGTGACTGTAAAACAAGCTGAGTTCTTCCAAAGGGAGACTTTAGAGAAGTGCAAAGTAATATAAATTAATCACTCCATTACGTAGGCTGGCTCATTCCAGAGGAGGGTCTCAGCCACGTGGTCGTGACAATACTGTATAAATAAGGATAATGGCCCATTATGACTTGGGCTTATACATTAGTCACCATTTAGCCAAGAACAGACACTGAGGTATGGACTGGGACTCACCGATAATCCTTTTTTTTAGTAGCTTTAATCTTTCTCTTCCAAGCTCACCCCTGAAACTGAAAGTTTCAGCCCAAATCTTTGCAAAATCAAGACCACACGAGCAAAACTGAGAATATGTCAGCAAAATTGAGAATACATGAGCAAAATCATTATGGGATTTTGAGGCTGGGCTGTAAGTTCCCATGATTTAAACTGGTTTTGCACCACTGCCTTTCTCATTGGTCAATAGTTTCTAGTGCCAAAACCATGGTCCGGCTAGTGACTGATTCAAGTCATGGTCGCATGACTGATTTAAAATAAAAGAGGATTCAGGTGTCCTAATGCTGTACCACTTTAAGGGCAAAAGACCTTCTACAAGGGATGTTTTATGTTATCCCATGGCATTCAAAATACATTTCCTGACTTTTGTTTTGGTTCTGAAGCTTGTCGAGTACTCCGATACAAGCCAGGAAAGAAAAAAAGTAAGAAGAAAAGGGAAAGAAGAAGGAAAGGAAGCAACAAAAATGTCTGTGTATTTAAGTGATCCCAGAAGCACCAATTGGCTTCCATGACCATTACCAGGTGCTTCATCCACTTGGGGGATGGGCTGGGCTGAAAAGCATAATCCCTAGCAGGTACCAGCGCAACAGCCCCATCAAAGGGAGGACCACATCTGATGAGGCCTCTGGAGCAGTTATTGACTTGTGTCACAGTGAACATCAAGCCTTAATAAACAAAAAAGCTACAGACAAAATTATATGGTTAATGGCTAAATTGGAGAGTCAATATAAATAACATTACATACACTTATTACAGCAATCCAACAACAGCTGGGCTTTGAGTCAAGTTAACACTAATACACACTGGGGGAAATCACTGCTTCCTGCTTGTATTAGAGAATAAAAAAGATTTTTTTGAGCACCAAGCATGTGGAAAGACACAGAAAATAAGTCCTGGTCAAGGAACAAAAGGCTTGACCATAAGTACATAAATAAAAGAAATCACTTTCTATTACAGGTGATAAAAATTGTACTCAGCATCTTTTGATATATATCTTCTCAAAAGTTTTGTGAGCACAGCCCTCTTGTGGGCTCATTTGTGTTTGTGTAACAACTGGAGACAGGGAACGGCTAATTCCTTTACCTGTTGGATGAACCTCTGCTCCTCAGGCTATGAGAGAATTGGCTGCAGGTATAATCATTCACCCCCTCACCCTGGAGGAACTAAGATGCTGCCAGCAATTTGTCAACATAATTTGGGATTATTGTTTTCCTTCTGAAGTTTTATCTTATTTTCTTTTCTTAAATTAAATACTTTTTCATTAGGAAAAAAAGTAATGAGCTACGTTTTAAATGTTCTTGAGATTTTTCTCAACTCCTCCCTTTTAAAAACCTTCCCCCAAGCCTCTTGAGGATAGTGACCCACTATGTTAGGAAATACTGGTGCTCACTACAGGCAAGAACTTCAAGTGAAAACGGGGTTGTTTCATCGAGGCATTGCATACGCCTCCTACAAACTTAACTCATCTATTTAGCAAGGACTTAGTTTTTGCATAGCTTATCCTTCTGGTTGTTGGCTACACTGATGTCCCCAGCCTCGCTTGAGCAAAACATTCAATATGGCTGCTCAATACCTTAAGTATATAATCCATAGTACCGATGCTGAATCTAGAGCTACACAATAGACAGACCTGCTCTTTGCAATCTACAAGCTCTATACCACTTTACTTCTGGAGGGCATGGCTAGGAATAACCCACAGGTAGTCTGCTTCCCACACAGCATAGAAGAAAGTTTTAAAATGCTTTCCTAATTAGGAAGAAAAACTTGAAAAATACAAATTGGTAAGCAGGACTAAAAATATACTTTGATATATATTAAAAATATAATGCCATGTATTTCCTAGATTCTACACACAAATAATGTTTATTACAATCTCTGTCAAGTGCAGACTTTTGAGGACCATGAAATCCACAGTCATGACTACCTTGATTTTCTGACAGGATCCACTCATGGCTTTGCCATCTGAACATCTCCTTGTAGGGCTAACCAATGCTGCCAGCCAGCAGCCAGTAATCCCACCTCCCAGCCTGCCAAAGCCAAGCAGGGACGTCATGTGCATACAACCAAAACTAAGGGAACTGGAATAAATGATATGTGCAGGAACATCAAAATACTGCAAAACAGTTGCTTTTTGCTGCAAATAACTCTTCAATGATCTGCCTCATGCAACATTGATTCAGAGGTGAATTATTTTTAATAGAACATCACCAAAGGCACAAATACCAGGTTCGGATGGGAAAGAGGTTCTCCAAGTCTACAGAAATAAGGTCGCTGAAACAACAGACAAGTAATAACTCTGCCTGCAACTAAGCGGCGCAGCAAGGGTGACTTGTGCACAGATGGAAACCTTTACAGCGTTAGAGGCAGCAGGGTCTGTTGGACCCAAAAGCAGAAGAAATTCTGCATGGAAGTCTCATCTCTGACCTGGATTCCCTTCCTAGCCCCAGAAAAGTCATAAGCTTTCTATCTTTAGTTTCCCCTTATTTCAAATGAGGGTAAAACTCTTCTCTGACTCTTTGCAGTCGCATAGGAAAAATAATACTTAAGCTGTCTTTATGCATGCTCATAGGGACGTTTCTGAGACAAATAGAGAAAAGAAAATGAGAGCGGGTACCAATGCAAATACCACAGATGATGGAAAAGTGAAAATAAACAGGACTTCTACCACTTATTCTCGTAAGGCCAGGATTTCAGCTGGAGGGACCAGAGGCACAACTACCATTGCACAGTGCAAAGACCACCAAACCAACATCCACCAAACAATGCTAGCTCTCTCCATTAGCCATGCTATTGCAATTCATTGCTGAACCTACCCAAGTTCAGAGAAGGAGCTAACATCTTCGTGCAGCATGAATGCATACCCACATAGATACCTCTAACATAGCAAAGCTTTCCAATCCCCTGAGTACCCTCAGAGTATGGAGGAGAAGAGGGTATGGCAGGGAAAGGAGAGGAAAAGGCCTGAAAGTCCTAAATGCAGGCTGAATGGAAAAAAAACCATGAGTGTAAAAGGACAGGGTGATAGCACTTTCCAAAGGAAAAAGAATAATTAGAAGCAGCAAGCATAAACCACAAAAAAAAATAAAGGAGAATAAAACAGAGACCATCAGACTGGGTGGGACACATAGACAAAAAGGAAGGGGAAAAACCACAGTTCTTCTCTTACAGGAGGCACCAAAGCCCCATAAGTTCTGCAGAGGAAACACTTCTGGAAAGAAACCCCACTTGTGTGCGTTTGCCTGCACACGGGGTGTGCATGTTCACTGCTATGCAGAGACAGCCTGGGCTGTGTTCTGCCGGAAGCACACCCCCACCACTGCCCCACCATGATGAAATCAAACCTGCTGAGCCTGGGGAACCATCTCCAAAGTCCCTCTATGGGAGACAGGACTGAGAACCACCCAAAACACCTCCACAACAACAAAAGCCAAATTCATTTTCTCAGTTACTCCTCTGGTTTTGCTTCTTGCATTGGTGGGGTGCTGCATGAGGTAGCTGTGATGGACACCCATGAAGCCTGAGTAGCAAGGGTCTCAATCACAGCGTGGCTTACATTTATTGACCTTACTCCATTCCTCAATTTTTATCTCAGCTCAACAGTAAACACTGCTTGCCCAGCCAGGTTAACTGAGCCAGCTGATGGTGATGCAGGGTTTTTGTCTCCCACACAACAAACATTGGCTAGTACTTTCTATTTAGAGCAACCCTGCATTGTAAACCTGTCTCCTCCCCTTGATAAGAGCCGTATCGCTAGATAGCATTAATCCCCGTCTCTTTCTCAACACAAGGAAACACAGCTTCACGGTCAGGGTAGATAAAATCACCGCTCCACGTAGATTTTTTTAAAGCCTAATATCGTGCAGAAACATGCACAAAATCAGCCCCAGATGACACCACTAGCTCCTGAAGGCTGGTGTGCAAGGCCTTGAGGTGTGTTAATCCTCCTTGGCTCCTACTGAATTTAATAGGAGTATTTTCCACATCTTTCTAGACCAGAAAAAAGGCCTTCAGAGACAAATAAGAGTTTCCTGTTCAATATTTCATGTAATAATTCCTCCAAAGGTGTAAACAGGAAAAATGCCTCACCACTTAGCCAGAAAATGAGCGTCTGTCGTCCCTTCCTTTTATTGCGTTTACGTGTTAGAAGTCATTTAGAAGAGGATCTGCCAGACACCCAGGTCCAACTGAGACACCACAAGCTGTCAGATGGCTGGCTGAGGTCTTGAACCTGACTTGGACAGGCAGATTTGGGGTGAGAGGGAGCCCTCAACTTCTCCCACCTCTCCCTTCTCCTCTACCAGGGGCCCAGCAGGCAGCCTTGGCAGCAGTCGGTGTTTCAGAGAGATCTGCATTTCATTCTGAATATCTGAGCGCAGGCAAACAGCAAGTCTTTACTTATAGCAAACCCCAGATCTTTAAGTGTTCCCCTTACAGATTTTGGGGGTAGCATCTTTTGGGAAGACAAAATTAACCCTTTGGGCCATCTTCTTCAAATTTTTTTACATGCACTTCAATGCTGGCTCCAACTTCCAGCATCCCATCAGCCCAACCGGGGCTTCTTGGGGAGAGAAGGCACAAGCACAACCCTCACTCTGCTACAGCCATACTTCATTTCAGCTCCATCACAAGCAAAAACACCCAGCGTATGTCACAACTATCAAATGGTCTTTTAAGCTAACTGACAACAGACGCCATTCAGAGTCAGCGTATTTTGATTACGGCACATTGTTAGCCGGATTCAAGAGCCCGCTCGCCTCGCAGTGTTGTTCAACACCAAAATTAGATTGCAGTATAATTAGCTAAGCTCCAGCTACACCTTTTCATCTGAATGGATGTGATACCTGCACAGGCTGCACTGGGAATAAAATACGTTCCTGATTATAAAACGTTTGCTTAATCTCAAGGGTGCCGCCTTGTTTTTTAAGGCTCTCTGCAAGTCACGCACTTTGGTACGTGCTGCCCGTTATCTCCACAAGGCTTAAAACTGGAATCCCCGTGATTCACATTTTCCAGCGTTCATGGCCAAACCCTTCCATGGATCAGCTCCTCCACCTTCTACCCTTTCACAACGAGCCCAATCTACAGCGAGGCAGATGCGGCCGAGTGGCCTGGCTCTGCGAGCCACATGCCGGCGAGCCAGCGGCCACAAAACACACCGAGCCTGTGCTGCGGAAGCCAGAACACAGCGAGCTCCAGGGGTGGTTCACCAGGCT
The DNA here is from genome assembly GCF_034315485.1 of Pezoporus occidentalis. Classification (NCBI taxonomy): domain Eukaryota; kingdom Metazoa; phylum Chordata; class Aves; order Psittaciformes; family Psittacidae; genus Pezoporus; species Pezoporus occidentalis. The sequence goes on from NW_026912779.1 coordinate 10,090,735, forward strand.
GAGGCGGCCGTGGCTCCCCAACGCCTCCACCCGCTCATTGAGGAACGCTCGGAAGCAGGGCTGCTGCCAGCGTCACCCAAAAAAGTTGGACTGCGAGGTCTGTGTGGCCTCGCCGGGCCTCCCAGGGAGGTCTCAGAGTGCCCAGTGAGGTCTGTAGCAGTGTAGAGCTCACGGCATGGCATGGCCCCACATGGACCCGTGCCTTGGGATGGGCAGACCTTGGGACAGACTGACCAGCCACCACCCCACAAATGCTTCTAGTCACCCCCACAGCTCTGCTCCTTCTGCAGAAGTTACTGCTGGCGCTGCCACTTATTCCATCCAGTGTTTAAGTTTATCCCCTCCCTCCTTTAAATACATTTTTAAAGTGGTAATTACTCAGAAGACAGCAGAAGTGGTTAAAATCAAAGCACAAAGCCACCAAAAGCAACCTTCAGCCTTTCAATTCAGCACAGCCCTTCCCCCACGAACATTTTGCTTTCCTTATGCTATTTCTTTAAACTATCCACAGAGTGAAATAATTAATTACTTTAACATATCACTTTTTATTCTTATCAATTTCTTATACTCTGCTATCACTATATGACATATAAATTAAGGTATCAACCCTAGGTATCAACCCTACCTGATTATATGGGAGGAGGAGAAGTAGAAAATCCCAGCTCCTGAGCAACTAATTGTCTCACCCCAAAATCCCAGCGACAGACCTGGGAAGAGCATCTGCATCTCCCATCCGGTCTTGTGCCATCAGCAGAGTGGCATTCCCCACCCCTGCCTCTCCAGCATCGCTGTATCAGTTCTCACCCAAAGGATCTCTCAAACACTTGTTACTGTGGACCAAACCCCAGCTCAATGTACACACTTGCATTTAAGGACAAAATGAATCCTCCCTGCATGTACTAGTCACGTGCATACCATCACTCTGGCTTTACAGAATAGTAATATCAAAAGAGATCCCTCACAGGGGTTATATATACCACACTCCTACAAAGCCATACCACGAAGCACTGCCATGGGCCTCAGGGACATGAGCAAAGCACAACGCTCCCCTAGTAGGTGGAAGCCACGCTAGTAAAACTGGTTTGCACAACAGGGAGGAGGGCCAGGAATCTCCTGGGGTAACACAGCTGCAAAATCCTCTGGGCAGACAGGGGCAAAGGAGGGAATGAATGGCTCAAGCACAGCAGCCACACTGTGTATGGGCTGTGCCAAGCATCCATGCAAACACCAGGCACCTCTTCCTGAGCAGCCCTGACCAGGGAAGCTGCCTGCCGCCAATGCACCCATGTGCTTGAAAGGCTTCTCTCCCCGCCATTCTCATCCTCCTGCTGCAGTGATGCCCAGTGGCGTCACATAGGCACAGAGCCACTGTTCATGTCAAGCACTGCCCAAAAAAGCCTGCATGAACATGAGCGAGTGAGAGCACCAAGTTGTGACTTCAAACAACCTCATGGTGACACAGCTGTACCCACCACTGAAACACCACTGTGTCCAGGATGCAGCAGAGCTACTCTCCCATAACACTGCACAACAGTGTGCAAGAGAAGGTTCACAAATTGCAAGCCACAGGGACACTCCCCTCATAAATAATCTGGCCAACTCTACCTACACAAGGTACCTCTGTGGCACAGGGGCAATTGGAGGAGCTCAGGGACCAAGGCTACCATGGCAGAGCACATCCCTCTGCCTGCACCCCATAGAGCAGGGGGGGGTCCTCTGCCCTGGCTAAAGCCTAAAACCGAAGTGCCATCTACTGAGTCTCCAGCATTCATGCCCTCCCAGGAGAGTTTCTAGCAAGGGGCTGACCATGGTTAATCCTTAGCTTACTGAATGGAGCCAGGTCTCAGCGAGCACACAAGAGCTGCACCTCGGGTTGCTGCCAAGCATCAGCAAGCAGGTGATATCCCACCTGAGACTCGGGACATCTCTGCACACCCCAACCCAACAGAAATGGTAGCATGTGGACAGCCAAGAGAGGGTTCAGGGCTTTCATGTTCACAGATAAACCACAGCTTGCGCTGACGAGAGCAAACTCCTTCTGCACCAGGCTTCAGACATTCATTTCTACCATTTTTATTTGCATAGACGGCCGTGGCCCTGCACCCTGGCAAACAGGATAGACAAAGCCGTGGAGTTTTTAATCTGTTCTTCCCCTCCCCTCCCTAGAGCTACACAGCCCTAAATGAAGCTATTTAAAGCCAGCATTAAAAACACCAGCGATGATCTGACCTTCTTGATCACAACAAAACCAGACCAAAACCTTAAGACCAAATGAATGAAAAGAAAATTACAAAGTAAAGTTTGCCTGCCCTGACTGCGTGCCAGCTGCAAGAATCTTAGATTATATCGACGCAGCTTTCCAAATTTTAAATACAATAATTTTCTGTATTAAGGGCCCAGTAACTCTAATGGAGGCATAATTAGGTATTGATGCCATGCCCATATGAGAGAAGCTTGAAAAACTTAAATAAACGGTGAATGGCAGGATTAATACTGCAGCTTTTCATTTTGTACAGCTGTTTGAATACAGTACACTGCCTGTGATGACATCAGCTGTAGCTTTACTCTTGGTCATGTATTTCTGAAGTTAAAACAGGCAGTTCTTTTAGGCAAATGAAGAATTACCCCTCTTATTGTTGGACGGTTTATTTCAGCAAAGAGTGCCTGGATATATATTTGCTTTATAATAAAAAAAAAAAGAAAAAAGCCAAAGCTGCAAACAAAATTAGCTGGCCAAATTCAAATCCCAGTGATGCTAATAAGAGAATTTTAATTTACTGCAATGGCCCTTCAGAACGGAGGAGTAAGTAATGCAGTTTTGGAGATGATCTGCCCAAGTGGGAATATCATATAGATGCCTGGAGAGTCCTTGAGAAAATAGCTCACCTCGGCTCTGATTGAAGAGGAAAGACAATACTTTGGTGAAATAGAATTCTGTATTTCTAGGAAAGGCTCCAATAGCAAACTGCTTACTAATGCAAGAAGCCTTGTAAATTTTACTGCGAATGGAAGGGGCAACGGCAAGCGTGTGACACGGTGCAGCACTTGCACACACGGCTTATCCAGTGAAAAGTAAATAAATGGGTTACTTATAAGCTCTAGAAGACACCCAAAAATACCTCTAACAAAACCTCTAGCTCAGTGAATGTCACGCAAGACTATAAAACAGCTTCCAAATATATCTTACCATGATTATTTTCACCAGATAAATTAGTTCTCCTACAAGTTAGTTTTCGATCTTGGCTTTACAGTTGGAAATCTCAGCGGAAAAAAGTTAATCCAGATTTCCTCACTGTCCTTAAAAGCTGGCTTATCAGTGGACATGGAAGAAACTATCCGTGCAGGGAGCGCGTCGGGACAGCAAACCACCATCACAAAACAAAACGCTCAGGTTACTGAGAGGAGGACGGATACCAGGGGAAGCCTAATGCCATATTCACCTGGGAAATGCAATGCTCAAACCACAGCCTCCTCGGACAGGGTGCGGACAGCCTCACAGCCCAGCTGAGCCACTGCCTGTGCCACCTCGGCAGAATCCATCCCCATATCGCTAGCACCATAAAGCTTCCCATTTTCTTTCCCCTAGGCAGCATTAAAAACAACAAACACCTCTTGAGCTATGGGAGCGAGAGGAGAGTGCAGAGCCCCAGTCGGGGCAATGATGACCGCCAGCGGTTAAGTGCTGCTGCGGAGGTGAATACGGCTAACGAAAAGCTTACTTAAAGCTCGCATGGAGCCAGCGCCCGGCCGGCCGGACCTCTTTATAGCGGCGGGCACGAGGCCGCCAAGACGCTTGGGAAAGACGAATTAACTAAAAGTTAATGTGGATGTTCTCATTCAAAAGAAAAGTGGCCTACTCCAAAGGGGATTAGGCTAAAGTGAACTAAGGCCACTTTACTTCTGAATGAGAGCATCCACACAATAGTGCAATGCACTTTAACTAATGCACTTTAATTTTACACCCAATCAATTTGTCTTACCTCTCCTGAGTGTCCTTGCGTGGACAAACCCAGAGATTCATCGAGTTTTTGAGGGCAGGCAGGAACCATTAGATCAGCCTATCTCACTCCCCGCTTGTTATGGGCCATTGCCTTTCACAGTTATCCCTTTATTGATCCCCAAAACTCATGGATGATTAACGTATAACCTCCCAACAGGGGAAAAAAAAAAAACATGTATTCAGTGGGGCACCTGGCCTGGATTTGAAGACACTTGTAAAAGAAGAAGTCACTTGCAAAACAAGAAGACACTGTGACTTTCAGCAGCCTGTCCCGACGCCGGCAAAAGAATGGCCAAATTTGGGCATAAATCCATTTCTTTCCATCCTACCTTCCTCATGCCCCACAAGTTAGCAAGGAAATGGCAGTCTCTGTATTATAACTTTTAATTCTTATTTTTTAGCTAATTGCAAACAGGCTCTTTGCTTTCAGGACAAACTCAGCGGGGTTTTTAATTCACCTCGCCAACGTTTAGACTTTCAACATTTGCCCACACGTCTACAATGAATCTCAAACCACCTTTATCTAAAATCCAATAATCCCCAGAAACCACTCATTGCCTGCGCTTTCGCCTTCTTACGCACAACCCACGTAAGCCTGAAGTCTCCACGTTGCTCTTCAACTCTTAGATACATACATGAAAAATAAATACATCAAGCCACAATGGCAACAACCAACAAGGCAACTCAATGAGCAAGCAGCGGTTATGGGGATCCCTCGTGCCAAGCACCCCCTTCACTAACAGAGACCAGACCCCCACCACCACCACAGAGGGGCTGAAACTTTCCAGGGATCCCCAGCAGCCCGGAGGACACTGGTCTGCAGGGATTCTGCTCTCACCTATGCTCTTCGAATACATCTCCTTTTTTTCCCTTTTCAAGGTAGTAAGAGGGAAAAGGCAACCACACTAAGCATGCAAAGAAGAGCTGAACCAACTGCCGGCAAGTTGTCTTTATGTCATGTTACAGAATATTAGCAGTGAATTAGACATGGGGCCATTAATCAGGGACAGAAATACTCAGACAAAACACAAAATGTGCACTCTGGTAGAGATAGCCTCTCCAAATATTGCTGTGATTGCAGGAAAAAAAAACAAACCCAGACATAAACACTGTTTTCCAAATTTGCCATGAGGGTCAAAGCCTGCTTGGAGCGATGGAGCTTCAGTAGAGGAAGGTAACACGTCAAAGACATGAGGTGACACTGCAGCGCACCCCAGTCTCTCCTTCTCCCATACAACCCCTCCAAAGCAAACAATTCCAGAAACCATCAAAAATCTTCACAACCGGAAACAATCCTCCCCTTTCTTTTCTTAAATTTGTTTAGATTACACAAGATAGCTCCTAACTGCACGCTCACATGACCAAAAAACCCCAACGCAGAAATGCAAAACAAAACAAAACAAAGATTCCCTAATTTAAAGAAGCTGTGCCGGAGTTTCGCCGCTTTTTAAAGTGGTATTTATCAGCACGACCTATGCCTACTTATTTTGATTGAGCACAATATAATCTGGGGGGGGGTTAACTGCTAACACTGCCCATTCTGGGCTGCAGTAACTCTTTCACATGCAGAACTGATCACCGTTACAGCTACCTGTGGACAAGCGGCCAGGGAAGACTCAAACCCTCAGCCATAAAGCTTAAGCTGAAGGTAAACCTCATTCTTCCACACCTTCCTTGCAAACCTCCAAGCTGTCCCAAAACAACAACCCGCAGCCCCTAACGCAAAGATGCCGTGAGCTCCCGCTTACAGGAATGCTTTGGGATACACTCGCAAATGTTTAGGACGAGTTCCAGTGTTACCTGGGGTTTAAACTCAGCGCTGCTAGGTTTGATATTGAAACAGATGCAAAATATTAGGGAATTAAACTATCCTTTACAACAAAACGTAACTTCCGCTTGAGAATCTTTACACGGAAGTTAGGCCTGAGCAGCCAGCTTAAGGAAGGCAGCGAATATTACACCCAGCTGTAAGGATGGCTGCATTCGGGCTGTTGAATGACTTAAATAAAAACAAAACCTGAAACAAGCCAACAAAGATTCTTGAACTGAAATTATAAATTAAAGCAAGTCTATCCGATCTCATATCTACTTAACAACCGATGTACTTGCTTAAAGGACTGGAGAGCAAAGAAAACCTTATATACCATTTCAGCCATAGTGAACGGGTCCAGAATATAAATTAACGTGTCCTGTCTTTACATTAAATAGTTTGCCAAACTCGGGCATATTAACAGCCCCTAAATATCACAGGAAAAAAAATCACCCGAAACCAAACTAAAACAGGATTCACTGGCTCAAGGTGGCATGAAGTCAGAGGAAGAAAATGAAATTTTGAGTCTTTTAAATGTTATTTTACTGATCCTCCTCAGAGCCCTGCTTTGCTGTAACTCTTTTATTATGCAGAAATAAATTCTACCTTACACCCTCTGCACCGCATCTATTATTTTGACGCCTGTTCCTCCGATACAGGAGTACATATACAGAGGGCATCAATATTCTTAGTTCCCCCCCTTAAAACCATACGTGGCTTTACCATGCAAAGAAGCCCCCCAGTAAAATAGTATTTCCCAGTAATTTCCCCCCCCCCCCAAGGCATTACTTTTGTATTGGCCGCAAGTTATAGCTAATATATTTGAAGTATTTGAGAAAGTTAGCCCAGACATAGCAGGTCAATCCCCTAAACAACCCCTCCACCTTCAGATATGCTACATATTGCGTTCCAGTTTATGATTCTTTCTTCATAAAGAATACATTTTAAGTAATTTCTTGCATTAATAAAAAAGAACCCTGCTGTCTGCCTGCATTTTGTTCACAGAAACTCTGCAACTGTGTGCATAAAAAAAATATCTATTGCAACATAAATAGAAGTGTTGCTTTATTATATACATATATATATATGATATACTATCACCCAAGAAGGGCCATCTAAAACGCCACAGTTGCGAACATTTAAGACTGTAACAAAAATAACTGAGACTCTAGTATCAGTTTACTATCCTTCAACAATTTCCCTGACAGTGGAGTCAAATAATGTTGAATTATGGACCTTCTTACAGGAAGTCTTATTTCATGTTCATTTTTTGATCATTTCCCTTCTAGTCCCTATAGGAATTTGGCTCTTTGCCGGTTTGCCTTTAAAAGTTTTTGCACATGTAATTGGCTTGTGCCTTATTAAATTACAATTTTTGTCAAGTAATACTACCATGGATTTGCTCAAAGAGCTTATTTATTGTAAGAAAATACTGTTTTGTCCCTATAAAATCTATCTTATGCTGCCAATGTACTTTATTTGGATGTGGTGGCTACTTTATACTGTGCTTTCCTCAAAGGACTTTCCAAAGGTTTTCTGTAGACACGCTTTCATAGGGGAATTTTTAGTCGGGACTAGAGCACCTGGGTGCCAAGGTGATGTGGCTTCAATAAAACAGCCCCATGGTAACAGTTTAGGGTTACCTAAGAAATTCAACTCCCACTATCTGACTACAGACAGTCTTTGGGGTTCTTTTCATGGGATGCAGCTTTCCCAGTCGCATCACCCAACAGCTGTGTTTAAAATCTTTCCAGGCTCCGCCAAACATTTGAAAAATAAAACATGCAAATGTTTGCAAAGCTAATGATTAAAAAAGGTTTATTTTGAAACTTTTGAAGATGGGTGCAATCCTTCAGCTAGGGGCTTTTAAAAGTCCTGGGGCCTGCTTGATCTTGAGTTCAATTATCCCCAGCACCCCCCCCTCGCCCCCCAAACTCATCCTTGTACTTCTGGAGCCGTAATGGTAAACAACAACTCTGCAGGTCCCACCCTGGCAGGCCTCGGGGTCGTGCCCGTGGGAGAAGGATGCTATTTTAGTGACCTATTGCCACTGAGCTAGTTAAATCACGGAACAATGGTTAGTGTTATGGGGCTTTACTTTGCAAAATCTAGCATTAGTGTCATTGCTTTCCATTAACCGGGGGACTTAAAGGCACTGGCATTGAGGGGCCTATAAGGAAAGGATAAATAAGGGGAAACCAATAAATAACACCCTCCCCCTCCAAACTGTTAACTGTAACCTTTACTGCCACAATATAAGAAAATGCAATTAAACCCATAATAAAAGCTTTTACATACTTACTCTTTCCCTACTCTCACGAGCTGCAGAGGGGCAGCCCTCCCTGCCCCTCTCCCACCGCCCGGCCCTGCGCGCCCGCGCTTCCATAAACGCGCACCGCGGAGCGACATCCTCATTAGCCGCCCCACCGACAAGCACTCAACACCTTATTATTTAACCATTAGGGCCCACATACTGCCGGCCTCGCCGGGGACGGGCTTGGCACCGGACTTTACCTGGGACGCGGGCGGCCGCGCAAGCCCCGGTATAACTCCCCTTCCTCTACGCGCAATCTCCGCGGCCCCCCTTGAGCCGTTCGCCCTCCCTGCGCCGCCTCATCGACCAGGAGGGTGCAGGAAGCGGAAGGGGACAGGCGCATTTTTGAGCCTTTTCCCCTCTGACGGGGAATGCAAAGCCCCGTTCCCCGCGCAGCTTCGTGGATGCGGACAGATAGCGGCAGCGGGGCTGCGCATCCCGCTGCCTGGCGAGGAGCCGGGCCCCCCGGGGACCCCGCCGGTCCCCGCGGCTGGCGCAGCGCCCTTGCGAGCGGGCTGTGCCGAGGCTGAGCCCCGCGGCGGTGCGCAGCCGGACCCGCGCAGCGGGAGAGGGGCCGGAGCCCGGCGCGCAACTTCTGCGCTCCAGGAGAAAGGGGGGGGGGGGGGGGGGGCGAGGAGGGGAACGACGACACAACACCCCCCACCCCCGACAACCCCAAAACTATAGCTTCATTTCTTTAGCTTTCACTTTAATAAAATAATGATTCGTTGGGAAAATGGGGTATAAATCTTCATTTTGGAGGCAATTAAAGTGTTGATTTCATTCGTGCCCCTGAGCGATTCTTGTAATTTGCTCAAATAGCTTTATGTACCCAGCACTCCAGAGCTTTTAGAAACCCATTTTCTAGTTAGACTTGTTGGATTACAATTTTTATTCAACAGCAGCAAGCCGAGCGTCCCTCAGCTAGACCCCCGCTGCAGGGCTCCCCTCTCTCTAAGGCACTGAGCGGGGATGCCGATCTCCCGAGCATCTTCCGCGGCCCAGAAAGCATCTCCCGTGGCCCCGGCCCGCCGGGCACCTCCCTGCCGCGCCGCCCTCCGCAGCAAAATGAAGGGGGAGAAAATACCAAAAACCCCTTCCTATGCACACATAACCCCCTTTGTAAAAGTTCATGCCTTTCCAAGCCTGCCTCCCCCTGTCACGACACTACCAGCAGCCCGATAGCCTTTGGCAGATAGGAGAAAATAGTTAAGATAGTGCCCACGCTGCAAAGGCAACGCACCTTTCTGTTGGTAATCTCAGAAAATAACTGACAGTGCTGGCGATAACGGCTGAGGAAACTCCTGTCTGCTTGGCTGCGCCTCCCTTGAACAAAAGGAAACCTCCAGAGTCGGGAGCTGATCACTCCTAAGACTCTATTTACGAAGCTGATCACCAAGAAGAAATAACTTGAGGGGGTTTTACTCGGGGATTTATCTTTTTTTTAGTGTGTGTTCAGGGTCCCCTCTCTCGCAGCCAAAGCGTTGCTACCCCTCGGTTGAGAGAAAGGAAAGCGACTGGGAAAACACTGCAGTTTTACTCAACTCGGGAAAAAAAAACCAAATCTCGGCCCCTTCCATCATGCAGGAGCTTATTTTAGCTCTGGGCACCTCCTGAATTAGCCCAAAACACTGCCATTTAAAAGGCAAGGATCCCAGCATAAGCCCAGCAAGGAGACAGACACAGGAGAAGGGGCGAGGGGACAGCCAAGGGTTCGCGAGCCATTCCCATTTCCCACATTAGCTACAGCCAGCATTAAAGGTTTGAACCATCCCAGGCAAAACCTGGACACCATCACAGCTACGCAAGGCTTTCCTGGCTTAGTTTGGGGGTTAAAATATTTTAATTTTTTAAAAAGAGAGGGTGTGAAAACTTCACTGGTCAAGGAAAAGAATTTAAAACCTGAGTCCAGTTCGATTTTCTCTGGGTTTTGTTGGCTTTTTGGTTTTTGGGATTTGGTTGTTTTGTTTTTTTTTCCTATTAAGTAAAATAAAATGGACGCGTTTGCAGCAGGCAGGCGTGCACAAAGCAATGTTCACTGAAGTCTAAAAGCGTTCGGCCAAGGAAAACTGACAAGACGGACTAATGAACCGTAGAGACGGGAAGAAAATAGCCAGTATTTGCTAGATTTCAAACCCTCTCTGTCTTCCCCAGACCACCTATCTCGGATTTTATTCTTATTTTGGGCAACTGCTCCAGCCCTTCCTCTCCTAAGCCACCAAGAAGCCAGCAATTCACAGATACCACTTCCATTATTGTAAAGGGTAAATAAAATAAAGACAAAAATTAAAAGCGACAAGAAACAGGTCGAGTTTGCAGGCGATGCTTTTACAAGCTCATCTCGCCAGGTCGAATCCGGGAGCAAGCCTTAATGAAGCAATAATAGCCACATTATTCAAAAATTTTCATTTCGATGGAAATTTATCTAAAAGGGAGTTAATCATATGCAAATAATAAAAGGAGGCGTAGTGACCCAGCGAGCGATCTGCATACAAATTTCAGCGTGTGCGGCGTTGGGGAGATCATACCTGATCTGTTAGATTTGCTGATCTTGTTATGTCTTCACTGTCCGATTTTGATCCGCCCTCTCTATCGTCTATGACCAAATCGATAGGCATTTTTCCTTTCAAACAGCTAATATACCGGTGGCAGAAATTGTCACATAATTCGTGTACCTACATTATGACAAAGGTTAAAAAAAAAAAAAGGGGGGGGGGGGGAAGGAGGAAAAAAAAAAAGGAAAAAAGGAAGAAAATATAATCAGGAATACATAAGTAAAATTGACAAGTGCAACCAGTCTCCCCCCTTCACCCCTGTGACATCAAAAGTCCTAAACAGGGGAAACACACTGCAATTATCCCCCTGAGACCTCTAGACGCATCCAGAATTAGGAATAACTTTCTTTTCTCGCAAAATAGAGATATCCCAGAAAATTGACAGTGACAAGATGATTCACAGGCTACAACATATTCAACACCCGTGTTAAATTCATCTGCTCCCGGAGCTGTGGCCATTAGAGAGGTGACCTGCATGGGTGACATTTAAGGTAAACTATTTAATTTCATCCAGTTATTTCATCATAAACCCTTTTCAATGGGGTATGAGGACAGAAAAAAAGGATTTAACAAAAAAAAGAATAAAGAAAAAATCCCGATGCAATGGGCTGAAATACATTACAGGCATTCATGCCTTGAAATCCCCAGCCACTCTGATAGAATCGTACCTGAGCCACCTCTATTAATGGGCAGATTTGAACATATTTCAGGTAGAGGGAGAACAACCTGCCAGTTATGGTTAGATAAAGTGGCTGAGGCTCCCGAGAAACTTTTCAACTATTTAAAAACCTCTCAAAATGTTTATTTTTAGGAGAAAGGGAATTCTCTTCTAGGCCAGCTATCAATGACACGTAAAAAATCCTCAGGAAACCAGAGCACACTCCCAATTTAATGTGAGCTCGGATGACACCGCCTTCTTAGAAATTAGCATTCTCCCTCCTAAGATTTCTAAAATAGCTAGGAAAAAAACCCCTCTGCATTTAGGCTGCAATCTCTTTCTTCTGCTCGGAGGTGTACAATATTCCCAGGAACAAGAGACAGACACAACTATCAACTCTGCTTTGTCTCTGCAAAATGTTACAGGACAATCCGCGCCCTGAGCCTGACCTGCAGATGGCTCTTAAAAAAAAAAAAAAAGAAATCATAAATTCTCCACTCCAAGTGACTGCGACCAAAGCCTCTTCCCCACCACCATCAATTCAATAAAATCATTTTATTATTTTTTTTAAATCACGATTTCAGGGGCTTGGCTGAACCAACCATTTCGAGTCTCATCTGCAGCACCACAGACCTGCAACTATTTATACAAAGCCAGTAAAGTATTACAATGAACACAAGGCCTGGGCGTTCGAGAGCCCGGGTTTAGAGGCTGAAATTGTAATTAAACTGCGAAGAGAAATGGACGCCAAGATTGGTCTTGACACTAATTACCAGAAAGAAAGACATTTATGCAAATTTACCAGAAGCCTGAACTTCAGCAGTACTGAAACAGAGGAGGAAGAAAGAGAGAGAGAGAGAGAAAGACAAAAATTACCTTCTCTAATTCCAACAGATGAAACCTTAATACTTGTATGGCTTGAATCATCTGCAAAGATACAAACAACACGAGTATTTATCTCATTCCTGGATTTGGGGACATTCCCCACAGCCGCCCCTGCCGCACTTTGTAGCTTGACTTTTCTCTAGTAGTAAATAAAAAGTTGTTTTGATTTATGGCAATAACACTAAAACTTAATAGCGGTGGCTTTGTGCGCTGTTTAACGAGAAGTGATCTAGAGTTAACTTAAAAAAGAGGGAAAAAAAAACCTATTGCAATGAAGCAACTAAATTATACGGATCATAAACATTTCTTTAAAAAAAAAAACCCAGCATCCTCTAAACACCATCTCTGGCTCCTCGCTCTGCTAAAGCGGGAGGAAGGCTCCTACAGAGGAGGCACGATATTTGTTTATCTTGAACGTAAATAAGGAAAGAGAGAAAAGACCTCATTTTCGGCGGCTTTAGGCAAGGGTGCATCTCCAGCCACAGCCATCCTCGATGCTTCCCATCCAGATGCCTAAAAGATGCGTGGAGGGGCTGGCTACAGCGTGGATAAATCCACGCTCCTCTTGGGCAGGCGAGCTCCCCATCAAGCCCGCAAGCTCCCCTTCGGATGGGGCTTTCTTTATCTAGACCCTTATGTTGTTTTTTTTTTTTACTTCCATGCAATTACTGCACCGTATTTACTTGTAATCACCATCATCATCATAATTAAAGGAAAAATAAAGATCCACGTGAGAAATCGTCAGTTTAGCACCACCAAAACCAACTCTCCAGATGACACAGAAGTTAAAAAAAAAAAATAAATAAAAAATAAATGGGAAGGGAAGGGAGGGTGGTGGGGTGGGGGTGGGGAGAGGAAGAAGTAGTGTTAACTCTTACCAAGTTATCCAGTTCAGGATTAGAGGAAAAGAGGGGTTTCTCTGCTCGGATCTAAATATAAGAAAGGGGAGGAAAAGGGGGGGGGAAATAATAATAAAAAAGATTTGAAATATGGAAGCAGAGAAAGCAGACGTTATTATTTCTTGCTTCATTACACTGTCGGGTCCATTATGTAACCTTCCGTGCAAAGCCCTGACTGCTGGGTTTTTAGTACATCAGCCAAACACTTGAGCAAGTGAATCAAATACACCGAAAAGGGACCTCCGGAGCTTCCCCGGCCCGGCGGGAGCCCCGCAGTGGAGCTCCCGGCCGGGCAGTGCCCGCTCCCACCAGCTCGTTTCGTTAGGGAAGGGGTAAATGCCGTGATTTCCCGGTATTTTTTTGGTTTGCTTGGGTTGTTTTCTTTCTGCCTCTTGCAGTAAGAGAGGGGGGAGGGGGAAACGCGCATCTTTCTTTATCTCAACACAGACTTGTTTTTCTCGTTACGATTCCCCCCCCCTTTTTTTTTTTTTCCCTCTTAACACTGTTTCAACCCGTTTTTGCTGACCTGTTTGGCGAACACTGCTATGTCTTCATTGAAAGACTCAGAGGAGCAAACATCGCCTCCCGCTACCCCGGGCTCCCTGGGTGTGCATGTAGCTAATTCACATTTCTCAAAAATCAGTGCTAAAAGAGGGAACAGGGGGTGTCTGAAAGAAAATACAATAGTCACACACACAGAGGGGGGGACACAAAAAAAAAGATCATAACGAAACAAAAAAATAAGACCAAAGACAACAATAGTTAGTCCCACAGCCGTGTGCGTAGGGAGGGGGGCACCCACCGAAGGGGCTCCGCTCCTCCCCGCCGCCGCCTCCCGGCCCCTTCCCGCAGCCACCCGGCCGGGAGCCCCGCAGCTCCCCGGCCTGTCCGCGTTTCTCTGGCCGCAGATATTGTTAATAAAACCCTAGGACAAGCCAAGAATAAAACCCAAGCCGGTTCCAGCAGCCATTTTGAATTAACTTTCCTTGTCTTTAGGGGAAAAAAAATAATATAATAATAAATGTAAACCTCCGGACATACACTTCTGTCTTTCATGCTTTTAATTCCCATTTTCCTGCTGGAGGACTTGCTGGGAGTGACGGGAGGGAAAAGACCCAGAAAAACAGAAAAAGAAACAACCCTCATCCAAATCAGAAAAATAAATAAGCCCCTATACCCATGCACCCACCCTACTAACACCCAGCTCCGGACAAGCCGGCCCACCGGCAGGTGCTGGCCAGCCGGGCTGCCTGCTCCTCTGCCTGCTGCCTGCTTGCCTCCCTGTCCCTTTGCCTGCCTGTCCCTCTGCCTTGCCGGCCCCTCTGCCTGCTGCCTCCCGCAGGGAACCAGGTGCTTTTGGGCTCTCCCAGCTTTAAAAGCCTCCCTGGGAGAAAGGCTGCTTGTGCATCTGGTTCCCTCGGCCGTTTAATAATTTAAATAAATAAATAAGCGTGGGCGCACACACACACATATATATGTATATTTATAACAGGGAGCTCAGTTTTTTGTCCCAGGGCTTCGTACTTGTTTTTGGGGGGTACCGTTTTAAGCAATCCTACAGATTTCTGATATAAACCGATAAAGAAACTGAACGATGTGATTTTTTTTTTCCCCTCCCCTTTCTGCTCACTGTTTTGAGAGCGATTTTAAAAGGCTCTTAAACTTCCCTTCAAACTCAAGACGGGCAGATTCATTTTAAAGGCATCTGCCGCCCAGTGTAACCCATCAGCTCCCATCGCAACGGCCTAGAAACCGCTTTGCAAGTTGCCGCATTGAGAAGTATTCAATGCTGTCGGGTGGAAAAAAAAAAAGTTTTAAAAAGAGAAAAATTAAAATAAAAATTAAAAAGGCAAAAGTTTAGAGGAGCGTCTCTGGAGTTTTCTCCTTCATAGCACAAGGAGAGACAAACAAAGTGGAAAGTTGGGCGAAGTGCTCCAAACTCTCCTTACTCCCAAACTCCTTGCAGAGATTTAGCACCCGGCGCAGGTTGTGCCCTGGGAATACTATTTTCCTTTCCCTTCTCTTCCTCCTCCCCGCCGTGAAGCTTGCTGCCCATCCAGCGAGATACGACTCCTATTTTAGGGATCCACCCCCCTCTGCTACACATGCCAGGGGCACCCCGGCCCTTTCTCCCCTCTCTTAAATACTACTACTACTAATAAAGAATATGGGCCTTTTCAGCGCAGCGCTCCCTTCATCCTACCGCCCTTCAACCCCATCATCCCCATCCCGCGCGGAGGCAGCCCGCCTGGCACCCCCCGTCCGCGTTCTCCCCGGCCCATCCCGCGCAGGTTGCGCGGAGCCTTGCGCGGCACCTACCCGTAGATGGCATCTTTATCTCTCTTGAGGGCGTCGTTGACGGAGGCGCCCATGGCGGGGGGCATGGCGTTGGCGTGCGCGGCGTGCGGGTACTGGTGCGAGTGGAGCGGCGGCCCGTGGTTGAGGTGGTGGACGGGCTGCATGGGGCGGGCGCCGTGGGGGTCCCCGTACATGGTGGTGGGGATGCCCACCCCCTCCATGCCGCCGTAGTGGGGCAGCTCGTCGTACTGCGGAGCACAGAGAGCGGACAGGCATCAGGGGGGGCTGGCAGCACCCCTGGCAGCAGAACCGGCCACCGTGTCCCCGTCCTCCTCCCCCCACCGGGAGAAGCCGCTTCCCCCCCCGGTGCGCCCGGGCTCCGCGCCGCCAGTTCTTCCTTTCCCCCCGCTCCACCGCCCCGCTCCCGGTGCAACCGCCGGCCCCGGGGAGGGAAACGCCGCCCCGGGGAGCACCGGGGCCGGAGCAGTGCAGCCCACCACGGCCCAAGCTCCTCCGAGCCTGGGGCGGAGGAGAAATAATCATAATAAATAATAAATGACTTTTAAAGGGGGGGGGGGGAGGGGGAAATTCCCCATCCCCAAACTTCCCAAACCCTCCTCGTGAATAGAAACGGCTCACAGAGCCCGAGCTTCCCTCCGCTAAACTTTTCCCGCTGATAAGAAGTCAGGTACCTAACCCGGCGAGGATGCGGAAAGTTCAGCAGCGGTGAAAAAAAAAAAGGAGGGAAAAAATTAAAATAATAATTAAAAATAAAAATAAAAAAGTAGCTATTTTGTTTTTTTTTTTTTTTTTTTTTTCAGCAATTCCACGAGAAGGCACTTTTAAAGCCGAAAGGCTGGAAACGTTTGCCCGGGCTCTCGGGATTTTGGGAATGCCTCCTTTTTTTTTTTTTTTTTTTTTTTTAGGAAAAAAAAGTTTTCTTTGTTAAAGATTAAGGAGCAAAAGCGAACGCGGTTCCCAGGCAGCGGGGGAAACGGCCACTTTTCATCTATTAAAAGCGAAGGTGTGAATAAACACTTTTAAAGATCCCTGACACTTGCTTGGACCGAGAGAGTAAAAGGCAAGTTGTCAGCAGAGGAACTTTCTTTCCCAGCCAGCACTCGGAGGGGTGGCAGGCAAATGAGGCAAGAAAACTTCTTTGCAGGGCTCTTCCCCTTCCCCAAATCCCCACTCACCCGGCTCCGGCTGATTTATTTTTTACACAAAACTTCAATTTAGGAGGTTGTTGGAAGCAAAAACCAGGAGATCGCACCCAAAATGGATACAACAATACACAGGGCAGTGCATGCTGCTAACCTCTAATTCAAATTAAAGTGACTTTCTTTTTTTAAAAGCTTTTTTCCTTTGCCCATTGCACTGCACCTTTTGTGACTGAATGTATAAAAAAAGGGGGAAAAGGGAAGAATAAAAGAAAAAAAAAAAAGATAAAAAAAGTTGTGCTGACTCCTAGCTAGAAGTTCTGCTCCGAAAGTGCAGCGGTATTATCATCACCAACACAGCAAAATGCTCAGAGACATGCACACATTCAAATATTTCAAGCACTGCTGACTTTAAAAAAGACATTGGTAGGACTAGAGCTACAAAACCAACAGATACAGAGGCTCGGACATATTCACTTACATGCCTGCATGTCATTAATGTATAGAAAAGCTTGCCTTTTCCCTGAGAGATCCGGGGTGGGGAGTAAAAGAATCAAGAAAATATCAATATATACAGGTTTTAAGCCTACAAGTACAACTGATAAATCCTCCCGCTCCAGGACACCGCTTTGTGCCCCTGCTCCAGAGAGGAGTAGGGGGGTGGGGGGGGTGGGGGGTGGGAAGGAAAAAAGAAAAAAAGAAATTAAAAAAAGAAAAAAAAAAAGAAGAAACTTTTCTCGCAGCGTCTCTGTCAGCCACGTTTCAATATTATTTCACATTTGAAATCCATGTTTTTGTTAATACGTACCCTTTGCGCCATCGGCCTGCTTGCTCCCTTCCTACTTCAACTTCTAATATATCCTCTTTAAGGCCAGTGTGAAAAGAAAGAAACGCGAAGTTCCCCCCCCCTCACCCCCCCCCCAAAAATGCAAAAATCCCTTAGCGTCGCCAGCAATGGAAGCAATCGAGTAAAATCTTCGGCTTGCTGGATCTCAGCGAAGCGATACGGTAACTCAGCATTAAAAAAGGAGGCAGAAAAAAAAAATAGAAGAAAGAAAAAAAAAAATCAACTCTCCCTCCTTCCTTCCTTCTTTTTTCTTTCTTTCTTTCCTCTCTCCCTGTCTCTCCCTCTTACTCTCCCTCTCGTTTCCAAGACAGCAGCGGGGCGAAAGCAAATATCCTTTCCCCAAATCAGTTTTTTTTTTTTTCCTCTCTTTCCTTTTTTTTTTTTTTTTTTTTTTTTTAAAGTGCCCCTCAAACCCAACTACCAAGTCTCATGGCTTTTTGCCACTCCGGCTGTCAATCACAGGCGAGGTTGTCAAGGTGGTGAATGACTGATGATGATCCGCTGCGTGTGCTCCCACCGCGCAGGACACCTCAAATGTTAAATTTTCGAGCGCGCTCACCCCAAAGGAAAAAGAAGAAAAAAAAAAAAAAAAAAAAAGAAAAAATATATATATAAAAAAGAAAAATTTATAAAAAATAAAAAAAAAAAGATTAAAAATCGAGCAGGGAGGAAGAGAAGGAGGAAGAAGAGGGGGAAAAATTAAAAATTAAAAAGGCTCGCTAAACGCGCCGGCTCTCCTTTTATTATGGTTATTATGATGATGATGATGATGATGGGGGGTTTTTTTTCGCTCCTCCTCGGATCGCTCCTAATTCCTCGCCGGCGCCGGCTCGCTCTGCCCCTGCGCGGCCGCCGGGCGCGGCTGGCGGAGGCGGGCCGGGTGCGGGCGCGGGTGCCGGGCGGAGCGCCGCGCTGTGCCGTGCCGTGCCGTACCGTGCCGTGCGGGGCGGGCGCGGGAGGAAGGGCAGCGGGGAGAGGAGGGGAAGGGGGGGAAAGGGGGAAAGGGGGGAGGCGCGGCGCTGCCGCCGCGGGCCGCGCGCTGCCGGGCGTCCGCCGCCGCCGCCACCGCCGCCGCGGCGAGCGCAGCGCAGCGCCGGGCTGGAGCAGACTGCGGGAACCCGGAAGTAGTGGTGGCCATAACAGGTCGCGTCTTACACAATGCGCTGGGCGGCAGCAACTCCGCCACCGGCGCAGGGGGGCGCGCCGCCCGCCCCGCGCCCGCGCAGCGACGCGCCCCCGCCCCGACGGGGAGGGGGGGTGGTGGTGGAGGATACACCGCCCCCTCCCGGCCCTGCCCTCCTCGCCCCCCCCCCCCCCCCCAGCCGGTGTGTGCACCCCTCGCACGGGTGGGTGTGGGTGCTCTCCCGGCCCCTTTGTCTGACGGCGCCGCCGCCCCGCTCCGCGCCCGCGCAGCGCCCCGGGGCCGCGCCGCTGCCCGC
The DNA here is from genome assembly GCF_034315485.1 of Pezoporus occidentalis. Taxonomy (NCBI): domain Eukaryota; kingdom Metazoa; phylum Chordata; class Aves; order Psittaciformes; family Psittacidae; genus Pezoporus; species Pezoporus occidentalis. Next base: position 10,109,600 of record NW_026912779.1, read on the forward strand.
CCCTCACTCCCCCTCCTGCCTTCTCCGTCCTCTCCCCCCCCTTTCCCCGGCGGCTCCCCCCGCGGCCGCCGGCCGAGTGAGCTCACCCGGCCCCCGGCCGCCGCCGCCGCGCCGCCGCCGACCAATCAGCGCCGCGCCGCCCCGCGCCGCGCCCCCATTGGTCCGGGCGGGAAGCGGGGCTCGGACCGGCGCGCCACGGGGAGGGCGAGGAGGAGGGGGGGGGTGCCCCGGCTCGATACCACCCCCCCCCCCAAACACCCGTCCCCGCCGGCTCCGCGGCCGCGCTGCCCTACGCGGGGAGCGCCCCCACCCCTCCGGCGCCCCCCGTCCGCGTAGCCGCTGTCCGCTCCCGTCCGAAAGCACAGCCATCCCTCCCCGCCGTCCCGGAGCGGAGAGCTCGCCGTTTCCCTTTCTTCCTCTCTTCTCTTCCCGTACCTGCGCGGAACCCCGGCCGGGCGCTGAAGGGGAGCACTGCCCTGGTCCCATCGCACCCCCTACCCCGGGAGGGGAGGTGGGGAACAGGCCACCCGATAGCCTGGTGCAGCGGTCCCCGAGTGAGCTCCTAGGGATGGGGGGGAGTGGCAGGGGGTTTGCTCCGGTCAAATCCCCGAGGCAGGGGAAGCTGCTCCGCTGCCGGGGAGCCAGGGGTGGCGGGCAGCGGCTTGTCCCCCGCCGCCACGTCCCAAACTTCAGAGAAACCCGTTTTGATTCCCCCGTACCTCCCTACCACCCCCCTTTCCGCTAGGACCGGCCTTTTATCCCGGCGAGAGAAATAAAGACCTCTCAGGTAAGAGCCGATTTCACCCACTACCCCCCACCCGCCCCGCGCGTCCGTGCGGGAGCCAAGCCACGGCCGTGGGGCTGATCTCTCCACTGATTTACCCGGGGACCAGCGCTCGGTCCCGGTCCCCCATCTCACAGGTCCCTTGCGGGGACTCTGAGCTCCCGAAGACGCTCTGCTCTCCTCTCTCGTCCCCTTCTTCCCTCTCCCATCCCCTCCTCCTTTCCCCCCTAAGAAAAAAATAGCCAGCAAAACCCCTTAAAAATAAAAGATCAACCCCTTTCCCAGCGTCTCCACCAGGCCTTTATAAGATTAATTCCGCGCAACCCGGCCTAAAACACTTTTACAATGTAATTACAGGCGTACAAATTGTTTGCCCAAACCTCATTCTGGATAAGGGTTTTACAATTAGCAAACAGTTATTGCTCTCGGGGCTGGCTGCAAGGAACCGCGCTGCGCGCCTCTCCGCTCGCGAGGTGCCGGCCATAAAGGAGAAAAAAAAAGGGGGGAAATGGCCTAATTCGAGCAGCAATTAATCACTTATTTAAGGGGGGGACGGGACACTAAACGGACAGTTCCGCGCTGTCTCGGTAAGCTCCTGCGGCAGCGGCGGCAGCACCCACGCAACCTCTCGTCCGCTGCCGCCTCTTTATTTCTTTTATTTTTTTTGGCCAAAACTTGCTCTTTTGCAGGGATCTATTGACGCTTCCCGCTGGAAACGGAGAGGGAGGGAAAAAGCAAATTAGGGATAAGGGAAAAATCAAAAAGTCAAGAGCGAGGGGGGTTGGTGGTGCCCGGGTCGGGCAGCGGCCTCACTGCGAAGCGCTGAGCGGTGATGCGCGGGCCCGGCTGTCCCCCCCTCTACCCGATCCCCAGGGCCTTTTGCTAAGGGGTGCACTGAGCTGAGGCAAAAAAAAAGAAAGGCGTCTGGAGAGCAAGGGAGCCTCCTCCGCGAGGTGGAATCTGGGTCCATTTGCTTATCGGATAATAAATGAGGCTTTTAATCAGGCTGAATTTCCCAGCTTAAGGAAAGAATTAGTCATACCTAGGAACAATCAAATGTTTTCTAGCTGGCTTCCCTGCCGCCTTCCTAGCAGGGATTTGTGGTGAGGAGGGGGTGTGTGTGTGGAATTAGCATCCAAGTGTGCTCTTTCACCATTAATATTGAAATTTGAAAACTGAAATAGGAACAACCAGAAGAGACAAACAAACAAGAAACCGCAGAAGAAAGCGTTTGAAAGGCGGCCGAGAGATAATCCAGGAATGCTTCAGATAAGGGGGGGAGAGGGGGAGGCGATACGTGCGGAGATACCCGAAAAGTCAGAGCCCGATGAAACGCTTGGAAGAGGAATGGGGAAGAAAAGAAAGAAAACAACCCCCAATCCTATTTAAAGACCTATTAAAGGACAGACTCAAGGGGGGAATGATAGTAAAAGGAGGGGAACTGCTGGGGATTTAGGGGAGCAGATGAAGCTCAGCGCCCGGACTGTTGACCCACCCCGGCTTCAGACAACCGGGCCGGGCGGGGGATGCGGCCCGGGGTCACCCACCGCCTGCAGCCAGAGCCGCTCGGTCCCGAAGGCCGCCTGCAGCCCGGGGAGGGCGATCCCGGAGCGGCGGAGCGGCCCGCGAAGGAAAGGGGGGGGCTCCTCGCTTCCCCCTGCCTCCCCACTACCGGCCCTGGCATTTGCAGAAGTTATGGGGGTCTTTCATTAATTAAATGGAGGGCTTCATAAAATATTCCCAATAAAATTTACGGTTGTCTTAAAACTTTCTAAACACCGCTATAAATTTCTTTAATAAAATTAACTGGGAAATGAGTTACTGGCCGGGATTTTTGTCACTTCGACTTCTCCGGCGGCGGTGCCGGCGGCGGGAGGGAAGGCACCCGCGCACAAAAGGAGCCTTTCAGGGACAGCACGGCCGGCGGCTGCCGGGATGCCCCCGCGGTGGCACCTCAGGGGTAGCCCGGGCCAGGCAGCGCAGAGCCGGCCCCAGCCCCTGACTGCCGGCGCTTTCCCATTCCCCGCTATAGTTGGACCATTTCGGCCTAACCCCCCCGAACAACCCCCGAGCCTGGCAGCACGATAGTGCTGGTGTGGGGTTTTTGTACTTAACTTTTGTATCCCACCATCTAAATTCATTCGGATTCATTTGGAAGCGCTGCTCCGCTCCGGTGTCCGCTGCGATACCTGCCCTTAGCCCAGTTGCCCTCCGCATTCCTTTACTCCCTGCCTATGCCATGTTCTCTCCCTTTGCTATTGATATTACTAGACTTCTCGTTGAATTAAATAATAATAAAAAAAAAAAATTGCGGGGTAAAACTCTGCCTGATTAATTAAAAGGAAGAAAAAAAGCTACTCGGCTGTTTTGCACCCGAAGGATTGAGCTGTTGTGCCGTCTACTGGGGGACGGAGAAACTACACTCAGTAACACCTTCAAACTTTTTAGGGGAGAAAATAACAGTTTTAGGCACTTTGGAGGGGCCGGAGGCGCCAAATTTCTCTGCAGAAGGGAAAAAAAAAGCGACCCTGGACGGAAAAGCCACAGAAGCAACTATTATTTCCTTCGGCTACACCTGTATAGTTGTATAAAACCTCCACTTTTAAGTGCTCGAGGGTTACTGAGTGCAGACTTCGAAGCAATCAGCTGCGTTAAGGGGGGACATGGTAAAGACGGTTTGAGTTCACACGTCGGAGGCAGTTGGACATCAGCTAAATATGTAGGAGAGGGGAGAAAAGAAAAGGGGGGTAAATATTTGCAAATGGCTTAAAACTTCTCGGCACGACCCGGCCGCAGCCCGCGGGGCAGCGGGACAACCCAGCCCGGGTAGACACCACAGACGACGCTCCCGATGCACCGCTCGCCTTGGGGCCACGGTGGCAGCTGCCCTTCGGAAGGGGCAGCAGAAGAGGGGGTTACACGAGCACGGCGTTAGTCTTGGCTTAGACGAAGCCCGCACGTCGCCGTTTTAAGTTCCAGAGCCTCTGCCCGTGCCCGAGCCGCGGATGTGGCCGGGCAGACGCAGCCAGGCTTGGTGATTCCCCTCTCTCCCCTTTCCCTTCTTCCTTCTCTCTCCCCTTTCCTCAATCTCTTCTCTCTTTCTTCTCGCCTCTCTCCTCCCCTCTCCCTTCTCTTTCATCTCTCCTTCCTTCTCCCCTCTCCTCTATCCTTTCTCCCCTCTCAATTCTCCCCTCTCTGTGCCAATTCGGCTCTGCGCTCCGTGGCTCCTGGGATGCTCTCCTCAGAAAAAAACTTCAGGAAAAGACCCCTCAAAAAAGTTTTTTGGTTGTTTGGTTGTTTTTTGTTTTAAAAAACCCGACCTTTAAAAAAGACCCCTTGACTTTTGCGAGGCGAGAGGCACAGAGGGGCTGTGAAATGCAAAGCCGTCGTCGTTATTTACAGAGAGTGTCACCAGCCGGCCGTACATGTAGATAAAAATCTAGTAGTCTGCTTGAGCTCAAAGGGTTTTTTTTAAAGCCAAGATCCCTAAACGGCTATTCTCTATCCACACATATGCCCGCACGCAGCCTAAAAAGCCGGAGACACCCACGTAGCTGAACAACGGGGGGTTTAAAACACGTTAAATGAAGGTATAAGCAAACCCTTCTGCCACTTGTAGCAGACCCACTCCGACAGCTCTCTGCCTTCAGAGCCACTTGCTAGAGTTCAACAGAGGGTGACATTAGCCTAAAATATTCGATACCTCTCTTTTTCTGGAGACTTTCCCCACTTATACTGGTCTAAGTTCAGCTCCGAGTTCGTCTCGGCGGGTAAAATCGCTGTGTTTGGAGGAAAACAACAATCTGTCTGATTATTTTTTTATAGCAGCGAGGGATTACGGACACTTCCCTCTGAGTACGTAAAGCACAAATTAAATGATGCCGCGCTCCCGGTGTAAAATATTGAGTGACCCTCTTCTGAAAAGTTGAACAAAGTATCTTACCCTTTAAATGAGTTTGAAAGTACTTGCCACATAGTACAAGAAACAAATTACCGAGTAACAAAATAACCCCCCAGTTTCAAGCCGCGGGGAACTGAGCGCTGGTATCTGACAGAATCCCGGCTGAACTCGACCAGAGCGGAGTTTTGTCAGAGCCTTCCCATTTCATCTTTTCCCCCAAAACCAATTTTGAGTGTTGCTCCATCCGGATTACCTAACCCCGTCTTCAGTTTGGCTAATGAGCCCATCACCGCACTATTTCGGTTCGCCTCCGGTGCCGACCGCGGAGGATGGGGCTGCAGAAAGCGGCGGGTCGGGGGTACCGGGGGCCGAGATGGGTCTCGGCAAACGACACCATCCAGGGAAATAGGGCTGTAAATCACCCGTGCGTTATAAATTAATAGCATGGAGGAGAATGAGGAGCAAAGCTCTGCGCCCGCCGGTGCGAGACGGGCGCTCCCGGAGCCCGCAGCCCCACCGGGGCCGCTCCGAGCACAGCCCGGCCGGACCGGCCCCGGGCACCGGGATGTGCCTGGGCATGAGAGGGGCCGGGGAGGCAGGGGAGCATGTGAGGGTCCCCGCTCCAAGAGTCACCGGCTCCCCGCAGCACAGCACAACCCGATGCACCCGTGGGTGCGTTATCACACACTTTTGCATAATTGCATATTTACTTTACTAAATGGATCTGCGGAGCTGTTTAAACACCCCTCTCCTCCACCCGCAAACAATTCTCTGGGCAAGGAAGAGAAAAACAACCTAACCAAACCAAAAAGGGCTGCAAAAGAGCTTCAAGTTGCCGTTGGTGTTTCACTTTGAAGCCTTTATTAGGGCACAAGTGGCTCATCTCTAAGCAGTTTGAATCCGACTTGGTCCGTGTGAGTGCAGGCAAGAGGAGGGAACCTGCAGGAGCGCGTGTGACAGCCGGGATGGGTGGCCGTCATTCACTTCGAGGTCCCATAGGTGAGTACATGGACGTACCCGTCTCTATTTCTGAGCTCCTTGGATAACTTTTGGCCAGCTATGATGGCCATGAGAAAAGCGGCTGTGGATGTGTGCACACGAAGGACTGCTCTAAGGACAACTTAGGAAAAAACCCTCCTTTTCCTTGTTAAGCATTTTGAAAACCTCCCTTGGACAGAGGCACTCTTACACCGCGTCCCCCTTCCCCTACGCCTCCCCAGCCACAGCAGTGCCACGCAAGCCACGTCAGCCTCAAACCACAGAGCTGAGCTTTGCCTTCAAGGCCAGCCGTGCTCATCCTCTGCCTGTACTGACTCCCTCCTTTGCCGTCCCCTCTCCATTCTCCCCGCTTGTGGGTTGGAGCAGAGGCGGCTGCCCTCGCCCTTGAGCCTTGCAGGGTAAGGCAGCCTCCTCCTGCACCAAGGCCGGCTCCCCAGGGCAGCAGCTGTGAGAAGCAGACAGGGAGGGGAATAAAGGCAAAAGAGAGAAGGAGGGGGATCGGGTAGGGAGGCGGTGAAAGCTGCACTTTCCTCCAAGCAGAGCCGAGCGTTCCCTCGGAGGGCCCCCAGCCCCAGGAGCTGCCTCCGGAGCCCTGGGCCTCCCACAGGGCAGCAGCAGCATCGCCTCCTCTGCAGCCCCGCAGCGATGGTAAGGGCAGCCCCGCATTATGTCTCAGCCCCCGGCTGCTCCATGCCGGTATCACTGGTCTGCGATGAGGGGCTGGTGAGATGCCCAGGGACAGAGTCAGGCCCACGCGCTGATTTCAGATGGGAAACTGCACCAGCCTGGGGGTTTGGAGCATCCTGCATGACAACATGACACTAACGGTCATTTTCTGTGCCTTGTTTAAAGGGTTCATTGAAAGATCTGCAGGGATCTACAGTGGTCAAACCTCAGTCAGAAGAACACATCACGATCCATCGAGAGTGTTGGCATCCAGCTTATCCCACTGAACATTTTTTTTTACCTAGAGGATGTTAGCTTTGCTTGGGAAGCTGTGACTGCACTTGAAAGAAAATGCTCTCCTGATCTTACCCTCGACTTAGTCATGGGAACAAGATGAGAAACCAGACAGACACCCAAACTCTGGAAAGGGAGCATTTTTCATGTGGAACCACAGAAACATCTCGCAGAGCAATCGGCTCAGCTCTTCTCAACAGCAACATTATTTCCTTGCACTTAGCAGACTTCAGATCAAATACGCTGTATTTTAGCTAAGAGGGCTCTCAGCACGCTTTGAGGACGACTATCCCACCATGCAACCCTTCAGTTCAAATTTCCAAAGGTATTTTGCTTCTTCTCTCAACACTGCAGTGACCACAGTCCACACAAAATTTGGCACTTAGTTCCTGACAGAGATATAAACCACCTTTAGCAAATGTGGGCAGTAAGCCACACTTCAGGAGTTCCCTACCAGCCCAGGACTTGTTGAAAGTCACCAGGATTAAAGGCCTAAGTCATCTTTTGAAAAGGGCTGTGCCCTTCTGAAGGTGGATATGCATCATAGTGCATGCAGACACAACCAAAGTAGCTTTGAACTTCTGCGTTTTGGAGCCAACAAATGCGTGTCAGCAGGCTCTACCCACCCAAGCACTTCCCAGTGTATTTTGGGGACACTGAATTTTGTGCCTCACCCCTCTTCTTCTCTCAAAACATCACTTTTATGCCTCTCTGGATGCAAACAGGAGCAGAATGGAATCAAGTTTTCTGAAATGCATTTACCTCATCAGATAAAGGTGACCCATGGAGATGCACTGTCCTGCCTGTCTCTTTGATCCCCCTCTCCATTTCTACCACCACTTTTAATTTGATCTTCCTCAAGTACATACCCTGAAATAGGACTGCTCACTCAAATGGTGTGTGAGGGTTTAAAGCATCAGGGGTGCCACTGTACCAGCTGAGCATCTTAAGATGTATGTGAGACAGGAAATCTTCATTCCGTCACCACAGCACTTGAAGCACAGAAGGTTTTCAAGAAACTACGTGGTGGCACAAAGAACAGAGGCAAGATACTTTGCCTCTCAGGCCTCCGCTTGAAGACAAGCTGTTCCTTCCCCTCTCTTCATTAACTCATAAATAGCAACTCTGGACCTTGCCCAGATCTCTCCTCCCCAAATAACTTGCTTTGAATTATTTTTCCCTTATCATCCAAAGTCATATATCTCTTTTATGTTTCCAAGTTGAAGTTTATTATAGTTTATTATAGTCATTTGCATTGCTGATCATTTGTAACCCTTTCTGTTATTTTCCTGCCCTTGATAGTATTTGAAATGCTTCTTACTTTGGTCCTCTTTTCAAATTTTATTACTGTGCTGCTCACCTCATTTTTCTACCAGGCCCATTCTGCTTTGCTTTTATTCTTGAGGCTGCTGCTGCTCCTTCTCCTTTGCTGTACAGCACCACCAGATTAATTATTTTCCCCAGCCTTTTCCATACATACTATGCCTCTCTGCTGATGAAAAGACCCTCACTGGGTTTCACCAGTGCCAGCCCCGTTGTCCTTGCCATTAGTGTTACATTTCTAGTTATTCTTGCTTCTTCCCAAAGCCTTTGAAGTCGTGTAGAGACAATTTGATTCATTAGTACATTCAGTCTTGCAGTAACTCTAGCTTCTGCTTTCGTTTCTGTATTAGAAGCACATGTTGCGTCTATAAGTTAGGGGAAAGCTCCACCATCTGACTTCCCTACACAGTTCACATTCTGCTTTAAAAACCTTTGCCTTGCTGAACTTGAGTGGCTGGTGGCTTTCTGCCCTGGGTTTCCATACCTGGGAATGCCATCTCCTTCTCCCTTCCTCCCTCCCTACCAGGATGACAAACACTTTCTAGACTAGAAGCCTCTGACAGTTGCATGTGTTCGCAGTTCTCTTCACAGTTTTCCAGGAAAGCTGCAGATATCCTGAATACTTCCTTACTGAGATGTCACTTAGCTTCATGTAGGCTGAGATCCACCAGCACCCGCCTTTGCTAGATTTCCCTACAACACCTTTGTTGCTCTGGTTGGGTAACCACTTCATCTCTTCTGTTGGCCATCAGGGTGTTCTGGCCATCAGGTTCTTCCATGAGCGACCACCTAAAAGGATCTCTTGCCTTCTGGACTGAGATGGCTCCTCCCAAAACTCTGTGCCATCTACTGTTCTCAAAAAGTGACACTGTGGACATCAAAGATAGAAAATGTGGCTTGACAGAGTCCTTGCTTAGTCTTTCTCTGCTGTATTTCTGCTATGCTTTGTCTCCACAGAGTGTGCCTCTTGGGTCTTCACCCCCTTTGATTGCTTCTTCACTGCCTGGTGGGGGTTTGTGTGTTCCTCCAAACACATGATGAGACCATCATGAACAGCCACTAACCTGTAGAGGAGCTTTACCTCATGAGTGTATTAAAACCCACAGTGTTTTGAGTAAGAGACCTCCTAAGAAAACTCCACTGCGGGACCTCTTGTTGCTCTGGGTGTGTAGTTTATTCCATTCCCTCTTTCCACTTTCCAGTGCGTTTTCTAAAGCTCTTCTTACCTGCCTGTCTCTTAATACAGATTTTGTTTAGGAAGCCAAGCCTGCACGCCTCATGTTTTCCCTTGGATCTGTTCCCTGCTCCTAGCCAAGGTTGCCTATGGATCCTGCTTTGAAGTTCTTCAGTGACACATTGGCTGCACTCGGTGACTCTTCCCTTGGCTGACGTCACCTTGGGGGTCCCTCTCCAGCAGACTGAGAGTCACATCGCCTCCGCTTGCTTTGATCAAAATGAAAACCATTTACAAGCGCCCGACGAGTCGGCACAAACGGGCCCACAGGTTTCAAGCCAAAACTACCCGACATAAAAACATCCCGGCTTTAACTTCAGTTCAGTCCTTAAACTAGCTGAGGCAAAGCCCTGAACTAGAAACATTTCATTTCAATTTACGAGCACTTTCTGTTTGCTTAGCTTAAATGAATCCCTCATCATCAATTAAGCAAAATCAAGGTAAGTGTCCATACAGGGTTCTACCTCTATATTTTAAAAAGTTAATTTAAAATTACACTTCAAAACACCTTCCTGGTTGGAAAAGGCCGCTTCTAAAGACCAACTGAGCCCTGATTACAAATGGTGCTCAGATCCAGCAGGTCTGGGTAAAGACAGTAGAAGCAGATGGATCTCAGTGCTGCTGGAAATCAGTCTCAACCCCAGCACTTACATCAATTCAGCTTGCACATCCTTCAAACCCCAGTAAAACCTGGATTTCAATCGCTGTTCCAATTAAGCTGAAGCAGGCGGCCTCTGTGTTAGGAAAGTTCACTTTTCTTTGTGGTGATATTGTGAGACTCTGCTTGTGTTTGCTAAGTTGTTTTCTTGAACTCGATAAGCACAGCAATCATCTAGGAGTAAAAATAAGGGTTTCAGCCCAGAAGATTATCATCGACTTTACTGACTTTTCCCCTTTCAAGTATTTATAACTATTGAGGGCTACATTTTGGCAAATCTTCTTCAACGTAAGGAAGGAGGAGGGTGTTTGCAGCCAGGCAACTTTGCATAATATATCACTTCTTTAAAACTTCAAGACCTACCACAAGGAGGACAGGTCCAACTTCAGACTGGTTGTAGAAAAGAGCTCTAAATAAAATATGTTTGAAGCCTTAGGGAAGTACCTTGTCTATGTGCTCAGTTCTTCACTTCCCACCCATTTCCCAAACACTTTTTTCTCCGGCATCCCAAATCCATGCATGTGCCAGATGTGTGCTGGCCCTCACACACAGGCACCTGTGCCCCAGCATGCACCCTCTTCCTTACATAAAGCCACCCATCACCCCACCAGCTTCTCAAACGCAGGAGTGGGATAACTTAGATTTGTTTAAATAATTTCTTTTTTTGTTCATTTTTCTTCTTTGCTGTTGAGCCTGTAATTGGGTTTTGCTGCCACAAAGGGTTAACTCCATAGGGGGAAGCTCTGAAACAGTCCCTGAAGGTATTTGGTTGTGTTGCTGCAGCCTCTGGTTTTGACATCCAGGTTTCCCCCCTCTTCACAAGACCAACAGAAACGATGGGTTATCAAATACCTCTGGGATTACTGCCAGAACTGTTATCTTGCCAAAAAGGGGGAACAGGTTTTCATGATGGGAAGAAAGGTCTGGAATAGAACAAATTTGAGCTCAGACATCATAAGGCATCAGATAACCAACCTGGTCCCTTCGCTTTTGCACCCAGTGAGATCTTGTTCCCAAGCTTGGTTTTATGTCAGCACGGGGACACAAAGGCAGAATTTATGTCCACTGGTGTGCATTAACTCCTGTCCTGACCAGTACTAATTGCCACTAATTATGTGGGACAGTGTTAATTCTTCTAGCAGTGCTACCGCTGGCCTTACACTTCTGAAAGTGCCTTTGGGTGAAGTAGCTTACTTTGAAAAGATATTTATGTGAGGAATAAATATAGAGTAGCTAATACACCGTAAATTTAGACCACCGGATAGTGGGCTTTAAAGTCTTTAAAGCACGGAGGTCTCTGGGCATGGAGACAGACAAACTCTTGAGTTAGAACTACTCAATAGAAAGGGTGGCAGGATCACCCTGCGTGATCTTGAGAAAGTAATTTTGATCTGGCATTTCTCTTCTGTAAAATTGGAAAAATGGTATGTCCCTAACCCTCTCAGGGGTATAATATTTATTTTCTCTGCCTTGCCAATCATTCTCTTTGCTTTTAAAAAATATTCTCCAAACCCTAATTGGTTTTATGTGTTTGCAGTATAGGACATAAAAGACATAAAACCATCATATTTTTCTATACTGTATTTTCCCCATTGTGTTGTACTGTTACCACAAGCACTTTGCTGTGTAGAGGCTCAGCTATTTGCTGAGAGAATGAATTAAGACATCTAAAGTGCTTCAGCATCTTGGCTGAGTGGCACTGCAGAGCTGGAAGGTATCATTAGGCCAAATGGCTCTTTTCTGCAGGAGTGAGAAGCCTGGATTTCTCAACGGATTAAGGAAAACAAGTTCACACTCCTCTGTGTCCCCCATACAGCAAATATAGGGCAGGAGGCCATAGCTGGCATCAGCATCTCTACAGTTCAACTCAGTATTTTTCCTTCCAGTCTGTGTGTTCATTGCCAGGGCTCAGCAACAGTCCTGGATGGTTTCATTGATGTCACTGTCTCCTTCGGCAAGAACACTGTAAGTTGGGAGGCTTTGCTTTTAGATCCACTCATGCCTGGTTCCTTTAACCCCTGGCAAGGGGCTGGTGCCCACCGGTCTATTAGATCCATGGGGAAGGGCCAAAAACATATTGCAGAGGATTTGTCTCATTCATCATTAAATGGTTAAGTGGATCCACGAGGATTCCCAGCTCTTGGAAGTTTTTCTTAGTGGCCATGTCAGGGGTGTGCCAGTGCTGACAGATGAGTGATGTTTCAAAATCTGCTGGTGAAAGGCTGACTTGGTACCCTGCCAGGCAGCACGAGCTGCCACTCCTCTGCGTAACTGGTGCGTGCACCGAGCCAGGCTGTCTCTGCCTCCAAGGGTTTCCCATCTTTGGATGGGACCTTTGCCTACGGGTGCCTCCTTCAGTCTCATCTGCAGCTGGTGATGTTTTGTCTGCTTCTTCCATTGCTGGCAGTTTGTTGCTGCTGGTGCTCCCTGGTTACTATGGTCCAGGTAGACATGGCAGTGTAGTGCTGAGAGCCTGCTCCTGCAGCACTGGTGCACTGTGGATCTCTAGGGCTTCTGAAGACACTCCAGAGATGATCTCCATATCCATAGCTCCTAAAGAAACCCCAAAGAGATGCTTCCCACCTTCCCCTCCAGAAGTAGTAGGCTGGGACACCCTTTTACTGGTATCATTCACACTAGAAACACCTATTTCAGCCTTTCTTGCTGCTCTCACAGCAATGCCCATGTCAGGCTTGGGGGTCTCCAACCTCAGGCAGGGTACCTCTTCCCCAAGCTCCTTTCTCCAGGGCCTCTGCACTATATTTGGGTTTGTTTTCATCCTTTCCCTGACCATTTGGCTACTTGGAAGCATTTTTCTGAGCATTTCTCTCAACAATATGTCCAGTAAGCTAGAATCAGATGTACCACAAATGTTTTTTTAAGTCATCTTTTATATCTGCAGATGGATGCCAAGGTGCTTGACTCTGCATAAAGCAGTTATCCATCTGCTTTTTGGTTTTTAGGTGAAAGAACAGGAGTCCTCTTTGTCCAAATACAGTAGTACACAAGCATGCATCAGTGCTTTCAGTGGCCTGCACATTTGGCTGTCTCCTCTGCCGCCCTCCCTTCCTACTTTTACAAGGAAGAGACAACATTTGGCCTCTGTATTCAACTTGAACTTTTGCACTTATTTCTCTCTCAATTCCTAAAACTTTAGGCTTCAAAAACCCCCCAAAAACCCTAAATAAAAAGGAGGGAGTCTGCATTTTCAGCAAGTTATTTTCCTTTTTCACTTTGTCTTACCTGCCCATGACACTTTCTCACAGCAGCTCCCTGCAAACCAGCACCTGCAAAGGATCAGGTGAGGGGAATGGGATGGCTTCTGGTTTTAACTCGCTTACAATTGTACTGACTTCCACAGCGCTGCTCTGATTTATAGGGCTGTAAGCGGTGGGACTGCTGTCTGTCCTTTCCTGCTCCCTGCCAGAGAGCTGGGGACAGACAAGCAGCTTCCGAGAGGCTTGTTGGTTTGTGTTCATTAACAGCAGCTGTCAGGCAGCTCTTGCTGAAGCTCCATATCCTCTCAAAACCATCTCAGCTTTTTCCGTCACATCAAAATATGCAGCAGTTTCATTTGTATAAAACCTGCATGAATAAAAATTTAATCTAAGGCTATTGCTGTTCTAACTGCAATAATTCCTCTTAAAGGCTGAATACAAAGAATACTAAATACTGTCTATAAATAAGACTGTATTTAATAGGGGAGAGAAGTGATTTAATAAGCTTACTGGTAAAATCTTCCCTGCTGCTTTCAACCCCAAGTATAGGTCTTTTTTTCCTGAGCAAAACTGGCTTGCTACAGGGAGAGCTTGGGCTCCAGTAAACTGTGATTTTTTAAGGTGAAGTCATACAACTCAAGCTTTCCTGTCCAAAAGGAAGAGGAAAAATATCTACTTAAAGGAAATATTAGTTAATCAGAGGACATCCATTTCATAATAGAAGCTACTAGGGGATTTAAAAGCACATTCTAATTATAATAGTTCCCTAATTATCTGCCTAACATCTCATTTTTCTGTCTAATACCACTTTTAATTATATAGTACCTTTTTTTGCCCATCACACAACTGGAGTACTCTATTTTACTGAAAATAAATCCTTTTAACTGGCGATGTCAGAGAAGAAATATTGTCGCTGCCCCCTGGAACGTGCATGCTGTCTGGTAGGGAAATGCCTTGCCAGTGGTTTTGGATAAAGCGCCTGGATGTGCTGTGCCCTTTAGAAACATGTCTCATTTAAAGCCATGGAGGTTTTCTCAAGCAAGAGAAAACGCTCTAAACCACACGGTGCTCTGCAAGTGTGTCTGGCTGCAAAAAGTCTTCAAGTATTTGGCTTTGTTTTCCAGCCTCCTGCAGCTTGGTTCCCCTTCCACTGATCTTCGATGGGATCCCCGCCACTGGCTGATGGCAGAATAGGATTTGGCCTTTGAACCAAGCCAGCATGCAATTTGCAGAGAGGAAGCAATATTTGAGCTATGTTATCTATGAGCATCTGGTCATCAAGATCTTGCTTAGTGATTAGCAAGCCAAGAGGAAACCCTATGGAGGTGGGAGAGGAAATCCCGCACGCGGGGTTCCCATTTCCAGCCCTGCTACGGGTTTCCTGCCCTATCCTCAAGCAAATCCCAGCTCTCGGCTTCCTGAGAATAAGAAAAAAAGAAAAGAATTACCCTTCAGGGATGTTGTCAGGCTTAATGGATGTTTATAAATGGCTCGAACAAAAGGTGCTATGTCAGTGAAAAGTACTCTTCCCGATGATTATTCAAATGCTCATTAAAATGCATTTTGCTCCATCCTTCCCCTTGGCTTGTGTGGGAGGCAATCGAAAGATTTAGTCTTTGTGGGAAAGCGGGAGAGCACGAGCACTTTCCTTTGGGTGTGGGAGCGGCAAGTTTAGAGAGTTAAGGACCTTTGGCATGCAGGTAGGGTTTCATCCGAGGCCTTTCGGCTCCCAGCCAGGCTGCAAGCTCCAACAGACCTGGGGCTGGCGAATTCCCTCCAGGAAGACAAGCCAGGGATTAATGGCACCAACCCCTGCTCAAATTTGCATGTATCATTTCCTTAGCTTTGCTCCTGATGGAATTAGGGATCATCCTTTAGTGAAAATTATTCTTAATGTGTATTTAAGCATTAAAAATGAATATGCATATGTGATAAAACTTAGGGAATAATTTATAAACAGCTAACATAACGTGAGATATGGAATATTTGGCTGCCCTGCAAACCTGAGCAAATGTCTGTGTAACTCTGGGATGCTTCTTTCTTCATGGATGTTTCATTATATCTTACTGACCTCTTCATGTTGGCTTGGTCTGCCAGGGTCTGCTGAAGGTATTAAGAGCTGAAGAAGACATGGTGTATCTTTATACTTTTCACTGAATCAGACGGCAGTCTAAGCCGGCAGTCTAGATGCAGTATTTTTCACTCTCCACAGCAGTTGTCATGTAGCGCCTCAACAATGACCCCTCCACTACCATTTTGACTCCTACTTTTTCCCTCACCTGGGGGATACTTCTTCTGTCCTGTCCTTCCTTTACATCAGGCAAATCCTCACTGCCACTGCAGAGAGCTGCTGGGAGGAACTCAGCCTCCTCTAGTGCGTTACCCAACCATGTGGACTGGCACTTCTTGCATCTCCTTTGCAAAGGCTGAACAGACTGTGCAAAACATGAACCAGGGGTGAGTCAGGCTCCCTGAATTCTTCTGTTAAGTTTTCTCCTCCATACAAGCCCAGTCAGATCCTGACCATACCCCAACCTTTGCTCTATGCGCATTGGCAGATGAGACCCAGGCTAGGTATCACCTTGTGCTCTAAGCTCAGCCAACAGAACTGCCAGGTTTCAAGTCTTTCTCTATTTATTTATTTTTCTTTTAAGTTTTGTAGTTCATGCCTTTTTCCCTCTGGTACTTTAGTGCCTTCTTTGCGTCGCCCATGCGCTATCTGATGTGTGTTCCTGCAGCTCTTGAGGTGGCCTTCAGTGTCTGCCCCTCTCTCATGCTGGACCTGGATGTGATACACGCCAAAGAGCTGAAAGAAGAGGCAGCACTGAGTCCATTAGAGCATACCTTCCCTCCTCTTCTTCCTCCTGACTTGTCTTCATCCACTGACCACTGTGTCATGCACTGACTCTTCCTTCTCCCATCAGAGGAATGGGATGCTTTCACTCAAGTATTGCCTGGCCCAATCTTCTTCAAGAATTATTTCATTTTCCATCACTTGCTTGCTTAGCTAACTCAAATAACCTCTGCTGGACACACCAGTGGTGAAACTGGCTGCTCTCTTAACACATTTAGATGATTTAGTCAACTGTACTGCAAGGCAAACGTTTTCAGCATGCCAAACTGTACTGTGCTGATGCTCAACAAGGCAGCAGGCTCATCTGCTGCTAAATGCATTAGAAATCAGCTCCCACGTAGCACTTAGAAGCCTCTGTCCTACCAAGACAGACCCAACAGCATGGTTCCACAACTGCCACTTGTCTGGAGCAAGGCTTGGATCATGCTCTTCACAACTCAGAAGCTGAGACTTAGCCAAACTGAAGATGCAAAAAAGCCTTACATGGACCAGTAGCTTCTGCTTAAAGCTCAAAGATACACACAGCTCTGCTGGGGTGTGGTGGGACACAAGGCAGGTTCAGCAGACCCTATAGCAGTACATGCTACGAAATCAGCAAGGGCATGAGCTGAAAGCAAAAATCGCTGTTTTTTTTTATGCTGAAATTTCCCCTTTTACCCTCATATCTTTCATCCCAAAACAACAGTGGAGGAGGGAGCTCCTGGTCCTGCTTGAGGACTCCTCCTTTTTCCCTGCATCCTCTCGACCCTTCCCTGCTAAGTCTCTTGAGGCAGTTTGAGGTCAATTCCCCATCTGAAAAATTACTGTTGGAGACCAATCCCTCAATTTGTTCCAGGATTTGAGGAGCAAGATGGATTCCTTCCTTGCCAAAAAGATATTCAAGCAGAAACTCTCTTGGCAGAAATGTATGGGTTTACCGGCCCTATCTCTGCATTTGGATACATTCTGTTACACAGGATGATGCAATCCTTGTCTATCTCAACAGAAGCACGTATTAAGATATTCCTTGTTTTTTCTAATGGTCAGACATGCTTTTCTCAAACATTGCAACTTATTCTACATGTTTGCTGTTATTACTATTTACACACTCTTAGGAGAAACACCCTTAAAGAATCTATTAACAAGAAGAAATAAATGCCATTATTTCTGTTCTTTAACAAATAAATACCATTAACTCCTTATTACCAGTCCTACAAGTTTTCCAGTGTGGAAGTTGAAGTCCTTTCTTGCAGAAATCATGGTGAGATAGCCCTTCAACAAATCCCTCAAACTAATAATGTGTAATATAATCTGGAAGTTTCACAGCACAAACTAGACTCATCCACATGCTTTTTCCCCACTATAATGAAAAGTCTGTCAAATGCCTTTAGAACTCACATCGAACCTGGTGGCTGTTGGTCACTCTGCAGCTTTTGAAGCAACCACTTTCCCTACAAAGTCTCAAGTTCAGACCAATGCATTTTGTACATGGACTGAATTTACAGATGGCTTCGTAACACTTCTATGCACAGTCATTTCCTCTTTGCTAAATTATTTGGAAGCTATTCTTCATAAAACAGATGCTTTTGCAAATAGTAAAAAGTTGCTAGCACTTTCAAGATGGTCTCCAAAACTAACTGCACAGTAGAAGGCAAGAATCTGATCCTCAAAATACTTCACATTTTGAAGAAAACACTGTCTTGACCCCTGTTCAGTACAAATCACCAGTCATATTTACCCTAGGCACCCTCAGATCCCACGACTAACTCCTGCTGCAGTATCAGGCCCTCCGTCTCTGGGTGGACAAACGTACACAGAAGCACATGAAATCCATTTTCCACCATCCCCCAAGATTCTCCTCACTTTGCTGAAATCAACATTGTTTCTTAAGACCAAATGAAACTAGCCCCATTCTGAAGACTGAATTTCAAGGGGGACTTTCACACTGAAAAAGTACTAAAGAAAACAGCCCGTCCCACATTACCTATTGCAAGAAGAAGGTGATGGATGGACAAACAGGATTTCCTTGCTAATCTTTTTTTTCAAGGGTGGGAGTACTAGGAGACACTCTAGAGGCAGCTCTCCAAAGCCCAGATAATTTTCACCCCCCAAAAACCCCAAACCAACCAACCCTGTCCACAAAAAAACTTACAGACTTCAGGCATTTATGCAAAGGGGTACCCATAGGAATGTTTTAGAACAAGTCGCAACTAATGCATTAAATCATTGCTATTAACAATTAGTTTTTCCTTCTGCAGCACTTTTCACCCAAGGATATATCAAAGGACTTCTCAAATGTTAGTTAAGCATCACCAAGTCTCTCCTACTGTAGGTAACTGGCAGGGCTGGAGCAGTTTGAGAGATCTGGAACTTGGCACCCGGGATAAGGCAGCGACTTGCCGGAGATATTAAACTCCGCAATCAGTGCCAGGAGCAGGAGCCAAACAAAGCCTGCACTGGAATCAATTTTCAGGCTTTTTTGGGATGGTTCTGTTTCACTTATTTTTTAAAATAAATATGTATTTGAGGAGCTGTGCTCATTATGGTGGTTTACTTACAGGAGGCAGAGCTCTGTCCATGGGTAATTATATGTGGGTCTCCCATAGGAGCCTCTGCTATGTGCAGACTTCACCCGTGGAGCGTTAAAATACAAACACTGGAACAAGGTCTTTTTCTGAGATCCTGTTTATTTTTTGAGAAATGCTCCTGATTGAGATGGAAAATGATCTCCCATCACCCCAAAGGCCAAAGTCCCTTCTTTTTCATGCTGGCCCCTATTACAGCCCCACTCAGTAACTCAGCTAACACACCTATTTCTCATAATGCATCCAGCTGCCTTACAAAAAGCCAATGAATTATTCTTGGTTTTAGTGCAACAGCTGAAAATATTTCAAAGTGAAAAGGAATTGACCCAACCTACTGTGCACATTATTTATTCAGAGGTAGTACAAAAACGAGTCCCTGATGTTACTAAAACAAATCCTAATAAGTACAGAGAGCATCAATTACAGGCTTCCCTTTATAGTCCTATATATCTCTTTCCCTTTCTAGAGATAGTATCACATGCAAAGCGGCACTGTGTTGGCTTTCAAATCTATTGAGCTTTCATAATTATAACCTTCATTTTAACCTCTTTTATAGGACATACTATACTGCTTCACGTTATGTTCCTTGAATCCCAACCAACCCTATGAGAAAGTGTCTTTAAAGCTCACTCTTTAAAGCTCACTTCTTATAAATGCATAAAATGGGAAATATTAAGCATTCATAACCTTGAGCATACATTACATCAGGGTGCCAAGCACAAGGAAGAGCAAAGCAAAATATATCTCGTGAATCTCTACTGGACTCTTGCTTTAAGCTCGGTAAATATTCAGCATGCACATATCCTGACATAATGAAACCAGGGAAATACTAACTGCAGAGGAATAGCTGGATTTATTTTAATTTCTTTTTCTGTTGTTCCAGTCTGGAATGTCCTTCTATTTAATCAAAAAGCTTGGAATGACTCCTAATCTATCATAAAACTTTTTAAGGCAGTGTGCACTCACAGCCCAGAAAGCCAACCATATACTGGCCACATTAAAAGAAGTGTGACTAGCAGGTTGAAGGAGGTGATCGTGGATCCTTCCCCTCTGCTTGGAGTATTGTGTGCAGTTCTGGTGTCTTCAACACAAGAAGGACACGGAGCTGTTGGAGAAAGTCCGGAGGAGGCCACAAGGATGATCAGGGGACTGGAGCACCTCCTGTATCAAGACAGGCTGAGAAAGTTGGGGCTGTTCAGCCTGGAGAAGAGAAGGCTGCATGGAGACGTCATAGCAGCCTTCCAGTATCTGAAGGGGGCCTATAGGGATGCTGGAGAGGGACTCTTCAGCAGGGACTATAGCAATAGGACAAGGGGTGATGGGTTTAAACATAAACAGTGGAAGTTTAGATTGGATATAAGAAAGAAGTTCTCTACTGTAAGGGTGGTGAGGCACTGGAATGGGTTGCCCAGGGAAGTTGTGAATGCTCCATCCCCGGGGGTGTTCAAGGCCAGGCTGGACAGAGCCTTGGGTGACATGGTTTAGTGTGAGGTGTCCCTGCCCATGGCAGGGGGGTTGGAACTGGATGATCTTAAGGTCCTTTCCAACCCTCACCATTCTATGATTCTATTAATTCTATTGTTTAAATTCTGTTTTATTGCCATAAGAAACTCTCATAAATGATCCCACACCTTTCTCTGTGATCATTTCCTTCTAAAGTAATATACTAATTAATTTCAATTAAATATATGTAAAAGAAGACATATTTTGAAAAATGCTTCTCCCTTGCCATTTGTTAATATACTGAAAAAGTGTAAACCTTGGAACATTTAGCAAATAAATATTAATTTTTGGTAATTTCTCAAGGGGGCAATTTATTAAATGAAAGGCTTTTAACATTAGCTAAAAGCAGCCCTGTAAATCATGGGTGTCATCAAACTGCTTCATCACTTCATTAATTTAAAAGATTATTATATGCGTAACTGACATAATTTTGAACAATGTTACATGGTTAATTTATTAATGTAGAAAAGCAGAAATGACATGCTGAATTGATTTATTATTATAATTGTGTAATTTTAGGACTTTTCTCTGTGACTTTCACTAACAGAGCAAATGATTCAGGGTGAAACTGTGCCATTGATTTTACTTTACTTTTGTTTTTAAGACAGGACTACACATGATGTCTGCAAGGACTTCAGAAGAGATGGTCCAGCATAGCTCCTCTGTGTTTCAGTAGGAGCTGTTGAAAGGCCTCCTTTACAACCCAGAGTCACCTTGTGGTCTGATGAATTTTAAAGCACCTTTTTCACCTTTCAGTAGTCAAAAAGACTTAAAAGTTACTGTAGTTATGTTAAAACCCTGATTCTGAGCAAGCCTGTTTAAATGTGCATATCCCCTAAGCTCTTCCTATGCACAGAAAGAGGATTTTGGGTGGTGGAGCTTGCCCAGCTCCACTGAAGAACCCAGAGCCTCCCACAGACCAGCCCACAGTATTTTCAGTCATAATTACATTAGCGAGCAGTTCGTGCTGGCTTTGTGCCCAAGCTGAAAATGTAATGCAGCATCATTTCTTTTCTGGGCGCTGCGTGGAAAGCACAGTTCAAGTTGTCTTCAATAATAGAATACCATGTTTGGGATTTATTTTTAGATTGAAATGAAGCGTGACTCTGAAACCCTGCAAAGCTGATGGATCGTTCCTTGTTTCAGCCCAAAGGGGCATGTGCGAGGGGAAGCAGACCCCGCTAAACCAATCTTGCCTCAGAAACCTGCGAGGGAATTAGGATTTAACTAAATGGGGCCCCAGTTCAGCTTGGGCACATGCTCACCTTCAGTGATGTGCTACTGTGCTTCCCTTTAGCAGAGCCTGAAAGAGCTCAGCAATCTTCCAAGCATCCCTGAGCTCTGTCCCCGACTCCTGCAGCCTGGCTTTTTCAAGCTGAACTGTCAGCAAAAGAGCTAAATATCTCTGTCCACATTCTGGGTGAATTTCCCAGCTTTGGAGTCATGCTGCATTGCTACGGTTGTGCTTGGAATGGAGTTGTGTGGGTGCATGAGCAATTGTGCAACACTCTTACAGCATGCTTACACCACGTGAAGAAACAAATGCCTTCAGCAACACAGCTGGCTGGCTGTCCTAAGAGATGATCCTGGTGATCTTACAGTGCTAACTGAAGTCTGGTTCCAGAAACACCTCATTTTCTAACACAAGCCTTGGTACAGGTACATCCTGATGCAGCATTTATGTTGCATGAGGAGCTGCTGTCAGGTACAAAAACACCCATGAGAAAAATCAGGTAAGTAAGTCCAGCCTGAGTCATCATCAATGCTCTGGTTGGACCTCCAGTGCCCACTCACACAGGACGCAGGTGCTGGTGGGTCTAGTGCTATATAACTGGCATGGATGTCCCTGAAACCTTGGGTCACCTCCAGCCTTGCTTAAGGCTAATGTTGGTATGGAAATGTCCAAAACCTTGGGTTACCTCCAGCCTCACTTAAGGCTAATGTCTGTATGAATGCCCCTGAAACCTTGGGTCACCTCCAGCCTTGCTTAATGCTAATGCTAAGCAGCCAAACCAAGCATTAGGTCTTTGATGACAACCTGAGAGGACTGGAACAAATACACTAACAGCACAGCCTAATGCCCAGGAGCCAAATTGTTTTGTTAAATCCCAGCTCATCAGCCGCACTGACTTTGCTGTGAGTGCTTGAGCTGTGGTCACTGGTACCAGGCCAGGGGCACAGGGCTGGGAGTGGGGAAACACAGGCTGCAAGCTGAGTGATGCTCACGCAGGGCATAAAAGCCTGGGCATGTCCCCAAATTCCTCTTTTTGTTTGTACATTTTGTCTATTAGCTACCTTTAGATGACAAAACACATTGTTCTGATCTCTAGAAGGGTCATCTGAGATGCCAATAATAAGGACACCAAAAGTCAAAGAATTTCACAGTGGATGAAATTTAAAATGCAAATTAAAAGCTAGACCATTTCAGAGCAGTGGTTAAGGATCCTGCATCATCAAATGGTGTCACAAGAGCATTCTGGGCAATTACTGACAATTTTAAAGAGTATTTTTCTTTCCCTGTAATCTTACATAATGCCTTTCATATGTAATACCTTGAGCATATGCAGTATGCAAAACACTCTACCAACTGTATACAGACAGAAATCATTTCGCCATTAAAAGCAGCCATGGCCAGGGTGCAGAATGGTGACCAGATGGTCTGAGCACAGCGCATGCTGCAAGACTAAAAAGCAGGGGAAAATTTTAGCCGAGACTGTCAGGGCAATCCCAGGCTCTTATGAAAAGCACCATGTGGTTTTTAATGTGCACAGAGTGAAGACAGGACCTCTGATTTTAAGATACTACCCCCCAAGATGTAAATTATCCAGAAAGGCATCCTTCATGCTATGAAGTTTCAGCCCATCACTCACGTATATTATTTCAATGCTTGCAAGTTAGATAGGGCGTATTATAAATCTCTAATTATCTCAGGCATGTGCACAGTTGACTTTTATTTTTAATGATGATAATTCTTTTCTTACTAAGGGTGTCACTAAGGACATGGGGAAACAATTTGGGAGATTTGAAAAAAAAAAGGGAAAGATTTGAGCCAAATGCTTTCTTACAGGAAACATTTATTTGCACTTGAGTGTCTCATCTAACAAAGTTCTACCATATTTTCCCACAACAGACAGGAACTTGTCTGCATTAGCATTTTAAGAAACAAATCCTAAAGAGCACCAAGTGTCAATACGCTGTCACAAATGGGATTGATGGCTCTTAACAGAGCTCTTCTCACATGAGTGCAAATGACTCTCTTTTAGTTCATCACAGGCATTTTGGTCAACACAAACTTTCTTATTCTCACATGGCCTTTAAAATCCTTAGGAAAGCAAACCAGAGGGGCTGATCCTGTCCTACCTCAGTCAGTAGCAAAACTCCTCTTTGCCTGATGGAAAGCAAAATCAGAACCCAAGTACAAGGAAATGGGATATTATCATTTTCTGCAACCTGATCCTGCAGATCACATCACAAATATAGACCTTAAAAGGTGAGAGAGAAACAAATTGTAGAAAATAAACCGTTTTAAAACCAAAACACACGTTCTACATGATCTGGAGGGAATATGTCCTGGCCGAAAAAGAGCTGGTTTTGATCTGACTTTTGTTTTATATTTAGTGCTGCAAACATCTGCTAGCCTTATTACAAATTGCACTTTGGTAGTCATAATTAGTAACCACATGATGCTGTTCTACATGTGACATTCACAAAATCAGAAAAACATGGGACAGTGGAAGCACTCTATTAATGTAATTTCTGGATGTTATATACAACCACTGTGTGCCTCTCTCAGCTTCCCCATCTTCTCCCAAGGCAGAAGGATCCCTTTTCCTTTCTTTTTTCAAGAAACGTATTTTAACCAAAGCGCCAGCTTAGTTAGGGATTTGCTCTTGGTGAAGATTGTCACTGGTGATGTCTACTAGCATGCAATTGAGGAGTGCTGCCTCATGATGACTGAAGGAAACCTGAAAGCTTCTCCCACTCTCAAGCTTGAGTGGACAAATCCGGGCATGCAGCAAAGACAACAAAACAAAGCTCAACTAAAATTGTAAAGCTCAAGCTGCTTCGATGTGAGACTGGCTGCGCTTGGCCATGGAACAGAAGCCTCCAGGATTATAGTCACAGGTAGTAATACAATTCAGACAATTAAACATCCATAAAACTCCCAACAAGAATGCGTGCAAAGTCAATGTCAGGGTTTAGGGGTATGAGGGCAGAAAAGGAGGGTAAAGAAAAAAGGGATGGTTTGGGACCCATGCCCCTTTGCTGTACCCCTCATAGCAAATCACTGACCATGAAAAACAGTTTTTCACCCAACAGAAATTTTTTGGTTTCAAATATGTTCCTGTCAGGACATGTTAAGACCAGGAATGACAGGCATCATTTGTGAAAGTCATTGATGGCACAACTAATGCTACCAAGCTACCATCTGCTTCTCTAATTTCCTTCATGTCAAGGCATCCATGTCCTTTCCTCTTCTCATTCATTCCTTGCTTTCTCATCACACCTTCCGTTTTTCTCTTATGCTCCACTCCTTCTCCCTTGGTCCAGTTTGTGGGTTTATTTGTATTTTTTCTCCAGTTATCATGACCTCTTTCTTTTTCCTGAGTCAAAAATATTAATGTGAAAATCTACTAGAAACAAACCAACCAGATGAGCTGCTTGGCCTGACCTTACAAAGACAACATCTCTGGTTAGAGAAGCCAAGTCCCTCAATTTCAAAAGTTTCAGGGTTGGAGATAATTTGGAGGAAGTATCCCTCTATGACCCTCTTTCTCTTACACTCCTTCCAACTGCTGTGGGTCCCCATAGCAGATGAGACACTGGGTTAGATCTTTAGTTTTGAACCAGTATGGATATTCTTATAATCTGTTTTGAACCTAGGAAACAGGTATCACCCTTTTCATAGTGGGAAAGCTCTCTGTAGTCAACCATAAGAAACTGAGATGAGTGCTGTCCCTGAGGAGTCATCCACACCATCTGCTGGAGACAGGATTATGTTTCCTTAAACCTAGCCTTTACAGATGTGTCTCCTGCAGTGGTGATTTCAAACAGTTACTGAACTGTCTGCTCCAGCATTTAACTGTTTTTGGTATGAGGAAGTTCTTTAACATCCCATCTAAATCTCCTTTACTGCATATTAAGCTGGATATTTCTGTTCCTTACCTTAACAGAGAAAGATTAAAATCTCATTGCCCTCTACTTTCTACTAAACTTGTAGATAGTGTAAGACTGTCACCACTCTATTGATAGCTTAAAAGAATTGCATCCTATCAAGAGATTCAGAGCAGCCCTGTAGAGATAGACTTGGGGGTGCTGGTTGATGAGAAAATGAACATGAGCCGGCTTCAGTGTGCGTTCGCAGCCCAGAAAGCCAACCGTATCCTGGGCTGCATCAAAAGGAGCGTGACCAGCAGGTCGAAGGAGGTGATCCTGCCCCTCTACTCTGCTCTTGTGAGACCTCACCTGGAGTATTGTGTGCAGTTCTGGTGTCCTCAACATAAAAAGGACATGGAACTGTTGGAACAAGTCCAGAGGAGGCCATGAGGATGATCAGGGGACTGGAGCACCTCCTGTATGAAGACAGGCTGAGGAAGTTGGGGCTGTTCAGCCTGGAGAAGAGAAGGCTGCATGGAGACCTCATAGCAGCCTTCCAGTATCTGAAGGGGCCTATAGGGATGCTGGGGAGGGACTCTTCAGCAGGGACTGTAGTGACAGGACAAGAGGTAACGGGTTAAAACTTAAACAGGGGAAGTTTAGATTGGATATAAGGAAGAAGTTCTTTCCTGTTAGGGTGGTGAGGCACTGGAATGGGTTGCCCAGGGAAGCTGTGAATGCTCCATCCCTGGCAGTGTTCAAGACCAGGTTGGACGAGGCCTTGGGTGACATGGTTTAGTGTGAGGTGTCCCTGCCCATGGCAGGGGGGTTGGAACTTGATGATCTTAAGGTCATTTCCAACCCTAACTATTCTATGATTTGATGATTCTATAACGTTTCCAGTCATTTCATCACAGTATTAGAGAAAACTTAAATCCTCTTCTCTCCAGAGCAAGCCATGCTCTGTCTGCAAGAGGCAACAGGTCAGGCTCTGAATTGTCTGAGAGAAAATGGCAGAGTCCATAAAGCAGGCAGGGCTCCCAAAGAAGATTTATGGCAAAGGCACTCAAGAGCTGTGTTGTCTGAGTGTTTCTCTTGGAAAGCCCTGCTTGTACAGATGCAGCCAGCCCTTACCCCTATCCTGCTGGCAGCAGGGCTGTGGTATCGCTGCTGCTTCTCCATCGGGGGGAGGCAGGGGTATGTACGGGCAATTAGCATTTTTCAAGAGTGGTGCTGGAGACTGCTAGAAGGAGAAGGGAAAACAAACATAAAATGAAACCCAGGCAAGAGGCTAATATTTCCATCATCAAAGCTGACACTGCACTGCGAGTCCTTTGAGCAACAGAAACTTGATGTGCAAACCCTGTTGAAAGAGAAATCTTTGTATGAGCTTTTCTCATAGGATAATTTTAGATTTCGGCACTTCTTTTCACAGGGACAACTTTAAATATGGAATCATTCGCAGTCATCCAAGGCCATTAGGTCATGGAATATGACTTCTTCTGAAACAGAGGCCAATGAATTTCACCTACATACCTCTATAAACATTTCTGCAAGAAGGAGCTTGTTCACTAGTGGGAGTTTCTACAGGGAAAACTATACCTGGGAGGACAGGCAGGACCTCCACCAGGAAAACCAGCTCCTTGAACTGCTGGACTTTGACATCAATAGAAAGGTGCTCAGAAAACTAGGTATCCTTCCCTCCCCACCTCTGGGAGGACGTGTACCAACCTCCCAGACAAAGGCACCAGTCCTCACTTCTCCAACTAGACTTGGGCAGGTCCCTCTGAGGCCTTCCAACAATCAGGAAGTGTTCACACCTACTGCCTAATGTTGCTGGATAGGTGCTGTGGCCATTTAGGTTTTGATTGGAGGCAGGAAGGATTTTGCTACAACAGGAGAGATGAAAAGAATGGAGGGTGATGAAGGCTGTGGAAAAACTGACACCTCATTTTGATAAATTTATTAAGAATCTCTACTTCCCCCTTCTTCTGAACAAGCACTATAAAATCTTGGGTTGGTTTCCCATGCAAATTCACACCAAAACGTTTACTCTGTGAGAAGACAGATTGAGAGAAGGAAACAGGAGATCCTGAATGTATTTTGAGTGCTCCAGCATATTTGGATTTTAATACTTTTCTCTCTTCATTACAATAAAACTACCTTTCTCATGACTTTTCTATTTAGCCTCACAAGGAAAAGTCCTAGGGATGCCCATACCTCTGGTGCTGCTGCTTAGGAAGGAGATGTGGATTGAAGAGGTGGTTTTCTTTTATTAGATTTCTTTTCTGAGGGTATTTCTTGCCCAAGGCTCCCCAAGCTTTGGAACTGCTGATGAGGCAGGGAATGGTATCATCAGAGAGGCAGGGTATCAAAGCTTAATGACAGGAATGTTAGAAAGCTGCTTACCATTCCCAGGCAGTTCTCTATCTTCCCACTGCTCTCCAGAGTTTCCCTGTTTCTTGTGACAGAAGTCTCTCCAAGCCTTCCTCCTTCACCATTCTGTTGTCTCCCTTTCTCTCTACACACTCAACTCTATCACTCACCTGAAGCTCTCTTTGGAGTACATCAGTTTTGTGTCTAATTCATGAGATGCTTTGATTTTGACCATCAGTAGCACTGCCTGGGAAGCTAAAGAGAAGCTGGGGGGGGGGGGTAGCTGGAAAGGGGACCCAATGTAGCTTTGCAATCCATCCAGAGAGTACTGGGTTGGTTTCTGCTGTAGAATTGACATTATCATTCAAATTCATCACTGAAATCTTTCACCAAAGATCACTACTTGGTATCAAAGTGAAACCTCTTGCCACAGCTCAAAGAAACTCATTGGCCAAGGCAACACACACAAGTATTTTCATGCTTGAAAAGTGATGCTTCTGGAGGGGTAAATAAATGTTCAAGCATAACTGCAGTTCACATATGTGTTGATGAAAAAGATATCATGGAATTCAAAACAAACCAGCAGAACAATAAAAACAACAATAAAACTCAGCAAAACCTTAATTCTGCCTCCCTCCCCCTCAAGGTTAACAAAACCTCTTCAAATCAAGAGAGACCGCACTGGCAGACAACTATGGGAGGCTTTACATTGATGTTTTCTTTCTTTGAAAAGGCTTTAAATGCTTTTCTCATGTTTTTACAAAAGCTTTTACATTTTCCAGGGGTTCTCTTTCTGTCTGAATGCCACTGCTAGCAAAGGAAAGGAAATTCTTAATGTCCTTTTGTTGGAACTACAGCAAGGGCTCCATGAGAAAATTCCATGTGCATGGAGCCCTGCATGGGCTCCTATAGATGGCAGGGAGGAAAAATCAACCCCAGCCAAGGAAACAAACAGATGTTTCATCCATGGCTTATATCAACAAACCAATATTAATCAATAAGAAGATCCGCTTGTCACCCCCCAGAGTGGATTGCCTGACTGCATTTTCCAAGGCTTGGGTAGGAAGAAATCCAAGGGAATTCTGCCACTTGTGCAAACGGGCATGAAAGCTCATCCCAAACTGGCAGTCACGCAAGCCAAGTGTGCTCTCTTCTACCCTACGTTGAAGACTGGCAACCAGCCTTGACCTAGACATCCATAACTGGTTAAAGACATGCTTATTATTCTTAGCATCATCCCATTTAAGAGAAAGCTGCATCACCATTAACCAGTACTACTTGTTTTGACACCAGTCTCTACTATGCTTTCTTAAGGATTATCAAATCATTATGGGCCATGCCCTGCAGAAGACATTGCCCAGAAGTCGCGTGGACCCATCCAACACTCCTCTTACATCTGAGCTGCAGCTGGTGAAAGCAGAGAGAGAAGGCGAGTGGAAAAAAAGTCAGTAGTTGGGAGATGGAAAGGAAGGGAAGGATTAAATGAAAAGCTCTGCCAGGATGTAGCCATGGGGAGCTAATTCACCATGGGCAGATCAACTTGAGGGAGGACTGAGTTTAAAGGGTCAGAGTCTAGCAGACAGCTGGTACTCAGCTGGTGATGCTGCTGGTGTGTGCTGCTCCAGCACAGCTTATAAACGACACCAGGATAAGTTCTGGATTTCTTTTTTATTTTATTTTGTTTTTAAGTGACTTGTACAGGAAACTTTTCCTCATCACATGTAAAAGCTGTTCCAATTCCCCAAAGAAAGAGACTTGGCAAGTCAATTACAAGGAAAGTAGAAGCGCTGAAGCATATGAACAAATTTTAACAACATGCAAGCATAACTTTTATTGCCAACAGTAGATGCACACTGGAATTTGGGGGGGGGGGGGGGAAGTGGCAAAATGCAGTTGTTTTTCTTTATCTACAGAGAACGCTGTGGTTTCATTTGCAGATGAATCACTTTGTTTTGATTTACTCAGTTTGTAAATGGATCTGATTTATTTTCCCAGTGGATTTGAGAGATTTTTTAGTAAAGCAAGTTATCGAGCCAGCTTACAACGAGAGGCAACATAACTGCACCAAAATGCTTGAAGAAGATCAAGTTAGGGTATCACCTGACGGAACACTCTGGCAACAAAACAGAACTAAATCCAAGAATATAAGAACATAAACAAAAAAGCAAACAAACCACTACGAAAAAAAAGAGAGAAAACTAGATCTAGACAAACCAAACACAGATCCACCAGCTGTTAAAAGACCCTTTAAAGGAAAATCATCTTTTGGAGTGCTCTGTTCCAGGGCAATGTAATATCAACTTTGCCAGAGCAATTAAATTGTTTAATAATCAAACCTGGATCTCATTTATGCGGCATATGAACACAGTAAAATAGGGCGTATGGAAAGTGTGCTGTACAATGAGATGTGGTTTATTGCATATCACAAGTTTGCTGGTAATTAGATAGTTCATATCACAGGAAAGAATGTTAACACCTATCAAATATAATATATACAGCCAGCAGATTTGACATCTTCAATAGTCTTTCTATACTAAGTCTTTATTTTTTTTCAACTTCACGTCCCACTGAGAACATGGAAGTTGAAGATTCAATCCAAATCTCCAGACTCAGTGGAAAGATGCTCCAACTAGCTCAGGGACTCTTGTATCTGGCCGCAGAAGAAAGCTTTTAAAAGTAAAAGTAAATGTTCTACTTAAACTTACATACATAGTCTATTATTCTGGCAACAGTTTTAGACTAGAGGTGGGTCTGCTCCAGGCTTAAGCAACTTTTCTCAGAGTTTCTACATGAAGAGAATTTTGTGTCCCTTCTTACACGTGGCAAATGAACTGAATGCGGATGGTTTTCACCATCACTGTCATACTGAATACAAAGTTTTGCTATTTATACTCTGGCTAAAAAGTGTTCTCTTCAAAACATCTGCCATACTACACAAAACCTGTGCAACCAAACACAACTCTACAAACCATCTCCCATCATCGGAAACGCTTTTGTTATGAAGAAGCTTTCATTTTCAGCACAGAGGAATGGATCAGTGCTTGACTTTTCTGCCACGGAAGAATTGATTTGGATAACGTGGCCAAATCTCTTGGCAGGAGAGGACTCAAAGTTTATTTTAGCAGCAAGTGGAACACCTCCCACTTAGAAAGCTAGCGTTCCTGCGGCAGGTTGGAAAGAGCTTACAATAGGCTTTGATGCCTTTGCTCAGCCACATTTCCTCTTCCAGGATTTGTTGGGAAGAGGGGGAGAAAAGGGAATAGGTCCCAAACCCTTTACTATCTCTTCTGAGCTTGTTGTCTTTTGTAAGCCACAAAGAACAGATTTTCTTTTGTAAATCCTTAGTAATTAAATGAGTACTTCACTGGCTATATTCTTCAATGGTCTTGTTTCCTAGGTTTTGCCTTTGACAGTCATATTTTGCAAAGGCTGCTAAGATGACTAGGCACCTTACCCTACTTAACACTAAACCAATTGATGCCCGTGCACACTGCATGAAGGAGGAAAAGTTTCATTAATGGCACTTCATTAAAGAACTGCGCTGGAAAGCCCTAAATGTGACCGAACCAACTGAAATCCAGAGCGAGCTGTCTATTAGGAAAGCAACAAAGACAGTTTCGGAAACTGAACTCTGGCTCCACTGCAGCGGATTAGGAAGAGTGATGGGATTAGTGTTTAATGACTTGGGGCAAGAGACAAAGGGAATTTCGACAAAGAGGCTTAGATATGGAAGAATTAACACTCTCTATCCCAGCCATGCCTCTGATGACTTCCAGCATTCTTTCCTGGCTCTGCTGAAGTCTGGGGAGGGTGGGGGAAACAAAACAAAAAAAGACTAGCAGAGCTTTAATGCCTCCTTAGCCTTTTCTTATCACAGCTCTTTCTTTTTTAAAAGAAAGAAAAGATCTTTTAATTTTTCTTAATCAATGCAATAAGCAAAGTTGCTAAGGGCTCGTGCTTCAGCACACTGCAGATGATCACATTCCTAACCACGCATTCATCAGCGATACTCACTGATGCGACAGACCTCTCTCCTACTATATATATTTATACATATATATATATTTCTATATATATACACACGTGTATATTTATATATATATTTATACAGCTAAAGCACATACTTTTAAAATGACTTAACAAGGAGTGGAATTTGCTTGCGATTGCATGGGCTCGAGAAATCCTCCTTGATTTGGGGTTGTCTTACCTAATGGAGAGCAGGGTGAAACAGGCAGGCATTTGCTCATAGAGTTAACCACAGGCCTTCCCAAAGTGACACAATTCAGGGCAGAACGTGTATTAACAATCAAGTAGAGCTCATGAGCCTGACTGTGCATACAGAAGGTGTAACTCCACTGGAGTAACTCACAATTTACCTCAGTATAAGGGACAGAGAGAAGGAAGACATTATTTAGGAGAGAATTAGTCATAATAAAGTCATTATTTTGGAGACAAAACCTCTTGAAGCTAAACCCAATTAATTAAATTATTAAAATAAGCCCAGTAAGGAAGCTGATCCCCCCTCAGCTATGATCCGGAGATATTAACACATTCAAGCTTTAATCAGCACTCCAGTCCGACCCTTTGGACACTGATGTCAAGGAGACACTGCTTAAATAAATATACAGCAAGCACCAAACACCTGTGATGAATGAGCTTGGGGGAGCCTCTCCCAAGAAGTGCTGCGCACCTATGCTGCTCCAGGAGCCTTCACAGCCTGCTGAGCCAAGGGAATCACCTGCACAGCCCTGAATCAGGGCCTTTTGTAGCCGCTGGTCCATATTTCACAGAGGTAGAGACTGTGCAAAATTTTCCTGCACTGTAAAACCAACTCCACACGTAGCTGTTTTTTGATTTTATGTTTTTAAACCAACCCAAGGTGCTCGCAGAAAAGCCAGGTATTCATTTCACATGTTAGCCAATACGAAATGCTCCCAGAGCAGCTTTAGACTCCAAAGTATTATTTAACCAGTGTGGTTTAGTAGGACAATGGCAGCCCCCTGCCGTAATCCATTCAGGGGCAATACCATCAGTCAGTGTGAAATTAAATACATTACAGGGTAAGAGCTTAATGTGTTTTATAGACAGTTGTTCATCCACATCAAACTTTAGCTTTTAAAATCCTAACATTTGATCCCACAACAGGAACCATGCCTCGAGAATGAGATTGGCACATTTGCACTGCCAGCAGGGCAGAATAAGCAGAGCGCAGCCTTTAGCGGGAAATGCAATTGCCTGAGAGGGAGAAATACTCGCATCATGAGAGCTCTGTAGAGGAACAGCCATTGGTAATACCTAAGCAGGACTGGTAAATATAAACCCAGGGCTGGCTGGCTATGGGTTATTAGAATCAGCGTTTCTTACCATAGGTTTCACTTAGACACCTATACATATTCTAACAATAAAAATAATAGCTTTTATTTTAATTCATCCATACAAATTCTGGTTCTGTGAACTGTTACAAGCACAATCCTTACATCCCATAAAGTCTGATGGACTTCTTGCATCAGCAGGTGGTATCCCCATACTGGAGTTCACAGACTTATGCCTTTATGTTAGCCAAGTGCTCCTCTTTGACCCAGCTGCAAGATCTTGCACAGGGGTTGTGCTCATCCATCCTCTAAAACTCAAATGCTCTGGCTTCCCTTCACCACAGAAACAGCCTGAGCTGCAAAAATAGTTCATAAAAGAGATGTACAGAAAATACCAAGCCTGTTAGATTCTGCTCTTGGTTACACTTGCTTAATGCAGGAGTAAATTCCATTTGCTTCAGCCGAGTTACTCCGGATATAAATAGGTGTGAGATCAGAACTGGGTCCTTAGAGAGTCTGCCTTCTGTGATGCTGCTTCTCAAAATGAAGCACTGATAAGTCCCAGTGGTAAAAAAAAAATTATTTAAAGTATCTTCAGAGCTATCTGTTGCCCAAAATGGCTTTTAACTGTTGAAAGTACATCAAACATTTAAAAACGCATAATCTGCTCTCAGCACCGGCACACAGTGCCAGGAATATTCGTCAGCCTGATGTTTTTGGATCATATGTCACAGCGGATTATCTGACACTCCATGAACATTGACTGCTTCCTCCAGTTGCGGCTACAAAACTTGTTCTCAGGCATGTCACTGGATGCTACAAGCACCATGAAGTGGACCCTGCCTTCACAGTGAGGGTATTGTATCTCCCCAGCCTACGAGCAAAACTATGCCTTATATCCTGATAATGCCTTCCCCCTTTGAACAGAAAGAGCCAAAAGCAACTTTGATGAGTTTTCTTTAGCGATGAACATTTGGATAACTCTTTAAAATATTCCAGGGCTCCAGATGCTATTTATCCAGCGGTGAGAGAGTTGAGAGCTGTAAGCCCCACACCTAAAGAAAGGCTTTATTGCCTGGGGTGAGTGGGTGGGAAACTCTTTAGGCTCAAATGGGGTCAGTGAAGCTACAGGCGAGCACTGCAGCTGACTCCGAATACAAAGGGGGAAGGGCACAAAAAAAAAAGGATGCAGGGAAATCAAAGGGAGAATTGAATTTATTTGCAGGCTTGTGTTGTCTAGTTAAATGGGGACAAGAAGTGGGAGTCCAGGATTCTCCTTTGCAAAACATTTCAGCTAGCCATGAATATTTTGATTCACAAAAAAAGTCCCTTTTACTTTTATTCTCCCTCCTGATACCAAGATGAGTTCTTTAAAAGATACTCCTTTGGCCTCTACCTTCTCTCTTTTCAACTGTGCTTTTCTCGGAAAAATGGGAATCACGTCGAAGAGGCAAGAGGAAGAAAACCTCTCTGCCCCATAGCCTCTTGCACTACTTCTCCTCTCTTTTCATTCTTTCCTGCTCTTTACTCTGCCCAGCAGGGCTCAGTCCCTTTTCCACACTGGAGCTCTGGAGGCACTGGAAATACATACATCCCATACACTCTTCAGAAGACACCCCACTTTTCTGACGCCCATGTGCAACTCTTGCACATGCATTGCACTCCCTGTTAACGCATTGAGCAGCCTAGATTCAACAGTGTCAAATCTCCTTCCTTTCTTCCCATCTCTTTTCCTTCACTGGAAGATTGCCAGATTAAGTCTGCCCCTAAATGCCACCAGTTCCTCTTGATTACAACCCCTCTCAGCTGCATGTTCTCAAAGATGATGCCATGTAACACAATGGCATTGCAACTCTTCACCCAGCAGTTCATGAAAAGCTCTTAGAAAGACAGTTGTGCACCAAGGAGAGCATGGAAAGCACTACTGCAAGAGAACCCCCCCAGTTCTGTGAATCACCACCACCACATGGCCAAGGACCACTTACATTGCTTCCAACAAGAGCCAAAGGCTACAGCCCAGTTAAAAAAGCCCAGTTATTATTTTGGGTGCTCTGCTCAGCTGCAGACCAGGGTGACCCAGAGACACAATATGGGCAACTCCAGCCACCGCAGCAAGTCTGGCTCTCCCTGCAGCTCCTGGGCAAGCCCAGCCTCAGCCTTGTGTTTCACAAGAGCCTAGGAACCCTTGATCAACCTTACATCACTGCACGGCAGGGACAAAGCCACATCCTGACCCTATATGTCTGGATTTTAGGATGGAGGAATAAACTCTCATTTTTTTTTCCCTTACACTACATTTTTGTCAGCCACCAAGGAGTCCAGTTTTGGTAGCTGGACTCCTAACACAATTGATCAGCTCTGACCATGGGTCACCAGCAGCACCAGAGGCTCAGATGCACTCACTAGTGAACAAGACTCCAGAAACAGAGCTTGTTTGCATTTTTTCAATGAAATATGTTAATTAAAACCAAAATAAATCAGAAAGAACAAACAACAGATTCTAAATCAAACATTTGACTCTTTGTTTTGTTTTTTTTTTTTTCCACTCCACAAGAAGGAGAAAAAAGCTCC
Organism: Pezoporus occidentalis; assembly: GCF_034315485.1. Taxonomy (NCBI): domain Eukaryota; kingdom Metazoa; phylum Chordata; class Aves; order Psittaciformes; family Psittacidae; genus Pezoporus; species Pezoporus occidentalis. The sequence goes on from NW_026912779.1 coordinate 10,144,954, forward strand.
CCCAAACTTACTTAATAACAAAAACTTCTCTCATGGAACACATCTATTGGAAAAAAATCCCCTTCACCACAAATTCACTGCCAATTTTATCTTCTGCTCCACCACACTTTTCTCTCTAATATCAGAATATCCCAATCATCCAACACGATTTCTAATGGAAGGGAACTCCACAAGTGCTGGTGGGAATCATGTTTTTCTCAGCTGCAGGCTCAAGCACTGAGGAATTCCTGTGAGGACAGCAGTGGCCTCAGGCTCATGCCAATTCTCCTGCCTCCCCCCACCCCAAATTGCCACCTCGCTCTTAACCTTGCCCCCTCAACATTTCTGGGTGGGTCCTGAAAACATGCACATATTTCTTTGCCACTCCTTGTCTCAGCTGAAACCCTGTTCCCGTCTACCATTACCTCACCCCGGCACGCAGGTGCACCCCGGAGCTTTTTGGGAAAACCTATATTTCTAACAGAACAGGTGCCTGCTGAAGGGTAAGTGGAAACATACCATGGGGTGACCGGGGTTTTCCAGACCCAGCACCATTAGCTTACTTCATTTGTTCTCCACGTTTTTACTAGTCAATATCCTGACAGCATCTTTGCAATGGATAGGAATATTCAGAGCTCTTCAGTGATTGCATTCCAGTTGCCCGCATCAGACAGCAATTCCTCTCCCAGTCCCAAGACACCTAGTCTGGTCCTTTCTGAAAATGAAGGCCATGGTCAGGGCGTACTTCCAGACACATAATGATAATATTGAGTTCAATTTGGCTTCCACCAGCAGTCCTGTGAGGCTGCTCTGAAGCGGGAAAGATGCTCAGAGACCCATACCCTCACTGCATTGCCTGCTCCTGATGCTTTATCACAAACTTTGAGATATTCACTATTTTCATTAGAATTTTGGGCTCATCCCCAATAAGTTTCAATCCCTTTTGGTTTTGGACGCAAGCCTCAAACAAGAGAGTCAGAAATGGGAAGGCAAATAAAACAAACACATTTTTATGACACTGATGCTGGGGAATGTGGCTTCTGATTTTAGACCCTGACTCATAATATACCTTACATACATTTTATCCCAGGACTGTGTCAGCAGCAATAGGTTTCTGCCTGACTTGCTGCAGAGGAGACCAGACTCACGTCTGCTGAGTAAAGAAAATACAAAATTATTCTGGCTTTCCTCTGGTGAAACTGAGAAGGTGATGTAGCCCTGAATTAAACCTGGCAAAAATCCCCAAAGCTTGCTTAAGTTTTCTCTGTAATTTTAATTCTCAGACATAGAGAACAGAGGAGGTGACATGACCCCATCTGTATGTCCTTCTCCAAAAAATCTCAAACAAACCAAGAAACAGCAGAAAGGTAATCTGCTTTCAAGATGTTTCTGGCCAATTTTTGGTACTCTCTTAAACCCAGATATCTCAGCTATGGGGCTCAACTATTTGTCATCATCAAGAAAAGGCTCAAATCTCTGAAACTTCACTTACTGCTAGATAACACAGTTTCTTCTGTTTTTCACTTGTCTCTAGCCGAAGAATTACCTGATTTCACTAAAATGAAACAGACTTCATAACCTGTCTCCATGCCCATCCTGTTTGCATATTTTCTTTACATGAAACTGATTTCAACAAATGGACACAGGCTAGCCAACACATTAGACTGTTAAAATAAATACCTTGAAAATGCAGATTTTGTTTGTTTGTTTGGTTGTTTTATAAGAACCATAAAAATACAGAACTCAGTAAAACAAAAAGCTGAAGTGATACAATACTGTTGACCAGCAAAGGCAGCACTTTAGATGTGTAAATACCTCCAGCTCTCCTGCAGTCCCTGCAGAAGGAATAATGCCTGCTGTGGCAGGCAGCCCCAAGGCCAAATAAATGATGCCAAAGCTTCCTGACAGGAGTTAAGCGCTGACTGTGCCTTGTGTGGCCCCTAGGAAGCTTTGCAATGTCAGAGGTTGGATTCAGCTGTGTTCAAGGATCTCCTTCTCCTTCCTCCCTCCACGTTTTCCCCCAACTATTTAAACTGATAGATGCTCAAAACCCCAGCAGCCATCTGAAACCCCAGTGCAAGCCTCTTTCTTCTCAGAACTTATCTGCAGAGAGTAAAGCAGCATCTTGCTGCTCACGCTTAATGATGCATTGAAATACTCTCTTAAGCAAGAAAGCCACCAAATACCAGTGGATCTCCTGGTTCAGGCATCACTCTCTATTAATGTATGTATTTTGCCCACTGTAAACTATTTGCTGGCAAGAGTGAGAGCCTATGCTTGTATGTAAGGCAGACTGATACACCATGCAGAAGCACTGTGGTTCCCACCCCCACTTTATGAATTGCTGTCTTTGATCCATTTTTCATATGTTTCAATGTGCAAGTGCACAAAGACAAATAATCATTGTAATATTTATGAACGTAGCCTGATAGTTACTATGGTTTCAAATAAAACAGGAAAGGATACAAAACTGGATGCGCTTCACGTTATAGGTACGGCACTTGTTATAAATTCTGCTCAAACTGACTCACTTCTTTCGATGAGGTAAGTGTTGACATTAGACAATTTGGTGGGGAGCATTTATTTCTGCATTTATTAAAATGTCAGTAACAGCAGGAGTAACACCTCCTAAAAGGCTTGCAGGTGCTTGTCTTCAAAAACCCAACATTTGAAGAGGATAAAAAGGTACAAAGTACATTTAAAATGATTCACCGGTGGCTGGAAGAGAATAGATACATTTGGGTGTTTATTTAATGCATGTGATGCATAATTGACACTGATCAAATCCAGCGGACTGCCCAAACTGCTGCATTTCAGCATGTTCAAAATGCTCTGCAGAGTCAAAGCGGAAAAGAAGGGTTTGTACAGATTTCGACATGTTACCAAAACAACACGCTTAATTTATTCAAGAGCCATGCTTTAGACTTATCCAAATGCAGGTGAGTGCCACCTCTGAAATGTAAAGTACTCAAGTGAAAAGGAAGGGGATGAAAAATGTATTGGCAAAAATGCATTCAACATGTAAAAAACAGCTCTGCAGAGGTCAGGGCACTAAGAAGCAGTGGAGGCAATGCCTACTGACTGCAGACGAAGCATCAGGCTGGTATGATAGAACACGGATTTTTTTCATTCTCCCTCTTCAAAAACCTTTCAGGAGGCTACTTGCATCCCTTTTTGCTCAGCTCTCCAAAGAAACTGGTAAGGCCTGAATAAGACGTTGGCTTGTTCACATCACAGGCAAATATAAACTGAGGTCAAGAGAGCCACAACATCTGGAACGTGAGAAAAGGATTTACTGTTAAGGGCTTAATGAATTCTGAAAATAAAGTTCTCAACTTTGCTAATTTGTTTGGGCTTCAAAGAGGAACAAAATGCGAAGCTGGAAGAGGGTTTTATGGCTCTCCTGAAGAAACAAGAACTACATCTGAGCTAAAATTAGCAAAGCCCAATGACAGTAGGGAGAGTGTCACTATTATTCAGCCAATGTTAGAAGAAAATGCTGAATTGTAACTGCTAGCAATTTATGTGCAAATTATTGTGAGAAAATAGGAATGATGAACTCTGGGCTCAGAGGGTGTCCCTGAGCTGATGGGGAATGGGGCTGGGTGGGAATGTGCGAGTTCTTGCAGGTAATAAGGATCTGGTTGATGCCATTCACCCAGGACCAGATGGGTGACAGGATGCATCTGTCCCATCATTTTAGCTTGAATTAGGAATGCATATGACTACAGCATTTTGGTTCAAACTGTGAGCTGTTTTCATGGTGTGCAAACCAGAGACCCGTTCAGATGAGATGAAAGCTGGAAGATACACATTTAATGCACTCCAGGCACTATGTCCATGGGAACCAGACAAAAGCTAGTTCAGGAAAAGCTCTTCCACAGTGCACATAAAGGGAAGGTGGCAGATCCTCAGCACTGACTTTCGTTCTACACATCCACTCTAACTTTGCTGCCTTGTGTGCTAAAGTAAATCGTAGCAAAGCTTCATCATTTGAGAAGCTAACTGCATATATTTCTTAGGTTATTTCTGTGCAGCATCTCCTACCTGCAGGCATCAGTTCTTTCCCTCATTCCTCTTAAAGAATAGCATTACAAAACTCCCCCATTAGGCTGGAGACAAGAAACTGAGGACACAGGTACAGACTGTTCCCACGGTACATCACAGCTTTACTGCAGTGATGGGCCCAACAAACAAGAAATAAAAAATCCATTTGGGATTTTACCTTGCTCCCACAGGGTAGAATATGCTAGTCTTGCTGCTGTCAACCAGGAGAGCAAACACGTCTCTTGCAAAGATGCCACAGATTCGATTCCAGGACTCCTCACAATGCAAATCAGACCCAATTCCACTTAACCCAGGGAGTTTTGACTATAAAGGGAGTGGAAATGAGAGGAGCATAGGTCCCCAGGATCAGGATCTAATTAGGATTGCCACCACTTCCCTAGTTTCAGCAAGGGGCCATCTACTGCCCGATAATTGAAGCTGTAACAATTTCAGTGATCCAGGCCAGGAGGCTGGTGGAAGGAGAGCACACAGAGCAGCAACTGAGTGATTTCCCTGACACCATACTTTGAGAAGATTTAGGTAGCATTTGTGACCCTCTTTTCCTTCAGCCATCGCTATGGCTGAGTGAACAGCTGAGGTTCACTCACCACACAGAGCTGAAGGCTGCAAATTGTCTTCTTTGGATGTAAAAGGGGAAGTTGAATCATAACACAACACAGTTCTCATCCTGCTCCTGCCTATGAGATCTTCATCTTCCTATAAGTAGCAAGTACCTTTGGGCTTGGGCTACTTTTGATCAAGCTGTGGGAGATGGGCCTGAGCAAGGAGAGAAGCAGCAATTGCTGTCCACAGAGGGAAGAGCCTCAGTGGGTTTTCACCAAAATCACAGTTCTGCAGACTGGAGTTAGCAACAGTGGGAGGATAACAGTGTTTGGAGCAGTTTTCTTCAGAAAACAGCTTCTTCCCTGCACGTACACATCTCTGTATGTACCTTTTCCCTGGTGTGTGTATGTACATGTACATGTGCTCAGATTATGAAGATGCTGTGGGACAGAGATCTCTCTTCTCTCTCCAGAAAATCACAGCAAGTATCAGCTTCATAAGGCAGAACCACATGACATCGATTTTCCCACACCCTCAGTTTTCTTCTGTCCTTCAAGTGCAACATACTAATCAACAGCCATTAACAAAACCCCCAGTACAGCATTTTAGTCCTTTTCTACACAAGGAAAACTAACATTTCCTAGTATGTCCATTGTGTTTTGGGCTTCCTCACTGCATGGAAAATACGTAACAAAACAAGTGCACTAAAACCAGTATAAATATTGGTTCGTGGTGCTTCGTGGTACTTCAGAGGTATTGTTTCAGGGTGCAGGTGTCCACACTATCACTTCACCACTACAGATGGCAGTAAATGCCCTTCATCTCCACACTCCTGCCTGAGAGGCACAATCTCAGCAGTACCCTTATTTTCTCTTCTCCAAATCACAAACCCAGTTACACATTATCCTCCCTGGAAGGATCTCTAAGGACATTAGCAATATTGACAACTTAAGGCCCTGGGCACCTCCAGGCAAGAGCATTATTTCTACTTTTTCAAGGACAAAACACCTCAATAATCTCATGTGCCTGGGACAGGAACCAGGAACCTACAGAAGGGCAGAGAAAAGAACTTGAACCTCCAGGCAGCCAAGTTGTTCACAGGTATCCTTGTACTTGGGCTGGTGCAAACAAGGATTTCACGTAATGAGCTCAACCAGCCACCAGACAGCTGACCTGTCCAAAGGCTGCTCATGCCATCAGTGGAGCCACGAAACCATTACACCTGAACAGCCTGTTCCCATAACTGACCATGCTGAGCAATAATTTCACCTCAAAGAAATATATGGGGAATGAGTTTCACTTATTTCCTTCCTTGAGGCTTCCCCCATGGAAAGGGCTTGGGGAAGAGCTGTCAATGACACTGCTACAGCTGGTAGGTGGTCTGTGGGATGGGGACCACAGGAGAGGCTGAGTAGCCAGGAAAGGACAAGGAACATCAAAAGCAAATTTCACTCAGAGCAATCCAGGGGCCTTCCTATAACACCAAGCATACAGACAGGTCTTCCCCCATTCTGTGATTGAGTTAGCAGTATCCTCACATCTGTTTGCAGTAAATATTTCAATGTGACTATGGGGAGGAAGGAAAAAGCCCACCACCCAACCTTACATGAGTTTAATACAACTATTTCCAAGCATATGCTCATAAAATACTATTTGGGGAAGATTAATTGAAGTGCTGATGAAAATATAGTGTTTATTTGCGATGCCAAGAAGGTTAGTCAGAGCATCCAAACTTGAAGTGATTCCCTTTTGTTCCTCGGCTGACGGTGTGTCTGGCTGAACAGGAGCAGGTTCTCCACCCTCCCTTCTCCTCCCCGCTTAGGAAAAAATGGCAAAAATTGACCATTAGCTGGGGATTAGCTCATACATTAAATAATGTTGTAAAATATTTTTATGGCGCTACTTCTAGTGGTTTTAAAGATCACTATTCAGGACATCTAAAGCTCAGCGTAAAAGATATATATGCACCTTTTTTGTGTGAAACGGGAGTGTTACCTTTAAATGCTACAGATTACAACTGATTGCAAAAGGCAAAGCACTGACATTTACAGTGAAATTTTCTTCTCTACTAAATACAAAATTTCATAAGTATAATCACCTCATAATAATTACCTAATCCTTATTATTTTGTTTTTAGAGTATTTATTTAGGCTTGAGTTACTAAAATTTCAAATAGTACGGGGCCTGCTGTCATGGCTCTTTATCCAAATGACTCGTAGTCTCTTGTAAACAGTTCTGTGATCTGATTTCCATTGGGACAGGAGTGTAAAAGGCCAGGGATTTGTGATGGATTTACACATATACTGTTTCAGTTAAGTTACCAAGGTCGACTTAACAGCCCTTTTCCTCAGTCTTAAATACATTTGCCACCCAGCCTCTTTATACCACGTTCAAGGAAAGCGGTGATATGATTGCAAAGGGTGCTTGAACTTCCCTAGAAACTCCAATTTACATTCTTTCAACCAGCAGTGGGATTTTTAAATTTATTTATTATTTTTTATTTAAACGAGCTTTGTGGAGTTGCTGGAAACCCAATTCTTGCTACTATGCACATGGGTGAGGCACAGATTTCTTTGAGTCTTGAAAAGGTCATTCAAGCTTCGGAAAACAACAGAGAATAACACTCGCAACTCAATTGTATCGCAGATATTAACCTAGCCTAGTTCTCTGAAGTCCAAGTCAGGAAAAACATGTCAGATTACTGACCCCCACGATAATAGATCTTTTTTTTTCCTAAAGCAAATCTCATCCAGACTAAATACCAAACAAACAAACATTAACACCCTTTGATGGCTTTGCTGCCTTCTCAGGAAAGTTCAAATAGTTTGACTTGTGGCGGTTGTGCAGAAATGCACTGATAATAAAGGTAAACGCAAGTCGTGGTTAATTCTCAGGTCTGAATGACTGGTCTGATTGTCTCATTCATTTGGCAAACAGTTTCTTTTCAGAATGTTATTGCAGCCACAGACATAATTTCTCTAACACTGCAGAAAGAATCAGATTAGAATATGATACAGAAGGAGCACTTACCTTGGGCTGATTAATATGCTTAAGCTGTTACCATGCCACCATGCTTAAAAGCATAAAGATACGCTTTTCTACACTAGTCTATATATATCGATACCTCCCGTGTGCCAGGAAAACCTCTTTGATTAGTCACACTAAACCATTGCTTAAGTGGTATGAATTTCTCAGGCCTGCACTTTCCATAATCAAGTAATAAATTCTGGGACTGATCATAAGCCATGCTGTCTCTTGTAGGTGACATGCAAGGAGATTCATCTAGAGTTTCTTTAACCAGAGGAAAACTAAGACATCTAAAGTAATTAAAAATGTATTCTATAACTCATAGCAAAATTCATTTCAGAGGTCACAAACACAGACTGAAAGCTATACACCGCTTCATGGACAGGACCTGACTCTCTGGTTTGGGAGGGATTTTTGTTTTACCATGAACTCCTGTTCAGTCCCAGTTGGACCAGCCTCTGAAAGAAACCCAAAACGTTCAGCAGGCAAAACCAAAGTGCTATTGAAATGAAGATAGTTGGGGTTTTATTCTTTGTCTTTCACAGACTGACAGCAACTTCTTGAGGAGGTGCGTACATGCTGATCTTTAATCCAGAAGTTTTCCTCTACTTGTGTGCCATTCCTTGGAGATGTAACAATTAGCTTTGAGCAAGCGGGACATCCGAGCCAGGCTTTTGAACTTGAATATATGAAATATATGAAACCCTAAGACCTACAGAGTATTCTTCACTCTGCTTCCCTAAATGACAACATTCTTTAAAACTGTGCATGAAATTGAATCTAATTCTTTTGTACTCATGTTACCATACGCTTGGCTTAAACATTGTGTTTTTAAGCCAAAATGCAAAGTTAATCTATCATAATGCCCCTCCAGGTGAGATTTATTATAGATCACTTTCTAAAACCCGCGTGTTCTATGTGCATGTGCATACCATATTCATCGTATTATTATCCAGTTGAAAAATTCCCAGTGTGTGCAACGCCTCAGATATAATAGCAGGCATGCCAACAGAATATGACACTTATGCTAATCTGCACCCCGCTGTGGAAAAACATACACAAGGATTCCATTACCACATTCATTAGGCTGCAGTGCACTTCATCTTGAATAGGGATTATGAACTATAATAGAGTGAAAACAGTTGATTGAATCTATTTAGCCAAATCTCTATGACATTAGCCAAATATTTCGGTGCGAGGAAGAGGAGGAGTTGAACCTTCTCCTGGTGGGACGTGCTGCCTTTGCCCCATCTCTCCCCAGTACTTTGGTTTGGATGGGGAGTTCTGAGAAAGCCAAGGTCATGATGGCATTTTGTGCTAAGACAGTGTTTTAAATATTCAAAGTGCTGCCCAAGAATTAGTCAAGAGCAACGTGACACAGATGCTGTTGGGACTGGTGGGGAGTTTCCAGACACATGCACTATTTCTTGTTTTGCCCAGGCTCTTCTAAACATGTTAACAAACTCTTCATGCACCTGTTACATGTTTTTTTGGCACTGATGGAGATCTCCAAGCTGACCATACGTGCAGCAAAACCTGCCAGTGATGACATTATGCCGCTGAAATAGTAATCACATTCAGATGAAAAAAGATGTTGTCCAGTTCTGTGTTCAAGTTTCCCAAGTATGCTTTGAGTGTATATTCAATTTTTGGTTCTACACAATGCAGTTGCTGCCTGACAGCTTGCCTTTCTTGGCAGAAAATTCAACTCCAACTATTTAAAATATTGTCAGAAATAATAAAGACCGGAATACAAGTTACCACTCAAGAAATGTTTTGGAATTTAGTTGTGCCCAGGAAAAAAGGAAAAAAGATGGAATGAAGCCTTCCCCATGTCTAGAGTCAAAAAGAGATAATAAAAACCTTCTGTGGTTCATATTTAGTAATTTATGGGACTCTCTTGTTTATATACATCCCTTTAATGTAGCAGCTAAACAGGAAGTTCCTGTTAGCAGCAGCATAATGTAACTGAAAGGCAAATGGCTGAAACTCATGATAGAAACTCTGCTGCGCTCTTTTCTTTCAGTTAAAAAGCAAAGGAAAAGAAAAATAATAGAAAAACATGGAAAGCATCATTGAGCAACCAAATATATTTAGCATGTCTGAACTTTGTTTTCCTTCCATGCATCTGACCCGCATTGCACGGTACTTACTCAGGAGCATTTGCTGAGCTCAGTTATCCCCCAGGTGATTCCCGCTCCTGCTGCACTGTCAGCTCTTTTTCCATTCAGGTTTTGGCAAAGCTGGTGGCAGCTCCAGCCGGGACAGACAAATCTAGCATCAGCCAACACCAGTCTGAAGAGGGGACATCTCTCTGCTGCCTGCCAACCTCACAAGGAGAAGCTGGCATGGGACAGCCAGCTCTTCCCTCCTAAAAACACAGGGATGGGGAACTGGGGGGATAAAGAGCTCTTGCAGGTGCTCATCTTTGCACATTCTCCTGACTGATGGTGGTGAAGAAGCCAAGAAAGAATAGAGGTAAAATTATGAGTATAACCCAAGCAATAGCTGGAGTTGATGAGGATTTGGTTGCAGAACTCATGCAAAGAGAAAGGTGACAGAGATTTGATGGGCCTTGGCAGTGGGAAAGCTTGGAGAGACCAAACTAGTGTGTAGTGTGTTGTGGGATGAAATGCTGAACCAATTTGGAGTTTGGCAAGAAAGAATGAGTTTCTGGGCAAAAAGCAGTTTCTACAAGGGTGAGACATCCACCATCATGTTAATCAACGTGAGTGGGAGATGAGGCAACTAACACAGAGGCTGTGGGGATTCAGGACTAAAACCATGTATCATGGCAGGGCTTACTGCTGGTGTTATTACACTTCTGTTTTTTCATAAAATATCTCATGTATGGAATTTCAGAGCTGGTAGAGTTAGCAACACCACCAGTGGAAATGGCAGCAAGGTCCAGTCAGATCCATAAATCCCACTGGATTCTGGATTTGGCATTAACCTCTGCAGGTGAAATCTGTTTTGCTGGCATTACTTATGCAATTTTCAAACTCTTGCCCAAAAATAACTTGGAGTCTGTACTCACATCTTATCTCAGGAAGATGCTGACTGCTATCTAAAAGAGTGATTTCAGTAGAAACTAAGGTCAGCATTTTGTGGCATCAGGTCTTTTGGGAAAAGGCTTGGTCTTCATGGAAGAAGTTTTATTACTACCTTCATAGGCAACAGCAATGTGGCCTGTATAAAATATCCACAGGCAGAACAATCACTCTATAAACTCCTGAAGGAAATGTGACACCCAGGAACAGCAAGAGGAAAATAGAAATTTCACTAAATTTATAAACCACTTTATTTACTAGAGAGAAGGAACATGCCTAGGGGATGACTTTTTTTTCTTCTTCAGTTGAGGTCCAGCTTCTATTTTTTCAACTTTGAAAGGTAAGTGGGAGCATCAAACAGGTTGAACGAGGCACTGTTTTCTTGCTACAGGAACATGGCCCTTTGCACCGAGATTGTAATACAATCCATCCTCTCTGGGACTGCAAATGCTGCAGTGCAAAACTGTGTTTGAAAACCTCTTTTATCATTCATCGTCTCCAGACTGAAATCATTTTTGACAACCTCTGCAGAAAACAAGCAGCTTTCTGGCTACTGGCGAGCCGATTAAAGGGAGGAAACACATGTTCACTGTCAGACAGAGCCCCTGGAGAAAGCATTGACAACCTTTTAACCTCCTTTCCCAGTGAAAGTGCCCAAATGTTTCTCTGGAACAAAACCCCAGCATTGTTTTAAGCATCTTTTCATTTAATGCACTATATTTTTCAAGATATGTTAAGAGTCAGAGGAATTCCATTTTAACGTGGAGGTTTCACAACCAGTTCAATTCCCATGCAAATGGTCATATAAACAACTACTAAGGGGAAGATCTTTTTATGAACATTTTTCTTCTCTTTCTTCTTATTTTTTATTTTCCTTTTTTATTTTCTTTTTTTTTCTTCCCCCTTTTTTTCAGTGTCTGACCACAGTTTAAATACCAACACATTGAAAAGTTCACTAACCTCTACAGTGACTTCTCAAAACAAGCCAAAAAGCCGCAGGAGTGAAATTTTCTGAGCAGTAGGAAGGCTGACTAGCAGACGTTATTAGCACTTTGAGCATTCAAATCTGGCCATGGAAACTTTTGTGCGTTACAAGATGCTGAGGCAGGAAGCACCACACATTACTGATGTATTTGTTATCAAGGGAACTAGTTTCCACTGTATTTAATCATCAGCAACGGGGGAAAATAAATTTTCTTCTGAGAAGTAAAATGAGAATTTTTATTATTGTTTCTTTTCTCTTTTTCTTTGTTTCTTTCTGTCTTTCAACCTTCCTTAAAAGAAAGTGCTTTCAGAGCAATTGGTCTGGCTTGCTTTGTAGTTATAAACGTCCACTCAGAGGTTGTTTAACATTTAACCTTGCTATTTTTACCTTAATATCAGCAGCTGGAATAGTTCTGTCTGTTTTGATAAAATGAGACTTTTTTCCATGTTGCATATTTGCTTTTACAGCTGAAAGGAACTGTTCCAGCTGAAGTAGGTAACTATAAAACTGCAGTGGTCTAAGCCGCCTGGGAGAGGAGTAGATTATTTGATTAAATGTTCCTGTAAGTAACTGCACAAGGCACTGACCAATAATACACTATATTTGCTAATGAAAGATAAAAGTCTGCGAGCTCTGCAGGTACAAAGTCCCACAGGGATTTGCTATTCCTTCTCCAAAGACCTTGTTCCAGCCATGCTCAATAGCTCTGCTACCATTTAATTTGTCTCGGTTTTCACACGGATTACGACTTGGCTAATGATAGTTGTGGTGAGGAAAAAATTTCAGAGCTGGAGGTTGGCTTCTCCAATGTTTCTCCAAAAGGACTTACTCCTTTTTGGCTTCTTTAATTTCTCTTTTCTTTCGTCAAAAATAGCCTCGCTCCACCAACAGAGTTCAAAACGTAGCTGCTGATGTTTAGATGGCAGCTTCACATGCTTTTTTGGGCACAGCAGCTGTTAGTGTGCTACTCAGGTTTTTGCGTTGCTCTTCATCACACAGGCAGTGCTTTAAGTTGACTCGCTGGGACAAGTGGCACAGAAGATGTCCTGTCTGGGTCCCCACTTGGCTGAACCTAGTTAGGTAACTGGAGAAGGAGGATGTGAACCTTGCTCTACAGCAGTGTTTTGCACAAGACTGGAAGTCGGTGGGCCTTGTGCTTCTGAGTCATTTAAATGCCTTTGGAAAAAGGCCACCCACGGAGGGAAGGTATGCTTCAGCTGAGCACCTTGAATCAAACAATCACTGCTTTCTTCTGACCCGCTCCTGTCCTACCCTGGCAAACATTCCTATTTAATGCATCTCCCACAGTTACAGGAAGCAATCTCATTCTTATTTTAAGACAGACACCAGCTTTAAAGGAGGAAATTTCCCTGAGAACGGAGTTATAAAAGCAAAAGAAGCAATTCCTCAATGTTTCTCCTTTCCAGGAGATGCCCCTTGCACAACTTTGACTGTCCTCCCATATCCAAGAGTTTCACAGCAGGACCTGATCATTAGACGAGTCACATTTTTCACCTTCTTCTCAGATCCAAAAGGGGGCCCTCCCCTTGTTTGAACTGGAGAATAAGAAAATCAGCTCCCTCCCGTCCACAAACTTGTGAAATCCTTCAGAACAGAAGCCAGGAGCATTTGCCAAGAAATAGCTCTGAGAAAACTTGGTCAAAAATACAACACAACAACAAATAGTAATAGCCCTTAAAATTTTTAGCTGAAGATCATAACATGCTTCTTAAAAGAGGTAAATATCGTCATGCCAATTTTGTAAGTGGGAAAGCAGGGACGGAGAGCTGAAGAATAGCCTGAAGACAGCCAGTTGGTGGCAGGGCTGGAAATGGATCCCAGACCCTCCTCGTCTCTGTCCCACGCTCCACACCTCCCATAACACACTGCTTGCACGCAACAGCCCCATGCAATTTAACTTTGGAAGAAACACGACTTTATCCAGGCTGAACTGTTTATCACAGGCTATGAAATGCCATGGATGAAGTTACCCTTGTAGTAAACTCTGCTAATTGTGTTCAGCCAAAATCACATGCACGGCTACAGATAAATGTAGAAAAAACAGAGTTTACCCACTGCTAATTTAAGCATATATGGCTGACCCTTTTCTATGCAAAAAAACCCAAGCAGGTGAGTTTATTATTCACTCAGGCGGATCCTTTTATTTGCCCACTGTTCAAAGCTTATTTTCTAGAAAACAGCCTTCTGTCTTGATTTGAAGAAGCAAAAAAGCCTACCCCTCACACTGGCAGCTTGCTTGAGCAGTTATTCCAGGAGTGCTTACGTTTCCAATTTACATTTGTCTTATTTCAGCTTCCTGACATCGGTTTTGTTTTGTATCATTTATCCACCAAATCAAACAATTTTGTATTGCTTGGTACTTACTTCCCCTGAGAGCTTCTTCAGGTTAAGCCACCTCTCAATCTTCCTTTCTGCAAAGTTGAGCAGAGGAAGGTCTTTATCACTTTCAGGGTTTCCTACAGCTACATACTGGACTCTACACATGAACATTCTTCTCAAAGGTAGGAACCCAAACTGCGTGTTCTGTTGTGAGTCTCAGCAATGCAAAGTACCAGTAAAAGCACCTTCTGTGTTTCATTTCCATTTATACATCCAAGGATAGTGGCAGTGATTGCTGCTACGCCGGGGCTTTGCCTGACTGTTATAACCTCTGAATGCTTTTTTTTTTTGAGTCTAAAAACTCCCCAAGGCAGCTCCGTTCTTTTGGCATCGAAATAACATTTGCAAACATCTTCTAATTGGTGTAGGCTAGCCAGAGACTGAGCCCACTTTAAATTATTTCTCCTCCTCGTCATTATTTACTGGTGTAAATATAGAAATAATTCATTGTTATTACCTCATCATTATTTACCAACATAAGTGTATAAATAATTCAGTGATATTCATATCATTATGTATAATACCATGAATTATAGGAATAAAAAAAATCACAGTGGTTACCATTAAAAAGTCAACATTAATCAACGTTTGCCTCAAAGTTCTGCAGGAGATAGCATAGTCTGCTCTGCCCTCAGAATAGGAAATATGTGTGGTACCTCAGATACCACAGTATGGTTAACAGTTGGCAGATGTTGCTTCTAAAATGGTAACTGCTGCAACTAGAAATTTAATTGGAAAACGCATTGTATCATGTTTGTTTAGAAAAACGGAAAGCCACAGTTATTTAGCACTCACCTAAACCATCAACCACAATGTCTTCAAACAAATCAGTCCAGAGAGACTGCTCAAAGTGTGACCAAATACTTCTGAAAACCTTCCACAGAGCTGATTGAAATACTTCTGTCAAAACCTTCTGTTTAGATGATAAATTTCTGGGGAGGGAGCAGACCAGCTTTCTTTCGTTGTTAGGCTTTTTATTTCAAAGGCAGAGCTATTAGAAAATGAGAAAAAGCCAGGAATAACTTCTAATTTCTATTTTTTTTTTTTGTAGAGATTAATCATTTCGCAAATAGCTGTCATATTTTGTCCCAAAGCATTTAGGCTGCTATTTTATTACTATGATTCTAGACAGCAAGGTAAAACATTCCATTTCTTCATTGTCCAGTATTTGACTAAGCTTGCTTATCTTGTGTGAGAGATCAAGCCACTGTCCCACAGGCTGCTCTAAATTCAAGTCTAGCGCCTTGGTGATAGGAAGCAATACTAAACATCAGTGACTAATTTTTCACTTTCTAAAAGAAGCATTTCCACCAGTTGTTATGGTCAGACCACTCTGTCTCCCCTCAGGTTCTTGTGGAGCATCTTTCAAACTCCAGCTGCATTGGAGGTAGCTTGTATTTGGCACAAGACTCTGGTCATTTCTGACAAAATTGTACTATCCTAAATCCATCACTATGGATCTTACTGCTATCACACCAGAAACTCAGGCTTACATACACACACGCGTATATACCAGCTCTTGAGCAGAAGAGGTGAAAGACCAAATGTCACAGAAACACTGATAGTTAATGGATGATCAAAACCTTATCAAATTCTCAACCTTTTTCTCTTCCAAGCCATATTTTGATTTTAAATTCAAATTCTGTCAACAAGAAAAATCACCTTCCAAATGAATAGGTCATATATGGCATATATGAAGTCAGAGAAATATAAGTTATGCTTCCTTAAATATTGCAGGGTTTACCAAATCACTGTAACTCATTTTACTGTCAATTTATAGTAAGAACAGTAAGAGCTTAAACCCGCAGTACCACAAGATGACTTTGATTGAAAAGGAAAGAGCTGTTAAAATTTTTCAGCAGGAAATTAGCTAGGGATGCTTAGACTGTAGATTTTAGTTCCTGTTAAGAGGGGAGGAAAAAAGAAATAAATCAGTATCCATCATTTCTTACTGGAAAAAAACAAACCATCAGATGCTGTCAACGGATAGAGATGTTTCCACCAAGAGTGAAGACAAGTAGTAAATTAAGAAACAATTGAAAAAAGTGGTTTCACAAGATGTAGAAATGCCTAAGACACTTTTCTACCAAGTTCTAGCATAAGAATAAACACTAGGAAAAAAACCCCTTACATTAAACTAATAGAATACTCTATTCCCCAGGATGAAGAAGAGGCATTATCCTTCTGCTCAACTTTTCCTCTCCCCCAGTTCATCCCTGCTTTTCTCAACACAGAGTATATGTGCATACTAGCTCCCTTACGACTCTCAAGGTTGATGTCACATCATTCTTGCTATGATAGACTACCCTTAGTCTGCAGGGACCACAACCCAAAGAGACCAGGTGATGAGGAACTCTTTCTCTTCATGAAGGCTTTCTAAACTGATGAGAGATTACAAAACCGTTCATCAATATTCCATACAGATCTAGCCAAAATGACCACTTTCCGTCTGAAACGAAAAGCGCTGCAGCAAAAAACATTCAGTGTTTTTGTCACTTGAAAATTTTTGTATGGTCAGGCAATGGGTATTGAAAACAGTAATTATCATGTCCTTTGATGATCTTCATCATAGAAGATGCAAGAGTTCCACATGGCACACTATTATTTATCAGATGCATCAACTCTGTTTCCATAGGCAAATCTGACACAGTTATTTAGAGAGACAGCTTTTAGATATAAACAGCACAGCTCGAGGCAGGAATGACCTAACATACTGAGGGTTTGATTCAAAACACAAGCAGTGGCATTTATTTAACTGCGTTGGGATCAAGCCCTTTGAAACGGCACGCGTTTATGTGTTTTTGTATATACTTCATGCAATGTAATCCCCGTGTTCATTTGTTTGAAACACTAAATCCAAAGTCAGGAAAGAAAAAGCATCCTATTGAGATGGACACTTTGGGATTTTCATGGTCTTCATGGAGATATCAAGCCACCTTGCAATTTTTCTTTGCATATAAATGAATATAAGGGAGTTGTTCAACACCTAAAAATCCAGACTTAATTACTTTCACCCCAAAAGTTTCTCACAGCCTATACATACAGCTTACTTGTTCCTCCCTAACTTAAAACTTGCAGAACAAGATAGAGAAGGCTCTTACCAAGCCTCAATACCAGTCACTTCTCCCACACCCCAGTAAAACATGTTTTTTTAAACATAAAGTTTCATACAAATATGCATCGTAAAAGAAACCAAGCACTGATTGAAGTTTGTCTGAAAAAACTAGCTATCAAAAGTCTCAATAATAATAACAAGTATTTCTTTCTTTTGCTGTATTTCAGCTGGGTTACACTGACCTACTTAGGAAAACAGGAAAGAAATAAGAAAATGTATCAAAAGCCATCTTAAAGCTCAGAGAAATCCCAACAGTTAACACCTTCCTGTGTTTACACAGATCCACGCTTCCTGGCTTTCACTGTCTTTTTTCTCTTGGATGTCCATACAACACATACCCCAACAGTGCCTAATTCACAAGCAAGCAAAGTCTTGGGTTCTACTGCCCAGTCTGACTGGGCGCATGAAGCACCAAAACCCACATGGGAAAGCCTGTTTGTGAGATTTCCAGAACTGTGCTGTGGGCACTAGAAATTCAGAGAGTTGGAAGAAGCCCCAGAAATTAAACTACCAAATTACTGGAGGTTCACCTCTCAGTAAATAAAAGCCCAACACACAACTTCATCATTAAACCTCAGAGTATGTTCTTCTGCGTCTTGCCTCAAATTCAATATATGCAGTAACTCATGGGTCATTAAAATGGAAAGGCCCCCTTTTGGTTTCAAGGGCAACTGGATCTGATTATATGTGCTGCTGTACCTTGGCACAATGGGATGAGTGAAATACTGACGGCCCCGAGTCTGAATTCGTTTTCTTGCAGCACGAGCCTTACCTGAAATGCAGTACTTCATGTGTTAATAATGTATTTGTTACAGCTGTCTTGTGGAATGCTTAATTAAAGTGGTATTTTGTTTCAGTTGAATAATCTCTGACTGTTTTATTGTCATTTGACATTAAATTGCAATTTGCCATGCCACATACATTTCTGCACACGTTGTCAATATGATCATAAAGGTGATGTTATTGACCAAGAACATAATACTTACTGAGCGCCTTGAGAAAACACTTGATTTTTAAAGTTCTACTTTCTCTTTTTCTTGTTGTTGCTAAACCTCAATTGCTTTGGTTTCTTTAAAGCTCTTTGCTGCCCAATAACTCCAAGTGCTAACAGAATTTAATATTCAGTTGTCATGCACGTCTCAGCACTTCCCGCAGCACTCTGTGAACTGTATTCAAACTCAGGTCAGCTTTTCCCTTGCATACAGATATATATGTGTCTATGTATAATATATGAAGAAAATAAAGGAAAAGAAAAATATACCATGGCTCAGGTCACCACTTGTGTGCAGGACATCAGAGGCGGTGCTGCTCCTCTCCATACCTTCTCTGCTCCTTCTACAAGAGCCAGCAGAGGGAGAGCCTGGGACAGGGGTACCTACCACCATTGTACCCCGCTCTCCTCTCAGGTCTCACATATTGAATTTAGGCTCCCTCCTTCAGGCTACATGAATCATTTCTGCCATGAACTTGTGACCCTGGCTCCGTAATGCAGCGCACTGCTCTACCAGGACCATACGGCAGATAACGCGCAGCTACTTTGGTCTGTAGGAGACCCGACGTTCAGAAAGCTGCACTGAATTATCACAACACAGTGCATATCGCAGTGGAGTTCAGTGTGCACTGGGAATAAAACGCTTGGGTAGTATTTCCTAAATTTGGAGGAAAAAGCTAAATCCCATGCCCTCTCCTATTTCACTCTGATTGAAGAGGTAAATAAAATAAAATAGGCTTACATGAAAATGTTGTCTGTATTAGTGCCATGTTATTTCTGCTTTACCAGCAAGCTGAAAAAAGTTGTTGTATATTTTCTTTGTATTTCCTGCCTTGGTCTTGGATATCTGGAATTAAGTTGGGGTGTTTTCTTTAACCACAGTTTCAGAGTACTATGCTCAGTTTAGGTTAAGTTCAATTTCAGCTATATTTCTCCAAGTTTACCCATCTTAAATACAATACTGCAGTTCCTGCAACAGGCTGAAAAAATCTTACTAATGCAGACCTAGTAGGTTACTGTTGCCCAATTGTAAACCCAACCACAATGGCAAATAAGAACATCCCAACAATGTACAGGAAAACAGACCTGACTATGATGCTGCTTATATCAGTTACAGTAAAGTCATCATTAATTAATCTTTTAATGGTTCAGTCGATTAAATACGGAGCTATTATTGTCTTGTAATTATGTGTATCAGTGGAATAAATACTCAAGTTCAATTAGGGATGTATCTTTTACTGCAAAGTTGCTGCATTGCCACAAGTGACTAATAACGAATATACATTTTTTTTTGACAATGGCAAAATAACTATTCTCATCCAAGTGGCTGGCATGTGTAATTTGATGAGTTCACTTAAATAGTTCGACTCTGGACCAGGAAAGCAAATTATACTCACTCAAACAGTTTGACTGTGGATCAAAAAAGTAAATTATATAAGTGGATACTGCAAGGCAGAAACATGTGGACACAGCTGTAGTGTCATGTGTCACAGCTCTGCTCCGTGCCAGCTGGCATCGGCACAAAGGCAGGCCAAGCCAAACAATTCCTGTTATTCATAACAGCAAATGTGCATTCAAAACACACAGTGCAGGCTTTATAAAATAACTTGGTATTCAAACGGATCCACACTGTGGAATTGTTTTTTAATCACACATCGCTGTGCGCCAGGCCGATATGCCAAATTGTCCTAGTGGTCCAGAAGTTCTTGTCTTTACCCAAAGCAGTGTAAATGCAGGTCTTGGCCCGCACATCTATGGGCTATTTGTGCTCGGGGTTCGCAGCCTTCCTTGTGCGCTCAGTAAATAGATGTGCACCCTCAGCGCATTAAATATTCAACCTTTCAATTAACAAGGGTGCACAACATGCACATTTATGCCTATATTATAATCAGAACTTCCCTAGCATAGAAAATCACACCATTAAGAAGTCTAGTTAGCGAGAAAGCAAGCAGTTAGGTTAGTTTCACAAACTCCTTCTAGCCTACATTTATATTTAGAACCTAAATATGAAATGCCAGAGGTATTCACTGTACTCCTCTATAAGGGACCTCTTCCAAGTATGCAAATAGGCTCAGCGTATCTAACCTCAATAGGGACTTCATGAAATATGCCCCTACTGATGGAAAAGCAAAAAAGGAAGGGGGAGTTCAATTCAGCTCTTTTCACTGCTATTGAGACAACTCTCACTTGAAAAGTCTTCCCTGCCTCCCCCAGACACTTTCTCCTTCCCAGTGATCCAAATGAATCTTTTCCTATTGCAGGATCCAGCTTTACTTTAGCGTATCTGATGTTTTGTTGCACCAAGTGAATGAAAGCTGACCACAGGTTATGTCTGAAGTCATGCAGAAATGGGAATTTTTAATAACATAAAGCCCAGCTCCTCAGAAGGTATATGTCAACATTGCCACTCTTGAAGTCCCTGGCAACCCGCTAACATACACCAGGTAACAACCTGAGAAGAATCTGAGAGTTTAAATATAGCCAAACTTAAAATAATATTGCTTCGCTTCCAAATTTCCCTTCCTTTAAGGAAAAAAAAAGACCTTGACCCCATGTTCTCCTGCAGGCAAACCCCTTGGTTCTTCTAGGAGACTCATTGAGTGCTTCATCTCGGTGCCAGAAAACAGCGGGTGGAGGCTGGGAGCAAGCCTTTCCCTTCGAAGAAGCCAGCGTAGCTGCACTCCAAGGAAAGGGAATTTTTGGATCCCTGACCACAGTGCTACACAGCCTTCTGCTGATTATGGCTTACTGCTGGCTGCAGGAGCTTTTGTGCGTGTATGCTCAAGGACACCTCTCCAAGTCTGATTAGTTTGGCTACAAAAGGGATCATGAACCTTCCAAGTAAACAAAACAGATGTAAAAGACTCAGCAGTAACACCCCCTTTTTTTTGACTTCTCCACCCTTTAGCTCCTTGTCATAGATAACTGGGGACAACTTCTGCTGGGCTCAGTTGAACTCCATCTGTGGAGGTCTACAGGACTCCTCCACTCTCCACCTTCATGAGGATCTGGTCCCTTGGCTTTTTCAAAACCAGGCCTTTAACAGCTCCAAGAGCAAGAGACACCTTTTCCTAGGAAACATAAGTAACTTGTGTATAGAAGTGATCGAGAGGAATGACAGAGGTTCTATCCCCTTGTTTACAGTAGCTACTCTTTAATGTCTGATGCCTAAGATTTGACAAGTAGTGTTCCAGTTTTTCCCCCTTTGGAAACAGAGACAAAGAAAATTACACTAATACATTTTTTATGTGCATCCTTCCATAGCCTGTGTTCTTGAAAAGTAGCCTTTTTTCCATCTTCAGAGTGTAACTGCTATACGGGTTAATAGATACCAGAAATCTCCTATTAAGCAACGTGGTTTAAATAGGCACATCATTAACATGGATTACTTAGGCCATGTCTCCTACCAAACGAGTGGTCTGCAGCCAGCTCCATGGAAGGGTCTGGGGGTCTGTACACAAGGTACTGAAACATCTAAACTTCGGTGTGAAATGCCTTGGGAAAAAACACCAGCTCATAGGCTTTAGCTGACCTTAATAGCAAAGCTCCTGCAAACATCCAGAGGACTATTCCACCCCAAGCTGCAACAGCAACAGGATGAACTCAAGTGGAAGGCTTTAAAAGGACTTTCGGACTTCAGTTTAACACTTGCCCAGCCAATACTTCCGCCAGCGTTACCACTGACTTCAGCAGGAAGCAAGAGAGGTAAGCATCCGCTCCTTTGGAAACTCTATTCCCATTTTGAGTATGCAAATCTTTTACAGGGTGCTTTGAAAAATGGATCTGAAATGTCTAATGAAAGATTAGACCAGACAGACAGACTGGGTACGTCTACCAGTCTGCAGGTGGTCCTGAAGCCTTTAATGGTGAGTGGCACAAGTTTGTATGGGTGTGCAGGCAAAGCTGCATGACCAGTTCTCCTTTTTTGTGGGAGGAGGGAAAGGACAGAGTACCAGCTGGGAGAGGTGATCAGCATAAAACAGAGATAATCCTCCTTTTTCCAATGTTACTGACTTTAGATATCAATAAAAGAAGGAGGGGTATTCATCTGCTGTTCTCTTTAAATATAGTTTTTTTCATAACATCTCTCAAATTTGCATTATGCTCAATAATGAAATTGAGTCCCATGTAAACCAACAGATGTTTTAGAAACAAGGGTTTGGGTTTTTTTTTCAGCTCACATGCAATTGCTCACAGATGTTACCTGCCATATCCAAGAGATTCTGTCAGACCTGCTGTTTTGTACATAAAGTTAGTGATGAGCAAGTTAAAAAGCAGGATGTAAAGCAGAGAACACATAGTTGCTATCATCTGATCTGTCAGAGCCACAAAAGTTGGGGCCATCGTCCCATGTAAGTAGACATTTCAAGCATATTACTGCACATCAAACCCTGGTTGAAATTCCTGCTGAGCCTGTTTATGACAGCATAATCCTCTCCAAAAACAGCCAATATAAAATGCTATTTTTTTTTATTTGGCTGTGATATGGTAATCTGATAGCAAAATCAGATTGACTGCACTGATAGCAATACGTACTTAACAGGAGAGGGGGCACACATAAAAAAAAGGTAATAAAATCTTGAAAATGCCCTGCTATTCCCTTTTCTCCATATTCAATTGTAATAGCTTTACTGAGCTGTGAAAAAAACATCTCTGGAATAAAGACATATTGTTACAGCCCCTGAACTGGCAAACAAATGATTGTACAGCGTCCTTAACGTGATGTGAAGTGATGGCAGGGCTGCAGCAACAATACTGAGCTAGATCTATGCTGTTACAAGGCTCATTCAGCATCATAGCCTATGGACCAGGCTGCACCAAGCCCGAGCCTACTGTCCTGCCTTGGTCACCAAAACCCTGTATGGATATCTCTCACGTCACAGGGTGTGTGTAACACTGAGAAAGGAGAGAGAAGAAGCTTTGATTCCTTCCCTCCACTAAAAGAAAGATGCATGGGGTATTTCCCCACTCTCCCATTGTCTATATGAACGACGATGTGAATGGACGTTGATGGTTTCCTCTGGGAGAGTGTAAATTTAAACTCAGATCAGCACCAGTCATGACACCAGCTACATGTCTCCTCTAAGAACAGAGGATATTTTATTTCTGATTAAAAAGAAGATAAAAAGTTGGAAGTTTTCTGATTATATCTTGTTGCTTATTTTCTGATTCTATCAATAACAGTCTATTCTTAAAATACTCCTGGATAAAACAGGCTCATCCAAGGTCTGCATTACACAGGTAAGGCAAAGCAGAAAGTCAAGTGAGGTACATTTTGTTGGCCTCAAATGGCTGCAAAGATACAAAGTGCCTGATTATGGCATCCCAAAGGATGTTGTATGCAGTTTGGATTTAGACCCTGTAGCTCTACATATTTAGGGGACTAAGCTAGGAAAGGCCTTAAGGAAGACAACTGTTTTTAATTGCATAATATTCTAGAGGCTTCTACAACTTCTTGGGGTTTTGGACTGGTTTCGGTGGAAAGGATGTGCAGCTAGCATGGAGCACTTCTGAGCAACACAGATGTGTCAGGCACAGGGATCCATCTGTGATGACCACAAAAGAAAGCAAGACAATCAAAGTATGTACCAGCTATGTTTGCTCATGTATTTCCTTTAATTCTGTGGCATCTGCCCTTACAATTACTTGCCTGGCTTTGAAGAAGCCCTCAGTAATAGCAGCAACAGTGATGGGACCTTCATCAGCCCCCCTTCTTAGGTGCTCTCCTACCAAGCAGCGTGACAGCTCCAACCAACTTGTGTCTAACTGACCAAATCTCCCTTCCCTTCTTGCAAATTCACCTTTCCCTCTGTCTAGCTCCCATAACTCCAGAGAGTTTAAGGAGTATCACCACAACATAAAAAAATCCTCAGTTAGTACAATTAACTTCACGCTTGCAGCCACGGTCTTGATATACTGAACCCTTTCTCCTGTTATACTTACTAGTTTTGATTGAAAACTGGAGGTGGTCTACAAGTCTATACTTGCTTCGGATCACACCAATTTGTCTACAGTGTTCTGCTAAGCAGTAATACAATACAAGATAAATCTAGTCTCTATCCCCATAAAGCTATCTCCTGTTGCAGTTTGTTCTGTTTCCCTTAGTTGCAAAATATTCTCTCTTCTGCTCAAAATTCTTCTAGGAGGAGGAGGCTGAGCTTTTTCTCATAACTCAAAATTGTGTTTTAATAAGACTTAAAAAATCCCTAAGAAACTGGCCAGCATTTTCTGCAGCAGCTAATGATTTAGGGTGTCCAAAGCTATACATGTGTTGATTTTAAAGAAGACTGATGCCCTGGCATTTTAGGAAAAAATTCCACCTGAAGCTGAGTACCTAAACCCATTAGCCAACGCTCAGCAGTGAGAACAGGGCTTGGTTTTGCAAAGACAGTCTCAGAAAAGCACTTGAGATTGAGGTGGAAGAGACATTGGTGAGAACCACTCAGTAAGTAACAAAGATTTCTACACGTTGAGTTTGGAACCAGGATAACCAAAGCTCTCAAACCCCCTCGTTGGCAGGTCTGATATGAATCTAACCCAACAGCTCCTACTGGTACAGACTTGGAGTCCCGCTGTGCTATCTGGGTTGGCTCACTCCCTACTGAAGCGGTGCAGGGTGGGCATCCCATCCAGGGCACTCCTTCCCCAGGAGTAACTCAAGGCCTGACAGCCAGTGAGGTCACCCCCAGTCTCGCCAAAGCCTGTATGCCATTACAATGAAGTAATAATGTATTTATAACACACCTAACCACTGATGGCTTCTATTCCTGGTGGGGCTTTTTTTTCCACCCCCCCTCTCCCTGCATTTGCACAGATGTTTTTTGAGAACCGGTCTCCAGAAAGAGCCCTGCAGAAAACAAGCTCTGTCTGTTGATTCTGGCTGGCTTCTATAACGATAGTTGTTAGCACGCAGGATTTATGTTTCAAATATCATTTTAATTTCTTGGGCTGCATTTTTAACCACAAAATGTTAATTCAATGGTGTACTATAAATGCTGCAGCTCCTTTATAAAAATGTAGGACAAGCTGTTTCTAAGGAAATATTCTGAGAGTCTGATTCATAGAAATACAACTCTCATATATTTTCCATGGAATTTGCTCTGAAATATGTGGAATACATTCTACGATAAATTATGTACTTTTGTGATTCATTAAATCCTCTCCCTGCTCACGAGTAGCAAGCTCTTCATTAGACACAAAAAAATGCAATCAGCCAAAACCAGCGACATTTTCTTTCTTACCATATTCAGTGGATGCTCTCAGTTTTGATCTTCAAAAAGAAGGAAAAAAAAAAAACCAACCCTACAAAAGCATTTAGGGAAAGCACATAAGTTAAGCTGGCATCCAGCTTTCATTTACACGAAGGCAAATTAAGGATATCTACACAAGTAATTACTTCCGTGTTCAACTGAAGGAGCTAGAGCTCAGAATGACTCTCATAAAAATCACAGTGATTATTAGGAATGGATGACTACTGAAAAAGGCATTTCTAGGATATTCACTCTGGTGTTATTTTTCTTTTTATCACTTTGTCCCAGCAATGCTAACACTCCTTTTGTGCTTCCTACCAGCGCACATTAACCTGTGATGTGGGTTCACTGGCATGCATCTTCATGAAAAGAGAGTTTTAAGGTGTCACCTGTGATATTACTCATGTGCCATTTCAACTGGCATGTGTTCACATTAGAAGCATGTACCTGACAGCCAATTAGGGAGTAGAAAAATATATATTGTGTGCCTTATTTGGCTGATGACATTTAAACAACTATAACTAACTAGCTTGGCTAACAAAACCCCACAAACCAACCTGCTTGCAGTCCCTTCAACGGCATGAATGATCCCCTTTGCCCTTGCTAGGATTACAGATATGCTGAAAACAGATATTTCTGCACTCAGGCAGACTTCAGCTCTCACCTGTCCTGCACCACTTTCCCAATGAAACAATTTCTCCTTAATGCCAGTATCACCAAAGCTTAGTTCAACCCAGCTTTCTTCTTAATGGAAGTAACACCTCTGAAATATCCCTTGTCTGACTTTCTACACCCTGTTGCCATTCATCTCCATGAAGGCCAAAGGCAGCAGCCCTATGGTGGCTCGCAAATGGGGAGGCACCTGGTAGTGCTACCCTTGAGCAATGGACTGGGGTAGCTCAGGATCCGGCCGTCGGACTCTACTGGGTGTTTTGTGCACAGTCTGCAACTGTAAAACAAAAGGGAAAGAGGAAGGAATGGGCAAAGTGGCTTCTATTTTGAAGGCAAGACCCAGACTGGAAGTACCCTACAATCACACACTTTGTACTGAGAGCCAAGATGCATTCTCTCTGAACAAAGGAAAATAAGAAATATAATTTCACCATTCTTTCTAAATGTCATGTCCCAGCATATCAGACTCATTTCATCTTCAGATCATCCCAACATGCTCCATTAGCTACCAGAAGACGTGAGCCAATGTTACCACCACAACAAACTCCCAGTACAACCATATAATTTCAATTCTTCACACATTTTCTTCCCGTGCACACAATGCCTTTGGTAGCTCAGTAAAAGTCTCCTCTCTCCAGTCCACTGCCACGGGCTACCAGGCTGAAACAAAGCTCAGTTTCAAAGCTGAAGCATAATGACAAAGCAGGAGGGAAAGCATAAAAGAAATAATCGGCAATAGCTGTGCCTGTGACTCCAGAGGTTCTCCTGGCTGAGGACTCGACCCAGGGTGGGCCATCAGCTCTGCTGTCCGTCCTCCCCATCCTTCTGGGACATGCGGCATTGAAATGCCACCTCTTAAAGAGCCTCATGGTGAAGCAGGGCAGGCTGCCAGCCTGAAAAACGTCAACATGTGAAAACATCAAGGCCCCTGCAGTGGAGTTTTCTTTTGTCCCATTTCTGCTCTGCTAATACAGGTTGGGAAATGGGCTGGTTGAATGAATGATATTTGGGGCAGGAATCAGGCTTTGTTGTTGTTTCAGACTGTACGCAGTGCATTGGGATCATGATGCCCAAGGTATGAGCCTTTACGGCAAAATATACAGGACTCATAAGACCAGCAAGAGGCATAAACCAGAAGATTTCTGACTGGGGAAGAAGGAAAGGACTAGCAGTATCCCTGCCAAATAATCTCTATCAGGCAAAAAAGAAGCAGGTAGCTAGCTCTCTGGATGAGATGGAGAAATAATGGCTGGATGCAGATGTGGTTCAAAAGTCAGATTGTAAAATTACCTGTAAAGAGCTCTAACAGAAAGAAAAGGGCAGAAGGAGAAAGAAAGGGCAGCAAGAGGAAGAGAGGAAGAACATTGCTGCCCTCTGAAGAGAATTTCAATTCAAATGATGTTTCAGTTTCCCTTCTCCCTGGTGAACCCAGGCCTGACTTTTCACTCTCTGTGCCTTCTCTAGTCAGTCACAGTCCTACAAAGCCAAGCCACAGAGAAATAAAAATGTTCTCAAATTTGGCACTGTTTTACACCTCTGTGGTTAATGCAAAACAGAGTTGCAAGGTTGACCACATTTTTTTTTCTCATGAGAAAAACACACACATCTTACCAGTGTAACCATCTGTTGTGTATCTCACTTGGAAAAAAAGGATGGCTACTGAGGAATGTCACTACTCTGAAATAACATTTATAGGTGGAAAAACAGTCTCAAAGAACATCAGGTTGAAGAGAAGAGGGTGCCACCAGTGTGGCAGAGTTGTCTGTAGGATTTCTCCACTTCTCCCTCCATCCTATTCCAAGACACTGCTCTGGGAGGTCAGACTTTGAAGAGCATCCCCAACAGCCGGTTTTAAGCACTGTTAGCCTCTAAATAGGTTTCGAGATGTGAAGGTGTGCACTGTGCCCTGATAGGGTGCCTTAGGTGTTGTTTGGTTTGGGCTTTGTTTTTTAGCCCTGTCTCTTCTCATTGATTAGGCAGGTATTGATGCTGCTGGTCAGTTACATGTTGACCTGTTTCAGCAAAGCCCGAGATGTGCCCCAGACATCCCTATTGCTCTTAAGGCTGATGCTAATCAGTAGTCCTGGGCAGTCATAGCAATGGGGTAATGACTGTGTGTACTTCCCAAAGGAGCTGCTGTCCTAAAACCACCCCTCAAATTTAGGTTGAGCAAACTTAAAAAAAAAAAACACCAGGTTCTGGACATTTGTATACTGCCTATGGATATCATGCAGAGCCTGTGTGAGAAGACAGCTTCCTGCTCCCTCAGGACCATGGCATCTGTTAAATGGAGCTTATCTTTGAAAACTTGAAAACATAGGATGAGCTCCTTTTTAAAAGCACCTGAAAACATTCTGGGCCATGAACCTTCACTTCTGTATTCATCTTGGAGCAGTGGATCTGTACAAGGCCACCCTCCCTCTTTTTCCTCTCTCCTCTATTCACCCATCCCTCCTCAGAATTCTGCACAATAAAATAAGTTATAAAACTGAGATGTAACAAAGCTAAAACTCTTTTTTACAAAGCTAAATTGAAGAGACTGGTTTGAATTTTTGCATTTCCTGAGTACTTACAGGCACCTGCAGAAGAGCATAAGGACTGACAGAACATAGAACACATTGCCCTGAAGTAAATGCATCACAATAAAACATATTTTGCTATTGCAGCTTTCAGAAGTAACATCACAAAGTGCTTTAAAAGAAGAAGTAAGCAAAGTTTAAGGGCAAAGACAGTTTGAGGGCAAAGTTTTAAGAGAATGAGAGACTCAATTTCTGAAAAATTAAAATTGGGTGGGGAAAGAAAGGGAAAAAATTCTCTATCCACCTGATCCACATTTAAGTGTTTATTTCTTGTAAAAGCAAAACAAACACCCAGAAATTTATTTAGCTTGAAAATGAAATGTTCCATTAGACCTGAAACAAAACATTTTGTTATAGACACTTGTAAGAAAAAGCAAATGACCTAGAATGTTTGATTTTTCACACCACTGCTGCTGTTTTATTCTGTAGTTCAATGAGTAGAGTGATGATGCTTAACCTTCCTGTGATCCAAGGTCCAAGCAACCTTTCACATAAAACCAAGTAAAAGGAAAGAGAAATCTTCTCCCCCTCATTCTTTTTTTCCATTTGCCATCTCTTTGCCATTTTAGATGTGCAGGAATGTACATGCATGGCTTTTAAAAATACATTTACAACAGTTTCATGGACCATAGCGGGTTTCCTATAGTCTCCAAACCCACAGTTAAAGAGCACTGAAGAGGTCACTCTGAGACCATGCCTGCCTACTTTTTGCAAGGCACCTCTAAACAGCAGCACATTCACATACAGCTGGGGAGTATTCTTTATTTTTTATTGTCTTTATTTTTCAAAGTAGTGAGACAAATCCACAGAAGGGATCGATGTCGGCTTCTCTCTCAAAATGAAACAGCCTGGGGATTTAAGCCACTCACCCAGGCTCAAACCACGTATTCAAACCATGCTATGGCTCTGCTAGAGCACGATTTTGATCCCAATGTCTATCCCACATCCTTGCAAAAATATCTTAACACACTAAGCTTTAGGCAGGGTTGCCATAAATTTCTTTTGCTGGGGTTGTCCCTTTGTCACCCATAATTAAATGTTCATGAAGAAAGGAAGAGACATGTTTATGGGTGAGGTCATTCATGTGCATTCATATCCCTTCAACAAGTCTGAGGAAAGTACTGTAAGCAGCAGCCAACCCTTCATTTTCTGGCAATTTCATGAAAAATACCGAGGCCAAATTTTGTTTGTTTCCTAGACAGTTTGGAATGAAATTTGTAAGTATTTTCGGAGCAACAGAAATGTCACTAATTAGCCTTCAATGCTTAAAAGCAATTCAGTTAAGTCTGGTAACAGAGAGTAGAGTGATATGTTTGTCCATTAGGACAAACAAGCAACTCAACACTGGCCCAGTTGAAACTGAAGGAGTGCTAAGAAGAAAAAAAGAAGGAAAAGGAGGAAGAGGTAAGTTTTGAGTGAACACAAGTTAGAAAGACAAGAAGACAGGAAACTGCAGCAAGCCAGCTTGAGTTGGATAGAGGAGCCAGGGAGAGCAGAGCAAAAATCTGCATGGGGCCATTGCAAGGCCAGGGAACCTGCAGCAAAACCAAACCCAATGTGAGAGTAATTGATGGACCTGTTAGTGGTTCCAAACAGGCTGCCCTTGGTCTCATGCAGACAAATAGGAGCAAACTTGACATTTTTTTCCTGTTAGGTACCTGGCTCCTTAAAGCAGCAAAAGCTGCCAGACGTTTATGACAAGGGGCAAGACTTCCCCAAGACATGGGCTAGGAAATGTGCCAGGGACCAAGCATAAGAGTGGTTGCACCATCTCTGAAGATGTTGTGCTTAATGAGTCCCCTGAGACCCACAGGGAACTCCTTGAGCTCTCCTCAGGTAATGCATCTTCACAATGCCCTTTGGCTGCATGCCATGGTGGAGGCTTCTGCGATGACAGGAAAAGCAAAGGTCCCATAGTGTTTGGGGGGAGAAGGCTGCAGCCCCATCAGCTCTGCCGTTAAACCATCCCTGAGCAGCAGTGACAAGGGCCGAGAGTGACATAAAAATCCCATTTGCTGGATGTATCAGTAAGTGTGTACTTCATCATGCTCACAGGACGCTTAGGCACAGCCGCCTTTTCCTACCCTGTCGAAAGGTTCTCCCTGAAGTCTGGAAATTCCCTTAAAACACACACAACAAACAAAAGATCCACAGGGAGGCGTGATGGGCAGCAGGCTAGTTTTTAGGTAAACTGACTGATGAAACGAGCAGCACTGAGCAATACCACAGCCTATAAAGGGCCAGAGCTCTCTTCTATGGACACGACTCAGGAACTTCCAAGGCACCTGGATTTTTGGCGGACAGATAACCTCATGAAAGCAGTAAAAAGATAAATTACCACAAAACGCCAACACAGCCTGAAACCTATTACCAGTCATACAAATTGTAAAAAGAAAAGGGAAAACTGTAGTGCACGATGAGAAAAAGGAAACGGCTATCCTGCCAGATGCAATGAGAAATCAGTTTGGCTTCACCAAGCGTTTTAATCTCCTGACACAAACAGGGAATTGAGTAGTTCCATGCTGCTCTTGCAGATGTACGATATGTTGAACATCCCTGGAAGGAGAATTTTCTCATGTGATGTTGAGCTGGGCTTTGGCAAACATGCATTTAGTGGGAAAAGGATGTCGTACTGTCAAAGGATTTCACAGTCTAGACCTTACTGGGTAATTGACTGAGAGGCTCAGTTCTGTATGCTTCTAAGTGAGTATTATCCTTCCCAATTCTGTAATTCTTTCTTGCTTTAGCTAGATCTTTTCTTTTCCAGTACTGAAGATCCAAGAGCAGCCAAATAAATGTATACAAGTAAAAAAGTACTTTCCACTGAATCGCTACATCATTGTATCATCTCTGTGTTAACTAGAGGGAAAAGGCTGATGCATGATAATAATAGCAGTTTCTTGTGCAACACCAAACATAGTTATAAGGCCAAAATGCAAACAAGTGAGGAACCTCCAGGTTGTGTAACTCTACTGCTCCTTTTCTAAGTTTACAGTCAATAGCCATCACTCCAAAAATCACCATGATTTTCTTCATATTCTTCAGCAAAACCACAGATTGAATATACTATGAATTGTAAGGGATTAAATTTTAAGTATTTGGCTTAATTAATTTATGCAACTACCGCTGATGCATGCACATGCAGAAGTGACTGTGAGCGGCTGAGATATACCATGAGCCTAACAGTGACAAAAAAAATACACCTGTACAATCAGGACAGCAGCTTTTAAATAAACCCAAAATGTTAAAATAAGTCTGCTCTTAAGAGAAAACAACTGTCCCCTTTAAAGAAACAGTCATAAAAGATAAAAATGTAGTAATAAAGAGTCTAGAGTGAACATCTTTCCAAAGAAAGAAAAATCCCATTATTATTTGTTTCCACATATCTTTGCCGGCTGCTACCAATACTTTGCAGTAAAAATGCAGGAGGGTTGCAACATCTAGACCTGAGGACCACCTCAGCTGGATGCAGAGGACTGTCACTCTACTGAGGCAGGCAGCGTATCGCTGTTCACGCACAGCTCAGGTGTGACAATACTCTAGTGGGATGGTTTGTAATGATCCGCATCCATTGGGTGTTCAAATTAATAGGCGACTAATTTACACGTATCTCATTTCTTGAGTCTGAAAGCTCAAAGAGCAGGAGGCAGTGTATCAGAACCAATGAAATCAAAGAACAAACTGGGTTTTTTAGCCCATGTCACAAAACACCATTTTAATAATTCAGAAAAAGAAGTTTGGCAAACTTTTCTTTATTCTTGCCTGTTGGTTTGCTTTGTGATTTTTGTGAAGGGCTTTGGCTAAGCATGGAAGATGGCCAGACCTGTGGTATTTCTTTGCCCAGCTCATAAATAATAACAAAATAATAGAGTATCACCAGACACACCTTTTGTTTAAATCCAGCCTGGTTTCTAGGGCTGGGAGGACACACTGGGTAAAAACTCATACTGGGGGGAAAGCTCCTGCATAGGACCACCGAGTATTTCTTCAGTCTGAGTAAACAAGTGCTGTGGGGATGCCATTCTACATAAGAACAGAGCTGGGTGACAGTAGCTACACCAGGCACTGACTGATGTTAGATGTATTTGACTTCTTTGGATTAGTCCAAAGTGCACTGATGAACTGCAGACGTTAGTCAGCGTATACCTGGAGGTGAAATCAGGTAAAGCTATACTTATCTCTGCCTCATGTCATGCTTGTCAAGAAGAGAGCCTGGTCTGAATTCCACAGAGAGATTCCTCACTACTGGCTCATCTGCAATGGATTGCAGATCTGAATCCCATCTTGAGAGTCTAGGCACTAACAGGTGTCTAGATATGGCTCCTTTCCCATCATATAGAGAAAATCAATGCTATGCTACTTCTAACAGACATTCAGTGAAAGCACAACATACCCAAGCCAGGGAACTATAGAGGTCTGCTTGCAGATCTTATGACAAAGATTCCTTAATTTCCACAGGGTGGTTTTTTTCACGACAGCATACACTTCATTTATCCATCTAATTTTAGATACAATACTTGTCACATTAGTAATACTGTCAGTAGTAACCTATAAAGTGAATGTGAGCTGCATGATTGCAGAGGACTGGCTACAATAGTAAACACTTAAGTGCTGATTCTTCACCTGGAAGAAATCTGCAGGGTCTCCTCAAGCTGTACCAAATTCGTAGCATGGGATCAGGCCTCTGTGTTTCAAAGCAAGAGTTTTTTGAATACTAATATTAAACTAGAAAAATATTATCTGAAAAAAATATAGCCTTTGTGTTAGTTTTTAGAGTTTACTTCTATTGCATAGAATTCCCTATCAGTATTTTTGAGCTTAAAGGAACCCAACAGTATTTAAACATGAAATGCTATTAGCCTTATTTGGGGTGAGAAAGGTAATACTGCCTTTAGCTCAACACTTGGTGAATGTATTTTCTCTGTCTATAGGTTTTGCTTAACTACCGTTACTTCTATCTCAAGTAGTCATAAGTAACATTTATTAATTAATGGGGTATTTGCTGAAGTTCATTTCCTTTCTTCTTTTCTTTTACTGAAAAAAGGCACAAGGGGACAAGCAGAAAAGAGCTGAAGATACGCGTATTCCATTTGAAATCCTTGATTAAAAAGCTTAAAAATTCAAATCAACGTAAAAAACTGTTTTATTTTAATACTGTGGAAGGTTTCAGTGAACTCCATTATTTTCACTCACTATTTGCTTGAATAATTTAGGCAAGAAAGCTAAATTATACATAAAGTGTACAGTTAGAAGAAAAAGTTCATGCACAGCCTCGGGCTATAGCCATCCCCTAATGATGTCTGTAGTCAGTGGAAAAGAACTCGTTAGACTGAGAGTAATTTCTCAGGGTTTAATTTTTTTTTCTTAAAGCAATAATGTTCTTCTAAAAAAATCTGACAAATACACTAAACCAAAAGCCACAAAAGAAAGACCGTTCCTAAACCCACAGCCTTATAACTTTTCATTTCATTTCACTGGAAAACTGGCTTTTCACACCCTATATATTCTTGTTGGCTGTCTTCAGTGATCTGATTAAGTTGGGGAAACACATGTCTTGATATCACTGAGCTCCTACTTCGTTTAATTAGAGACCTAAAGTTTGCAGGGAGTTAAAATAAATGCTATATAGCCCTCCAAGTGAAACCAAAATCTGCTGTGAAAGAAGGTTACTTTACACCCAGTACGCAGTCATTTTTGCTAGTGGTTGCAACTTGCTCCATTATTGTATTTAAGGAGCAACTCATATCATTAAACATTTACAGCCTGATTCACTCAAGTTTTACATGCCCTTTAAACTTAACTAGGAAAACATGCATGCCAAAATGGACCAGGTTACCAATACTCCATAAATCGCTTCACCTCTGATCTCGCATCTCTTCTTTCTGTACCACAAGATCAGACGCTACAGAGTACAGCTCTTGACAGCAGTGAACTTGGTTTGAGCTATGTCATGAGCAGGAGTAAGAACAAGAAGTCATTGTATGGAAATCAGCTAATATTAAGTTTGTTGATCAGACTTATCATCGTTTGATCAAAGTAGCTCAACTAGATCAGAGAAAGAGACAAGGAATTTTATTCAAATTACTTCTTATAATCCTTTGCATAAAATGAGTAACTTTCTATAATATTAATGGTTTTATATCACTTTATACTTGTATTATTCTGTCACATTAGTTTAACATTACTACCATGTACAGTAGTTTAGCATTAATGTGATCAGAAGAGAAATTACACGTGCAGGTTCATACTGTTATACTGAAATCAAGGTCTTCTATGACACTAATATGAAGCAAACCTCAATAAAATATAGACTTTCTAATATAAAGACATTTTTCATATCATGTTGAAGCAAGAACCCATATTATTTCTTCTCAAAATCACTTGCAGCATGGCAACCAAGCAAGGCCGGTGGAACGGTGCTGTGTCAACCCCAGGCAGAAATCAGTGCAGCTCTTCCTGATCCATAAAAGGATCCTACTCTGCAGGAGACACACACCACCTCCCAGGCTCTGTGGGTTATGCATGGTCCCCAAAAAACGCACTTTACAGAGCAGGGTGATGAAAACCAGTTCCCTTGGGGCAGGTGAATTACTGCTTCAGCAGTAGTGTGGGCCACTAAACAGTCACTGAGTTTCCATGGCTCTCTAGCAATCCCCTCCAAGCCGATAGCAGGCCTGGACCAGAAGGACTGGAAGGTCCTCTACGACCTGCCTCTCTCCTCTATGCCATGTGGCACAGCTCAGAAGCAGCAAGCTTTGGAGTAACACGTGAGGAAAGGGCTTTTAGTCCTCTTGGGGCTTCTCCATCAGGTTCAGGACAGAAAAGCCAGGGCACCTGGACTGCAAGATTAAAGTGGCAAAACCAATGTGTTTTACACAGGGTAGGAAACATGGCTGGAGGACAAGGGCATACAGATGGTACACGGAAAAATCAGAGTACAAAGTACCTTGATAATGGGTGGGTGGAAAACAGAAACTAGCACGTGCAGATGTAGCTGGGACAGAGTCAGGTAGACCACTGGCTTCATAGCAAGCACTGAGATGACCCTGACCTTTTCTGTACCCAAGAGCAGCTAGATGCAAGAGAGAGCAAGTGCCCAAGAAGTCCGCATTTGAATTAAGTTCTTCGGGATGTCTCACATTATGAGTAGAAAACTTCAGTGCTCAAACCAATCCTCTTGGCTTATTTTATTTACCTTGCTGGAGGATGAGTATATTACAGACAAATGCACTATACAGCAGATGAGTTCATGAAAAACAAAACAAGAAAAACAGATCAGATCACTTCCAAGTCCCAGATAGAACACAGAAACATAGAACAGCTTGGTTTGGAAAGGACCTTAAAGCTCATCTGGTTCCAACTCCCCTACTATGGACAGGGACACCTTCTACCAGACCAGGTTGCTCAAAGCCCCTGGCTTTGAGCACCTCCAGGGACAGGGCATCCACAACCTCCCTGGGCAACCTGTTCTAGTGTCTCACCATCCTCAAAGCGAAGTTTTTCCTAATATCTAATCTAAATTTACCTTTTTTCAGCTTGAAGCCATTACCCATTGTCCTATCACTACCTGTCCTTGTAAAAAGTCTTCTAGATGACTTCCAAGTCTCAAATAAGTGACTTGCCTTCCCATTGACCATAGAGGTATGTCCTCACTAATATGCAATGGTAAAGAACTCTCTTCAAAGACACACTACCTAAGAATGATTTTAACTCCATGCTACAAAAATAGGTAACACACACCAGAAGGACCTCATGACTCAGGCAGAGAGAGTATCCCACAGAGTGCCTCTGTGTGAGGACAGTCAGTGCTGGATCCCCAGAACCACCATTCAGCATACCAACAACCTCCTCCTCCCCAGAAGCTGCTGTATTAGGTAGGTGCTGACTTCAACCTCACCACGTAGCTGAGACAAGCATCAGTTATCCCTCCTTCAACCTGAATCCCATAATGCTATCCTAAACGCAAGATCTCATTGCCATAATTTTTCCTCTGGTAAAATAGAAAAGAAACCCTCATTACATTTACCATTATATGTATTTCCTCTATTTGCTGTGTTTCATCACATCTTAAAAACACCACCACCTCTCCAGAATTCCTCTGGCAGGAATCCTTGCAGAACTAAAAGCGATGGAACTGGGATCTGCCAATCCTAAGCAAGAGAATAGTTTTATGCCTGGAAGCCAGCAACAAACAGGTAATGTTTCTACAGAAAGCAGTAGAAAAAAACACACAGAATTAAAAAACTAATGGTTCATTTTTAAACCATAGCAGCCCCCTCCTCCCAAAGTCCAGTTAATCCATGTCAAAACAGTTCACCATTGCCATTAAAAAAGTCCCTCTGCTCACCTTCAAAGGCACAGTCATCAGCCCTACATACTAATGGCTTTCTGCCTTCACATCACATTCCCTTCCAAGAGTTTTCCTCCTGGCTCTTTGCCATGCCATCATCGTCAGGAGATCCCTGCAGAGCAGTGCTGCTCAGGAGCTCCAGGCTTTGCATATATTTTTGCCACTGAAGGCTTTCAGGCAATGGCAGGGTAGGGAAGTATTTCTTTTAAGCACAAGGCCACATTTATAGTTGCTGGTTTGTTCACTCCTGTAAGCATTGACCACTGAAAATCCCACAGACAGCTGCAGCTGGTAGCAGCAGAACTGTCTGACCATAGGAGGTCATCCTAGCTGGGGCAGGCTAAGCACACACTGAGGTGAAATGCAAACATCATAGCACACCTCAACACCCTCAGGCCCGTTCCTGTGGTCCTTTTCTCTGTGCCTGTAGCTAAAGCAGCTTCTCTGTTTGGGCTGATCTGATGCTCTGCTTTTGCCTGCATGTGTCTCTTTCTCTCAAGTGCTTTCAGGTCAAGCTTTCCATCAGCACTTGAGTAGCATTGCCGCAACGCTTGAATCGTGTCTCTGGTCATGCAGTGACGCCACCGCTGCCTGCTGAGCAGCAAAGGATGTAACATGAGGACTTCACTGCCTAATCCTACCTGCCACATCAGGTGAGATCATAGCAAGACAAAAAGGAGACACAAGGAGGAACCCCACTTTAGACCCACCTAACCATGCAGATATAGAGACTGATCAGACTCAATTCCTAACTGTGCCCATCACAATCGTTTGCTGTCATTCAGGAAAACTCCCCTTCCTTTTCCTCCTAACTGTTCCTAAAGGAAAACACTTCATCTAGAAGCGCAAACACTTGCTCATGAAGCTGGATTTTTCTCTCACTAATGCCAGAATTTGTAGAAAATCAAATACACTAATTTAAGGAAAACTGTAAAGTTGAGCTCTACAATGATGGTGACAAGAGAATAGCATTAAACCAGAAGGCTTCTAATTCTCCCAATAAATATAATCTCAGGATCCTGATTACTTACTAAATACCAGATAGCAGTGCTACAGTATGAGGTGTTAGTGGACAACAGCTTGCTGTGTGTGACCTAAAGGTAACACTCCAGCAACCAAACAGATAGATGTTGATGAAGTTAGGCAGATCAAAGTATCAACCACTGAAAGCTGGAAGATGCATCTGACATGTGTGGAAGTATTTCTGCATCCACTCAGCAGCACTGCAGCTTCTTCAGCCCTCACATCCCTCACCCACTCCCATCACAGTGGAAAACAGATTTTGCAATCTTGGTGTGTTCAACCTGTTCAAATAGGTAGGACAAGCAGGGAAATGGGCAGAGCCTTTGATATTCCAGCTGCGAAGCTGCAGGGGGACATGTGCCACACCAAAACACCACAGATTACTGCTTCTGGTCTCTCCACTGAGGCTGCAGTGGTACAATGAGCCAGGACAAATGGACCACAGTTTGTTAAGGCTAAGTCTGAAATTAGCCTCAAGATAGAGGGTTTTTTTTCTGGAAACTGTGCTTATTCCAAGTAGCACATTGAGTCCATGCATGGGAAGGGCATTTTATTCAAAATGGAATGTGAATTTATTGTTTTTAAACCCCCTAAGGTTCCATTTTGGAATGTAAAACTGTGACCAGATTGTCTGAGTGATGGGAAGTCTTGCTGCTGAGGATGCTTTGGAAGTCTGACTGCTGCCATTTAAGAGCCTTTACAACTTCCTCCCCAGCTATGGCTGCTGAACACCGAGGAAAAAATTCTTCTGAAACCTTTAAAAACATGCTCTTAATTATATATCTTTTGATTGCTCTTCTCTGTTATAAAATTAACGGCTCATCTTGAAAAGAGAATAAAAACATGGTTTCATCTTTATTTAGACGCTGACGCAAATGAGAGGCAAACTGCTAAGCACATTCAGGCTGGGCCTCAGTAAGCAAGCACCAGACCACAAAGCCATCGCTTATGAAGCCATGAGGGACCAAGATGCTCAGCAGGCCACAGCGCTCTGAGAGTTGGTTCCTGGGAAAGATCTCTCACGAAAACTTGATGTCTCCTGTTTAACTTCCTTCATAGTGAAGAACGTGTTGCCTTTCCCTCAGACCTTGGGAGGTTCATGATCTTCACCCTGCTGTGTTTTGAGTCTGAACTGATCTAGCTCCATCAACCACGAGTGGGCATGAGGGGACAAAGTGGGGATGGAGCTGCCCTGCAGCAGGGCTACAGATCAAGCCTGAAGTCTCTCACAACCCCTTCTGGGGACTGCACTGGGATCTGGTAGGTTTAATATGAACCTTGTGTTTCCCACACACGTTATCCCAGAAGGTGATCAAGTCTCCCATAACCTTCAAGCTAACTAGACTGCGTTTCCTAAGTTTCTCATAGTAAATCAGATTTTTCAATCCTTTAGTAACTTTTGTGGGTTCTCTCCTGCTCACTCTTCCATGTTCTTGAACCCCATACACCAAAATTGCTGAAATCCTGACAGTTGCTCATCCCAAGTCAGGGAGCTCTGGCATTTACTTACTTATTCAGACACCATCTCCATCAACCTTTATGACTTTTGGACTCTTGCACATGAAAACATCCCCAGTCAGCTTGTAAGGAGATTCATTCAGCAACCAGCATAGGAAAAGACCTGCAAGGCTGATAACCTTAAATGCAGGTAATCAAACCTTACCATGGAGTATCTTACTCAGGACTGTGTTTCTCAGTAAAGTCTTTGCAGTGACACTGCACAGCACTGCTTGCTTAGAGGGGTGGGAAGTGTCCATGCTCCAGCAGCCACAGACTGAAAAACATGAGGTGGCTGATGCTGTAGAACCAACACCATAAGCAACCCTGTAAATCCTGTAACACTGCAGACAACCGCCTCAAAATCTCAGCCTCTCAAATAAATGAATAGAAAGCTAGATTTTATTTATTTAGTTTTAAATTCCAGTTATTCCTACTGCACCAGTTTCATCCTTCAGATGGTTAAACACCCTTACCCAACTCCAACCTAAACGCATTCACGGCCAACAGAAAGCCATTTGTTCTCATTTATAGCCATTTGTCCCTGTTCTGATGCAGCATTACAGGGTAGCATTTGCCTGCCACAAAGGACGCTGAGGACATTGGGATTCTCGCTGTTGACTCCCAAGGCTCTGGAATAGGTCACTGGAGCAGGGGTGGGGGGCACAAAAGGGATAATTTTCATCTAGAATATGGAAATACGAAAATTATCATACTCAAGAAGCTACTTTAGTCTGATTTGTTTATACATTATCCAAGCATTTTATTTTATTATGCATTTTAATAATGCAAGGGCTTAAAAGCTGGAAATGAGCATATTCCATAAGCTCAATATATTTCAGTTTGTACATCATCAATTGTTTTTCCTTGCGATTATGCAGTTTTCCTTTATCATCCCTTGGATAACAATTCCTGCATAAAATCTGACTTTATATTTCATTTTTTCCCGTCTGTTATCTTAGCAAAATACATCCAAAACACCCTTTGTACTGCTGTACTAATATAACAGATCAGGAGAAGCTGTGGCATAAGAAATCAAAACCATAATAATGTCTTTGGGTTTTGCATTTTAAATACTGCATTCATTGTTGCACTGAGGTTTGAGATCCCTTTTCAGACATTACTGAGATTACCTTTGGTAATGCCTATTTCATTGTACTTTGATATAAAATAATGTATGGCATAAATCATGTAAGTGACTGTCATTAGAGTGAAAAGCACCTACTTATGATATGTAACAATTTGCTTTTCTAATTTGAAGAGGATTGAGGTATTTTAATTATATAAGGTCTAAAGCCCTTGTGGATGAAATTACAATTCAATGTAAAATCACTTTCTGCACAGAGCTGTAAGTTAGGAAATGATAACAGCTATACTCATCAATTTGTACTTTTTGGCTGGACTAAATACAGGAACACATTGAAACATTTTTAATGGCCAAAGACCCATAATTTCAGTAACTAAAAAGCTGAGAAAATTCCTCTTGGTTTTAACTTAAACAAAAAGCCCTAATCTTTTAACATAATAGACAAAAACGGACACTGAAATTTTGAGTTTTAGGAACTGCATGGAAGCAGAGGCAGGTCTGGACAGAGAAAGCTATTTAAAATTATTGGTGTGCTTCACATTTTCAAGATTACTTCCATTTGGAAGTGAAATGGGGGTTCGGAGCCTTTTGTGTGCAGAACTATTTAAAATTATTGGAGCACTTCACTTTGAAGGTGATCAGGGCTCTAAACGTGTACATTGTAGAGAGATTTAAAATTATGAGAGCTCTTCAAATTGTTTAAAACATTGATTTTTTTATAAAATTGATTTTTCGACGTTTCATTTCTTCAGTGGCTGGGTAATTACAGTAGACCAGAAGCTTGAGGTGCTTGTGTCTGAAACCAGGACTTGCTTTCACAGCTTTCCCTTCTCATTCTCTCCCTTCTCTCCCCCTCCCTTCTCTCTTAATAAGTTTTCTGGTTTTCCTCGCTGCTGGGACAGACACATCATGCTTTGTTCTTGCTCATAAATCTCTCTCTGACCAAGGAACCAGGAAGTTATTAGGGGTGAGGAGAAGGTCAGGTTGAGAATTCAGTTTGATCAGACCTGTTCTGACAAAATAGCGCTATATCCACATTGGAAAGCAACGCCAAGCACAACTGGGATCGGACTTTTAATCAGCATTTCATCCAGAAGCACCCTCCAACATGTCTCACAATGGAGGTTACAGGGACTTCAAGGGACTAAGGAGTAACTGAGTTGGGATTTAGTTATACACACTCAGACACAGACACACACGCACAGCTTTCCCCCAAATCCCTTTTTCTCTGTCACTTTTTTTTAAAGCAAAACCAGAGAAAACTCCATCAATTCATTAAGCAGATTTAGTTGTGCAGTATTTAAGAGAGAAACGTAGTTTCCCTCCAAAGATTTGGGTTCGACTGGGTGCAGAGAGGATGAATACAACATTTGCATTCTTTCTCATATTTATGGATTGAGTTGAACATTGTTTGGTTTATTTTATTTTCTAAAATCAAAGAAATACAAGTACAAAGCCTTGAGACTAAAGAGGGCTTCTAACACAGACTATATTTAGGATGCCATCCATGTGTTGGGGCAGAAGAGGCTTATATCAATTATATCTTAGCTCATGTAAAGCAGCAAGCTCAGTGGGGACGAGTGGAACTAGGAGGTTTCACTCTGCCAAAGATTCCTCTATCCCTATCAGTTTAAGGCAAAGTATGACTGTTTGACTGGCAATAACGAGTAATTACTCAGACAGGTAATACTAAGGGATCAATGTAATTTAAAAGTCTGAAATTTGTCTTAGTGCTACTATTCTCAGACAAAACCCACACAAACTACACTGATCCTCCAGAAAGTACATCAGTGCATCCCAACAGAGAAGAGGTGAAGCATTGATTTAAAGGAATAATCAATAACATCTGAGGGAAAAGTTTAATGGATATATTTATATATAAATATACACAGACATATGTAAGTTGATGGGTAATTTCACCAAGGCCAGAAGATCCTCCATTTGCCTGTTTTTAAAATAAACCTATTTTTGCCAGGGTTTGAAGCAGAGCTTTATGTATTTTGTAAGAGGCCATATCAAAGTAAAATGAACATATTACTGAATTTTTATCAGCTTGAAATAACACCTGCCACACACAAGGTCTTTAGCCTTTCATGCACATCATAACTTCAGTCTAAATTTAAAGGAACAGGGAAAGCAATAGAGCAAAGCTACCCAGATGTTGTACGGTCTGTGCAATTGTAAATTTAAGAGTACCAGCTTTCCATCCAGATTTTAATGCACCAGAAACAATATGAAAATTCCAAGCCACACCGGATTATTGAAATGTCTGGCCATTTTGAAATGAATTTTGGAACAGATGTACAGAGGTAGGCAATAAAGCTGTGATAATAAGGAACATTTCTACATCATCTCACAAAACTACTAATCTATAATGAGGACCAAAACTATTCATGAGGGAGGGTGTTTTTCATTATGTTTTTCACAGCTCCAGATCCAGTATTCCGGTTCCTTTACTCAGTTGTTAGATTTTGTTACTGTAAAGTATTTGGTAGCTATCTGACATCACTTCTAACCCACAAGACAGGCAAGTAACTAAGT
This sequence comes from Pezoporus occidentalis, assembly GCF_034315485.1. Lineage (NCBI taxonomy): Eukaryota > Metazoa > Chordata > Aves > Psittaciformes > Psittacidae > Pezoporus > Pezoporus occidentalis. The sequence continues at coordinate 10,188,111 of NW_026912779.1, forward strand.
AACTTTTCTTTTCACTGAAGGTAAACATCATAGGAGAACAGCTTAACTGATTTATTGTGCTTTATCTCATCACAATTAACTTCAAAATCTGTGCTTTTTGTCAGTGATTACTAACTTTAGACATCTTCTTTGGAGTACTCATTCAGACATCATGAGAGGCTCCGATTTTAAGTCAGTGCAGAGCATCAGCACCACAGAACAAATGACCAGCAAAACAAAGCTGGGTACCCTGAAACCTAGATGCCACAAAAACCAGCTGGTTTGAAATTTTTGCTGTTATTTGTTTTGGGAAGTTATTTTGTGTTATTATACTCTTGGGTGGATAAGATGGCTTCTAGACATCAGGCAGACAAAGCAGAGTAAAACCTTCATTAGATCAAGCAGAAAAGAGTGGCAAGAATGGGCAAGCTTTAAGGCAAGCTTTAAGCTCCCAACTGCTTCTGCAAGTCAGCTGAAGGCATAGATGATGCCTTCTTTTAAGCTTTCAGGTGTCCTGCATTAGGGCTTATGTGCCTGAAAGCTTGTCTTATGTTACTAATAGATGGCCAACTAAATTACTTTGTCTACTAAAAGATATCATCACTTCCAACAAACCCCATCATGCTGACATAAAGCAGATTAGTCAGGCAAGTTGGGTGCTGTGTCAGATTAGACTGCATACCAAAGGCTTGAGTTTACACATATTACTCACTACATTTTTCAGCCTATCTGCTCAGTTCGTCCTGTTCTGAAAAAAAGCATAGACATTAATTTGGGACACTCTTAATTTGAAGGACTCTAGATTTAAGCCACTTTTTCTTCATGAGGGACATGGCAATTTGGGCTGGCTCTGAACGTCTACAGGCTGTGCAGAGCCACCTCACGTTTTCACAGCACAAAGAAGGAGCAAGAGACTGAGGTAGGAGGGAAAAACATCTAGATTCAATTAAAACAGCAATGATATCTTTATATAGGCGAGTTATCCCCTGGAATTTGGCCAGCTCCCTGAAGCATTAACCTGAACGCAGGTGACTGACAGTGCCGGCCTGACAGTCAACAGACACTCAGCTTTTAAATCTCTGCCAAAACCTGGCAATCAGGCAGCTAGAGAGCAGCTACTGGGCTGCTTTGGGGAAAGCCACTGATTTCTCAACCACCATTCCCCACTCTTCTTCCTTTTTCCTTGGGAATTTCTTATCCAAAATTGTGGTTAACGCTTATGAAACAGGACAGGAACACAAGCCAGGATAATTTTGCTTTGGTATGCACCTGCACATCCACTCCAACCTCACCCAGCAACTGCAGAGTTTTAGATGTTTTACAGCTTTGTTTTTGCTTCAGGTGTATGTGTAACACTCCCTGTGCCCTGCGTAGGTCACCGGAGGATGAGAGAATGTCACAGAACGAGTTTGCTGTTTTCTTAACCTGAAGAAAAGCCTTACTTAGCGCATGCTTTCACACCCACGTATGTTTCTGAGATAGCACATATTTCTCCTTGAACAAGTTCGTATGGTTGAAAGTATGGGGGGAGGGAGGAAAAAAATTGCTGAATAGAAATTTTCATCTGACCTGGGCAGTTTAATGGGCTCAGGGAAGCGAGAGTGGGAAAGAGGAGAGCGGCAAAGAGGAGGTGTCCAAGAATGTTAGAAGCTGTGCTGATATCACAGCCATGCTGGCTGCAGCTCCAGCTTCCCACGATGGCACTTCTCTAATAGCACAGCTGGCCTCCGTGCCTCAAGCCAAGGATCCTGAGCGATAACCATGGCTGTAGTCACACCAAGAGCTGCAGCGACAAGTGTGAGATACATCACAAAGGTGCAGGAAGGCAGCAATGTGGCACTTCTTGACGCGACACCTAATGGGTCAGCCTGATGCAAGACCACTCTCTATCCATTTGGCCACCTCTCCCAGTCTTTTGTGTGAAATCATCATTTTCTAGTTGGTCACACTAGTGTTCCGGCTCTGTGTTCCAGCAGAGTGAAGAAAGGTTTAATTTAGTGGCAAAATACTTAAAGGTCTAAGTGCTAGGATTACATGTAAGACAACAACTTGGAAAGTTAACAACAGCCTTGTAATTAGGGATCCAAGTGAGACATCACAAAGTTCAGGCTTGAATCCATGTTCTGCCACAGTTTTCCTGTATTATTTTTGGACAGTCTTAGTTCTGTATGATTCAGTTCCCCATCTGTAAAATAAATGCTCCTTTCCTTTCTTCCCATCTTGAATTACATGCATTTACTGTACTGAAATCCATGGAGCCCAGATCTTGTCCAGGACTTTGAAGAATTGTATAAAGAAATGACTATGATTGCTTAGACACACAGAGGCATGTGCATGCACAATGAACCATTTAAATGACTGCTCCAAACTCACTCACTACTTCCAAAACACAGAAGAAAGAGCACTCTCCTCTTCCTAGAAGCTGTCCCAAGCTTTGCTTGCCATACTTTACACATAAAAGCCAGGACAATATTTGAGTATGTAAAGAAAACAGAGTATTTTGAAGGATGCGGAAAGCCTGGACGACTTACAAGGTTTAGATGTTTTAACATGCTCAACTAAGGAACATAAATTAGTATTTACCCCACAAATGTGAGCTGTCCCCCAGACTTTCTCTTTCAAAACACTATGTTGCACTTCCTGGGTGTGGGCTGATGAAGCAAACGCTACCTTTAGCCTCATTTCAGAGGGGGAAAAGCTAATTGTAGGGTCCTCCATCCCACCTGCCTGTCCTACACAGCCTTTTACTATTATGTAGAAGTAACAGCTGTAGAAGGGAAGTGGTAAAAGGGTAAAAGAACAAGAGGGTCTAATACAGTGCTCTAAATGTGTTTAATACAGAAAAAAATGTATGCTCTGAAATTGTCTTTTTTTTTCATTAAAATGAAAGATTCCTGCAGACACCACAAAAACACTGACCCCTCAAACTCATGGAGAACTGGCTAGAATACATAGCCCATGGCACACAGATACATATCTCCAACTTCTTGACTTAAAAAGCACAATTATATCTAAGGCTGGGAGTGTGCCTAAACCACACAGCACAAGGAGAACTTGCTCATTTGTGAATAGGGATGGATTGTTTGTCAACCCATCACAGAAAATCAGACTACTTGGCTCAACAAGTACCAAAACAAAGCTTTTTGACTGAAACTGTTTACCAAATTCAACATAAATTTGGTTGGAAAAAATATTGCCAAGTTCTAGTCTGAGCTCCTCTTCGGAACTCAATAAATAAGGATGGGAACAAACCTGTTTGGAAAACAGTGCTGCATTTGGAAAGCAGGTATCCATGTGTACACACCTGAGCTGCCCTCAGAGCGCCCTGATCCTGACCTATCTACTCCTAAAAGCCTAGGAATAATAAAACTAATTACCTGCAAATATTAGAACAGTAGCATAAATAACTGCATAACTGCCGCCTCTGGATACTGTTTTGGGCACTATACTGATTGCTGTCAAACCACAAGACCGAAAAAGACATCAAGAGGTCCTCTAATGCACCCGAACTCAGTCTTCCTGCAACACAGGGGCGACTGTATCAATTTCATTGCTGATCAATGTTCTTCTAACCTGTTCCTACTGACCTTCAATAACAGAAACGTCATGACTTCAACAGGCAATCTAGTCCATTGTCACCATTATTTCTGGAGAAGTTTTCTTAGCATCTAATCTGGAACTCTCCTGCTGTTATTTTGGCCCAAATACAAACTAGTAACACAGGTAATTCATTACATTTTATTTCTCCAAAAGCCTTTTATATACTGAAAAATATCTTTGTCTAACTGCAGATAGGGACTCCGAGAAGACAAGAGAACTTCAGTTTCTCCAGTTCCTCTTCACAACCCATCTTTCCCAAACCTTTGATTACTCTCAGTGTTATCCTCTGGGCTGTTTCCAGCTCTCCCATGCTCTTTGAAGAACAGTAGCAAACCTAGTTGAGACCTTTACAATGCTGGGTGTCTTGAGGGTAGATGCTTAGTAAGTTCCTAGTAGCAGGACTCCCTTTGTATGCAATCCCATGAGTTAGATCATTTGTTTTCTTCTTGTTTGGTTGGTTTTAATTTGCATGCAGCTTGTGATCTGGCCATAATTCACTGAAACCTATCTCAAGTGTTGTCACCTACCCAGTAGTTATGCATCCCACATTCTTGCACTTTATTACTTCTGAGGCTAGTCCTCAGTAGAACTTTACTCCTTGTTTTGGACCAGTTCCTCAATTTGTATATGCCTTTTTAAACTCCTAATCCTGTCCTCCAGTATATTTGCAGGCGGTTATAGCTTCATGTTGTCTGCAAATTTAATAAGCATACTCTCTACTGCACTGTGCAAGTCATTAATGACAACACTGAACAGACCTGGAAGCAGGACAGATAGCTGTGGAATATTACACATCACATTCTTCCAATTGGATAGGGGAATGCTGATAACGATACTCTGGATACAATTACCAACTTGTTTTGCACTCAGAGGAGTCTCATCTGGTTTAATATTTTTTCCTTTCTCCATTAAACTATATGCATTCCATCTACCCTTTTCCAGTCCATTCTCAGTGGATTCTCAAAACCAAAAAAGCTCAGGAACAGCTTCAAAAGCTACAAGTCATCAAACCGTACGCAAGCAGGGAAGTTCCATTCTGTCTAGGTACTTCTTCTGCCCCTGCTCTAGGCTGAGATCTAACATCATTGATGCTATATCCAATTTATATATTAATTAAAATCTTTTGACTTTGACAGCATGTGAACTTTCCAAGATGTCAGAGAATTCAGCTATGCTTCCAGCACTTAAGCCTGGCAATTTAAAAAGAAACTTGAGACTTTACCTACACCTCATGGCTTGACTTGAAATTAGAGCCCAAATTATTCAAGCAAAAGGTCAGATGTACCTGAAATACAAGTCCTGGCTCCAGTAATGACTTTGGAAGTGAAGTGCACAGACTGAATGGGTGGTGTTTAGATGAGATAATACTCCCAAATTCTTAGTTTCCCAAGATCCCAAAACCTAGGCTCAAAATATGGGATGTTACAGAAGTACTGTTCCACATGTAGTGTCCCCCAGAATTCAGCAGCATTAGTTACCATGAGAGCTAAGCACTTCTGTCTCAGGGGACAGCCAAGGGAAGTAATCCAAATTAATTTAAAAGCAGGATTAGTTAAATCAGCTAATTAGCTAATTACATCTCAGCAAGGAAACACTTATTAAGGCAGAGGATGGACTAAATCCATTTTCAGAGCCAAGCCAACTTCAGGCTGCTTGCATTCTGTACAAAGGTGTCTACACAGCTCATACACTACAAATTCACACCTAATTCAAATGAACTTCCTGAGCATCCCTTTGGGGGCAAAGGAGCGAGCATCATGGATTTAAAACAGCCCAACACACACAACATAAAAACCAACCACTTCTTCTAAATTAATAGCTTGATGATTCAGACTTGGCCCAAAATCTATTTCCTACGTGTTACTTAATCAGACAGTTCCACTTGAGCAAGAAAGGAGCCAAAACCAGAGCTGTGTAAGAGCGCTCTGAGCAGCAGCAGAATAGAATTCCATCCCTTATTCCCAGGCTGTCCCATCATCTCATGGCTTAAGATGGCTGTGGAGCAGCTGATGACGTCTACGAGGTTTCAGGGCAGAGTAGAGCTAGTAGCAAAATCTGATTAAGGTATGGTTTTGCACTGAAATCAGGTATCAGAAAAGAAGAGAAAGAAAGAAACCAAGTTAGCTTCATGGCATTTGCACAGCAGAGCAGAGGAAAAGTGCTTGGGTTTTGAATATATTTGCTATCGAAAATGCAAAGAACAACTAATTTCCAGTTCTTTCCCACCCCTGAAGTGTTTCGTATAACTGATGAAGCAGCACTTTCTGCTGACCTTTTGGAAGTAGTTAAGAGGAAGACATTTTTGAACCTATACCTAAAACCAAATTCAATAAAGCCAGGCAAAGATGGGACAGCCTTACCCACCAAGAGAGCTACTCTCTTGCAACCAAGAAAGGAATTTTTCATGTTTTTATGGCTTTCAGGGCAATGTAAAAGCTTGTACCAAATTTTCTGGCATCTGGTTGCATGTCAAGGAAAGGATCATTTATAAGTGACACTGGAAAACTGCCATTTTGTATAGGACACATAGAGAGCAGAAAGTCTCTTATTTCCCTGCAGCTCTTTTCATACCATTTTCAGACAAGCCCCAGTTTTATAGGAGAGCATGTAGGCAACTTCTAAGCAGAACCAGAAGACTACCTGTCAATCCTTTTTGCTGATCACAGGTCCCAGCACCTTCCATGGGCAGCATAAGACCAACCTCATGCAGAAATTTTCCTATTATCCTGTTAGTGTGGCCTGGCTTCATGGCACAAAATAAACAGTTGCTCCCACAATTAGCCTGCATTGCCATGGCCTGGCTCACTCTTAAGGAAGGCAATGAAACACTGTGCTCTGGAAAAACTCTTAGGGCTTCACATCCCTTTGACCCTCCTCCATCTGCACAAGAACTTTAGCAGGATGATCCAGACTCCTTTAGCATCTCCTCAATCATACACTGCTGAACCAGATCAGTTCTTGGTTTGGTTTGGTTTCTACTCAGTAAATTTCAAGAGCAGCAGGCAGCATTGGAAAGATTTAACACCTTCCTTATTTTAACACAGGGCGACTTCAAGCACATCAGAAGGAGCCCCAAGTCAGCCAGAACTGAGCCTGCTTCTTAAACAGCCACTAACGCATCAGCAACTCCGAAAGCACTCATTAGCTCTATCATTAGATGCTATCGGAACAGAAACTGGAGTAACTGACTTTTAAAAACAGCTAAAAATCAGTGAGACGAGCAGAGAATAAAGAAGTGCTTTGTAAACTGATCATCCCACCCTAGCAGAACAGGTCCTTTCCTGCACGGCTGCTCTCAACCCAGCCACCTTTCATTAGGTGCCTGAGCTGCAGCAAGCTCTGGGGTACCAAGAGAAGTCTCCCTTTCTGCAAGCCCCGAGGCCAGCCTGTGCTCACACTGCTGAATTCCTGCTCCCTGAACCTCTCATCCATCTTCTCCTCACAGTGAGAACTGCTCTGGGAAACCCCTTCAGACAAACATGTTCAGTGCTCCCTAGGAATGATCAATGGTATTCTCCAGCCAAACCTGACCCAGGAAGGCAAGCAGACAGCTTTGCTCTCCATTGTGCCTACCCAGCCCACTCACCATTAGTGTACAGTGAGCACGTAAATAGAGGCTGCCACAAAGCAACTTCAGCCTCGCTGTGTTCCTGCTTGACAAACAGATCCAAAAGTCACTTCCTGACCTTGCAGAAGTTATCTAACATCTAACAGCATTACCAGTGAAATGAAAAACATTCTGCAAGGTCCTGAGTATCGCTATTGCTCACGGACCTTACTGCAGTTTGAGGGTGTGCAGACAATTTCCAGCATTGTGCAGACAATTTCCAGCATTTTGCAGAATTAAGTACTGCTTGAACCTAAATTAAGAGAGCATCCCAACCAAACACCAGATAGGAAAGCTGCCGAGTGAACAGGCTACTGGCTACTGATTTTGAGAAAGAAACCTCTTTATCATCTCAAAATGCTTCAGCCTTTAGAATGGGGAGTTTGGGCATCCCATCCGACTTCATTTTTCTGTATTAGTCTCAAAAGTGAAAATGATCTGCCAAGCAGACAAAGTATTTTTTACTTCTGCAATTCCTTAAATGAATGCACATGTCTTGTCAGAATTACTTTTCCCAGGCATTTAGAAATACTCCTTTTTCTCTCCTTGGAAAGACAGTAGAGCAAAATGGGAAGCGTTATACATGTGTATACAAGGAGGTGGCTACAGAGCTGAGGGAAATACTGGCTCTTTACTGCATTGTCTGGGTATTTACTTTTTGATCAAACTACTGAGCCATCAGTAATTGCATCTTTGTGACAAGGACACATTTCTGCTATAGCATTTGTGTAGCAGCGAGGAGTGATTATCTTGTGACACAGTTCTATTACACAGTCCTCCCACTGAATTGGTTTTCTCAGTGTTACTGAAGCACTTGAATGGTTTTGCTTTCTCATGTCTCAGTACAGCAGAACAACTGTGTGAATAACTTGAGAATGAAGAGTGCTGTTTATCCAAATGAGTCCTCTGGTGCCTTCTTGCACCTAGGCTGTGTTATTTCATTTAGCTTGATTCATAAAAATACAAGTAAGTGAGAAATTAGTCCTTTGCCAACAATTAAAGGAGCTAGTTACAAATAAAAACACGCCTTCATTTGAGAGACTCTTTCATGCATAAACTCCTTAGAAGTGAATGCATTTGCAGAGTGCATGGGCAAATTCCTTTCCATTGAGGAGTCTCTCTGAACCCATCCCCTTGGCAATCACAGCCAAAATAATAAGGCTTGGCCACAGGTGAGGGGATTGCTTTACCTGCAGGTAATTCCAAATCACTCTCTATGTGGAGCTGAAGGAACAACACTGCTGTTTCCTGGGATATGAGACCTCTCCCACACAGATGATGGCTCAATCCCCATCTGCTACAGTGAAGGGCTCAACATCGAGCCCTTGGTGACATATATCACACAAGCAGCAAATTATTATCTTTATTATCAGCTTCAATGGCCAGTCTGACTAGAGTCTGACACTGCCATTATCTAATTTGAGGTGTCAGAAATGACAGGAGCAAGTCCCAAAACAAATGCTTCTAGAAGGTCAGCCGGTCAGAAGCCAGGGAGAAGCCACGTGGAACGACAATGGCCCAGTGCTCTGCTGGGGACCCACGTACCCAAAGAGCAGGCTCATCCCCACAGTAAAGCAGACCACCACAGTCCTTGTCATCACTACAATCCTGAGCTGATCCAAAGGCTCTTCTGACACAGATATTTAAGTCACTGAGCACTATCAGGTGTGGAGCCCTCAGTGCTGGTGAAGTGATGAAATGCAGTGGCTTATAGAGGAATGCCACAGTGCTGAAATACACACTGAGCAGTATTGCAGTGTTCCCACCTTAGCTCTCCTCCAGCACACCAATGACACTGCCTGACTTTCATCCAGGCCCTTATGCCTTGGATCAGAGGGAAATCCTACCTGTGGCACAAAACATTTTGGCAATAACTATGTACAGTCACACATGTGCTGAGCCTTGCAGGAGAATCCTCTAGTCAGGTTTCAACAACAGATGTAAGTCCTGCCTCTGATTAAGGCATGGCAAGGTGCTTTATTCATCAGTGACACTGGCTGCCATTAAAAGCATTAGAGACTTTTGCCAGCTGTCACCACTGCCTTTCGAGTGTTAAACGTAGGTAAAAGCTCTAGCCCTGGAATTAAATGCAGCTGCTTGGTGCACTTCAGATCAGCAATAAGGGCTTCAGTTCCCTCTCACCCCAGCTCTGCTCCCCTCCCAGGCTTTGCAGGCATTAACCTCTGTGAATGTCTTGGGACAAAGTTGGTAGCTGTGAAGTTTCTAACACATTCCTAGGAAAACCAAGAGAGCTCCAGATTCCTTTTACAGCATAAGCCCACTCATTTGACAAACTGAAGGAAAATAAAAACCGCCACAAAAGGAAAAGTTTCACCAAATCTGAATCCTGCTCATCAGTGTGAGTATACTTTTGCCATCCATCCAGCTCACCAGATACAACATGAAGCACCAACAGGGCATCTGAATGTGGCAAAGCTCAGCTGAAAAGAGAAAAGGCTAACGGAGGAATCAGTGACTCCACGGAGCCAACACAGACACTGCCTCCCACCACCATCTGAATGTGTCAGAGTGCCTGTGGTTATTCTGTCCTTAACAATGTTCATTTATCCAGGACTAAATATGAGATTTCTAAGCTGGATTTGTGAATTCCTGCAGAGGCTTTGATTTAGTTCCTGACATGCTGCAGGGAGGCATAACTGGAGTCAAGAGTTACATGCCATGCTCGCTTAATCTCCTCTAAAATGCTACAAAAAAACCCCAGGGAGACCCCCTTAAAAAATACATGCAAAAAGGAATGAACACCAGCAAAACCCACCTCTTCACATGCGTGGGAGACTTGTCTGTTTAAGAGCTAGGGCTGGTGGAAGACACTGTTTCTGCCACACAGCTAATTACTTTGGGTCTTCTTATCAAACAAATGGACTGGGATGATACGCCAATAACAGGAGGAAGGATCTAATTGAGGGATACCAGGGGGTAACACAGATCTTCTTGTTAAACTGAATTTGTTAATCTAGTGTATATGAGAAAAGGGCAAATGGGAGGGAGAATTCCTCCTTGTTAAACATTTACCAAATGTTGGGTTATTTGAGCCCTGGGGAGAAGTAAATGTATTCACTACTTAAAGGCTGGAGCATTTGGTCTTCTCAGTTGGAATTTATCCCCGATTTGAAAGGAACATTTTTTCCCACTTGGAAAGGTTAGCAGCCTTTGTCTGTGCGAGTGATTTAATATAATGGACCATGATTATTGTTGGATTATTATAATGGCACATTGGCACAGTTATAGTTAAAGTTTTGGCAGAGTTTGTCTCATAAACTGCTATTTTACAACTCGGCTGTAAAAGTTTACTTCGGTCTGAAACTTGAGATACAAGATCGCAGTCCAGGAGGAGTCCTTTTTACTTTTTTTAAGCCAAATTAAAAGGAAAAAAAAAGCTTAAAAATTCTCCTGGCTAATGTTTAAGTTATGCAAATATTAAATGCAAATTGAAATCTACTGGCTGAAGACACTTGACGGCATTTGCTTGCTCCTGAATGCCTTTGAGTTAAACCATTTCAACCTCTTTTATATAGAAACATGGCTTTCCCACTTACGGTATTTTGAAGGAAAATGTGGAAGAGTAAACCAGCTGGGGTATTAAACAGAAAAATGAAGTGTGCCACAAGCACTCCCTTCAATAGGATTAAAGCATGTATTTGTTACTAAGAATGCAATTGGTTTTTTTATTCTGCAATATGAAAATACACAATCATTTGGTTTTAAATCAATGTTTGCAAAGGGTTTTTTTGCAATATACTCATATATTGAGGAAAAATTCATCTTGTTTTAAAAGCCCCTCTGGCCACTATAGTGTAAGACTATAGGACAAATGAAGTCTAATACTATCATCAGCACAAAGCCACTGAGTTTTCTTCTGATTTCTTGATTCTTAAAGACACAGTAGCTAAACACAGACCACACCAGCTCTCATTTCTGCTCCTACACAGAACTGTAAAGGAACTCAAATACCAGTTTATGAAAGTACCACTTACTGATACTATAACTCTACCATTTACAATTTACTACCATTACTCTACCTTGGGCAACATGGTTTAGTGTGAGGTGTCCCTGCCCATGGCAGGGGGGTTGGAACTTGATGATCCTAGGGTTCTTTCCAGCCCTAACTATTCTATGATTCTATGACTTAGATCCACCTGGTGCCAAAGACATTGCAGATGGCAAATATGCCATCAAAACTAGAAAAAACCAAAATTTTGCAGGAAATAGAGGGCAGTGTAAAGCTATGGAAATGACAATAAAGAACAGAATTTTTCAAGATAAGGTTAAACATGTTAAGCAGGGGAAGAGCCAACATAACTTTAATAGGAGAAAGTCATGCCTTGCAATTCTGTTAGAGTCTTCTGAAGGAGCCAGTCAGTGCGGGTAAAAGCGATAGAAGCAATATAGCATACTCTGGATCTTCTGGATGCTTTCAACAAAGTCCTTTTACAGAAGTGCGACAAGAGGTTTCAATAAATGCATAAAAGACTCAAAACAAAACAGCAACAAATAGTAATTTTCACAGTGGAAGGAAGGTTTCAAAAGAAATCTCTAATACTTATTGCTATTTGATATATTAATAGCCTGAGAAAGTGGGCAAATAATTTCACTACTTCAGTAGTTTTATATCCGCAGGAAAACTAAAGGTAACCTCAAAGAGCTGCAAAAGGACTCTGAACTCAGTAATAAAATGACAAATGAAATTCTGTGACAATAAACAATAAGTGATGCACTTGGGTAAAATAACTGGAGCCATAAATACAGAAGGATAGGCTTCAAGTTAGGTACTACTACGCTGGAGAGGTCTGGGGGTCTAAGTCCACAGAAAGGAAAGCTCAGAGGAGGTTAAAAGGGAAAACAAGGATTAGGCATTTTTAGGAAAGGAATGGGGACCAAAAGGAAAACCTGATCATTACCTAAACCTGCAGCTTGCTGCTTAAGTAGGATATAGTTCTGCTCACTCATCTCAAAATATGACATGCAAGAACATGAAGACATATAAGGAGGGCCAAGGAGGGTATGTGGAATGGCTTTCAAGATGAGCCTATATGGGTAAGGATCCTTCGGCTTGGGGAAGATAACCAAGCAGACATTCTAGGTGTTGGTCTGCAAAACCATAAACAGCATACAGAAAGGGGACGTTAAAAACAAGGAAGAAGCGCAAGAGCCATACTTTGCAACTAAGCAGCAGAGTGCAGTACCCCATGAGCAATAAGCACAGGCAGTTTCTAAAAGAGATTAGGAAGTTCACAAAGGAAATTTGATGAGCATGATGAATCTTCTGATCCACCTCTGCCTCCCAAAGGGCTTTGGCCAAGGACAGCCAGAATCAGGAATCTTAGAGCACATTTGGGGATCTGTGGGGTCATTTTCCCTCCTACTGTATGGTGGGTCTTGGAAAATGCTGGCTGCTCACTGGTGAAGACTCACCCATCCAGCTTTCTTGATAGCATAGAAATAAAAAAAGAAAATAAAAAAAAAAAGCGTTTTTTATCATCAAGATTTATCATTTATCATAAAAATAAAACCTTTTCCCTACAAAATTTCTTTATTCAGAAGTTTTAGCATCTGATCCCCGTGGTTCATGCTCTTGCAGCACTGAAGTGTACTTGAAGTTCTTTGCCCTGTTTAATCCCACCCATCCCATGCTACACCTTATAAAGACATGCATAAGAGGAGCAGTAAACAGCAACAGACTGTTGCGCTATGTCAAACATTCCTACCAGCACATCCCACGTACTGCACAAGGTGATGGCCAACCTTCACGCTGACCCAGTCTGTTTGGATGTGACCTCTACACACACACACACACACACACACACACACACACACTGGGGCTAGTCTAATAGTACAGAAAGTCAAGACAAACTCACAAGTAAAGCTAATCTGCTATCTGCTTAATGACAGGTAACATTTGTCATGGGGTAAAAAGCATTAAAGGCAGCCTATAGCTTCTAATATTGAGTTAAATTAATTTTTTAATCCCTCTCGTAACACTGTTTGCAACATTCCAACTCATATTTATCTTTTCTGTATTAAAACACAATGCTATTCTATAAATAGCTACAGGTTTCTTGGCAATGTCGGTGTGACGGCGGATTAATTAAACTGGAAAGCAGAGAGTGTGGGGACTAGATTTATATAATGAAAACAATATATCTGCTAACACTGGAGAAGTGCTGACACTGTAATAATGCTGATATTAATATTTGGTGCAGAACATCTCAGAGCGCATTAATAAGATGGCTACATCTGGTGGGCTGAGAAACGATCAGAACACAGAAATTACCAGAAGAAAATAAAACTGTTACGTTACTATTAATATTATGAATCTCACTCCCATTCAGAAAGATTCACTGGCATCTTGTATTTTTATACTTGGTGCCTGCAAAGAGCAGTCCAATGACTTCCCATGCAAGCTTCACAGCAGCTGTAAGAGTATTTGGATGTTTGCTGGATTGTGTCCCTAGACAACATCACACCAACATGGAGTCAAATGTTGACTAAAGAAATCAATGAGAAAAAAGCCATAATAATTTAAAAGCTATCCCCTCTTTCTGTATAGCAGCTTGTTAAACAGCCAACCTGGTATATGGATTTATGTTAATATAGCACTGCTGACTTCAAAACCAACTCTGTTACAAGTATGGAGGATCAACACCAAAGCATCAAAACAACACGTCTGAACTTAAAAATGTTTTCCAGAATTTAACAGAAAGTCACAATAATAAAATTATATTTGAAGCTTATACAAAACAAAACCAGGGGAAAAGCAGAAAATACACAAAGAAGCTAATTAGAAGAAAAATCCTCCTTAAATACAAGATGCCCCAAGGCATTTAAATATTCAAGAATGTTAAAACTCATTCAAACTTCACCTCACTATACTTAGAAAACAAAAGGCACCTACTAATTCCCACTTGATACTTCTGCCATCCAACTTCCAGCTCATCCCAGGGTGTTGCGTATGATGGAAACAAGTAGTAAAACTAAGTTATTTATTAAAATTATAGAATAAAGACTCACAGCAAAGATATATATGTACATGTCAACGGTCCAAATAAATTAGGGTCATTTTTATCAGTAGATTATGACAATTTTTACATTTATTATAATATTTTCCACATAACTATTCTGTCTGGTGACATTTCTGCACATATATTAAATATATGTGACAGTATATAAAGTATAGCTATTTGACCATTGCTAAATGCTGCAGTAGTTTGAATACATTTACAGACTGTCAAATATTTTAGATTTTCAAGTGATGCATTTTAAAACACAGTAAAATGAAGATAATTTACAAAGGAAAAGAAAGATTCTGCTCTTGGCTACTAATAAGTAACCTCAGCCTCCTGACAGGTCTGAGAGTACCAGACCACATCTTTATTACCTTTAAAGGCATGAGCCATGTTAAGAAATAACAGAGGTGGGAAGATGCTTATAGTACCAGGCTATCTGTATAAATCAGTGCAGAGCTATTGATAAAGTTATATTAACCCTCACCAGCTGAAAACCTGGCCAAATATCTTAACTCCCACTTCCTGTAGACTATGGGCCAACATGGGAAGATGAACATGACCAAAACAAAAGCAGTTATGTTTAAATTTTTAGGGCAACCTTCATCCTGGCACTTGGCATTTTTATTTAACTGAACACACTTAACCTGGAATTGGCAGAGATAAAGTTTATAGTGAGGGAATAACACAAAGTAGTCCCTGTCCAGTTTCACCTATAGCGACTCAACTCTTGTCTCTATTCTCCCCTTCTCCCCTCCAGCTAGCTGTCACCTCCTCAAACCCATGTCCCTTAATTCAGAATCCTGCCCTAGAAGCTCCAGGCTCATCTTCTGACCTCATTCCCTTATTCTTCATCTTTCTGGCCAGAGTTGAGTGCCCTGGTCGCTTGCCAAGCCCTCTCCATGGCTCATCATCTCTCCATTCCTTCTCTCCCACCTTCCCAGTTCTTCACCTTTGCAACCAAACCCCAGGCTTCTGTTCTCACCTTGCCTGTCCTGCCATTCTTCTTATCTACATCCAAACTGGATGCCCCTCAAGACTGCTTAGGAAAGAATAAACTGACACAAAGATGTAGGCTTCCTAGCACAAGTGTTTGCCATCCTCTAATAGCCCTGAAGAAAGAGGCAGCGCGCTGAAAGCACATCTTCACCTTCCACCACACAGTGCTCCTGCCCTGAGGCAGATTTGGAGAGGCTCTGCGCTCTTTGGGCAGAGTCTGAAAATCCAAATCCTTGCTGCTGAATATGCGTGAACTAAGTTTGTTAAAAGCCTGACAGCTTTGCCAAATTTGGGTGGATTTTGACAGAAACCACAAAAGGCATATCCTTGAAACAAAAGCCAGTTCCTTGCCAGCTTTCATGCCTCTGCTGCAAAGCATGGGTGTGCCACGCAGTTTTAAAGAAAAGATCACCAGAATTGGTTTTTTGCCTTTTATTCCCTCCCTACTATTGCAGAACACTGTTATTCCAGCCTCCCCCCCGCCTTGCTCCACCTCCCAGCCCTATTTTTTTGGGATTGCTTCGTATGAAATTTCTCAGTCTGGAGTAGATAGCTGGAGTGGAAAGGACTTAGCAAAGACACTTGCACCTGAAAACAGGATTTCCTAAAGGTCCCTCGATTGTGAAGTGCTCTTCAGTCCTAGTTTCTCAAAGCTGAAACCATACAACATACTACATATTTTCTCACAGCCAGATCCACACCCCCACTGCAAGGTCACTTCCAACAGCCTCAGGACAGAGCACGTTGGGGAGGTGCAGGTTTCTGCTGGTGCAGCAAGGGGCTTAGTTTTTATGGGAAAAGGACTTTTAATCAGAAATCAGTTCCAGGAAAAGGGATGAACTGAAACATGAAAGTGGCGCATCTACTATTTGTTAATGGCTTGCTTTAAAAATTTGCGAGGTGCTTTAAGTCCAGGATAGGTTCCAGACTCACTGAAAAAAGCATAAATAAATACAGTATCCCACCCTGCCCCAAATGGGATATAAGGCAGCGACTGACAAGCTGCCTACAGAGCCTAAGGAAGGAAACAGATGTAGAAACTTTTATAGGCAATTCCTCAGATTCTCTAGGAACACTGGTTAAGCACTAAAGAAAGAGCCAAACACAAACAGTCATTTATGCATGTCTAAAACGTCGGTTTTGAGCCAAGAGCCAAGCCAGCCTCAAAGCTACT
This sequence comes from Pezoporus occidentalis, assembly GCF_034315485.1. NCBI lineage: Eukaryota > Metazoa > Chordata > Aves > Psittaciformes > Psittacidae > Pezoporus > Pezoporus occidentalis. Next base: position 10,204,492 of record NW_026912779.1, read on the forward strand.
GGAGATATCGCCCTGATCCTCACCTTCTCCAGGGGAACACTGGCCAGGCGGCACCTGTCCGAGGGCTGTGCTGCATCCCAAAAGGCAGCAGAGCACACCACAGTCTGTGCTTCTCATCTATTTATCATAAGTGTTGTAAGCTCCAGCTTCTGTCAGTGGTAGCCACTAGTGGATTCGACAAAACTTTGTTCTTCTGCTTCTTGCAGCTGACAGGGAAGCCAGGAGCTGACAAGCCGCAGCCACCCTTTCCTTTCCCCTTCCTCCACACATTGCAAGGCACAGTATGCAGTAGACAATCATTAAAATCCAACCCAACTGGCTTTCATTTGCACTGCTAAATGCACCCAGAGGATATCTAAGAAACTCTCCAGTTTAACTTTCTACCTCTGCACTGCAACTTCAAACTATTCCAGCAGTCAATGCTTCTCCTCGGCCAATGCCATGATGTGCAGCGCGGTTCAGGAAGACAGAAACTTGGCACTACAAAGTAGCTCAGATGGAAACCTACACAAGTGGTTCTCTTTATGGTATATTGCAGAAAGCTCTGCAAGCAGATATTGTATATGGCCAAGCTGGAAGCTTTATGTCCATTAATGACTACCTGGAGGAGAACACACAAGAGACACGGATTTCACCAAAACACTTGGCTCCAGTTTTGGAGGTTCTGGGATCTACTTCAAATTCCCCAGTCAGCACCTACCCCACCGGTCTGAAACATAATATTCATGTTCCTAAAAACTCGGAGGAACACTTCAGTCCCCAGCCTCTGTACTGAGACAAGGGCTGGGTTAGATGATACTCAGCGGGTGTTACAGTGCACATCTGTTCCCACATCCCAACAAAACCCTTCTCTGGAGAGTTAATGCTGACTCAGGGCAGGCACTTACTCTGCCAGAACTTCCCTGCCACTTATTTCCCTCTGTCAAAGCCCTTGCAGGGTACACACATTAATTAAATTCCTTCTCTTGGGAAATGGTTTAGATTAGGATACTCAAAAATCAAGGCTTTCATACAGGCTCAGCCCTGCCAGATGCTAAACACCTCTTCCTTGCCCGATGACCGCCAACCAATAGCCCTGAAAGCCAAAATCCCATCACTACCTTGCAGCAAGATGAAAATTAACAGGTAGCCTAGATTCACCGGTCATATTTCATTTACAAACCCTTACAGGTCAGTCTAGTTTCACTTGCAGGAAAACTGTATCAAAACAGCTTTTGCCATCCATAGGACACAACCCTGTTATTCAAGAATCAATAGATAAGCACTGTTTTCTTTTTAGGATACTGACTCAGTGTTACTGAATAAAGGCTTCCTTTAAGCTTGTCGACTTGAATTCCTCTGCTGACAAACATATGCACTCCCCCCCGTTTCCCTACTAGTAAGAGGTATGGTAATTATTTCCCCAGAGAACAATAATTTCGCAATAAATCTCAGAAGCAGCATGATTTGACAAATTAAGCTGAGAGCCAAGGATACCAAATGCAGTTTGCTTCTTTGAAGCTAGTGGTATCAAAAATTATTTCCAATATCCCTTTAAATGCTTAAATGCTTTCACTTTGAAAGGATGAAAACAGAAATCTTGACAAAACTACTGCTGGTCTGTGTTTTAAAGGAGCAAGACTCTAAAATTGACTCTAGAGAAGCTTCTTTGTGACTGAGAAATGCACATGTGATTTACCTTCCTGGCACTTTCTAGCATTTCCTACAGTTATCAAGTGACAGGACTGCAATAGAAACAATATCAATAGCAGTATCCCGTTCAAAGCAGCAGCATTTTTACTTTCATTACGCAGACTTCATTATTTTTCCCCACATATTAATGACATTTTTCACATCTTTCCCTTACTTGGCCCTGAGGTCTTTGTTATTTTATAATTACCTTATGAAAGACACCAAACTGTTGAGAAAGGGCTAAACCCCCCAGTTTTCCTTAGCAAAACAGTAGCACCATCCTGCCAATATACAGCCTGGGTAATACAACAGTTAAAAGTATTTCTGTGCAGCTGGGGACTTTTGCTCAAATGTCTTTCTTTTTTTCTGTGGCATTGGGAGGAATGTATTAAACACCTAAAAAGATCCTTCCCTCTGTAAATTGCTCCTTCTCCCTTTGCTATGATAAATGCCATCTCAGAGACGGTGATACACAAACTGTGAGGATTTATAGCGCATTTCCAACACTAATATTAAACATATCCTTTAAACTTTGGTTTGGAAAGCTCTCAATCCTCCTCACCCCCCTTCAGAATCATTTAACAGCTGTTAAGTCACCTTCAAAGAATTTGCAAACCCTTTGAAGTACAGTACGAAAAATAGACTCCAACATCTTCCCAGCAGTTGCAGGTAATGCGCAATCATTTCTGAAAGCAGACAGAGATATAGCTGTCTAATGCCAAGTTACCACCTCCCACCCTGAAAACATGCTTTTGTGAAGCTCCCTTATGCTGCAGTGGCATTGGGTATGAATGACAAGGATTTTTCTATTTCTTCTTGGATAACTTACAAATGTTTCTTTTTTAGAGAGGAGATTCTTCTACGATTCCTTTGCAGCAGGGCTTCGGTTTGCAATAACATCTTACGGCTATCTTCACTACCTAATTTCTTACTTACAGATCCAATTTGGTGGAGCAGTTGCATAGGGAGGCCTCTGCCTACCTGTCATAGAGATTTCCATTTTGTGACAATGTGGCCCTGGATTGCCAATAATAAGCCTTTAAGAACAAAGTGTTCCTCAGCAGAGTATATCACTCCCTCTTAGTCAATTACTAAAAATCTTTAAAAGCATCTCTTAAAAAGATTTCAAGTTAACTCACTCCAAACAACCTTCCCATGCACGTGGCAGTGATGCTCCTGCCCAGCCATCTGAAAACAAAGATTTCTTGTGTAGGAAAAAAGTAATTGTCTGTCTTTTAAGAGTTCAGAGTGCAGAAGGTTTGCACAATTAAAACATTTTGTGAATCTTGCTAGTGGCCCAAAGGTTAAACACTTTTCTTTGCTAGTACAGACCACATAACTGAGAGGAAGCAAACGAGTTTATTCTTTGAAAGCCCATGAAAAAAACAAACAGCCCAGAAGTTTATTTGTGCTCGCAAATCCTTTCAGGTCTAAAGGACCAGCAAGATAATAAATTGTTTTTGCTGAAAACAGGAAGTTTGGCAGAGATGCAAAAGGACGGCTAAACTTTGGCTAGACAGCCCAAAGCACTGCTTTTGACTTTGAAAATATTTCCAACAAAAAAAGCCCAAAGAACAAAACGAGAAGAGTGAAGTGCCTCGAATCCATAGAAAGCTAAAGGAACAGCAAAGGCATCTGGCAGTGGTTAACTGTTGCCAAACTTGTGGTTGCATTTTGCTGTCTTACAGGCTGGTTTGCCAGTTTGCAGTAACTGGCACCAAGTGCAGCTGAAACCCACATTTATAAAGCCTCAAATGCTGTCAAAGCTAGAAAAGTTTTGAGTCTTTTCTTTCTTCTTTTCATCTGACCAAGACTAAAAGAATAAATAAATAAGCATCACTCATAACGGTCTGCTGTATTAAAGGGAGACAATAAAATTTTGAGTGTCAAAACTAAATCCCTACCAGGTTTGACAGAGCCAAGGCCAAACTATGCCCACCCAATGGGCTAACGCAACAACTCTGGCCCATGACATGTCTTTCCCACTCCTACCTCAGCATCAGGCTGCTATTGGGACTCTGGTAGGAGAAGACATCATTCAGCCAGCAATGCAACTTGAATGCAATAGCTCATAGGACACCTGAGTGATAGCATGTTTCTTTAAAAAGAACATATGTGCACAATACATCCGTCCCAGACACCTCTGGAAACCAAGACACGCTCCAGCCTTTTAGAGGGATTTCAAATGGGTTATAGAACATGACCACCTGCTATGGCACTGGAGCTAAGCCAGTGATGAGGCTTACAGTAGGCTCCAGCACTGTCCTCTTCTTGTTGATGTAGTGGCACAGTTCTGGCCTGTGTGGATTGGTTCCCTCCTTACCAACAAGCAAGCAGGGTTCAAGGGTTGCCACAGGCCAGGGACTGCTCCTAGGAAGCTGTTCAAACATTGCTGACTTCTTTTAGGTATGAAAGGGTTTAGACCACATGGATACAAGCTGTACCATGACATTTGCCCAAAGGAATGGAGAGGAAATCCCTAACCACTTCAGTAACCCAAATCTAGCAGATGATGCAAAGGTCCTTTCCAGTACTATACTCATATGAACACAGCTTTTAAGTAAGGAAATATTAAATACATGTACGTAGGTATTTGGGAGCTTTATCCCAAAACATGCATTTCGGGATAAAAGTGGACATGATTAACCTGCAAACTCACCCCTCCTCATGTTGTTTGGAGTTCCTCCCCCCTTCCTTTTTTTCTTTCCTCCCTCTACACTCATATATATTATGAAAATGTGGATCTTCAAAACATTTATCACAAAGGACTACTGGATCTTTCGGGCCAACCAACACATAAATATTATCAACACCATATATATTATCTTCTGAAACATGCAATGACCACAGGCTGATCTTTTTTATAAGATCCATTACTACTGTTACACAGTCTTAAAACCCAATTTTACCAGCAGAGGTGATTTTGACTATATCTACTTCTTTTCATCCCAAAACAAGGCCTCATCACAAAGTCATGAAACAGTATAAGAAGGTGAGCTCAAATCTGTTCTTCATTTTATTTCCTTACTACATTTACTTGCCAAATTTAACTGTAGGACCACTCATTTACACCTGCAGGAGCAGAGGCAAGACAAACGCAATGGTATACAATGAAGATACAATAGGCAAGAAGCTGAGAGGTTTTAATGATCAGCAAGGATACCAATAAGGAGAGGAAACCCCTACCTTTGTAGACACTTAAATGTCAAGCTTTTAGAGGGACTTGAGCCAGAACACTGATATTCCCCTGTGCTCCTTAAGAATAACAACGATAACAACACCTGCACCTTATGACACAGCATTTTTCATCTGTCAAAACAAAACACTTCACAAAGGAGACAAAACATTATCCTGCCTTGTTTAGAAAATGAGACAATCAAGTCTGGAGAAATGAAATCACTTACCCAAGACCATTCAGCTGAAGTAGTAACGGAGTCTGGAGAAGCCAGAGTCCCTGTGCAGATCTTCAATGTAAGCCTTTAATACTCAGCGCTGCACTTTGAACTTCAGTAGAGCATGTAATACTATGTTTGCATCTCTCACAGATCTGGGCTGAGCTTTAGCTATAACCTGGAAGCTCTTCAAAAGCTGTGGATTAAAAAGCACTATATAAATGCAAAGTGTGATTATTATTCAACAGATATTGGAAAAAATTACTGCAGTTTGTATTTGTTTTTCTGTATTTGTGGGATTTATGTTGTTTCAACACTTGAACAGCTTTTGATAATGACACCATCTGTTAATTCTCACCCCTCACTAAATTAGAACAAGTGGTGGAATTGTTAGACCGCAGTTTTACAGATCCCAGCTTAGCAAACAAATCTGAACTCAGGGTCAGCAAGAGACATTACCAGCAGTGGGAGGCAGCAACTGGTCAGGCACAACTTCAAGCCCAAGCAGAAGAGAAAGGATAGGAACAACACAACTCTCGGCAAGTCCTCTGGAATAGTTCTTTGTTAGGTTGTGCTCCGTTTCCTGACCCTACCAGGTGAACATCATTCACTCAGAGGCTACTCAGAGTAGTGGAGTAGCAGTGGGTGGGGTATTTCAGTTCTGATTTAAGATCATATAGACACCTGTGTACAAGTCCAAGGCTCTTGAACTGCAACAAGCTTCAGGTGGGCAGAGCTCTGAGCTGCTGTCCTCCAAGCCAGAGCCTTGTTAAATTAACTTTGCTAGATCAGGGTTCAAAGATGATACAAATCACTATAATTTCATTTACAGAACACGTGAACATGTGCATTATGTGCAAAAAACAGCAAATATGGGGCAGGAGGTGTGCCATAGGCAGGTACTGGTAATAGGTTTTCAAAGTGAAATAAAAATTCATAATCAGCCTGTTGGTTATCCTCCCCTCACCCCCTTTTCCTTAAATATTGGTATTCTTCTCTCTCTGCTCTAAGAGGTGCTCTTTCTCTGTCTTTGAGGAACTGATATAATATATTTGTACCTGCAAAAACGTAAGACCATGTTACGTGTATAATACGCAGTGAAAACGTGAGCTCCTGGTCTCTAAACTACTCTCTGTATATGCCTTTAAACATGCCTTAGTTTTCCTACGTACCTTTCTCAATTTATCTTGATAATTTCAATCTTTCCTCGGCTAGTGAACCAAATCCCAAACAGTGGAAATCTCTTTCATGGATTCTTTTTATCTAAAGGACAGACTTCTACTACAAACGCAAGCTGTGATACATACATCACAAGGCAACAGGGAGTTTGTTCATGTTATTTATGAGTGTTTATGATGCATCTATGAAAACCTCAGCACTCCATATTCTTGATTATGCAGGAGTCAGACAATACTGCAGTTATACTTATTAAGCAATACCCATGGTGCAGCTTCTTGTATTAAGCTGCTTGGTATTCATCATCGCTGTAACACTGAATTACCTCATGTTTCCCACCTGACATTAGCACAATTTCCCATAGCCTTTAGTGGGCTTCTAAGAAAGTTTGCTTAAAGCAGGGAATTAGCTTCCTCTTCCCTTTACAAACAGGGACCTGAAGATGTGTTCCTGGCACAGTAGCATGATATAATGCTCTGAAAACACTACAATGGGTAATGGAAAAAGCACAGACATCTCAGCATGATGCTTTGTCTGATCTAACAAATCAAGCATTTCAAGTTATATTTACATCAAGGATATCAGATAGTGAGGTACAGAGAGAAGGTACCTGTCCTAAAGCTGCACAAAACATCAGTGACAAGCTTAGGCGGAAGTCAAGATTCTCCAAACTCTACTTCTATGTCTCAGCTGGAAGGAAACCTAGCATGAGCTCTCCTCTCCATCCTTCAGACTGGCCTATGGTAGTGAGAGTGAGCTTTACAAACAGAATCTAGTCTCTCAGCTAGTTGTACTGGGTGTCATCATGGTGGACCACAGCCATTTCTCATGGACTCATGTTTAAGAGGAGATACAGAACTGGCAGAGACATCAGGCTGTTGTATGTGGTGCCTGGAGCTAACCAGAAGGAATTCAGTTGTGATCTAAGAACAACGGAGTGACTATTTTTTTTTGCTGCCAAAAAGCTATTTCCTCATTAGTCAGCAATACATGAGACTGCACTGGGAAATGAACCTTCTGGTAGCCCCAAGAAAGGCGGGTAAAGAACTTCAACGCAAAAGGCGCGTGTGTGCTGCTGTGATGGGGTGAAAAAGGTGGGCAACATCCTAAAGCTGCCTGACTAAACCTCCCAGTCCTTGCTCCTCAGTCCCATTGTGACTGTTTGAGGCACATGAAAGTCAGCTCACAGTGCACCCCAAGTGACCCAAATTCACTTGTTGCTGTTATTGAAGGGCAATTATTCCTAAAAAAAGGAAAAGAATGAGAGATTTACTGAGCATTATAGGCACATGGTTGACATCACTGTGAGCCAATCAGGACCCCTGAATTCTGACCAGCTTTCTAAAGCCCTTTATGTCACTGTTTCACAAAAGGTATTTGATACCATTGCTCCCTTCTCAGATGTGATCTCATCCTTGACTCCAAGTGGCACTGTTAGGAATAGCTCCCTCAGGCTTACTTTTATCAGCTCATAAAGCACATCATATTCCCTTGCCTATGAGATGTGCTAAAACTCGTATCATTTGTAACTGGAAATCCTATAAAGCTGCCTGACAGTTTTTGACCACAAAAATTGAAGTCAAAGTTGGAATGGAGGAGAAAGAAGCTTCCAAAATTAAACAAGTGTGAGTTTGGTGGAGGAAACTATAATCTGGAGCACCTTTCCCTAAATACAGTAAGGGCTAAGGTGTTTTTGGCAATAACAGCAGGGCTGTATTTCCTCTTGGAGTAATAAACACATGGTCCCTGACTGACTTGTCTCACAATGTTACAAATACATGTTATGTCCTCTATTAAATATGGCCAGTTTTTCCCAGCTCTGCCTTAGGTGAACTCACTTTAAAACTTGCTGTTAAACTGTTGAAAAGAAGCATTTTAAAATGCAGGTAACGTGAGATTACGATACAAGTGCATGGAACATATCCCTCACCACCCTTCAAAACAAGTAAAACTTTGAAATACAAGCACTTTAACACCCAGGGTAAAGACTTAAATGACTTGCCCAAGGTCTCCAAGCAAGCAACAGTCAGATTTTCACAGTCGAAGATCAGTACGACGCTAGCAAGCAGTGTGAATCCAAACAAGCAGACAGGTTGGAGGATGTCAAAAAAGGGGGCCAGGAAGACTTGAGTCACAGCTGGCATGGGTCAGCATGTAAGTTGAAGGGGCAGAGAATAAGCTGAAGCTAAATATACTCCAACTCCTTGTAGACTCCGCACTGGCAGTAGGCCAGACTGCAGCAGTAATGGGTAGGGTAAGTCTTAAAGTGCTCTCCACTGCCAGCTAGTCAGCCCTACCTTAAATTAACCCAGCTGACTTTAGACTGAAACAGATGATGGGTCCTCATAAACTCGATTACACCAGTTCAGCCATGAGCAGAGAAGGCTCTAGATGAAGCATGGTGCTTTACAAATATCTTGAATCTCCACCATCTTCCCTGCAGTGACTGTTGACAGTGACCTAAATTCTTGAATCCATCTGAAAGACAAAGCTTCTGGTTAACCTAAGCAACATCACTTTCGGGGCCTTTGCCTAAGATTGCTGGATAGACGATGAAAGGAGGCTTTCTGAGACCATTTCTCCACTGCATGTCAACATGCGGCAATGAATTCGCACAAGATGTTCCTGTGGATCTCGTTCCTGTTAGGGTCATCCATTTCTCTGGGCTCCTTTTATTACACTCTCTGATCTTTCCAACTGCAAGAAACCACAGTTCCGCTTTACTGGAGACTTGTGTAAGTCCTCAGATACACTGTTAACAATTCCACTACAATCCAACCATTTATTATTAGATTAGTTTAGATAAAATAAAAGCCCTGGGTCTGTTAAAGTATGTGCATGTGCATGGATATAAATATAATTCAACTGCTAAATTTACATGCTGAGCCTACATTTTCTGTAATAAAATATTTAAGTGGTTTCAACTCCACAGTGAGATTTAAAAGAAAAAAAATCTAAGATAAAAAAAGACATCATCACAGGACACTATTGACTGGACACAATCAATCACCTGGATGGGTACTAAGATAAGTATCTTCATTGTGGGCTGACAATGGCTAATACAGATTTTCCCAAAGAGAAATAACCTCAATAATACCACCTCATGCAAGCATAAACTAAGACCAAGCTTCCATTTTAAGCTGCATTTCTAATGCCTAGCTCTCAAATATCAGAAGAGTCTGATAAAGAATTGCCCGAGGCTGAGACAAAGCAGAGGAAAACACAGGACTGTAGTCTGCCCCCGTAACACAGATGAAGCTGGTGGAGACTTTGGAGAGCAGTTAATTAGTTCTGTATAATCTAGTAAGAACTAAATACTCAGACTGTCTTTCTATCTCATTTTTTTCTATGCTTCTTCAGAAATCAGGCTTTCTTGAAAAGTCACCTTTGAAAGTGGTTTGTCATAGCCAGGGCTGGACTGGTGGCAGGACTTGCTTGAGCTGGTAGTTCAAGTAGAAGCTCTCCCACTTGTCATCACAGAATATATGACCTTATTACTCCTCCCTTGGTTCTGGCACTGATTGTTAACGCTGTTTGCAGCCAGTGACGTTTCCTCAGTGCTCTCTGCTGCCGTCTCTCCCAGCTCCTTCTGCTTTTGTTTTCCAATTGCAGCAAAAAATATGTGAATCCAACTTTCTGCCAACACCGAGATGAACAAACTCCACAAAATAATGCGAAAGAGAGCAAAGCAGGCAGATTTGTGCGAGGGTTGTACTTCTAGCTAAGGATACATTCAAAGTTGCAGGAATTTATCTGTATATCAATGAGACGATGCCACTTGCTACTGTAGGATCTGGACAAATTAGCTAACAAATATGGTCCTCAACAGCTCAGATTTATCTCAGAGTTTACTGGCGGGGAGAACAGAGCATCGGAGAAGCCACAGAACGAGCCCACGATTGTGAAGAAAGCCAGCAGCAGACCTAGATCTGCTGGCTCGCCGCCCTGGGCATTTAGCTTTCCACAAGCTTCCTGTGGTGAGGGGTATTGCGGGGAGCTGGAGAATTGGGCCGTTTTAGGCAAAGTAGCCCTTTTTCCACGGGCAGGAAGACGATTGCCAGGCAGGGCTGGAGAGATGGCAGGGCTGCAGCAGTCTCCTCTCTGGCTCGGAGCAGTCCCTCTGTCAGAGCGTGAGCTCCCCTTGCTCTCGCTCAGCCCTATCCAAAAGGCATTATCTGGAAGCAATTAGAGATTATTTTTTTTCTCCTTTTTTTTTCCATCGTTGCCTGACAACTTCAGCAGACGCACACACAGTCGCCCCCCTCTGCTTCTAAGGAACTTTGCTTACTGTTAACTATTTAAATGTTGAAAGTATTAAAACTAATACTCACTGCTCAGAGAGCTACGTCTGAGGCCAACAGTCGTATATGGTAACAGTGTTTGGGATAAAGGACTTTGGGGTAGTTTAGAAAGCTTTAGAAAAGCACTCATGCCTGTCCACGTACTTGTAAGTCCTAGTTGTCATTACTGATGTTTTGGGTTTTTTTTTAGGTTGGACAAACAGATGGAGCTTCTTTGAGGAACTCCTCAAGGAATGGCTGGATGAGCCAACTCTGGAGTTAGTGCTGAAGGTGGTGACACAAGATGTTACTCAGCTGGCCAAATTTTAAGCACCTTGCTTCAGGTACTTAACCTGGGACAGTCTTTATGGTCCAGGGATGGGTAAGGGGGAAAAGAGATGGGGATGAAGGGGACAGTAAAAAAAGATAGCTTCTTCCATAGAGCAATTCAGATTCATATTTAAGTGCTGTAATTGCTTTCCAGAGAGACTGAGTGTCTCCTTGTCAACTTTATGAGAAACCTAGAGAAATTATCCTCTAAACCTAGATATTGTGAATATCCTCTCACAATGTCACACTGAGAAGGAGTCTCAGATGGTAAATGAGAAAAGCTCTTTTGAAGTCAAAGGTGCTAGTGTTTACTTACATCTTGCTGAGGATTAAGCCCAGTATTTCTAAAATGCTTATGCTCCTTGTCCCACAGGGAACAAATTTCTTCTGATTGCCATGTTCTTTTTTCTCTGGGAGAAAATAGGAAAAGAAGAAGTAATTGGTGGTTGTTCATAATAGAGCAGCAGTAGAGGAACTCTCCTTAAAGTGATTCTTGTCTGCTGCAAATTCAAAGCAAGTGACGCCACATCAGGACCAGACCTGTAGAGCAAAGATGTTCACAATACTGTGACAGCACACCCCACATGAACAAATAGATTATCTTCCATACCACCCAGCTGGTGACTTTGGGGGGTACAAAGTCTATTATTCCTACCTGCAAAAGTCACCTGCTAGAAATAAATGGCAGGTACTGCTGATTTTATGGAAAAGTGAGTTATCTTTAAGATGTACTGAGGAATATGAGCATCCCACACATCCAGTCTTTGCAGTCAAAGACCGAAAAGAAAAAAAGAGAGCATGGCAAGAAAGGCTCATTCTCATCTGCTACGTCTAAGACCAGTAGTAGGCACTTCCATTTTACAGGAGGAAAAGAAGTCTGTTGGAAGCATGATTCTTGAAGATTTTAAGGAGATGAGATGCTATTGGAGAGGCTATCATGAGACCAGAGGCAGACAAGCTTTAAAGAAGATTGTGGTTATGGTATGTCCAAGCTGTCTTTCATTAATCATCTAGCCAATCTTCCCAGAGATGACAGGAAATCTTCAGATGGCAAAGTCAGTAGACATCTGTGACTACGGCCTCACAAAGGCTTTGCAAAGAACATTTCAGCTTCCACCATGCTTTGAACTACAGGCAAGAGGCTTAGATCTCCAGCAGCACAGAGAGTGGTCATGAATAACTCAGTCTTACTGCATTACCAGCCAAACTTCATAATCCACACAAAACAGTGAATTACTATCAAAGAGATATGAACAGGCCAAAGCAGCTGCAGGGCTCTTCTGGGGAAAAGCAAGGGTCTTGCATTTGTCTTCTACTTATATCAGAATGGGAATAATCTGATGACCTAAGAAGCGGAGTCATTTTTAATACCTGCACCTCTTTCCCAGTACCTGAAGAGGTAGAGTCCCGCATGCCTCGTCTCACTGGTTATCATTATTATGTCATCCAGATCAATCATTTCAAGCTCATTGGGTTGTAAATGCAGCTTTGATCATTCGTTACACTTTGTTAGTATTTATCAGAGCCAGGACTCTGTTAATCTGAAACAGCAGCACTCAAAAAGCAAGGAAACCTGGGCTCCAGGAGCACTAACTGCAAGTTGGAGGGATGATGTTGTTTGGTTTTATTTGCTTTCTAAATTACTGACTTCTAAAAATTGCCAAACTGCTGTAGGACACAGCAGGCAAGAGGAAATTTGTACTCTCTCAAGACAGGCGCTGTGAGAGTGAAACACAAAGCTCCTGCCAGTTGTTGGAAGCCCATTGCTGCTCCAGTGGATTGGAAATAGGCACAGGAGAGGGAGTCCTCCGCTGACAAAACCTCTTTTATGTCAAAATACGTGTCAGGCTCCTGGGGCTGATCCACAGCACACTGAAGTCATTGAAACCAATAGGCCTAACTTATACGGTGCTTCGGAGTAGGTCTTTCACTGGTTTTAACTCCTTCTATGCACTGGCTGCAGCTTATATTGCATTTAGGACAAAGCAAAAGCACTGCTTTTTAATTCCAAGCCCAGGAACCGAAAGGAGGACTGCACTCCAACTGCTCTCCTTTAGCGATGACAAGCAAAAATTCTTTAGCACCATCTAGCTAACATCGAAGGTAACCCACATTGACACTTCTTCCTACAAATCTGCTCTGCCACTGACACTCCCTGGCTTGAGCATGCAGACTTCAAAAGCCAAAGAGATAGGCGCTGCATGCTGATGAGGAGAAGGAGAGGACGGGTTTAGCAAAGCTAAGCACCCAAGACCTCTATGCATTTCACATAAGCACTGATTACTGGCCATGGGAAGTACGAGTGCAAATTTCATACAACAATTTACATAGTACCTCATCCAACGACCTGTGAAAACACAACAGCAGGACATGGGGAGGGACAACAATGCCTTTTTTTGTTAAAATGTCAGAGAGAAGATGGATGAGAAAAATACTTGTGGAAGCAAAATTTAATGCAGGAAGCTTTGGTAAAGCTGAATAAAGGGCTACAAAGTTAATAGGAGGTGCCTAGAAAAACTTAGAGAGAATAGAATGAAGCAGTCAATCAAAATCCTTCACAAGTTCAGGCAATATTTGCTGAAATGGTCGTTTAGAAAAAAAAATGCAGTTGGGTGAACAGTTCAAAACAGTTCAGTATTTTGGAATGAAAGAGCTGGAATTTTCCTTTTCAAAATTAATTTATTTCCTGAGATTTTATTACACTGTATTAGTGTATAAATGTAGAAACACGACTTTAAGAAAACTGAGTTAGCAATCTACATTGAAAGTTTTCTAAAAGGAACATTTCAGAGTCCTCTTTATAAACCCATTTGTTGGAAAAAAATTGAAACTTATGGATAATGCATTTCAGAATGAAGCCAAACATTAAAAACACAAAGAAAGGATTTTCCCCCTAAAAGTTTCATGCAAAATTTTCAAAACTTGTTATTTTTCTCCCTTAAAGTTCCGATGAGAAATCAGTTAAGCTGATATTGGAACTGTCTGCAGGATAACGCACAATCCTCCATAAAGAACTATTTGACTTGGGAACCTCCCTTTTCTAAAGAATTACTAGTAAAGGATGAATTTGCTTAAATTGTTTTACATAGGACTGAATCATTGTCAGAAAAGAGAACGTGGTCACCCTTCACGTCTTTGTCAAGGAAAAAGAATTAAACTGTATGAGAATAGGAAGCATTTTGGTTCAGCACTGGCCCAATTACCTGCTTACATTTGGGCCTTCAGAAAAACCCAACTGAATTTTTCTTCCACAACCAACTTAAACAATATTGTAAATTTTGATCTCTATCTTTTGACCTAGGTTATTTTAAAACACTTGGCATTCTTAACCCTCCTCCCGCAAAGCATTTGTCTTTGTTTGCTTGTTTTTTTAAGAAATGACCCAAACCAATCACATACCACGTTTCCACCAGTAAGGACCGTGGGCAAATTGATGCCTTTTTATTTAAGCACTTGCACCTGAATGTTTAGACTAGAAAGAACCAATTTCAAGCCCTAGCTAACTTGTGGGCCAATATTAAAGGCAGTTTGTGTGTAGAGCCTTCCATACATGCCCGTGCTCCAAACTAGATGTAGAGGCAGAGACAGCTCCAGGCTTAGTGACCATCTGAAAGCTTCGCATGCCCCAACCAGAACAGGCTGATAGCAGCTCCTCAGTCTAGATAAAATAGATATCATCCTACATGGGCTGTCTGCAGGGACCATACTCTGAAGAAAAGAGGCTCAAAGAAGGTCCAAATTTTGAGGATGAGGGTTGGGAGGTGAAAACTGCAGGGGAGCACAACCCCTTCCACAGCAATACAGCAAACCTTTGCCAAGCCGAGTTACACTCAGTGTCGTACCATGTAACATGGTCAAAAATCAGAAGAAAAGGAAATTGCAGACAGTGACAAAAATCAATACCTCCAGAGCACTGTGGTGGAGATGCTGAGCTATGTGGTGCCAAAGAAACAGGAGCCAACGCTCCCACTGGGCCTCCTGGGTACCCACTATAAGGCCACCTCCTGCTGCACTGCCCTCCAGCTAGTGAGGCAATACTCTCACAGCTTTGGAAACGGAGTATGTTTGGTTGGATTTGCTTACTTAAGGAGGCAATCAAGGGATGAGTTTTTGTTTGCTTTCCTGTTTTACTTGCCTGTTTGGGGTACTCAGTTCTTTTATAATTTGTCTTGTACAAAATACTCTGTCAAAAATGCACGCGATGGAACTGCCTCTGAGACTCCGAGCGTACACTATTCCCACGCCCTCTCACACCCTGTAATAAGCTTTTTATTCTACTGTAATTAACACTCAGGAATCAGTCCCTGTTTCCTTAAAATCACAACCAGCCCCACACTTAGTATTTTTCTGCTGCTTTTGCTCTGCTCGCTAATAACCCTTTCCCCTCCCTGAGTTGCTTTCATATACTCGCTGTCTTTCCAGCCACTACATGCCGAATTTGGGCTTCCTGATTGCTTAATTAAGTCATTTTTTTTTTTACCTAAATACTGTATATTTCATACTGAAAGAGCCTATGTTCATGAAATCAAGGGCATACTTTCTTCAAACCAGACACATGTATTTTGGAGAGCTGGACCACTGGGGTAAACACAGACCTTCAGTCATATTTATGAGATGTTCACTGAATGTATTGCTGGTCCTCTTATTAAATACTTCCAGATTTCAGAGTAACATTTTGACACACAATGCCAGCACATACAGTCTTATTCCTGCAGAAGACAGATGGTTCCCAGTGGTCCCAAATAAAGAAGGCACTTACATATCTACTTACTGAACTCATACAGGCAATTAGGAGTCTCAGATTCATAGGAAAACTAATGAAAATAAGCTAAATTTGGGATTTATAATTTAAGTCATGTAGACTATTTACAGTATTTTACAGTTTACCTTAAAATAAAGGTTGCACATAAGACACCTCAGCTTGAATGTATAGCAACATACACCTCCCCCCTGCCAAAAAGGAGGTCTTCAACTGCAGTGATTGAGGAGAACTCACCATTAGTGATTTTAAAGAATAAAAAATGTAGCAATCACACAAGAATAGGATCCAAACCCCTCTGCAGCCAGTGGGCTTTCCATTTATTATGACAGGCATTAGATCAGGCTGATTATATCGACTGATGGGGGGGGGGGGAATGACAGAAACAGACTCTTTTGGCTTCATAAAAGCAAATGTCTTTTTATCTGAATAATTATTATTATCGTTAAAACAAAATGTATATTTTCTCAGCTTCTTATTTACAATATAAAGTGCTTTCCACAGTAAATCAACAAATATGAGTATTCATGTCACCAAGTGCTGATGATTAAAAATAATTACTTTAATGGTAGCTGGCCTGATGCCAAACATGATTAGCTTTCGCATTTCAAGCATGATAGTAGATAATTTACATCTCCTTTCACACCAATACCAAACTACTCCTAATGGATTCTATTTTAGTTTTTATGAATTAATAGAAATTTAGTGTCCAATTCACTATATTATAACCACCATTTGCTTTCAAAACCAAAGAATTGTTTCAAAAAAGGGCAGAAAGTATCCAAATCATGGGATCCATAGCCAATAAACTCAGCTTCCCTGCTGACAGCGTCCTTGCCTATGCCCTTAGAGCTGTCACAGAGGCAGAGTGAGAGGAAAACTTTCTCAAACAGGCCGGAAAACCCTGTTAAGGGGGAAAACCCTGCAGAAATACTCAAGCCTTCTCCTACCAGGATATGTGCAAGACGAAGCCCCAGTCTCCTTAAGAGCAAGGCAAACCTCCCACCCGCTCCAATGGACAAGATTTTATTCCAGGGAGAGTGAAAGAAATTGGTCATTTGCCTTTCAAAAACATCACAAGCTGTTCAAGGACCTGGTGGGTAAAAACAGGAAATAGATTTACATTCTTTTAAAGTAGTTTTAAAACCAGTTGCCTTTTACCTACCCATTAGGTATGAATACAGAGCCCTGAGCTCATCCTGGGGGGATAAACACCGGTTACACACGTACGATTGCATGTGCCTGCCTCAGTTCAGTCTCAGCACCTCAAAAGCATCTGAGCACTCTTTGTGGAAGAACAAACGGATTCTCCTCCATCTGGTTTGGAAGATTCTGCCCATAGGAAACGTGGAAATTCAAAATACAGTAAAAAGACACAGACAGTGGGTTCGTGGGCAAGCATGAAGGTCAGAAGGACAAATTTAGTTTTTAAATACATGATGGATACACTCAGGATCACTGCTTCTTAGAAAGGAGCAAACACTAAGAACGAGGAAAAAATACCAGGGACATTAATGGACTCACTTGACATGTGAAGCAAGACTGAAAAGTAAGATAATGCCTCCCAGCCAGCAGGCTGGAAGAAGACAATGGAAGCTTCTGTGAAGCTCCCACAAGAGCAAACCTTGGTGATGTGGTTTCCTCTTCATCTCCACATCTCCGTCTGACATCCAATAAGATAGGGCCAGCAAGGATCTAAGCTGTTCCTGACTGCCATCAGGACCAGGGCCCTGGTTGGAAAGGTTTAAATGCTTTTGGTGGCTACAGGAAGGTGGAACTTGTGTTTTCAAAGAACAAATTTGGGAACAGTGTCCAAATAAAGCAGAACGAAAGAGAAGCAGAAAGAAGCACCCTCCCTCCCCAGCCTATCTGACGTTCCTCAGTGCTACAGGAGAAGATCTCCTAATGTTTTAAGACTGTTTCAGGGCTGCAGTAACTAACCCAACCCAAGTGAATGGGTTTCACAGGACCTGTAAATACCCATTTTCTTTTGCTGGTCACCAATTAAAGGAAAATGTATTTGTCAAGTTTAAGCCTTCACCTTTCAGCCTACTGCTGACGTGGAATACAAACACTTCTTGCAAAACCCTTCCAATTTACATTTCAATGTACCACAACCCTCATCTATACTGACTTTACATCTTCCAGCACTGGCAGCCTCACAAGTACAGAGCAAATGGACATGGTGCTGGTTCCCCATGCTGCTTCCCATGTTTCATTCTTGACCTTCTATAGGCTCTTATAGGGGCTGATGGGAAACCAGACCTTAACATCACAGCGATGCTTGGCTGGCGGAGAAAAGTCTCAACCACAGCACCAATTGATGCTGCTTTGTGATGCTGGTTTTTAGTGGGTGTACATCTGGTACAATTTTTCTATAGAGGTCACACACAACACTTTCCAGAGTCTGTAGAACAAATCTTTGGAGGAGGGGAGGCGGGGGGAAGAGCAGACAGAACTGGTGGGCTCTACAACTTGGAGCAAGCTTGGAATTGCTTACTTAGAGATAAAATTCAGTATCACAACAGGAAACCCCAAGCCCTGTAGTCCCTGTCCCCTCGTCTAATTGCTGTTGGTCTGGCAGTACACCCCTGGTCTCTGAGCCATCCTTTCTTGCTAGAAAGAGCTCCCAACACCATCCCCCCTTTCTATTTTGGCAGAAATCCGAGCGTATCCTCCGCATTCCGATTTAAAGTAAACCGCCGTGTCATCGCCCTAGCACAAAAACACACAAATACCCTCCCACCTTTGTAAAGAAGCAAAACATTAAGCTTTATGGGTACAACAACCAATATAAAAAAAGCCCGACTATTTAATGCAATGTTGTGGTTGAGAATTTAACCACACAAAAGGCAGAAAATTCAAACGTACAATTCCCACAGAAACCATAACTTGGCCACGTTTCACATATACACGTCAAGGCAGAAACTTTAGCAGTGCATTCCCCCATGTGAATTATTGCATTTGCAGAAGAGGTACAGCTCTCCTCCTCCTCCCTTTGCTTTCTTTCCCTCATTCATTTCTCATGTATGAATCCCCAGTGGCAACAGTTATGAAAAATTAGGTGAGGGGATGCCAGGGGGAAGGGAGAGGGGAGGACGGCTTTGGGTAAACACGCATGCACTGGAGAGGGTTCAAAAGCAGAGCTTAGCCTCCAAATTGCTTCCAACTTCAGCTGTTTTGTGCCCAGGCCCCCAGGCCCAAGTCATTCTCTGGGGCAAGCACTGAAGTCTGCACCATAGTTTCGTGTGATCACATAGCACCCAGCCCTAGGCAGACCCTCCCAAGACCTAACCCTGGAGACTACTGCCCAAGGGACAGACCACCAACTCTCAGCTCCTTCCATGCTTTTCCAGTGTGGATATGAATTTTGCCAAAGGTCTACTTGGGCCAACATGTGCCCGTTTCCTGAATCAATGCTATGCAAGCAAATGAGGTGGTTTGCAGCCTGCTTAACTCATCCCTTAGTGTGAACAACCCATTACTCTTTACAGGCCAGGCTGAGTGAGGTCACCCTTGGTGCTAATCTGGATTGAGGACATCATAAATCATGCAGCTGAATCTACAGCAGATTACCTTCACCCCTCCACCACTACACACTCACCAACTCTAAGCCTCTCTGCTCAGCTTTTAGAGCAGTGACTTATGGTGCTGTACATGCACACAGCTAAACCTTCCTCCATCCACCAATCTTGCTGCTTAATCCCCTCCTATCCACTTCAGGGAAGGAAGTAGAGCAAGCAATAAGCTTTCTTCTTCCTGAATTTCCAGGCCCAAGGTTGGAGTCGACTTTGCTTGAGTATCTTTATTCATATAACCAAATGGGCATTTGCACCCACAGGGAAGCAGCGGATCCAGCCACTGATCCGGGCTGCATGCTCACTTGGCCCTGGGCAGACACAGCGGCCAGTATGGAATATATTATGCTTAATGTCTTGCACTGAGTCTTTGTTGGCTCTGAGCAGCCTGTCCTGAGTAGCCTGAGCAGTCAGAAATCTTGATTTCTTGGCAGTAGTGAATCTCAGCTTGTAGAAGGGAGAAAAACGAGGTAACTTCTCCATTCATTTGACAAAAATTAAGAGCATCAAAATGGATGAGCCATTCTGAGTCACCAGTGGCCCATCCAGCCCAGTATCTCATCTTTCCCAGTGGTCAGCAGTGGGTGCTTCAGAGGCAAATATAAGCAGCATGGCAATTACAGTGATCCCTCCTCTGGTATAACCTTTCAGATTCCAGCAATCAGCAGTTTTGGGACTTCCTGAGCCAGAGATTGCATCTGGACCATCGTGTTTAATAGCTCCCAGTAGACTTCTCCTCCATGAATTTGTCTAATCCCTTCTTAAACCCATTTATACTGTTGGCTTCTACAACATCCTGTGACAAGGAGTTTCACACTACAGTTGTGCACTGTGGGTGTTGGGGAAGCAGGGGAGGGAGAAAAACTTCCTTTTTGCTGATTTAAACTCGCTGCCTAACTATTTCAGGGAGCACCTCCAGATCTAGTGGTATGAACAGCAGTAAAAAGTCATTGCTTGGGAACCTGCTCCCCACCATTCAGACCATTATCAGGTTCACCTGAGCTTCACTTTTATAGGCTAATCAGTATCTCACAGAATCTATTTACTATCTCTCATATCAAAGCCATTTCATATATTTGCCTTTCTCTGGGCTTTTCTGTTTCCACTGTAACCCTTCTGATACAGGCAATTTTTCTTTAGCAATGGATGGTTCTGATAACTAACCAGAATGTATTTACCAGAAAAATTTTGAAACCAAATTATTTACCCTGAAAATCCAGACATAGTTACAGAAAAAGAGTGCATCTTGCACTTTGATGGCTTCATTGACTTCAACTGAGCAACTGAGCTTTAATCAGATTTATGTCTGATCTTCCCTCAGCCATTCAAGCTATCTCCTGAGCTCTTACATACAACTATAAATAATAATACAATGGTATTATCCTATAATGATATATGATTAGGTTTTTAACAATTACTATAATTTAGTTATGTAATAATTCATGATTATATTTTAAAATACTGTTATAAGCATAATTGACACATATATATACATATAGCCTTGTTATACATATACAGACATGCATGTTATACATACTACATAAAAAATACAAGTTATAACTACACATAGCTTCCTTTCACTAATTATCCCATTTCACCCAAATCAGTGTGCCATGACACAGTGCTAACTCGCTCACTAAAAACACTGAGGGCAGACAGCACATTGCAGGGTAAGGGGGATCTGGGATACTGGGTTTGGAGACAGCAGATAAAAGACCTGTAGTTTCAAGATTAGCACGGGTGCAGAGAACAAGCCCAGCAAAACTCAGCAGAGTGTGGAAAATGTGTTGGATATAAATTTGGACAAATTCAGGCACAGCAAAGCACGCAGGAATATGCACACTGGCATGATGGAGCTCTTAGTGCACACATATTTTTAAGGAACTATTAAGCATTCCCCAGAGCTCATCATGCAGACAGTTTCATTCTTCATCCCACCTCCTCTGCAGTCAGTTGAGGAGGGTCTAAGCCCTCATTTCCTGTGGGATGCAGAAGAAGTGAGAAAGGTCCTATTCAATGCCAGCTGACATGAGACCCCGTGCAGGGTGTCACAGGGCAGAGGTCCAGATGCTCTGATGGAACCAAAGCCTAACTGCCAGTTATATCCCATTTTAGTCATAACACCCAGAAAAGTTTCAAGGGAATATGTCCCAATTAGGTGAAGTTTACTGAAATGTGTCCCTTCCAGGGACAGCATGCATGTTAGAGTGGAAAGTGGGCAATGCATTGGAAGAGGGAAGGAGGATCAGCAATTAGGAGTAAGGGCTTAATAAAAGAGTGAGTTGACATGCCTGTCTCTTATTCACCTCAGTTTGCCCAGCACCACTATCTTCACAGGCCTGACAGTGATCATCTGGATCATGACCCAACCAACGAAGCCAGCAGGATCCTGGCAATGGTCCTCTCTTCATCAGCTTAGCTGAAATCTCGTGACACCGGCAACACCAGCCTTGCATTGCTGCAGCTCAGGTTGCTCCCTCTTTCCCTCCTCTGCTTCTGCTCTTCTTCAGCCTGACTTCTGCTGTCCTTTTAATAAGGAAAGATTTCACCATGCCAAGCAAGACTCTATCTTTCACAAGGCTTCTGTGACCACACACAAAACATGGACTAAGAAACAACATCTTAAACTACCCAGCAGAGCTGAGTTTGTCAGGTCTCAGGGCAGCTGGCAGAGCTGTAGCAGCCAGCAAGCAGAAGAAAACAGCTTCTGTCTCTGGTGCTGACTGTTCTCTGGTCTTTTATTTCCTCTTCCCCGTGTGATTGCTTTGTCATCAAAGAAATAGGCTTGAACTTCAGCTGCAAGGACTGAAATAGCAACTCCAGCCTATCTCAACTAACTGTGTTTCTTTTCTCCCCCAAAGAACATTCATCCTAATTAAAGTAATTTTAAGAGACTTTCAAGCTAAAAGGGAGTTTATAAAAATTCAATACAGTGAAAGAGAAAGAAAATCATATTAAAGTGAAAGCAGTACCTCGTATTGACCACAGCTAGTGCTTTAACTAATTTTCCTTCTTTCCCCATCCATATTTTTAACACAAAGTTTAACAAAGCCGGGTTGTAGCGACGGCTGCTGCCGTGGGATGAGCCAGGTTGAAGCCTGCATTCAGCCCCCTGAAACGTTTTAACTGCTCACCACAAATATTCTGATTTCTTTGACTCAGGGTCCATGTTTTCTATCAGAATGATGACAACAGACAAGCATGGGGTTTCTGGCAGAGGCTGTCAGCAAGTTGTGTGCGTTGGAACCTGTTCTGCATGCTCCTGGCAGCACTGTGGGGTTTGCTGGAGGAAGGAGATGATGTTAAATGTACAGGGCTCCGGACCCAGCTTTTACAAGAGGAGATAAATGAAAGGATGCCATGAAGCCAGAATCATATGTCTCTTTATTTGGTAAAGAAAACAAGGAGTAATAGTTCAATATTGGCCAACAGAAGTTTTGAGAACCAGTTACTACCTGCCAGCAATTAAAAAGTTTGAAGATAATAAGATCTACTTAACCAAATACCACACCAAATGACAACACCATACACCCATGTTGCCATGGTTGTATCTACATGAAAGTGTGCAAATAAACATTTAAGAGCAATTAAATCTTAGTCAGATGCCTAGAAAGAATGAAATGTGATTCGCTTTGTTGTTCTCACGGGCAGCGTCTGACCAAAAGTTATGGAGCCCGATACCAAACTTTTGGGCTTCTCTTCAACTTTTCATTGCCTCGGTTCGTTGTTTCTTTCCCTGAGACAGATATGTACACATGCACCTCTCTAAATATATTTATGTGAATGTGTGTAGACTAAATACAATCATGCATTTTCCCTGAAAGGTTTTTATGAGGGCGACTTAGTATGTGCAAATCATAAAGATGACTGAAAGGCACTCTATACATGCACTGTATCTCTGCTATTGCACCTAACAACCATTTACACAGTATCAAACAAGGGAGATGTGAAAATGTGAAACCCCCCCACACTCAGTGTAAAATAAGGCATTGAGGCACAACCTGGGCCAGGCACCTGAGGCCCTGGTTCCTTGCTTCCCCACAGCTCACGTTCAGCCCCAAGCAGGTGAAGCAAAGCAGTGACAATCAAGCTGAGCTCACAGCCTAACCATTACCGCAAAGTTAATTTGTTCTCCTGTATGAGGCTGCAAGAGCTGATGATCCATGTGCAGAAAGGAAGTCCTTCCTACTGCCTAACAGCACCTTTTTTCTTAGGGTGGGGATGGAGGGAAGAAAGAAGAGCAGCCTACTCAGTCTTTATTAGCAGATACATTCTATGTCTTCTTGGTTGACCTTGTCTACTAAGGCATACTGAGAGCTAATAATAATAACAATAATTAGCACTTATATAGCACTTAATCCTCAAACATTAGCTAATTAACTAAAAGGCAGATTATATATGTGTCTGTACATATAAATAAATATAAAAGATCTGGGAAGCCTGCCACGTTCATTCTTGCAGAAGTCAGGTTTTGCAAAGTGCCTGCACTACACAGATCTCACTGCTTTCAGTAATATGTCATGGCAGCTTGGTTCAAAGCCCATACTTTAGCTTATGAGTGTGTACTCTGCCATCCATGTAGACCTGCAGAGTAGGGCAATTTCTTTAGGACAGCCCTGAGATGGTATTAATTAAGCAGTCTGACTTAATTTAATATTCAATAGGCTTATTTTCCAACATGATGAGTTGCTAATGAGTGTAAATACTTGCATTATTGTTGCTAGCCACTTTAGATAATTGCTAGATACCAATTAAACTAGCAGAATAAGAAACAAGGTCAGGCAAATGGCAGCATTTTCAATCTCCCACCATCTTACACAAACCCTACATATTTTGTTTCCTTTTCCTTTCAACCCAAATCCCACACAATTTTATGGACAAATTCATTTTGGGAATGATTTCTCCTTAAACTGAGCTACCTCACATGACAAGCTAGGGGCTACTTCTGTTACATCCTTGAAAGCTGTGACAGTGGGCTCTGGCCCATCCTTGAAAACAGTGCTGGAGGTTGTGGCAAAGGGGAGGTCAAGACCTGCACAAAGATGTTGAGCTGCATGGGCTGACAGAGGGGCAGGGAGGCTGGGCATACAGCCCGAAGGGCAGAGTGTATGAAACGCCACGTTCTGTATCTTCTCATGTTGTTATCTACTTATCAGTGTCCCTACACTTTGACATGTTGCAGAGACATGAAGCTCAGCAGCAGTGGCCAGAGCTCTCTTTGCTGGCAGTTTTGGCTGCTTCCATCCATCTCATGGGTGGCCTTTTGTCCTTGCTCTTACCTTTCCCTTCACCTCTCCCTCTTTTGTATCTGCTAATATTATGACTGAGCTCAAGATTCAGACCTATTCCAGACTAGTGGCCTGTGTCAGAGGACTCAGGCAATAAGACTCCACCAAGATAAAAAAAGACTTTAGGAAAATAAAGAATGAAAATGTGTGAAATGACTTGTGGACAAGGTGGTGGTGATACAGTGAAATAAGATTAATGCTGCATATACCTCCCTAAAAAAAAACATAAACCAACAAAACCTAGGAAAAATCCTCCATAAAAAATCAACTTAAAAATGCTGTTCTCCTTGCTCTTTGTGTATGTGAGATGTGACTGGGCTGTGAAATCCCTCCCTGGTGTCAGCTTTTCCCTTCCACTGGCACATGTATGCACATGCAACTGCAGCAGACACAAGATGCTACACATACCAACACCCATGTCAAAGCAAGGAGATTTAAACCTCTGTGAAAGCAAAAGCAAAGACTTCTACCTCTTCTGATGTCCTCTCCAGATCCTCTTGTGGAGTGGCATGGGCCAGGTCCAGTTTTCCTATAGCAAGGTCTTAGAGTCACTGCAACATCTGTTTCAACACTCTGAATCCCTGCCTCAGACAGATTTCTGCCATGCAACCCAGTTCCTACAGCGAATTCTCTTTAAAGCTGCAAAAAAAAAAAAAAGGGCATGTAAAAAAGTGACAGTCAAAAGCTGAACATGCACCTATTTTCAAGTATACTACAGCTCCTCCTACAACAGGGTATTATACACGGTTACACCACTGCAAATCCGTACTGTCACCCCCAGATCTGTATCATGACACCTGACAGCAGTAATAGGACTCATTAGATTGCAAGGGGGAACAAGAACCTACTTCCAATTGCACAGATGTAACACCCACAGAAGGCAATGGGAATTGTACCAGGCAGCTAAGAAGAGATTTTAAAGCTTTATATTTTAATTTATTCTCTTTTAAGAAAGGAATCAGAATTGAATATGAGCCTGAGATGTGCTTGACGAACACCTTAAATATTCCTACCACCAAATAAAAAGCAGCACTTGTGTCATGTTTTATTTTATTGCATTCATTTCTCCTAGCTGCTGTGGAGTCCCTCCCTCTCTGGATACAGCTGGACCATCTCTGCCAGAGGACATCCCTGGGGCTCAGAGAAACACTTCTAAAGAGCTTTCTTTATATTTTGCATTTGGAATACAGTAGATTATATCAAGTGTCAGATATTTTCAAAACAATTCCCAAGGGACACTACTCCTATAAATTCTTCACACATCTGCTGCTTCACTTTCCACACGCCAAGTGTGGTGCTGTCCATGGACCTGCTGGTGTTAGCGCAGGAATCAGTATACAGATTTGCATGAAGTGCATTTGCTGCTCTCACTGCCATTCAGGACTACGCACAAGAAGTATGCAATATTTAAATACATGAATCCATAGGATACTAACTCTTTAATTTCTGTGAATGTGTAAGTTAAAGGACTCTTATAGTTGTTGAAATTACTAATTGAGAGGTTGACAGATCTTTCCAAAAACAAGGAGGAAAGATTACTTTCCTTTTGGCTTGGTGTTCACATAATACAATTTTGATATGTGCACATTTCCTCAGAACTAACACATTCAACAGATGCCCTGACAGAAAAGGAATATTTTTGTTCACAAACAAGCACTCTTTACAAATGGTGTACCGACATTAGAAAACTAAATCCACCTACATGTACTCAAGCTTATTATGGTGTATACACATATTTGAAAACATCTGTGCATAAGTTTAAGTGTATTACATAAAACCCCAGAGAAGTCATGTGGTATGTCTCCAAGGTCTTCAGATGCATTGTTTGCTATCCAGAGAGCCCATGAAATGAAATCTGCAGGCCTTGCTAAGCAGTATTTCCAACCTCTGAAGTGTCTCCATGAAGCAGGGAGAGCAGAGCTGGAAGTGCTCAGAGTGCACCTTTTAAGTTTTATCTTTTTTTTTGGCTTCAGTAGGAGAGCGTGCTCTCATTTTGTGGGTGCTCAGACTCACCACAGTCTCCATTAATCTGGAAATGAGGTGAAGGGATGGTGGTAAGGAGAGTAAAGGAAAGATCAATGTATCTGAAGACAACCTACGCCAACATCACATTCCTTACTTCTATCATTCTTGGAGGGGTGGCAGGGAGCAGGGAGGAGCCCTCCCTTGCCCTGCGGCCGTGCATGGCAAGGAATGGATTCAGACCCAGGGGAGAGCACACAATAGAGGGAGTCGCTTCTGCAGCCATGCGAGGCCTCTGCCTCGGTAAGAGAAGGACTCACCATCGCCTTAACCTCCTGCTTTGCATGTTCCCACAAGCCAGAGGAACACCCCTCTGTTGCCCCTGGCAGGGAGATGATGTGTTCTGAGATTAATACTCACCCTGCCCACAGGCCTGCAAACACCCACAGGCTCCCGGGCTCTGCCCACACCTAATCCTCCCTTTCTGTAATTCCCTTGAAATCGGGCATTAACTAACTTTCTTTCCACCTGTCACAATCCCCGGGAAATCCCAGGCTGAAGACACCCCACCCAGCCAGCCCTCGCATGGAAAGGTTGCGAGTATGCAGCAGCCTCATCACAAGCAACCTTCAGAAAACACTTGAAAACAGAATTTAGCATCACACAGAAAGGCTGCTCCCCAAAGGCACGAGTCCTCTCTTTACTGTGTGAACTGCTCTGTGAAACCAACATGCTATTTATGTATAAAAATGAAAGGCAGGAAGAAAAAAAAAAAGGCTGTTTTATGTTGCTCAGCAAGCAATAGCACTCCTACATAACCCGCTCTTTGGAGTAAGGGTCTTTGCACACCAGTCTAAGGTTCCTTTGACTCCGACAAAGTGGAATAAAATCTATTTCAAATATATTATTTGATGAAAGCAGATGTCAGCAGATACTGCCTATGTAATTGATATTTGATTTATTCAAGATTTATGCATGCTGTGCCTTAGATTTATTAATGATAATCCCCTGCTCTTGTGTTTAATATAGTGGAACCAAAACATAATTTGCTGGGATCAGTCAGAAATGCATCAAAGTGATTAACTCTACATGCAAACCATTATCCAGTGACATCCCTACTGTGCATAGTGCAAAAGGAGGCAATAATACAGTAATTGGCTTCACTTAAGCAAGTCAGATATTTGCTGTGATTGCTGGTAAAATTTGGTCCCTTTAATCTCAATGGCACAACTTCCTCACATCCTTCATCTTCCCTTGATGCATTCCTGCTCTCAAAAGAAGCAGAAACTTAAAAATAATAATAATAAAAAAATATAAAATCGACACAACCAAAATCCCCTCCAACAACCTGGCAATTTAACATGAGGAACTCATCAGAACCACAGCAAAGGCAGCAAAGCAATGAGACACAGACCTGCTCCTGAAACCATCTAACAGGGTGTCTCCCCACTCTGTGAACACAGTATTTGCTGGTTGCTCA
Source organism: Pezoporus occidentalis (assembly GCF_034315485.1). Taxonomy (NCBI): domain Eukaryota; kingdom Metazoa; phylum Chordata; class Aves; order Psittaciformes; family Psittacidae; genus Pezoporus; species Pezoporus occidentalis. Next base: position 10,232,408 of record NW_026912779.1, read on the forward strand.
TGGCATCCATCTCACGGCAGTGATGTAATGAGGCAGAGGGACTCTACAACCAGCATGATGCACTTTGTGTGCCCAAGGAGTGAGTAAGAGATTCAAGTCTTCCCTCTGGCCCCCAGCACCCCATATCAGGAGAGGAAGGAAGCACACCTTGAGGAAAGGCCACTGGGGAGCTGGGTAGAGAGCAGCCCAGCAAGAATAGCCTGAAAAGAGTTCAAAAGAGGGATTAAGTTCAACTGGGAGGAGAGATTATGACTCTACGAGTAGTCACTGAGGTTGGAAAGGCATCTCCTCCTCACTGCTGGGATCTAGTTCTTTACCCAGGGAAGGAGCAGGAGTCCCTTAGCTCTTGAGGCTGGGGACAGAGACTTGAATGAAGAGGCAGTGAGCAAAACAGACAAAAAAGCCCCAGTCCAGACGGGCAGGAGGAGGAAAGATGTTTGGAAAGGCAGCCTGTCTCTCTGAATTTTCTCACCGGAGTCATGACAGCCGAAGACTCCATTTAGTCTAATTAATTTGTTCCACTCCTGAACAATACAATTTGGGTTACACGTCTTACGAGTTGTTACATTTCTGGGCAGATTCATTGCCATTGCAAGAGCAGCCATGTGTTTCTGTGCTGTGGAACTAAATCTTTTAGCTCATGGACCAGCGGGTTAACTCTGCTCCTGATGACTTGCTGATCCATAGGCCAGGTTAGACTCCCTCCTGCAAAACCCAGGAACCACCTTTCGTCCTTAGTCACTGTAGCAACAAACACTACCTGAGAGCAGCTCACAGAAGATAATTCTTGCTATCTCAAGTGCTAATCCTGGGAGCAGGTCAAATAAGCAGATACTGAGTGAAGTTTCAATTTCTAGACATGCTTTTCCACCTTTTCCAGCACAAAGCAACTTTACACCAGTCCTGCTGGTTTGAAGCTTGTAGCCTCTCCTCATCCACACCTGGGCTTGCAATAGCTGCAACACTCTTCAGAGGATATGCTCAAATTAAAGCTTGGGCTGAACAGGATGGCCAGAACAAGAAATGCAGCCCTCTAGATTCAGGGAGATCCAGTTCTTGCAAAAGAGCACTGACATGATAAAAACCAACCCAACCAAACCCCTTCTCTGTAACAACTGCTCCTGAGGCTGTCCTGGGGACAGTGCTGCCCTAACAAACAGTAAATGGGGTGCTCTGGCATTCAGTCTAATCAGAAAGTAGTTGTCTCAAGAGAAAACCATAACCAAGGAGAAGGTTTTAAGTGGGATGTTTAAATGCTCCATCTTTATCACTTACAGAAACAACGTGCGATCCGCATGATTTTCTCTTTCCTTTCACCTGAAATGCCAAAACATTAAGATTAGTTTCCCCTCATTTCTCCTAGAGGCAACAGTGATGTGCTATAATACAGGCTTTCCTTACGAAGAAAGGTTTTATTTGGGCCAACGTCCCGTGTGGAAGGTGCTGGCTGAAGAACACGGTGCATGCAAGCCACAACAAATTTGACAGAAAATAAAGAGCTGCAGCAGTGAGAACCGGGCACTGGGCCTGCCTTGCCTCAAAGAAGCTTTGTGACCTGCCAGCTAGAAAAGAAGGATCTCCTGCATGGCTTGTTAGAGCAGATACTGAGAGGAGGGACAAGTGGGAGCTGTGCAAGAAAGAGGAAACACTCTTCTCTCATTTTCTCATCTCCTTGCCTTCCAAAAGGAGGACAGAGCCAGGAGGCACTGAAATCAAGTCCCAGCCAGAAGAAAGGAAAAAAAAGAAAAGAGTAAGAGATGAGTACTTTACTCACAAAGAAATTCTGGATTTAGAATAATTACTCTTGTTCTTTTTTCCTCCCCTCCCACTGAAACAAGCCAGCCTTCTTTCCAAGGCTTCCTCTCCTCTGATACCAGGTTAGAGGGGAGTCACCCAACACATGCCCCAATACACCTGTATTCAAGGTTTTCCCTTTGCTCCAATCTTTCCTGTACACTACAAAAGAGACCTCATGGGCTGTATAATTCTCCCAGTATAGAGTTTATGCTCTAACCAACTTCAGCAAATCTTGCTCTTATCTACCTGGTTATTTAAAGAAAAAAGTCACCCTGTACATCAAAATGATGCAGCTGACAAGCTGAGAAGATGACATCAATCTGGAGTGGTAGGAAGGGTCTATAATTCCCTCATGAATATAGCTTAGAACAAAATGAAGAAAAAAATGATAGCTTCAATTACAAAGAAAATTCATATCACATGCAATTAAAAAAAAAAAAGTATCTTCATTATTATACTTTTTCCAGATTGAAAATAATCACAGCCATCTGGAGATCAAATTATAAAATGGAGACTTGTGCAGTAGGAAGGAAGCTTGTCACTCAAACCTTGTACAACTTTATCCTTTAAAAAGATTGCTCATGCTGATTTTATAATGCTCAGTTTCACCCTTCTTCTGGAGTGCTTTATCCTTAATGAAAGTTGTTCCAGAGCACTCCTGGTGTGCCGGTGGAAGAACCGAGACAGCAGTAGCTCCTGATGATGTGATTTCAGCCCAGTAATAGGCTGCCAAGGTACTAACGGAAGCAAGTGGGGGAATTACCAGGAGCAGCACAAGATACAACAGAGAAGAGGAGTGCATTGGGAGGAAAGGAACTACCAATATCAAGACAAGCCGCCGTTTGCCTGCTTTTCCCTATGGATTCAGAAGTGCCAGAGATAGCTGCTGCCCTCCAAACTCAGCAAAGCTCCTTATGGAGTCCCACTCCCCCAGAAGGCTAAATCCAGAGAAGAAACCTCACACTGTAAACGCTGCCAAGACAGAGGCTTCTGGACACACAGAAACATTCTCCCAATTGAGACTAGCCTTCCCCTTCCCAAAGCTGTTTGACTGCAGCCTCTCTTTACTGCCAGTTTATGCCTTCCCTTCTGCTCACTCCTCCATTTCTTTTTCCCTTGCAGATGAACTGACCTCCTTTTAACAAAATGTAGCTCTTTCCCCCAGCTGGGAAATGAAGAGCCTCACCCTGTTCCATGAGGGCATTCTACCCTGCCTGACTGTGCTCTCTCTTCTGTTTCCACTGGAAGCTCTCCGTGTTCACCTATGGCTGTTTTCATGTAGTGAACGATGTCTGTGTTGACCTCAAATGCCCTACAGTAATAAACACAATTCAGTACAACTCCCCCTCCCAAAGCTCAATGAAATAACGCTTTGCATTTCAATGACACTGATTAATCACCTTGAGAACACAAAACCAGAAAGCTTCAAACCATTTTGTGCTTAACCCCATCAAAAATGATCAGAGGTTTAAGCTTCACTGTCCTTTGCAGGCCTGTGATATAAAGTCCTGCCATGTACTCTGTAGACACTCCAGGGCTGCCCTTACCCAATTTTTAATGTAGTGCTTTGCATAAGCAAAGAGGAAGAGCAGCTTCCTGGCCTCCATAGTTCAGTTGGTGGCAAGCAAAGTAGACGAAGGCTGAGAGTCACCCATACCATTAGCAGTGCTCCTCAAGGCACTCACTCACACCCTATGGCTGCAGATACAGCACATATCTTCCACGGGAGTCGCATCCTCACCACTGGAAACAACCACGTCTCCTGCCGTTTAATGCACACCCTCAGCATCAAAGACCTGGCACAGACCTTGCCCTGCTTTGAAATCATGATTTGAATCAGTGTGAACAGGGGAGGAACACGAGGAATCACCCAGCTCAAACAGGCCCTCTCAGTCAACACTGAGTGCTTAACATTCCTCAATGGCAATCAAACTGGGTTGCAGGAATGGTAATTCTGGACCACACCACCACTTCTGTCTCCAGCAGTAGCCATAAACACAAATCTTCGGAAGAGTGTGAGGACACAAAAGCACATGTGATCACATCTGTAATACTGCCCTAAACTACAGCCTAGGCTCAGGACATAAATAAGTGACTGTTCTGGAAGCCATGGAGTCACCCTGAGGCACTGCGTTCTCACAGTGGAAGGAAAAGAGGATGATGGCTCCCCAAGCCTAGCACCTTGCTCACAGTCATGAGGACAAATAGAGAGTGGTAAAGTGTAAAGGCTGGATTTTACCCTTATGTCCAGGCAATTCAGTGAAAACCTCCAGGCTCTGATCATGACATTAAGTACACAGGGTCCCAGGGTGGGTTGTCTTTCCCCTGAAGAAAGAGAGTACTGTGAGCCACCCACTACAAAGTGCCCTAAAATGTCAAATAAATCAAACAAGTTAAGATTAAACTTAAGGACAAAGAACTGGGTACTGACTGAGTCTAAAAGGAAGTACCATATCTGAAAGATAAACTGAAAGATAAAATAGCCACCCTAAGTTGTAGAAAAAAGAATGTGTCCCCAACACACACACACAAGAAACAAGGTTGTCAGTGTCTTGCATCTCAGAAATCATGAGAAGCTGAGAGAGAGTAATATGCTAAAAATAATCTTTAAAACCTTTTAATATGCGTTCATGGAAATGACACTGTAATGGCCACATCTTCATGGTCTTTTCCACAGCCATGGGGACTAGCTCTTTAAGGGACAACCGAGGATCTTCTTTGAATGCATGCCTCCAGGAGCTGAGAGATCAAGAGAAATACAAAAGCAAATGCAAAATATCAAGCATCAGAAGATTCATGGTTGAAAAAGAAGGATAAGCTGATAACAAGGATAGAAGGTCAGGTCATTAGGGAACTTCTGATTCAAAATAGGAATAGGAATAGTAGGAAGTTTTTCACAAGAAAGCCAGGAAAATAACAGCTTAAATGAAATTAATTATTTTAATTTAATAAATTAAATTACATATTAGTTTGGTGTTTAAAAGAGATGACCTTATTTAATAAATGTTTAAAGTATATAAATGGTTAATCACACAGGTGCCCTCACACATGAGCAGCATTAATTCCCTACTGTCACTTCTGCTTCGTGACCAATATTGTTAGCATACGGATAAGTATCATCCCTGGCAAAACCCCTTCCTTCACTACATACCACAAAGACTTGGACACACATAAGTACCTCTCATCTCTGCAGCCATCTAGAGCAAAGACCTTTTGAAAATGCACTGCAAACACGAAATAAAAAATGGGCTAGCAGAACTTGCACCCTATAGGTAAGGCAGCTTTGTATTCATCAGCCAAAATGCCCATGCCCTTCAAGGCCTTTCAATGAGCTGATAGTGGATGCTTGGCTAGTGGGAAAGGATGACAAGTTGGTAAGTGCTAATCTGTTAAGTGCAACGGCTGAGCTCATTCCTGAGTTAGTTATAACCCCTGGAAAGTTGTCCCACATTCAAAATGGCTTCCAAGCACATTACCCTGTACACTACCCATCTCTCCAAATCTGTATCTAAAGACTGCACCTCTGAATAAGAACATTTTAGGGATATGAGCGTGTTAACAGGATATAAAATTGATGATTTAAGAGATGAGTTTCTCCTTTAAGCTGTATCCCTACCTTGGCAGAGAAATGATGGTATGCTAGAAATATTAAACTAGCAAACTCCATGGAGATATGCAGGTACAAGTAAGAACAGAATATCCCTGTCTTCAGGATAAGTTATCAAACAGATCCTCCTAAACAGCAGCCAAATATATATCCGCATCTACTGTTGTAGGTGTTAATGGAACAGCTCCCAAATATGAATGCTGAAATAACATCCCGATCTCCTGTAACCAGAGCTAAGAGGATTTGCCGTTGATATACCAGCTCAGAGCTGGATTTACTTCAAAATTCTCAAAAGCCCCTGCAATGGCATAAAGCACGTTTTTGTGTCGAAGGAATCCAGATGAGCGCTCCACATGGGGCACTGGGCTATACGTAATGAATTCCACATTCTGGTTTTGTCCCTGGAGAAGGCTCCCCCAGATTCCACAATGGAACAAGAGGTTTATTGAACAGGACAATGCAGAAGGAAATCTATTTTACAACTTTAAGCGAGCTTCTGTCTGCAGAGGATGAGTGTAATTTGTCGCTGAAAACTAATACAAGCAAAACGGCCTAAATATAAAAGGAACAAAATTTCATCTTTTCTCCTTAAAAAATCCCCACATATTTCTTGTATGTGTGCACTCATCCCTACACACATACACATGAAGCATGTCCATGCAGATATTATGTATAAGAAGCCTCCAAACACAAAAGGAGCTAAAACCAACATAATCCTGTCTTCTGGAAGTTCTTGGTATGGAAACAGTAATTAGATCATTCTACATTTGAATGTAGTACAGTTAATCAGAGCTTTCCCAAGGGCATTTTAGAATTAGGAGGAACACTATTAAGGAATACAAATGTTTTATTTCCTAAACTGCCAATAAAAGGAGACAATCGACTGAAAAAAATATGCAGTGGAAATAGGTTGCTTAAGAAAAAACCAAACCCAGACCAATTCACTCCAATGTCATGAACCTAAATAGGATGTCATTGTGCCAGGGAATTAATTGGATTGTAAATAAAAGTGAAACCGATCAGTAAGTTTTTATTGCTTGTGATGAGTGAAATGCAAGGAGTGTACAGAGAGCATAAATGATGAAAGTTGAATCTGTCCTGAAAAATTCTTTCAGTTTGAATAATCTGCAGGGTATTAATGGCACTGGTAAGAATTTTTATTATAAACATATGAGGACAGTGTGAATCAGGAATAATTCCATTTAAATCAATGGGATTGCACTGAGGGAACATTTTTGAGGGCTGCAGAATGGAAACTAACTGAGATCTACATACCCTTTTGGTGAGAGCAGAATCAGGCCCATGCTTTTCCTTTTGTTTCTCTTCCTTGCTCTGTAGTTACTTACATGCTTTTACTTTATATGCTCCCTTTTCTCGAGCAGTGGGCTTAGATTTACATGTGGGTGCTCATGTCTGACTGTGGTGACAACATCCCTTTCAACTAAAACAAACACAGCTACCCATAAAGCCAGAGAACTTGCTGGGATGAATGACCAAAGAAACCCAAAACTGTGCAATCCCCAAACTTTCACAGAGGTGATGGGGTGTGACAGGGGCATTCTGAGATGTAAAGGACTGGGGGCAATGACTCCCAAGGAAGGCATGTGAAGTCAAGAATCATAAAGTAGAACCAGAGTGAGAAGCTATACATTCATTTTGTACTTTGAGTAGGATCTTGTGCCTCCTTTTTCAAGGAGCAGAAAAAAGAGGATGCTGAGGAGGAGTATCTGAATGGCCAGCATGTTGGAGGTCATGCCTGATGAATGGAGGGGAAGGCCAAGCACTCGCACTTTTCCTCAGCAGCCCATGCTACCTGTGAGCAAGAGAAAATGCTGCTAGTTTCAGATGCCAAAGAATGGACAGGGAAGTCCTAAATTAGTCTCCTAACTCAGCCACATTAGTTAGATGATATAAATGTAGATTCTCCTCTCTTCTTGCATCTCCCTGTTATCTAGAGACCTAAAAGGCTCATGCAACCCACATGTAGTATTACGAACACACAAGGCTGATCAATTTAAGTTAGCTTGAACAGCTACAGAACAACATGGCGCAATGGAAGTGTGATTGCTATCTGAAACATACTGGGGTAAAAGACCAGGGAAAGAGAGTATCTTCTCATACTAATGGACAACAATGGTGCAAGGCTGAGATTCTATTTAGGCTTCAAAAAAGGACCAAACTTGCAACTAGCAGAGCACTTCTATCTTGGGATAACCCTCTAAGAGGAGCCACAGCAGTGCCTTACTGCCCCGTGCTCCTGAGAACTTCCTTGATGGGAAACAGCATTACTTGTCTCTCTTTCTTGGTGCAGACATGGGTTTCTAGATACCATGGAACAGCTGCACATGGTTGGGTATAAGGCCTTCCTGTGCAGCCAAAAAGAGGTTTTAGGAGATCTGGGATGGTGCTTTTCTGGAACTAAACCTAAATTTGTTTATCCCACCTCTTGGAGAGTGAAATAGCTCAAGGAAAAACAAAGCAGAGATAGAGAAATAGAGATGGACTCCCATAGAATAACACAGCATAGCAATTCATTCTGATATTGCTATTTAGTACCTGCAAAGTCTACCATTATGCATTATTAAATTCATGTATTATTGAATCACAATCCTTGTTGCCTGGTAAGAAATGTGGATGATTTCTTGGCTTAAATTAAAGCACTGCTTCCCTTATTTGAATAAAACTGCATTACTGGCTGTCTCGCATGGTAATCAGAAAACTGCATTAGGCAGGTAGTACCGTATGAATTAAAAAATAATGAAACAAGACTTTTCAGTCAGACATTGTTCCCTTGCCTGCTTTTCATGACAGCAGATTTCCTCCTTTGAGTTGATAAGACAACAGCAAATGAAGATAACAACATGAGAGCAAAATCATTCACTCTAATAGGCTCCACCTGTGCAGTCTTCAGCTCATTTACATGACTGCAGAAGAATTAGAAATCATGCAGCAATTAGTCTCCTCTAGATTATGCACTGTGTCAACTGATACCACTCTGGAGAGCACTAGTGCTGAAATGGTTTCAAAAGATAAATCTACTAGCCTGTGCAAACAGTTTTAATTACCTGGAAAGCTGGATTGCCTGTTTAGAAATCTCTGCTGTAAACCAGGCTGCCCACACAGCACTGGAATCAAATGTCACCAGATTCAGATGTTTATATAACCTACTGTTATAATGTTTGATGGCTTGCTGAAATGGAACCTTGTACCTGCTTTTGCTGCTTTGTAGTTGAAGGGACATCTCTTTAGAGGGAAGTAATGCAACTGAGGCAAACTGAATTTTTCTTTCTCCTTCCTGTGCGAGCAGCTATCTATCCCTTTAGTCTCAGATCTCATCATCCACTCTGGTCATCCTTTGTAAAATGATGATCATTTACAGCACTAAGCAAACCCACCAGCAGCTATTTACAGGATGAAAACTGAGGGCTACATTTTGAACCCTGTACTCTCACCAGTAAGGAGTTCTCCACTTAAGAGGCCCAGTGAAGTCCATTAAACTGCTTACGAGTAGCTGTTCATCCTTGTGAGTAAGCAGTTCACAATCTGGGCTTCAAATCCTTGCCAGGGTGAGCATATGTTGCAGTGGAAAGGCAAGTCTGCGCTCCCAGCTGGTGCAAATCTGCAGCATTCCCAAACTCACAGAAGTTCTGCAGATTTGTTCTGAGTGCTGATTCGGGCCCCTCACATTAAGTATGTGCTCGCCACACCTTTGCCATTGCTCATGGGGTTTGAAAAGCATCTATTGACATTTGAAAATATGCTGCTTTGGCATATTTAAATTTCTCTTAAAGATAAAAAGCCTCAGAGTAATTGAAGAGGAAGAGAGCAATGAAGGCACCATAGAGACTTCAAGAGCTACAGAGTTTAATTCAGTGCCAGGTCCTTTCTGTTTATTTGACTAATTCTCTCAACTCCAGGGCAAGGGAATACCTAACTGTGATGCCTGCAACTTCTAGGACTGCTCTTGGGTTCATCTTCTCTCTCTATTTCCTCAGAACATAATAATGTGAACCCCACTGGAGTGAGTCCAGAGGGGGCCACAAAGATATCAGAGGGCTGGAGCACCTCTCCTATGAGACAGGCTGAGAGAGCTGGGCTTGTTCACCCTGGAGAAGAGAAGGCTTTGGGGTAGATAACCCTGGAGCAGTTTCCAGTGCCTAAAGGGGGCCTCCAGGAAACCTGGAGAGGGACTTTTTACAAGGGCATGTAGTGACGGGACAAGGGGGAATGGCTTTAATGTAGATTTAGATCAGACATTAGGAAGAAATTCTTCCCTATGAGGGTGCTGAGGCACTGGCAAAGGTCGCCCAGAGAAGCTGTGGCTGCCCCATCCCCGGCAGTGCTCAAGGCCAGGTTGGAAGGGGCTTGGAGCAACCTGGTCGAGTGGAAGCTGTCCCTGCTCATGGCAGAAGGTTGGAACTGGCTGAGCTTTAAGGTCCCTTCCAAACCATTCTGGGCTTCTATGGTAATACAGCTTTATGATTTGAACTAGATTAACTCATGAAGGACTATGTTAATGGCACAGTCACAGCTTTGGTTACGTAAACTGTCTCTGCAGCCTGAGTTTAGATGCTGGATCTAACCCTTGAAGATTTTTAGTTTCCCTCCTGAAATACTGCAAGTGTCTGTTCATGTCACACAGAATAAATACTCCTCCACAAGGTATTTACACAGCTCAGTTCTGATGCACACCAGGTTTGTCAGAATTAGTCTAAGAAGTTCAGGACCGCTGGACTATCCATCTTTAGTTATCAAGACTTCTTGTTACAGCTTTGTAGTTTTGCAACTCTTGGCTGAATGTCCTCCACATTTCCAGTCACAAATTCAAGAGCTTAACTTTGTTCTCAAAGGCAGCTCCTTTGAGTTGGACTACACCCTTGGTCACACCATGGAGTACCAGCCCCAGAAGCCCCAGAGATCCTCCAAAGCTGGTAGGTGCATCTGTGGGCTGCTGCACTGTGATGGGGCTTACTTGAACCATGGAATGTCTTGCCACAGGATGATTCAAATATTTTACAGGTTTGTGCGCAGGGCTGAGTACAGCTGTTCTGATGTGTGTCTGGCAAGATATCCCATTCTTCTCCTGAGCATCCTACAAGCTTTGTGGGGGACACTGCTTTATTTATTCTTGTATTTCTGCTTCCTTGCTTCAAAGACTAAACTTTGTTTCTGTGCAACTGACGATCAGTTGAGGGGTGAAAGGTAGCTTTGTCTGTTTGCCCTTCTATCCAATACAGAGCTTATACGGAGAAGGACCCAACACACACACATTGGGCGATTCTGCTCTGTTCATCCTTTATTCAGGATTACAACTTCCACTGAGGAAATAGCCCATACAACTCTGGCACAAACCATGTGGAAACCATTTTCATCCCTGCAGCCTTTGCCCCTGTCTCTACACTGGACAGAGTCCCACTGAGTACAGCCACTCTTACGTTCTAGTTTTGGGTAGCTCCTGTGTGCCAGAACATTGCTCATCCACTAAGAGTCATCATGCATAGCTTTGCTGCTGCTTTTTTATCTTGTTGCAAATCCAACGCAGTTTAACCATTTTGAGGCGAACTTGTACATGCTTTGGACAGATGTATAATCAGACATACAGCAGCATTGCATGGGTAAGCAATGGGAGGAGAGGGCCCTTCAGATGCTCAGGGAAAGCTGGAGAGACAGAAAGCAACAGCCCTCCTTGAGATGTGGCCAGAATGCACGAGAGGGGCTCTGGAGGTGCTGCATGGAGACGTGCATACAGGCACCTACACTACTGCAAGCTAGTTCAACTGAGCTTTAATAGGAAGGACTGGCAAGGAGAGCCTCCTAACAGCCTTAATTTATTCCTTGATGATGCCACAGTTGGTGGTACTGACTAGGATTCAAATATAAAATGGAATTTATGGATAAATTTATGAGTTTAATGGAGAAATCTGTTAAGAGCATTGAAAGCCCTTATATAGCTAATGAGGTGTTTTAAGTCCCCTAGAAAATTCTACACTTGCCTGATGAGGTTCAAGTTTCATAGTATAACCATACAGCAAGGGGAAAGAATGACAGTATATGTGGCAGAGCCTTAACACTGACCATGGGCTGCCCGTTTGGAAACATCTTGGAGGATATGTTACGAGGCATGTTCATCTGTCGTTATTAATGACTGAAGTCAAAGGATTAACTGGTTGAGCCTGATCTAAGACCTGTGGACTTGGCTATGTGCACGGAACCTGCAAAATAATACACTGAATTTGCAACTAAACAGTATCTTAAAACCATCAAGGATAAACAGTGAGACAAGGAGGGGGTCCACGATCACCTCACTTACTGGGATTGCCTAAAGGATACATGGGCAAATCGAACACTGTAGAATGCAGCAGTTGCCACAAGATGGGACATTCAGCTCACAAATATCAAAGTTGCTGGCAGAATACTGAACTTTACATCTAATGAGTAAAGCTGTCTTGATAAACAGTCACTTAACGGAGTTAATCCTTTGCTTCCTTTGTGATTCACCTGCCAACAGGTTCCTGACAAAGACACTCTCCTGTTCAAGCCAGAGGGAATTCTGACATTGGTGACAGAGCTACTGTTCAATTCCAGCTCATTTGTAAGGGACTGGTGAAAACTGAGAATCAGAAATGTCATCCTGCAGAAGGTGTCCAAAATGTCTGTTGTTTGTTTTCCTTTGATTATGTTAACGGAGACCTGCCTCTGGCTGTAAAGTCAACTGGCCAAGTGGGTGCTTCCTCTGGGGAAACCACTGCAGCTTCTTCCTTCAAATAAATCTCCTCTTCCTCCACAAATTAATACGTGCTTTCAAATGCCGCAGTGACTAAGGTTCCACAGCTATGATTCAGGCCACACAGTGAGCAAAGCAAGCAAGCAGGTAGAACAAAACGATTCTCTGCTGCAGACAGCACACATCTAGACTCAGTCACAGCGGGACAACAAAGTGAGTAATTCCCTGAGTACGGAAAGTAAACTTGGTTTTAGAAGTCAACATAATAACATTCAAATAACTGCTTTTCTTTCTGTTCTTTGGCCAGTTTTTCTAGTGGCAGTTGGAGTTCAGGTCCTAAAGACAAGGCAAACTTCTGGATGCTGGATGGAAATGCAGCTTCTGTGATGTGTCTCACAATGAAGGGAAGGAAATGAGTTGAATAGCTTGCCTAATGCACCATATGGAGATAGAGGTGAGGAAAGTGCAGCTGCTAGAAGTTAATGTAAAAAACACTAACCTCAAATCCAGCATAGGCCAGGCTCCAAAACATAAGTGGAAGTGGCCTAGAAAACCCACACAAAGACAGTAATTCACAAGCAAAGGTTCTATGCTTCTGGAAAATAAGGGCAAGAATAAAAACTGGCTGTGTTAGTAATCTAGGATCTGGAGCAGAGTAACTAAATCTATTGGGCTTAGACTGCCTGAAGGCATAACATTAAACTGGGGAAAGACATTCAGTTTAATCTCCAGCATGACAGATGTCCTTAAGGGGATTCTATGTAAATACGCAGTGTATTGTTTTTGCCTTCTTAAAAAGCAGGGGGAGTTGAACCACCTCTCTCCTATCAGATGGTATGGATATTTTGCTCTGCCTTGAAGGAGATGTGGTTAAGTTTAAAAGCCTCCTCATGATTCCATTTCACCCCTTGCCCTGTGCCAATGTAAATCAGCTGCATTACAGGGATGTTGTAAGCAACCCTCAGCATGATGCGCTTGCTGTATGCTGTCTATGGATACGCCTGCACCCTGGGAACACATGATGTGGTATTAACAGCAGCATCTCTTGAGTTTTCAGCTGAATGTAGGGAAAAGCAATTTAATGATGGATGATGAGAGGCAAAGAGGGAGGAAAGACAAGACAAAACACTTACTTGAAATCACAGAACACGGGGCCCATATTGCATTCCCAGCACCAGCCTAATAAACTGAGATTTTTGAGGCTGATCTTGGGAAGAAAAATTCTCTTTTGGCAGAATTTAAACTGCATCTTAACTAGACAACAGCATCTACGGTCTCACAACATTCATATCCCTGCCTGATACTGCAGGATGCAGAATGAGTTAAACTCGAGGATAAATTATGGGGCCAAATGGGTCTGGTAAGAATTCTTTTTAAAACCACTGCTTTCAAGATAAATAATGCAGAAAAACACTTAGGGAGAAGTCTGAGAATGTTCCAAAACAGCCACTGAAGCAGATGATCATAGAAATTCACCTGAAAGACAGGGAAGAAGTTTGTGTGTGCCAGGCTGCAACTTCCCCAACATGTGGTACATGCAACCTCCAGAGTGGCTGAAATGCTGAAAGCTTCTCTAATCCAAAACTAAGCTGATTTTACACTACAACCACAATTATTTTCTTTTTAAAATCCAGCATGCCAGTGCCAGAGACGTAGCAGGTGCAAATCAGCACAGGCTTCAGGGGAGCACTCTGATCTACAGCAGCTGAGGATCTGGTGTAAAATGAGATCGTCTGCTGAAAAATTAAGAGGAAGGCATTTCTATTTGTCATCCCCTTGGTCTTATAATTGCTCAGTAATTTCTATCTTGCCCCTCTAGAAATCCAAGTGATTGATTCACTGCTCTGGCTATTCCCCACTTTCAGCAAGCTTTAAGTACGAATGCCTCCTGGCCAGGGATACTCACCCACAAAACACTAATTCCCAAAGGATTTTGGTTGGTTTTTCTTGCAGATAGAAGCCACCAGGCCATATCCTAGTCTTATACTCAAAAACCACCACATAGCCTGGACCATCAAATCCTAGATTAATACCGTCAAAGATACTCTCCATTTCTCTAACAAGGATTACATCCTAGAAACCCAGCCAGAGGAGCAGATCTGACAGAAACCCTTCCACCACAATGGGATGTTTCCCACAGCAGAAACTGTATTTCAGATGTAAAAGTGCCACTGCTGTGCAGATCACCCGGTGCTGCGACATCTACCCACACTCCAATAAAAGCTTGGAGTTAGTGCAGGAAGGAAATGGAGCACCAAGGCAACAACATCAACAACGGCGTTAAAGACACCATGGAGGTTTAAACTGCTCTAACTGGGTGAATGCCCAGTGTGAGGGAGCTTTATGGATTAGTTAACGCTGGCATCTTTCTTCTGTAGAAAGAGGACTGGCAGGAACCATCTGTGTCACCGTGTATGGAAGGCTGCCATGTGACACAGAGCCCAGAGGGTTTACAGAGCATCTATTCTGAGCTCCTTTGTAAACCCTAAGCTAGACAATCCCAAGAGCATAGGACAAACTAAATAGCATTAGTTTTTCCACCTCTAGTGCATCCAAGTGTGCCAAAGGAAGAAAGCAGAAGGGAACAAGGGAATCACGAAAACCCAGTTAGGGGAAAATGTCCAGATGGACCTTGACAGTGGCACAAGAAGTTACAGAGAATATAAAAACATGGTTACCACATTTTTTAGTGCCTTAATTTTGAGCTTATAAATAAGACACATCGAAGAGCATTTTAGCTCAGTACATGCATTGCATCTACTCATTTCCACCTTTGGTGAATTTCTGCTCCTTAAGAAGAGAGGAAAACCCCTAGGAGTCAAATCATATTTGTAGGAGAGACAAAAGAAAGTATTTCCTGGTTACTTCACTGCTGACAGTGCAAAATCCTGATCCCAGCAGCAGCAATTACCCCTGTTAATCTCCACTCACCAAACCTGCCTTCCACAGCCCACCAGTTTTAACTCCCACCTTGTTTACAAAACACTATTTGACAGTCAGGAGATAACTGGTTTCCACTACCAGCAGAAAAAATCCTTGCCAAACCATCTAAAGCCCCTCATATCTCCACAGGACTCGCTGGGGCCAAATTTGACCTCCCACTTCTCAACAGAGACTTCAGCTGTTCACAGTTGCAAGTGGCAGCTCAGTCGCGCTCAAACCCTGATTTTACAACCACCTTGTTAAACCTCATGCAACTACTCCAGATTCTTAAAAGTGAACGCAATGTTTGGGAAACGGGTCCAGTTGGCAAAGACACCTTCTCTTCATTTGCATAATTATAGGCTGTGCTTTAACACTACTTATGGTTGAGGGTGCCTGACACTTTCCATTAAGAAACTCGGCTTTCATTTAGTGAGGGCATTGCCAAACTCGCTCTGCTTGGTTTTATATTTTCCTAGCCAATGTCTGTCTGTCTTGGGCTGAATTATTTGGGAAAGTTTCAGTTGAAACAGTTCAGCTGTTTCCCAGAATGAAGGGAGGGGGGAAACCAATTTGTCTGCAAAGGAAGAAAAAAAGAAAAGAAGTAATAACCATTTAGTGGAGAAGTTCTCACAAGCACATGCTCTGGAGCAGGAACTTAAAGCCCTTGGGGAGGATTGCCCACATCCAGCCTGTTGCTGCCCCCGCATATCCATTTGGCCAGTTTCTGCTTTTGGCCAACTTCTAACCCTGCAGAGGACTCTCACCTCAGGCATGTTCACTGGGCATTTACTACAGCTAAGTTCTCTCAAGGTAAGTCTGATCCGAATATGCTCCAGACTCTCACGGGCAGAGAAGAACTTTCCAGGAGCATCCCTGCCAGGCATCTGCCTACTCCAGGCACAACAGTCAACTTCCAGAAGTCCAATTTATTTGCTGTCTTCATCTCCCAAATTGCACTAAAACCTAGGAGGTTGGAAGGCAGGCAAAGGCATGAGGGGTCCTTCCCTTTCCTACTATATAGTTCTTCCTGTCTTTTCCTTGACACTTTGGAGGCAGAGCATGCCTGCTGACGTGTGTACTTTGTTTTGGGGTGGCAAGATGCTATCCTATTCCCACAGAGAGCAGAAACTGCTCTGTTCTTCTCCATAAGAATGCCCTAAATCCAGGCTGGGCAGTTATGCTGTCTGGTTCAGAAACCTCAAGGTCGTCCATTAATTCAGTGGAAGGAGCCATGCTAGGGAGCTCTCTTCCAAAGGGCATTAACCAAGAAATGGATAACTCAGAAATAAAACACCCCTTCTCCAGCAGCAATCAAAGACCCCCCAGAAAAGAACCCCAAATTCCACATATTCTGATTCATCACTAAAAATCATTTTCCCTCTGGAAGCATCGTGTTTGCTCTCCATATGAATAAACATAGCATACAGCATATTGAGAAGAAGAAATGCTGCCTAGGAGCTAAACCACAAAGTCAAGAGATCCAAATTCTATTCCTGGCAAATACCCAACCCCAGCATTTGCAAACTCAACTGCCTGAAGCAAGGCACCAGCATCCATATTCAGACACTTAAACATGAAGCCTTATATCCAGCAGCCTTGCAAGGCCAGTATCAGTTACCCATGCTTCGAAAATCTCTGCCTTAACTGTTTGATGTCTTGGTGTCTCCAATTCACCAAACTCTAGTTAATAGTGTTCAACCTGTGGAAATATTCTGGGTGGAAAGAAAATGGACAAAAGCCAATGGTCCTTCCTGTCTTCTTCCTACTGGCCAGAAGTTTCCTCCTTAGTTAACACTTGGCCATGGAAACAGCTGATTCCCTGTTCAGCATCTCTGGTGGGGCAGAAACCTGCCAGTGTGCAGCACACTGCCTGGGCTAAGAGTTCTCTATTACATATCCACCTTCATGGTGGGCATAGCCACCAACGACTGGAGGAGGATACAGATGTTCCATGTATTGTAACAGACTCAGGGAGTGATAGCTCCACTCAATTGAAAAGTGCCTCCCACTGTGTGAGTCCCACCAATTGCAGTTGGATTACAAGTGGGAGAAATTGCTGTCCACCATGAGCTGGAATCACTGGCTGGTCTCTCAATCATTGGCATTAAATGCCTTGCAGTTCCAGATTTGCAAAAGAAAGACTTTATAAAAAATAACCTGCAATTATGCTCTTGTCCTAAATATTCAGAAAGACTTTTGGTTTTCTCTCCTTATGGCATCAGTGATTTTGCCTGAGTTTAACAATGGATGTCAACTCTGAACATCTGTCTTGGGAGAAAAAACAAGAAACAAAGTTCCCAGGTGGAGCTTTCTTCAAGTGCTACATGCAGAGAACATTTCAATAGTATCAGATTTATTTCTTTCTAGTTGCTATGCAATAAAGCCATCTTACCTGTTGCTAACAGAACACTGAATTCTGCCCTCAAATACCTCCGAAACAAACGGATGCTGAAGACAAGCAGCGCTATGCAATGAGCAGCCTGACGCTCCTGCGTTAGAGCCTAACAGACAACACAACACTGCAATTCTTCCAGCAGATGCTGCTTCTCAAAGAGCAACTAAACTGTTCACAGCCTGCTGTGCACAGTAAACATGGGAGGTGAGGTAGGTGGGATTCTGCTTTGTTCGGCAAGATTTGGAAAAGCCATTACTCACCGAAATAGGCTGTGTCCTGACAACACCATCATCATCATAATGCATTACTTGTCAGTCCCAGCCACTCCTGCTACCGAAGGCCAAGGCAATGAATCCCTGGTCATTAAATCCATCCTATCACCCCAGTCACAGCAGTAACCCAGCCCACCACACCAGAGGTTGAGTGTGAGGTACGCACTCACGGTGTATACACTCATGCCACAGGCAGTGATGTCTGAAGGATCAGAGCTACCTTGAGGGTCATTCTTTCTTTGGATGGCTTTGAGGCAGATGGCAAAAGACAAGCCCTGCCTGTATGTAAATACAGCCTCAAATTTTGACTTCTTTCAAAATGCTTGATCAGATTTGTTAACTGGTCATTAGATGCAGCTACATTCCTTAGCATCTGATTAGAAAGCATTCCTTTTTTTCCTGAAGAAATAAATAAAGTGAATGCATAGTAAATGCCTAACAGATGAAGCCGTAACAAGCTGTTGCAAAGCATATAACACAGAGATATTGTTAAAACAATGTGTATGCCTGTTAAATGCAGAAACATTTAACATTATTACTAGGTATGCTATAAAATCGACCATAATTTATTAAATAATATTAAAGTATTTATATATGGACCCTTCTACGCTACGTAACTGGTTACTACTGTAACAAACGTGCAATGCCAAATCTATCATTTAGGCTTTTTAACTTTCCTGAAGCGTTTTTTCCCTCCTATGAAAAAGCAGATGTTCTAAAGCAACGGCGACTGTAAACCCCCAATATATGCTCAAAGGCCAAAATCTAATATTTAAAATGAGCTGTTCTAGTACAAAGTGTCTCCATGGTGACCCCTGGTAGCTGAGTGGGAACTAGATTTGGCAGGGAGTCCAGAAGCATGCAGCTCCTGTTGGTGGCACACACTGACCAGGGATTCACTGCACCTGGGCTCCAAACCAGGCAAAGGAGTCAAGTATTGCTCCACGCACTCACCAAAATGAACTAAAAAGGGCTTTCGGCAAACTGCTTTCACCAGCAAACGGATAACATGTCTGGTTTGTTGTGAATTAGTAATTTATGTAACGAGGTCAGGCTTTATAACGGGGTTCAACCCTAACAGTAATTCTGATTGCAACCAGTAGTTACCAAAAGCCAGTTTTTCTAACAAACTACCCACAGAATTAAGAATATGAAGTTCTGCATTTCTAAATTGCTTAAATATCCGTATGCCCATGTGCTGCAAAAATGAAATCAAAGGTTCACTTTGCATTTTAAATTAGGGAGTTCAGATAACTCCAGCCTCAAAAAAATGCGTTATAGTTGAACAACTAAACACAGTACCAACAAAATATTCCATCATCACAGTCAATGTTAGAATCAGAAGAAAAGAATTCCTCTGATTTGTACAAAATAACCCCAAACCCTGGAATTCCCCCAAATCCTCCCATATTTTAGTTTTAAATGTAGAGGAACAAAAGCACTAAAAGAAAAATTCAGTTCTCCTTCTGAATCCAGAATGTGTCTTCTGAATAGAGCTGGATTTATGCCAGTGTAGCTGACAGTGGTCTTTGCCTCCTAATGGAGAACACCAGAGAATTATTGTTCCTGAAAATTCAAAACGTTACGTAATTTGGTTAAGATTTAAGAATAAGTAATGGTTTCTCTAGTAACAGTTTTCATAATGGAGCCTTTCTCATATGCCATATTTTTCATACAAACAGGATAACGTTATAGCTATTTTACAAAGGTATGTCACGACAAGCACTAGTGGCTCTAAACTGACAGAGGGTAGATTTAGATTAGATATAAGGAAATTCTTCCCTGTGATGGTGGTGAGGCCCTGGCACAGGGTGCCCAGGGAAGCTGTGGCTGCCCCATCCCTGGCAGTGTTCAAGGCCAGATTGGACAGGGCTTGGAACCTGGTCTAGTGTCTCTGCCCGTGGCAGGGGGTTGGAACTGGATGAGCTTTAAAGTCCCTTCCAACACAAACCATTCAAGTTCCAGTCACCTTGAGGTGCTCAACGCCTTCCAAGAGACGGTGCAATCCCTCTATTGTATATAAGCTAGAAAGAAATCCGGGACTGAAATGAAATTCAGCGGAGCAGCCAGACTCTAAAGCTGAAGGAGCCTATTAAAGCCCACCCAGAGGGATGAAGCAGGTTTTATAAACCACATTCTCCACCTTCTGAAGGCCCGTAAGCCCAGGCAGTTTGAAGGAAGTCAACACAGTTTTTAAAGTAAATGTTTCTTTCTGGTTCCTGTGCAGACCTCAGCAAATCTCCCCAGGGCGAGAAGCAGTAAGAGCACTGTATCTGGCCATATGAGACAGGCAAAAATCGCAGTATTCTGATTTCAGTTACAAGGAAATGTATCTGTGCTAACCCTGTTGACTTCAGATGCAGGGTGTGACAGATTTACCCCTAGCGATCAGACCCTGTTCATCCAGGAAAGGGAATCTCCTACTGTTGGGGTTTCATGTCTCTGTAGGATTTTCCCTCTCATTCTCTCACAACACACACGCACATCAAAAATAATCCTGTTTCAAGCAAGGCACAACACAGTGACCTCATCATTAAGTTTCATCTCAGTGAAATGTTTCAATTTGTACTTAGGAAAACACGGTAATTTGGAAGCAGCTAAGCGTTTTGGTCACCAAAGGCCCAGTCTGAGTAACACTGAGCACCTCTTTGTGAGGGATCCTCCCTGTAGTGTGTGGACCTATGCAGAAGCTGGGGAACTTGGCACCACTGCTGGTCAAGATGTGCACATCTCACAAGCAATTTGGCTTGAGCAGACAAGCAGGCAGGCCCAAAGCAAAAATCTGCCAACTAAAAGAGCCATCCCAGGCTCAAGTTCCCTTCCCCACCATACACAGGTTTCTCTCTCCCAGCTCCCATCCCTATCATCACCTTAAAAACCAGATGGCTCAGATCCCCAGACTAGCTCAGGACCAGCGAATGAGCAAACGCAGGAGCTGTGACTCTTGCTTGGGAAACCCCAAAAGAGAAATGAGGCAGCATCCTTGAAAGAAAAAGGCAAGTCCTGTTTCATTTATGGCTAAGATTATGAGTGAGAAAGAAAGAAAAAAAAAAAAGAAAGAAAGAATAAA
Organism: Pezoporus occidentalis; assembly: GCF_034315485.1. NCBI lineage: Eukaryota > Metazoa > Chordata > Aves > Psittaciformes > Psittacidae > Pezoporus > Pezoporus occidentalis. The sequence continues at coordinate 10,253,198 of NW_026912779.1, forward strand.
ATAAACTAAACTCTGCCCCGAAGCCACAGATCAGCCAGCACAGGAGCTTTGACTGCAAGCACTCAAGGGAGAGACCATGTCTAACAACAAGCAAGCTGCCACATTCTGGACCGGATCCAGTTCCCAAGTGGATTGTAAGACATAGCCCTGTATTTATTTTTACAAAGATCAAGCATGTGTATATTCATATTGCTTGGTTAAAGAAGATTGACTAGAAACAAGCAAACAAAAACTGCCTTCCTATTCTCTGCCTCTGATTCAGGTGGTGCCATCCACATCACAAATGCTCACCTGAAACTGCAGATACAGGGTGCCAGGTTGATGTGTGATGCCATTAAAGCAGGTTGCTCAGACTTGCCTGGGCAAAAGCTTCACCTATACTGGAGCTCTACTGGGTGATCCCAGTCTGTTCTTGCCTCTTTTTTGCAGTAACTATGACCCAATGAAGCATGTACAGCAAAGGAAACACTACAGCTGAGAGTCACAACCTCAGCACTACAGGCCTTTTAAGGTGGGCTTTCTCCAGGCAACCCAAAATGCCTGTCTGCATCCTCAGTCTACATCAGGGAATAAGGAGCCACATTACACCATCTGGTATAGTTATGATGCACAGAGAAGAGTGAGCTGCCAAAACAAAGTTCTGAGACAAAGCCAATATGTTTTAACAGGCCAGCAAGTACTGTGTAAGGTACACGCATCCTTCTGCAGGTTACAGAAGAAACCTCTGGGTGGCCGCAGCACAGAGATAAGTCACTGCACCTGAAAGCTGAGAAGCTGGTGAAGACATTAGTGCTACCTACAAACTTTATTTTGTCATGGATGCAACAACATTTCCACTTCAGTATACAGAAGAGGACTCTGGGCAGCATTTCAGTATAAAGCTGGAGAACTTCTTAAACTTGCTTTTCCACTCCAGCTACCTCTTGTTGACTTTGATTCTACAGATCTGCCCTTCCAAGCTTTCAGTGCAGAGACTATCCATAGCTATGCCTTGCTGCTACGTAACTTACGCCAACATTTACGTCACCTCTCAGCCTGGCCAGTTCAGTTTGCTGCATCTTAGGTTTCAAACTCTGGTGATGAACCTTCCACAATTTCAGACTTCAGAAGGTTGCTAGAGTGGCAAGTCAGGACACATTTTTAGTCTAAAGATGCAGATCTACATTTTACTTTGCACAAAAAGCATCCAAGAATGGATTCAATGCCAGAACACACTCCTCTCTCCAGGCCATTCCTTCCTTCCATTCAGGCACCGTAACAGTCACTCTTGGTTCATCTCTATCATATTTGAATATGTTAAACTGGACCCTCAGTAATGAGCATGAAAAAAAAGACCAAAATGGCTTAATCCAGTTCAGAAAGGGGGCAAAGCAGGTAGATGGCGAGGGCTCTGAAACACAGTTCAGCTAGAGCAGCTTAAAAACTTAGCCAAGCTCATTCACATGCATACACAATGTGATGAAATGCTATTTTACTCCAAACACTGGTGAAAGAGAAGGCTTCACTATGAAGGGCTGGTGCAGGCAATGTGGCAGGGAAGTTTTCTAGTCACATGAAGGTGATGGAGCTTGGCCTTCACAGCTGGATTGACTTGGAAATAAAGCAAGGAGAGAAGGAGCACATCTGGGCACGCTGACATCCTCACGGACTCCCACTCCTAAGTGCCTGTCACCTCTGACGTAGAGATGTAGGCTCCCAAGTTACCCAGAGGCTTTTGGAAATGTTACCCTACCACATCTCATCCCTATCACCACCCACAAACCGAGCAGCTGAACCAGGAATTGTGTCAGACAAGGCTTGAAGAGCAAGAGTGCCAGTCTGTGGGTGACTCAAATGTGCAGACCTCGGTCATTCTAAGTGAAGAATTTGAAGACAAATAAATGAAAGCTGTATGAGCAGAGGCAGCAGCAGCTGGCCTGGCCTGGATGCACTGCTCAAGAAAAAAGTGCAGCATGCATACCATACTGCTGTTTGTTGTTGGCTTCCACTGCCAGCAAGTTGAATTGCATCACCCTGCAAGTGATGAATAGCGTTTCCATGTGTGAAGTTCTAACTTGTGAAGTTTCCTGGCCTCTCTCTGGTCGCCTTTTCCTCCATTTAGTTTTTTTTTTCTTATTTTTCTTTTAAAGGCAAAGAAATCCAGACAAATAGGGGAAAACAAACACATGGAGTAGTTAAGGATATACCAAAACTCAGTGCTACTCAAATCTTTAAGGATGAGGTTCCTGCTGTGTAATTACTTAACACAAAGACAGCAATACTTTGTGTATATAAAGTGGTAAGAGTACATTCCTCACTTCTGAATAACACTATCTGGAAATAGTGATAAAGATGTGCTACACATCAACTTTTAGAGTTGGTTTGGGTTATTTTCCCCTGGTATGTATCAAAATCAGAGAGGAGTGAAAAAAAAGGCCATACTGAAAAATCACCAATGGTTTTGATATGTAAACGAAAGATTAAAGCTATAGTATAGAATTTAGGATATGACAAAATAGAGGCTATTCCAGATTCAAAAGAAAGTGATGTTTCAGGAAAAAAGATTGAAATAAACTAAACTGCTATGTCGTTAACACAATAATAAGGACAAAAATAAAGTTTGGCTTATAATAGATAAAAATTGCAATGCCAAACGCTGTAAATTTTGACAAAGTAACTTCAAAATGTATTAGAGCATGCAGAAAGTCTGAAGTGTATCAGTAATAATAGCACCTTATATAGTATTCTCAAGTGATTTCTCTGTTCTTAGACAACAAGTTTCTCTGCCATCTCTTCCCAAATTCTCCCTTCCCCCACATTTCAGGCCTCAAGAGTAAAACAACAGTAGGAAATGAAAACAACAAGCAACCAAAATAAATGTCGTTGTTTCCCCACTTTGACCCGCTTCTGTTGCCTGATGCAGTATCGGGCTCAATAGAGAGAAAAGCCCTTGAAATCAGTGCAAACATCTTGTGTGGAGTAAGGTGGTTATCACAATAATCAAGGCCTCAATTTTTGCTATTCTGATTAATTTAAAGTTGTTGTAGCTAAATTAAAGGGCATGATTGGGAGGCATGAAAGGAGTGAGTTTTGCTGCCTTATTCACATTCAGGGACTGCTGAGACTTTTATGTTAAACTGGATCCTCATAAGGGCAGCCTTGGCCCAAAAATGCATTTCAAAACAATCCAAACAGATGGTAGCATTTAATATATCCATAAGAAGTGTTTCTCACTACCATGCAAGCTTTCTGAGTGCTCAGCACTCAGCAGAACAGGGGAATCTTGCTTTCAAGTCATGTTTGTTTTATATATGAGCATATACAGTTCTATAATGGGGAGAAAATTGGGATGAACTATCCAATATCAGTCTGTATTAGGTCAAATCAAGGAGAGGAAGAGAGTCACTGCAGACCCTGAGTGCATGTCCATGTGGCAGGGCTTTCCTAGAAGACAATTTTAACTGTGCAGTTCCCATTAAGTTAAATCCCCACATTTTGCACTGGCTATTTATTACACCATCAAACAAAAGTGCTTTGTTCAGGGAATATAATTCCTAATGATTAATATGAAATAGTTTTGTCAAGTGACTCTTTTCTCAAATAACAATTTGTTATCGAATGTTAAAATCCCTGCTTAGGCTTTTATTCTCAGGCTGCATGTGTGATGAGCTTCAAAGCGAGTATCCCATTAATAAACAATTCTGAGGGAGGATTTTCAAAGGACTTTCTCTTTGTTTGTTTGAGGTCTCAAGCGAGCTGCTATCTTTCATAAAGCACAAGACCCTGGATTCATGCAGATTATGAGATTAACAGCAGTTATTATTCAATCTGCAAGCCCGTTTCTACCTCAAATGGTCATGAAGAAAAAGCAGGAAAACAGGATTTAAAGGTAAAACAAGAACTGAAACAATCCCATCACTGCTGAAGTTCAGTAGTAGCACAATTTCTAGGGCTTGACTCAAAGGTCACAGCTATTTTGAATTTCAGGGCTTTTACCTATAAACCCTACAAATAAGCCCACACTGAAGTCCATTTTTATGTAAAACACATTCTCAGCCTAACACTTCTTTCCTGAGGAAAATGTTTTCCTCTCAAGCAAGAGACAGTTTAAGGGAACTTTCAAAGCTTTAAGGAGATAGTTACCACTCTAAAACAACCAAAATAAAGTTCAAAGCAAACCACAAGTTAACACTTTCTTAAATGGTACCAAGATTTCATGTGCATGTAATTTGAAAAGGCAAGTGCATTAATACACTTTGCAGTTGCTATTTTTCTTTCTGGGTGCTCTGCCTCCCTTTGTAGCATGCAAATCTCACCCGATGCTGTGCCTAATTTCAGAAGATGGGCAGCTCATCATAATTCCAATGATTTTATCTGGATAAATAAGAGAAAGGTCAGCTCCTGCTGTGACATGTTTCTAGCCTCCTGCCTGCCCCATTTTTCACAGATAAGGCTTCAAAACTTACTTTAATTATTACCTTTCTTAAACCAAAATGCTGCTTCTCAGGATGAAATCTCAGCTCCCCAAAGTCAGTGAGTTTTACCCCTAACTTAAAAGGGGCAAGATTTTACCAACTGCAACTCTTTCTCAGATCTTACACAAACAGCAAAATTGGTCAGAATCTCTTCTCTGATTTTTACATCAGCAATAGAAAATAGAATTATTCAAATCCATGCAAAGCTACTTGAATTCCTGTATTTATAGTATATACCAATTAGATATAATCTTGGCTGTGTATCTATCCTTTTCAGCTGTATGTTCAACGAGATCTTCCTTTAAGTCACGGGGTTAAAAGGTACTTTTGTCTGAACCGAGATGATGAGTCTTTACTGTAAGAAAACCTTTAGAAGCCACAACTGAAGTTGATCTCTTGTCCTTGAGATGGCTTCTCCAGCTTTTTAAAGGGGAGAATGAACCCACTGTCCCTCTAGGGTACAAGGATCACACAGTGTTTTCTCACTACCCAATGGGTTTTGGTCAGCTATTTTAATATTTCCAGTCCTTCATCTCCATATGCCACTAGACATAATGCCCCGAGCAGCCTGGGAACATGGCCATTTGTTACATCTTGCTGGCGTCAGCTACAAACTGTGCCAGCTCAAGCCTTAATTTTTATTCGAGTGTAACTATGAGCTCTACTGCTAATAAAAAGCCTTTGAAGAACCTCATCCTTTATTTGTATTCACTGCTGAATTGAACACCAACAGTGATGTGCACCTAAGGGTGCACCCAACCTCACACCTGGTGGAGACAGTCAACAAACCTGGCTGTTGTGACACTTCTATTTAAGAGTTTGAACCATTTTTCTGCATTTCACTGTTGTAGAGAAAGCTTAGGATAAAAAAAACAAACAAACAAGCAGCTAAACTCACCTGCCTGGATTATATTAATATGTATTAAGTTCATTAACTTCCATTGCCTACATCAGATTTTGTATTGGATCACAGTCCAATCCGAAAAGAATGCTTAGATTCAAAGGCCAAGTTTTAACCAGCTGCTTTGTATCATTAATGCTTCTCCATGTAGGAGAAGAAAATGTCCCTTCAGCTGACTGCAGTCCTGAGCAAAACTAAGTGGCTATTTTCACCTGTCTCCCTCGCACCTCTTTTTGGTTCATGTGAGGCCTGGGATCTGTTTCAGTGTTCAGAGAGCCACAGTAACTAGATTATTTGGCTGATTGTGAGAGGCTTGCTCATTCTCTCCAATGAGATCAGAGCATCGTGCCCAGGGCGCCAGGCACAGACCTGCACACAGACAGACTTTCTAAACACAGAGTTAAGGCAACCATGTCATCTCATAACCACTCAAGTGGTTATTTACCCCCTTCAAGTGTTTCTTGCTATATACTGCTAAGAATTAGCTCAAAAGGAAGGAAAAGTCTAAACTGAATATAAAAATTTTACCTACCGATTTGGGGGCATAATCTAAACCACACTGATTTAATGGAAAGGCTCCAGCTGGCTTTGAATCAAATTCCGTATGGAGGTCCTTAAGTGTTACTGAGTTTTTGTACCATTAACTGTGGAACAATTATTATAATGCTCATATCAGCTCCTCAAAATATGAGAGGGCCTTTTGCATTATTTATGTCTCGTGCTACGCGTTGGTAAAGTTTATTGTAGCAAGGATATTAGTCACTGATTATAATCTTTGCCATTTGTGACAGTGCTTAGGGTTTCTTTATGTGGGTTGAAAGAACAACACGATGAATAAATACAAACATACAATAGAAGGGAGAAATGACAGAGTTCCCTTCCTTGCCCAAATATATAAGAGGTCAAATGAGCTCTCTACCCTGCCAAAATATATGTGGGAATAATGGCAAAATGTGTATGTTCAGGGTAGTTATCATGCGTGTATTTTGGACAAGCTGTATTTGTTTCTTGAGTGCTTTATCAGACAGCAGAGGAAACCAATGCCAACATTGCAAAAGCATACAGAAAAGCCTGAGGTAAGCCAGCCCCACTGTGCACTTTTGGTGCTAAATTAGGGATAAAATGTTGGAAACCGGCCCTAACACAGCAAAAAATAAACAAGCTATCCAATGATGGAGGAACCGCAACAGCACGGTACAGAGATGGGGTCTCAACTTCTTCCCTGTTCAGGCCCCAAGAGCTCCTCTCAATAAATAGTGCTGGAAATTCTGAAAACATGGGAGAGCAAGGGTGCAAAAAGAGATTAATTTCCCTTTTCTAAAAGAGAAATTCCTCTTCAAGAATTCAGTACAAAACATGAATAGCTTCTCTTGTGATTTGCTTATCAGCACTAAACACTGTTTCTTAAACATGGAACTAAATAGCCCATAAAAAGTACCACTAGATAGATAGATGGATAGGTATGAAACCAGAGAGTATAAATGCTTTACTCTGGAATAATGACAAACATAACAGGACATCGAGAAATGCATTGTTATACACAAGGTCTTTTTCTTGCCAGCTGACACCCCTCTAAAATAAGAGGAAAATACAATGAAAAGAGAAAGCATCAATAGTATTGACTTGCAAGCAAAAAAAGAGGAGTTTGCAGTGTTAGGTTCAGAAACACTGTGTAAACAGAGACACTGTTATGCAAATGCAGAAGAAACTCATTATTCTAAAGAAAATGCTTAGGAAAAATCAACCTGACATGCCTATATATTTTCAATACAGTGTAGTTAATAGGGAACAACACGAGGATCGATGTGCCTTTGGCATGTGGTACACAGGAACCGTAACTGCAGAATCCTGCAAGTTTGGTAATACAACAAATTCCTTTGGAATACCTATGAGCTACAGAAAGCATTGTGAAGGGCTGCAGTGCAGCTGCAATGCTCTTAGTTTTACCACTGCTCTGAAAGTTATTTCATTGCTCAAACACAAAATATTTCACACCATTTCTTTTGCCTCCTAAGCTTTCCCCTCTATTGTGGTGTTGTTAAAGGTTTCCATGGTGTTCTAGAGTCCTAATTTCTTCATCCAGACCCTCTAGCCCTTGTTAGAGAGGCAAGTTGAGAGTGACCTACTACCATTCTCCAAAATGAGTCCTTGCAACATTCCTTCCTTAGATTTAGCCATCAGGCTTCTTCATTATCCTTATCCCAGCTGAATTCCTCTTATTCTGCATACATAGGTACAAGCGCTCTCAGGATCAGTGTACATTTTGATTTGGATAATGGGCTTGGATCCATTTTAGCATATCCTATATGTTAAATTTTATAATTCTACTCAAAATACTAAAGCTATTATAATTATTATTTATACTAAAGTATAAACAATAGATGAGAGCAGCAGGATAATAACATTAAGAGTCATGGAGAAAGAAGAAAATAGATGTTTTCAAATAAGATTTCTATGGGGAAGGGGAGTTAAGGACATGTAGAAGTACGTGAGAATTGTTTCAGATGGCAGGAATAACAGGGGAAAAGGCTTCTGTGTCAACTGTTGTGAGGAGACAGAGTTAAGGCCAATACTGGAAATAAGGCAGAATCTTATCTCTGTTGCTTGGATGTAAATCTGCAGTAAATTAATCAGTCTCACTCCAAATTTAAGTCTAGACTGCCCAGTATGTTTAAAATTGCAAGCAAATTTTTTCCATACAGGAATTTTTCAGCCACAATAGGATATTGCTGGCTAGAACTTGGTGTCATAACTGAAAATACTCACATCCCCATCTAAGTAGCCAAATATGTAGCCAAATAGGACAAACACATTACATTATCTGTAATTCACATCTGATACACAGCAGAAATACTGAAAATGAGAACAGCACAGACAAAAATCCCAAGGATGTAAATCTTGCTTCTTCAAACAAAACTACTCTTGTTTTTTCTATCATATTGAGTCAGAGACAAGCAGCAGGAAAACTAAAATGCAAACATCTTGGTCCTTATAGGCTGCCTAAGGTGCAGGTAAGTAAAAAGGATTACTTGAAATACCTGGTTTTGAGTGAGGAAATTAGGAATTACCTGTAGCCCTAGCCAGAGGGGTGTTAGCTGACATACAGACAGACAGCTCTGCATGGAGCTCAGATCCTCCCCATTCCTCTTTCCCACCCTCCTCAGTCTGTCACTGGTACACCTGGGCAAATATTACATGGTTGACATGCTAAACTTGACAGTTGTGACATGGACAAAAATGGAATGTTACACCTTTGCTATAAAATACGTTCCTAGGCTAGAAAGGACTCGCAGGCAAAAGACCAAGGGAGGGGAGGACACACACACACAAAGCAAAGGTGTGTCCCCAGCTCGAAATGTCTGATGAGCCAATAGCTGGAGGATGACTGGGGAGAGGGGGAGGAATCTGTTGTCCTAAAACTGAAACCTTTGCTGTTGCTGTTAATTACACTGTACCTACCTAATTTTAAACTTTACTGAGTATAAAACTTGATATGCGTAGTTTCATTTGTTTTGATCATATCTGATCTCTCTATTCATTACAAATCCTGTCTTAATTCCCTCCCTAGATCTCACAGATTCTTCCTCACTTACATTAAAATTCAACTTAGGTTGACCGATATTTTTGTGCAAATCATCCCAAAACAACCTCTATTAGCTTTGGGATAAAACACCTTCACGTATCCCTTCACACAAAGAGGGATAGGTGAGAAATAGAGACACAGACCCATCCATCTCTCAGGAGGATGTGCTGGGTAGCTGCAGACATGTTCTTTTACACATGTAAGTACCACGAACTCCTGTATCTCTTCCAAAGTCTGGATCCTAAGTACCACTTTGTCTTGTTCCCGAAAGACAGAGGACCACAACCACATGTGGTTTCACCAGGAACAAAATGATCAACTTCAGCTATCAGTCAACTTCTGACAAAACAGTCCGAACTTCCACCTGCATTCCAAAGAGATACTATAGAATTCATTCAGAGTTAATTCAAGCAAGTCTTTGTTTGCTGCACAGGAGCCTAATTGGGTTTTATACCTTAAACAATCTCTGTCCTAGGTTTCTATGAAAAATTATTCCTTCTCATTAAATGACTTCTTTAGAATAGCTACCTCATTTTAGCAAAGTTTTGAATCCACACCTGTTTGAGATGGACTGATCCCTATTAAATTCACTGGTGGTTTTGATAAAGAGACAGGAAACTATTTATGCCACTTCTAGTTTGTCATCTCCCCAGTGCATTTTGAAATAGAGCTGATGCCTTCCTGCTGTCTACCTGACCCTGCCAACATCTTCTAAATCTGTTATCCAGCTTCAACCAGATTTGCTAGAGGGCTATAAACTTCAAAGATTAGGAAGTTCCTATACATTTTATGAAAATCAGTTGGATTGATGAGAAAGGTCTGAACCAGCACCCTGCCTCCTGAAAGAAAAGCAGGCTCAGCTGCTTGGGAGTAATCAGTCATCTGACCAGCAGAGTCATGCTTCCTTGCTAGTCCATATGAGCTCCAGATAGACCACACACCCAAGAGCAACCAGAGGTGAAGGTACATAGGCTGGTGTCATTGCAGCGTAATGGTGTGCGAGACGTGGACAACCAGAAAATCTGGTTCCATTAGTTCTGCCACTCATGGCACAGAGCATCTTCCTGAAGGCCAAACACAAGTCAGGCAGGTCATCCAAGCTAAGAATATCAGGCCAAAGTTTGTGTTTGTTTTGGGGGAAATTACTAATGAATAGATGAGAACAGAGATAGAAATTCTATTCTCCAGGTAGGGACCAGACATACTCTTTAGCAAACAGGAACCAGAGGCACCACTTCCCAGGCACTGAAGTTGAAAATCTCTGCTTCATTTAAGCCAGAGACACCACTCCCATTAATTTCAAATGGACTAAGAATTCACTCCAGTCCTTTACAGCTATTCAGCTTCAGCTGAATGTTGCCTCACAACTTGTGCTGCCAGTTCAGGAGAATTATGGCTCTACAATTCAGAATAAAAGGATGTTCGAAATGTCTTACCCTTCACTAAGAAATAACCAAGATCAGGTGTCCATGTGATTCCATTATTTATGTAATGCCTCAAAATGTCATTTGTCTTCTAATATGAGATGACAGGTTTCACATGTACAAGTTTTCTATAGGAGTAGCATGCTCATCTTGATCCACTCAATACACACACTGCTAATTCAAGATAAAAGATTTATCACATAGATCCTGTAGTTAATTGGCTGCAGTAGCCCGCTTGTTTTTTCTTTTACTATGTAGATTTATTTGGAATTTCTTTATACACGTGCCAGTTTTCAAGACTGATATATCTGAGGCACAGGTTTCTTTTGGGAAGGCTTTTATTTTCGCTTTGGATATGCTCAGCACCTCACAGTATGTGTTCCTGGTTCCCATTTGAGGCTCCCATGTATTCCTGCATGCTCACACAAATGGAATAAAAGAGCTTTCAATACAGTATTTATTGTTCACTTTAAGGATCGATAAGAGAATTGGCCTTTTTGGTTATCAAGCCACGCTTGATACACACAAAAACTGTGTTTGTGACTTGAGTGAATTACACTTGTACTGAAACTGTACTGAAACTAACATTTAACTGATGTTTGAAAACAACAAAAGCACATGATCTTTCCCCTCAGTGATGCCTCTCTTCTACCATCTCAAGGAAGCAGTATCCGTCTTTATTTGTCATTAGTGTCCAGGTATTAAACAGCAGCAGATAGTACACAAGAACTCTAACCGTGACTTAAAAAATGCCATAGAAACACAAACCAGTTGAGGTTGAAAGGCATCCTAGGAGATCACCTAGTCCAATGCCCCTGCTAAAAAAAGGGCAACTACAGCGGGTTGCCCAGGACTGTGTTCAGTTGCATTTTGAATATCTCCAAGGACAGAGATTTCACAACCTGTTCCAGTGTTCAGCCATCCCCACAGTTCCTGATGAGATTCTGGGGGAATATTTCATCATTCACCATTTCACATATTTGATCAACCTGGTCAAACAACCAACCCTCGCAGTCTGGCAGGAGTCCCTTGTAGGTATGCTCTGGGAGTGGGTAAGACACACTGACTCTAGAGGATCCAAAGCACTATGAGATAAAGGCAATTGGTGTGGTCTGGTTTGGCTAAACTGGTATTAGAATCATAGCTGAAACACAAAGTAGCTGTTAAGAACTGAAGGTTCCATTTCCCTATTCCTGCTGCCTCCACTCCTGAGAGCAAAGTCCCTGCTGAGCTTCACAGGAGGTTGGTTTCCCTCTCCTCTCTCCAGCACCCATGTGCATTTGGAGATCCGTTGCGTTAAACATGCTCTAGGAACCAGGGTCTTTTTAGTACGGCAGCTTCCTCTTCTGGCCATGATATCTAGAAGCCCAGCTCCCTCCTCAAATAAAATGTGTCCTGACTGCAAAGGTGTTGGGTAGAAGGCCAAGGATATCATCTGAATGTAGTTTGGAAAAAGAGAAAGAGAAGATAAAACAAAAGGGCAACTCATGAAATGTAAGGCATACGGTCAGCTTAAGCTGTTACAGACCCTTTTATCAATTCCTTCACCTCGGAAGTAAAAGAAATCAGTCACAGAGATACCACGTAACTACAATGCTCAACTGTTAGAGGTGTGTAGAAGGAAATGTTGCCTAGGTACAACTACAGATATTTTTGCTTAACTAGAAGAATCATTGCAGGTCATCACTGACTGTGCTTTCTGATCTCTGAACTCATTGTTATCCCTATCCAAACATAACAGTTGGTTGCCATATTTATGACATGATCTTGCACCTAGTCTGTGAAGACAACATTTAAAAATGCGCCTGGAATAAAGACCCCTCAAATAGCAAAGGCACACTGCAGTCCCTCACACTGGCCTCCCCTGACCCTGTGCAACAGCTATGTTCTGTTTCCTTTGAGACCATTTGCTTCCTCTTGCCTTAGTGTCTTTCTCAACATATTCCTTCACCTCCTGTGTTTGTCCCCACTCTCACAGCACAAAGCAGAGCCACAACATCATTTCAGACACAGAATCCTCCCCTCTTCCACAGACTGAGGCTCGAGAAGGGTGGCTGACTATCAGACTCCTTTAATTACATATGCTTTGAAGAAGCTCTAGTTGAGTTCAACAAGAACTTCTTACGTCAGGTTTGGAGAGCTTGATTTGGGATATTTTTCGTGAAGGTAACCTAGCAGAGGCTATGCTTAGTGGGAAAATATTCTGATCTCAGTTACAGAATGGGTAAATCTGTAGCTATGCAGAGGAAAAATCCCACACTGACATGAACAGAATGTCAGAGGTGATCCCATACAGGATCACTTTCCTAAGACCTGACACCAGCTTTCAAAATCTGGCAACTAGGGTGAAATGAATGTGGCCTTTCTGCAGAGGGGCAGAGACAAGCAAGAAAATTGAGTCCTGGAAAAGACACAGACTCCTAACATTATGATAAATAGAAACCACCCTTCCTGGAAAAGAAACACTGAGGGCCTGAGGCCAGCATTTGATCTGTGCTAAGAAACATTAGGATATTTTTATGAGCAGGAAGTTCACCAAAAATCTTGCTTAGAGGTTAAACCTTACAGAAAAGACAAAATAAGGTGACTAAGGACTGTTCATGTGAGCAAAGATGTACAGGAAGAGGCCCAGGCCAGTGTGTTGATCTTGCATTATGGAAATCAATTAAGCATTAATTATAAATGTTCCTGAAGGTTAAGTGAAGTATGCATTGCTGCACATGGGCCTGATGGACCCGTAGGGCTTCCTGATGCAAACAGCTATGGGTTCCTCAGGCAGAGAGAAGTGCTGAGCTCTACTCACTGCCCCTCTGCAGCTGGGCACCTGTAGGCATGGCAGGGGTGTACATGTGCAGCCAAGGGGATCTTGAGGAACAGCTCTTTGACCTGCATCAGGCACTAGGACAGCCCTAAATCGTGGAGAATAAATGAGCAATCAGCAGTCCTCAACTCATTGCTTGAGTCCTAAATAGCCTTACTCCTAGTATTACTAGACTGAATTAGCAAGCCCCTCCAAGCTGCTCCCATCAGTGAAACTTTTGCCTTAGGAAGACCAGAGTGGCAAAATCAAGCTTTGAAACGTTACCTCCCGTGGCACCATTCCCAGGAGGAAAGCAGAAAGAAAAAGCCCCAGAGTAGCTTCTGTTTGCTAAGGATGTGGTACACATAATGTTGATCCAGCAGTTTCTCCCTCCCTGTCATTCATTTCTGAGAATAAAAAAAGGGCTTCCCCTGTGCTGCTCCATCTGTGGACTGTGGTGATTTGTCTCCAGTACTCTGATTATGTACAGATTAATTATCTACTGACTAATTGCACTTGCCTTCTTAAATGTCTCCAGGTAACAGGAGTACTGCTTTCTTTTTGCTCATCGGGCCATGAAGGCAACCGATTTGTCTCATCCTTTCTGGTACTTCCAGACAAAGGGCCTTTCAAAAGAAAAAAATCCTGAACAGAAAATCTTGGTAATCCCTCTTTGCACGCTCCAAATAAGACAAATATATGTGTGTGCATGTGTCCATCCTAGGGTCAGCTCTTAATGCAGCAACTTGAATGTACCACCCTGAGAGATTTACCTGTACCCAGAGGGAGGAGCAGCCTGCCCACAGTTACCTTTCAAGTGATTTATTAAAAGGAATTTGCAGGAATGCAAGGTTAATCCTGAAGCGATACCTGCTCACAACTTGAAGCAGCAGCACAAATAAGGGTGTTCTCACTCACTGCACGTAAACCGGAGTTCCTCCTTTGCACCCAGCAATTGCCAGCTCTCACCTGAGCTGAGCACTTGCCCATTCCCTGCCAAAAGCAAAGCTCAGCAAAGTGGCTACCACTTAAACTAGATATAAAAGTCTGCTGTGGCAAAACAGGGAGCACGCAGCCTGATACTGCATTGCCAAAAAGGAGCAGTAATGGGGGAGAGACCCTGGATGTGGTTCTGGGCAACCTGATCTAGTTGGAGATGTCCCTGCTCATTGCAGGGGGGTTGGACTAGATGAGCTTTGAAGGTCCCTTCCAACCCAAACTATTCTATGATTCTATGAACTAGTTCTCCTGCACACTTGTGTGATCAGCTCTCACACTAGGACCAGGATACATCACTTGGGATATTCTCCTTTCAACACTGATCTATGGGAACCAGTAAAGAAACCTGGGTGTTTCCAAGCAGAGGTCCCTGAGCCAACAGAAGTGCAGGTCATGCGATGCAGCTGTCTCAGCTACCCATCTCGGTTTGGCATGCTGGTGCACTTAAAACCATGTCTGGTCTCAGCAGACTCTGACACTTTTAAGGATACCCTTCTTGCGCTGATCACAGTTGGGAAGAGCCACAGTACAACAACAGACAGGAAAATACCTGTTCTGATGATCCAAATGATTTATCCCAACAGAAATCGAAATCCTATTGAGAAGATTCTAAGGAAAAACAGGCTGTAGGTGGAAGTGTTGGTAAGTGAACAAGCAGATTGACACTCTAGCATATTTTCTATCACAGATACCTCTCAAAAGCTGATGCACAGGCTTTTGCACTGTGTCTATCCAACAAGCAACGTTCACAGACCAAGCCAACAGAAAAATGGAGGCTCTGGGGGAGCATCTTCCCCTTTTCGGATTATCAGCAGGTAACAACCACCTGCAATAGCAAACATGCCCTTGTGGAACTGACCCACAGGTTGAATGCCATGGTACAGGCCAGTGCTGAAAACAAAATTCTGACTAGCTAAGTGAGGCATCAAACATTTATTCTTCCCCTTCCACAACTACTGCAGCTAAACATGGAGTTTTAAAATCAACCTGTTCATTCTCTGGCTTCCTCAGTAGCTATCAAGGGTAACACAAAGTTTTTCTTCAACTGAAGCAACCCCATAATTGTGTTCCTAAAAATCAAAAAGAACTCTTCCAAATGAAGCGTGTTCCACAACCTCCCCTGCAGAGGCTCTGCTAAAATCCCTTTGGAAAAAATGATTCTGGAAGACACAAATTTGAGTAAATCTCCATAAAAAATACCTGAGCATAGTCCTGATCTGGAGACCTTGGGATGATGAGCTGGATATTGACTAAAGTGTCAACAGGGCTTCAGGGTTTATGGCAGCTATCAGCCTGATGCTCTCTGGAAATCAATAGTTGCAATTTAAGTTTTGTATTTTGTGGGATATCAGTTGAAGTTTAATGTCTGTTTCTCTTTCTTGCGCTGTTTCTTGGGGGGATTTTTTCCTCCCCAGTCGGCACAGTGATTGTACGCAATGTCAAAACCTTCTTGCAGCTGAGCCGGTGGAAGGGAGCAGATTCAAGAGCCCGCATTGTTCCACCCAAGACAGCAATAAACAGCTAAACAGCAGTTTAATGCCACAGCATGTGTGAGATTTCGCCTTCTGGGTTTCAGCGGACCAAAGCCTTATCAGGACCCATAAGAAAACAAACACCTCCGTGTGTGGGGGACAGCAATTGAAAAACAAGACAGCAAAGCAGAGCATCCATTCTGAGTCCTTCCTGGATTTCCTTGGGGAAGTTACTGTGCTGTGAGGTGGACATGTTTCCCATCTGTCAAATGACAACAATAGTATTTCCTGTTCCCACAGTGAGGTTGGTGAGTTAATTCATTTAATCCCCTTGATTTCTCTCTCCTGGCATTCCTCATCATCCTCCCTTTGCCACAAGTCAAACACAATCCATCACTAATAAATGAAAAATACCAAGTCCTCTTTCCCCATTCTCACAATTGTATTAGCCCAAGAAGTACATGCAAGCCTCCTTCAGACTTTGTTTCCCTCCTCACCACTCTTACCTCCTTTTAGGTGGTCTTGTGTTATTCTGGGGCAAGGAGCTCAATCTTGTTTAACACAAATGAAGTCTCCTTGAGCAGGACTTTAATACAGGGCTTTTCCCTTTCTAAGGGAGGATTCAAACCTATAATGCAAGAAGGGGGTATTACTGCCTCTCTCTGGCCCTGTTTTAGACCAAAAAGCCAGCAACTGGGTTTTGTGGGGGCTGCAAACACAAGTCTGTGAACATTACCTGGAGAACTCAAAGCCCAAACTAATGAGAGTTGAAGACCATTCACCTTAAAACAGCACCTGAGCAGGGGCTTAAGAGGCACCATTCTGCTTGGAGAATTAAAGTCCCTCCATACATCTTCTGCTTTTAGTGCCCAAACTAGTCTAACACCAAACTGGGGCACCAAACTCTTTTCTGTAAAGAGTTCACCTGCAACAACAAACTCAAGAGAGGGAAGGCTTATGATTAGACAAGAGTTTGCCAGGTAGTTTACTCCTGTGAGAGACTAAAATTAAGCCATAGCATCCCTCTGAGATTTACACTGCTAAAATAAAAACCACCTAATTGAGCCACAAATGCCTTATTTGTTCTCATGCCTGAAGCTGCCTGAAGCTGCTCTCATGAAGAACCGCTGCTGCAGAAAATAGAAATTACCCAGGACAAAATTACAACACACAGGGAAGACAATGCCAAGAGGCTGAGAGAAATCGGTAAAGAAAGTAAATTATCAAATGCAGTATGAAAAGACAAAAGCTTCCTTTCATAACTCTGCTTTTGCACTAGTCTTATTTAGACACCTCATACACTGGCATTGAATGAAGTTAGATGACACGCTCGGCTGTTTACAGCAACTGGGCACTGATACTTATTTCAGAAATGAAAAGGCCTTGTAATTCATTTGTAAGGCTGTACATGGTTAATTCTTGATGCCTTGTAAATGCTAATTATGAAAGAAGATGTTAAAGGGCTCCTTAGGAAATCAATACTTTATTATACAATAATTGCATCTGCAAGTTTAATGTTCTTCATAAGGCTTCGAAAGAATAGAGGAGGTTGGGAGGTCAGATGATGCAAATGGTGGCTGCACGACCTGGAAAGTCATCAAGAATTTGAGGCCTAGTAAAATGCCTAGATGTCATTAAAGTATTTTCAAAGATCCAACACTTATTACAGAAAGCAAACTGCTAGTACATGTACATCTGTACAGATGACACTCTGGCCCATATAAACCCAGGCACACTTATAATTGAAATGGCTGTTCTGCTATTCACCTAAGAGCTTCGGTTATTCCTTTGCTGAATGATTTGTTCCTCTCAGACACAGCGTTTCAGTTCTGTCTCTCCTCATCTTCCCCTGGCTCACTCCCCAGTTGTGCAGCTTTCGATACAGGAGTCGTTGAGGAGCTACCGTTAGGGTTATAAGCCCTGGAGTCAGGATATAGCTGAAAAATCATTCTTCCAAGAATTTCTGGGTCACTGTCTAATTGATACTAGCATTAGCATGCTTCATATTCATGTTCCAGCTCCACGGGCAGTACTTACTCTGCACCCAGCCATGTGGGACTGCTCTAGGCGGTTGAGTGGGAACCCAAACCAATGCTACTACATCAGCCTAAGAAGGCATCAGCCTCGAGACTTTTACAATAGCAAAACAGAGGAAAAAAGAGCCTTTCTTGCACTGCGGTCATCAGTGCAGCAGTGCATTCCTCTGTTTCTTATTACACACTTTTAAAAGAAATATTCCATGTTACTTACAGCTTATTAATTTGCAAAGAAACCACAAGTCATTTCCTTACATCATTACAGGGTTTTACATTTTTTTTTAATTCTTACAGGCTATAAAAATCCAGAGACTTCAAAGGAAATGAGTTTAAGACTCGGTATGTTATAAAAGGAGTCCAGACCACGTTCACAAATAAGATAGCTTTCGCTAACAGCAAAGTATTTCACAGGTTGTATTGTAGCTTATACTTTGCTGAGAAAATGAATGAGAAGTGAGCAGTGATTCATAAAACAATCTGTACATTTAACGCACGATAAAATAAGATAGCATTGCACAGCTTTCTTGGAGAGCCAAAAGGCGGTGCCTTGTGATCAGCAAGCTAGTCAAATAAAAACACAGTAGGAGGGGGTGTAATGCTGAATTGCTGCAACCACTCCTCATGATTCATCTTTTCTCCAGCAACTCACCAAGTCAGCACATCCAAAATGCAATATGAAAGTTCAATGCACACCCCCCAAAAGTGATGAAGAAAAGGCAATATATGTGTATATGTTCACATATGTGGTGTGTATGCAGTATTTCTACGTAAAAGGATGTTCACTTCTGTGCTACTGTGAGAATTTCTGTTTGTCTGCCTGCAGACAGGTCAGAGGGAATCTGCTTCCATGCATCAGCCATGCGCTGACATGGTGGTTGCAGGAATTCCACTTCTCAGAAGAAAGCTTGGTCTTTGTTGAGCACAGCAAACTCCCCAGTAAAGGCCCCAAAGTAAAAATCCTGGTGCACTGAAATATCCTCTCTTACCCTTTTGCCCAATGATACATTTTTTTCTGGCACTAACCCATGATCAGCACAACATACTATAATTAATAAAGAGTGACACATCACTGCTTGACACCCATAAGAAAGAACCAGCAAAAGAAGTAACGCCATGTAAACTGGAGAGCTGGCAATGCCAAAAAGGACTTTTTTTTTTCCAGCATGTCAAACCTGACCTCACTCAAAACCATTAAGGGTGAAAAGCTTTACCTGTACGCTCCATAAACCCTCCCCTTTGCTGTATAGCCTGCCTCTACAGAGGATGCTCCGTCAGCACTTTGTAACCTGCAGTCAACACAGGGAACAAAAGTGAACCCATCAGTTCTATTCCCAAACTTCCCTGAGGGTGTTGCCGATACCCAGTACACAGTTTTAAAGACAGCTCAGAACCCAGATAGGCACCAGTTCAAGTATCCTGGCTGGCTGAGTCCTGCTGAAAAACCAGCCAGGAGTGCTACTGTGGAGTGCTTTGAAAAGCTTGCTCTTGTTGTGAACCCTATTGAAAACCTAACTCTAAGAGCGAGCTATAAGGTGACAGCTCCTCCAGATCTGAACACGAGATAAATACCACTTTAGAAGCCCAGGCAGTGAAATTTTAGTTCTAAAAAAAACCCGAACAGCACAAACAAAAAACCCCAACCAAAACCAAAAACCCCACTGGCCAAAATTTTATAGGAATAGATAAAGGTGCTTACCCCAAAATTTTCCGTTCTTCAGAGAAAGCACCTAGCAGTCTTACCCGACATCTTCACGGCTGTCTGGAAGCCTGAGGACACAATCCAGGCTTCTCAATCCCTGCCACAAGCACAACTCTCATGCTGAAAAAGCCTGTTAGCTGAGACGACTCAGAACTTATGATTGAAAATGTGTCCTTCTGACAACGAACATTTGTATTTCAGTCAAACACTGAACACTGTGCATATACTTACTGGAGAGCATGAGAAGCCTGCTATTCAGTTACTGAATAGAAAGAGCTTATCTTTTGAGCTAGTACATAGCATGTAACCAGCATTGCTGCCTGAAGAAAGGAAATGGCAAGGTAAACACCTAAATGTTTTCTCTATTCTTCTGCACAATGGAAAACACAAGGGGATCTTATCATCCAGACCAGGTGTGGAAGGAAATAAGATTACCTTTATAAATACAGTGTCCACCAGGAGCAGCTGATTAGGCATATTACTTCCTGGTTAACCAAACCTTTGGCCAATTTCAGACCACGGAATAGCTAGAAACCTTTCAAGGATGCAGGCAAAATAGATTTGGCACTTAGGTGTTTGGTCTTAACAGCAAGAAGGGGATGGAGACAGGTGCTGCTGGAAGGGCTTCCCACCCCTACTAACAACGCCCATCATCACAAGCTACCTGTGGAATAGCGGAGGCTCTACAGGTGCAGCTTAAGAAACGCAACTCAACAATCCCAGTGACCATTCTACAGATCAAATCTCACAACAGTGTTGCTTTCTGAATGGCCTTAGCAATTTCATTATTTGGTCTGAGTGTATTTCACAGGTATGCACATTTTCATCTCCTTAGACACTGAAGAAGTGTCTCCAGCCCCTCCCGAGCAGATGATGAAGCATCACCAGCTATAGGCGTAATCTCCAGCATACCAAAGCTCCTGTGAGAACATCTCATTTAACTGCACCTACTGGACACAGCAATTTGGCAGAAGGGGATGCTACAACCAAGAGGAAAATAGAATAGAGCTGATTGGTCTCAAGCCACTCTGACAGTATGTAGGATTTTATCCTATGGTTTCCCACAGCACCTGATCTTGTCACACTGGAATGATCTTCCAGGAACTAACTATGCCACTTCAAGGACTACACTGAAATGGAAAAGTAGCATAAGAGCAGCTCTCACTAGAACCAGTTGCTAGTCAGCACTGAGTTACAATTTGCCCAGAAGAAACAGAAGCTCCACAGGAGACCTAATTGGAATGGAGGTTAGGAGAGAGGGCTTCCTACACTGGGAATGACCATTCCTGCCACTGACATGTGGAGACATACACCTCAGTGAGAAAATACATACCCATCATCCTTAGCAGGGTAGGATGGCTTTATCCCAAACACAAAGAAAAGTTAAGAGCAAAGAGAGTAAATAATTGCTTTTCAATGAGATGACACATATGTGCACACAGATCCCCAAACAGACTGCCCTGAGTGTTAAAAATAATCCTTTGGATGCCTTAAAAGTTCAAATAGTACCTTCCCAAACATGTCATTTAAGTGAGGAAACAAAGCCATGGGTTTTTTTCCTTCTTTCTTCTGGGGTATTTTTTTTTGAGTCTTTGGGGTTCATACTTCCAAGTTCTTTCCAAAGCCATGGGACCTCCTGATGTAGTGAAATATAAGATTGTCACATAACATCTTGGCTTCAGAAGCATGAGTTTTAACAACACACAACTACTGCCAGGCTAATGATGGGATTGCAATAATTGGCCCCTTCAAATTTGGTACAAACACCACCTGTTGAGCGATTAGCAGATGCCTCAGACATGAATTTGGGCAGCATTCTTTTGCTATGAAGTCTCTTCCATGCCACTTTGAATAAGAAGAGACCATCAACTTCAACTTAAAATAGTCTGGTTTGTGTCGGTTTTTTGTCGCAACTTTACCGCCAGCGCTGTCATCTCAAATTTGGCTGAAATTACAGATTTTTGTCAAATAAGCTTTCCCAGCATGTTAGAAGAGCCAACGCATTCCTCTTACTTTAAAGCAAAAATTCCAGAGGAAACAGTTGTTTTGGAACAAATAAAGACCTCTGCAGTGTTTTCAGCTGAAGCACTGAAGAACTTGGAGGTTGAACTGATTATAGACAAAAGCAAAACCCACTTCAACACGATGTTGAAAAGTAAACACCAGGGGGGTGGTGGGAGAAGAAAAGAGCAAAAGAAGAAGTTAACAGCATTTTAATTTTTCCCTGTTGTCTCAATTTAAAGATTTTTATAACTAACACATTTTAAAAGATTCGCTTTTCTCCACTGATTTTGAAGTTTTAAGGCTCCAGAAAGTTTTCTGCCACACTACAGAGCTGCTCTTTGTGCTAAAGTAGCAGTTCAACAATATCGAGCCCTGATGTAATTTCTTTTTAAGTAGACTTAAAAGTATCATTATCCTCATTTGATAGGTGAGGAAATAGCTTATGTAAATTGCTCGAGGTCACTAACCAGTCAACAGTGCAGGCTCAAGGTTCTCCCTCCCCTCCACCACACTTTACGGGAACAGGAATTAAAGGAATTAAAGAAAATTTCCAAATGAAAAATGCTATTTTTCCTTTTAAGTCCTGCCTTTAATACCTGACCCAGAGACCACCAGCTCTGTGCTCTGAAACATCTGAGAAAGGGAAGAAATATCTAAATTGAATGAGCTAGCAGAAGCTCGTATCAGTAAATGGCTGAAAGAAACCATTACAAACACACTTTCCTTCTAGACGTACAGGTGCTGAGGCTTTAACTTGATCTTTTATTACTTGATGTAGCTGGGCATGCGTCTATCCATAAACACCCAAACCCCCAAGCATCTTTGCTGAGCAGAAATTTCCTGTCACCAGGTTCCCCCTACCCCTATTTTTCAGCTGGGCTGCAAAAAATCTTGAGAGAGGGAATGCTCTGCTCCTTGTCTTGACCAGAGTTAAAAGGGATCTCGCACCCAAGGGATTCTCCTGCCACAACACGCTCATTTATCTTCAGGATTAACATAACTGGTAACATTACCTTCATGGAGATTTGACACCACATCTACTTTGCAGACTCATCTTCCTCTCTCATTAGCTTTCCAGCTCAAACAGCAGGGCAAAACCTTACTGCCTTCAGCAGGATACAGGGGTGCTCAGAGTGTAAAATGACTAAAATTTCATGCCTATTAGCTCAAGCAGATGCCCCCAAAATTTTCTAGTCTTATTCTGTACATAAAACAGGTAAGCGCTTCTTGCATTAATCTCTATTGATGCTTCAATACAGCACGATTTATGTCAGCAAGATTCTTCCACTCTCATTGCACTCTGCCTCTGGTTTTTATACCTAATATATTCAGGTTACACCCAAAAAGGTCATTCAATCTACAGCCAACAGTGCTGCACGGGGAGGAAGGGATATTCCCATGCTCACAGCAGCCAGAACCCCAAGTGAAGGAAATGTTCAGGATCTCTTCACTGGGAACACCCTTAGGAAAACACATAGCACCTAACATGGAAAACAGGAGCCTGGTGCCTCATGCCAAAATGTGTTTTGTAACTTACATACACTGACCTAGACATTTCAGGATAGGAATTTGGGTTTCCTAGTACATGACAAACAAGGACATACTTGAGGGAGTCCAGTGAAGAGCCACTAAAATGAAGAGACTGGAGCATCTGTCATATGGGAAGAGGCTGAGAGAGCTTGGATTGCTCAGCTTGGAGAAGGCTCAAGGAGATCTTATTCATGTGTACAAACATCTGACGGGGATTATGGGGGGAGTAAAGAACATGGAACAGGCTCTTCTCAGAGGTGGCCAATGACACAACAAGAGGCAACCAGCACAGTAAGAAAGACTCCACTTACACATAAGAAAAACTTTATTACTGTGATAGTTGTTAAACAGTAAAACAGGTTGCTCAGATATTTGTGCCATCTTCATCCTTGGAGATACTAAAAGAACCCCCCAAAAAACACTGTACATGGTCCTGAGCAACCTGCTCTACTTGACCTTGCTCTGTGTAGGGCTGGTTGGACTACACAATCTCCAGAGACTCCTTCCCACCTCAACCATTCTGCAACTCTGACTTTTAACCTTTTAAATTGAAATAAGTAATTAATTATAAGAATTTCTGACTGTTAACACACACAAAATACAAATGCTGCTTTATTTAGATCAGTAAACTCCTTTCAGCCACCTGGATAAAACCCCTCAGCTGACCTATGAAGATCTGTCCCTCATCAGCAACTAGTGGTGGAGACACCTTGACACCTTGCCTAAAACCAAAGCAAGCTCTCTCCTTCCACAGAATAACCATAACTTATGGCCCTTGACATCAGGGCATGGAGATGGAAACTGACTCCAGTACAGGGCAGGGAAAAGCCACAAGGACACCTGGAGTTCAGTGAGTACCAGGAAGGCTAGGATGCAGTGGCTGGACATTCAGTGACACCTTGTGCTCAGAATGCCATGCTGAAGTGTGGACTATTTGCATCCCCAGTGCTTTAACACCCCAACAGCTAAATTAAACACAACTCAAGAAAACTATTGTATTGTATTGTAATAGTGTGGGAACACCTTGAGATGAAATTCCTTCTGTGAGGTTAAAGTTTTTTTCACCCCTCAAAATTGAGCCTAAAAAAGACTCATGAAGAAGCAAAGATGGCCTGTTTTCACTTCCCCCTTATCCCCTCAACACTGCTGTATCTGAAGTGCTGGCAAAATCACGTTACGGTATAATCCAACAAAGCAAGTATGAATTTAAGGTGCTCAAGCCTTGCCCTGATGAAGGTAATTATTAGGTCAGCCCAGGAAAAACTGATGAACCTAACATAACACTCCCAAACAGATCAACAGTTTTCATATAAATTTTGATCCTGGCTCCTATAAAACCATTAGCATTCCCTAGTATTGTAATTTACAGCCTGATGATGCACTGAATCATATTTTAATTTATCTGGAAGATATAAACAAACATCCTTGGGTGGAAATTAATACCTGATCTTTGGCTACTCTTCTGGTATAAAAATCCAAAGAGAATAATTACATTTTAAAAAACATAAAAGAAAATCATTGCCCAACTGATGAGCTTGTCAAATGCTTCTAAGGAGAAAACCAGTTCTTAGGGGTTTGTATGTAAGAAGCCTAGATCTTCTTGTGAAAATGCATTCTAGGGTATAAGCAGAGTGAATATTCCTGTCAGTATGTGCCATGGATGGCATCTGTTTTCAAGAATAGTTCAAAAGGAGGGCAAAGAAGTAGTGGGGTTTTATGCTGGTAATCTCTCATATCTGTAGACTCTTCCTAAAGAAAACAACAGGGTTACATCCCTTATACCTTGAGCAATTTTGTGTGGACCCCAAATGAAAATTGTGCCTATGAGACTGAAGAAAAACAGTACAGGAGTTACATTAAAGTGCTCCTTCCATTTTTAATGACAAGAGAGGGAAACAAAAGATACAAAGATAAAATGACCCAGGAGACTTTTTCCCTTGACTTTCAGGACAGTTCAAAATGAACTAGCATCAAGAAACAGCCCACCTTCATACACACAGAAGTGGAGGGCAAATAAAGAATTATAAGTAAAAGCCTCACCTCTTCCATTTTCCTAATGTCCACTGTCCTGTAAAGCATTTCATGCTATGTACAGTTTTATGTTTAGAGAGAAATCTGTGAAGCATTGCTATCCACATAACCCAAGGAGGAAAAAAAACAGGGAGTTGCTATGAGCCTCTGCTATGCAACAAGAGCTCTCTCACATCAAATCAGACTCGACAGCTACAAGGAACTTCAAGTATACTAAAGGTACAAGATATACAGTTATGGAGAGGAGAATCATAAATGCAGCTGGCATGCTGAGAGAACATCTGCACACTTATTGTACCACAGTTCATCAGCTGTTTCTTTCAGCAAGTACCATACGCAAAGCAGAAATGGTAAGAGTGTGAACTCGAAACAGAATTTACTCAGATATAAAGAATCAGATGGTAGATCCATGGTCTGAGTTAAACAAGAAAAGCAAAGAGATTCCCAAATGAGACAGAAGGGCTATCTAGCCTCAAACTGGAGTAAATCAGCATAGCCCCAACTAACAATGGCTCTTGTTAGTTCTGGTCTACTTATGTGAACCCAAAGCTTTCTTCTGTGTTTACAACAATCATTCAAAAAGCAGCCAGACTCCTTACTTAAGGTAGGAGCAGAGACTTGTCCAAAGAGAGACAGAATTTGTGCAACTTCAGTGTCATTATGGATTTTTTAAAAGGCCTGACTCTTCGGGTTCTAGGACAGGAATTCAGGTCTTGCTCAAATAATCTCCTCCCACTCCCCATTAAACTGGAGAACCAGCAAGATCACCAAATCACATTCACCAGGTGAGAAAAACACACTTCAGTTAAATAGTTTCTTTTCCGCACCATCCTATCAAACCAAGAGATATCAGTAGAAGTCCACTATTGCCTGTAAGGCTACACCTACATTAGATGGTCTATCTATCCAAAATCTTCCCTTGCTGCAGCCCTGAGTAACCCATCACAGACATTTGAACATTGGAGTTTACCCCACAGTAAGTACATAGTTCGAGAAAGAACTGTGCCACATAAATACCTATTGATATACACAAGAATTAAGATGGAACACAGAAAACAAGTGAAAACAAGAGAAAACAGTTCAGATGAAAACATCAGGGAGGAAACAGAGCAACATTTAGTAGCCTTCAAACCAGGGCAGGAAAGCACATCATAATAGCTAGTACTACATGCAAATTAATTTTGTGGCCAGTGACAGTGTTTTCTATAACCAAGATCACAAGAGATTTACTTTCACCCTATGTCCTACACGTTGTGCCACGGAAGTCAATCCAAATACAGAAGCGTTTCTACAACACTCCTCAGTGTGCTGTGGGTGGTAGGAAACAAGCTCTTCAGAAAAGATAGAAAAGTATCCAGTTGCATATGAGCAGAAGGCAATGACAAAGAATGACAGCAAATGACAGCATTAACTGCACCATGCCAGAGCCCCAGAGCAGCTCTGAAAGTCACTGGCAGAGCAACTGTGAAAGCAGAGAGGTAATAGGAGATAGGCAATGCAAACACAGCAGCAAACTAAATTGAATACTCTGATGGACAATAAGGAACCACAGGGAGATGACTCCTGGACAACCAAGAGCAGGCAGCAAAAGACATCTCTGTGTGAGATTTTTCAGGGGAGTAAAGTGGAAAAGAGGTGATTCTTGCAAGAAGGAGCAGACCAGAAGAATGCAAAATGAAGCTATGGCTGAGTTGTCCTTTTCACAGCGGCATCCCACAAGAAAAAGGCACAATCTCTCCTGCTAGACTCATCTCTTGATGGCCAGCGCTCACATTCATACAGGTACAGACAAAGAAATAAGATTTCATCACCAACTCAAAAAGCCATCATAAAATTTGCTGAGGAAATTGCAAACCCAAAATGGAAGCCAGCTGAGACCACAGCCTGCAGGGTCATGTATCATTAGCACCAAGTGAACCAAGTCCAAATGTCCAGCTTACTGTTCAGGAGGAAACAAAAGCACTACTATATATGTGGGCAAAGTATCATCTTTTTCTAATCAAACCTGTCTTAGGTCTAGATTCAGGAAAGCATTCAAGCATGTGCTTAAGGCTCTCTTGTTTTCAGAAAACGGCTCAAAACACGCATTTACCTGTAAGCACTTGCTAAGGGCTGTGAATAACAGTGAAAACCATAACTAAAATCTACTGAGAAAGGGTGTTAAAATAAAAGTCAAAATGTGCTAAGATGTGATAGTCCAATGCATTGCTTTAGCTCCCTGTTAGGGATACTGTGGGATAAACAACGAATAATACGAGGCTGCTCCCAGCCACAGACATGAGATACAATATCCTAGTCACCAAAAGTGTATAATCACACCCCAGCATGTTCTTGGGTTTATTTATGGCATTGCCACAGATCCAGGGAAATTCTAATTGGAGCAGTTACGGGTTTGAGCCCCTTCTCATTCGCACAACTTTCAAAAGGGATCTTTTGCAGGAGCCTGAAGTGAAAGTTTTGACCCCATTTAGTGCCGTTAGCTAATGGCAGGAAACATGACACAGTTTTGACACCACTGCTCAGCCCTGCTGCCTGCTTGCAACACATGAATAATCCTGCCATAGCTGTCAAGGGGACGCAACGCTTGCTGTTCTGATGATGCTTTGTCCCTGTCTCCATGCAAATAATTTGTTTTTCATCACCAGCAGAATTGTTTTCTGATGTTTGTGTTTGACTTGGCGACTTTTGATCTCTGGTCTAATATTCCATTTGTCCTTATCAAAAGCCACCATAAATCTGAATAATAAGCTCGAAGTTGCTGGCTAACAAATCTGAAAGGTTGCAAAGGCAAACTGTCACTAAATTTATTGTGTGATTAATACAAGTTGACTTACATCTTGAGGAGGAGGCTACGTTACCTCCCTGGGAAATACCCTTCTGCACCAGTTATTTTTAGGTGTTATTTCTGATTAATTATGCTCTCACTCCATTAGAAAACTGATGGCCAACTTTGCATCTGTCTCTCTGCTTTGTATCTTACAAAGACAGTGGCTATAAAAAATTCATAGGAACGAATGATGGTCAGTGTGTCCGAGGTGATGCGGCAGCTCAGGTTTGCTGTCCTGGGAGTATGTCCTAGGTATAAAAATGAAGGTCATAGAAGCATTCATTGATACAGCACCTAATCTTCCCAGGTAGAGGTGCAGCTTTTCACCCACAACACTGCATCTGCAGTTTAACACAGGAGAATTATTAACAATTCCATGAAAAAACACCAGATGCAACCTCAGTTTTATGAATGCAAATAGCTCTATTGGAGCCAAGGGGAATACTCACATGTGTTTAAGTTAGAGATATGCATAAGCAAAGGCAGGATCAGAGCCCCAGCTATAAATATTTATGTCTGCAGCACAACATGGCCTCAAAAATGCATTCACAAAACAGACTATAATGCAAGATCCTGACAATACAGGTTACTCCACAGAATTTCAATGGGAGGATCTCCTTTCCTGGGTTCCTTTGAAAACCCCAGCCTCTATTATTTTAATAAAGCCACCACTGTCATTTCAACAATCTTGGCCAACAGCACCCAAAGAAGTAAAGAGAAATAAAATATAGTAAAAGAGCCCCCAAACCATTTGTTACTACCAGTGTAAAAATCTTTTCATGCTATATTTTAGCTTATTTATCCATTATTAAAAAGAGCACTAAAAGGATCTGGCTTTGAAGCCCTAACATACATCTTCAAGTAAGATGAGCACAAATCAGGCAAACTCCCACCTCTCTCTTCCTTAGAGATTTAAAATTAGATTTGAGTGACTAATGGAGACAAAAATACTCATTCACTTCAGCCATACAATCTGTTTTCCTGGCACAAACATTTGCAGAAAACAAATGTCAAAGCAAATGCCGTTATTTACTTCGGAAGAATATTTCTATGCATCCAATCACAGAATAGAAACACCAGCAGGTCACTTATGCAGCCAGTCACAAGTAATATCACTCAGATTTGAAACAGTCAGTTCACAGAGGAAGAACATTTGGGGGAAATTCTATCAGATCCATTTAAAGTTGGAATATATAAAATAGAAACTGGAAAAGTACTGAAGAAGAAAAGATGGAATTACTAAAAACAAATACCTCACTCTGAACCCAAGCTGATAAAAGGCTTTTTCCCTTCATTTCAAAGGATTCTGGATCAGGCCCTTCCAGCTCAGTTCAGTTCCAAAGGCTCACATGCAATTGGGTACATCATCCTGCAAGCAAATAATCTGGGACAGTTATAGCATTGCAGGATCAAGTCCTGTAGAGCATCAAATAGAAGTTGTAATTAAAATAATTTACATGCTGCTAGCAAGTCAGCTAAAGCAAGCACATAATTTTCCCAGCATGGATTTCAATTTGCTTCAAAATTACTGAAGGATAGGAGCTCGTATTTTTCAACATCATCCTAGTTAACCTAGGAAAAATGCAAGACCCAGCTGACAGCTCATTGATTGCAAGGTGGCAGCAATGGCTGTTACTTGGTAGGTATTTACCTTTACTTGCTGCCTGGATCTGTCATGAAAGCAAACATCCATGCTGTGCATATGCTACCTACAAACCCACCATCAGCTACACAAGAAACAGGCTGAGTTGCTTTTCCCATATGGAAGTATGCATGATGTTCCACAAGCAGAGCAGCTTGGTAATTTACAGCGGGATCTGACCTAATGGAACACAATCCCCACACAGATCCTGTCCTCACCCCGCCTTCCACTCCTCAAGCAACCCAGTCCCAGATGGAGATGTGCTCTGCTGGCTTCTCTTTTCACCTTGATGCTGTTTCTTCACAAGCTGGTGTAGCCAGCCTTGAAACCCAGTTACTTGTCCTCTCCAGAATGAGCAACCTAAATAGATCTTTTGCCTGTTGAAACACTGAGATTAACTCCAGTGGATCCTGGAGCGAGCACCTATTCCTCTACAGGACTAACTTCATCCCCATAAGTGACTATGGAGATGGAGGGAGTTGTATGAATATGAAGCAGCACATCAGAGATCCTATTTCTCCCTATGTTTAGGTAAAGCACCTCAGAGAAAAGACCCACCACCAATACGATGTCAGTGTTTTCTAATAGCCATGAACAGAACCTACAATATTAAAATATATTTCCTATTAGCATATCTGGTTCAAATGTTTATAAACCATCTTCAGCAGTCATCTTGGACAATGCATGGATTCTTGTTTTAAGGAGAGATGGAGACAATTTGGTTTTCTTTTTCATTTGGGAGCAGCATGGTTGCAGCAATCTCTATGTGAATTTTAGGAGTTTGTTGGTTGGTTGGTTGGTTTTTAGGGTTTTTTAGTCTCTTTTTCTTTTCTGTCCATTGTGGAAATTAATATTTTAAGGCCATAAACAATTCTACTCCAAAACTTGTCCTTGCTAATGTTACCGTGAAGCTGGGTGGGTGCTCAGGGTGACTCCTATCAACACAAGCCAACTACCTTCAGTCTCCAACAGACAAGTCACAGCATGTTCCACTGCAAACAGTTAATGAGTTACCCTACCTAGGAGCCCACACACCAGATGTAACCATGCCCGCTGCAGAGTCAACAGATTACAGTATCTCTCCTGGTGCCTCCGAGACTCCAGCGCAAAGCACCGGGACAACAGTTGAATCATCTTAGTACTGAAACCCAGCACTGACTGGCAGAGACCAAAATTCAAGCTTCCCAGATCTTTTCCTGGTGCTTCTGCTCTTGGACACTTCCAAACGGGCCGTACAAGTTTTGGTGGACGGCACAACTCAACCACTGTGCCAAGTGCTTTGTTTCTCACATTGGTAATGTGAAAGTTTGTATTTAAATTTTGCAGCAGGGTAGCTGGTGTATTGAGTTTCATTTGTGCTGTATTACTTATAGAGCTGACAAGTCATTTAATCACTGCATTTCTAAGAAAGCTGAATTTATATATTGACTAGCACATACTAAGAATATTGTTTGAAAAACCTAACTCATAGGATGCCATCTGAAACCAGCAGATCAGGAATGAAAGTTATTAGCCTAGATTCAAGGCAGACTTTAGCTGGAATAACGTGTGTTCTTGATCTCCTCGGATTGTGCAGTCAGGAGGGAGATATCTGGCTATATGGGATTTTGCACATCTGTCAGCTACATCAGAGATCCAAATGCAAAAGCCAGCATGTAAGAACATTATGTGGATTTGTGACCCTCTCCTGAGGATTTGGGGTCCATAAACCAATGAATGGATTACAAAGAAACATAGTTATAGTATTTTCATCTGTGACAGATACTGCTGCAACTCCAGAATGGTTCACGATATTTAAAGGCAAACTGTACTCATTCTCCACACACAGGCTCTGCCAAAACGCACAATGCAAAAGCACTGCTCAGCATGTGGAAACTGGAAAATCTATGTTAAACTTTGCCTAGCATCTGACTTGAAAACTCCAGATTTCCATGGTCAGAACCAGCTCAGTGTGGGAGGTTTCTTCCTATTTGTCCTTTATGTGAATCCATGTAGAAGAGACATCGGTTGTATACCCTGAACACATGTTAGACACTCACAAAGAAGTTCACCAGATGGGCTGGAGTTCCTATTAACCCAGCTTCCGATGGCATTTAATAAGCAAACTACATGACCCTGTTCATGGGCATTTCCTATCAATCCATTCCATACTTCCCAAACGCAACTTCAAATGTCTTAGCATGCAAACTGCTGAGCTTCAGATCTATTTGGATTCTTTCAGGGAAACCCAGGAAATACCAAGAGCAGATGAAACTGAACCACTAGATGTGTTACAGAATAGCATTTCAAGATGCCCACCCCCAAATTCAGCAAATTTGATACATTTGCCTTGGGGAAAGGTGGGAAATTAAAATTCTAAGGGAACTGAAAATACCAACCAGCGCTCAAACCAAAAGGGAACATGTGTGAAACATCCGATTGCTGCTTGAGAAGAGATAGCAAAAAGCTAAATCTGGTACAAAGAGGTGAATGAGATGAGCGCATTCCCCAGTTCACGCTAACCTGTTCATGCTCATGCTAGCCTGTGTGCTGGTGGCTGGCTTTCTATAGCAAGGCCAGCCCCAAATCTTTCCAGCACTTTGCATACCACGTCTACCTTTTGGTACTCAGCACTTTGGAGAGTGAGCTGCTAAGCATCAGGCCTCCTCTTGGTTTCTCTGACACGGTAACTGTTCATTCAGTTCTCCATTGAAAATCATGCTCTCCTTATT
The DNA here is from genome assembly GCF_034315485.1 of Pezoporus occidentalis. Taxonomy (NCBI): domain Eukaryota; kingdom Metazoa; phylum Chordata; class Aves; order Psittaciformes; family Psittacidae; genus Pezoporus; species Pezoporus occidentalis. The sequence continues at coordinate 10,285,311 of NW_026912779.1, forward strand.
GATCACCTTTAGTTTCTTTGCAGAGTCTATGCCTTTTACAGTCATAAAAGTCATATTCTGATCAAGTTGAACACCTTAGAGCCCTTTCCTCACACCGATTTTTCCTTTCAAGCCTAATGGCACACACAGGCTCCTAAGGAAGTACAAGGCACACCAGACAAACAGCAGTTTGCTGGAGATCTCTGAGGGTTTTACTCACCAGTGTCAAACACACTGCTGTGCACACATTTTACACTTGAAAAGCAATGAAAGCAACACATGAACTTCCTTAGCCACAGAATGCAAAAATCTTTACTTGACCCACTGTACTATTCTGTGCACATCCTCAGTCAGAGGTCCCTTTGTTTCTATGGTCTCAGGGGGGTGGCACCATTGGAAGGAGCCCTATTTGTTTCCTTCAGATCTTGTTTGGAAAGGCAGCTGTTTTAATTTGAAGTTAGGACTGAACATTATTTGCACCTTGACAAGACGTTATCTGTTGGGTTTTTTTCTGGAGTTCACCTGTTTATATTTAATAAAAAATGCTCTTTTGTAACTCATGATGGGCTAGAGAATTCCCAAACCATTCAACATACTTTAAAGTTCTTTTGGGACATAGCCAGATACTTAATATTGTATTACATTTTATAGTTGTCACTTAATCAAGCTATTTAATATTATAGTACATTTTAAAACTGTCACTTAATCACATTTTCTTGACCCTTTTATGTGAATTAAAGATCACTGTAGATAAAAAATGGCATGCTTTAGTTTAAATAGATTCAGTATGTCCAGTTTGACAGTTACTTCTGAGACATTAAAAGAATTTTCAGTGATTAATGTGACCCCCACACGTTACATAGTATAATGTTCCATTTCTTCAACCATTAGAGGAAACAGCATTAGGCAGAAGGAGCCAAAACTTCTCCAACTGTGTGTAAAGCTAAGAAAGCCTAAAGTTAATGTACAGCTATGCATGGTGTACTATGAGACTGAGTTAAACCAACTCAGTATTTTCTGTTTCCTTACAACTCAAGTCAGAAGAAAAAAAGGGTCAGCAATAACACAGTAAGACCACATCCCACAACAAAAGAAAGCATCTTACTGCTTGCTCAGAAAGGAATAAATGCACGTTTTGCCATGACAGTTGAGCAGGATTATCTGTGCTTAGTATAAATGATTGATAGCCATGCATTCTAATTTTGGAAGGAATCTTACGTACACATTTACTCACAAGAGCAAAAAGGTACATAAGACACGTCCATCTTCAGAAGCATTTATAATGGCAATCATCATCATTTTATGTGATTGATCCAGAACTGCGTCATTGGAAGATTTTATGCTTTTAAGTCATACATAGTAAATTATCTTCTCTTACAGGTATGTTTTAAAGAAGTCTTTTTCTATAACCTTGGCTCTCAGATCCTATTTAATTCATTGAACTCTGATTGTTCTTTCTATCTTAATCTCAAATCAGATGTACTATGTTTGTTAACAGCTGTGACAGTAAGTGCGCCCATTCTTAGAGTATTCTGTGTGCTTTTCTTGATAGTTGAATTAGAATTAGAACTATTTTTAATCCATGAAGTAGCACATCGTACAATAACATTGATCTTTTCTTTGACAGCGAATTTGTTTGCTAACAGAATAGGATTTAGTGTAACCAAATCAGCAACAGTAATTAATTTGGGATAGTCAATTTAAAATACTGTGTATACAGTACCTCTGCAAACAATGAACAGTGGACTAAAATAATCAAGATATGAAAAGAGCCTGAACAGAAATCAGGATGTTGATGGAGGAGAAGAACAGTTCAAAATTATTTGTAGGAGCTGCCAACGAGATGCCCATGGGTATAAAATTGTCTCTTCAAAAATGTGAGCACATGGTGGAAATAAGTCAATTAACAGGCTCTGCTCAATAGAACGGCTGTCTCCCACCCATTTACTACAGAAGGATATTTTGTTCACCTGAATTTTGCATACAGGACAGCCTTTGCCTGGGGCAGAAAAAGTGAACCAGCTTTTGCACTGGACTACCAGCAGCCTGGGGCGAAGATATTCTTCATCCAAGAGCAGACACCATTTCAACCAGTTCCAACTTCCTCGTCCTACCAACCACACTGGCACTGGCACTGGCACAGTATCCAATAGCAGCAAAGCCTGCTGGGCTACAGCTTACTTATGCCTTACTGCTGTAGTATTGAAGGTAGTATCTAAAAAAGTAAGTTACGCTCACAAAAAGCAGCAGCAAACTAGATATACACTTTTCCCTCCATCCAAAAGAACTTACAGCCATCTAAAGTAATTGAAGAGCTCAGTGAACACGAGCTGCAGAACCTCCTAATATACTTTGTTGCTTGGATGTCGCGGGTATCAACTCACTGGTGTTGTACAGTGCTTGAACATAAGTGTTTGGTGTGGGGTGTCCCTGCCCATGGCAGGGGAGTTGGAACATGATGATCTTAAGGTCCTTTCCAACCCTAACTATTCTATGATAAGCACTGCAGTAAAGAGGTCAGGTATTGTTACTACCAGTAGGTAAATGGATATTTTACTTTTCCCTTCATCCCTTCTTTCCCTGACTGTTTATCATCAGCATTCTTGGATCTTTTCTTCAATTAGATTGTAAGCTCCTTGGGACATAAACCAGGTCATTATTGTGTCTTCAAAAAGGGATCATTGCAAGGGGCCAAAATTGTGTCAATGCTGCTTGGAGCCTTTGGGCACAATATTACTAAATTGCCCTTCAACTGCAACCCAAAATTATAGGCATGCTGCGTGCAGTATTTTGTAAGCCATTGTTTTGCAACGTGGAAATATGCAAGTGAACATGATACTTGAACAACATAATTCATTTTCCATTCATGAGCCACAATGGGTATCTCATGGCACTGTTTGCTCTTCAGTTTCAAATGTGAACTTGCATACAAAGTCAAGCAAATGAGCTTTCCTTCGTGTTGTTTTATTAAGCTCTTGGACTATGCTCAGCCCTAGAAAAAGGAATTACAATTGCTGTTGTCTCACAAAAGCAGTGAAATTACCAAAGAACTGAAGAACTCAGCCCTAAACTGTGTATGAAAATGGCTGTAAGGTCCCTACACAACCTCTCGCTATGTCCTGCGTTGCTGTCCTTATCACTCCTCAGACCAGCACTGCATTTGCGTTCTAAAGTGAAAAATAAGTTTTACAGCCCCCCGCCAAAACCCTCATCTTAACATTTGGAGAATACCCCTAATGACCTTATTGGTCTGAAAAAATTAAAGATAGCTTTGGTTTAATTTCTCTTTAGCTTTTCACTCAAATATCCCATGTATGACATTATTATAATTCTTCTACTGGCTTTATACTTGCCAAGTCCTCTCCTTTTGTTCTTGGGCTAATTTTTCCTTTTGTATTAATGAAGTCCTTTGAAGTATCTCTTCACATCTTCAACTGGAGTCCTTTGTGACACCCCCCCCTCCAACCTGATTGAGTCTTTTTATCACGAAAATTATTAATACATCCCCTGCTCCGGCATTGTACCGTCAGCTTTAAAATCTTCTATTATTATTTCCGATCTTAAGCTGCTTTCTCCTGACCCAGGAATATTGGCAAATTACCGACCTATAGCCAAGCTTTTATAGGGAAGGTCTTGCATCAAGTGGTAGCCTTTCAAGTGCTTAACCACCTAGTAATGATCTTTATGACAAACGGCCTCCTGGTTTGCAGTTATCTACCTTGCTATGCATAGTGCTAAGAGTATCTCTTAAAGTGGTCAATGAATTTTTATAAAACCATACCTTGAATATCATGTCAGCTCTTCCTCACCTTGCTATTAGCAAGGCACTAGACGCTGCGGATGATGGTAACCCTTTCTGACCGTACGCCAAGTTATAAAACACAGCGTGCTTCATTCTATCTAAAAACATCAACTTGCCACTCCGCAACATCATTCATCCGCATCGAGCAACATGCATCATTTTCTTGGGATCAATGCAGAGCCCACTGCTCCTGGATGTTACTGCAGCTAATCATTAAGATGAATTTAATTGCTAAAGTACTGACACTCCTTTCACCCACTTTATGCTAAGAATTAATTCCTACACCTAAAATTCAGCATTTTGCTGTGAATCAGACTTTTCGGTTTTTCTCTTCCTGCTCCTGTATCACATTGCACTAGGTGCAGTGCAGCAGTTTAAGCCTTTAACAATAGGAAGTGTTCATGAGTAGCAAGTTTTCATCATTTTAGGTCACCTCCTTCAATCAAGAGCATGCCTAAAATTACTGTAAACTGGAAATCAAGACTATACAGGCCATGAAGCAACATGAAGCAAAATGTACCTTAACAGGTTCTTTCCTAGTCATCCAGTAGAAATTCCACAGGCAAACAACTTTTCACCTCCCAACCACAATTCATTGCTTTTAAAAATTGCCTCATCATGTCCAGAGATTTTGTCATGGCTTTCATCAGAAAAGCAAATCCAGAAACAAACACAGATGACAAGGACTGTGACAGATGCCTTTGTTTGATGTAATGATCCTCCCTATGTGGATAAAGAACCGCAGTCAAGAGTGGTGAGTATTTCTTGACAAATCTCACTTTGCCGAAATGAAAATATCAAGGGACAAGGCGGCTGACGAAACATGTTCTCTTAAATAAGAAAATGTTCAGCTGCCCCACAGACAATGATATCCTTCTGCTTTTCTCCAACCTGCCCTCCAATTATCAGTAAGATTTTTTACCAAAAATACAGAATGAACAAGCTTATAAAATGACTTCTTAATGTTCGGTTACATTTATCTCCACTGGGGCTATTTGCAATATTTGCTGTGCTTAATCTAAAAGATGAGATAAACATCACACATGAATGACAAACATATGGCAAATGCCCTGTTCAAATAATACTGTTCTCTCACATGCCCACAAGCACAAGACCCTTTGTATATCCTCAGCATTCCCTAACACAACTTAATTCAAGCCAAACTGCAAGTCTTTCTGCCCTCACATTAACTCCTACCCTCATCTCACAAAAGAATACATTAAAAGGCAGCCTGTAGACTTCTCTAGGCTTACGCAAAGAGACTCGAGCAGAACCAGGAGTGGAATGAAGAAATCTGCTGGCTCCAGCAAAACTAACCTGAGTCAGCTGAAAGCTCCTAAGGGATGATCAGACTTCTAGGTCAGGTCACTGGCCGCTCCATTGCTTTACTCCATGGTCACTGAGACACATTACAGTTGACAGTTTCATTTGCACACTCAACATTATTCTCTTCAAGTGCTCTCTTGAAGCTGGTGGGGGGGCTTCACAATTGGAATATATTTGAAAACACACACTCACGTGCAATTTGGATGTTCCAAAGATGAACTTTGAACATTAAGTGCATATGCCAATGGACTCCAACCAAAACCAACATTTGCTCATGGCAAAAAGCTGTTCATTGCTGAACTGGGGATTTGCCTCTAACCTTGTACACAGTCAATGTTGATGAGGGAGGGGAGCAAGCTGAATATTAAAAACTGCTGCCTCAAGAATAATATCATGTACAGATTTAATCATAATAAAAAATGATCTGCAAGTAATTGTAGTCATTACTACATCTGCTCAGAGCTGTGGGTAATCATTATGTATGAGTGAATTAAATCAAATTCAGTATCATGGGCCTGATCCCAGAATTTCTTGAGTAAACTTGCCTCATATTAATAATCTCCCTGAGTGCAGCGAATCTGTTTGTTTCTATGGGTATGCTTCTTACATGAGACCCTTCCTCACTTCACCTTTAAATTCTAATTAAAATATAATCCTAAATATATAGGAAGTTAGAGCAAAGCTTAGATTTCAAAAGGTGAGAAATGATTTTTTTTCAGGTTGTTCTTCTACCTGTAAAGGTGCTAAAGGGGGGAGAGACAAAGATGTTTCAGTGTGGAGCTTGAATAATGGAAAAGACAAAGCCTTCCAGGATAAAAAGTTGAGCTCAGATTCCTTCCTTTTCTCACTAAATCCCAGCCATTAGCATGGTACTGGATGTACAGGTATAATTCATAGCACAGAGTGGGAAAGTCAAACCCTGACTCATAAAGATAAGAAAAACCTGTTTACAAAAGCTGCTGAAGGGGAGGGACGGAGCCAAACTCAAACTGGATCAATAGCCAGATGAATTATTAGTAAAAGAAATAAATGATTGGTGAAATTTCTTCTCTATCATCTGTGCCAAACACTAGAGGCTGCATTTCAGCATATGGTCATGAAAACCTATCCAAGAGCTAAACAGAAAGTTTTTACTCCAATAGTCTCGTGCTGACCTCTACGTATGTTTGAAATGAGGAGTAAGAACTGAAGTCCCAGATGTACCTTTTGTGCAGAGGGCAAGTTTCACCCTTCTTACAGACAAGGGTCCAAGGCAGGCATTGTGCTCTTCCAAAGAGGCAGGACAGAAATGGAACTAGGTCTGAATTCTTCCTCACATGTCCTTTGGTGAAGTCATGAAAGAGTATGTTACCAACCTGAGTTTAGGTGACGTTTTTAATGTCTTTTTCATGGTGGATGTTCCACCAAGAACAGTTCAGAGGGCAGGTGAAGCAAGGAGACACTGTAGTAATTTGCCTCTGAGCAAAAATGGAGCTCTGAGCTTGTGGCACAAGACAGGCTGCTGATTCCATGCTACATAAGGAAAGCTCATTTAATTTACCTCCTCCAGTCTCCTTTCATGGGGAGCATACCACAACAAAGGTGGCTTGGATTTCTTTCACAAGTAGTTCTGTACTTTTGCCTCCTGTCCAGAAACAGCAATATCAGTGCATGGGATGTTCCGTGATGTTACAGTGGAAACGGAAGAATAAAATAAGGAGGCAAAGTAGATGCAGGTGTGTGCATCACACATGTGAAGATAATACATATATACATACATATGTGTATGAATCTCCCCATCATCCACATCTATGCACATACACTCACGCTACTAACATAGGTGATAGAGTACAGTAGCACAAATGATCATCTTTCTTCTTCAGAGATGAAGCATAATTAAAAGATGAGGATCATTTTCCTGAAGAAGAGTGAGGGCAGCAACAACAAAAAGTCCAGTGAGAATTATGACAATGTAATCACTAGAGAAATCCTGATAAATGAGGAGCTTACATTTATAAATGCCTTAAAAACAGTACAAATAAATCTAAATTTGAACAGAATTGAATGCACAATTGAATTAGAAGGGAAAAAATTCAAGCAAATTGTTCAACTTCCACTAGAGAACTCCTAAGTAGTTTATTTAGATAGAGCTATAAAACGAATAAAACAGCAGCACAAAGGATTGAACTTTTGCTTTCAGTAAGAAATCCAAATCACGGATAAGAGTATTATGAATGCTGTGTAAAGAGCTCTGCAAAATATCCTCCAGTGAACAGGAACTAATGATAGCTGAATGTGCACATGTAATTGAACATGCAGAAAAGAAAACCAACATCTCAAGAAGGGAAACAGAAAAGCTATCAGGAGTACTGGCTCATGATAACATCCACAAGACTGAGATGCATACAAGGAGAAAAGGCAAATTACCGAAAATGCAGCCTCCTATGTAAAATAAAATATATGTTTGGGTCTACACATATTCTTCATTAGGTTATCAAGGGAGCATGTGTCACAAACAGTCATGAGGAATGCTGGCAGAAACACTCAACCACATAAAGCTCGCCTGGTTTGGGGTTTCATTACCAACTTTGAGCCTCATGTTGTTCCCATCTAAATTGAAGGCAAGCATCCCTTTGACTTCCCAGAAAACAGGATCAGGCCCTTGCACTTTAGCTTGTTCAGCAAAGGGTTAAGAAATAAAAGTGTAGCGAAACCCTTGAAGTGCACCTCAGCTCAGAGCCAAGCCACCCCAAAGAACTGATCCCTTTTGCATCCCACACCATAGGAAATAGGATTTTCCTAGCTGTGTTTTGTGTTAAGTTGTTGGGCTCAGCTAAATCAAAATTCAAGCAAAGCAAACCCACACGAACTAAGAATCAAATGAAATTTCACACTCCCCCTGCAAGCTGAGGCTGCCCTGCACAAAGGTACTTTCAGCAGATGAAGCCAGTGGACCTTTTAAGAGTGAGCAGAAGGTAGAGCATATTTGTAACAGACGAATTAGAAGCGCATCAAGGTACTGGATGAAAACATTTTTTGAACCTTAGCCAAGCACACAGTAGGAATAGGTTAGAAGGCTAACTCATTTCTAACCACAACTTAAAGAAGACTTCATAGTAAAAATATCCTTTTTTAACTCTTCTCTTCCAAGCACACATTGCAACTTTTGTTTCCGTTGGTTTTAGTCCCTATTTCAAAAGCAGCATTTGCTGTAACAGCTCATTTTTTCATGCTAAATACTGAATCTAATTGCGGAAATATGTCATTCCCTCCTCTCCGCCACATGGCATGAGTTAATGATGATGAATGAAAGTAATAAAACCCAAATCTTTTTCAAACTAAAGCTCCTGTTAAATTACTGGAAATTATATGCATGCGTCTACAATGAGGACACTGCAGAAGGTCAAAGATCTTGCTTCCTGCGTTTGGCCAAACTATTCAACAGGCGGCTTGGCTGAACCTGCACAGACACGTTTTTGCTGGGATCTGGGGGAGCCACCTAAGAAAGCAGCTTATTTTAAGGCTGGTGATTTCATTAGGGTGTTTCTCCCCTTCCCCATGGAACACTAAATGTCATTCAGCAGAGCCCAGGAGCTGCCCCACATGTCCATGCAAGCTATTTTTGGCTATTTGAGAGTGGGGGTTGGAATAGTAATATATCATCTAATGCGATGCATGTTCTTAGTGAAGGTCCCAATTTCCCTAAAAAAACCCTTTATTTTGTGGCATTGATACAAAGCAGAAGAAGTACAACAAATCTGAGGCCAGACGCTGCCTCACTCATTCATTGGGAATCACACCTGATTTCTCTGGTTGGTCCACTGAGAATATAGGTGAACCATTCAGAGATTAAGGTCTATATAAACACAGGTAGCAAAATGTATTCCTTCTTTCTGAAAACTCTTATTTCCAGCTCTGCACACTGCAAACTGCATCAGCTTATTGCTGGTCTCCCCATTCATTCATTCCCTCCTTTTTGCTTAACAGGCCAACAGTGCTGTGGCCCCTTCTTTTCCTTTGGGCATTCAGACACTGTGTTCTCCCTTCTTTTCCCCTGGCTCATCCACAGCTCTCATCAGAGTCTTTTTGCCTCCCTCCCTTTCATCATCAATTCACTGAGGTTTCATTGTTTTTGTCTTTGCATCAGGCCGATCTCCCACTCCCTGCGTTTCCCTCTTATGGCCCGTTCCACAGATGGACCACAGAAGACATGGAAGGAAAACATAAGGAGAGGAATTCCTAATAACTTCCCTTAATGTATTTCCTTCCCATGGATGAGCCTGAATGCTTTGAATCTTGAAGTGGTGTAAATCAAGGTGTTACTCAGCACAAGTCAGCTCAAATACCTATTTGTAGTACCAGGCTTACCAGCAGCAAAGCAAAATTTACCATCCTTGCAAATCTTATTCCTCTCTCTTTCCATGAGAAACAGTTTACAGAATTGAAATGCATAGAATTAGAAACATCGGTTTTCAGAAACAAAAGACTTAAAATCTCCCACTCATGTTCACAGTGAGGGATAACTTACTCTCTAATACTCATTTCATGTCATCAGAGCCATTAAGAAATCACGTGCAATTCAACTCTCCATTGCACTCACTGCTTCACCACGCAGCACGGACTGGAGAAACGCGACACAGCTCGAAACACAAAGCAAAGCAGGAAGGTTCCCATTGCAAGAAGTCAGTGAAGGGATGGCTGCAGTTAATCACTTCCCAGAGCAAAGGAAAGTGAACGAAGCAGCAGAATTGCCTTTAATGTGCATGTTGACACCACTAAGGGAAAGCACAAGGTTTAATAAACAATTAGATCTGATTTTCTTTTTACCTTTCTTTTTGTATTGTCAAAATACCTTATGCAACGTAACACTGTAGGATGCACACCACCCCTCTCCCCCCCCCCGCCCCAGTAAGTTTTGCTGTATAGGCAAGAACACAGAGAGATGTTATTAGCAGCTAAATAACATCGGGGTATAAGTTGTAGTTTTTCCATGGGACTCATACAGCTGTGTGAGCAAGAATCTATAAACCTGACATCTGTTTCAGACCTCACCAGGCCACACTTGGTTTTCAGATGCCACTGCTACACTACTAGAATTTACTAACTAACATCTCACTGTAGGAAGACTCTTCATTTTGATCCTGAGTATGCACAAAAGGAGAAGGAAATTTCACAGAGATGCTCAGGACCATATTTTGCCAACTATTTTTGAATGCAGTGGACACCCAGAAGTTTCAATCGTCTTTGAAAAAGAAAATCTCTAAGGGATGAAAGAAAACTAACTGCATAACACATCTGCAAGCACAATTCTGATCTTAACTGTTTAAGACTAGGGTTTTTGGTACAGCAGTTTTGCATTGAGCTTACAAATATCATACAGAATACATTGTTGTTTTCTGGCATCCTATGTCCACAAACAGAGCCATGTGTTGGAGTAGGATTAAATCCATTTGCAAGGCTGCACATCTGTTTTGAAAGAAGCATACTGTAAGCCCTAGTGCTTTGCAGGTTGAAAGAAATATCTTCATCCCACAACTAGGGGCACATCTTCTAAACAAAGGCCTTCTAGGGGACAAATGACACCACCTTAAAGGAGTAGGTTTCATAACCAAAGCCAGACATGTGAACTTTAATGTACTGGCTGAATATTTATAAGAACATGTCCCCATTTACTAAGCTTCTGGGAACATTTCCACAATTAAAAACCAAAACAAAACAAATTGAAAATAATTGTCAACATACTGACAACAATTGGCAGCTTTCAAAACAACTCACAATGCCATCTCCAGGCCTTCAAAATCTCCCCCACAGTGACAGTCCATTACCATCCTACCCAGATGCTAATGTTAACTTTTGGAGGTGCCCTCCATTCCCACTTGCCCATCCATCTACATGAAGTCCTAAGTAAGAGTCTATACACAAACACTATGCCACGTTTAAAAGCTGCACTGAGGTAATAAAAGGAGAGCATTCCAGTTCTTCACTAAACCTGCTTCAACCACATAGCCTTAGTTATTAGCATTATCATGGCTAACACAGATGCAACGATTCACATAAAGGTAAAATGGATTTATGGAGATATGTTTGTGGCCATTGCTGTCAAGAAGGAACTGTAGTGACGGTATTCCATAAGCATTCCTGATGAAGTTGCTACTTACCATAAAAAGAAAAAACCACAGGATCAAATCAGAAGAAGGGTATCTATGACATTTTGCAACTTTATCTCATTCATATACATACTGGAGGCAGCTTCTGAGAATGAGGAACCTCAAATCCTGAAATCATCTCCTCTAGGACCTCTGAAAAATGAAGATAAGAAGCTGCCACAGAACCAAGATTCAGCCTCAGCAAGCTCTACAGGAGCATCTGCCACAAACTAGGATCTTCTGTCAGTACTGCTCAAATCTGCCAGCTTGCTCCTGCCTGCTTACACAAGCTTGCCAGCTGCAGTCACCACATTGTCTTGATACCATCTGAGTCCTGGCACACACTAAAGAAGGTCTAGCAGGAAATGCTTCCCAGATTTGAGATCTGCTGCTCTGTGATCTTCTTGGCAGAGAAAGTAGGAAGAGAAAGTAAAGGCAGAGGCTAAGCAGAACATGCAACAATTACAGAGCAGGTCTGTCTGCCAAGAATGATGCAGTAACCCTATAAGCAAGAATAAGATGCTTCAAGAAATGGGAAGACAGAATCTCCTCCATCCTGTATAGGATTCAGATGTGGTTCCCTCACTCATTCAAGTCTAGCATTTTTTCTCCTCTAGTTTATTTGATGTTTCTTGCTTTGTTTTTATTTTTACCTCAGCATCTACCACTTCTCACCTAAACATCCTCCAGTGCCTCCTTCCAGTTGCAGAAACCAACAGTTTTAATACTGAAGGGAGGAAACTATCAGGAGAAGCAGGATGATCATCTCCCCTCTAACACTGCTCAGCACCTCTGGGCTTTGTCCACATGGATGTGTTTTCTCCATGGTTTTATCCTACCCTTCTTTGTTCCTTTAATTTCACAAATTTCCTCTATGGCTTCTGCTCCTCCTACTGACATCTTCAAAATACTATGTGGCACAGAGTACTTCTTGTTCTGCATCTGGGCAAAGCTCATTGATTGGAGAAGGGTTTGGGAAACACAAAACATTTGTGGCTAGATGCTTTTTCTTTACCCTGAACTCCTTGCTTAGGGACACCTCTTTGTAGGATCTTACAACATTTGCAGTCTCAAACATCTTCTGCTCTGAGTCTGAAGAGGACTCAGTACACCAGCACAGGGAAGCTGAGATCCCATTTGAGGCGACAGAGAGGCAACAAGCCTGACCAACCTATTTTGTGTTCCCCAACGATAAGCACAGACCAGCAAACACTGCAGTTCTCTCATAGCAGAGGCTGTTCAGCAGAGAAGTAAAACCAGAACACATCCATAGACAGAAAAAGGCTATTTCTAAAACCACAAGCAGGCAAAGTTCACCTGGTTGCCCAACATTCACACTTCGTGCAGAAGATTAGGTGCAATCTCCTGGTTTCCAGTGCATTTTTGGGAAAGGAGAAGGGAGAAATGTGTGGAGCAGAAGGCTTGCTTCTGGCTTCTGCACAGCCAGCATCGTGAAACTCTGGAGGCATGAATCACCAGCTGGCTCCAGGGGTGCTGAGCTCTGGAGTCTTCTATGACTGGCACCTACAGAGACACCATTTGAGACAAATAGATGTCTCTGAGAAGGACCCACAGATTACCATATGGTCACAGTTTGCTGGAGAGAGGGGGAGACAAAAAAAGCCATGAGTTCTTTTAGCACAGTGAGTCTAGTCTAGCGAAATGGTTTCTCCTCCTCTCCGTCCCTGACCCCATTTAAAAGCTATCTTACATATTCCTGCGGACCCAGTGGTCCATAAAGAAAAAAAGCTAAAGAAAACATAATCTTTCAAGGGCTGACATTACCTAGCTCCCAATGCAGCTACAGACTAGTTGCAGTGAAAGGCAACAATCTGATGGGAATTAGAAAGCTGTCTTTTAACTGCCATTATTATCTCTAAAGCCTCTCTAATAGCAAACCCAGAATATAGGTTTAAAGAAAAATCATTTGAATGGAGGTCCCAGTACTACATTTTTATATTGCGCCAAGTCAAGCTATTGATTGGCTTTACATTAATTTTAAAAGCACAAATAATTTGTCATGATTTTTCTCCCTTTGATATCAGTGTCCATCAGCAATTGCATCAGTTTTCTGCTGAGCTGCCAAGCAAAGTTAAATGATGATGCGCTTCCTCTCCCCGACTTCTGATTCCAGCTTGGTTCAGCAATCTCAACCAGCCACTTCCTGTCTCCCCTATTGCACCGCCTGGCACTTACTTCAGACAAGTCAATATGTTTAAATTATATCGGTACCAGGCGTAATTCATCATAAAGCTTTCTGCTTTGTAATGTTATTTGAACTTCTGGTTGGTGTTCGCAAGTAGAAAGCAAAACAAAAAGAATTCAATTGTGAAAACCGCACAGCTGCCCCCTGCCTCCTCGTTGAGTTGGAGCTCCTTGGATTTCAGAGCAAGAGCCGATTACTCGGGAAGTCGCTGCTCTCCAACTGTTCAGAACTAGGTCACTGAACTCCAGCAGGCCGATAATGGGTAGGGAGAAAACTCCAAAGAAAATACACAGCTTTATAAGCAGCTACACGTAGAGATACTTTATATGATCCACTCTAGAAACACACAGGTATTTTTCTGACACCAGAGCCTGGTGCTCTGTGTGTAAGGAAAAGACCTTAGAGGTGGTGTGCATGGGACTCACCTCTGAGTCACAGCTCTACCTCTGTGACTGCTGTTCTCTAGGGCATGTAGTAATTTATAGCCATTAGAGGCCAGCAGGAGGCTAGCAGCAATTACTACCCCCAGCCTGGCTGAAGCTTTCTGACCAGCCACTGGAGACCTGGTGGGAGGGAACCATGGAGACCAAGGAGAAGCAGTTTGCATCCACCCTTCCACCCTTTGTCTATTCCAGCCTCATCTACTTGTAGAAAGGAAACAAACAGACAAGAAACGTTTGCTTCTTTCTGGGCACCCAGCTCAAAGGTCTAGACTTGTGCAAGGAGCTCCTTCCCCTCGCACATGAGCACAATGCAAGCACAACAAGGATGCTGAGTGCAACAACCATCTTCTTGGGTGAGATATCTCCCCATAGCAGGCACTGAAGAATAGATCCAGTGATGATGCAGCACCCAAACAGCTGAACCTGCTTGCAGAACCCTTGGCACTCGCTTTTCTTGTCCAGGGGGTTCTAGGGAACTCAGTACAGTAACGTGTTCAACAGTACAGCCACAAAATCCACCTTGAACCACTGTGATTGTCCTTCAGCTTGGCGGGTTATGGGAGGCTAAGAAGCACCGTTCCCACTTGGCACAAAGCTCCAGCTGGCACCCAGCTCAATCCTTTCAGGGTGAATCCAAAGCCAATTGCTCATCCTACAGGGAGGGAACCCTCACCAAGAGCTTAGCCGGTTGACAGGTGTTTCTTTCAGGTGTTTTAGGAACAAAGAGGTGTTCAGCAGAAATGAACCTTTCACGTAATCCACGGCACAGGCACCTTTAAAACATAGCAAAAAAAAAAACAAAGGCAACAACAACAAACCCTCTTTTTCTTAGCGCATCCCAAGCAATTTTACAGAGATTCATTATCCTTATTCATTTTTGCCTTTCCATATATTTCAGCTCTCCCACAGAAACTAATCCACTGGATTTCAAATTATGGCACAATTAGCATGAAATTAATTAGCATCTGACCTATCCCCTAGTTTTCCTCCAGCTGAGACTGCCAACTTTTAATATAAGCCTAAAGCAAGAACTGTAAGACTAATGCAGCAAATGGGACAAAGGACTTTTAAATTAAAGAGAGTTTAAAAAATGCAATTTACAGCCATGAGCATTTCCCTGACAACAACCCCAAAACTCCAGTCCTCCAACAAAGTACAGGGAAACATTTCACCTCCCCCTACACAGACAAAGTTCGTTGGCAAAGCCTGCAATCATCCCTCCCATCTTGGAAAATACTCACAACCTTTCAAAAGCAGAGCCTATAGTTATCCATTAGCAATGCCTTTTGTCCCATCATGCAAAGTTTCTTTTCCATGTAACCTCTCCAGATGACTGTAAGGATTTTTAAGCCCATCATATATATATAATCAGTCCCCCAACTGTATCTTAGCCTTCACAATTTTCTGCATCATTTATAGACCTCTGCAGTCTCTCTCTTTGCCACGGTACATATTTTCCACATTCTTTCAGGCTCCTATTCACTATCTAGTACTCAAATTTCTTCCCCTCCTTCCTCTTCAGAAGATTTCAGCCATCATTAACTGAACACTCCTGTTGTTCTTTTTCATAGTTGCTTCTATCACTGCCATCCCTGTCTCCCACACAGAGTTAAATATCCCATGATATTTAACTCTTTTGCTACCTTGGCTAGAGTGGCACACAGCAGCCTGGCAGCATCACCTCCTCTCAAGAAACACAAGATTCAAATCAGAAAACAAGATCTGTGCTCAATGAATTAATCAAAAGGAACCTTCCCTCTTGTCCTGCCACGATCACACTTTGTTACTGCCTCTATGGAATTAACAGGGCCTCCCCTACCTTGAAAGGACAAGAATCCCTGGTGCAAACCCCACTGCCAGTGCACTAGAAAGAAATACTATAGAGACAGCTTCAGCAGAAGGATTTTACAGCCTTGAAAGCAAACCATCCAGATGACACCCCCATCACAGCAGCAAAATAAGCAGCTTGGATAAAGTTTGCATTAGAAATAGGTCTTTAAAAAAAGGACACGTGCAGGCACTGCAGAGAAAACAAGATTTAAAAATGGAAGGGTATAGAAGATGGATGCAGCATACAGAGGAGCTCATAGAGAACCTGTGTACAAACATATAAATTCAATGTATACAGAACAGAGAGTACATTTCATCCTCTCATCAGTAGAGAGTACTTTCAAGATCTAGATCTTGGTCAACAGAGCTACAATAATGTCAGCCTCTAAGGACACTAAATCTCAGAAACCATGGAGAGGGGAAAGAAAAAGCAGAAAGAAAGAAGAAAACAACACATTCTATACAAACACAGTATGTTTTCAAGATTAGATTTTCATTTCACAAGCCTCTGGCTCACCTGGACATGTACTGTTGTTACGGTCTGACAACCCCGGTTTCATAGACTGCACTGCCTGTTCTCTCATTCTGTGGTTGCCAATATTGTTTTTACACATTTTTTGGTTTGTTTTTCTCAGAGATGAAAAGAGAGCACTCTGCTTTTTTAGGAGGTGGCAGCAACTAGAGCCCCAATCCATAGCACTCCAAACCACTCTGAACTTCAGTAAACAGCCCTAAACCCTCCTCTCCTGCTATTCTTCTTCATTTTGGTAAAACAGAATCAAAACAATTTGATTGTTCCCTTCCAAACTCAGACAGATGAGGGTTCCAAGAAAAAACAGAGAAGGAAAACAGCATCAATAATCACAGCCTAGTCCAACAGTGGGAGAAACCTGTCTCATGGCCACGTGCGTTTTGGTCAGATGAGGTAAGAGTGGAAGCACAGTCCAGCAGCTGGGCTCTGTACCTGCTGAGGTTGCCTCTTCTGCACACAGATGTCACCTGCTGTCCTGGACCACATACAAGAAGAGGGGAAACAGCAGGACCTGTTACAAAATGATCCTGCCCCAAACAGATATTGGGATTACACATGTTGGCACAACCACAACACAGCATGTCAACACATTTCTGCTGTGCACCTTTCCCCATCATCTGCCCAGTTCCCAGCAACAGCAGGTGATTTCACAGACTTCTTTTAGCAGGATGTCAAACGAACCAAAATGAAGCGTCCTGTAACTTCATTTCTCCCATCCCTGAATACTTCCTTCAGAGTGGAAGAGTTTATGATAACCTGGCTCATGCTAACTCGTCATCCCTCCAGAATCCACAATATTAATTCTCACAATAAAGCCTGTTTTAAATATTTTTTTAATCCTCTAAGAAAACCAATTTCATCCTTGAATGTTCCATTGATCTACAGTAAATAAACAGGCATTAGGGAGAAGCATTGTTTGTTTATTTATTTGCTTGCCACTTAGAATTTAATCCTGGGATTCTAAACGGATGATTATAAATTTCTCTAACAGTCCCTAGGGTACATTTTGAATACAGCCATCCAAGATAGGACTCTTGCACTCCAGGATGCTGGTACATTACAGCTTTAGAAAGATTGTAGCCAAATAGCACTCATTTATTATAAAGAGGGATGAGCAGTAATTCCAGGGCACACACTAGATGAGATTACACCACTATCTAGTCTCTGTGCAGTGCAGATGTATCCGGGAGCTTTCCAAAGCCTGCTCACACACAGCACAGTCTCACTAATGGAGCTCCTAGCAAAATATTGTTGGTGAAGCAAGGAGTTTGAAATTTCTTCAGTGGGAGAGCAGCTTCCACCTCCCACTGAGCCAAGTTTGTAGAGTCACAGATTTATAGCCATGTAGAAGGACTTGGACCATCTGACCTCTTACACCAGCAAATCTCAGGTCAGTGGTTGCTTCATTCAAACTTTGATTCTTCTTGAAAATCAAAGGACAGTGTTTTTTTTGGGAAAACACAGGAGTGAGGATACCATGTTAGAAGGCATCAGAAAGGTCACTACAGCCAGTTACATACAACCACAAGCATCAAGTCTGCTTGAACATCAGCTCCGATCATGACAGGCCACAAAACCCTAACTCCAGAGAGAAAAAGCTTAAAGAATGAAAATGGTGAAGACACCATATATCCAGGAAAGCAGTGGTTAATCACTCTTCTAACTTAAAACAAAACCAACAACAAAAAACCCAACACCCTACCGCCTCTCCCCAACACAAAACAACCAACCCCCAAAACCAACAACAAAACTCATTTCCTATTTTGCCAACCCTTTTCCTAGGAGAGGAAAAAGCCATCTACTAATCAGAAAGCTCTTCATTCAAAGTATATCTAGGACATCATTAGCTCATGGTGTTTGATAAACTAACTAGTCTGAGCTTCTGTGGGTAGATTTTCCAGATCTCTGATTCTCCTAATGACCTTCCTGATCTGTCAGCACAACTTCAGCAAAACTACACAGATCAGGAACTGTAACAAAATGAATAAGCTCTTCAAGCGGCATATTTCTACTGCAGTTCCAAGGAGTAGCAGGATGTAATTCAGTGTGGAGAAGTGAAAGAAATGGCTGCATCACGATACAATCTGGCCTAAATGCTCTGGAGACTCCAGATCCCCAGTACATGTCAACACACAGCCTGAAAGAGTAGCTGGGCCAGAGCACTAGGTTGCACACAGGCTAACAGAATGCTTGACATAGCGAGGATGAAGTCTGTTTTGTGTCACTGGAGAAAATTAGGCTGATATCTAACAGATGACATTTACCAGTAATAACAATCATTCACATCGTGTTTGTCTTCTGGGAGATGTTCCTAACCTGACATGCATCCACAATGCATGCAGGTACTGAGCGTAAGCTTGCTGTAGATGGCCTCCAACCTGCTATGCAGGTCCTTCCAGGATACAAAGTCTCAGGATAACAGTCATTTTCATTTAATTCATGAATCTCCTTCATGCTCGTATTAATTAAAGACTAATCACACTCACTGGAGCCAGGTGCTGCACAAATGTCTCATTTGTCTTTGCAATGTAGAGCACCATGGGCCCTGGCCATGTGGAGAGAAAGGCAGGAATGGAGACCACCTCTGTCCCTGCACCATGTTATCTCTGGGCTCCTATCTTTCATTTTGAAGTATGGCTTTGGCACTCAGAGTTACAGACTACATCTTCATTCCATCAGGAGGCCTGTGAATACAAGCAACTAAGGTGATCTCTGTCCCAGAAATATCTATTACACCCTGCCATGAAGGCAAAATGCAATCACCCTGTCAACACAACACTCCTTTGATATCAAGACTCTACACTGCAAATGCAGCTGCAGTAACATAACACTCACCATGTAAACCAGTTGGTATTATCGCTTCTGGCTTAATTTGGGGGCAATGAAGAACAGAAAGGTCAGTGCCTTGTCGGAAGCCACAGTGGAAATTGATAATGTAACTGGGAATAGAGTCCTCAGCTGCAGAGACCAGTATGGCATCTTCACTATACCATCAAAACTGCTCAGACTGAGCATTTCCCCACTGACACTTGACTGCACATAGGAACATGAGAGCTCAGTTTCCTTTAGCTCATTTGCTAACCAGAATTTGGAGACTAAATCCCTGTTCCTAGGTTAGCAGAGAATCACATGGTATGGAGTAGGAAATTCCTGTCTCTTCTAGATTGCATTTAAGTCGGACACAAAGCATTTAGACAGGCAGATCATGCACACAACAATTATTTGAAGCCTATGAGAAAACCCTCCAAGGGCTCATCTTGCTTCTTGAAGAGCCAACACACAGAAGAGTTCCCTGCGATGCCTTTCATGATCTCTATTGTTCACAGGGTACTGAAGTAATGAATAGCCTTTATTTTTCCAAGTTTCAGTCACAGAATGCGCATGCTAGCATTAAAAGGAAAACAAAAGTGCAGAAATGCCAAGATGCTATGTAACACACAGCCCTTCATCACTTGCATTGATGCACAGTGTTACAAATTTTATCTAATCAACTGACATTTTAAGTAGTGGAGAATTTAACAAGAATAACAATGTGGTGACAATTTAGTCTTTCTTCCCCCTCCATAAAAACACTGTCTTCTGTTTGGTCTAGATTCAGGTCAAGACATTTCACTAATTTGCTAGTCATTAAAAAGATATTTTTATACCCAGCCTGTAATATTATACTCTTCAGTGATTATGATAGTTCCCAACAGAATTCCAGACTTGAAAATGAAGGCTGGGAAGCTGAGCTGCAATTATGATACTTTAAATAATTCCACAAAAGTAGAACCACTGTTAAATAATTTATAGTCTTTGATCTTGTCACAGATCTACTGAAATCTTCACATCGTTCAAGCTAAATATTTTCAAACAGAAATGGGATAGGTTACTTCCCTCCACCCCCTTCTGTCACTGCAGGAAACGAGGAAAATAATGGTGCCAGGAGCCAAACTCTTAGTTACTTTGGTGTAAGCTCCTTCAGAGCAACTTGCATGAAGGTTTTTCCTCTGGGGCTTAAACACATTCAGAGATAAGTCTTTTCATCACAGCACCTTGAAAGGATAAGAAAGTAGGGGTTATTTTTGAAATGGATTTCCCTCCAAAGTGACATTCCCAATATGTTACAAACCAGAAAGGGTTACCCTTCAACTCTGCATCTTGCACAGCTACAGAGGCAAGCAGAGACAAGAGATGCTCCGCACAGGACACCAGCCCTCGTGAAGCTCTGCAGGTCAATGCCAGGAAAGCAAGGCAGCCTTCCATGCTGCCAAACCTCAGTAAATGCCATAGGACCTGGAAAGGTACTGAACGTGGCCAGTTTCCTCAAGGAAGGGTCAGCTGCTAAAAGCTGGTAACCAGGGACATTAGATGAAAATGCAGCCTGTGCTAAACTGCGTAGTTAAAAACAAAACAACAAAAAAAAAAACCTGTAATTTGTGGTCAAATCAGTCACAATCTGCCTTAATGTCCTGCCAGTTGGGATTATGGACTACTCACAATTACTATCAAGAGCACTGGCCAAAAAACTGCTCTCTAGGGAAAACTGCTTCTCAGTTAAAAACATCTTACAAAGTCAGATTCAGAAGTGTTGGTGTGAATTAGAGGCTCAGGATCATGCTATGCTGTTTGAAAAAGTTACCTCTAATTAGCTGAGCCCCAGTAGCTAATACAAGACAAGCAAATGCCTTTCACTGGAGGCAAAACTGCCTCACATTGCAGCCCAGGAAGCCTACGTGCAGGCGTATGTACAATTACAACGGCTCCGCTGACTGATAACTTGTTAAACTGACGTAACTTGACTGTCAGGGTCCTAAGACTAATGAAACATGTAAAGTATGGCAGAAGTAAACAGCAGCTTTCCAGGAAACACTTAATTTGCATTCTAATTGATGCAATGTAGGGCAGAAGTCATAAATAAAGGATTCAATCACAGCTCACTGTGTAACAGGCAGGCTGGTTTTACACACCTGATATGACAGGCAAGTACAAATGTGGGGTTATGGAAGATGCCAGACCTAAACAAGCTATTCACGTCTGCAAGTGACAAAGAGGTGCACCACCAAAAAAAAAAAAAGGTTTTCATCCTGCAATTTGTCTTTTAAAGCTTTCCCTCCTAAGGAATAAATCACATCTTTTTAGAAGATGAGAAGTGCAAAAAAACACCTCATCTAGAGGAGTCCCTGCAGGTGTGAGTGTAGTTCTCACGCCCTCAGTGCCAAGGTAAAGATTCAGGTCTCACTTCCCCAATGGCTTACGGAAGTCTTCCCAGAATAGCTGCCACCACCGAGGAGCCCTGAGACAGGATGCACTCATGCTAGAAGTGGGACCCTTTTTCCCAAAATGACCTGTATGAGGTATTCAACTGAGAGACTGAATAGGAAACAGAACAGAATCTGCAAGACCTCAATAACGTGAGGGTACATGAACAACACTGAAACATGTGAACACTGGGTCTGAATCTTGCTATATTTGTCAGTCCTATCACACACAGCATGACACCTTCAAGAGCCTTATTTTTTTGGATCAAGGAGAATTTGTGGACAGACTCCTGGTCTGCTCTTACATGTAGCCTTATTGTATTACCATTACAGCGTTTCAGCCTCTTTGGGACAGTGCTATGCAGTCAACAGTGACTGGTAGGCTCTGAACATGATGGGGCAACAGAAAATGAGGCTGGCTGTATTTAGCCACAATAAACTCATCTATATAAAACTGTCCAGAAATTCAGTTTTGATGTCCTTTCTGTGTGGGATCCTACATGTGGTTTATGTTACTTCGAGAACACTTTGGTAAGTGCTCTGCCGTATTTATTAAATGTAATCAAGTCAAGAAAAGAACAAGCAATTAAGTTACTTGCTTTGTAATTAAAAATAAACAGAATTATTTAAAATATCCTGCTTTTTCTCCCTGCTGAAACTGCAGTAGAAAACCCAGCCTATATAAATGACAGAAGATTGTTGCAATCCAAGCCGATGAAATGAAAGGGGACAGTAAATACCAGTGCCATAATAAAAATAAAGCCCATTATTGGTTTTGACTACTTCGCCACACTTGCTTCATGTTTCCCCACTACCCTACCACAAGTGGCAAAGTCTTTCCATGGAACCCTCCAAGCTCATTCATTTTGGTGAAAAATACTTCCTTAGTGGCTGTTTGTTTTTGCAACCATAGTGATAAAATATATTACTGGCAGAAGTTTGGGGATTATAAATAGGTATCAGTCTTTGTTTAATTTCAGTAAGCCAGGACAAAATCACTGAGGTTTCACACACATGACTTCCATTAGGAGCAATGTAGAACTGAAAATACATTAAGCTCATGCTTCTTACTGTTCTTATTTTATTTACTCTACGCCTGTAGAGTGTAATCAGAGGGCTGAACATTTCGGGGGTGTTTAGCAAAGGTCCCAAGGAAAAAGTACGGATGAGTGTGGAATGGGCAAAGTCACTCACACCAGGCCGGTAACTACCAGTCTGTTTGCAAGAGTGAAAGTATTTTGTTTCGAGGTTTTTGCTTGTTTCCATTTTGTTAAACTGTTGAAGCTGTGTTACTTTGGTGAATATCCATCTAATGCCAAGTGCTAATCAACACTGCGGGAAAAAGCCTGCTCTGAAAACGTAATACATGACACCAGAAAGCTGCAACCTAACAGACAGTTACTGGCTGCCCAAGCACCAAGTGCCCCTCAACAGAACTAGTCAAGACCAGAGCTCACATTCCTTATACTTCAAAGTCAGACAATCAGTGCCAAAAATACTGTCCTGGGTTCAGCAGTAGCAGTCATTTTTCTCCTTCTTAGTAGCTGGTGCAGTGCAGTGTTTTGACTTTCGGCCTGGGAACAGAGCTGATAACAATGATGTTTTGGTTTGGCCAAGGACTTTGTAAGGCTCATGCTCTGCCAGGGAGGAAGGGAAGCCAGGAGGAAGCAGAGACAGGACACCTGACCCAAACTGACCAAAGAGGTATTCCGTACCACAGCACGTCATGCCCAGGGTGTAACTGGGAGCTACCCGGAAGGGCTGGGAGACTGCAGGGTTGGAGGAGGTATCAGTCGATGCTTGGGGGGGGTGGGCGGGGGGGCAAGTTATAGGTAGGCTGGTGATGAAGTGATGTATTCTCTTCCCTTGTTATTTCCTTTATCATTATTATCATTGGTGGTAGCAGTACTGATTTGTGTTATACCTTAGTTACTAAACTAAACCCGTGGGAGTTGCATTGATTCTCCTCTCTGTCCCTCCGGGAGTAGGGGGAGGGAAAGGGGGGGGGGGGGGGAGTGAGTGAACGAGTTGCCTGACTGGGTTTAAACCAGGACAAATACTTACTAAGAAACTCCAAGAATAAGCTCTTTGGGTCAACTTTTTCCTTAAAATTCATATAAATTATGTAGCACTTGGAGGTTTTCTTCAGGGCTTGCAAGCACTCTGTATTAAGAACAAGTACTTAATAAAGCAACACGGAATTTATATGATAAATAAAGTCCTCAAAACATCACTTTTGCAAGTCAAGGATATAATGATATTCTACAGTAAACTGGTAGATGCCAGAGTTCAGTCCAGGTGCTGAGTTTAAATCAGCCTGTGACTGATTTAAACCCCCTGTGAGTGATGCTGCACCTTGTCCTCTTAGAATAGCATGCAGAGGACAGCTCCTCCTCCGCACAAGGACACTGGAGCCCCTTCCCCACCAGGAGACCAGTCTGGGGCTTTATCCAGATTGCTTTTAAGTAACGCCCTCATGGGGTTTTCCTGAGAGTACATGGACAATGCAGAGATGTGTTCAGCACTGGCTCTGGCAGCTACAGCTGGTGCTGCATCCAGCTGTGGTAATGCTTTGTAGCAGAGGCCAGCTCACCCAGCACTCACACTGAACCCCAAGGCAATCCACCCATGCCATCTTTCCCCTGTGGCCATAGACGGAGGACCCATTGCCAGGATTAGCAGACCACAAAGGGTTAACCAGCCCTGGGCTGGCCAGAGGGGGCATATTCCAGATTAGCAGAGGAGCACACAGTATTCACAAGAGGGGAGCTGAAATGATTTGATGCTTGGGAGCCATTTCATGCCACCCTCAGACAAGTCTCTTGTAGAAGCCAGCAGGATGCTCCTCTGGTTATGGGCTGCGGCAGAATTTGGCTTTGGCTCTGAAGAAAAGGGATTCATAGGGGAAGCTTCTGGTAGCAGCATGTATACAAGGGAAGTTGGGCACAGCAGCATTTTTCTTTCAAAATCTCCCTGCTCCTGAAAGGCCACCCATGGGACGCAGCCATCTCTTGTGCAGCTATTGTTTTCTGTGGATGAGTGCCACGTATTAACAGCCGGGGTGGAGCAGGGGGAGCTCCCAGGCCTTGCGCAGAGAAGATGAAGACTGCCCTCTGCCTTTCTGTCTTCAGAGGCCACTCGTAGCACAAACAAGGCAAAAAGCATAGGACAGCAAGGGCACAGGAATACAGCTACAGTATTAGCGTCACAAAGCAGGCTCCAACAGCATTCAAGGTAATTCCTACAGCCAGCATGTCAGCAACGGAAAGAGCCTTTCCAAAAGAGCTGGAGGGCACCTGGAGCAGATCGCCCCAGCTCAGATTTAGGAACGACATCCTCCAATTCAAGAGCTGGAGGCTATACAGTGGTGAATCAAGAAAATAAAAAGGAACAGTTCAACACCTATGGTATATTAAGTTCATCACTGCCAGGTTGAGCTTCTCCATCACAGAGGGGATGCATAGGTGGGAGGTGAAATGAGGTATTTTGAGCAGATGGGGAAGGCCACCCGCTGAGGACAAAGGCACAGCAAAGCTTGCTCCCCTTACTTACCATAAATGTTCACAGAAGCAATAGCAGGACTAACTCTAGTACTCCCTCCTTTGAAAGGGCAGAGATCTTTCCAAGCCCCCATGGCTCAAAAGCCCCTCCTCAGAGCAGTGTTTCTTTGCAACCTTCTGCTTCATTTCCTCCTTGGCTTTCTCTTAGGGGCAGGACAAGCATTCCCAGCAGAAGCAGGATGAAATCTAGCAACAGCAGAGTTATCAGAAGCCTTGTGTGTCGAATAAACACCACATTTCTTACAAATAGAAAACACACAAGTCATAAATCAAGGGCCCAGCTCTGAGAGTCTTGTCCCTGGAAAGGTGTCAGTGCATATGCATTCGGACGGCTGCTGCCCTCGGGCTGCCTGAAGGAAGTTTTGACCCAGGATATTAATACAGCTTATTTGATACAGAGCTAGCCATGCTGGGGCTCAGAGGTCTGTTTACATTACAAGACTGTGGGCCTTTGGGAGATTAACACCTAGAGAAAATGCATCTGTGTTTGTTTTGGGTGAGGCTACAATTTAAATTCTTATGTTATCACACAAACTAGACATGATAGATAATCAATGCCCTGTGATAGCTACTACTGAGGAACTGAGCTAGTTTGGGTTTGCAGGATCATTATTCAGCGCATCATTCTTTCTGTGTTAATTTATATTTAAAGTCAGATCAGGCATTTATTTTTCTGAGACTTTTATGAATTCATACCTATGTTTTCATCTCTCATCATAAAGCAAAACCTGCCTGGATTATGTCAGTTCTGTGCTTTTTTTGCAGCGATATAAAATATATTATATTGCTGTAAAACATTATGTCACAGAAATCATACAGATGTCAGACTAAAAGGAATCTTAAGAGGGCAGCCAGTCTATCTTCTTATTCAGAAGCAGCATTAAGTTTACTTCCAGCTGTGACAAATGTCTGTCAAACTTCTTAAAACCTTCAGAAGAGAGTATAGAGCATCCCTGGGTAACCTATTCCAGTGATTAACAATCTTGCATGGATAGTTGTTTTTTAACCCACCAGAAGCCTTGTTTTGCTCCCAATGAAGCCAATCTCCAAATTTATTTTCACTTTGACCCACACCTTTGGTAACCTCATCCCTTTGAAAGCACTGACATCTGAATGTAAGCCTACAGACACACTGCACCCTCAGATATTAAATTAAATACAGAGATAGGAGGGTGATCTGCGGAGAGAGCGCAGCCAGCTCGGATCAGGGTCAGTAGCGCTGTTGAGAGGTAGGTGTGTGTGATACACTTTTCGCATGCCTGAGCAAGTAAAGCACTGATCTGCTAAATCTGAGTTCAGTTTGGGTTTTACAGAGAGCCTTCTATTAAACATGTGTGAAATACTGTACTTCCAATCCTACGCTCAACAGGCACGGTGACTGATAGATCTGCATCCTCTTTCTAACAACACTTGCCTAGAAGACTTATACCCTCCATCAGACATAACTTTTCTAGACAAACACACACGGATCTTTCAATCTTTCAGCACAGATCGTATTTTCTAAGTCTTGAATCATTTGGGTCATTTTTCTGGATTACATCCCATTTTTCTGCCTTACTTTCAAAAGAAGTCAAAAAACAGACCCAAAAACCCAGCTTCTGACTTCTCAGCACTCAACAGAGATGTCTTGCACACAACAGCTCTGCTCACATGCTGCATACTGAGAGTTCCTCTTTTAATACAATTATCACATCTTTTATTCCTGTTCCACTTGCCAGGCACTAAAACTCCATCTTCCCTCCTGCTGCCAAGTCACTGTGTGGTTACAGATTATCTGACACACTACTTTGCAGTTTTATAATCTGAGTGCTGTCATGCTGATAACTTCTTTCCTAACATATCATGTTCATTTGTTCTTCTAATCCTGTCTTCTAAAGCACTTCTGTACCCTCTCAGCCTAGTGCCCTCCTTAATTTTACACATTCACTTTCTATTCCATCATTCAAGGCAGTAATGAAAATATTGACTGGAACCAGGTCCAGAGTTAAGCCTCTTATGAGAGCAAAAGTAAATTCCCATTTTAGCAGAGCATCACTAACCACTTTCTCAGTGTGGGTTTTCAAAGAATCCAGGCCTTCCCTGTTATTCAGGCCACATTTCTCCAGTTTACATATAAGCATATAACGTGCCATAGTGTTAAAAGCCTGGCTTAAGTCAAGATGTATCACATTTACCACTTCTGCTTTATCCACTAAGCCAGTTTCCCTGTGAAGGAAGGAAATTAGATTGGTTTAACACGATTTGTTCTTGACAAATATGTGTTGACTCTCGTTTATCACCTTATTATCTGGATGGTGCTTACACACTGACTGCTTAATAATTTGTTCTAGTATCTTTTGAGATATCAAGGTTAGACTGACCGGTGCAGAATACCCAAAACACGCCCGCTTTCACCTTTTTTAAAGACAGATACTACAGTATTCAGTGCAGACAGACCACAGAATCACAGAATTGTTAGGGTTAGAAGGGACCTCTGGAGATCATCTGGTCCAACCCCCATGCTACAGTATTCAGAGCACAAAAAGCTGTATGCCTCCAAAAGCAGCAAGATTTTGTGTGATAGTCACATGCACAAATTCAAGACAAGAAACATTTAACTGTTTTCCAGAAAGCTTTGGCAAAACCAGTTGAATTTATCTGTTATCATGGGATGAGTCAAAACTAAGCAAAGTCTAGGGTACCTGACCAGAAATAAGTATTATATAAACAGAACCATTCATTGTTACAGAAATACGATATCTATTATGTCACCTCTTCCAACCTCCTGCCAGTGCATGATTACTTCCTACAGAGTATTTTCCACTGCTTTGTTCAACAGAGATTTAAGCAAATCAGTAAATAACTTCCCCTACTTCCCTTGGGAAACCATTGTGCAACTATATTATAGCCAGTTTGGCCTCACTGAAAACAATAATGGAATACTGAAGCACATATTTAATTGCAGTTAATTGCAACAACAAATATGTGGGAGTAACAGTACCCATTCAGACAACTGTTTCCATCCATAGGTATTACACCTACTTACGCTTCTATTGTTTTCCTTCTGGTTTCTGAATAGCTCATACTTTTTGTGTTTTCCACTGTACGCAACCTAGATACTGCCTAGATACTTCAGTACATCTATATTAAAATGCCTAAAATACAGACTATAGCCTGTCAGGGCAGATTGAGCTGTCACTGATTCCAACCTGTTACTTCTCTACTTTTCTCCTGGTTTACTAATTTAATCCAACCCAGTTCCATTCAAATAATTCTGGTAAACTGACGTGTCTAAAGGAGAATAGGCTCCCAAGCTGCTTACAAGCCAGCAGATACTCCACATATACCACTATTCCAGCTACTTCAGATATGCTCAGCCCATTTCTATTTGTAACATGTTCAGATACTCAGAGGTTTGTGGCCAGTTGAGAATGCACCAAGTTCTCATCATCACAGTGGCTGTTGAGATTTATTTCTTTATACCAGCTCCTGCATCTATTCAAATGAAGTGGAATTAGTTTTGATGTTGATTTCGGATACCCTGTATCCTGCTCTCCTGGCTGGGAGTGAAGTATAGCAGCAGTATCACATGATAAACCCATGGCATGAATAAATGCTGTTTCCCATTCTCCATGCATTTAAATCAGAGGTAGCTGACCTGTTTAGGATATGATCTATTCAGGTAATAAAACCCACATGGCACATAGTAAAACGTTTTAATCCATGATCCATGCATATACTTCTTTAGAAACAAAGATGGTTACAGACTGTAGCATATAAAATTTGCCCTGAGCTAGAGAGCCAAAGCCCTTTAGCACAGAGACATTTTTGAATTGTGAACTTTATAAAACCCAGCCCATAAGTTCTGCAGATGTAGCTTATTGCTGAGGAAAATCTAAGATGTTAACTGCCAGTGTTAGCTCATATAAGCTGGTATTTGTAAGAAGTGTGCTGTATAACTTGTATTATTTTTCTCACCTTTCCTGTACAGTAAAACCCAGCTATTGTAAATTAAGGCTTTATTTATTTATTTATTTATAGCTGTGGATTTGTTTGGCGGTTTAATGGGGTAAGGACATGGTTTTGTCCTCTGCCATTTGTAAAAATTGTACAATTGGAAGTGCATTTTGTGAAGGAATTTTACTACCTGTTTAATAACTTTTTAAAAGGTTCTAGTATTGCATCATGGGACTAAGTAAGAGGCAGGTCTTTTCCTTCAGGGATGAACAAAGAACATATCCAAGCAATGCTTAGGAGCGTTAATGGCAGTTGCCACCCAAAAACCCCCTGTGCATTTCAAGCAAAGGGATCCAGAAAAAGCTAGTCCACTTGAAACAGTATTTAAAGACATGGGGTTTGGACACAGACCCACACAAGCTGTTTAGCAGCAGAGTTATCCAGACTGTATCCATTTTCCTTAACCCTGTGCCTGCTTATGACTCTAATTGTCAGTTGTTTTTATCCAACAGCAAACCCAGATCATGCGCAGAGGGATGCATTACACTGACCACTGCTGGCTCTCCTTCACCTGGCTGTAAATAGACAGTACTCAACTCAGAGTATCCATGGTAGGACTTAGCCAGAGGCTTTTCCTTTTGGCATTTCATGCTTTAGAGAAGCTTCTTTGCATGCTAATTAAGATGCCAGGAAGACCAGCTGCTCCTAAACAGTTTGCAGGGCGGCAGATATAATTAATTCACAAGTTGGAAGCACATTTGACAGAAAGAATTGTTTTGTTACCCCCAAACAATCGGGAAGCTCGTATGTGAAATGTACGCGCAAGTACATCTGCTCTCACTTAAATCCCATACATTTATGCCACCCCAACTGAAGACACTGTAGTCAACTCTCACCACCAGCCATGAAGATGATTTGCAGAATAATCTAAATACTGCTGCGCAAGGAAAAGCTTGATCAATAGGCCCCATAACTTAGAAGGTCTGAATTTATGTTACCTTAATGGTATGTCCAAGAAGATTAAGACCAACCAAAGTCTACACAGCTGGCCACATTTACCAGGACCTTAGCCTTCTTTGGGTCATCACCATCATGACTTTCAACAAACTCAATGACCAAGGCTCCCAGCTCTAAGAACAGGATCATTTAAGCATTTTTTTTCCCTTGCTTTTTCTTTTTTTCAACCCTATTCACATTAACTTGTCACCCATTTGCATACATTTGAACAGCCTGCCCGACTATAAGGCATCTGAACTTTTACGTTCATTTCCCTCACATCTGGAGTGCTATAAATTCAATGCTTGCCTTATTTTTTTTTTCCTTTTTTTCTTTTTCCTTCTCCCCTCTTCCCCCAGAAAGTATTGGCAGTAGCACAGTTAGATCCAGTCACATTCAGATCCAGTCTCACTGGAGAGTTCCAAGCTTGAATGACTCAAACTGGACCAAAAAGTTAGGATGGTGGAAAAAAACACTAGTGGTGCCTCTTAAGGAAAAAGCAGCATTACCATTCCACTGCAACAAGATTCAAAGGAAAACACTAACAATTAATAGCTCAAAATAACTGGTTAAAGTTGCCCTTGGGCACTTCGGAAGAGAATACTGGGGCAGGTAAGATCAGATCTCACCCGCTTTCTGCTACCTCCTTGCTGGGTAAGCAAGGAGTTGATACCAGCACTCCAGGGGAAAACATACCTCAGGGCCGTTCTGGGCTGACCAGTGGAGCAATTCATTCTCCCTCCATGTCTCCCTTTGGACTACTAGACAGGAAAGGGACCACTGTACCAATGAGTGTAGGGATCTGGACATCTTACAGTGAGCATGAACAAGGTGTACGTTTGTTTAATGGGAACGTCTGGAGTAGCTGCGCACCCTAAAGGGACACATGAGAACCTCTTTGGAGATCTCCAAGGTATTGCAACACACAATGCAAACGTACAATTAAGTTTTGCAAACCTGGCCAGACACCAAAGGCTCTGGAAGTTGGCTGAACACAAAGTTCTCTGATTCTTCCCTTGACTCTCAGCTTTCCCTGCACACCGAATCAAAAAGTACAGCTAATACTCGGCTGCTCATTCTCCTGTTGCCCATACACTGATGTATTTTTCTTGCTCCATTGGGACAGATGAAATAAGAGCAACAAAACCAGGGCCAGCCCGGTGTCTGTTGAGGGATCATCTCTTACTAACCAAGAAATGGCAAAATCCTCCTAAAAGTTCTTTGGGGAATATTTATTTTGTCCTGAGCTTTTACTGTAATTGTGTTAATCCACTAGATTTGCTAAGCAGTAAAGCGTTAACTGGCATGTCTGAGGAATGCCTGTTGGGTAATGTGTCTGCATGGGAAGAGGACTGAAAATGCAGTTTACATAAGGGTGTGGACCATATGTGACAAAGAATACATTACAGTATATGTTTCCTTCATGGTAAAATATGATGAGGTAATGGGGAGCAGGGTTAAAAGCTGGTGACTATATTTATGCGTCAAGTTCAAGGGGATGTTTTAATTTCTAGACCCGATCAATGATGACAAACTTCAGCTCTGCTTCTGCAAACACTTCGACAGCCTGGGAGTGATAGCTACTGTGTTCAGATAGCCCACATTTCTGTGCTGGACTACTTTTATTCTCTTAAACTGGCACTCTGAGCAGAAGGCATGGTGCCAAGCATGACAGAAAAAGGCAAGCAGGGAAGAGAAAAGAGTGAAGTTAAATTATGTGGAATTGACCATGATGAAAAATCTGGGGGCTAAATCAAATCTGCGGCTACTTTGCCTATCAGTCACCTACACATCATCCCTCCATCTAAGAAATCGCTCATCTGATCCGATGATTGCCTTTACAAGCTGCAGGGTGCATCAGGGGAGCATTTTAACAGATTCATTTTCTCTCCTACTGAGTTACACTACCCACAGCCTCTAGGATCACACAGGATACAAGAGCCCACAGCTTTTTTCTGCTGTTGTTGGCTGCTTTCACTGCTAGGGCTCAAGTCCTGTCAGCAGAAGCTTTGCAGCGGATGCACAGGGAACCTGCCTAACGTGTTATAAACTGACACAATTCCAGCAGTAGCCAGTGGTCTCACATAATGCAGTTATTTTTTCCAGGCCTGTTTTCTTCTTCCAGCTGAGTTCCCAAAAGGCAGCAATGCTTTAATAGACCCACACAGTGAAAAAATGAGCAACAGCAGCATCCAAAAGGCTTTTGTTCATTATTGCATCCAGCCCTTTTGGAGTGCTCAGACAAACTGGAGGGCGAACTAGGCAAACATTTCCTCACTGAAGTACTGAGAGTGCCTGACTTGAAGATTTCACATGTCAGAGCTACCCTGCCTTCCACTATGCTACTTAAAACCTACTGAGAAATGCACTTACCAAAGTGTGTGAGGTCCCCTGCCCCTTGCTCTCTCTTCCTTTGCTGAGGACAGCTGGTCACCTCCAAAGATGAGTGGACACGTCTCTAGACTGCCACACACACAAAACGGCTTTTGTAAAGCATGAGGAAAATTTGGGCCAGTAATACAGTGCGATGTAGCTTTACCACTCTAACAAAGTAGATAGTCTGAGGCTCACAACTGATTGCTTGGGTTGTTGTGGTTTCTAAAGTGTTTTTTTTAAGTAACCTGTGAGGATTTTTAAGCAACCTGAAAGGTCAGGCTCAATGGGGCTTTGAGCAACCTGGTCTAGTGGAAGGTGTTCCTGCCCATGGCAAGGAGGTTGGAAGCAAATGACCTTCAAGTTCCCTTCCAACCTATTCTATGATCTTCATTGTCAGTAGGACCTAAGCTTCTGAAAGCCCAAGGTGATTGTGGAAATCTCTGCCAAGAAGTTTTCAAATCCACAGAGACTAATGTTAGAATAAGCAATTTCCACCACCTATAGAACTCTGGCTTACAGCAGAGCCAGCCCCTCAAGACAAACC
The DNA here is from genome assembly GCF_034315485.1 of Pezoporus occidentalis. Classification (NCBI taxonomy): domain Eukaryota; kingdom Metazoa; phylum Chordata; class Aves; order Psittaciformes; family Psittacidae; genus Pezoporus; species Pezoporus occidentalis. The sequence continues at coordinate 10,318,206 of NW_026912779.1, forward strand.
CTTGTCTGTGCTAGATACAAGAGGCAACCCGAGTCACAGCCAAGGTAAGAGTTTGCTTGATCTACATGAAGCCTCATCAAATGCAAAGCTGGTAACGGAGATGCCAAAGGTTCACACTGGCACAGGTATGCGAAAAGGCTGCCCATCCCATGCCTCTTTCCTTCTCACCACAAAATCAGTGCTGAAAAATACCCCTTAATTCCTCTGAGGTTCCATACATGCTGTTACCTATACACCATGTGTATAGTCACTCTTCCCCCGACGACCCTTCTGCCTCCCCCAGCTATGGCACAAAGCTCCAGATGAGCAGTTTCAATTACTTGAACAATGATCTTGGAAGTAAAATATTTCCCTGCTTGCCACAAATCTTTATAAGTAGCGAAATAAACACCACAATGTGCCTTTCCAACAGCTGGAAAATTATGGTCTGAAATGACATCATTGTGTTTTCCTATGGAATTTCTGTGCTGTGAGATTTCAGGGAGGAACTGTGTGGTGGCTTGAAGTGGAGTGGGAGACAGTGTTGTGGTGAAGCAGGCAAACAAAAAAGGTGAAACTGCCTTAAACAGGCTTTACGGTGAAATAAATGTTTACCCCAAACCCAGCAAGATTCCTTAAAAACGGATCTGACAGGCTGTTCTTTGGCGTACAGCCATTCCTCAGTTCCAGCCTTCAAGAGCCCTGTCCTCGCTCTAATGGAGGATGTTTCTCAATATCTCATATTGTTCTTCCCCTCTGCCTTATTACATCACTGAAAAAGAAAGATATGGCAGATATACAACAATGAGGAAATACCTCTGTCAGAGCAATGCTGCAATTTTAGCAGCTTTCCAAAGGAGACAGCACTCAATCTACACCCTTGATTGCATGCTGGGTTATGGATGTCCTCGGAAGGTGTGTAACCACACAAGGTATACTGCAACCCCCATCTAGTGCACAGAGGTCATGTGGGAAAGAAAGACTTGGTCCTAGTAAGTTAGAGTCCAGTCCCAAAATGTGACTTTGGACCAGAAAAGCCAGACTGCAAAATGTTTGATGGTAAACAGTCAAAAACTGAATTTGGCCAGTTGGTGAGAAGAGGCAAAACTGCCAACTTCTATCAAGAACTGGCAAGTTCAGTTTTTCATTGTCATGGTATTTACAACTGTTAAGTGTTGGCTAATTTCTATGCTCAGCTTTGATGAACATTCTGCAAATAAAAACAAAATAGCACTTTTATTTCCTCATTTTCCTCTGAATTCCTTACCATGCCAGGGCCTTATACAAAGTAAGATAGCCAGAACTACCTGGATTTTCACTCCCTGGCCCAACAAGCCCCAGTATCATTGAAGGTTTGGTCACCTTCACTGCAAGTTTCTGGAGCACGATTCTCACCAGTACTTGGTGTAATTCAGTAGTGCAACTTGACACTCCATAAATAAGAATAAAAACCCACACACCCACACTGAAACCAAAGAGAAATTCTGAATTGTCCTTGGTGATCACTGTTTCACTATACACTACCTGCTTACTCCAAATCATAGCTGTGGGAAAGCACCAGCAGCACTGGTGCTGACTTCAGGCAATAACTGAGCTGAACATGAAAATCAGAAATAAAAAGAGCATGCAAATAAGAGGAAGACAAGAGATATCTTTGCCAAAATTACCCTTCTGTTTTAACTCCCATAGAAGGCCTTGAAAAATCTTCTCAGTGCTCTGAAAACAACATAAGCACTTTCAGTAGCTCTGGTTTCTATACAGTTTCTCTTACTTCTTCCCCAACCCCTCCTGATTTTCCCTATTCTGTTGAATAACCGCATAAACAACCCAAGCAGCGTGACTGAAAAGTCAAGGTGTAGGTTAAAACATCCCCCAAATGAGGGATCACACTCACCTTGCAAACTTTTTCTACACTCTTTTTTTTGCTATGGAAACGAGTCAACATCAAATATTCAAACCGGAAATTCCATACTTTTTTTGTTAATGTTTCTTCTATTGTTCTTTATAAGCAATTCCACCAAACGATTAACTTTCAATCGCTTGTATTTTGTGGGGTCAAGAAGAAAGACCAACAAAGTCTACCTTCAATACTCGGACAATGAAGAACAAAATTGATGTATAAACGTGCGTATCACTTTAATGTATCCAGCCCTATATATAAACATAATTTTGTGTGATTTATACCCCTAATTAGATTCCCATGGCAACATTCTTCAGCTAACAATGTGTATCATAATCACCTTTTCTTCATACAAATGATTTCCTTAACTTTGCATGCATAACTTAGCAGCTTTTATTTTTAAAACTCCAGTTAACAGTTTCTCTCTTGTTACCAGTAGGGGTGCTATGATAAGAAACTAATTTGCTGTAAAAATTACTCATTTGTCAAATAAGCATTAAAATAATTGTTCCCCTTTTGACTGTTACCCTGCTGTTTCCAGTCATTTTCAAAAACTAAATTATTTACTCATTTGAAAGTTCAGCTGCGCATATTTTAATTGATATTCTCTCATAGGACTCATATTGTTAATGACAATAATTAACCCGAAATGGCTGCTAAATAATTATGCTGAAAAGACACCAAGTATTTGTGCAGAAAGTAAAATCAGCATTTGAGAAACCATCAAAATGTACAACTTTGCTATTTTATGGCAAAGCATGGTAATAGTTCATAATCAAATTAAGGATGAAAAGGAAAAATGTAGATTATATGCTTTGATGGAGAATACTTTATGTTTCCAATATAGTACGGTATTCTAGCTAACAACGAGTACTCAGTCATTTTAATAAATCCCTAGTATTGCTATTCCAGATAGTAATATAAAGTATTCTCATGAAGTCATTGCAGTTAGGAATATAGTAAACTATCCATTAATAATATTTCTCTGCCATCTATCTATTGCATTTCATTCCAAGGAATCAGACCCCTGTAATAATTTATAGCTTATCAAATTAATGCTGAAGGCTTTCTTCTGGCAAGCGTTGTTGGTTTCAGTGATGATAGCTAAAAGCTATTCAGGCCCAGCTTCTTTCTCTGGACACATCACAGGTCAGATGCATTACTGACCCACTGTTTGCATAACCATTTATACCAGCACAAAAACAATATCATTTTTGATTTAGCTCCTGTACTTGTTAATAGTGTGAGTGGTTGAAGCAAGCTCTGTATGCACCGCTAAATAAAGAGACAGGATAGGTTTGTCTACATGGGAAACAATCTGAGTTAAATAAGGATGTGATTTTAATGTGGGTTTCTATATACAACTATATTAAGCCCATGTGGACTCACTCATTCAGAATTAAAACAGCTCTAATTCACTTTAATCTAATTCACTTCCAAAGACCACAGAGGGGTTTAAAGTTGTTTAATCTATTTGAACAGCTCATTTGAATCCACATGCCTGAGTGTCCCTACAGACACCCACACAGACAAACAAAAACCCAATAAAGCAGTCGAGAGGTTAAGAGTACATTGGCAGAAAGTTTTAGTTCATGGCTTTTTGATGGAAAATTTGGTTTTCAGCTACACAATCTTTTAGAAGAAGGTGTTGACATCAAGCGCTCCTAAATTCCAAATAGAAACCAAATTCCCTTTCTAAAAGGTGCCCTAAAATGCTGCTGCAGTGCTCCTTGGTTGAACATCACATAGCCCATAGCGTGCAGACCAAGTGGCGCAACACAACGCAGTCAGGTACAACCAGCGGGCCAGTTGAACCGGGTTCATCACAGAAAACGTATTCTGGCTCTAAATCAAATTTACTATTTTAGACCAAACCACTTTTAGCCTTTGATTAGTAATTGAAAACTCAAGGTTTTGAATGGGTGGAATAACACTCCCCCCATATCCCCTACCCCAGATCAGTTCCACCTGAAAAGGCTTTTCCAATAGCCCATAACAACAAAGCAACCCTAAATTGAATGGCCTGGTAGTACCTACAAATAAAACCAAGCACCAGCCATCTATTTGGAGAACATCCACTCTATCATCTGCTAAGCTCTTCTAGAGATAAGGCTGCATCTGAACTCACGGTTTAAGAGTCACCAACTCCTGACATTTTGCTCATCAGAAGAAAGGGTAGACTTGAAGGAGCAACAGGGTCTCTTCTTGCAGCCCAGGCTGGTGCTGGCAACAAGCAGAGCTCTGTAACTGATACACAAGAGTGAAGGTTGGTCATATTCCTGCTTCTGGAAAAACGTTGGACTCTGCAAAAGGAATTGATTTTCTATAGGTGCTAGTTTAAGACTTGAGAAGCAAGTAAACAGCCCACCTCACAGGAATGCATGGATTAAGTATAGATGCGTTGCCAACCCTCCCAGTTTTGCATGCATTCACTGTAAAGATCCCCTCTTAGAATCAAAGGAATATGTGAGACTTCCAAAGCAAGTGGATTTCTATTCTTTGCTGTAAATGAAAGCAGAAAATTCTCTGAATGAACTCCAAAAGTTAAAAAACAAAGATAAAAAATAAGGTACAATTAACAAAAAAAAAAAAGTCTAGTCCTTTTGAAGAAATCCTAATTTTTGAATGCTTTGAGTTTGAATGCTTCATTTACAGCAATTGAAATACTCCTGGTCAGAGAATGTTAATATGAACGCATTTGTCTTATTCACTTAAATTGCCTCTGCAATTCTTGTGCATTTTCCCATGCACCTCTGGGGGTTTGCATGTGTAATCAGCAGTGTTCAGAACTCAAGCATGCCTCTGTGAAAGCTTGGCTCATTTAGAGCTACCTTCTACATCCAGTAAGTTACATTTCAGATTTTGAAACCTAAGACGAATAGCCAACAGACAAAGAGCATATTTATGAAGGAAAAAAAATGCCTTTTAATTGCTCAACCTATCGCTGTCTGAAAAATAAGTGCAAGTTATTACTTGGCACCAGATGACTCCCAGTTTTCACTGGCCAGCAAAGGCCCATCTGCAAGTTCAATGAGATCAGTAAACAGCATAGGTTAAGTAACTGGTTACTAATATTTTCCTTGAGCTACAAAACTTTAAACCAAACAACAACAACTGTGATCACAGCAACCTTCCAGAGGTTAACAGCATGCAGGTGGTCAATCTGAATTAAACACAAACCAGACGGCTGCGTCATTATAAACTGAAGATCTCGGTTAAGTTTGCTTCAGGAATCAGGTCTTCTTTCTCAAAAGCCTTAAAGATACAACACATAAATGTCAAAATGACAAAAATAAGGAAGTATGTCATAGACTAAGCATTTTAATGCCTTTTCTGGCTCACTTTTGCAGGCTGAACTGTCTGTGTTGACCACATTTGATGGCATCAGTATTTAGAGTGTGGCTGCGTGCATGAACTTTTAATAGCTGAAACAAATGGACATGGCCCATCACTAACTGAATGGTGCTGTGGGCTTGTATTTTAAGCCGCTAGTATGACACATTTTATACTTCATTTATGATGCCACTTAGCTGACTATGTGAGATAGCTCTAAGTATTGGTAATCAGATACTGAACTGGAAAACAGGTTCAAATCCAGCAAGTGATGGTATAAACTGTGATCAGAAAGTTATTCATATCCTTCCAGAGACCTTTCTAACAGCAAATCTCTCAATCTACTCTTAAACAGGCAGGTATACCTAATACCATTAGTGACCACCAAGAAACCTATTTGGGAGGCCCCTAAAATAAGCAGATTAAAGAGTTATAGGAACTGAGAACTCTCCCACCCAAGAGAAATGCTTTTTCCAGTGTTGAGAGAGGCTGTAAAGGGAACTTGAGTAGATCAGCACTGCTACGGACTCCTCTTAGGAGCCTAAACTGTTTCCCAGTGTGGTTCCCAAAAACATTTAAAGTGAGTAGCTGTGAAATGTAAGATGAGTCTGCCTCAAGTGGACACAGCCTGGCAGAAAAGTTGTTACTGGAATGTAAAATAAAAACAGGGGAGAAACACCAAAAAGTCCTTGATCTCATATCAAGTTTTGGGTAGCCCAGTGCACAAAGCATTTGCTTTAAGACCTAGTAAAATGATTTTCAAAGCCAGGCACTCACTTTTGGGATCTCTCACTCACTTACCAGCCTGTCCAAGCTAATGCCCAAAACACACAAGCACACAGTAGCTGCTGCAGAGAGCGACACAAGTGGAAAATGTAGGACCGTGACTTGCCATGTATACGCGCACCAGCCGGCACTTGGGCTCCATGGAAAAGCACCAGCAGCTCAGAACCTTAACGCTGCTCAGAGATACACATTCAAGTTGAGTGGCTGCCAGTAAATAAATACAAATCCGTTGTCAGAGTGTTTTGCAATGACTAGCTCATTAAAGCTAGTAATAATCATCCCATAATGAAGCAATATCCCTCTAAGTACAATTGCTTCTCAGGCTGCAGGATCACCTCCCAGTCTACATCTTAACCAAGGGCATGAGCCACAGGCGGCGCCGGTGCACTTGTGTATAGCAGTGCAGTGCCAGTGAGGTCAGGGCACGTGGCATCTAGACCTCTTCCAGCAGCTACTTTAAACAAGTCAGTGGAAAGAGTGAGGCTGGAGAGATAGCTGAAGTTTATCATCACACTGTTATTCACGTAAGAGTGACATCCAGTGTGTTAAAGTTGCTCCTTTGCTCTGCTGCTTATGAAAGACAGGTTTCCTCTGCATACGTGTCCTGCACCCTCACAGATGATCCTTATTCCATGCCCCTGAACAGGCAGGTATACGCTGGCACTAGATGAGAGACGTGTATGTCACCTAGATGTGTTTTTCCCAGCTAGACAAGCTGGGTGGCCAAACCTAAGCAGGCTGAGCTCCAGCTGTAGCCTTTCCATTCCTGGTGGCATCAGTTGTTCTCTCTTCTTTCTCCTCAGCCAAAAGTTGTCAGTAAACTTGTATGAACTTCACTGCCTCCATAAAATCTGGTTTAAATTGGCCAGTTCAGAAGTTATTAGGGAAAACAAACACTCTAATAAGCTTTTAACACACTTGTGAGGTCTTCAACTTCAGTAAACAGCCAATTGAGCGAACAATTAAACACTCTGAAAATTTTGAACCTCTTACATGCATATTTAACCTGTGTTGTAATGAATGCTCAGCATTATCCCTTTCAAAACCACCTCTCTTCTCCTTGCCATTTATTTGCTCTGTGTGCCTCTAATTTCAGCTGGAAAAAACAGGGAACTGAGATGTTCCTCCAAAAATCAGCAGTGTTCCTATCACCAAGAAGTTGAAGGAATAAGGTTTTGTATTTCACCTGAAGCAATGGAGCCTCAATTCCTTAATGATACAATGATTCTGTCACAAACAGCAACTTTGGCTTCAGCTCCAAGGCAAGAACACGCAGCAACAGACTACATGATGGAAAGGAATATTTTTCAGCCTCTTCAGCCTCGTCCTGCATTACCTGCGAGTGATACATTACAGAATTGAATGCCAGAAAAGTGCATTTTAGAATAAGTAGTATAGTGTTTCATAATTTGATTTAAATCAATTATACCATCTCTCACTGGAATGCTCATGAGCTTCAGAAATAAAATATATAAATGAAACCAGCTGCTCTAGACAGTCTTTCCTTGGGATAGATTTCACTTGAATTCAATCAGCTTTCTTCTGCAGCACATTATTGTCATGCAACATCAGAGTGGAGAGCACACAGCGCTGTATACGTTATTGCAAGGTAACCAGTTATGGTTAAAAAATGCAGAAGATTAAAATTCTTTCCTGTAATGGCTGGCTAAACTCCGAGGAATTAATTAATTCCTCTGGGACTGACAGGGAAACTGAGGTAGTTATTGGCATCCCAGCAAAATCCATTCATTTATAGCTATTTACTACCTTGCATAATCTGCCCGATTTGTCTCAGTCTGGAGCCCCTCTGCGCCCAGCAGCACGGAGGTCTGCAGGTCTGCAGTGTTTGGGATGAAGAATAATTACAACTGGAGAAGCACATGCAACCAAAGCTCTGTGTTCTTTAGTCTCCAAGTATAATGCATGTGTAGAGTTTGGCATCACTCTTAAAATGATTGCTTGTAACTAAATACCGTATCTCAGTGCTTAGATATCACAATGACTGATCTTTTCATAAATCAGAATAAATATATAAGGCAAAATCCTGGCTGTATGGGACTCAACAGGAGCACTGCCAGCCGCTTTAAGGGAGCCAGGATTTCATGCACAAGGTTTTCGGCAACCCAAGCTGTCCAGTGCTTTGTTTGCAGTGTCCAGCTCCATTTCTCATCAAGCCCTTGCTTCCCATCCAGTTTCTGCAGTAGCACTGTGCTGAAACGCAACTGGACACTGAATTCCCAGCCAAAGTAAAGTAACATGAAAACACCCTCTGTTAAAACAAGGTAGAACTCCAGCTTCATTTGACAAAATCAACTTTGATCACTCTGTCAGGCTGCCCAGAGCTTTCACTCAGGAGACACTGGCCTATTTTAAGGCTGGTAAAGGACTATTCATTTTAGAAGGGTGACAGATGAGCTTGGTATATTCAAGGCCAGTTAGTGATGTAATGACAGCCTTTACTCTTCAGTTCCCTTTTTTGTCAATTTGAACCAAATCAAGTTTTCCTCACTGGAAAACCATTCTTCTTGAAAATCCACATCAAAGCAAATTGCTTTCTTAGGCACTTCTCCAGTAAGTCCCACCAAGGTTCTGCAAGTGCTTCTCTGCAACAGCTCACACTTCACTGCACCCTCTCTTGACACATCTTCATACATGAGCTTCTCTGAAGTGCTGCACAGGCAGGTGGCAAAACTGGTAGGATCTTCAACTCTACCCTACTCCTTGTGCAAGACTGTTAGACATTACATAACGAGACAGAACTTCACGGGATGGCCACATCCTCTGAATTTACTCCTGTAGGTCCCCCTGGGCTGGTTCTGTACCCTGTGGGGTAAGACAAATTCCTGCACAGAGTGGGAGGGAGAGCTCTTACTGGGTTTCTGCTCTGAAGCATCCCCAGGCGTCCTCCAACAGTTTCCTTATGAAGGTAACCTGTTAACTTACTGTCAAGCAGCAGGCAGAGAACAGAGAAGACATTAAGTAGCACCACCACCACCACTGCTTTTAGGGTTCATATTATTTTAGGGCTTTTGGAAACAGGTACCAATGAAACAAAGGAAAACTCCACCTTCCCCCTTTTTTGATCTTTCCTTAGAAAAACACTCATTTTCTGATACAGCTACTCATATATCTCCTCTTACCATGTTATCCAAGTGTTCTATACTCTTCTATAAACCGACACGAGTTCCCCTCAAAGTAAGCAAATTCCTCATTTTATAGCTACTATTCTCAAAGAGAGGCAAAGAATCTGCCTTCTTAAAGATATAATGGCACCTTGTAGCTGAAAAGACAATTTTCATGGCTACCATGTGCTTAACCTCCATTGACTCCAATAATTTAGAACGCAAAAGTGCATATCATATGCAATAAGCAGTGACTAAGGAGAATCAAGTGAAATAATGACATATTCACTAACAGGCAAACTCTGTTTGCATTGATATACTTGAAGACTTGTATTCTTCAGTTGTCAGTACCAGAAATGTGTTTGTATAGGATTAACAATGTCAAATTAATATACATGACAAGACAGCAGCTTCTATAACTTGGCAATAAGAACTAAACTGAAGACATATATCCAAATGTTCTTGTGAATGAAGAGAGAAAAGGAGGTGTGAACAGAAAAAGACAGAAAGAGAGGAAAAAGGGGCTAATGGTCTCTTTGCTAAGAAGCAAAACGAAAGATTAAAAGACTAAAAGGGTGGTTTTCTTCCTTTGCCTGAAAAGGTTGAAAACGCAGATCCTATTACTAGAATATTCAAAGTAACCACTAATAAACAAAATTATTTTGGATAAGGACAGATTGTTACAGTCCTGACTAAAGAAGATATTTTTAAAGACTTAACAAATGTTTGAGGAATTGGAGGACACCTGCAGTCTGCAGACTCACATTCACGTTCTTTGGCACATTCACCTGGTGTCCCACACGGCACAGTGACCTCAGCATCCCTCATTTCTTTACCACTATTAAACGAAAATAACCTATAAAAGGGCTTAAGGCAAAGTGGGTCAAGGAAGCAGGTGTTGTGGTGTATTTTAAGTAACATTTTCTTCAATGAAAAGTGGAAGCGTGAGGTTGACCTCCAGCAACAACATCACAGAGAGGGGATGGAAAGGTTTTAAAGTCTGAAGAATGACTCTCCTGCAATGCGCATCTGACCTCGTAACCCCTGTAAGACAAGGCAGAGCTGAATTAAAGTGGAAAGAGGGCTCCAAGAAACAAGCTTCAGGTTTTCAGAAAAAGACAATTCAAATGTATCCTGGAAACTACCCTGAATTTAACTGCAGGGATCTACAAGCTCTCTGTTGTTAAAACAACACTTCCAATGTCTGGGAGCACTACCCCACCTAAAGCATACTATAAAAAATAGTAATCTTTGGGTATATGGGGATCTCTCCCTCCAATATCTCATCTTACTCCAAATGTCAGCACTAGACACTTTGTCTTTCACAGTATTTAAGTTAAATACCCTTCTGGCTTAACTGAGCTGTCTTTTAGAAGATACCCGTGCTTTTGGTGGTGAAGATGCCATTCAAGGACAACATGGTGGTAAGTGACAGCCATTGAAAATATTGTATTTCCTTAGAAAACAGGAGCAGAGGACTGGGGAATACGGTCAAGAGCCAACTTGCAGAGGAACAACCACTACTAAAATCACCAGATGGATTTCATACCTCATCATTTTCCTCAAGTGTAACATGAAATACTGAATTTCTATTTCTCCTGGTCTCGGGAATAAAGGGAATTAAGCTTCCACCCATTTTACCAAAGGACCTACAAGGCTGTTTATCTGACTGTAAAAGCAAACTCCTTCTCTCTCAGAAGACAGAGCACTACAGAAATAAAATAATATTAAAAAGAATTTCAGCATGCCCCTTAAAAACATACTGTAGAAGTAATAGGTGAAGATTGGCCAGAGTGGACATAAATGAAGTCACATTGATGAAACTACCCTCTTGTCTTAGTAAAGGGACTAAAGCTCATGCTTAAAGCTGACTTGGGACCTAATGGAAAGACCAAGGAAAAAAACAACACAGATTTAAGAATCCTGTATTTCTCTCTTCCCTCCCTATTTTTGTACTTATTTACTCTTTCCTTTTCTCAGCCTCCAAGATATAGAGAAGCAGCTGCACTCCTCTGAACCCCACACTTCAATATTCACCGACCCCCATGGAAAGCTCTGCAAAACATTTCTTGTGCCCTCAGGAAGCTGATGAGAATTCAAAAGAGAAAAAGCACACAACTTTATTGAGGTCGGCTCAAACCCAGAGATTTGCAAGTTGCATGTTGCTGTTAATCAAAGTGACTGTGCCAACATGATTAGAATACCCACAAACCAAGCCAATCAAGCAGCTAACAGAGGGAGACCACAGAGCAGATAGCAAATACCACTGGAGTTGTACATTGTCTCAAAAGATTATCACTGTGGTTGTTCAAACTCTTGTGACCAACAAGGGATTCCAGTGACTCATTGCTATTGTGTTTCTGCAGCTCAACATTATGTCCTATGCATATTCTGGAGCTCCAAGCACCACATGAGTATAACAATGTGCCACACTTCATACAATATCTTTGCGGCAAAACAAGTACCAAAAATATTTGTACAATAGCAGAATGCCAACCAAGCACTGGACTGCATTAGAACAAGTCGTTGGGTGCCATCCCAGACCAGCATCTGCCATGGCCCCGGGAAGTAGCTTTAAACAAAAAGTTAAAATAAAATAAGAGATTTTATTTATTTATTTATTTTTTTCTGAAAGATCACAGCTTTTAACACACCAAGGAAACTTCAAGAACAAATTAACATATGACTCACCTCCCTGAGGTCTATCCCATGGTTTCATTATCAGTCAAGCAGAATCCATTGTTGTAAAAGCAGTTCAAAGTGGCCGCTCCATCCGTGTGCCACGCTGAATACGGAGCAAACCTTCATGTATATACAGCTTTGTGAAAAAAAGGAGGAAGGCAGGATAACATTTAAAAGAAAACAAACAACCCTTCCACAATGGAGTTGGGAAGGCCAGGAAAAGCCCGTACACATCAGTAAGGGATAGGAAAGAAGATGGTCTCTTTTCAGATGCTCTTAGAACTTTCCCAAGAAAATCACGGCCTGCAGCTGGGGCACACCAATCAGCTGCTCTGGCAAAGGTCACAGGAGGAAAGATCCCCTGCTAGTTCAACAGTGGAGGTTTCCTAAATAATCTCGAAACAACGAATAGCATGTGAACCCTTCTTCCCTGCAAGATACAGGCAGGAAAATAGGGGCCACATATTAACTGCTGTTGTCCTCCTGAAAGCATCTCTTCAGAGCAGAGTATCCTCTTCAGATCAGAGGAACCAGGCATGCTGAAATGAAAACAACAGGCTTAACCGACAGCCTTGAAAGGAATCATGGAGGAGGCCCATCCATGAGACACAGTTTGGGCTCCTGCCACAGCTAAAGAGGCAGATGTAACTTCTGACACTGACAAGTGCTGAGTGTAATATCAAATGAAGGTAAGAGATAACAGGGAAGCCCTTTACACATCAATCATGTCATAGGAAGCGGGCAATATGCACAGTGTGAATCCAGGCTGAATAAATGTTAAGAAAGGGAATCACAACATTAGGCTTTTCCTTGGATAACTGCAGGGAGGGAGGGGTCTGCATTTTCTAACTAAACAAAGTCCTGATAGAAAAGTGCATGTGCAAACAGAGAGTGCTCTAACATTAGATTTGGTCTGCTGAAGGGAAGACGAGCAGCAAGTGGGAGCTCTGCATTGGAAGGACAAGTTTCTAGGGATGCTGGTCCTTCCTCTCTTTTTTCCCAGCTAATTTTGTAACGTAGGAGCCTCTCCATGTCAGGTAGGGATGGCACTGAAAATACTGACCCTCTTCTCTCTCCTGTTTTCTATTTCCCTGTCAGAGTCCTGCACTGGGCTAGTGAACAAGACACGAGGAGCGTTATGGACCAGATGCACAGCACACACAGGCACCAGACCATGGCAGAGTGCCATTGTACATCTGGGCCTTCCCCTCAACAAAGTCTCCCTTCTCTGCTTGCGTGCCAAGCGCCAGCGGAAGACAGTGGTTTCTGACTTCCGCTCTCTTGCGGCCATCTACATCCCTGGTGTGGTAACTACATGCCATCGCTGCACCATCAAAAGCCTAAAATCTGGCACACATTTTATGGTGAGAATCCTGTTCTCCACGGTAGGTCTTGAAAAAAAGTTAGGTAGCTAAAAGGATGGACACAATAGAGTGGAACTTCACAGCCTCTTTGTGGTCCCCCACTACCACAAAGGCAGAGCATCCTGCTCACAGTGCTCCACAAAAGCATCCAAAATATGAAAAGCTTAAAGTGAACTTCTCAGACTTTAAAGCATCACTGGAGTTTACCATGAAAGGTGTGCTGTGCATGCATATAGAACAGAAACCCTGCAACACACAAAGCTTTCTACAGATATTCAAGACACCCTTTCAACTTTGATTCACTTAAGCAAAACATCACTGAAGTAACGTTAATCCTCTTGTTTACAGTTACACCCATGAAAGAAAAGGGAATTCACAGCTGAAGATCAAACACATACACTGAAGGGAGCTATTTAACATCACTAAGGATAAAACCCTATAATTACTGTATCGGAGAGGTTGGACCTTTCACCACAGGTTTTGCTTTAAGAAAAAAAGAAATAGGGAGCTTCATTCAGCTCTGTTTCTGCCTCAGCCTCCTATCTAGTTTCAAGTTTAAACCAAATAATAACAGCAAGTACCAATTTACCAACCACTGTTTCAGGAGCTCGCACCAGCAGAGAACTGTATGAAAGAGGCAATACAGCTAAAGCAGCATCCAAAATGTAGAACAACCAAATGCAGCTGCACACCCAAATACAAATATTTTTCCCTTTGCACTGGCAAAGCACAACTGTTACCAAGGTCATGTTGAAAACTGGAGGAGAATTCTTGAGGAGCTCAGTGCAAACATAACACTTGATGGTAGAGATACTGAACATTGGGGGTTGGAACTAGATGATCTTAAGGTCCTTTCCAACCCTAACTATTCTATACTTCTCTAGTCTATGGGTGAGGTGTTACTAACCTCCACAGACTATTTTTTGGGCAACATGGGTGCTTGGTTTCTGAAACCATATTCACAATACCATCAGGAGGTGTTTTTTTCCAACCAGACTTAACCCCAGGAGGTAAAGTGTCTTAGCTATATATAAAGCAGATGTCCAGAAATGCAGGCAATCCAAATTTGGGACCTTTTGTAACATTGACAGCATTTGAATAGAAGTTAGGCTTGCTACTTCAGTTCTTGGTTCAAAGTGAATGCCAGACTACTGTAAATCTTCTAACTCAAAAGAAGAAAATCTCTGACTCCTAACTTAGTTAAAATTCCCACCAAAGCTTGCAGTCCATCAATTATTTACCAGAAGTCACTACAAAGTCCGCAAGACGTGCAAGTCTCATGAACCCTTTCAGTATCAACAGTCTAAATACAATTATGGGATTCATGGTAATAGCAGATTCTTTCACATCTTCATAATCTCCACGAGGAACAAGAAAAATAGAAGGAAGCCTGCTCCTATGAAAACCAATGGATATTGTTAGCAACTTCTCTTGAAGAATCCCTATTGCATTAAAATCCCAGTGATGCCACCCCTCTATGCCCTTGAGAAACTCCATTCACTTTTAGTAGCTGAAGCACTCAAGATCTACAACATAAAGCAATTGGCTTTTGAATGCAGGTTGCTTCATTTTAAAACATTACTGCTCTTTGATGTTTATCTGTTTAAGAGAGTTTATTGCAGCTAATTCACAGCAGGAGTGCCCTGTGGCATCCTTAAAAATTATATTAAAATATAAAAGATAAGAAAGGAAAACATAATAATTACATAATCTAATTTTTTATGGCTACACAACAAAAATTAAATCCTAATTTTGTAATGTATATGCATAGAACTATTTCTGACACATACCAAAAGCATGAAGCCATCAGACACAGGCCTTTTTATCAGCAAGTCTGACAAACTGAAACAGCAAGAGGCCCGATACCATATTAGTTAGGTTTCAACTTTATTTAGAAAATGAGCTGCAAGGATAAGCCAGAAACATATGGATGGAAGGTTGTTATCCACAGAGTCGATATGAATGTGCAAATGGCATATTTGATTTACTAGAAGTAATACTACAACAACTGCTGCAGTCACTCCCCTGCACCACTTACATTACTGGCTAAAAATGGCACTTTTTTTTGCAATTGCATGTTGTTTCGTTGCTTTATGCCATCTGATGGATGTCAGCTGCAACTGCGTGCCCAGGCCAAAACTGCTCTTATGGGATCCATTGAGTCGTGGCAGTAGCATGCTTCACCCCAAGGGTAGCATTTGGGAGAACTTCCTCTTAACAACTTGAGAAGCTAGTGGTATGGACCATTATGATTTCTCAAGACATTACTAAAGGTGGCCATCATACCCCTGCAAATGTATTCAGAATCAAACCAAGCCATCAAGAGCTGAAAATTACATTGTGTCATGTCTAAGGCAATGTATATTTAATAAAACACAAACATCATAGAATGGTTTGGGCTGGAAAGAACTTTAAGATCACCTAGTTCCAACCCCCCTGCCGTGGGCAGGATTAACACTGAGAAAATACAACCAAAATCAAATATACTTTTCCACAGTGACTGTAATTTTACATAGCAAGGTAGTTCAACAGAAAAAGCTGACGTGTATGAATACTCGTGAATGTGCTAAACAGAGACAAAACAACCTTGATTTAAAGAGCTTGAGAATGCTGGAACCCAGCTGATAATCTGATGTTTCCTTATTTGATAAACAGCATCAAAAAAAGCCCAAAACTTTTGAGTACTTCTTCATTTGGATGATCTTCATTACATCCTCAGCATGTCCTTTTGTTCCAGGACTGAAGACTTCTCATACAGTATATCCTGCCTCCTGAACCTAAAAACTCAACGCAGAGAAGCACTTTTCAAAACAGGGAAGTACTGCTTGAGGGCTCTTTGAGGAAAGAATCCTTGTTCCACCTATTCCAGTCAACCCATCTGCCTCATTTTGCTGTTAATATCTAGTGTATCTCCAGCCCAAGAAAAACTGAAATATTTTTCTAAGCCACAAGTGAAAATCTTCTTCATTTTCATGGGCAAAACCCAACTCAACCAAAAAAGAGATGCTTCACATTTCTAGACATACTGAAAACATTGCCATCAGGCAAAAATTATCCCATGAATACCAGATTTTATGCCCAAATACTCCCTTCTCTGGAACAAAATAAACCAGCCTAAATTCCGTCAAAAACTGAGCAGTGCTTTCTACTGTATAGGCACCTCTGAAGGCCTAGAGCCAGCAAAAGGCAGGTGGTAGGATTTGAGCAGGCTGACAACAGCATTAACTGCACATTTAGCTCAACAAATTGACAAAAAGGCATACTTGCTCTGCAGTTGGGATCTGCAAATGCAATTCCATTCTCATTCCAGCCTTTGCAGCTGAGATACAAAGGTCTTTAACTGTCTTCTGTCACCGTTTTACTAACACCACATACACATACTGGCTCCATTAGCTAGGGCTACTTCCACACCATGATTTTGCTGACCAGAAATTTATGCAGAAAATGAGAATTAGGGAATTTACACTTAAGCCCAGTTTATATTTCCTCTGCTTAAAGCCAAGCCACACTTGAAAAGAGCAACAAGTAATATTGCAGATCCTGAAGCAAAGGGGGGCTTATAAAAACTCAAACCTATATTTGCCACTTTTATGCAGCTTCTGTTTCCATGCCATCACTAAGGTACTCCTTACACAGAGAGAGAGAAGAGAGAGGAAAGAGAAGATTTAATAAATAACAGAGGAAAATCCTGATGACGTTAATCTCAACCACAGTAAAACAATAGTTTGAAATCACGCCAGGTCTCTCTCTACAGTCTCAGGCTGAAGCCCAACATCTAGTTCATTAAAGTAAATAAAATATAACGGTGAAAGAAAAAGAAAAATAAGAAGAAAGATTGCATGAATAATAGAGAGAACCCGAGCACGACTCCAACCAAATGATGTCAACTATTATTTAATCTTTACTTTGCTGTCTCAGAGAAAACACCAGAGAGAGCAGGGAAGGGGGAGTGAGGGAAATGGTGTGCAAAGGAGAAAGAGGCAAGGACATCACAGAGGGGTTTTGATAACATAATCACTAAAATAATATATATGTTTTTAAAACCCTTTCAATATTGTTGCCTTGCAAAGATAATACAATGGACAGTCAGCAGGAAAAAAAAACCATAAATGATCAGAATTGCAGGACCATTTTCTTTGAATGGCTCTGGGCCATTATATCCCAAACGCACCTTCAGTCAGGGATGGAATTTAGCCCGGTGTGGACATTTGTTTATATAATTATTACGTCAATTAAACCTGTTCTTGACAAAATAAAGAAGATTGACATTAGTAGGTTAAGTCATTCTTATCTAAAATTAACAGTATTCAACCAGGGATTCAAATTTAGATGTATAAAAGACGCTCTTCTGGTTTAGTAGGAAGAAGATTGGAATCGGTGTAAGGAATCTTTTATGCACACATCAACTGATCTCTTTTCAAAACACCTGGGACAGGTTTTTAATAGGTATTTAATACACCTCCTCTTCCTATCAAATCTCAGAACAACATTCTGGCTTCTGATCAAAACCACTAGAACTGAGATTTGGTTTGAGGACATTCACAGAACAAGGTGATTTGGTCTGCCATAAAAGAAATCCCTCTCCAAGAGCTCAGAATGCCAAAGTTTTGCCAGGTACTGGCAGTAAGCATATGTTTAAAAAAAAACCCTGTATCAATCAGTATTAATGGAATAAAACAGTTTGGATTTTCAGAATGCAGGTTGCTCAGGTTACATAAATGTAATTATTAAACTCTACCTTGATAATCAGACATTATTCTTAAATCCAAAAGAAAACAAAAAAGCATGATGCTTGCTGTCACCTTCACACTGCAAGATTCTCATCTCCAGGCACATAAAGGTCACTACAAAACCTCAACATTACGAAGTTCGACTGCAGCCCTACGCACTGAGAAAACCCTCGGTCACCTTTGTTATCATCCTGTGAATTAATGACAAATAATACTATCACACTGACCTGAGGATGATTCTTGCAGAGCTGAATGGGCAGTGGCAGGTGGAGGAAACTGCTCATGACTCTGCATTTAAATGCAGCAACACAGATTTTAATTTTAATTTTGGCTGCCTTTGCTGTCATTTTGGGGTTTGATTTGACTGACCTTTTGTATCATCCATCCTCAATGTAATATACAAATGGAAACTGAATTTCAATGCCCGCTCATACACTCAAACTTTGATCCTTGGACATGGATAGCACAAGTTATCAAATACTGGAAGTATTGTATTTTAAGTAAAAACAAGCAAGCAAACAAACCAAACCCAACATTCTATTTCCCCACCTGAAAATAGAACTGCAATATTGACAAGTTACAATAATTAGTTTGGAGAGCTGATTGTCCAACCAGCAGCAGGCTGAAAAGGACTAACAATGATAAAATATGAATTGCAAATCATGAATGCACAAACCCAAGTATTTATGAACAATCTTCAAACAATGAATAATTAATTAAAGAACTTTGTGAGTAACTTCCTACAGCAAATAAATCAGATAATTCTGCAATCTGCACAAACAATTTATTGAATAAATTATTCATTGTGAATCAACTATTCACTCAGATTCAGATATTCCAACTTTAAGTTTCTCCTTTGGTTAATCACTATGAAGATTACACTCTGTCTAATTTTATTGCCACAGTATAAATTAAAATGTATCAGTTAACTATAGTTTTATTAGAAGTAGTCAGGCACAGGACAGAAAGGTCATTTCAACCAGAATCTAATCCAAATTTGGTTTACCACACAGTGAAATTTGGGTGCTTTAGAAGAACAGTGAAACGTGAGAAGGATTTTGGGTATCTACAATTACCCTACAATCTATCACCTAGAAAATCTAACCATAACTGCATACATTTACAACACTTACTCATGGAAACAAATGCAAAACAAATCTGGGAACAAAACCAGCTTTTTCTTCTCTTTAAAAGCTGGGATAAGAAAGAGGTGGTCGGTATTGTTTTGCTTAGTGTGCCCTACAAGACTTTCTGTATGAATGTGGCAACTTAGAGCTCATTTGTTCTCATTTTGCCTCAGCTGCCCAGGTCTATAAGCAAGATACCTTCTCTGTGCTGGAGAATAAACACAGTAGGCTGATCAGGGCTTAAGATGGACAGCAAGTAGTAAGTTTGAAAGCCAGGGTGAGGGACTCTGACTTCTAGGAATGAGCTGCAGGTTTATAAAACAAGATCTGAAACAGCAACTTTTAACTCCCCTGCCTAATAAAACCTGCATCTTCTGTCTTTGCAGCTAACGGTTATGATTACTACACTGGTTTATAAACACCACTTTAAATTACAGTGAACTCTCAGTATGTTGGATAATGACAGTGGAATAACCCAGAAAAAGGAGAACAGAATTAACTGCATAATCCATTATTTGGGACATACAATGAGCACGCAAGGGAGAAAGAACATCTGCAATGCTGCTGACTGTGAAGCACGGGGATCCCTGAACACGCACCAAACCCACACCAGGGAGCATAGCAACCCACAAAACACGGCTCTGCTGCTTCCAGACCACAGGCAGGGAAAGAATCTGTGTCAATGCTCACAACATAACTGGCATTCCCAATAATCTAGAGTTGACTGTCAATTTTTTATTATTTATTCTTTCCTTAATAACAAACTGGTGTATTTAATACCACTGTTTCCCAATACAGCCATTTCTCACTCAGCAAGAAGGTCTTTTACAACCATAAACAGGGTATCGAAGCTCTGCAAGAATTCCCCTGCAAAGGAACATTCTTCCTTTTTCTAACCTAAAGAATACTTTCTGATGAGCATCCTCCCTGAAGCTCAGTACGATTTCAAATGCCACAAAAAGCAAGGAGAATGTATCAGACTGGAGATGGCTGTTTAAATTGAACTGATGTAGGAGAGGGACAAGATAGTCAGGTATTCTGAACAGAAGGTGGCAGATATTGCAGCCATTCAGGAAAACAACAGTAGTATCTGTTGAGTCACTACACACATGACTCTACTGAATATTTATACACTGTATATTTGAAGACAGTCTTTTCTTACAATTTAAATCCCGTAGATACACACACACCAAAAGTTGGCAATATTTAACATCTTTTTCCAGCCATAGTGAAGTTTGTGCAACAAGGGTTACTGAAAAGAGAGCTTTCCTAAGCTACACACAGAGATTTGGGGGTGTATATCTGCCCCAGTGGGATTTTCCACACTCCTCCTGTTTTTCTGCTCTTCTCCTTCTCTATTCTTCCCTTGTTTTGTCATTGCTGCCTTTCTGCGTTCCCCTCCTCTACTTTCTCCTTAATCTCCAAAGCCAAATGTGAAGGCAATACCATTTATATGGAAATCACACTTTCCAATATACAGCATTTGCCCAAAACACATTTGTCCATTTCTAGCTGTTCCAGGACAGAGAAATCTGCATGTACCCTGCTCAGAGCAGCCAGAGGAAAGGCAGCAGTCAGGAGCTGAACTTCTCCCACAGGAATATAGTGCAAAACTTCCAAAGAATAGCATTTCCACGTGCTGAAGGCAGTCAGCTACTACCAAGTGACATTTCTGACACCAGCAAGACATAGGAACCGATGCACAGCCGTTTCCTTTACACTTTCGGATTATTCTAGTAATCAGAGGAAGGAGTTTAATGATGTTGATAATTATTTATTATTTATTGAACAACAACATGCTCAGCCATGTACAAAACAGAGCACGTGCTTACAATGTCAACTAGATGGGTCACACAGTTTAGACACAGAACACCAAATCCCATTAACATTTAATATGGTAACATTTAAAAAGAATAGCATGTGAATATAAAAGGCAAACCCCTTCCATTAAAGGACAAGCACACTCATGTCCCCCTCTCTTAAACTCCTGCACCATGTGGCTGTGCAGATATTGATCTTAAAGCCTCAGTTTCCCTCCCCCATACAGTAAGTTTGGAAAAGGAAAGTACCTTATTATTACTCTGATGATGTTGTATCAACTTTTCTGGACACATTTATGGTGTCCTATGTGTTGAGTAAGGGAGAACAACAGTACCCTTCCTTCCTACTTTATACAGCATCAGGCAGTTTTCTAGCTTCCCTTGAGGCTGGAGGATGATTTTGGCCCTTGAGGTCTCCAAATACTGTGGAGTTTAATACCTTAATTCCCTATCAGCAACGCAGACAAGCGCATCCAAAAGGAGTTTTGTGAAACCAGGAAACTAGGCAGGTATGGACAGTGCCATGGGATTGCTCTTTCTGATTCATACAGCAAAATAAGCCTCTGAATCATTCTCTTAAACAAAGGGGTATCTTGGGGTAGAGATGTGAGAAAGGCACACAGCTAATGAAGAAGCAGCACCTGCAGGGTGTTCATGGTCCACACAGCAGCAAGCAGGAGGTAGGGGTACCCATCTGTGCTGTGGCTCTGCCCTCCCTACCTCCAATTGCACACACAGAGTGGAAAGCTGTGAGACACCACCACAGACAGACAGACAGCTGCCCTCACCGTGCCTGTGTTTAGGTCGCATGGCCGAGCATCCTCCCTAAAGCTCTGGACACTGATCCCTTATCAGCTGATAGAAATCAACTGCTGAGGGAACCTTTTAAGTTAGGACTTAAGAGAAACCCTAAAACTTCCCAGGCAGATGGCAACCAACGAGGAGCCTCCAGCACGCTATTTCTTAATTTCACTTTATAAAACAACATTTTTATAAAGGCAAACCCCCTACAACCCAAATCTGATTACTTTTCTTAGATTCCACCACAGTATTTATGAACTCTTAGGGCTAGCGGCGCTGTTCGAGCACAAAGCACCCTCCAGTCCTAGCATACATGAGTTACTGCTGTTCCCCATGGTATTAATGAGTTATGTCTCTTCTAATAAACACAAATGTCTATTTCTAACCAAAGCTTTCTTCACCCACCTAGACAAATGATATTTAAAGTGTAATTTGCCCAGGTTAGCTTAAAAATATTGTAGGGCAAATGTAAAGCAAACTGTAAACTCAGTTTGGTAACTAAACCTGGAAAGCAGAGTTTTAGGTAAATTGCTGGTAATTCTGTTTGGCCCTTAGAACACATTATTCGGTAACCCATGGTTTTTAACTGAGGATTTTAAAAGCAGTATTTACATTAGATCACACTGCAGTCTTGCTACACGTTTCCTCAAGAATCGCTAATTTTACTGAAGTCAGTGGGGGTAACTCTGGATTTATATTAGTGCAATTGTGGTAACAGCCTGCTCACTAGCTCTTCAGGGTTTGGTTTGGTTTAAACAGTGGAGTATGAATACTCTCATTAGTCATCACGAGAGAATGAGCTGACATATGAGTCTTCAAGAGTGAGTACACATAAAAATAACTACGCTATAAATCAGGGAAATGTAACACAATGTATTCGAGAATATATACAGAAAGCCTTCCTGCATTGATTTGCCAACACTCACAAGTTCCTTACCATATACCTCAATTTCTCTATCTTCATCAAAGAGCATTAGATAAAAATCACATGCAGCTATGTATCTATAGCACTGTGAACACACGAGGCATCCAGGAATTTAAGGTTCATGGTAATTGCCAGCACCTCAGAATAATCCAATCAATCCATCATGAAGGAATACATATCTCTATCCATCACTTCATGCTGAAGGAATAGAGATGGCCCGTGAAACCCATTCAGTCCCATTTTTGTCATATGGCTCCCCAGAGAAGCTGGTACCCCACTCATGAGGCTCCTCAGCAAAACACCCATGAAGACAGCCCCCTCCAACAGCCCCCAGCTGGGCCCCTTGGGAAGGCACAGTCCCACCCTATAGTTCACTGTTTCTGGGTGCCCTCAGCGGCTGCACAAGCATCAGCCCTTCTACAGCCTCCAGTGTTTCAGCATCACCCGGGAGCAGCGCCATGCACAAACACATATTTGCCATCACCATGTTTAAAGCTCCTTTAAATGAAGAAGCCCTCCTTAATGAAGGGCACAGTGCCCTTCTTTGCTGTACTGTGAGAAAACACTTAAATGATTATTTTCTTTTATAAAAAACAGAATTCAATGTCTTATTCACCTCTATTCTACACATCCTATCTAACCAATCTTAATCTTAAAGAGTCCTGCATACAGAATACCTTATTTCATCCAGTGCCTACCACATCACTGCTATATCTGCCCTATGTTTTATCAGATGGGTTAAGCAGAAACAAGGAAAGGACAACCCCTACAGAGCCCTCTTCTTCCAAATATCCTCGTACCTCACATCTCTCTGTTGCAGCTGCAAATGGTTTTCATGCTTATGTTGCTTGCAGAACAGCAAAAAGGACACTGGCTACAGTGACAGCGAATGTATTAATTCTTTTTCACCTCAACCATAATCTTCTTTTAAATTTGATTTGTCCTTTCAGATTTTCACAGGAACTTCAGACTGGTAAAGCCAGGCTTAGAGTAACTAGCTTGAACTTGCTACCCAGATTTAATTTCTGCTTGTTTCATACCATGGGTTAATTTGCCATAAAACTACAACCACTGCTGATACTGGATTCCAGCATACATGGCTCCCTACAGAATTTTACTGCCTTTAATATAATAAGATGCAGTTTAACCATCACTACTGATTTCAGAATTAACTACTACAAACCCGGCTGAATGGCCTTTTTTACCCCATACATATTACCTGATCGTTACTTGTCTGAACCTGCCTTCTTTCTGCAGCTAAAAGGTCAACAAGGGGTTCAATAGATGTTTTAGATCAAACGCAATGCAGTATTGGGTATGAAGAGCACTTCAGAACAGAAAAGCTTTGGGAGGAAGGATATCAAAGATTCCTGCATTAGGAGTGTTGCAGATCCAACACTGCTACAGTGCAAAGTAACCACAAATTCTTGCTCAATAGGGGTAAGATTAACTATGCAGACTAAGTGTAAACTTGCTAAAAATCTTGATAAAACTATAACTGAATTATATTCAGTGATATTAACACAGCAGTCAATGCTATGAACTAATCCCCTGTGAGAAGTAGAAAACACATAGTGTCTGGCACTGACGGCACTTAAGAAAGCGATACCTATTGGTCTACAAATATGTCTTTGGAAAGCCAGATAAGATGCACCAACAAATTCTTTTGTGCCATCTTCCCATGCATTTCTTTCTGGCAGCAAAAAAACCAAACAATCCATCAGTGTATCCTCCTATTGGATAAGCACATAAAAAGGAATATGCTGTTTATTGAAAAGGGAATACTGCAATATTACAGTAGGTTTATCTGCTTTAATCTGCAGGATTAAAGAAAAAAAAAGAATAATTGAATTCAAAAATAACCATTTTTGATCATTGTCTGTCTCTAGAACCAAATCTGCCACTGTCTGACTTAGAAATTGCATTAATCCACACTTTCTACTGTCAGTGCCATGTTGCATGGAATGCCATAGGCACTGAAACAGACATTCACAGTGTGAATGCAGTGACGAATAAAGTCTCAATTTAATCTCTGTCTAAATAGATGGCTTTATCTTGGCCAGGTATTAACCAATGAAAGCTCCTAAAAATCATAGAAACATGGAATGGTTTGGGTTGGAAAAGATCTTAAGATCTTTCCAGTTCCAACCCCCAGCCATGGGCAGGGATGCCTCGCACTAGACCAGATGAGCAGATCCTCTTAAAACCCACCAGCTTTTGTGATCCACCATGCCTAATTCTGCTCTATCTGCACACTACCAAGACTAGGTTACAAAGCTGAAGTGGAAATTAAATGACACGAATCTTAACACAAACCCTTAAACCTCACACCCCTCATGGCAAGTCCCAGAGTTTAGTTCACATAGCGGATGGGGAATTAAGCTGGACTGGTGGTCAGTTCAACTGCCACAAATATTTCTGCATTCAAAATATCTGAAAGATCAGAAGGCAGGCCAAATAACTCCCCTTGGAGGCCGTGGCTGGATTGCACTGGCAGCTTACACTGATGACTTGAACTGACACCCACAGCAAGATATGCTGCATCCTCTCTGACCTCAGTTTCCCTGGGCTTTCCACAACAAAACATTTCAAGCCTGCCTTGATGTCCCAAAGCACATCGCTTTTTCCCACTTCTAACCTGGGAAAAAACCCTCAAGTTATCTGAGCAAGCCTCCACCGACACTCTTTTGTTTTCCCCTTCCCTCATTCTGCTCAATAAAGCTGGCTTTTGGCATATTAAAGCTTAATTTGTTTAAGAACAAACAGTTGGGGGCCTACATCTCACAGATGAGAGTGACAGACCGCATGAGGAGACCAAAGACTTCAGGGGCTGAAGATTTGGCAGGTTTGCGTCTCAGCGGAGATACAGGGCTCATTGTCATGTTTCCAACAGGCATTTCACAGGGCTCCAAGGTGGAGCTGTTTACCAATACCGTGATCTCTCCCTAGATGCAGTTGCTACTGCAGCTAATTAAGAGAACAATTAAGACTAAGGCAATCAGTCAAGTACACAGATCCAAGTCATTTTCTTCACTCTCCAGTGCTGTGCTGGCTCCCAGAGGGCTAAACCTTATTCACTCATTCAGAAAATGACAGGAAGAAGCTATTAAATATCTGAAAACCATAAAAATGCAATCATACTGTTCCTGAGCTAAGCCACTCACTAGAGACCAATGCCAAGGAACTTAAGAAACTTGCTGGCCCCCAGAATTCACATACTTACAAATAAGAAAATTAATCAAAAGCAGTTCAGATCAAAATTTAATTAAAAAGAAAAGGATTGCAGAAGACTTCCTGAGATTTCTCTGTTTTATGTTTATGACTGATCGATATTATGTGTTATCAGCTCAGTGTATGACAAATTCCACTGGGCATCTTTAAAGAGGAAGTAACAGATTAAATATTGAGCTAAACAATTTAATCTCTGCTTTAAAAGGTTTTCAGATATTTGTAAAGGTAAATCCTATTAGAGTATAAATGCCTCCATGTGCTAGCGCTGTAGTCTCGTCACGGAGGAATTTGTAAACACCAGGAGACAGGCTCTCAGTAAATATAAATTTCCTTCTTTTGTACAGCTATTGATGAAAAAACAGAAAGCATTTATGGCTTCAAAGGGGGGGGGGGGGGAAGGGGTCTTAGGAGTGAGATTAAAATGTATGTATAGGTACAAGTAAATAGGTATCACACTTCAAGAATATGCAATGACAATTGACTCCCTAAATCCATTTGTCAGAGACCCTGACCCTTCTTACCTCACAGTGATGGTGAAAAAGACTCATCTACTGGAAATAAAAACCAAGTCAACTGTGCCAAGCACATACAACACAGTTATGAATGATAAAGAAACAGATTAAGTAAAAGGCTAACTCAAAAACATACTGCATGTCTAGCTATTATAGTGTTCAAGGCCAGGTTGGATGGGGCTTTGAGCAACCTGGTCTAGTGGAAGGTGTCCCTGCCTATGGCAGGGGGTTTAGAACTGGATGATCGACAAGGTCCTTTCCAACCCAAACCATTCTGTGATTATATACTGACAATATAGATGTTAAAATCAAGCAACATCAAAGGAGCACAATAAACTTGCACTCCCAGCTGCAGTGCAGAGGTGTAGAAGGTGCACCAGGCCTTCAGAAGTACTGTGGCACCCCATCCTCTCTTCATGGGGGAGCAGTTTACCCTCACTGACCAACACCTCCTCCTCAAGGTCAGCACATGTATCTCACCAGTCAGACTTACATGTAGCAGCAGGCAGCATCGTGTCGACTACCGCTATGGCTTCTCAGGTAACCTTCAACCTGATGTGCAGTGAAGAACCTGTGCTCATCTGTCTGTATTCCTCTCCCCCAAGTATCAAACCCATCTCTAATAAATGTAAGCAATAAATGATGTAAGCGATCAATGTTTATTTAGCAGGAACACCACCAACCCACCAAAAGAGCTTACTCACTTCAGACCAGACCACCACAGCACTGATGGAGCACCGGGACGAGCCAGTCTCCTTCATCCATCAACCCAGAGCCCTATGGGCAGCTTTTCTGTTCCTGAGCCAGCAGCTTTCTTCATTTCACATTTGGGAGTTAGTTTCATTTTTCCCAATTGTATGTGAAAACGGATTAAAGTCACTGGGACAGTGTGAAGCTTCTTTCTCCTATCCCCTCTCTCCCCACAACCATCAATCAGCTCTATTCAATTTCTACCCTAGCCAGATAAAGAGGGAGAGGAGGACAAGAGATACTTTGAACATTTAGAGGAATCTGACATTTCTTATGGAAGGCTAAGTGACCCAAGAAGCAGAAATACAAAACAGATACAGACAAATTCTATTGTATATAATATCACTGGGACAAATAAGAACAGAAATAAAGTAGGACAACCTATCAGTTTTAAGGAGCCTACAGCTTCTCTGTCAGAACTAAATGAATTCCAACAGCTACATTTCAAAAACAAACGTGCTTTAAGCTACATTAAACTTCTTTAGCACAAAAGTACAAGTTAATAATACACAGGTATTACTTATTTCTGTAAACAGAATCACTAATGTTTCAAAATAATGTTTCAGAACAAGCCTACATACAAATACTAAAGTGTTCAACCTCATTCTTCCAGTTCCCACTTTTCCGACATGTAAAGATTTGGAAAGACAGATGGAATTTTGTCATGAAGACAGTGACCAGGATGGTCAGATTTTTCCAAGCCTGAATTGAGGGATGACAAATGAACTTCCAAGGGAGTGGTGTAAGATGAAAGGGAGATTTTCATCTTGGTCCTGCCCCAGGACCATCAACACTAACAGCCAAAGGGGAATAGAAATGTTATGGGAGAGGACACAAAGGGACAAACACTCCCCTCTGGTGAGTATTAAGTAACAGACACATCAGGAAGCACCATCACAAGAAACTTCTGTAGGCTAAGAGAACTTTTACGGGCAATACCTGCTCACCCAGTGCTTAGACTCTGCCCTGCCATACACTATCACCCACAGCCAGAGCTCAGAGATCACACTAGGTGAAACAGAACTATGTCCTTGTCTGACTATTCAGTTTTATACAATTATTTCCAGAAAATTATCACTATTAAGCATTTGCCTGCTAAGTAGCCTTAGATTCCCACATCACCTTACCATTGGGATCCAGAGGTTTGGGGGCATTCATAACATTTTCATGAGTACTGAAAAAGGGAAAAATCCATGGCCTGATGTGATTGCATTTCATTGCCAATCAACTAGTCCACTGAGAAACAAGGGTGTTTTTAACCCAGTGCCTAACTAATCATAGAGTCATAGAATGAGTTGGGTAGGAAAGGACCTTAAGATCATCCCAACCCCCTGCCATGAGCAGGGACACCTTCCACTAGACCAGGTTGCTCCAAGCCCCATCCAACCTGGCCTTGAACACTGCCAGGGATGGGGCAGCCACAGCTTCTCTGGGCACCCTGTGCCAGTGCCTCAGCACCCCCATTTTATAGTTTTATACCAACAGCATCAAAACCAAAACATTCATTTAACACTTGGGATAAGATGCCTGTACACGTTTCAACAAAAATGTACTCTGCCCTCAGCTACACAACTGGCGCTGAACCCGAGCAATACCTACAAGGTAAAAATCAATGGGACTTCTTGCAAGCACAGAGATCTGGCTACACGCAGCTGCTAAACCTCTGCAGCCAGCTGCTCCATGCAAAGTTTTACAGAGACTTCCTTGACAGGAATGTCTATGGGAGCTGACAAGAACAGAATTAGCCCAAGCACCTTTGTCAAGATTAAAGTTGAGTCCAAATTGGGATTTTTAACTTAATGCTAAGTGTACACATGGACTACCTGTCCTTATGTATCTACCTTCATAACACACTTTAGTAAACACTGAAGTAAACACGCATAAGCAGTGGTATAGATATGAAATTAGAGTGACAGAGGACCGCTGAACAGCGCATCATTACACTTCACAAAGCAAACTTACAAAGTGTGTGTGTGCAAATCTACTGCTCCACTTAAAAAGGCAGGTACTCCATGTGCTGCTTTTAAAAAGAGAACAGAAACCATCATTAATATGTTCAGTACAGCGTTCGAGGACATACCAGGGATAATCTGCCTGGAATCCCAAGAATAAAGAGGACTTCGCCCTTTAAATGAAAACCATCTCATCTCCTTTGTTGCTTTGAAAGTGTTTGTTAAAAAGCCAATTCCTTGATATAGTGCCATATTGTGCTATTGATTATTAGGCTGAACCTCCCACCCCCTTCCAGCTGAAATTTTGCAGGAGTTCTGCTTTATAATCAATAGCATGCTCCACACTGTATGGACTTGACAGTGCAGCAGCTTTCCTCCAACCCCTCCAAGGACAGCTGCAAGAAATGAGAAGGCTACCTCCCGGAGCTATCTAAGGACCAGATCCAAACTTCATTGAATTCTATGGAAAAATTCCCACTGACTTCAATGGGCTTTGGATCAACCCCCTGCAGAGGAACACTTCTTAAAACAAACATTAGGGGAAAAAAAAAATCTTTAGGACTAGAAAGCCTTTCATATTATCTCCTGGATACATTTTAAAGCAAGAGGGTGGGAATGTTCTTTTTTCTCCTTATGAATGTGTAAGTCCCGTTAATGTCAGGGAGAACTTATGCAATTATGAGGTTGCAAAGGTTGAAAGAGAACAAGAAATACGGCCCAATTTCTACAAAATCAACCTCTGTCTAGACCTATATTTCATTAGGAAGTTTTAAAAGAGATGAGTTAGCCACACAACATTTTAAATAGCTCTTTAGGAAAAAAAATAACATCCTCCCCCTTGGCTTGTGAGGCACTTTGATGGTAAGCACAATCATACAAGTGTACAAAATACAGAGGAGAAAAGAAAAAAGTTGTAACAGAAGAAACTACATTCTACATGAGCTTTTGATGAAAATGTAATATTATGCAGGTTTAAATATGATTAGCAGAAACAGTGAGTTTGGTTTCTCTGTGCAAGGCACGCATGGAGGCAGCATAGGAATAATTCCTGGGGTTTTGCCTCTCTAAATGTACTTCTACCTGGTAACCAATCATCCTGGACTCCCAGGCAGATACATATACTACACCCTTTAAACATGTGCAACCAGAATCCTCCCAAAATGCAGTGTTTCCCCCTGCTCTCAGAGGGATGACACCCAGGGCTGAGCCTCTGTGGGTCTCTTTGAAACCAGTAAGCCTCTGACAGGGTATTACTCCTAGGAATTGGGATCTGAGATTTACCATACACCTCTGCCAGCTCCTGGGCAGTTGCTTCACAGCAAGACAAAGGTTCTCCTGTTGGTAAACCTTCTACAAAAGCACCACTCTACTGAAGAGATATATACGCATTTGCAGGACTCAGGTTATTCTTTTCATCTCAGTTTTCACATTGCCCTGCAGATTGCACAAGTAAGGTGCCCAAGCTTGGTCATGGATGTTGACTCCAGTTTGAAGAGGACACCCACAGAGAAGTGACACCACCAGGACTACAGGGTGGATGGGCTTCAAGGTAGATTTGGCTCAAGATCCAACTGGGTGCAAGGCATGAACTAACAAACGGACTTATC
Organism: Pezoporus occidentalis; assembly: GCF_034315485.1. Lineage (NCBI taxonomy): Eukaryota > Metazoa > Chordata > Aves > Psittaciformes > Psittacidae > Pezoporus > Pezoporus occidentalis. The sequence goes on from NW_026912779.1 coordinate 10,348,827, forward strand.
TGAACCAAGCTCCGTGCTGTGATAAGCTTCTGCAGATGCAATGTCCTCTGGTTGTTCCCTTCATTCAATTAGCCCCATGATCTAACCTTGCAGATTTAATTACAGCTACATGAATATGAAAGAAAGTTTTCAAATGCATAGGTTCAGGATGACCAGAAATAAGATTCCCTTCCCTCAGCAAACACCAATACTTAAGAAAACCTTCTTGGGGTAGAATGAGTGTGTCATATTGCAGCAAAAGTATTTAAAACCCAATATATTCTTTATGAATGAGAAACCTTTTTAAAAATAGAGAAAGTTTCATTTAGATACATATTAAAGCATTGCCATTAAACTTCCCTGAGATTTTGTCCTTCTCCTCAGCCCAAACTACCATCTGAATTTCATCCAGACTTGCAAATAATTTCAATAAGCACAAAACTGCATTACCATTTCTCTTTTGGGATAGTTGAGAATAATCTTGTCTGAAATATAAAATAATTCTAACTGGAGCACCAAGAAAGAATCAGTCACGCACAGGACATTTCAGTTGCTTTGTGGGGATGTATCTGTGCACACATGTATGTTTTGGTTCTGGGAATTCAGACAGAATCCTTTCAGCTCTCCAGCTTCCAATAATTTGTGACAAACACAGCAGTGTTTAAGGACAGGACTGTTTCTTTTAATATAATTACTTAATGACACTGGTGAAATGATCAAAGAAGTTCCAGAAGCTGGAAATTCATTCCAATGCAGACATAAAAATAATTGGGCTAAAGAGTCATGTTTTAGCACTTTCTTCTGAGCTATGCCCCAGAGATTCACTCACAGCCCACAGTTTCAAAACCATACTTCTGGGGAATAGGACGATATAACCATAAAATTACACTTGAGATAAGATTTAATTATCATTCTCACCTTTCCAACACCTTTCAAGAAGTAATCCTTAAAAGCCTTGCAAGAAAGAATATTACAATTAAAATGACAGCATGCAACAACGATATTAAAAGAAAGACAAACTGCTATACAGGTTTTACAGGAGCTGAAGTTCAACAGCTTTATTCAAAAATATTACAAGTGGTACAGTCTGATGGATTTTAGATATTCACTTTGGACCAGAGGATGTTAGAGCAAGATAAAACAAACTGGCATTGCCCCCTAAGAGATCTTTTCATTTCCTTGGGACATGAGGCTGGAGAAAGCTACTCTTTAACTACAGTTGGTGGACCATCACAGAGGAATAATCATGTTCTCATGTGGTTTCATTTCAGTGCTGTCAGATTCACAATGAAAGCAAATAATGCTGTAGAACAGCACTGCTTCATGGTACTAACTCCCACCTTCTCACTTTCTTCCTTCTTCTTCTTACCCTCTATGCTCAGAAGTCTACTGACAGCATAATGGGAAACAGAGGCTGATCCGCTCTGGACTGCAAGATCAAATCCACCAGCAGCTGACTTGACCTTACAGTCTCAGTTAGGGCAGTAGCTGTCACCCCTGAAAGCTACATTTTTATCATTTGTATCTGGAGCAGAGCCCAATCAATCTGAGTTTGGGAGATTTGAGGCACAAAGGGAGAAAGCCTGGGAGGACAGCCAGTCCTGTGAGGCTGCCAGCATCCCAGGAGGCTTGAAAGCTTAAGCCATGGCTGCCATTTTGCTCTCTCATTCTCTAAGTGAACGTATAAATCATTCTCCAATTGCATATGCAGTGCCTGCAGGCAAGGTGCACCTCAGCAGAAGGGAAAGGGAAGCATAGCCTTAGGCACATATCCTGCAGCACATGCTACTTCACCTGTATGTACAAATGCTGGGGATCAGCTGGACCTTCCAGACAAAGGGTGGCTGAGCCCTGCAGACACCCAGCTTAGGTGGAAGACTGAAATGATCTTAACTGCAACAGCAGGAAGCTCTAACTCAGGTTCCTCAGAAGCTAGTACTTCCTAGGGTGGGTATTTGACCTCTGGCAGTTGACTGCCTGAAGCATGCAGAGACCCCCTCACCTTATTATGGGCAGATTTAGAAAGACAAGACTTACAGGTTGCTGGTGAATCCTTTAAAACAAGTACCTTGGGGTTCCCTGAACCAAAGGCTAAATGACAACTTTCATTAAACTAAACTGGAAATGAACTGGGGGAGAGAAGTGAGTAGGTAGGTCTTGCTTTTTAACCAAAGCTCTTTGGTCAGAATTTCTTCATAATTAATCCCAGAAACATTCCTGAAAAGAAACAGTGATCCTTCATTAATGCTTTTGTATGGAAGGGAAGAGTAGGTTCTCCCTTGTTGCCTGGACCTTGAGCAAAAAAAGAGCATCTCCCAATTAGATAAGCAACAATGAAAAGGTGTAGTTCATTGTATACTGCCAATGAATTCACCAGGGTCAGTCAAACCAAGATAGATTTCTTTTTCCAGAGGAAAAAAAAATACCAACAAACCAAAACCATTAAGTTTTTAATATCTTTGAAGCAGAAACTTCCCTTTCATTCTTCCTAAAGCCCAAATCCAGCTAGCACTGATTTTACAACTCCTACAAAGAAGGTGAGGTTGTTTATTGAATTCAGAACTCAAACAACTGCAAAGAATATTTTACACTAAAGCCAACCACCACATCCTTCTGAAGCAACACGAATGCCTTCAAGGGAAGAAGATGGAAAATGTAAATCACTGGAAACCCTGAATACCCAATAAATCACTGGCAAGCTGGCCTCAGTTTCAGTGCTGAAGTAAAGCAAAAGCGTTCCAGAGTCCAGCAAAGGCGGAAAGAAAGCATTCATTGTATTGGGCATGTTACTTGATCCGTATCAGACCTTTGTGCACCATGCTGGGACAAAGAATTTACACGGATGCAAGGAAGTGGGAGGTGTTAAGAAGGGAACGGCACTAGAGTTTATACAAGTGTTACCAATGTTAGAATAATGTTTATCAGTTTACAGTATTTGACTTAGCATAGCTCAAGGGAATAGTGAGAGATAACAGCAGTCCAAACCACGTTCCTTTACCTGAGAAGCCAGAAGGAGGTCTGAATTCTCCAGTTGAAAGGGAACCCAATTAACTTTATCTTGTATATCTGAGCTCCAGCTGGGGAGACGAGTTCACTGGGGGTTATAATAATAATAACGCATGTGTAAACATTTTGACTACTGCATGTACTGAAACATCAGAGAAGGAATATTGTGTTGTGGAGGTTTATTGCATTGACTCCCATTCAGCACAATTCTTTGGAAGATGCCTACCTAAAGTTAGGCACACACTTAACCACTTTTATGATAGGAAACTAAGCAGTTCCCATACACATCAAAAGACTTGGCTAACCCAGCTGTACTGCTTTTCTGAAATCAACAGGGCTGTGCTGATTTGTATCAGCCCAAGAGCTAACTCTCAATGATTCATTCCTGTACACCAGCACACAATGTAGGAACACAGCAGAAACAAAATAAATATTCAGCTTCTGTGCTGCAGAACTGATCAACAACCCCTGTGCTGAAGTGAAAGGAAGCAACAGCAAATAGTTGACTAATTCCAGAAATGAGCTGCTTGGAGTGGACACACACGAGGATAAACGGAACTTGCGACAGCAGGGTCACACATATTCATACAAGACTCAATCATCTGCCATCCACCACAGCTGGAAAGCTAGATTGCATCCACACACACTTGCAGAGGGAACAATATTTCTGTGCAAAATAGAATAGGCTGTGCCTCTTCAATCCAGCATGAGAAATGGAACTTCGGATGCAGTAAGAGCCTAAACAACGGCATGCAGCCTCAAGAGGACACGAAGGAGAGACTGTTACCCACATCTTCCAATAGCACAGCAAAGGCTCATCCAAAGTCTGTGGAAACAAATTTCAAACTGAACCAAATGAGGTTGCATAAAGAGCCACCTGGAAGGATGTTGGGACTACAAAATATTTGTAAGGTTCAAGGTGCAAACAATAGAAGTATCTACAAAAGAGATCCTCTGGAGGGTAATGACCAGACATACCACACAAGGTTCAAGAAATCCTTTGGCTGGAAAGTACTAAAGGACTGGGAGAGTACTGGAAAGGAAGCGTCATGCGTGCTTCATCTTCTCCAAGTATCCATCTACAGCTGTCACTGGGAACAGAATGCCAGATTTGCTGAATCTTTGGTTTGAAGAAGTACAGTGGCTTTTATTCTGTTGGTATGTCTGTTGAGATACTGATCGTTACTTAGTTTAGAGACAGAAAACTGAAAACTGGAGAAAGATTTTAGATGCTGAACAACACCCAATAAAAAGGAGCAAAGGACATTAACATTTCATATGGAGCCATTACAGGTAAGTAATTTAATTGAAAAGATGGTGAGGGTCCCAGAAGTAATTTTAATGTGTGCTGTTCACTGCTAAGGTTAACAGGAATTGCAAATATTCACATAGGGCTGTTGGCCCTGAGCCTATTTTAATCACTGAGAGTTAGCACCGAGTCCACAGCAATCAGAATTTAGGTCTTTTGTCATTAGGGCTGCTGCAGAGAAGCTTGGGAGCTACTGAATCTACACAGCTAGGAAAGGTGTTAATGTGAGAATTATCAAACTCTCATGCACCCCAAATCAGCCACTCTCCTTTAAAAGTATTACAATAAGAAGTATTCACCTTTGGGTTAAACCCACTATGGGAAACAGATGCAATAAAACTCTTTTGAGAAACGTGCTCTGGGATAAACGTTTCTGTGCCAAACAGATCACTTATATGGCCCACAAAACTTCAGAATCCAAGTTGAGAAGTTTTCAGACAGATAATCTTTGGATTATGCATGTGAAAATGTGGTGTAATATCTACCTGACCAGTAAATTCATCCCTGCTGTAAATCTCTGAATCAAGGATTATTTTCCACCCTGCTACAGACATAACTTTATGGCCAGAAAACAAATCTGGCAGAGGTTCACTTGCCAACTGATCTTAAAAAGTTCCATTTCTTTGATTAAACACGTCTATTTCTGCAGAGTTTAGTAAATGCGTAAATGGAACTTGTGACGAGCTGTTGGCAGTGTATTTATTTCTACAGCACTCTGTAAATCTTGTCCAGGCTGCCCCTATCCTCTCATTTTCTTGTCTCTATTACTGTTCTTCACAGCAAGTCTGTGCCCTTCTCAGGCACTCAAACATTTGGTGGTGCCGTACAGACCTTCAGCTGATGCCCTTCACCGCTATGTGAGATGTGTGATGATTGCTCAGACTGTCGTGTCATATTGCTTAAATATATTTAGGTTCCCAAGTAGGAACTTTCAAGGAGTACCTCTGATGTTGAGAGACCTCATAAAGAATTGACATTGCAAGAAAGGAAGACAGGAGGGAAGTGAAGGTGAACTAAAAACTGAGTCAGTCAGCCAAGGGTGCGGATGGAGTTTTCTAAGGAGCCACTTTTCACTGTTGCCTGAATTTCCTGACAAGAAGATACAGCCTTAATGAAAAATGCCACACTGTCATCATGACCTGCCTTAGGAACAAATGAAACAGCAAATTAAGCAAGACAGCTTAAATGTGAAGAGTTGCCCTCTAGCCCTGAAATTCCAGGTTTATTTTCAGCAGGAAGAAGTAAAGCCACCAACAAAGGAGGAAAAAAAATTTCCCTTAAGGTTATATGGACAATGGGATCTACAGAGCGATGTGTGTCAGCTGCTTGTGGTGTACGAAGGGGAATTATGATTTGACAGCCCAGTTTCAAATCAAGGAAGAGCAAAACCATAACACACTGGTTTGTACAAAGTTTAGCACATTTCACGGTAGCAGAGACCTGAAGGAAGAGGGTTCAAATGCTCTTGACACATGAGAGAGACAGAAAAGAATGGGGCAAAATTAAACAGGGACAAGTAAAAAGCGATGTTGGAGCACTTAACTGCTCAAACACAGGATGCATTTGGATAAACACCAGTTCTCCAGAAACACGTTTAGGGGTTACTGGATCAGAGTGGACATGGCTGTGCTGGAGTAGATAAAGAGGGTGTACAGCCTGCAAAACACACAGAATAACTTCCCTGCTCTCTGTAATGGCAGTAAGGTTTCAAATGAACACTGCATCCATTTCCGGAAAGAAGTAAGAAGAGTGAGCAACAAAAATGGTCAGTCCAGAAGACACAGCCTACAAAGAAAGACTGAAAGTGTGAGATTTGCTTAGTGTAAGGAAGAAAAGACAGACCAAAAAAGGAAAAACAAACAAACAAGCAACAAAAACACATTCTTACAGTACACATCTATGGCACAGTGACACATTTCTTCTTGTCAGAGTGGATGCAACTGAGCAGCAACGGGATGAAGCTTCTGGGAGGCTCAAGACTCATTTGTACTTGACTATAGCAAATGCCATGAAGGACCAGAAAGAACTGCCGTTTTGAGCTGTACAACCTCCATCACAAAGTGATGCCCCTCAGAATGGGCTGGGTAAACATGTCAGAGGGATCACCCATCCTTCCCCAGGTTACTGTAACTCCAACACACCTTCCAGACCAATTTTTAAAGGATTCTGTATTCAATAGGTTTAGAGGAGAATCACTTGGGAGAGGGGATGGGGATCCACTGCTTTCTATTAAACTTAATTCACACTTCTCCCTCTTTTAGGTCACCCTCAGCTTCACATTCAAGTAACCTTTTGAGTTAGGAAAAATCACTATATCTACTGAATACTGTTGTCATAAGTATAGAGCCTGGCTTGGCACACATGTAGAATACATACACACATTTTAGACCTGAATGGCTCATGCATCCTGTGGCTGCATCCCATTTGCTATTACCTATGTCATCAATAGGATTCTGAGTCTTTTCCTTAAACATCTGATCTAAGCTTTAGTTAACATGTCTTCACGGGCACACACCAGCATCTCTGCCTTATGCTGCACCATTCCTCATCCCCACAATTCCTCCCTTGGAGTTAGCACAGGCATTCCCACATACCCTTATGCTGGGCTGCTCACAAACACCTCTTGGTTATGAGCTTTCCTCTTCCTGGCTGAGGCAGACAGATACACTATTAAAAAGGATCTCTGCTGCCCTCTTTCACCAATTAGTCCACTGAATGCGATAGAGCAGAGGGAAAACCAGTGCTTGGGGGAGAGCAAAGAGGCAGTAATAACATTGTAGAGACATCAGGCACTCAAATAGCTAGAGAGGACTGATCAGAGACCCAGGGCTTATGCGGTTTATCCCTGCAAGAGAACCAAGCTTGGATTGAAAACAAGCTCAGATCAGGATTTCCTCTATTCTACTGGCATGAATCTGGTAAAAGTCCTACTGAATTCAAGCCGGAGCAAAGCCAGCTTCAGTCACAGCTAGACCCAAACAAGTAATTCCTGTTTCACTTCCCTGGTGATTTGATCAGTGATGTGCAAGGTGAACACCAGAGCTGATCCTAGAACTAGGATTTCAGCTGGAAAACAGAGAAGTCAGGAAAATGATTAATATCACACAGTCTAAAAGGGGGTGGGGAGGGAGTAATGGCCAGCTTAGTATGCCACTGTTGTCAGTAAATAATTCAACTGACATGACTGACCATGAGGCATAAGTTAACACCCTTACTGTAGCAACCTTATCATCAATTCACAGGAGCAACACGTACCCACAAGAAAGAACTTTTGCATTCCATCTATTGCCATCACCGTCAATTTAGCAGGTGTAACAGAAGGATCATTGTCTGCACATGAGAGCAAATATTATACCATCCAAAACCCATGAGGACTCAGAGCTAGATAACTGGGCAATAAAATGTCAATAAATGCAAGATAATGTGATTATGACAAACTCGCAACACATTCATGTCTGGAATACCGCTGGTAGTTCTGATTGCTCCACCTGGAAAAGAATACAACTGGGAACAAAGAAGGGAGATCAGCTTCTGGTCACAGGAAGAGACACTCAGGGTAGGGGAGCAGCATCCTTCAGGGTGGAAAATAGCCCTTAAGGAGACATAGCAATGAGACCTTTAAAATCATTACAGGGGTAAATACATATGACACTGTTTTTCACAACAGAGCTCCAGAACACCCAAAGGCACTAGACAGATTAAAACAAGAGCAAAAGGAGTAAAATTTCAACAGCTCTCAACTAAATTGAGGAAGGCACTGCAAAAGGATGCTATGGAGACAAGAGTGGGCTGGGAGAAAAAAAGATCGGCTTCTTCAAGAATAATGTGTTAGTAGTTATTCAACATGACAGTCCAAATGTAAACTGCAAGGTCAAGTTGTCCATTGCAAGGAGTTTCTGAGCACGGCACAGAACACATAGGTGGGAAAGAAAACTCATGAACACCCAGTGTGTTTGCCCTTCTGCAGGGACTACTCCAACATCTCCTCAATTTTCCCAGCCACAACATCTAGCATTTGGGGATAATCAAAGTCCTGCCTGCTCCATATACGTCATCTTCTGTTGGTTGTGCTATGGGCTAAGACAATAGACAACACTGTGACTCCTCAGGGAATAGTTTGATGGGAATCTCCAGCAGTTTCAATAAGCAGCACAAAGTGGACTAAGCAGACCAGAGAATTCAGATCCAGTCATTTAACTAACCCACCTTTGTTCTTTCTGTCTCTAGCTCCAAGCACAAAACACCAGTTGGGCTCAGTCAATGGTTTTAATTTAAAGCATATACAGATTTTACTGAATATTATCAAGCGGGGCTTTGAAAGAGAGATGAAAAAAAGCACCTTCTATTAGTCACACTTCAAAAAATTATTTGTTTCTCTTGGAATAGGGCTGGAACACTGTCAGTTTCGATGCTAAACAACTCTTGTGGGCTAGGTCACGTTACTTGCCAACCCTCAAAGAAGTACAATAATTCCTAGAGTTACCAACCCCTTCTAAACATATACATTACTAAATATGCTCTACCAGTACATATAGCACACCACAATGCCTGAGGTAGCTTGGCAGATGCAGTCCGACCATGTTCTAGCCCAAAGGACATCCAAAAAAATACCTAAGGGTCTGAGGATGGCCTCACACCTCAGGTCTAGCTGAACTACTATTTCAGCCACTGCAACAGCTGAAAGAAAGGCAGTAAAATCTGCTTTAAAAACAACAACATAAACCCAAAACTGATTTATGTTCCTTTTGGCATGGAATAAACCAAAGACATTTTGTTCCAGTACCTTGAGTAAATTCAGGGTAGCCGTGCATCTGCTGGCTGGAGATGGAAGGTCAATAATTCCATGCTGGCTTCTTTCCTCACCCCTCACATAAGCCAGGCACAGTCATTGCACAGCCAGCTTTGTGCCACCCAAGGACTTCCCTGAAAAGGAGGTACATGCAAAGTCACCTCTGCAGCAGTCTTTTATCCCTGACACTATGTGGCCTAAAGTCTGAGCAAGAGCTTGCTTGGCTTGGGGCTGGAAGGCAAGAGGACACGATCGTCTCAATTAGGAAAATCTAATGTACCCATCAAGAAAGGGCAGTGCTGCAGTCCAGCCCTCAGAGAAGATTTTTCAAGGGAGGAGAAGGAAAACAGCCATGAATCAGTAGGATAAATATGACTTTAAAGCCCTAACAAAGGAGAACAGATGGGAGCAGAGCAAAGTGCTCACAAACTTGAACTGGAATAGCTGTCTTTTAATAAAACCTCTCCAAATATGAAAGATCTTCAGGCATCTGCAATTAAATCCCCTATAAACCCAACTATATTTTAAAGGCAGTTGAGCCAGGCTACTAATCGTGCTATCGACAGACTGAAAACTATACCAGGAGGACAGAGATAGAGAAACAGAAATGAGAAGAGCCAAAATACAAATCTAAACCCCAGGGCGATGGGGCTGGTTTTTCCACCTCCATCTACACATAATTAAGATCCTCTGGTAGGTTTTATCACCAAGTGCTGGAGGGGGTTAGGACTTCAGTGTTTCTGACTCACCCTGATTTCTTACATGCTCACAGGAATGAAGATAGGGAAAATATCACCACTTCTGTATTATGGAAACCTTGCAATTAATAATTGAGAATCTTTTTATCTCTCTCTCCCGTTTTCTTTCAGAACTAGAGTGCTCTCTTCAGCTTGTTAAGCTTAGTTCACTCCCACTGATAATTCACTAGAGATCATAATTTATGGACAATTGAAGCTGCAGAAACATCTCTTAGAAGGAATAGAGCAGATCCATAGCAACAATTCTTCAGGGGAATATTAATCCCCAGCTTTATGTAGTGCTAAGTGTACAATAGTAATCAGAACTTGAGTAGAAGCTGCTAATCATTGAGGGAAAAGGCTGTATAAAGAATTCATAATGGAATTAGCCTGCGGCAAACAAAGAAAGACAAAATTAAATCAGCCATCAAATTGCACCAAGGAATTTTAATTTACAGGTTAATGTAGGATTATGTAACTAATCACAGCTAACATTTTCAATGAACAACCAATAAAATTCTGCTCTTTTTTTATTCCTGCTAATGGCATTCCAATAACACACTTTTATCACCGGATAATGTGTTAAGAATGATTTTCAAAAATTCTAAAAATCTCCCCAAAAAAGCATTATGACTGAGCAATCAATGCAAAATGCTGGCTTTAAGTTAATTAGCATAAATATACATCTAGATGATCTACTGTTTGGCTCAATCCAATACAATAAAGTTCCTTTGAGTCTGCATAGGACAGATTTACATAACCAAATGTGCATAACTGTAGCTTTAAAATATATGCATGACTTCCAAAGAGGGAGATGCAGCAATACGAAAAGCCTCCAAATTAAATAAGTCAAACAACTTCTGAGTACTAAAGTGCATCAGCTAATTCTAAATAAAACCCTTATTATAGATTTTTATATCAATACAGCATATATATCCTATGACACCCGCACAAAGGATTGCTCTAACAGAGTTTGCACTGTTTAGAATATGAACATCATAAAAAAGAATAAGGTTTCTGGGACAAAAAGTTGATTTGCTTCCCCTTGAGAAAAAAAGAGAGCCCTTGTATGTGACCCACTTATATTTTGATATTGGCCAACGCAAGGAGATTATAAAAAGACAGAAAGAAAGAGAAAGGAAAACCTCTCTGTTCTTAAACTGTATTTAAAGACCACTAGCTAGCGTATGCAAATATATAGAAAAGACTCGCGTAACTCTTTGCACATTTTTAAAGGAAAACTCCAAAATTATAGTGTGTGCTTCAAAACACATCAGCTTAATCAAAAAGATCTTTTTTGCAACATATGGCAGCATGAAAATTTTTATAAATGGAGTAAAAAGCACTTTCATAAGCTTTACTTCACTTAAGAGGAATGCTGGGAAGAAAGGCAACAGCATTCTTCTTGCATATGTTTTTCTTGTTCTGAACAATGTGGAAAACCTCATTTTACTTTAATCTAACAGTTCATTTTATGGAAGCAACAACATTCTGCCCATTTATTAGCACAGAGGGTTTGGGGTGGCGGGTTGTGCCCCCCCCCCCCCATTCCCTTCCTTTTATAAAGTCCAATTTTAAGATGCACACTTCCAAAAAACATTATGGTGTCAATTGCACTACCCTTCAGCAATCCTGTAATAACTTTATTCAACCATTTCTAATTATAATTATATTTTCAATTCCTTTTAGCTATAGAAACTCTTTATCAATCAGAGCACAAGACAGAAAATTACTTTATTACAGCTACAGCTCGTTAGTCTGAGTGCTCTTAATGAAGCAGCCTCATAATCAGATGAAAATCATGCTGAAGAAAACTTGCATCATTAGTCTGGGCCTTAATTACCAAGAAATATAGTCACTAACAATGATACTCCATTTCATGATACGGTGCATGCACCTTCTACAGTACTTGCAATTAATAATTCCGCAGACTGCTACAGAATCTTTCTATTTATTCATAACAATGGAGGGGAAAAAATTCTAAATTTAATTGAGCGGCTCCGAATGCACTCTCTCACTCTCTCCTGCTCAGATTAAAATGTCAAAAGGCTAATATTCTATCTTACAATAATTCATCATTTTAATTACATATTTTATGTATGTGAAATGTCTTTCTTTTTCCTCTCCCCTCGATCGTTTAGGGAGACATTTTGGGGAGACCTGTGTATGGAAAAAATCTCCCCATGTATGCAGGTGGCCCATGCCACAGAGAGCAGCAATAAACAAGAATAAAGCATTTATTTTCATTGTCAGTGAACGAGGTCCGTGTTGGATAAGCTTCAGACATACATGCAAGACATTCATTTGAATTAATGATGGCCTTCATCCAATACACTTATCGGGAGGGATGGAAAGATTCTTCAGTGAGGAATACGTTGATCCCTACAATTCTTTATGAATATGATCCATCATAGGGTTAGTAACTTCTATACACAAGCCTCTTCTAATCCACTGCATTTTCTGTATGCTTTTACACTGACTATGCCCCTCTTAACTCTCCAGTAAGCTTCCTGCACATGAAAGCGTTGGGAAAGGCAGCTAGTGTGAGTCCCCTTCGGCCAGCTAATGAACCTACTAAAACACCAGATCACAGTCCTGAACACCGAACACCTGGAGTATATTTCACTCTAATTTGCAGCATGGAAAAAGATTCCGCAGACATCAGTGGCAACGTTCACAACTTGCAGGGGTGCCCCCGAGATCTGTACCTGCTCCAGCTTTCTCCCTGTTGTGCCTCGTTGTCACTGAACCAAGACGGGCTCCCAAGGGCGATAACGAATGCAGCTTTCCAGCGGATTAAGCAGTGCAGCGAGGGGGTACTGCTGCTCGGCCGCCTGCAAAGCTGCGTGTCATGAACTGGGGATTCCACTCGACATCCAAATAGTTTGACATCCAAACGTTTGACATCGTGATTTTTGATAACTGCCCAGCCCTTGGAAGCTCAGCTGTTGCCTGAGCAAGTCACATTACAGCAGAAAGGTATCACACTCTGGAGTTAAGTTACCCAGCCTGTGATTAATCTCAAGGGCATAAGCTAAATAACTCCCTTGTACCACTGAATTTCCTAGCGCTCACACAGTGCCGTGCTTTCATGCAAGCATTTCAAACAATAACTAGCCATTAGACAGGCTAGATGAACTTGCTGTAAGGATATTCAGCACATACTGCTTTCTGACACTGCGCTCCACAGCATCCTCACCGTTTGCCTCTGCTAAATGATCTGCTGCAATCTTCCCAAGATCTTTGGCAAATCATTTTCACCTTTTAATGCCCTTTTGCATCCCCTCCTGAAACAGAAAGTGAGAAGCTCCCTTCTCTGTTTTTGCTGCTTCCGGTATGCAGCACAGTTGAGGGCCTACTCAGCAAGAGAAAGAAAATTAAAATCAGCCTTAAATTCTAATAAAACAAATCTGTAAGTAGCTGGAATAAATAAATACAACAAATTAAAAGGCTTTTTGCCCAGTCTCTCCTTCCCAGCCACTCTGATTTTCCTTCCCTCCTGCCACGCCTCAGTACTCTTTTTTTTGGTAGGAGAACTTCTTTTACGTAGTTACTTCAAGAATTTGCATCTGGCACGAGCAGCCGATGGAGACAGGAGACTGACAAGATGGACTGTTGTGGCAATTCCTATGTTCCTACTACATTCCTAAGCTGTGCTTTTTGGCACTGGAGATGGCGAAAAAAGAGCATACTTAGAAACGTGACAACTGGAAAAAATATTCTTAAAACCTTACAGTGCCTTCTAAAGTTGCAGAATAAAATTAATTTATAGTATGACTGTAGCTGGCCAAAACCCACGGGCTCGCAGTAAACCAAATGGGGTAAAAACCTGGCTTGGAAAGGGATCCTAAGTTTTTTGGCTCTGTCCAACAAGTATGCTTATAAACTTATTGTATAACTTACTGGCAAGAGAGCAGCATCAGACTGACCTCCACTTGCATCACAGAAATTACACATTCATTGTCTTTGAGAGGAAAATGTTCTTACGGTACCATATTAATATCCTTTGTGGGTTGGGTCATGAATCAGCATTGGCAGCTGCCTCTGAAGCCGTCTGCCTGCCAGCCTTCCAAGCTGGAAAACTGGTAACGCAGGAGAGACGTATACATAAGGGAAGTGATGGTTTCCCAATTCCGAATTGATTTGTACATGAATCCGCTCAAGTTTAAAGCGCCCCGACGTGCCAAAAACCTGGTCCAACAAATATATATAATCGCTGAGTGCTTACTGCGTGCTCTTGTATTTTAACGGCAGCCAGGGTCGGGTTTACACGCCGCCAGCCCTGCAGCCGCGAAGCCCAGCGGTCCTCACAGCGGGGCGAAGACGGGTCGGTCTGGATACAATACGGAATTTATGTGGGTTTTCCCCTCCGCTTCTCTGTGGCACTCCGCTGAGGAAGGGGACAGGGGAGGGATGGTGTCCCCGGCTGGGCCTCACGGCGGTGGGGCAGGGCCCGCCCGCCGCCCCGCTGTGGCCCCCTCCGAAGGCTCGGACCCCGCGGCCCGGCCTTACCCGCCACAGCCCGGCCCGGCCCCGCCGTGCCTGGGGGCTCGGCGCCCTCTGCTGGCCACCCGCCGCAGCCCGCCGGGTGGAAAGGACACGGGTTCGAGCCCCGGCCCCGCTGCCCACGGAGCGGCGGTGGTGTGGGGGACACGACTACACATAGCCGATAGCGCTCGCAGTGCAACCTCATCAATCCTTACGGAATAATTAATTATAAAAACTAATAAAGCACCACACTGTCACTCAGGTTACAGCTCTAAACCCCAACAAAAAAGCATTAAGAAACCAGTACAAGCAGTAATTTACATCCGCCAACACCAATAATTAAAAGGCCAGCAAGAAATCACCTTGATGAGAGCAGGAGGCTGTGTCCTCAGCCTACCTCCCCGGGCAGGCAGGGCAGCGGGGCTGAGATCCAGCTTGGATGGCAGAGCTGCAGCCCGGTAATCCTCCCAGCCCTTCCCTCCAGCACACTGCCGATGACCAGGAATCAAGTCCTGGTGGCTCAGAGCAATGGATGCAGCTCTCTGGGATTACATTCATTGTAGCCTCAGTCACTAGCCATCAGCTGCCAGACCTTCAGGCCTTAAGCCAGGAGGAGAACACATATTCACTGACATAGAGAGGAAGTAAGGTATTTTACCTGTCCAAGTGTGCCCGCAGTCCAGTATCAGCTTCATAGCCCACGTCCCCTGACTACAGTTTGGTCATTAGACCAGTCTAGGTCAGCACTTCATTGCATTTTATCTTCTTAGTTCCTGTAGACAGCTGTACTTGCTTACTCCTCTTCTTCCTGCAGAAGGATTTGCCCCAATCTTAGAAACTAAGACTTCAAGCGTTAAAATGGGATTAGCCTGGCAAAGCCCAGAGTCTGGTAGAAGCCAAATAGTTGTGGTTTCCCAAACGCATATAAATCCAACCCATAGGTATGAGCCACTCATCTGAGCTGCCACCCCACCATTCCAAGAGAACACCACATTGCCCATGTTGCTTGGCCCTGCACCCTCCTCTGCTGCACTCCGTGTGAGCGGCCAGGAGCGAAGATCCTGAAAAAAGCAAGGAAACTCCAGACATGGAGCCAGCAGACTTGTGAAGCAGTGTGAAAGACAGTTTTTCCTCAAGTAAAGACACGCCAAGTCTCCTGGTTCCCTGTGCCTCTCGCTGAAATTGCCTGCTATAAAATCCAGGTGGAATGTAAAATGCAGCTTAAAAAAAACAGACTAACCCAAGACACACTGGATTTCCTGACTTTTCCTTGAGTAGCCAGGTCAATAGCGGGCTAGGCTGCACACAGGGTTCTTGTAAAGCAGAGATTGCCAGTGAGGGACATGGTCCACCCAGATGGGGAGCAATGGGCAGCTAAGTGACCATGCAACAGTGCCATTTTGCTTGGCAAAGGGGCCAGACACAAGACAGCATGGAGAAATGGGATCACAGCTACAGTAGGCAATAGCCTTCAGTCATTGTACAGATACAGCCCACTTCCATCATCCATTAGAGCTTTGATGGAAGCATAAAAATACTGAGACAACTGTACCTCCTGCACAAAGATGATCATCGTCCCCAACCTGGTTTCTCACCTTACCTCAAGACACTCCTGCCCACTCCAACAGTGCAAGAGCTCCCACACAACCAGGGCAGGGGAAGAACAGGTCAGAGGGGTCCCTACATCTGCTCAGCTCTGGGCAAACTCCCAGCAGAAATGCCTTCCTAGGGCAGCTGTGGCCATCAGTGTTAATAGGGTCACAAGAAGAAGTTCAAAAACCAGTTCACCTACACTGATCCCCAACTTGGCTGGCACAAGTCTCTCCTGCTCTTCAGCCTGCCAAAGGCACTGAGGTGTTCCCACTTGGCCAAAAAGACCACCCATCTCTTACAAGATTGCTTCTTTTCCTCCTACTCCACCATTCCCCCACATCCTTTCCTCCGCCATGTGGGCAAGACTAAATATTTATTACTGCATATAGTTCTGGTTTCTGCAACATAAGAAGGACATGGAACTGTTGGAACAAGTTCAGAGGAGGCCACAAGGGTGATCAGGGGGCTACAGCACCTCCGTATGAAGACAGGCTGAGAAAGTTGGGGCTGTTCAGCCTGGAGAAGAGAAGGCTGCGTGGAGACCTCATAGCAGCTTTCCAGTATCTGAAGGGGGCCGGAGAGGAACTCTTCATCAGGGTCTCTAGTGACAGGACAAGGCGTAATGGGCTTAAACAGGGGAGATTAGCTTGGGTATAAAGAAGTTCTTTATTGTGAGGGTGGTGAGGCCCTGGCACAGGTTGCCCAAGGAAACTGTGGATTCTCCATCCCTGGCAGTGTTCAAAGCTAGGTTGGATGGGGCTTTGAACAAACTTGTTTAATGTGAGGTGGGGCTGTAAGTAGATGACCTTAAGGTCCTTTCCAACCCGAACCATTCTTTGATTACTCTGGGAGAAGGGAAGCATGGGGTTTTGGGGGGATAGTTTAGGGGGGTTTTGGTGATGGCATATTCTTTATTGTTTGTATATGTTACAAAGCCAGCGGGCACAGGACGAGGCAAGCCCGTGCAAGCATGTGGCAATGCCGCTGCGAGCTCCCATCAGCCCAAGTGGCTCCTTGCCTGGGGACACTGATGAAATACTCTGGCTTCCTCTTGACTGTGCAGAATTCCCTTGAAATTGCAGGGTTGGGAGGAAAGGTGCAGTGCAGAAGAGGGCAAATGACAGACACTAAAACCCTAAAAGACCAGCCAAAAGTCATGACCACTCCTGTTCCTACACCCGCGCCTGTGATCATTGCAATGAGACCACCTCACACCCTCTCAACAGCCCAGGACAGAGTCTGCAGCTATTGCAAGTTCATCAGCTCTTCCTCCACAAGCATCTGCAGAATTACCCCCCAACTTCTACTTTCAAAGCACTGTCTTACCATATGAAAGTACCCAGGAGCAGAGGTTTTTTGCTGCTGTTGAATGACTTTCTTTTTCCCCCTTTTTGTACAATGACGTGGTTTATATTATTTGCTCAATGGGATCACTGCCTTTCCACTGAAGAGTCTATTTTAAATATCAACACAGGCTGGTATTTTAAGAGTTATTTAAAATGTCACCAGTCACAGAATGTTTAATTATTGCAAACATCTTTCAAGAAATTCCACAGTGGGTTTCTTGCGCCAAGTGATTTATTTCGGATATAATTTCTGTTTAATTAATAGGGGATTTAGCTCTGACCTGGAGGGTGTGAGAACCAGCAGAGGAGCTGTAGCTAAGTTAGGTTAACATTAAACCTGCCCGTGCCTGTTGGAGGCTGAGGGATAAAAAAATAGAAGCCAGGTTGGCACTTACTCAGCTGCTGCTACCCGGCATGTTCTCATGTTGATTGCAATGGAAAAACTGTAAAGGCAAACAGAATGGGGGGGGTGGAAATTAATCACCAGAATATGAACATTGTGCTTTGTTATTTATTTTAACTATGTATATAATTTGCTATAGAGTTTAATTATACCTAATTTCAGCCAAGATAATATCTGGGCCATGCTCTGTTATTCATGTATTCTCAGAGAGCAGTTGCTCAATCATCTGGCCCGAATTTCCTTACACCTTGAGAACAATTGGAATCAAACACTAAAAGGCTGGGGGGGGGGGGGCAGGGGGTGGGGTGGTGGTGAAGATAAAAAAGCACCTTTTAACCAAAAAAAAAAAAATTACAAACCTGGAAAATGCCTAATCTGTGCTTCTCAAAACACCAGGTTACATCAGAACCCATTTTAATATCCTGTAAAAACCTCTTGGTATGACGCACATCCAGCTGTCTAATATTGCTGCTTAAAATGCCCCCGCATTAAATAAGATTCTATGCTGTAAAATTTTGCAAGGTGATAAAACAAAAAAATGATATAATAAATATAAACCATCTGCATTTTTTTTTCTCTTTAACAAGCCATTTGGAAATGGATTTCATTTATATTTAGAATTGTTTTGAAGTGTTCTCTTTTTTGAAAACGTCCCAGTTCCAGTATATTAGGGTTTCAGTCGAAAGATTAAAAGAGCTGACGCACAAATAAACACACATGCACACCCAGAGCAATTTCCAGAACTATGAGAGCATTTGATTCTTCAAGGATACTACAGCTGGCTTTTAGTCACATAAAAAGGGGTAGTGTGTGCAATCGGCAGCTCTGGAAAATGGATTCACGCGCACAAAAATGCATTAAAACGACATTAAGATTTTGGCAACAACCAGCATACACCAGGAAACTGAGCTTCAGGCTGAACTTGCATCCTTAACTCTTTCCACAGTGCCTGCTGAAAGGGTCGTGTTCCGCAGGAGCCGAAAGCCCACCCTGGGGCTTCCAAGGGTCAGAGCAGAGATACCAAAGAGAACCAGGGCATGACCAGGGGATGCAAAGGAGTGAATCATGCTTTTTGGTATGACATAGCTCTCATGGCACTATCTCCTTTAACAGAATCACTCCACCTTGTGTCAGAGGTCTTCCTCTTATGACCTCCACCTAAAAAGCTTTCCACTTAACTTCCCTGTATTACTTCTAGTGCTTTGCACTCCTATCTCCACTGGCACAGGACACTCCTAAATGCTTTTTGAGCATGGGTTTCTAGCAAGCCTCCCACCACCAGTGAAACAGTGATGATACAGCACTGTCTCAAGCAGTACCTACACAGGAACAAAGGAATTTAAACGGTCTCAAAATTGCAAAGACCATTGTATGCTCTTACACCACTGCCCAACACCTTGGGCCCCGTCCCCTCTCAGCTTGCCATTAGCTGCAACATTAACTCCCTAAAGCTTATCTCAGTCCATGGGTGACAGGTATTTACCCTTTTAAACTCACTTCAGTTCAGCATCTCCAGAAGTCACACGAATATTTCTTCTTCTGAACCCCACACCTGGAAGAACTTACGGTTTTGCTTATTTCTGCCTCCTATTTGCTTCTTCTTTACAAACCCTGAGATTCAAAATTGTTTTTCTTTCCCCAGTACAGGGATAGTGGCATGGTACAAAAAGAAAGGGACATTCTGTGCCAAATCAAGTAGGCAATGAATAAGGGCAATGGGGCTGTGACCCCCTTAACTCCTTTCTCCCAGTTAAACAACAATTGCCAGGAACCATGACTGGAAACATTACAAAGTTGGAGAAAGTTACTTTTAAAAAGAAAATAAGCACCATATTAGAACTATAAGCATTTCCATGCCTACTGAGAAACATCTGAGGGGTCATTTACTTGATTTTAAATCATTCATTCTATTAATAAGCAAATGCACTATTGACCAATACCAAATGTAATTCTTCTCCCTGAAAACAGCCACTGAGAAAGTTAAGTTCATCATCATTAACAAAAAAGGAGTTTTTATTGGACTTGCCCTTTCTATTTCATCATTTAATTACCCGATGCTAACATCTGATCAATGAGATCAAAGTCTGTTCAAGCCAGGGATTTTTCAAAGATGCACCTCTGGACAGAAAACTCTCCAATTTTCTCTCAGCGTTTTGCCTCTTTTTGGTGCTTAACTGCATTTTTGTATGAATTGATGCATAACTAATGGAGATCTCTACTCTCTTTGCTGTAGGATACATGATCCAAGTTCTCTATGCCCCACCCGGAGTGCGCTTCTTCACAGCCTCTCTGCTAGCATCATCACATCTCACTCTCTGCCACCTAGGATCTCAGATCTTGCAGCAGCCAAACATTTCAGTTCCCTGGGCAAGGTGGGATGCAGCCATGCAAATAAAGCAACTGTTAATAAAGTGCTTAACTGGACTGTCCTGATGAGCCAGGCCCAAGCCACCTATGGCTTTAAACATGTCTAAACTTAGTAGAAATATATACTCACCCACACCAATACCAGATGTACCCATTCACGTGAATTGAGGGAGTTCCTCTACAAAGGTTATTTGAGTCCCTGGGTTATTAGTGATTTAAGCAAAACTTGCAAAGGACACAAGACCCATGAGAAATCAAGAGGGAACGTTACCAGAAAGGGGCTCAGACAGCACAGATCTCATCCAGCTGAGTCATCAATCTTGCTGCCAGTGATGGCTCACCCGTCTCCTTCTGGTACGATCATAACTGCTGTCAGTGCTAAGTACTCGCACCATCCCTTGGCACAGGATACACAGCAGAGATGAGACAGGAGAGACAAGTGTAACTAGAGAAATGTAGGCCAACTCCCATACAGGCAAAACTGTGCACAGACTGACAAGTCTTGTGCCTTTCCTTTTGTAGTGCCTACACTTAGACTCTATCAGAGTGAACATCCTACAGTGACACAAAAATATACCTAGTTATTGAGTCCATACCAATATGGGACTGGAAGGTTTAAGAAACAGGACAGGTTTCTAGATACCAAGAGGCTCTGCACTTTGAAGTACTTGAGCTTCTCACTTGATTTTGGTTTTGGGGTTGTTTTTTTTGCTTTGCTTTAAGGAAACCCTTCCCTGCTCAGCTGCTGCCTGAAAATACAGTCTGAGGAATTTCAGGATTCAGAGGGAAATTTGAAAGGAAAAAAAAAGACAGACACAAACAAAACCGCCCAGCAACAACTAAATTTCCATGTGTATTTTCACCTTGCAGATTTAAAGCTAACTGTGAGGGAAAGGAAGAATTCCTTGCTACCACTAAAACGAGGAGGTTCAGCCACAAAACCGACATGGCTGGCATCTCATTTCCAATTGGTAAGGTGGGACAGTCATATGTAAGCAACTACTTTTCTTCTCTTCCTATGTAACTTGCCCTATATACCATTTTCTTCTTTCCAGGAACATTGAGTTTGGGTTTTCCTTCACGAAAAAAAGAAAACACTAGAAGCAAACAGAGGAACTTCATGTCTCATTTGTACTTATTTCCTCTCTCAGTCTTCATTCATTCAACCAAGGAGAAAGGAAGCTATGGAGAAGTCGTATTTCAGGAAGAGCAGAAGGAACCGTAGAGGAAAACCATCATCCTTTGGCTGCTTTCTGGATTACTTGGTTCTGATAAGAATGTGTGCCAAAGAAAGTAGCTGCCCAAGGATCTGGCACTCTCCAAATGGAAGAGATACTGAAATAGCAAGATGGCAAGACTTTCAGCAAGGAAGAAGTTAGTCTTCCAAAGAGCAATTTTTCATGTGCTCCCTGGCCTCCTATTTTCAGCATCAAGTCTCCCCAGAAGCACTGGTGTTACAGCACCTTCAGTGACAGAATAAACTCCACAGAAAACCAGGAAAAGTTAAAGGCATAAAAGCCTGATAGAAACACAAAAACTGCTTTGGGGAGGAATGTTTACCCCTCTGGGTTTGCAGTTTCCTTCCATCAAGGACTGGAAAAGGAGGGAACTCCTATATTAGGAAACAACTTTTGGGGTTTTTCAGATCTACAGGCACACACAGAGAGCATGTTCCAAACAACAAGCAAAATTAGAGCCCTTTAAACAAACAAACAAACGTCACTGGGACACAAAGCAGGCTTGGAGGTGTGCAATACCAGATGAAGATCACTGACTAGGACAATGTAAACCAATCCCGAGGAAAGGACCAAGATAAGGCACAATGCTGCTTTCAAAGTGGCGTTGGCATTTAAGCAGGAATTTTTCTTTTGTCTTTAAAAAAAACCAACAGCCGCACATCAGGATTTGACCTCAGGGCTCAGCACAGAACCATGCAGCACAAGGCTGTGCAGGAAAACAAGGAAAAGTAATTCTCATGTTGTCTGGAGTTCTTTCAAAGCCTCAGATCTCCTCTTCACTCAAGCATACACACACACACACACACACACACACATGTTCTCGCTCTGGCTGCTCCAGTGATGCATTTTCATAATCCCCATCCTAAGGATGCTTCCAACACTATCCTGGTAGCCTTGGCTCATGTACTGAATATGGAGAGTGAGTGAAGATCTGGGTCTGTTTCAGGGCCCATGGAGTGGATTTAGTTGGGCTTGCTTCACAGGATGCTTGAGGCTGGAAGGGACTGATGGGTTTCCAACCTCCCTGCTCAAGCAGGGTCATCTAGAGCACGCTGTTCAGGACTGTGTCCAGGCAGCTCTTGGATATCTCTAGGGAAGGAGACTCTACAACCTCCCTGGGCAACCTATTCTAATGCTCAGTCACCCTCATAGTAAAGTTCTTCCTCATGGTCTGGTGGAGCTCTTGTGTTTTGGTTTATGTCCATTGCCCTTGTCCTACCTCTTGGCACATCTGTGAACAGACATCACCCATCAGTAGGGAATCACCTTATAGAATATGATAGAATCATAAAATCACAGAATAGTTAGGGCTGGAAAGGACCTTAAGATCATCAAGCTCCAAACCCC
The DNA here is from genome assembly GCF_034315485.1 of Pezoporus occidentalis. Lineage (NCBI taxonomy): Eukaryota > Metazoa > Chordata > Aves > Psittaciformes > Psittacidae > Pezoporus > Pezoporus occidentalis. The sequence continues at coordinate 10,371,429 of NW_026912779.1, forward strand.
CTGCCATGGGCAGGGACACCTCACACTAAACCATGTCACCCAAGACTCTGTCCAACCTGGTCTTGAACACTGCCAGGGACAGAGCATTCACAACTTCCCTGGGCAACCCATTCCAGTGCCTCACCACCCTTACAGTAAAGAGCTTCTTCCTTATATCCAATCTAAACTTCCCCTGTTTAAGTTTAAACCCATTACCCCTTGTCCTATCACTACAGTCCCTAATGAAGAGTCCCTCCCCAGCATCCTCTCCGGCCCCCTTCAGATAGTGGAAGGCTGCTATGAGGTCTCCACGCAGCCTTCTCTTCTCCAGGCTGAACAGCCCCAACTTTCTCATCCTGTCTTCATATGGAAGGTGCTCCAGTCCCCTGATCATCCTCGTGGCCTCCTCTGGACTTGTTCCAACAGTTCCATGTCCTTTTTATGTTGAAAATAAAATATCCTAAAGTCTGTTAATGGATTGATGCATGGGCCAGAGCAAAAAGCACTTCAGGACTTCCTCCCTCCTCAGCCAGGAGCAGCTGCTCAAAGAAAGATGCTCTTCCACCTTTCCTCCCCCAGGCTCAGCTCCAATTGTGCTATTCCTCTCACTTCTTTCCTTCCTTTTCTCCTATATCATCTGTTGGTGTTTTTCTCCTTCTTGCTACAGTAGAGGCAGAGAATGTTGATGGAGCAATAGTTGGTGTGATTCTAGTGAGGCAGCTTTTCAGATAATTTCTCATGACCTCAATATCCAAAGTGCTCCTCTCAACACAGATCTAGATGCCCATACATCAGCAGGTATTTTGGTAGTCACTGGAAAGGTCTGAGGGGTAGGAATATTTTACAGGAGCCCTGATTTTTCTCCCTCTCACCCTTTCTCTACAGAAAAGTTACTTGTAATTGTTATCTTTGCTCGAAGGGTGCACACATCTAATGGGTGGCCAAGACTGCAGCAGGAAAAACAAAAGGTAAATTTCAGTAAAAGCATTATTACAAAATCTACTCAAGCATTGTAAATAGAACTGCCATATTATTATTGAGAAAAGGTGTAGTGCCCATGCAAACTACATATTTGATTAGGATCTGAACTCTTTGCTGAACCATGAATCTGAAATAATTTAGGTGATACATATAAATTTAATTTCTTTGTTCAACATTCCACATCTGAAACGATGCACTGCAAATGTGCAGCTCTCACTGAAGTCTGCAAAATGAGTCTTCTTATAACTCGCCTATACTGTGTGGAAATAATCTGAAATAATCTTAAAGGAAAAGGAATAAACCTATTTTAAAAACAGCTGAGTCCTTTAGATCGTATACCATAACCAATTTATGGAGATAAATGGAATTCAATATTAAAGAAATACTGGGTTTTTCCCCTCCTGTGGAAAATTTAAATGCAGAAAGAAAAGAAAAAGAAAGAAAAAAAAAGAAAGAGTGGCATGAAAACACATGAGCAACACTTGGCTATTGTTTCTATTGCAGCGCCTGCTAGAAGCTCTGCACCTTGCTTTCCCCAGTCCAAGCTACAGCAAGCGAGCTGACTGTGGAAATGACTCATTCAGTCTCTATAATGGAGATGTACCAGCTATTGGACATCTTTATTTCTCATTCATTAAATGAATCCAGTGCCTACTGCTATGATAGCCATCAACAAAGACAGACGAGGAAATAAAAAAGGGGAAAGAGCAAGAAGGGGAATACAAATGAATATTATAGACTACTGTATGGGCCCTATTACTAAAAATGAATACAAAATACTTTAAAAAAAATACATTAAGCAGGTATTGGCTTACAATGAGGTCAATATTGTGATTCATTTAACTCAAGGGACCATAAATCTTGATATTGACTGAAAACATAAGTCAATATGCGTACTGTTGTGTGCATTCCATTATAAAAACGAGGAGGGGGAGGTAAGGGTAATGGACACTTTTTGAAGAAAATTAGTTTTGCCAAAAGATTTCTTTTCTGCTTTTTAAATTCACCACTGCAGACCACTGTAGCTGAGTGCTTGGTCCTCACCTTTACATGGGTAAGATGGGCTGGGACTTATGACAATCTCATCCCAGACACACTGCAAAGCTCTGATACAACCAGCAGCCTGAGAGGACCAGAAAAGGCGAGAGGCTGCAAAAGACAGTGACCTTTAAGCAGATGATATCTGACAGTTGAGCCTATCCGTGCCCTCTCCAGGAGTAACTTCCATGAGCAGAAGTCAAACATAACCAGAGTTTTCATACTAATACAGAAGAGACCAGTCAGAGGAGCTCTGTCTAGATTCCTTCAGCTTTAACTTACGCTGAGCTGTAGGATTCCCTCACCCCACCTCTAATAAGGAAGCAGTAGACACTGGAGCTTGGTTGAGTTCATGTTGAATAATATCAGTCTACTTCTTCTTACATGGATGCTAGAGAGAAAACTTTGTCCCTAATTTCATCTGAAACAAAAACCAAGCAAGCAATGAACAACTGTGTCAGGAAAAAAACATCCACAGTCCCATGAACAATGGTGGCATCTTCTTCACAGGGACCAGCAACAGTAGTACTAAGAAGCACTATCAGACCATCTGTCTGCCATACAAACTGCTTAGGACAGTTCTTGGGTGAGAGGACGAAGCCTGTTTAAGAGTGAGACAATGTCATTTTTCTTCCTAAGTCATGAGTTCCTACTCCTTAGGGACACACCAACAGTCGGAGCAATTTTGCTGCCACTTCTGGACAAGATACAGATTCCTCCCAGTGCTTCTCATGATCTGAACAAAGTTTATTTAAGAAACAAACAAACAAAAACAGAAAGAAAGAGACAGAGAAAGCCCTCACATTTTTAAAACATCAGTTAAAACCAGAGACTGCGTGCCTGATGCCCAAGCTGCCAGGGCAGCTCAGCAAACACCCTGGGCTCTGCAAATGGCCCTGGCACAAGACCAAGCTGGGAACCAGGCAGGACAACTGAGGAGGCCTCACAGCCCTCGTAGCTTTGGAAGGTCATCAGAATCTGCATCTCTGCAGCAATGTTTCTGATGTCAGCAGGCTGGTTGACCTGACACACTGTTCTGTTGGAAAACCCCCAATTACACCTAACTTCAGACACCAGGCTTGCCTGCCTGTACTGTCTAAACAGGGTTATCATCTTCACTTGCTGAAAAGTCTTCCAACACATCTCTCAAAGACCAGTTGGATCCATTAGCACCCCACCTCCTGAAACATGACATTCACATACCACCTCTGCCATGAACACCGCGCCTGAGGAGTGGGCACGTCCTAAAATCCAAAGAAAAAACTGCTACATTGCTTTTAAAATCCCTTCTCTTGTAAAAGCACCCTGTTTAACTGGGGACAGTTGCACTGTTATCAGTGAAATGCTCCAACTGTCAAATGAAGTTTTCTATGAGGTAGAAGAATAGCACATGACACCCCAGGCAACTTCACAGCCCCAAGTTACTGACCTCTGAAGTTAATCAAGGTGAATATCAAAGCTTATTGAATCAGCATGTGACCAGCTTGAGCCAGCCAGCAATAGGGGAAGATTCTCTTCTTGACCCTGTATCCAGAGGTGCTACACCCTGACCAGCACCACTGAACTCCCTTGGGAAAGGATGGGCAGCACCTGTAGATAAGAGGAAAGAAAGCTCCTGTCTACCTGTGGAATTGTAATAGAGAAATCACAGGACCTGTATACAAACATGCATGAGTTCAGCTCTTATCCAGGCCTGGAAACACACTCATTCCTGCAAGTGTATGTACATGTATGCATATGCATGCACACATCTGTGTAAGTGGTTCTACTTCAGCATATAATGGACCGCAGGGAGAAGGGAACATGAAGAGAGATACTCGTAGTCACTATTTGCTGCATAAAAGTAGCATTGCCACACTCATGAAGTCATACTAAGGAGGAGAAGACTTTTCACAAGGTAAGCTTGATGTCCTGGGTATCACCTACTGCCACAGAGCCAGCGCTTTGCCCCTGCTTGCAGACCCATAGCGCCCTCTTCAACCAGTTTTCATCCACACGACCTCTTCAACCAGTTTTCATCCACACGACCTCAGGGATAGACGGCAGTGATCAATATTGAGAGCTCTCCTGGGTTAATGCATCTCAGAGAGAAGCCAAGAAGCTTCATGCCACTTGCATGCACAAAATGCAGAGGTCACAGAACAGGGACCACGCACAAGTAAGTGAAAAATGTCTGTAGTCGCTTAAGAAATTGTAGATCCAGGCAGGCTTAGAGGCAGTGCACTGAGGCCAGGTACTAGAAGCCATCTAGCTCCACTGTTCCATTTAAACATCAGAGCACTAGACAGTAAAGTTACTGCTAATTTCTTCCAGCACTGTTTTATCTGGGGATGTGTTTAGCAATCCCAGCCTCTCTCCTAGCCCAGTAAATGCTTAAAGGAAAGCAAAGCAGCACAGAGGCAACGACCTAACAAGGTTTCTGGCTTTATGTGACATCCTTCTTGATACGCAGCACTGGTTTGCCTATCCCTATGGTGCTCATGATGAAGACAGTGCACAAATACGAGGCCAGCAGCAGAAGCAGGAAGCAAGGAAGGACATCTCACTAATTTTAATGGAAATGTCAGCAGTCAGCACTCTGTTATCCTGACAACCTGGTTCAATAAGCTTTCTCTCAAAAGGAGGAGACAATTTCCCTGTGACAACTGCCCTTACCGGGAAGCACCAGTCAGAGCCTTGGCTAAGGTTCATTTCAAACCATAAGCATTCTATAGGCAGTGTTTGACTCCAACAAGGAGTTGTTGGACTGTGGTTGCGCTACTGCTTACACACGCCTACCACCATATCAGCTGTTTACAGATGTGCTGCTACAATAAGAGCCTCCCCTGCATCACCACCATCACCCCTCCAAGATGAAAATCAGCACATGCCTGTGTTTGTGTCTGTACAGATATTAACTGGGATGGCTGTTTGCAAACAAACCATGTGCACTTTCATGCTGAGAGTCAAAATCCTCGTATCTTGCATACAAAGCGTCCTTCAGGTGAGAAAAGTTTTACTTGGCTTCAGCCTCCCTGGGCAGCACAGTGGTGTGCTGTTTGTGAATCGTGGTGTACCGGGACTTCTGTGCCCACATGTTGCATACACAGTCAACGTCTGGACAAGAGTTAGAATCACAGAATGGTATGGATTGGAAGCGACCTTAAGGATCATCTAATTATAACCCCCTGCCACGGGTAGAGACACCTTCTACTAGACCAGGTTGCTCAAAGCCCCATCCAACCCAGCCTTGAATGAGGCAACCTGCTCCAGTGTGAGTTCATGTAACTGGACCACGGACCATGTGCCTGGTCACAGCTGGCAAGAAGCCTGGGATCCCAGCTTAGCTGCAGCCCAGCCAAATGACAGCACTGTGACAGGGAGGATGGAGTCACTACCCGCTTATAACAGACACTGTGCAAACTTTGCTGGTTGTTGCCAGTGGTAGGTCAGAGAAAGTTGGCTGCTCCCCTTCACTTCAGACAAAAATGAAAAAGCCCTAAAATGAACAAAAGTATAACATGCTACTGCTTTCTGAATTAAAACACTAGGATTTGTTCCAAGGGGAACACTTCAGGAGCCCTTATTCTTGTCTTAAGAAGAAATTTCTTCTTTATTCTCAAAAAGCATTAATGCTTTTGGCCCAAAAGATGCAGGGAGACTCTCCTTGGTATGCTCAGATATCCTCTCCTCAGGATGCCTCTGCAGTGAGCTGAGCAGCAGAGCACCAGCATCTGCAGACAGCCTCCCAGCTGGCTTTGAATTGCCTGCCAAGAGCAGGTGAGTTATGAGAATAGTGGCAGTATCACTTCTCCTGCTGCCCACGTGTAAATCTATCCTGTACCGACCACTGCCCGGCCCAATTACACCAAGGTTACAGCAAGCCCAGCAACAATGGGAAGCCAAAGGTGAGCTCAGAGCCTGCAGGCAGAGCCCCAGCTATTAACAGATTATTTGCAGAGACAGGCACAGAACTTCATTCACACCAGTGTCCAGGCTGGGACCTCAATTCCTCTCCCTGGCTCCTATATCCATCTCACACCACACTGCTCCTTCCTCCCTCTACTGGGGCTCCCCATGACCCCAGACACCCAGTGCAAAGCAGAGCATCCAAACTGAGGGGGCTTTGGTCTGTACATGTACTTCACAGCCGAGGTTGAGCTCAGCATAAAACACTCTGCTTTTCTCTCTCTTTTTTTACCCTTTTCTGAAAGATTCCTCCAGGGGTAGACAAGGAGGAAGCATTCTTGCCTCCAAGAAAGAATGAAAATTACAACCCTATCTACATAGCAAAGGATACTTTACCCCTGGGTGCAAAACAAGATGGCTGAAAGAAATGTAAAGCTAACACAAAAATTATGAGCACCTTTGGATGTGGGTAGGTCTCTGGTGTGAGACCAGGATGCAATCCTTTCTTATTTCTTCCTCCTTTCTATTTCTAAGATGCAGGTAGTTATTCAGATCATACAGTGGGCAAGGCAGATAAATAAATAAAGTCTTAAATATTTCAGAATACATACAGCTCTGTGGTAGGGTCTCTCATCACATGGGCAATGATGAAGAACAAGCCCTGCAGAGCTAGTAAGAACAGGAAGACTAAATTAAGTCAATACTATGATAACAAATTAAGGTACTTCATTAGGTACACAGATTGGTGCCATTTCTTGTACAATGTATTTACAGGCATCTGAGTTCACCAGTGATGGAAAGTGGAACCTGATCTGAAATACTGCTCTTCAACAGCCAGATCAGCACACCAGAAAAGCTCCCATACATGCAAGCCAGCTCTTCTGCAGCTCTCAGTTACCCTCTGCTAGTTGTTTAGTCTTCCATAAAGAATACATACATTTTTCCTGCATTCAAACATTTTATCAAACTGCCATATAAAAGTCAATGGATATTAAAACAGAGTAGCACTGTATATTCTTGCTACAGGCCCAAATTCAATTATAATCCTTCAAGACCCCAGGGAAAAGTTACAAGTGGAAACACTGTGTGCTCAAAAATATGAGAAATGATCCCATTCGGCATCTGTAAGTTTATTTCTAATGCCTTTCCTCAGGAAAGCAGGTACAAATAATCTGCAGTCATGATGTTGCTGTTGCCTACAGTGCCTCCTTCGTTTTGCTGCTAACTGCAGTTAATCTTTAGTCTAAGTCTTGCTTACAAGGATACCAAAAGGTTCCCCTCTCACCTAGGCGCTTCCAAAGCATTAGGCTCACCACTGAACATGGGTACAATGCAAAGCCAGTGATGTTTGTTCCCCATAACAGCTACCAGCAACTGCATTAACAAACAATAAAAGAAAACAAGTAAAAACATTAAAAGGGCTTTTTACCTTCTCCCCCACTTTTTTTTTTCCAGATACCTTTCAAGACTTTAACTTAGAGTGAATATGGGGCTCGTCACTTGATGATTAATTTGCATGTTGATAGGCAGTCAGTGTAGCAGCTTTCAGATTAGGGACATTCCGCTGCACACTAAAAGGCACAAAGAACAAAAAGTGAATTTCAATCTTGCCCTTCTTTTCCAGTCAGTGCATTCCCAGCCCATGTCTATTGATGAGCAGTTGGAACAATACCAAAATGCAGTGTAAGATCAATCCTGCTGTTTACTTCGCTGAGCTGAAGGAACAAAGGACAGAAGAAAGGACTTAAACCCAGCTATAGTAAAAGAGTGGGGATGAAGGATGAAAAATGTGCCTGATGGGCAGTAGCACAGAGTAAACTCATTTAGAAAATAGGCAGCTCCAGCTGAGATAAAACCAATGATGATTTGTATTTTGTACTGTATCTTCAGGGGATAAAAGCACTTCTATCAGATACCATTGGAGGCAAACTTGAAACACTGCAGTAAAATGCTACGTTCCCTACTAGGGAGAGAATAAAAATTCCCATAATTGCAAAGGAGTGTTAAATATCTGATTGTGAATGCCTTTTTCCTCCCGTGGTGAGATAACTCAGCCTGGTCCTCTTTTTAACTTCACAGGACCTGTCTAATAGAATATTCAGCTGGATGCTTTTGTATCCAATGCAGCATGACACTGTGTTTTAACTCTGATAAATACTGATAATTGTAATTTGGGGGATTATTAGCCTTTAAGCCTTTTTTCTTATTTTAAAGCTATTTCAAATGAGAAGGATGCAACCTCATTGCCCAAACAGGCAGGAGGAGGTGAAGAGAGAGGGGAAAGTTCTTGTTCAAATGCAAATATCTTAACAAACTGTAACTAATGGGAAGGAGAAAATAAAACACTCCCTTCCATCGCTAAACAAAAATCATCCTAAATCAAAAATCTATTTACTTTCACTGAAAAGCAACAATATCTGACACAATGAACTACCACCATCTCAGGCAAGGACAGCGCAACGCAGAATAATAGAGATGGTAGAAATGAACAGCAGGAGAATTGATGGTATCCTTGTTGACATTCAAGCACAGTGGAATTTGGTTGTTTACTGATCACCATTTACAGGGTTTGTTCACCTATTTGGTTCAAAATTACCTCCCAGAGGCTATTACTTGCTGATAGGGATGTGCTGGCTCCTCGCTTACACTGATCAATGGACATTCTTCCAGTAAGGATCAAATTTGAAGTCATTTATTTGATTTTCTATGATTCTTCAAAAGAATCTCCAAATGACACTGAGCAGCAGATGAACAACGCTCCTGTTTGCAGGACACTTACAGGCAATTATAAATTGACCTGCCTAGACGCCAGCAAACCAGAGTGTGAACATTGCCTCTGCAGACAGGGGGCTGGTATTTATATTTATATTTATATATATATATATACACATATATATATACACACATATATGGTTGGTTTGGGAAGGTTATTTTTTAAGGGAATCAGAGGCAGCAATAGGAGAAAGTAGGTAGAAAAATCTGAGGGACTTGTACAAACCACACATTTTAGAGAAGCCTCCATAGTATATCCAAATGCAGCTGTGCCAGCCCATCAGGAAGGATGAGAGGGCTAAAGTTAGGTACAAACATCTCTATTGCTGACTCACAAGCTGAGATATTTCTGTGGGTTGATGAAGATCCAAAACATTTTCGCCATTTCACCTCCCTTGCCAACCCCCCTGTTTACTCTAAAGCGACCTGACTTGTCCCTTTTGTCCCAGGGCACAATAGCTAAGAAACTTGGGCCCTGATTCTGCAAGTCTCTTCTGTCAGTGTTATTCAGCAGGAGACGTCAAGCCACTGCTGATTAAAGCGAGCATATTAGAATTAGAAAGGAGGTACACTCTGTCTTGTGTTAACACAGCTTCTACTGGCCTGTTTCTGTGCTAGAAATTGCAACCATCCTTTCCACTAAAATATTACACCTTCAGGTGCTCTCCTGCAGCCCCACAGCTTGCCAGGAATTTGTCCAGATGGGCAATTCCACATCCACCTTGCCCTGCAAGACAGAACAGTGCTGTGTATGGACCAGTGGCCGCAAGAAAAAGGGGGGTTTGTCTATCTGTGGTAACTTTCTCTAAACATACAAGTATTCCTGTTCAGTTCTGTGTGCACACTCCCTCTCCTCACTAACAAACAGCATGGTCAGATAAACTGCTGTTAATTTTAACTCTCTGTTCAGAACATTCATATAAGCACACCCACCCCCTTTTGGGAAGAGTCCTCTATATTTACCCATAAGCATAAATATTTGGTACACTGATGGGATCTTAAATTTTTAACTACACTCCTCCAAGCTCGGGAGTTCATGTTGCTTCAGAGACATCACGAGCCAGTTTATAACCCTCTAGAAACATGCAGGCTCTGATAAAGCTTCACAGCTGAAATAACCCTTACTACAGTGTTAAAAATACAATGCCATCAGTATAAAATAAGGCAGCATTATTCTAAGCAATTCTATGTCCATAAATAGTGCAAGATTAAAGTGCCTATAAATTGCAGAGTCTTATTTACTTCTAGATACAATTACATTTACAACAGATAAACATCCAAACTCTTTGAAATCTTAAGTCCCTGGTGTCATTTTTTGGATACAAAACTATACTGCCTGTATCTGCAATACACATTCCTGTCAAGAATATAATTCATAGGGAGTCTAGTGAGAAAAAGACTACCTCCTTCTTCTAGCTTTTTTTTTTCCCTGTCCTCAGCTCTCTGATGAAACCCCTGACAGCTACCTTGAATTTCTACAGTGCTGCAATTAACGACCCAATCCAGTCATATGCCTTCCCCTTTTAATTAAATAGCTTCAGGAGGTGATGCTCAGGTCTGTAATGTTCCTCTAAGGATGAAAGGATGTTCTGTTCATCTTTCCAGGTCAGCCTTCTCACATCCATAGCAGGATGAGTACAGCAGCTCCCTGGACACCCACAACTCGGAGGGAACAATGCAAACACAAAGTCAAGTTTTCAGAAGCTGCCAGGCATGTGAGGTTCCCCGACACCTCAACTGGATTCCTCACTTTGAGGAAGTTGAGTCTTTTGTCCTTTAGCGATATAAGGTGAAGGGCAGGAAAGGGATCCACACGTGCTTTGCCCTTGCCAATACAGGAGAGAACAGGCTTAAAAAGACTGCGTGTAGCAAGGGGAAGCACATCACATGAAACGACCACACAGATTTCACCACCCAGTACTGATATACGCTCAGCACACCCAGGACAAGCCCTTTGCCCCCACCCCAAGTTCATGTCTAAAGAGGCACATGTAATATTTGACCTACATGCTGCAAAACAGGAGCAAACTAAATACACAGAGAAACATTAATTCAGCCTCTCCAAAGAGTTTTTGAAATCTCACAATATTATTTAATTCCTTAATTACTAATTACTTACATCCTAATTACTTGAATCCCACAAGCAAGATCCTGTTAAGTAGCTGACACACATTTTTAGAGATTATCCAATATTTCATAGACCTTGCCAGTTCCCAGACAAACAGGCAGCCAATCAGTCTTGGAAATTGCACTCATGTCTTTAGAGTTTCCTCCTCTTCCTCAGTTCACCCCTTCTTTAATTAATTGCAAACATGACAATGCAAAGACAGAACCTAGACTAAAGTCTCTTTTGAGGCTGAGCAGGCTTATTTTAAAGGCAGAAAAAGCTCCCAAACCTTTACAGAGATGTTAAAGTCCTAGAGACAGGCTTGCGGTAAGACCCTGCCCATGGCAGGGGGGTTGGAACTAGATGATCTTAAGGTTCTTTACAACCCTAACTATTCTATGATTCTACATGATAAAATCCAAGTTAGGTGGCTTGTCTCAGTACCTGACTCACCACCTCGATTTCTCCCTAAACCAACTACAGTAAAGGGTCAGTTAGTAGGGGAAATTCTCTGCATGGATCTTCTTGATGCCAACAACTGAGTGGAAAAGTGTAGATACATCTAGTCCTTGACCTCTCTCCCAGTGGCTAGCAAGCACAAAGCTAATACTCGGATATCTGCAGGGATGCACCATTAAATCTTGACTTTCTTGCCCAAGTCTAGAATTCCTGGTTCTTCCTTTACATTTTCACTGGCTTAGAACAAAAATTTTCACTAACATCCTACCATTGCTCTCCAGAAACAGCTCAAAGAGTCTTGAAGCATACACAGAGGGTGTATGCAGAGCATCCTACTCAGAAGCATCTTGCCATAGGGTCAAAGCAACAGGCAACATCTCTAAGCTTCTTCCCAGTGACTGGTTCTTCAAACCAGAGTAGCAGGCATACCCTGAGCATGCAGCTGAAAATGGAATTATCTGTTTTGAAAGGCACACCACAAGAGGAAGTGTCCAAGGCAAAGAAAGAATGAAGAAGGGGAGGACTGAAGAGCAGTTTCAAACATCGATGTCTCTACTTTGCATCTAAAAAGAAGAAAAACATTTCACAGCTTCAGCTTTGACAAGAAATGAACTCCACGGGCTCTGTGAGGTAATTACAGCAGTTTCCAAAAGAGGTTCTGGAGCACGCCAGATGACAGGCACAACATGAGCTAAGAGGCTAGGAATGGGAATGGCAAGTAACAACAGGTCAGAGTGCAAGGCTTGGACCTCTGCTTTTAATGGGTTAGCATGCAAATAAAATAAATAAATAAATGAAAGAAACCTGAAAGCCAATGCTGACTTTTATCAGGGACCAGGGTCAAGGCTGTGAATGATGGCTCTAAAAAGCTAGACTCCATCAGCACTTGAACTGCTGACATCTGCAGCACTTACAGATGATGGCAGCAGACCCCAGGCTGATGTATTACAGCAACATGGCTCTGACCTGCAGGGACCAGCATTTCCAGAGCTTTTCTTAGGACCAGTTGCCTTTCCCAAGACAAAATTAAAACCATTCTAAGCTCAGCATGGTCCATGAGCCCTCTCCATGCTCCATACCTCAGCAAATGACTTGACCGTCCAACAGTGGATTTCAGAGTTAAAACACATCATAGAACCATAAAATGGTTTGTGTCAGAAGGGATTTAAGGGTCATCCAGTTTCAACCCCCTGCCATGGGCAGGGACACCTTCCACTAGACCAGGTTGTTCAAGCCCCATCCAACCTGGCCTTGCAGCTACTGTTTCAGGTTGCCAGCTGGCACAGGCATCCATTACACCCACAGTGATCTATAGCTATAAAGGTTGGAAGCTTTTCCCATACACAAGCTTCAACACCACCACCAAATGCTACTCTGATTTCCACTTTCTGATGTCCCTTCCCTTGCTTTCCCAGCTTTCACAGTCTTTTCTTTCATATGCTCCATTCCAAACCAGACTTTCCCAGAAATATGGGGAAGAGAAAATAAAGGAGGTGTTAATGGAAGTTTAAAAAGTGGCAATTTTCTGAAAGGCTAAATCATGCAGGGATTAAAACAGGATGTGCAGCCTCTGCACAACCAGTTCTCATGGTATGTTTGCTGTGCAGGAATCATATGTTGCCACTGTTGGACTAACATGTAGTGATCAAAGGAAATGTTGATGTGTCTGGCTCCACATGTTCAAATGTCAAAACCTCCTGAAATAACAAAGAAACTTGTCTGTAATTAAGACACCTTCCACTCTTCCCAGCAATCAGGTCAAAAGCTCAGTAGGTAAGGAGGAATTACTCCTCAAGCTACAAGAGGTCTAGTGGGCCTGATGCTGTATTTCTGTATACCATACAGATCACAAAAACAAGGGCATCATCTGAGGAAGGCAGAAGGATCAGCCCAGGATTTTAAGAGGTAGTAGTATGGGGAAGTCTGCTCAGATGTAGTCATACAGGCAGCTGCAAAAGACTAAAATAGTCTCTAGAACATCCTGCACATGTCTCCAGATATTTACACATCTTCCTGTAGAAAAATGGTACAAATGGTTTAAGCATAGAGAACAATTTAATTTCCCCAAAGAGCCAAGCATCCTTCCTCAGCCCTCAGACTGCAAGCAGAAAGGGAGTTTGGCCTCAATGAGCCCAATCACAGACATGTTTGGGAAGTTTCATGTTAAGATTGGCCACCCTCAAAAAATAAAATCCCTGGAAAATTATACATGTGCAGCTATAGCAATAGCAAATTTACCTTAAACTAGTCTTCCACCTTGTAATGAGAGCAGCTGGGGCCAAGGGGAGGTGATTAGCAAGATGGGATTGGAAAAAAGAAAAGAGACAGAGAGAGAGACTAAAGCAAGGAGCAGGGAAGAATGGATGTCTGAGCTCTTCCCCTTTTGTACTCGGGGTCACCAGCTTAATTTTCTCTTACATCTGAGTTGTTTTTAATTTCCAGGAAGTCCCCTCAGATATCTTGAAACTTTGCCAAATTATCATTAAGCCAATATTTTATCTCCTCATAAAACCGCTACAGCATCTCCCCCACGCCATACATACTGCAGGAATAGATCTTAAATCAGGGAGGATGGGAATTTGTTTTCTAAATGACTTAACTATTTCATCCATCTCAGAAAGAAGGAAAAGCTTTAAGGGGAAGAAAAAAAAAATCCCTTTAGTGCTGCCCTTCCCAAATATAACAATGATTTTCCTGCGGCTCCATTTGAGACCAGCCCTGCACATCAATATTATGATTGCTTTCACCTTGCACAGCTGACCACAAGTGAAGTTTCACAAGAAAAATAGCTATTAAAGTTCCATGTGTGAGGCACTTACAGACGGGGGATCTACATGGAAGCGTCACAATTCATCATTAGTCATGGTCTTCAGAAGTCCTGTAGGGAGGAAGTAAGAAAATCAACAGCACAGCGATGTACAAACACTCCTTTGTGGATCGTAACAACGTGAGAGAGATAAGGGATGCTCAGTTAACAACTATGAGTCCAGTTCAAAATGGATGTTCGACAGTCATTCCCTTTATTAAAACAGTGCATTTCAGAGCAGAGATTTTTTTGATACTTAAAAACAAAAAAACAAAAAAACAACCAAAAACCAAAAACAAACCACAGTAAATAAGCCCAAATTTGGCCCGGTGGAATAGCTGCAGCATTTAGTACATATGGCCACTTGGTCAGATCCCTTGTCATCACCGAAGAGCCTAGCAGAGAGCACAATTCCAGGTAAATGATGTATAGGAAACGCAGGGAACTCATCTAGGCCATCATTAACCTCATTCTGAGACAGCCCCAGAGGCAGTTCTTTAGCCACCAGCACAGCCAGCTGTCAATTGTGTCAAACCAGTAACGTATTAGTTAGCAGGGGAGCAATCTAAAAAGCCAGCCATACATCCAAATGCCTAAAAGATATTCTCAAATGTGGTAATTATGTCCTGCAGCTGCCAAGAATGTCCTCGGAGAGTTCACAGACACTGGTTGTACCAGTGAATCACAGCAGATAGCCACTGCAGCCTCATCAGGAGTATTAACAATGGACAAGGTGCCCTCAAACTTGGAGGCTGCGATTTTGAGCCCTCGTGTACAACTGGCATGGTAATTGCCATGCTACTTAAGAACCAGTCTGCTTGTACTTTTTAAAAGCATGCCGACCTAGGATCTTCGCTGCTTAATACATAATAATTTTTAAACACAGCGTAGGGCATAACATGGTAAGAGATGAGCTTCAGAGAGATCCAGAGCAACCCCTGAAAATGAGGTTCCCTTTGCAGTCCCATCAGCTGGGTTACTACGTGTGGATGCAGGCCACAAAGAAATCGACATCAGCTTTTGGAAACACCCACTTTTACTGAGGACTGAAGGAACAGCCTGTGTGTTGCCTCCTGCAACGGGTCCAAAGGGGTTTAGTCACCAGTCTGACATTAGAACCATAGAATCATAGAACAGTTAGGGTTGGAAAGGACCTTAGGATCCTCTAGTTCCAACCCCCCTGCCATGGGGGTTTCATGCAGGTGTTTCATGTCCACTCTGCAACAGAAAAAACACTTGTGAATAATATTTGGCAGCTAGTAGGCAACAGAGCAAACTTCTCCTGAATTCAGTGATAAGCAGCTAGCTAACAGGACTGATAAGGTCTGGCAGTAGTGACAGGACAAGGAACTACTACATCTGAGCAATTTCCAAGGGCAGAGATCAGAATAACTAAGGCAGAAGGAGCCACACCACAGAGCAGCCCCAAGAAAACTAAATCCCAAAGTCCAATTTTGTTAACTTTTAAACAGTGATGTGCAAAGCTCTTGGCTTTCATTATGTTTTTAGGAAAAAAGCCCATAATTCATTTAATTTTTTTTCTATGACGACAAAATGCTGGATTTTAGTCAGGTAAGATGCTTTGATTCAACTTTTCATTTTAAGAAATAATTAAGAAAAATTCATTCAAGTTTTTCCAACAAAATTGTTTCTCTTTTCAACTGTTTTAATGCACATGGAGTATTAAACTTATAATTTCTAAGAATTTGAATTTTTTCCATGAGCTCTATGTTGCAGCTTTGCTTACCACAAACCAAACAGGAAAATCATCAGACACAACTGTCCAGTCCTCACATTGCTGAAATCAGAAGAGCCAGTACAATCATGTGTAAACTGTGCCTGTCATTCCACAAATTAGCCATGACGTTCCTTAAAATAAAAGCTAACCAGTTATAATAGCAGAGAGGAACAGAACGCAGACACATCTCAGATGTATTATAAAGCACATCCTGAAACAAAAGGAAATATGGGATTGTGAAAACTACAACAACTTGTGGGGAGTGCTCAAGTGAAGATAACGTCTGTTCTGAGCATTTCAGAGACAGAGAGCTGGCTGGACCAGTGTCAACATTAGTCCTAACAGTGGGATGGAACGCTGAAAGGCAGTTGCAACAATTCCCAAACCTAAGAGTCACAAAAGACAGGATACCTGGAAGATCAAACAATTAAGATAATCTGGAAAACAAAGAGCCTGGCATTCAACATCAGCTAGATCCGGTTTGCTTCCCTTTGCTATTTCAGCATTTAGCATTGGTTTAATTCAGAAGACCCAGAACGAAGACTTAAAAACACACAAAGCATTTCTTGCTGACCATATGCCAATCTTGCAGTGTTCTTCAAAGCAAAGACCACGTGACATCCAACTTTAACTCCTGAGAGGCAAAAATCTCAACCAAAAACCCCACAATAACAACAATCCCCCCACAGGTGTGTTCAGCAAGAAGTTCCTGATGTTCAATACGATTTTCAAGACACAGAGAACATTTTAAGTCTACACTAGAGAACAAAAGGAGAGGAAAAAAAAACCAACCCAGCAGCAATTTCAAACCAGATCTTCTACAGCTTGTCGGTGTGACCAACCCAAATAAGCGAGGAGCAGCATCCATGTACATAGCAGGCAAAATCCCCATGCTCCAGCTCTTGGACAGGATTTTCTTGTCAATGTTATTTGGAAAGACAAGGTAACATTTTCAAGTCCACCCAAGTGACATCAGGTTTTCCGTATCTGTATTCAGATATGACTTAGAACTTTTTAACCTATCGAAACTAAAGCTCAGATGTTTATGTGATATTTTCAACTCTGTCTAGCTTTCACTGGGTTAGACAGATAGCAAAATGCTTGAATCCACTGTGAAGGGAGAGAGAATTTTCTTTACATACAGAAATTACCTACCATTTCCTCTGTGAAGAGAGGCCCCTAGAGAAGAACACATACGGCCCTAGCTTTCCATTCCAGAAACTTAAAACCTTGAAGATGATGATATATTGTAAACTCTCAATTTTAACCATTCCACTGATGATTATTTTAGCAGAAATATCCTGCAACCTATGGTACCTATGCTCTCCTCATGCATGCTTCCTGCTCACACAGGCGGGACATCAGCTGTCCCATCTAACCTTAGAACACTTCACATGCTCCCTCAGCAACTGCCTAAAAAGCTATAGCTCTGCGCTATCCAGAGAAAACCAATCAGCACATGCACATGAGCTGGCACAAAATGGAATGCTAAAGTGGAATAAGTGACAAATTCCCTTCCTCACTTCTCTGTCCAGAACTAATTGCCAAGGCAGATTTGTTTCCTGGAAAATGCATGGGTTTTTTGTGATTTCTGACATCCTGATATAATAAATTTCAAACCAAATTTTGCAGTTAGAAAA
This sequence comes from Pezoporus occidentalis, assembly GCF_034315485.1. Lineage (NCBI taxonomy): Eukaryota > Metazoa > Chordata > Aves > Psittaciformes > Psittacidae > Pezoporus > Pezoporus occidentalis. The sequence continues at coordinate 10,388,837 of NW_026912779.1, forward strand.
CTTCAAATATTTTAAGTCCTCAGTAGTCCTCTGATTACTTCAGAACCCTCAGGCTCATGCTATGTCATTGCAGAGGAACAAACAAAGGCTACAAAACAAGAACCTTTCTGTGTACGAAGTCTACGTGAGCCCCCGGTGTGGTCTGCGACTAGTGCAAAAGTAACTTGTTTAGCTCAAGCCTTTTAAAAGACTAACAAGCCTTGGAGCATTGTGATTAAGTGTTGCTGATGCTAAACAAGTAAGCAGCATGACAAAGGCACAGCGCCAACCCCTGCACCTTTCTCAGTAACCCCTTGCCCAACATTTACTCACTTATTTATCGTTTTCAAGTTTCACTACATTTCCTAGGTTTCTCCTCAATAACACCCAGGAAGCCCTGGCAGCACAGGGCTCCCTCGAGGGAGCAGTTTCACTCTGCTAACACAGCAACCAGGCAACTTTTGTTTACCAGGGCACCAGAGATTTGAGGTTGGTACATAGCTGTACTGCTTACATGGAGATGATCTGTTCTACAAAGCTTGCATCAATTCACTTTTCCCAAGTACCACGCATCTCTCCTTGACTCTCTGGTACTTCAGCAGACACTAATCCAAGGCACGAGTTCAGCTTCTACAACTGTTCCCACTCCTCCCTCCTCCCACACCCCCTTTGCTGGGCTTCTTGATCATGAAAAGGAAGAAACTACTGGTTTCTCATAACCTTTTCTGAATTTATTCACTCTGTGAATCTGCCAGAAGGTAGTCAGCCAAAAACCATCTCCTTCCCACCCATGCTTTAGCCATGACACATAACATCACATATATCGCATACGACTTGGTGATGACCTGTTTCAGCTCTGCAAGTAAACAGCCTGATTCCAGGAGGTGTCAACGCTCAAGTTAGCATCTTGTGAGATTTGTTTCTTTTCAGCATGCTCTGCATTCCTCCTGCTTGGACCTGTCAGGCTGACTTATCCTATTTGGGAATTAGGGAAAACAGTTCCTAAATAACAGAATAACTTGATAAAATTGCTGACAAACACAAATATCAAGTCCAAAGTGCTTCATAGTTTACTGTAATTCACCAGAACAGTACTTTACAGCTACCACTGCCACTACCAGCACTGGGACCCAGACTGAATCCCACCAAGTGTGCTATCCTCAGACCAGCTCTGCTGCCCTGCTTGGGCAGCCATCGCCAGCTCCCCACCAGCAGGTAACACACCCCATCCGTGCAATGTGCCTTGTAAAGCATGTGCTTTGTCATAAAGATTATATGCATATGTTTGAATGTGTACTTTAGCATTCTATAGAATTGGATTTTAAAACAAAGTGCCAATGCAGTGAGGAGTCCTCCACCAAAGTCACCAGTAAGCCAGAAGAAAACTATTCTCTTACCAGTAGCACACACTGAATATGCATCTAAGAGACATTTCATGTACAGGTGAAAATGGTCAGTGCAAAGCTGTACTGCTGCTGGAAATACTTTGATTTACAGGTCTGGCTTTCACAGCCAAATATCTAAGATGATAAAATTAACTGGCCTGACACTGGGTAGATTTGGCAGTGGCTGCACTAAATATTTGTCTTTTCAGTTGTAGTTCCCTTTCCCAAATGTTACTAGAACTCAGTCTCCCCAGACTAGATCCATCTGTATTTCTTTACTGGATATCTAACATTATCCCGACTACTGCTTGTGGGAATTCATATTCCAATAAAAGTTTAACTCCTATACTCCAAATCAGGTTTTGTATCTGGTGCTCCCTATGGAAGCCACTGGCGCTTATTCAAGAGTTCTGAAGTGAAAACTCTGAAATCATTGAAACCTTGCACCTAGTGCAAGAGCCAAGCCCCAGTTTCTAGCCCCAACTGATGCAGAAACGGAACTACACAGTGAGCTGCCACTGCAGCTTTTGTAGAGCCTGTCCTTTCCTTCCCTTCCCAAAGAGATGGAACAATTTCCTTAAACACTCGCTCAGATGGTGCAAACCAGCATTCACCTTGAGACTGAAGCAGATGACACCATGTAGGTGAAAGGAAACATGACAGAGGCCACTGCTACTCAGCACTTCACAAAGACAGAAAAGGCCTCAGGGTACACAACAGTGAGAAACTTTCCTGTTCCCTCCCCCCCTTTACCACTGATGTTTATTGATTTGTCCAGTTCATAGGGAGCATCCCTTAATGTTCTGCTTTCATGTTTCTGCTTTGTTGCATGGGCACAGAAAAGAATATTGCAAATTGATCTTTCTTCCCTGCCTTTGTTGGGAATGAACTCCTATTACGTTAGCTCCTCTGGCCTGTCATCTCATGCTCACTTTGCCAGTATATAATCAGCATGGCTAAACACTGAGGGCTGAGCTGATTAATTTCCAGCCTTGGCCACTGAGCCCATTGATGCACTCCCTGTTTGATGATCTGCGCAAGAGAGGACCACTTTTGATTGCTTGACCCCTGCCCTTAAACCTCGAGCTGTCGGCTCTAGCACCTGTCTAAGTTAACAGCACACACATTGAGTTTATTTTCGGTTTAAAAGGAAACCATAACAATGGATTAGCATTCTCAAAACACAAAGGGCCTGATTTTCTGCTTGGTGCTGAATTCTCCCAGCTCCCACTGATGCCTGATCATTTCGGGGTGCTTAGTACCTCCAAGGACATGCCTAGAATACAAGTTTAAGCAAAATGCATCTCATTCCCTATCTGAATAGAAATTTATGAACCACATCCATTAAGTAAAATCAAGATGGGGGAAAAAAGCCACCAATTAACTCACATCTTCATGCTTTAATTATTCACCCACTCTGGGTTTAGGTAAGCACCAACAGTAATGTTTCCACGTGCTACATTTAAAGTATATAGCATTCATTTTTTCAATGGTGCCAGAGTTGTTACTGCTGCTTGTTTCAGATTAATACACAGATTTAGTTTGTATTCCAGGAAGGGCTAGCGAGTGATTACTGTTAAGGTTGTAAGACCCACAATATTCTTCCTTGCCCAAATGTTTGTACTTAAAAGTGTTATCTTCGACTGCTGAGGATGTCTGGAATGAAGAAAAGGACAGCAATGGCAAAACACATAGTGGGCAGCTGGTTAGCTTGATTTTTTAATGTATATACATATGTTTAATTCCACATATAATTATTTATAAGTGAATACTTGCAGATATGAATAAGTATTTTATATTTTGTATAATATAGATATACAATTTAACTGTAACTACGTATCCTGGCAGCCACATCTTCACAGCAGCCTGAAATAATATGCCTGGTGCAGCAGGGGTGCACCTGTGCATCAAGAAGAAAAGGGGGGGGGGAATATCTGTATTCATGAGTGCAAATTGGGTAAAATTGACTGACTAGCAGCAGTCAGCTACAAACCTGTAATTTGAAACACTCCTGCTTCCCTTACCTTCACTGCTCATCTTGCAAATGCTTTAGGTAGCAACTTAGGAGAGGATTCAGGGTGCTGTCTGGTGGTCATCACAGTGAGCAGGTCGCACTACGCCTGTCCTCATGCTAGGTGGCAGATACGGTATGTGGGGGAACTTCCCTGTTGTAATACCAGATTCAGTTCCAGGTGGTGCTTTCGGTTATATGCGTGACTTGATCCCTCTGCAGGGGTTCCTATAGAAAGTAATGGACTCCAAGTGGATCCCACACACCCATAAGTGTGGTCCTCACAAGTGGCTGCAGAGGATACTGCTGGCTCCTCACAGCAGCCATGAGGAGCCGGGAAATTTCTGAAGACATTTCACCTATCAGGGTCCCATGGAAAACAAATGCACTTCAAGTACCAAAGACACCATTGATGGCCTTCTCTTCTCCAGACTAAACAACACTAGAATCATCTGTTTTCCACAGCCACTGGTCTCAGAACAGAGACATAGTGGTCTTTAATGAGACATAAAAAAACCTCACCGTATTGGGAATTTGTGAGAGAACAGACTGACTGGGAACCTCATTTTCATGTCATCATACAGCTGAAAGCCATTATCTTGGACGGACTCTCGAAAGGCCAAAATTGACTTGATTTCTTGCAAATTTTCTGTTTGCTCCTACACTTTCTACTGCCCCAGTGCCGATGTCTACAAACTGAACAAAGTTTCCTCCACACAGCATGCTTTTCTGATTCTCCTATTCTTGCTAACAGTTTGCACATAGCAAGGTAGCCACTTCCTACAAGCTGTCTCCCTTTTTGAGATGCGGGTGTAAGTTCCAGATGCTTTCTGAACCTTTTGAAGTCTTCTTGAAATCTGTTCCACCTTCCTGTCCTTGAGCTTTTCAGTTTACCTGCCTTCTTACATTTGCAAAAAGCCAAAATAATGACTTTTAGAACACACTGAGCCAAAATCACAGAAGTGGCATCAAAACTACAATCAACCCTCCCAGCACCTGCAAATCCTCTGGGATGCTTAAAGTTAACACCAAACACACCACCGCTAAAATGACAAAAGATGCACATCCAAGCATGAGCAGAACCCAGAGGTGTCTGGTTCAGGATTCCTGTTTACCAGAACTCCTGATTTGAATAATCAAGCAGGGTTTTTTTTCCTTCTATCCCCCCTCTATTACTAAACTAATTCACTGTAGACTAAGTATGTTGCTTCAGAATTGCAATGGTTACGTCAAATTACCATACAATTGGCTTTAATCCTATTTACTAGTGTTTTTAATTAAAAGATAATAAATAGGAAATTATATCACTGTCAAAACCTAAAAGTACATTGTTTTTTAAACATGAGTAGATACTTAAAATACAATAATTGTCTTAAAGCAGCTTAATTACATCCCTACAAGAAGCCAATTTGAAGAGTGACCTATTTTCTTATGAAGATTTACATAATACAGTGAGCAATCAATGGTGTCCTTGATACCTGAAGCAAATACTTTAAAGATGAAAATGACTGATGAAATAGGTACTTTTCACAGAGTTTGTTATAAAACCTTGATGGGTTTTAGCCTGCAACCTATTCAGTGTGAATAGTGCTCTGCAATAATAATGCTTCTGAGAAAAAGTGAATTCAAAGCTGTAGAGGAAAAGTCAATACGAAATAGCAAAAGCGTGCTGAGTCGCTGCACTGACCAGAGTCCTATCTGTGATACCAAACCAAGGTTTTGAGCATGTGGGGAGAATGCTGGGGAAACGAGAACCCCAACACTTCTCATATTCCCCCCCAAAGGGAGTTATGAGATTGTTCTGACACAAAAGCAACCCTGACATAAGGATACACCCCTTTCCATGAAGCAAATTCCTTGGCAGCGCTCATAACAAGCCTTTAACTTCCTTCTCTGGATGGGGTTATTACCAAATGACTGCCAAAGCCAACAGGAGACACATGTTCATCTCCTTTTCGATCCCTGGATCCCAGTTCAGGAAGCAATCTCCTTCACCAGAGCACTTGCACATGTTTTTGATACCTTTGGCTTGGATGGCACTTTATAGTATGCTTCAGTGCACTGAACAAGGCTGGCCTTGGTTACACGCTAACTGCCACAGTAAGTCTTGGCACCAGTGAATACATCTGTGCAAAACCAAGCCCTGAAGGTCACCTGCTTCCATTGGAGAAACATCTCAGAGAAACAAGACTCTGAAAGGAACTCTGCTTTCTGAATAGTTCAGCCCCTCAAGTATTCTCTCAGCGATGCTTATACATCTGTATTGGAACAAAACCAGTTTCATCTACACTGATACAGAACTAAAGTCATGGCCATTTCAGATAGCTTTTAACACAGTAAATGCAAGCTCCAACCTTGCATTTAAATTGAACCCAAAACAAAACCACAATAAGCACTTCAAACTCTCACAACCTGCATGAATCAACAGGCAGACATGGTAATATGACTGTTAACTATCCAGTACATCATTTGGAATTACCCATATTATTCCTGGAAGATCTGGGGTGAGGCAAAGTTCCATTTAAGCAGAACACCAGAAGAGGAACCTGCACTGGTGAAAGAGCATTCGCAACCCACATCTAAAGAAATTGCTGAGGCAGGTTTACCACAGTCCTGATGTATTAGAGGAGGAGCTTCATTTGGCCAAAACCTAGATTCTAGGTGGCTTCTGGAAGAAGTAGAATAAAACATGAAGGAACTATTGGCCATCCTTTATGCACTGAAAAGGAGAAGTCATACCTCTTTCTGTTCTCTTCTAGGAAGAAAAATCCATAAAAACAAAAGAACTGAAGCTGCTACTCAATCTTTGAGATGATCACTGGACCAAGGTCTATATTCTGTCTACATGCAGAAAGTGGCTTTCTAGACTGACAACTGATTAGTATACAAGCATGATTATATGCAAATCTCCAATTTCTATTGACTTAATTGTGATCTGATGTAACATGTATAATTAACACATGCATTTAAAATAAATGTATATTTAATTAACATGCATATTTATAAAATGAATATTTATATTTAGCATATAATTTTGGGTGAATTTAGGTGGCACAAAATTGAGGGGTTATCATTACTGATGAGAGCTAGTCACAGCAAAACAGCTTTCACACCTCAGGCTCTCCCAGGGGATTTCAATCCCAATTTATCTCACCTCTGGCAGGCCAGCCTTGGGCCTTCCTCCACTAAGCCAAGACTGCAAGTTACACCACACAGATGCGACTCAGGTAAACATCTTCATTAAAGGCTGGGGGAAGGGAGCCCCTCACATCATGGTTTGAACTGAAAACCACAACTGGATGACAAGCTGAGTACAAATGAATCTGAAGCCAAAGGTCAGGAAGTTAAACATCAGGCTGCTGAAATTGAGTTGTATTTCCATCATGGATACAAGCAGCTGCATGACTCCAGCAATTCAGGTTAGGTTTATCCCCCATGAAATTCTCTTCTGCAAAACAGAAAATGTAAAGCTTCCTTATAGCCTTTAGGCAGGACAGAGGGAGGAAGAATTAGGGCAAATTTATAAATAGTTGAGACACTGATTTCATAGCAATGCAAAAAGAAGATGCATTAAATACTCTGGAAAGGACATTCAGTGCAACAAACTGCAACCAGAAATGCTGGAGTCCATCTAAGCAGCCTTGCTTCTTGCTGCTCTTATGAGTGCTGGGTTTTACAGGTCATGGTGCTTATCACCAAGGCACTCGCTGCCATGAGTGCCGGGCATCAAAGGCATAGAACAGGAATTTATGTGGGACAAAATATCAAAGGTGACTTCTTTAGTTAAGACCTTCTCTACTGCAAGAAAGGCTTTCTACTATAAACACAAGGCTCTCATTCCCTGGTGCTCCCCAGGGAAAAAGCACCCTCAAAAGCAAATTTGACTGTTTCCCACAAGCAAACAACAAAAAGAAAACCCAAACCAGAAGTAAACCATGCTCCTTGACTCTGTGGCTATTCTTCATTATCATCTGTCCTCTCCCCGAGAGAGAAATGCTGAACGTGTTGCTTAATACACTGCTGGGAGGTGCTCAGTTGTGCTGGCGATGAGCATCAAATGGGAACTGATGTGAAACCCAACCCAGAGATTCAGTCATGGGCTTAAGCAGCATGCTGAAGGAGGGCTTATGTGAAGTAACCATTTGTTTCCTACCTCCCAGAGACAGTGCTTGTATGAAGACAATTATTAAATACTCGGTTTCCTTGGGAAAAACAGGAGGAAGGTAATAGCACTCCTCCAAGTGAACAGCAGCCGTTTCTCCCCAGGGAGAACAGAAATACATTTTCTTCTTCACTTCCCAGGGAAGGCAGAAATCCCAGCTGCTGTTGCAAGGTTTAAAAATACCCCAGTGCGCTCCACTTCTACAACATGACGGCGCATATGCTCATTATAAAGGCCCGTAACATAAACAGTTCATCCTTGCTATTCTTGCAGTATTTTGATCAAATATCACCTAATCCTAAACAAATACTCCTCCTCAATATATTTCAAATTGCATCTTACACATTTGATGCAATCGCATTAGCCCTTTGGAAACATACTGACAAAAGGGAGCATTACTCCTAGCAAGCCACTGTGCCTTCCAGCACCACACAATGGCAAGGATTTCAAACCTAAAATGACCTCGTCCTACAAACACTGAGTTTGGCAGTGATGTATTCAGGGAAAAATCAAAACTTACATAGAAAAAAAAAAGGATTAATCAAACCATGCATTGCTTCATTAGTAGGACGTGATCTTTCTTCTATCGCACCAGATCTATCAAATCACGGATTTTGCAGTTAATCATTTGGATTGCACATCTCCAGGAAGCCAAAGAATCAATTTACGGTCGCCTTTGTCCATTTCTTCTTCTGCCCCACTCCCCACACTTTTCTGATGTGGTTTTATTGCCTGTCCCCTCAGACAAATCTCTTCCCCACTGCTGTGAGTATTCCATTCTGCAGCCTCCATTCCCCAGAATGGCTTTCATTTCTCTCCCTGAATGCTCAACTTTCCTTTCTATTCTTTTCATCTTTGCCTATGTCTCTTAACTCAAAGCAATAAAGAACAGATTTGAGATTTAACAACTGTCAGGACGCCTTTGATAGGAGAGTGTGTACACAAAACGAGCCTGCATTGTGCTAAGGAAGACCCACAAAATAGTGTTAATATTTCTATTGGTATCAACAGGTGAATTAAAGCTTTGTAACACACAGAGCACTATCATCCCATCATTGCCCTGGTTAGTAAATGAAACTGAACTTGGATGCTTTAGGTATGAGCATTTTTGCTGGCCTGGATATGATTCCAAATCGTGGTCAAGTCCATTTTCATTCTCAAAGATTTCCTGAATGGTCATTTAAAATATGCATTTCCCATTCACATGTTCATATACAATATACATACTCTTCTTCAGACAGATGCAAGCAGTTTGTGAAACAGCCCTTCAATCACAGTGGCAAAGAACAGACTACATACTACACAGAGAACTGAGCTGCTCCAGGGCAAATTCTGTAGAATAAAAATATATATACATTCTTCACCACAAGAACAATTACACATTGAAATAGGTTGCCCAGAGAACTGGTGGAATCTCCCTTGCTGGAAACTGTCAAGACACAGTTTGACAGGACCCTGGAAAAGCTAATCCAAGGCTTTCAACAGGAGGTCAAAGTGGATGATCAACAGAATTCCTTTCTAACATCTTTGTCACACAGTATTCCACTTCTATTACGGAGCTGCAGCACACTTTAAGGTACACACAAAATGGCATTGAGTTATTACAGCTAAATACCATAAAAGAGGCAGGGTTTCGACAGACAAGGAGAACGACCTTCTATGGATGGCAGGACAAGCATTCATGTCTCCTGTACAGCCCAGCTGCCTGCTACATCATAACCCACCGCACTGGTCTTTGACTGGGTACTTGCATAGCAAAATTAGTTTTGAAGAGACAACTGGGAAAGGAAAAAATATCCACAAAATATGCACAGGTTGGATGTCTCTCCAACAAGAGTATCTTCTGTGTCCCATATAACACTTGGGAAGCATTGCATTTTCACAAAATCACTGTTTACTAGTTTATAAGGATCCCAGAGAACACCTACAAAGGCTTCAAAAGATCATAGCAAGACACATGAGGTGGTGCTCCACACCAAAGAGGTGCTTCCAAGGGGGCTGGAGACACAGAGCATTTCCTTGTGGGTATCAGACCCCTCAGATAATCTACTGATCCAGCAGAACCCTTACACTCGTATTTCAGATTGGCTACATGGGTCTTGTAATAGCTGTTCTTCCAAAAAAGCACTATCTGCTCATGTGAAATTACAGGTTACAAATTCCCATACTTCATTTTCTAATTAACAAAGTCCGGCCTTTCTTTTCTCTCCCATATTCCAAAGACACATTTAATCGGATATATTAAAAGGGTTAAGATCACCAGCACTACGTAATATTGTAGTTGCAAAACTTCATTTTGAATCAGTTGGAATCTCTTCTCAATATTCAATATTGCATGGAAATACACTTGCCTTTACTGATGTCCCAGTGCAATTGCTTCTGCTCAGGCAAGAGTGTTCCTAGCAACAACACCTCTGACACACTCTGTGTTTGGATTAGTCTGTAAACAGATTACTGGATTTTACTAGAGTTGAGTACTTTCTGAGTGCAGAAAATACTTTATGTGTGAGGGATGAGTAAATGAAATGACACAATGTGGAAATTATTTCTCAGGCTTTGAAAACAAGAGTTACAAATAAAGGAAAGGAGAAGGGAAATTTATAAATAAAGGGAAGGGTAGAGAAAAAGAACTGTGTGATTAAAGATATGGCACAGTGTTCAGTGCTAGCACTCACATCAATACCCTGTGAACCATCTTCCCCTCTCCCTTCTTCATCCGTATCACTGCTGGTGGTGAATACAGCAAGAATCTTGCCTCATTTGTTGCTTGTGAGAAGGAATGGATGGGACAAATGACCCAATAATGATTGAGAAGGCTCGTCTAATTAGACAAGACAGGAGATGGATGCTCTTGGGTATTTCTTTATTGAGGAAATCACAGATATGGAGGAGGAAAGTGAAAATGAAGACCAACACCTTCTAAAGCAATTGCCTAACAGCCTGAAGGAGAGTTTAGGAAGCTAAGTAAGTGATGCTGTGTTCAGGAGAGTGTGGGCACAGCAATCTCCCACTGCAGCCCTTTGACTTCTCCTAAGTGCCCACGCTCAAAAGGCAAGCCTGCACACTTTGGAAAACACACCCACGACACAAAGGGCTGTAGATTTGCTAGGAATGAGCACAAGCATAAATACAGTGCAAGATTAAAGCCAGCATAACGTTTGCTGAGAGAAAAATCCACAATCTCATATAAAAACCTGTATTTCTCAAAATATGATTTTATGACACATAAACACGTTTTCAAACACCAAAATTCCACTGCAGCACCCTAAACCCCAGCTGCTGGTCCACAGGGACAAGGCCCTGAGCTGTCTGCAGGGCAAGCTCTGCCTTGGGAATCTCAGTTGCTGCCACAAGACTTCTTAGCTCCAGACATGTGCCTGCATGTATGTTAGGTGTCAGAAAAATCCAGGTTCAGTCCAAACGATGCAGTGTACAAAAATTCTGCTTTAATAAAGTGGCAGCGGAAAAATTCATTAATCATTCAAAAGAAGATGCAGAACTATGGTCTGATCTTGCAACACATATCATGGACTGTAATGCTGCTTTGGTCACTAAAGCCCCATGCATTGTTTTCTGGGCTGGTTTGTTGGGGTTTTTTAAATTCTAGTTTTGTTTATTTATCCTTATTCCTACCATGCTGTTGGTGCTGTTTTCTGATGGTGTTACTTCCAGGGTGGAGACACCAAGTCCATAATAAAATAGCAGGGTAACTATTCCACTTACCATATATATGATCAGGGTCTTTTAGGCACTAGGGGCATTTATTCCAAATACAAATCTAGGAATATATATAAAGATTCTTTACTTGCAGAAACATCTTTTTAATTATGAAATTTAAGCCTAGCTTAGATTTAAATTTGCTTTTTAAGGAGACCAAACAGGCAGTGTCAATTATTGCTACCCTCAGTGAAACACAATAGGGGAAACCTACCCTGTGTCCATCAGCTTGATCTCTCCTGTTTTAAGATGATGCATATCTTCACCTATCTGGATGGTTTTTCACATATTGCTAGGAATGTATCACAGAGAAAGTAACACCTTATGCTTTTATCTGCGCTCCAGCCCTGTAGCCAGGTCTAATTATAGGGAACATGGACAAGCAATAAACAGTGAACACATGGTCTCTGGGGAAAGTATTAGCAGCAGCAAGATCCTATCAACAGTAACTTGGGAAGCATGAGGAGAGCAAATCAATGAGGGATTATGCATCTGGAGCCTCTTCTCCAGGCAACACTCTCTCTTGCCATCAGTCATTACCCAAGCCAAAGGTCAGCAGCTCGTCATTTGTTTGAGGCAGTCCTCAAACGCCTCATGAGAAAGCTCAGAGCTGGGAGCAGGATTAGTGCAAAGCAGGTTCTGTGGGGAGGCAGCTCCTGCTACCCTGAGGCTCCTGCTTCTGCTGCTTTCCCCAAGGGCAAGATACTGCACTGAGGCCCAGGGCACCACTTGTAGCAACATGCCTCTAGGTGAAGCAGCATCTCCTGGCCTGCCCTGAGGTCCCAGCTGCAGGTTTCATCTCAAACCAGAATAAAACACAACCTGCCACACTGTCCTTGCAAAGGCTACAGGCCTCTATACTATGGGGGCTCGCTACAACACATCCATACGAATTATAACAAATACATTTCTGAGCTTATCCTTATCCTCAGGATAAGCAGGAAAAAATTACCAAGGGATTTCCCCCACTTCTGAGAGTCCCACCTCTTGTTCCGATTACTATCCAGCACCACAGGTTACATGCATCTTCCACAGGCCTGGACACGGAACTGTGAGCAAGCCAACTGTGTTTGCTCAACAGGAACAGAATCACTTAAATTTTGCAGCCCATTTTAAAAGCAATAATAATAATAAAATAATAATAATAATAATAATAATAATAATAATAATAATAATAATAATAATAATAATAGAAGCCTGTTCCTTCCAAGGCAGGCGGGAGCGCCCTGCAGCCTGGTTTGAAGGAACAGAGTGGTTTTCGTTTTGATGATATTAAATTGGCAGTCACTTAGTCCTTTGTTTTGACAAAAGGAAAAGAAGAAAGAAGATATTTTGGAACATCAATCCTGAATTAGCAAGGCACTGATTGGATGGGGCTGGCAGGAGCCAGCCTACGCGAGGTTGGAAAGGACACATTTTAGAATGTGCTCAAAGTATTTTAGAATACACACATGCACAAAGAAATTTCAGCCTTACAAAAGACAGCTGCAAAATTCCCACCAAGGTGAACACATCAGCCAGCTCCTTCTCCACACCACGGGTTTATTGCATCAGTTATTTTCTACAGGGGTTTTAAGTCTACATTTATGGATGACCTTCTGTACTGAACTATACAAACTTCCAGAGCTGATCTCTGCCTGTTTATCTGGGAAGAGCCACCATATTTAAGCACTACAAAACTGCTGAGAGAAACAGCTGCCTCTGGCTTTATTCTGCTTCAAAAACTTCAACCAAAGCCATGTACCTTACTCCCCCCCCGCCTTTGCCTCAGTCTAAAGCCACACAACAGGACTGTTAATAACCATCCCTTTGCTCACACATCCACCCACCCCTTGACAGGTTGGCTGCACAATCTTCTTTCAATCCTCTCTTTCTCCAGGGTAGCTGCAGGAATCAGACCATATGTAATAGTTGCCAATGTTCACTTCTAAGCAGAGGTATAGATACAAGTGAACCTGCTGTGTTCTTGGGACAGGAATACGACCTTATTTTTTTAAAGTAGTTTGGGCAACTGGAGAGAAAGTGTGTTAAAATGCCTAGGAAGCAGAGTGATTCTTTAATGCTGATGCCATAAATAGAAGTTTTCCACCAACAGCTGTATCTTGTTTACAAATATTGTTAAGGATGGACATGCGTCAAACCCCCTTCTTAATCTTAATGCAATGTTTGCTACAAGATTTCTTTAACTAAGATGGTTTTTAAATGATTTTCAGATCCCTCTTCCCTGATCAGGACTTCGCATTCTGCTTTTACATGGGCAAATCAGATGAAAACCGAAGCCTGAAGAAGATTCACCAAAGCTCAAGCAGACAATAGAGGGAACAGATTTTGAGGAAGCTATTAATCCATCTAACCTTTGCTTCTTTCTGCTTATTTGACCTGAACAGGCCAGGCTTTTTTGGTGCACAGCTTCATGGCTAAGATGGTTTCAGTACCCCCCTAAAGGACGTTGGGACAAGCCTTTACAACTTGTGTAATTTCAGTGCTCAGCAGATGCTGCAACACACAAGGCAGGAATTCATCCAGGCACTAGGCACACACGGACCATTTTCTCCAGCAGTGACTTGTCTGTGTCCTTCTTATTGCTCTGCATCCAAAATTTCTACTTGATTTTTTTTTTCTTCCAGAGAAAATGATGCCACAACATAGCTCCAATCAATACTTGACACAGTATCAGATTCCTTGCAGTAAAAAGTACTGGCTTAACGTCTCGTGCACATTGGCTTTCTCCAAGAAGCCTATGGTAGCACGCCTTGCCTCAGCAAACCATTAATTTAAATGATTGGAAAAAAAACAACACATAATAAGTGACAGATTTTTCAAATCAGATAAAGATGGGAACCAGATTATCTGTCTGTGGGTGATAGATTGCAGCAATAATAAATCCACTTTAAGACACTGGATCAATTTTTAATCAAGCCAAGAATTATTATTGCAGAAAGATAAAATGACCCATGAGGAGATGCCTTAATTTTCCACCAATCAAATTATAGCCTTTCTAAATAAGATGTAATGAGATCCATGGAATATCCAGGTTACACAGCCTACCTAATTACCCATGTTCCCTGTCATGTTGTGATATAATAGTGGTAAACTGACCTCTGAATTTACCAAGATGAAAAGGTAATTAGTTTTTCCACAAGGCTGTAGTGAAGACAACAGCAATGACACATGTCACCTCCTTCCACCAAGTCACAACCTCAGAGGTGTTTGTTCTTAAAATATACAGGATATGACCTACTGGGTAATAAACTACAGTCATTAAGTGAAGTACACATCTAACAGAAAAACAACCACTCTTTCCAAGTTGAGAATACAAGGTCTGAAGGTAAAGCAAATCAACTCACATTCCACAGGAAACTTTATCAGCATATTACCATAGAGCAGCTCAGAAGATGGCAGAGCATCTTCTAATTAAAGAGGTCACAGTTCCATATAGAAAGGAAGCTTTGCTGAGCCAGAGGCACCACAAGTACAATTCTCTTTCCTATTGTCCTTCACCACATGGGCATTTTTCCCTGCGACTAGCAGCATGGCGTCTTTGGAATGCTTTCCTGAACACATCCCAAGAACCTGAAGGCACACCAAGGTCAAACTCAGAAACTGTCATCGTCATCAATAACAAAAGTTGGTGATTATTTGACAGAAGATCCCAGTTTTGAGCACACTCAACAAGACTCATCATCTCGTCACCCCAGCCTTTGGAGTTAGGATTAAGAACTGTACTTGTGACAACTTTTGGGGCCTGATACCTTCACCAAAGCTGTTAGTGAGAACCAAGACTTACTCTTCTCTGTCCACCTCAGAAAGCAGAAAATACCCAAGATGATTTGTCCCTGTCTGTGTGCCCTTTCCTTTGGGCACCACTGCAGCTTAGAGATACAATGACAGACATAATTGGCTCATGCAAAGAAAGCCATCATAAAATTAATGAACTACAACAATTCATTCCATCTGCTGCTTCTTTCTTGCTAATTTATTAATAACAATTACACAAAAAATGGTATGGATTATAAATTTCAATTTCTCCTCTTTACCTGAAAATTTAGTCTGAGAGTCTTAAAAAATGATCTCATATTATACCAAATAGATTTATGGCTTATTACTAGTAATGTGGCAGTACCCAATTGACCATAAAAGCTAACTATTTAAAAGTAACTCAAATTACCCCTTCTGAGCAAATTGGATATTTGGTTTACATAGCTTGCACTGCTTTTACGACAAGTGCCCCCCTTTGGTCAGCAACCCATCCTATTGCTCTGCTTGGGTCTTTTTCAGCCTGTCAGAGACATCAGGTAGTGCAACAGCCCTGCAAGCCACAAGCCCAACTATCAGTACACAGCTTGTCCTGCAATGGCAAAAACAAAGCAATAGGTGCTGAACAGGAAATATGGAACAGGTTTGTCAGAGGTTCAGATTAATTCTACTCCTGTATAAGGCTTACAGGCACAGACTTTAGAAGAATAAAGTTCCACAAAGAGCAAGTATTGCAGAATGCCTCTTTCCCTCTGTAAGTGAACGTGAAGGTAGCAGTCAATGAACAACTGCCACTGGCATTCATGCTAGGAGAAGCATGAACTTCACAAAAGCCTGTCGAGCTTTCCTTCTGGGCATCCCACTAACATGAGTGTCCTTGTGCTAAGCAGGAGTCTGCCACTGCTGCCTCTCCATTTTGCACTGAACCATGTGGAAAACCCTGCAAAGTTCCTGGCCAGGGTGTGTTAGGACATGCAGCAAAGCCTGGCTCTACGGTATTGGGGGAGAAGTCCCATTCCATTCACCAGGATTACAACTTTCCTTGAGGTCTGATCCACGCACCAACACCGCAGGAATATAACTGCTTAGCTAGTAAGTATTTTTACTTATTTTTCCAGTATTTGGCCTACTATTAATGCAGTTCTGTTGCTATAAAGCCCATGATACACAGAAACATCATCACTCTTACTGCAGAGAAACAGCCATATCAACACAACATACCTGTGCACCAATGTAAAGATCCTGTGCAATAGGCAAATTATGTGGCTTTTGTGTTACGAGGCATTAGAGCAGTCAAACTTGAAAGGAATTACACATCCTAGACTGATTTGCAAACACTACAGAAAGTCTTTTTAAGTGGGATCACTGCCTATTACCTAATACATGATGAGGTAATGCCGAAATACTAAAAGACCCTCAACACTTTTTCCTCCATAGAGATTACAGATGCAGGGGGGAGGAACCTATTACCCAGAAGGAGCTCAACAGTATCAGGGGGTTATCTGTGAAGATAATTTTACTTTGCGTCAATGTTCCTATTTAAATCTTTTGATCCAAACACATCAGTACATTAAATGCAAGGGCTGTATGTTGATTAGAACAAAAGATACATTACATTAAGATTAAAGTCTTGGTATTAAGTAAAATATCTAAGCACTAATTTCTAGCTCTCTAATATTTCCACCAATACTATTATCTCCATTTAATTAGGACATAAAAGTAAGTAAAGTTAATTTAAAAGGAAATTTCAAGCTGCATTCCCATTTGATTCTCTAGGAAATTAACACTCTAAACCTTCTAATGGGCATCTTCAAAATAAAATGTTATTAACAAAATATGTGATAATTAACATAATTAAAGCCCTCTAAAGTATACTTTTTTTTAATGGCAATTGTTCTGTTAGAATAATATGCAAGAGGAGTGAATCAAAAATCCCACTCCCCTCATAACATAAACGCGCATTAGATAGCATAAACATCGGACAATTCCGCATGGATATCCACTAACCTAGAAATTGCCAGCATTAACTCATAATAAGATTACTTTTTGTGGAATTGGATTAACTTTTACACATTCCCTCGCCCCAAAAAGGAGCTCAGTGAATGGCTGCAAGTGCTCTAATATCTCAAACGATGGAGTTATTAATTTAAAGACTGAGTATTTTACCTTATCCAAATGTATTTCCTCTGATTTCCAACACCTACTCTGGCACACCAAAACTTACCAGTTATCTCACACATAAGATCAACCTGGCAAACCAGGACAATTCTTACCCTATTGAAATGTCTAAATGAAAAGATTTTGTGGTTTTCAACGGTTCAAGCTCCACCACAAGTATTTTGTTTGTCCTCAGGTTGTGTGGATGCACCTTCCCCCTGGGGAAACCACCACACCTTTCAGGGGACAAGCCTGATGACCTCAAGTAGTGCTTTTATGCCTTCGGAGAGATTAATACATTCCAATCAGCTGGGATAAAAGCGCCAAGAAGTTCAGCTACTTATCTGAGCTGTTCAAACCTCCTGAGCCTGCCCAGGGAGCGGGATATCTGATGGGAGAGCCTGCGCTTCCTGCTCCCAATCTGCCCTGAATTACCTCATGAACAGGCTCTCACGTAACTTCAGACAGAATGCAGCAATGGTCTTTCATACGTTAAGCTCAGCACCAGGTGCAACAAGCAGTGCTGATAACAGGGAATAAAAGGCAACTTTCTTCACGTTTGGCTTCCTCCCACATTTGGGGGGAGAGGGGAAGGAAGGTGGGGATGGAAAAAGGGAAGGAAACACATGGACCTAGCCCACTCATATCTGCCTATTTTATATTCACTCTATGGACACAGAGGGCTCAGATACACATGATGGTTTGAATAAGCAGGACTAGTTAGACCAATATCAGAGCCAGCTTTCCCCTGAGGGACAGCAAGCCAGGATGCGATGGACATCCTAAGGCTGAGGCCTCGGCAGCAGAGGCTCAGCCCCACCATACCTGAGCAAGGGCAGTCCCAGGGTGGCAGCCAGGGTCACCCAAGAGTGGTGATGAGACGGTGATCACCATGGAGGTCCACAGCAACAAGACAGACCCCAATCCCAACTAGCAAGTGAGGACCTCAATCAAGGGTCTCCACAGCCAGCAAGGGGCATGGCTACTACTGAGCTGGAGACCAACACTGCAACAGAGCTCAGCCAGGGACTGAGCTTAAATAACACACCTGGACAGCATGGTGGAGGCCTCAGGTGAAGATTATTAGGGCCATTAAGGCTTACCAGTGCACTTGGAGCCCTGGCAACCAACATGTACTTTCTTTTATAGCATGAATCTCAGAAAAAGCAACCATTTACTCAGTCCCAGGGGACAAAGCCACTTCCCTGCTCCTCTATTACAAATTCATTCATATGAATTCATATCATATAAATTTGATTCACGTTTGATTCAGTGAGGCTCTTAAACAGCACACCTTACATCCCTCTGATGAGAGACCATGATCAGCACATGTCAATGGTCCTGCCTGTGCTCAGACGTTACTTCTGTGGAGGACGGAGTGCTGCAGGGCTGAAGTAATTCTCACAATCAAGAAGGGGAGGTGGATATGAGAGAGTTAACAAAAAAAGTCTTATTTCTCCAAAGAAAAAACAACTCATTTGCTTCAAGAGCAAGAACTGGCAGAGTATTTGGCTTATTTGCTATTTCACTAGAGCTTTGCCAGCCACAGCTAATAGATATTACCACCTGAATCATGAACTGATTTACTAAATAACAGTCATGACACTCTAGTAGTGTAACCTTATAATAAGGCAAATATTTGCCACCATCTGCAGTAAATTCAAAGCATCTGCTGTAACTTTTTTTTTTGATGAAAGCAGCATAGCATACCCCACTGTAAATTCTTTTGATATTGTTATTACGGTATTCTGTGATAAATAAAACAAATGCACAAATACAGCTCAGACTAAGAAAATAAATCAGCAAAGCTTAGCAACTGCTTTAATTATTATTAGAAGCACTTTGGCATTTTTCTTACTTGTCACCTTACAGAAGTATTTTACTTGCTGTGGAGAGCAAAGCTTGCCCTACTCGTGAATACCTAAGAAAATCTTTTGGATAAAAGAAATCTCAGGTTTTCTATCAACCTGGGCTGGAATATTGCAAAATAGCTCAGAAGTTGCTCAAGCTCTGCTTTCACTGACAAGCTATACAACTTCTCCCATTGCTTGGATAGGTAGAAGCCAGAATGGTGTGCTTTGTAAAAATTCCAGCTCTAGGTATCAATACTGTGTTTATCACCACGCTATCCAGGAAACTATCTCTCTTGCACTAAGTGTAAGAGTTTCTCTCTGTCCACCCACTAACAGCAGTTTGGCTGATTGTGGGAAAGCCAGCAAATCTTTTCTGCTCTGTGGATGGACAAATTCCCGGGCATTTTTATCTCTTGTGGAAGGGGTTTAGTTACAGCCAACTGGCCTTCATCCAGGTAGTGATCTTTCCCAGGCAAAGCAGAAAGCTGGAGACAGAGTCAATTGCCTCTGGTATAATGACAACGTGGAACAGCATGTTGCTGGAGTCACAAACGCCACCAGCTGGTTAAGAAAGATGCTGAGTAAGATGACATGGGACACCCCCACCCCCAAAAAAAAGCATTGTTGGGAAGACAAACAAAATCACCCATTACCACTGTTCTAGAGTTGCTGTCTTTTTCTGATAGGAATGGAAAGCACCATCCCAAAGCCTTTTTACAGCTCTACAGTAAAAAGGCAGCTTCAAAACCAGCAGTGGTAATAACAGCAGCAGTTGACTCAGCCACAGGACCATAAAATGTCAGCCAGTACCCAAGAAAAGACTAGACCACTCGTGACCATAAATGTCAACGCTTTTGATTGCATCATTCCGGAAGCAGGATTCAAGACACCTGCAATAACCAGATGAAGTTGGCGTTAGCTATTTATTAGCTGTTCACCTAAACAAGATAAAAACACTACACTATTTTCAAAGAGTGGGCTACATGGACATAGGAATTTCATCCTTAAAGGTGGTACTGGAGGTCTTGAGGCAGGCACAGAGCCCAGAAAGTACATCCTGCTCTTATTAAAGCTGTTTCAGGGGCTAACCTTTTTCAGGACTAGTAACCACCTTCTAGCTTCCAGACTATATGTCTGTTCACCTTCCTTTGGGCATTTAAGCCCATATTTTGACGTTCTTCCAGGTTCTTTCATGGTGGTGTTTTTTTTTAGCTCTCACTTCATACATAGCATTTTCCTACCTTTTACTCATGATTTTAGGACAATTTTATTTCAGCCTTGCTTTCACTAGGCTAAACAAACTATAGTTCCCCAGGAGATAAACCCTGAGTATCCTAGGAAACCTCCTCTAAATTCACCTTCTTGAACGTGGTTGGTTAGAATTAGCACATGGGAGTATCTACAGAGGGCAGATCTCCTTTCTATCATCCAAGAACACCATTTATATCTTTCACCATTCCATAGGAAATACTACATTCCAGTCTCCCTCCTACTTATCTACTTCTAAATTGGGAGTTTACAATGGAAATAAGATATTTATGAGTGTAACTTGATATTTTTCACTAGTAAATTTAATTCATTTTCTTTCACTTACTTTCTCACAGTTATCTTAATTTTCCCATGGGAGATTTAAGGCCTCCTCTGTATTGCCAGTGCATCTCAGTTTTCCCTATCAATACAAGCATGCTCCAATTTTCATGCCAGCATCATTAAAGAAAAAAATCTTCAACCAAATCCAGTGCCAAAACTCATTCATGAGACTTTCCTTTAGTAACTTGCTTTCAGCGTGGCAGTTTCTCTTTTAGTATAACTGCTTTCTTACCAGTTCTGACCTACATTATGTTTCTAGTAGCTTCCTCTTTAACAGCTTAAATTAAGAGACCTCTGAAGATGCAATATAGATCTGACATTTCTTATGTTTGAAAAATTAGTGATCTTATAAAGAGGACTCAATCCAAAGAGACTTACATGGAATACTATTGGTAATGTTATATTTCTCTTTTCCTGATTTACCTTCTTATTTAAATATCCTTTGTTTACTTATTAGTGAGTTTGGGATTTGGGATACTTAGAACCATCTCTTGTCAAGCAAAAAAGGAATGATGTAGGTATCTCTATGTTCCCAACTCCTGCTCATCGCAACACTTAATCATGAGATGCACATCTTCAGCCACTCCTCTTGAGCCAACCAACTACTGAGACAGCATGACACTATGAAATTCCTGGAGTCCAGAATGTGCTCCAAAAGCACAAGGTCCTCTCAGAAATAATTTGCCATTACTGAGCAGTCAGGATTTGAAGGAAGGCATTCTGGGACGCCAGCAAGATTTACAGCTCAAATTGCTATTGAGGGCTCAGGTCAAGGATGCAGAGTGTTCAGGTCCACCCCACAACTGAGCTTACATGACTTTAGCACCAAAACCTTTCTTTCCGTGTTTCTTCATCTCCCTGTTTCAGTTTCCTTTATTTCTTCCTCATCTGTCTCAGTCTGCCCTCAGATCACAATGACAACTGAAAGCTGGGGACTTTTACAGTGTAAAGCTTCCGAGAGCACTGCATGTCTACAGAGACCACAGCAACAAGCCCCCTGAGTATCTGCTGTATTACCAAGAATACACTCTAATAAAAGTGATATGACCTCAGCTTTTGGAAGCACTGGACTTTACTGTTACATAAAAGAAGAGCCAGAGTGTTGGAAAATCTTCCTGAACAGATTGACAAACACTGAACTGTATTATTTCCTCCTCTAAATTTCATCTGTCTCTAAAGCACAAACTTCTTCCAACTATTTTCACTACATTGTTATCTTTAGATATTTAATTAATTTGCACCAAAGTCCCCAGTATTTTCATTCCTTAGCATCCTGCTCAGTGTGGCCCCAGAGTAAAGAATACATATTCACGCTCTCAGAAGCCAGAGATCTTACCATATTTAATAAGAAGCATCTCTGACAGTAATTGGAGTTTCGTATCAAGGTAAATAAATGGTAAGATCATAAGAACATACTCTAGTGGCCACATGCATCCGGCAAACATTAACATCAGAGAGTGAATTTAACATAGAGTCTCAGTGGATATGAATTGTCTGTAAACAAACAATCTGAAGAAAGCCTCACTTTTGTCATCTGTTATTCCCGTCGAAGAAAAATGAATATTCTGTTTCATACTTCTCCTACCAGGTGGCTTCATTATTTACCACAAGTCTTTCTTCCCCTCATCAGGTGCCCAATACTGTAATATCCTCAATGACAGCGGATTAATTTTCTTTCCTCAATAGGAGCATTCAATGCAAATTATCCAAATTACTCAATATGCTACAATGATGGTACTTCACAAGGGTACATTGGAAGACCTGTTCCACAGATAGCTTGAAACAACTTCTCCCTTCTATCAAGATACAAAGGTCCCATCCCTGCCCTGGTATTTATTCCGCAAGTACAGGGCACGGAGAGAAGCAGCAGACAAGGATGGGGACAGCTACAGTGAGATAGAGGCTCCACTCTTTCCAACCACTGAGCATGTGAGGAGCCTTGGCCAAGTCACTTAATCTCTCTGTACACTGGCTATCCCTCTGTAATATGGAGATAAGAGCGCTTCCTCCCTTCAAACAAAGTGCTGGAGGCATAAAAATTCCTAGACTGAGAGGTGCAAAATCTCTTGATGATGAGGTAAGTGCCTTGAGCAAATAGTGGCTGGATAACTCAGACTGAAGTTTGAGCACTGTGTTTAAAGAGTTAAGCTCAGAGCAGTGAAGGCAAAGGGAGGCATGAAGGGCCCCCTTCTACAAGCCTAGAATCAGTGGCTTCAACAGATACAGGACTGGCCTCTAAATGCTGAAGCTGTGCTAAGGTGTCTGTGAAAGAGAAATACTTCCTCTGACCTGGAAAAAAAGAAAGGCAAATGGCATGGCTTTGAAATAAAAGAGCAAAAAGAATAGGCTCAGGAGGCAATCCTCTTAGGCAGCCTCTCAACATTCCCTTCCCTATAACTTTAGAGCAAGGCTTTAGCAAATTTCAAGGAGGATGGTCAGACACTATGATGATTGCCATTTCTGGCTTCATCCTGATTAGAATGGCAGTCAAGTCTGATGGTGTTAACTCATCAGGTCTAAACAAACCTCAGTATAAATATAGCCTTGTTGTAGCTGAGGAACAGCCTCAGTTTGCTTAAAGCTTATTCAGTTATAGCTTTGCTGGATACCCAAGAACACAAAGTAAAAATAGATTTACAGTGACACCAGGAAGGGAGTTGGGTTTGGGTCAGGGTGCAAGACTCCTAGTCAAGATGAGGCCTCGAAAAACGTTTTTAGAAAACATTGTGTTGCTATCAAATATTCTAGTGCAAGACAAGGAAATGAAACTTGTTTGAAGGATTGAACAAGCAGGACAAAATGTAGTGCTGGGGACAGCCCCTTTGTACACCTCTGGGACAGCAAAATGTCAAAAGTGCTCTTTCATGGAAAGGGACAATTGTGAAGGCAAAGGGCAGGCTGGAACTGTTCCAGCTGCTGCACCTTGATGTAGGGGGCTGACATGATCCTCAGGCAGCTGTCGGGAGTGGAACAGGGCTAGGATAGATCATTTGTCACCTTCCTTCCTCAGACCTTTAACACTGGATGCTTAACCCCAAGCTCCATCCGCAGCACCACCACTAACTTGCAGCAAACCACCCCATGCTTGATTCCAACAACTTCCGAGATGGGGAGTGCTCTTTCCCTCCAATTATGCAGCACAGTTTGCAGTAGCTGCTTTATTGTTTGCTTACCACAGTCACAAAGCCCACTCAACCTTTTCCCAGCCATATCACAAAAAACATGAGATGTTCTTGCATGACCAGACGTGATGATGCCCCAGGCTGTATTTCCCCCCTCAAACACCCACCACAGAACCACCGCAGACCAATGGCCAGCCTTTGTAGCCTCCAGCAGGGCAGGCATTTCTAGTTATTAAATCAACGTTTAAGAGGTGCATGATGGAGAAGGGGGGAGAGTAATCAAATCATTTGAAATGCTAGAGTCCTGCCAAGTTGTCCATGCTGTGCTGTACCCGACTACATTAGTTATAACTGGAAGTTGCGACCAGCTGCAGTTGATTAAGCCAAAAGAGACGTGAGATTTCCACTTCTCTGCTCAGCTGTATTTGTTTTGTTGACTCACACCCCTTCTCCACTGGTTTGCTGAGTGGCATTTGACACTGAGGTCCTTCCAGTAACCAAATCCCTCAAAGTCAGCATGTACAACAGGCCCTGTCTGGCCACTTCCACCCTGACCCACCTGCTTACATCTGCTCAGGGTGGTAGGTTCTCTTACCATATGCAGACACTCTCAAAATGCAGATAGAATTGAAGTGTGAAAGTGTGAACCCCTGTCTGCTCCCCTGTATTTCAAGATCCTAACTCCTTACAATCCCAATAGGAAGTTGGTGTCTATAAATTCCAGTTTACCCAAAGTGAAAAATAAGCATCAGGAATCCCTAGTTCCTTTTGCAAGTGTTGCAGTATTTGTAAGAAGCTGACAAACACCTCTGTTCAGCTTTTGAGGTTACACTGTCATTGAGAGCCCAAGGGCTCTCCACGTAGAACCACCTGAAAAATCCACTGGTGCACATCTCTGCATCTCGGACCATGACACGAGTGTGCCAGATGTACATTTTAGAAAGCAGAGCATGTATCAGCCTCCTCATAGAGCCCTGTCAGAACATCTGATTAATGGCAATGTGCTGGAAATCCTAAGCAAAAACCACGGCCCCTCACAACTGTTCTACCCAGATCAAAGCCATGTGGCCACAAATACTGAGCTCCAAATGGAGTTTCTGAGGCTCTTTTGCCACTCTGTGTCAAACCAAAAAGATTTCAGGCTGACAGGTCTGGGAGTCATATTTTTTCATATCCCCTAAAGTTTAAGAGGGAAAAGCTTCACATCATACCCCAGTGATTTGAAAACCCCTAAACCTAAAATGAACACTGTACTTCAATTATTTGGGATAGAAGGAAGAACAGGCTTTCTGCTCCTGCTCCACAACCCACAGGTTAACAGACTAATGCAATGAAACAACAGGTTATAGTAACTCTCTCGATACAATTAAAATCAGAAAATGAATGATGAGCTGTTTCAGATGAAGCTACTGATGAAAATAAAGCATTCTGTATTTTTCCCCATTTATTAAGAACACTGAAGATTTCAGCCATGTAAAAGTGTGATTTCACATGTATGCACTTGCACACACACAGACAAATCTATGTATAGAAATCCATCTAAAGTCACTACAATCTTGTACTACCAGATTTCACTTACTCATACAAAGGAATGATATGAATTCCTACACCAAGAGGATTACTTTTGAAGCAGCTGAATACAGGTATCTAACAGAAGAAAATACTTGCTGGAACACTGTGGTATGCTACAGAAGGAAAAAACCTACAGAAAGCAATAAACACACCCACCAGCTATCTTCCCTGCCATTCAGAGCTCCTTAAGGAAAAACAAGTGTAAGCTTCAGTTCACTTCTGGGAGAAAAAGAACCAAGAAAGAGGGGTCAGAGATCCTCAGTGTCACACTGCAAAACTTCCAAGTCCTCAACCTCACAATCAGCCAAAGGCTAGCACAAACCTAAGACTTGCTAATTCCAAGCTGATTCCTCTCAGTCATGAAGGAGCACATCACTAGTAAGCCCACTGTCCACTTGCCTGGGTGGCTGGGTGCTCTGAAAGCACCAGTGCTCCACAGGTCGAGTCAGGAGTGGACAGGCAAGGATTTGTTGTGTGACTGTCTCCCAGTTGGGAAGAGAGACCAGCATGAGATACAAGACTAAAATTAACTCCAGCCATAGGGGAGTAAGAAGAGGAAAGAGACTGAATAGGTAAATGTCACACTACTGAGAAATGCTGTTTGTTGCCCATCCCAGCAGACTTCACTAAGGCCAGCAACACGACTGTGCGCAATTGCTCACTTCCAACCAGGCTTCCAACCTTGTTTTGGAAATAAGGCTTAATTACAGCGTGTTAAATCAGTGCTGTTATCTCCCATTGGTCCTTGTGATCCTCTCACGAGTCCTATTTCACCTCTAAAATTAAGTGATGAGAAGAATATTCCCTACAAGAAGACATTCCAGTCTGTTTTGCCATTGTGCTTTGAATACATTTCTCTGGTATCTAACACAGCAAAACCTCATCTGCTGTTACATGAAACAGCGTGATCTGAAAGGACACGTTTGAGAAGAGGGAAGGAGACCAGCTTTCAGCTGGAATTTATATTTAGGAAGACCTACTCCTGAGGTGAAACAAACACAAGTCAAGCATTCCAAAGGTCTTCATTATGCTGCCCATTCCTTGTCATATCCTTTCCTGACAAGTATCGACTCATATGCAAGAAAAGCAGGTTACCCACAAACAAGAAACCCCCTTCGCCTTTTCCACTGCATTGGAGCAGCATCAAGGGGGCCACAAACCAGCTCAGGACTAGAAAACTTGCAAGGCAGGTCCAACACAGAAATACCTGTTCCAAAGGCTTATTTCCTGTAGCTTACATTATAACTGACCCTCCATAGTTGACATTAATGATTTGTGTGACAGTAAGAATGAGGGATCAGCTGCAGAGCCATGGGACCTCACACCCATTGTAAAGGAAAGTTAGAGGTTGCAGTCTAAGTACCAGAACAGAAGAGGATTTACCTTTGTGCTGCAGATGGAGAAGCACACCACAGCCAGGATGAAGTGACTCATTGAACAGGAACTAAACCAGGAACTGAACACAGATTTCTCACATCTTAGTCCATTCCCTGAACCATCACTGATCATTTCCCACACAGCCCTGGACGACTTTCACTACTAAGTTCTTTTGAGGTTGCTGCACTTTGGTCCCATCCCACACAGCCTTATGTGCTTTTCACTTCCCTTCATCTGAGCTGGCTGTAACAAATGTTCTTTCCATGGGCTCTCTGAAACACTCTGGACAACCATCTGTCCCCCTGTCAAAGAAATAGGACCTTTAAATCCAGGTACTTACTGCTCCCCACACTAATGCTGACACCCCGATGTCCCATTAGTGGAGGAATGCTCTTTCCCAACCTCAGGGATGCGCTGCCTGAACAGCTGTCCTCCCAAGGAATGTGTGGTCGAAGCGATTTAGACATGCTCATTTGCAATGGCTGCAAAAGCCACATACTTTTTCATCTAGAGACTCAGGCAAAACATTTCACACCCAGATATATTCCTGTGCCTCTACTGCTTTTCAGGTGTAGGTCAAAGTCATCTTAGTAGTTCAAGAACCTTCCTCCCTCACATATGTTGTCTTCTCCGACTTTCCAAGCATCTCTCCATATGCTTCATTTCAGCTGGTTCCTTACTTGCTTAGCCAGGCTTACAGTTACACCAAACCTGTCACCAAAGTATACCCCTACATTCCTCCTTCCTTCCCAAATCTCTTCATCAAAGCAAGTGCCTTTGAGATCCCTTCTGCTTCTCCCACAACTTGTGAAGCTCAAAATGCCTCGTTAGCACTCGATGTCTTTGCTCTGCTTCTGGGGAAGTTTCACAACTCCAAACACCTTCTCTGCCAGCAGACTCAGCTGCATTGATTTCCCTTGCTTCCAACTCTCCCAGTGTCCACAAGGGATCCCACTTGAATGAAAGCCAGAACCCCTGCTCAGGGAGCTCCATTAGCCATATGCTGTTAGGCCTGTCCAGTTTGCTCAAAGTGCAATATTCAGCCACATACTAAGACTTTAGAGTCACAGTCAGGATTAATAAGGTACATAGGGACACCTCCCTTCTTGCATTTGAGCATCACACCTATATTATGTGTGTTTATGCAGCTATTTTCTTGATGTGGACTGAGATATACACAGTCTAATAACACTGCAGTATATTATTTTTCAGTATTTGTTTTCAGACTGGAAAAATGCCACAAAAACTGTAAAGAAAATTGAGAACAGATCCTTTCAGCTGGTGTAAATCTAGATACCTCCATTGATTTGGGAGGATTTATGCCAATTTCAACAAAGTGAAGATTCAACCCTTAAAATAAAGTCATATGTTTTGCACATCTTCCATATTCTTAATAAATTATTTAACATGATTTCCATTTCATAAAAACACAAGCAATGAGATATTTTTGTATGGAAGGAAATTAATGGAGATCTTGCTAGTCCTGGACAAGTTTCTTTGCATTTGACACTGGTGCAATACTTGGAAATTAGACTGAAAGAATGGTATGCTCCTATTCAAGTATGCCCCCAACCTGAGTTTTACCCAAAAAATGAGTAGATGAGGTCACACGCCAAGAATTTCACACTATCTTTATTAAATTACTATGTGCTGCTTTGCTTTTTAAATGCAAGTGACAAAGATCACTGTAATCTACATTTAATGAAACATCATATCTCCTGTGTATTCCCATGGATCCTATCTTTCCTTATCATTCTTAAGAGAATATTATGCTTTTGAAATGACAGAGGCTCCTTTCCTTGAAGGAACTCTTGCTGTCTGCCAGTGATCTTCTTGTTATGTGCTTTGAGAGTGCACTGCATTTGTAATTAGAGTCAAACTACCAGGGACTTTTTGAACCACAAAATAACTGTGTCTAGCAGCAACATTTAGTCAATGCAATGCACTTTGCACCCCTGTTTTTGTAAGCGTCACACTGCTGGGGTTGGTGTTTCGCTGCAGACCCTCTTGGAGAACAGTAAGAAACAAATTAATAAGGTGAATGATTTCTTTAAAAATGAATGGGAGGGGGAAATTAGTGAAAGAATAAACTTTGTTAGAACGTAACAAAAACTGGTGGGTTTTGCTGCTGAACCACCCCAGGTAGCACTCCTAAGTAATGAGAATATATTACTGCATGCAGGTATTCCAAACATTGATCACAGGATCCTTATGCAAGCCAGGCTTTTGCACAGGTCCTCTTCTGAGCAGGTGCAGCACTAAGGTGTGCTGAAGCCTTCCTCTTTGGTAGGAAGATTCTCCTGTTCTGAATCTTCTGACTTAGAATCCCGATTCTGATTTCAGAATGTCCCAAATTAGAACTGCTCACATAACTCTTACATACACCAGCACTGCTCCTTTTGCAAATACAGTCATTGTAGTTGGTTGCTTTGAAGAAATACATTGATATTTCTTCAAAGTTTTGGAAACAGGAACAGATGCCACTTCAAATTCCTGAATGTACTTTGAATGTCAGAATTTAACCAGCCCCAGTGAAACTGCTGAATTGGGGTCTAGTACTTTGACAAGTATTATTTAGCGCTTATGGTCAGAAAAGATGAGGTTTGCAGCCCTATCCTGAGAGGGAGTCAGGCTCTAAGAGGAGTGGCAGACTGCACTTCCATTTGTCAGAGCAACTCCCCAGTATCCAGTGAACGTTACCATTTTGCATCTGTGGAATGAAACATGTTTGGTGGTATCATTCATTTCATTTCTGTCTCAGCTCAGGAAAGCACCAGATGTCATCTAGAGCCTTTTTGGAACTTTCTCAACTCTTTCCTCCTTTTTGAGTTTTCACTGGTCTCCCCTGTACAAGTCTGAGTCCCTCTTTTCTTCATACCTTTTTACTGCTCAGCCTCCAGGAGGGAGCGATGCCTTAGTCACGGCTGTGTGGACACAAAGCCCCAAATCTGGAGTTCCACCCTACCTATGTTTGACAGCAGCCTGAAAGCACAAAAGTTTCTGTTAAAGTCAACATTACAGCAAACATCTACATGTCAGGATGTTTATACAGGTGAAGATCTTAAACACCTGGCTGCCTGCATCTTTTAGTATCCAGCTCAGCACTATCATCTAGATAAAGAAATAAAGGTCCTGATTTGTTTTGAAGGGTACAAAAGGAGGAGAGCTTTCAGCCAGTGCTGCTCACTCCAGCCCTCAATTTGCCCTGAGAACTGCAAGACTAACTTAAAATCATCAGTGTATTTGTTTGGAGCTCTTTATCTGCTTTCCTCTTTTTACAATGCTTACTACTAACAGTCATCTTCCTTCAAGTTTCCTGCACTTCTCCCCATATCAATGGACACCAAATGCCTTCCCCCTTTTTTGAATAAATGGGGCACCCAAACCAAAACAATATCGCACTTGACTCCAGGAGCTAAGGCTTCATGGAACATATCAAACAGCAGATTCTGCAGCCCTTTTTATCATTAGCCAAATACAACCAGCCTAAAAAGTGACCTTAGCAATCATATCAAAACAACAGGAGGTCTTCCTTTCTACACATAAACAAAGAGGGACTAAGGACCATTGAAATAAAATCCCTCATCTCAGTAAAGAATCACTGACCTTGTTCTCTGCTCCTGGGAGGAGGGAACACAGCAAGAGCAAAGTGTCCAGTTATGTCAGCTCTGGTATCCACCAAGCACTGGGGATGAGGTGGTCCAGATGAGGCACAGATTAGAGTGGCTCAACATAAATTTTGCTCTATGCCATTATTTCAGACTTTGAGGAGCAGCAAGTAACAAGACAAAAGGTTTTGAATATAAAATCAGAAACATACTCTAAGACTGAAATTTCTGTCCAGGTGGAAGTCAAACTTATGATGCCTACACTATTCTCTTCATAATGCTCCCTAAGGCTCTAAACCACAAATACCTGTACTTCCTCAGACCTGCCATTTGGTTCCGAGTTCTCCCAGAGAACACCTTCTTGACCAGTGCTCTAGTCAATGCCTTCCCTCAGCCAGAGAGGGAATGGCAGCAACCACCCCTATTTTCTGCACTGTAGGCCTGTTCGTACTGGAAGGCCCGTGTAGGTGCTACCAGCAGCTTCAGCATCGGGTCCCTCTAGGCCAACGCCTACAGAGACAGAAAAGAAAAGGATTTGCCCCAGGGCTGGCTGGACAAGAGAGTTCTTCCATTCACTGTAACAAGCCCCAGGCAAACAATCCGTGCTTCTCCATTTAGCAATGGACTCTTTGCCTATAGTACATTGTAGTGCTCCCATCTTATGGCCCCATATGATGGGACCAAATTGCAACAGCAACCTTTGCTTCTCTTTTTCTAGGAGTACCAGATACCACAAAGACCTTTTCCTCTGCATTGTACTTATACCTGACCCTTCAGAAAGGATCCAGTGCATGCCTTTGACAAGCAAAAGTATTTATTATAATGCAAAGCCTGCACAGAGATTCTCAACCTGAAATAATGTCATTATTTTAAGTATACACAAAGCTTGTAACATTTAAACATTCACAACAGTATCTTCACCCACAAGGCTCCTGAGGCCATTTTCCCAAGGTAGGGTTGGGGTTTTTTTGCCTTTTCTTGGTAACTACATCTTGTCAGAGATATGAAATGAAATGAAATATTGGTGTCTTCCATTTGCAAGCTGATTATAGCTAATGGACTCGTCATAATAGCAGGATTTTTTTTTCTTCTTCTTCCTTACTTCATATTACCCAATCATGGAATGTAGCAGCACAAAATACAGTCTTTATTCTTTATTTCATTCAATATAGTAAGTACTCCGAGTAGCCCTTACTGATGATCTGATTTCTCACAAAGGAGTATTTGCAAGGTGAAAGGTGGATATTCTGTGAAATATTTTACTTGTCATCAGTTTTGTGTTCTTATATCTCAGACTGAGACATCCTCTGACAGATAAGTTTAGTCATCAGAGGGAAGACTAGCAGGGCTTTCTCAAAGGCTTAGACCACACTGCTCCCGTGTGGTTTCTGTGGAAAACGGAGAATAGCTGAATCAACAGCGTTCTACAGAGAAACTCCCGGTCCCCTGCTTGTATAAATCAGGAACTTTATATGTTTCTTGGATGGCACTATGGACATTCTTGACACTTAACAAAAATGACACTGGCAAATTTCAAAGAGACTTTTTTTAACCCACTGTAATATCAGTGCCAGTACAAAGTTTCCTTAACTAGTGAGGCATTTGACCATCCAGTGCTTGGCAGTTAGCATGTGGCTGTTTCACACCAGCAGTAAGAAAGAATTCCACACGCGCTGAGATGCTCTCCTCAGACACTGAAACCAGAGGGCTGGTCTGCTTCACACAGGGGATAAAGATCTGCATTATACCTGCTGCAGTGAGGCAGCACCACTTTCCAAGAGAAACACTGCACATCAGCACCCAGAGGCAGCGTGTGTCAAGCAGTGTTTGCTGTTTGGCTGCTGTTCTCACACATCACAGGCAGCGGCACAATTCCTGCAAGGATTCAATCCCAAATGCTGCACACACTTTTAGTATGAGAGCAAATATTTCCCTCCTGAGAGAGAAGTCAAAGGCTACCGATGAGCAAATACACACACACACCCCACCCCCCCACCCCCCCCAGCAGAAAGCACTTCCAGAATTAGGTCCTTAGTTTGCAAAGTATTTAAACCACAACACACATTTACACCGAGGTGACACATACAGGTATTACGGAGTAAGAACCACTAATGGCAACTACAATAGAAAAATGACTGGAAAAATAACTGTACACTGGATAGATTTGTTCTTTGAATGATTTGAGACCAACAGCATTTCCTGTTACTGTAGAACATTTAATTCATTTGAGTTTCACACAGTTAATTTTACATTAATTCAGTGGATTCTTTTCCCAATAATCTAAATTGTTCTCGCATACTTAAAGTGTATCTGCAAACAGATGGTGAAAATAGCTGTTATTTTGCTCAGAGTATTTAACCTATTCCATTTCAAACTCAAAAGCTATTTGCCCTTACCTGGGGAACATGCAGACATATTTACCCTTATCTGGGGCAAAGCAGACAGGAAGAGTTGGGCAAGGAGAGTGAAATAAACCTAAAAGAGAAATAATTCCATATAGAAACAAGCTTTAAAGAAGAAACCTCGGGCAAAACCCAAAAGTTAACTCTGCCCAACTTCCCCCCCCTTCCCCTTTCTATGGAAAACCAGTGGACTGACAGCTGATAGAAAGCGAGCAAATGAGTTCAGCACAGAGAAGGCGAAAAGGAACAGAAATTCCTCTTGGATTGTGGAAGCAGTAACTATCCCAGAGCCTGTCACTGCATCATCTCAGATTGCCTGCAGGCCTCATTTCAATTAAAAAAGACATTTATGAATCAGACAAATGTGGTATCTTAGAACTGAATCAGAGGATCTGTCAACATACTGGAGAGTTTACTTTTAACACGTACCAGGTCTTAACCACACACACAGAGGACAGAGCATAATGAACACAGACTGAGAAGTTGAAATGGTTCATAGGCCCTCAAAAGGGATGAATGGCTCTGAAGGAGATGTTATGGTGCATCAAGCAAATCCTCCTTAGTTCACATAATTATTGACCCGAGACATCACAATTATTCCTTCAGAGCCATTAAGGGTCAAATGTGTTAATCCCATTGCCACCACAGATTATTTGTTATACAGTTTAGTGAGTGGGATAAGGAGGATGCTATATGGGAATCGCACACACTCATCATTTGGAGAGTGCCTCTCTTCCTTTGCCAAATTTTGGTCTTGTTACCCAAGAGTTTTCTTACACTAGTAGTAAGACACCGTATGAGGTGGAGTAAGGAGCCAGAGCAGCAGGGAGAAGTATGAAGCCACCAGCAGGCAATATGTCCCATTGGGATAACACAGCTGCTCTCCTCCACTGTTTCTGCTGTGCACTGGCACAGAGCTGGAGAAGAGTCATTTTCCTTCTAAGTGCAATCTGCTCACAAAGCACATAGGATTCCCTCTGGTACAGGGAATCACTGTCACCAAACTTTCCACCTGAATGCAGGGAAGTAGTTTTTGTATCCTTTTACATCTGCAAAGGGCAGTGGCAAGCAGAGGTTTAAGCAGAGATATACCTGCCAGTTGTAGCAGCTAAAGAAAGACATCTCCCTTGACATAGTCTGCTACTCTTATTACAGCAGTACCAAGTAGCCAAATCCACAAGTGCTGGAGTATAACTGCAAGACATTTCTATGTGCCTGTCAGACCTCTTGGATGAACACACAAATCTCTCAGCCGCCTACTCCAAACAGCTTTATGCACATTTATGTACACACTTGCACCCTCTTTTGTGGGCAGCACCTTAAGGGAGCAGCTTGTCCCAGCTCAAAGAGCAAAACCCACAGTGAAGACATCAGGCCTTCATCAGCCTTTCTCTGATGAGAAACTGCTGACGTGTAACAGCTGTGACACAGAGCAACGGGAACTGGCATTTCTGAAGTTACTCCTTTGTACCCTACACTAAAATTGACAGTTAATTCAAACTTATTTAATCTAAACAGTGGAATGTTTTCTTAAAAAAAAACAAGGATAGGCAACATAGGAATTGCTGGGAATGTCTAAAAATAATTTAAAACTATTCACCCATGAGAAACAATCTGCTGAAAAGCTAAGCTGAAACTAAGTACCTTCAGGCTACACTGGGCTGGTGATTTCTGACTGAACTTCCCATGATATTCTTCCTGAAAACAATGGCACAGAGCAAACTATGAAGCAGGACACCTGAGTGGAGGTAAACACGAGCTGCGCCTAACCCCACAACCCACCAACTGTGGAAGGACTCTGCCATTGGATACAACATGCAAAATACAGGTGCTACAGGATCCTTAAACACTTGACCATAAGCACCCCAAACAGCACATAACGCAATCCATCATGGCTGCAGTCTTCTACGTCACTTCTGTGGCACTCAAGTACACTTTTAAACATGGAATAAGCAAAGATTATATATGTGTGTATATATATATACAATAAGACACAACACAAGGATGAATATAAACCATTTAACTGCACTATATCTCACTACAGAAGACTACCCTGTGGACCCTGCTTTGCTCTGCTACTTGTGAGCTATATAACTGCCCATCCCATGACAATGCTATTTCTGTTACCTCTGCTCTGTACATTGCTCTGTCCTGCAGGATATACACACAGATGCAAATGTATTATTAATATGATAACATTGGGCCTCATTTTCTTGCCATTTTTTAATACTGAATTGGTAACATCTGCACTGCAGCTTCTGTTAAACTGCTTTTCAGTAGCAAAACACTTCCAGGGAGGGAGGGGAAGGAAAGAAAGCATCTTCATTTGGGGCTTAAATTGGCCTCCAAAATACCATCAAAATCTTGCTTAGAAGACCCATTTTTGCAAAGTGTGGGAAAACTCTTCAGCGATGTTTGGGATATTCACTTGGGGGAAAGAAAGCAGATTTTGGCTGTGCACACCTCAAACTGCACGCAAGTTGAACATTTATAACTTCCCTTTAGATACTTGAACATTACAGAGACTGAGAGGCAAACGAAGAGAGAAATACAGGAAGGCAATTTTAGCACACACCAGACAAAATGTTACATTTACTTTTCCCTTAGAGATACGCAAACTCTCAGCAAGTGAGCACTGTGAGCTCATAGGTAAGATATCTGACCTGCAAAGTCATAGAGTGGCAGCAACGCGTTTCACAGCTCCTAAATAGCCCAAGTGGAGAAACTGGATTCTCTGTTTTCAGTTCTTTTTGTGAAGGCAATGAAGTCCAGACTCTCAAAGTACTTGAACAGGTTCTTAGGTGTTAAGCAGAAGAGTTATCTCAACCAACATGTATGTAAGAAGTCAGAAGATTCAAGCCAGGCGTGCCTTGAAAATATTTTTTGTGTCAAGACCACTCAAGACAACCAAGAGCAGATGTGAAAAATGAGCAAGTATTAATAGGAGGGCTCTCACCCATTTCCTCCTCTTTCCTCAAACCCACAAATCCACAACTGTACACGACCACGTTGGGCAAACAAAGCTTTTCCACTCACTTGTTTTTATGAATAAGAAATTCAAAGTAAGCTCTTTCTTATAACTGCTCTCCTGTGACGGGAGGAAAACTCTTGTCCTGCTTTTACCCCGAATTCATTAAGTCCTGTGAGAGGTGAGTGTTTACACCTGGCCAAACGTTTGCACATTTGTGCCACTTTTAAACCCATAGATTTGTGCTTTGCAGTGATTATCGATGCTGATGTGATGACCACGCTCTGTGTTGTTCTCATCTACTTACAAGCAGAACAAAGCGTTCAACCTAAAACTTCCCTTTTCAACATGCAAGTAAGACACAATTTAAACTGAACATAAACAAAGGTACTCGCTAAAGGCCTCGCTTTGTGGCTGCTGTTATTCACAATCAATGTTCTCAGTTTATCCTAGATGTCAAAAATGAAAATAAGAAAATCTGTACATTCAAAAGCTAATCAGAATCTAACATCATTATTCATTTATTGTGATTATCAGTCCCACGTACACACTGCTGAAAATGTTCATTAAGCATGGAGACTATGGATACAATTTGCTGCCACTCACACCAGTACAAGGGAGGCAATTTTTATGATAATAGAAGAATGGGAAAATTTGGGCCAGAATGTCAGATGGATTTTTAGCTGGAGGAATTGTAATGTGGACAGGACGAGCAGAAAGGACTGCTGTATGCTCCCATTCTGGATTTCCTCTTAGGTACCCCTGAACTGTCCTTCCATTTTTCCCTTCCCTCCATTTCCTATTTTAGGTTCTGAGATCTGGGCTTTTACACAATGATGCCCAGATCTCATCTTAGCATCCCTGTTAATACCAACTACAACAGCTGTACTATCCCAGCAATTATAAAGACACGAGGGCAGCAGATACTTCACCAAATACGGAACATAAAGCATGTGAGTAGCCCCCTGTACATCAAAGGAAAGTGGTCTGACGGAAGAGGGCTGTGAGGCGCATAGTTGTCTTCAGGATACATGTAAAACTAGGAGACCCACATAGAAAAGTCACTTTACTAGTGTAAAGGATCCCTCAGACATCTTTCAGTTGCTTTCATTACCAGAAAGAGTTTTTCACTGCTCTCACCTAAACAACTGTTTCCTTGTCATGAGCCTTTATCATGATATAGTCTAATACCATGGTGACTGAAATTAGATATTGGGTGTTTATTGATTAAAAAGTGCTGGATAGTAAGTTTCCTTTTCAGACGCTAACCTCATAACCAGCATTATACATTCTCATTCCTGCCCATCTCATTCCTGTTCAGTATAGGACAGACTAAACTGCTGCCACAGTGATACGGAAGTTACAAGATTCCCCTCTTCAGAGCTTCTGTAGCACAAGAAATCTCTTTAGTTTTGTCAGGTGTTACATGAGCAGGTTGGAGTGAGCACCAACTAACTTGATTTGAGACCCTTTGCTGCTTTCTCAGCTGACCAGGAATTTGAAGCAATGCATTCTGCTCTAACAGCCTACTTCCCTTTTAGCCTTCAAGGAACACCAACATAAAAGAAAGAATTGCCAACAAAGCAGAAATTGAACTGTGTCTCTAGCAAGTAAGTCCACA
Source organism: Pezoporus occidentalis (assembly GCF_034315485.1). Taxonomy (NCBI): domain Eukaryota; kingdom Metazoa; phylum Chordata; class Aves; order Psittaciformes; family Psittacidae; genus Pezoporus; species Pezoporus occidentalis. Next base: position 10,426,117 of record NW_026912779.1, read on the forward strand.
GCAAGACTTCTGCTACATGCAAAAATCTGCGTAGAGAACCACTGTGTGCAAAGCATTGTGAGTGGAAGGCCTTAGAACAAACGTTTCTTTATAAAAGGCCCACAGACCAGAAAGTGGGCTACTCAAGTCATTTCTGCATCAAGAGATTTTCTGCATGAAGATCACTGAGCACAACTACTTCTCACCCCTTTTGCAGAGCAACCCAAGAGGTTTTAATCTCCCTTTTCTCCCTATCACAGGACATAAAGGTTTCCACTGCAAGTTCTGGGAGCTGAGTGTCAATCTGAGCTGCACAAAGCAGATGCTGAACTGACAAGCTCACTGAAACTTCTACCAAATTTCTGTGAAATGCACCCATAAATAAAGTCTGTCAGCACTTGCTGTTCTACACTGATTGCCAACATCTCACTCTTCTCAAAATAAATACCTCCTACAGCTACTTTTAGTTGCCTGGAGTACTAGATGTTTAAATCTAAGTTAAAAAATACGATTTCCAATGTGGATTAATGATCTCTGCTCAGCACTAAAGAGCTGAAGTCCATCAAACAGATCTGAAAGATCAAATCAAAGTCAGTTGCTATCCGTACATAGAACTGCAGGGCCCATTCTGCCTCAAGTGATTTACGACAGCTGCTTCGTCATGCAATTTTACACACAGTAGTCATAGGTGCACTTCCAGATTTTCCTAAATCCTGGGCAGAGGATAATTCTTCCATTATTTCACTATTTCTTGGTTTTAAATGTCTGAAAATCAGAAGCATTGAAAAACTAACTCAGGTAATCATCCATGAAAAGGAGGAACATATTCAGTTGTAATAATCACTGCTTGAGCAAAAATCAAGCATCTAGAACAGAATACATAACCCATTTCAGAGCATTCTTTCTTTTACAGTTATTTTGTTTAAAGAGAACAAGCAAGAGTTTTAAGGAACAGCAGTATTCACTCTAAGTTACAAACCAGCTACAAGTTTGCAAAACACTAGGCTAAAGCAAACATACACCCTAGAACACCAGCTCATGTCTCAAGCCACATATCAAATGTTCCGACCCTAAGTTACGGATAGATACTGAGTTATCACTACGAAGAGTAATATTTCACTAGAGGTAAGTCTGCAGTGCAAGACTGATTTTAGCTAACTACCACACATTTAATAGTACTTGTGTTACTCATCACCTGAAGAGCTCACCCCAAGGTACATTAAGCACCCAAAATGAGATTAACACATCAGCAAAGGAAAAAGAAAAGGGTAAAAATATCTTTGAAGAGGACTAATACACAAGGGTCCAGCTGGCAAACTCCATCCCAAAGACCCAGGCAAATATTAGGCCATGGAGTTATAAGAAAATGCTGCTGTTTGATCATATCCTTCTTCCCTTAGCAAAGAAACATCAAAATTACCCAGAGTTAACATCTTCTCTGTCTGTGGGCTCATCATGAATAGTAAAGTCCATCTCCTTCCTGTTACCAAAGCTGTAAAGAGCTAAACACTTGCAAAAACATATATTTTGAAGACTCCAGGAAGACCTTACTGCAGCTTTTCAGTTCTTAAAAGGGTCCTGTAAGAAAGATGGGGACATTTTAGCAGAACACGTTGCAATATGATGAGGGGGGATGGTTTTAAAAAAGGGGAGATTTAGGCTGGATGTGAGGAAGAAATTCTTTACAGTGAGGGTGGTGAAACACTGGCACAGGCTGCCCAGAGAGGTGACGGATGCACCATCCCTGGAGACATTGAAGGCCAGGTTGGATGTGGTTCTGAGCAACCTGATCTAGATGAAGATGCCCCTGCTCATTGCAGAGGGGTTGGACTGGATGAGCTTTGGAGGTCTCTTCCAACCCAAATTATTCTGTGATTCTTTAATTCTATGAAAATCACTTATGACAGTAGACGTGTACACAAAGATACAATTTCTACCAGTCAGCTCTTTAAAAGCATGAACTTTAAATTAGGCTTAGGCCATGCCTCTGTTGGCTGGACTTTGACTATCAAACAGTCAGAGCAGCCACATTACCATTTCAGATAGACTCATCAGTATAGAGAAATCCGTTTTTCAGTATAACCCCACTTTCTAAACTCAACCACAAAGAGGCTGAAGTTATAAAACACAGTTCTAGTTCAGCTGCTGATAGATGATTATGTCCTTCCAGGTTAATATGTTTAATATTCCTTACAAATCCAAACTGAGCACAAGCAAATGAAACTGTGACATTCACAGCCCTTAACCAGAAGCTCAGAGGCCAAAACCCCACCTGCAGCAAGAGAAAACCACTTTGGATTCAAATTCTTATCCTCCTATTTGATGAAACGCAGCACATCATCCCTGGAAGTGTTCAAGGACAGAGTGGATGGGGCTTGGAGCAACCTGGTCTAGTGGAAGGTGTCCCTGCCCATCGCAGAGGGTTGGAACTGGATGAGCTTTAAGGTCCCTTCCAACTCAAACCATTCTGTGATTCTGTGATCATCACAGCCACCTTTTCAATGAAAGGGAACATTTATTTTACACATGCAAAACCAGGCAACTTAATTATGACCCTTCTGATGAGACAGTTCCTAGGTTTTCTATCAACATGTTCCCAGGCCCATTCCCAGGGGAATTTAGTGGTAACATGAAGAGCATGACCGTTTATTTGGCTTAAGGAACACATTAATTTATCTGGCTTACAGAATTTAAACATCTGACAAATGACAGTGTGGTTGATTTTATTCATCAGCTAATTGCTTTGCCACCTGGAGCTGCAGCTTTATATATTCAGCTTATAAAAGATCTGAAAAGGATCTCAATTATTCTTTAATTTGTTCCTTGAATATAAAGTAGGAAAATCTGGCTTAATCAAACATTGTCTCAATTCTATTGGGATATGTCTAGTTACCTTATAACAAGGTAAGCTTTCATTTAATCATATGATATGATAATTCCCCACTTTCAAGCCAAGTATCCTCTTAGTTACAATCAATTTTCCACTGAAAAAATAAACATTGTCTCTTTACTGAAATCCCTCTAGAGGAAAATAGTCCTTTTAATGCAACTTGCTGTTAATACAACCACCCTAGGAATTTTTCTGTTGGAATTCATTAAACCCCCTCATTTAGCACTGACGGGTAAATTGGGATATCCTGAGTTCTTAGAAATTACTCTTCATGCACAGGGTGATTTTGGCAGAGCTGGAAAAGTTGGATAATGAGCATTTGGGCAGAATGGTGGGATCAGCACAATCTCAGGGTTATCTTTCATTTTACCACATAATACAAGTTTATTTTATATGGCATCCTCTGTGAAAATTGACTGCCCAGTAGTCTTTGTACTTATTCTGACTGCAAATAACAAGGGAGGGCAGAAGATATATCAGGCACAAAGCAGCTTTTATCCGACGATTCTGTTTTCATAGGAAGTTAGTACTAAAACCAATATAACTGGGTCATAGAGTCCTTCATAGCCACATAACATATGAGCCCACAAGTGCTCTCCGCAGCAAAACATTCCCCAATACTAGAGTGCTTTCACCCTTTACCAGAGAAAGCCTGGATCTACAATGAGATACAGAAAGAGCGCAGGAGAGATCAAGGTAGCTGGTGTCCCTAGGTGAGTGCTGGATGACAGTTTGCTACCTGGAAATAGCAGTTTAAATGAAGAAGTTTAAAATACCACCACACTGAATGTGAAGCAAATGTATGTGTGTGTTTGCATAGGAATAATTGAGAGTGAAAAAAGTCAAAAAAATAATAAAAGGAAAAAACAATCCAAACATGCAAAGAATTTGAACTGATGGAACACCCCCTTCTTTAACCTTAACGTGCTGCCTGGTATAGTCATAAGTGCTGAGCTAGACATTACACTGGAAACTGAGGAGCCCGAAGGCTAGCCTGGCTGAAAATGGCATGACAGGCACTGAAGAAACAATTAGATAAGGAGCTGATCTGAGGAGAAGGAATGCACAAGTTAAAAGCAGAACTATTTGCATCAAGTCCCAAACCACTGTGGAACAGGAAGCAGAAAGGGATAAACTGAACTTGCTAGTGCTTCTACAGACACAACTCCTCGTGTAGCCAGAGCAGAGAGGATCTGTAACACTTGCCACAGAAAAGGCAGTGACAATAGTATAGGAGGAGAGTCTGAATGAGAGAATGAGGCAGCTGACACAGCCCCATCTGGGCCATGGAGGAATGGTTTGGCGAGATAAACATGCTTATTGAGTTCTCAGATGACGAAGACAAGAGAAAAGTCACCCAAGCAAGTGAAGATCTACCTAATGATACCTATTCTGCATCTCTGGCTTTGGTGACATATAGTCCAGATCGAATTGCCTTTCACTGTTTGCATAGAAAGCTGCTCATTTTGCATATCTAGAATTTGACAACACTCTGATGTGCACTAATGGCATTAACAATAGTGATTTGCGTTATTAACATCATACTATTTATTAATTGGTTTTCATAAGTTTTTATCTTCAAAATTGTCCTTAGATTTGAGCAATTTGGGCAGCTGATTTGTATTAGGGGGGAGCAGACACTGGTGAGGGATTTGAAGGAGAGGACTAACTTCCCCTGAAATTAATTTCTCCAGCAATTCAGATTCTCACTCTCTCTGGAAGATTTTACATGCAGCTGGGGAGCCACAGTATACAGCATGAATACAAACACACAATGGCACTTTGAATTCAAAGGCCATTGACTTGGGTAAATACGCTACAAGAAACTTGGGAGGCTTCTCATAAAATGAGACAAGTGCTTCTCTATCCAACTTTTATACTCTGGATTCAGGAGGCAGAGGGAAGCTTTCCGCAAAGGAGCCTGGTATTTGGCAATACTTCCTTGAGATCTCCCTGGAGCTCTCTTCTGTGGGAATGTCCTTTGTTCCCCTCTAGCATCTGATCCACATATGAGGTTGAAGCAACAGCTGACTTCTCACTTAGCTTTGTTCACTAAATTCAGGCAGCAATGGCCATATTTTTAGCAACAAAAATTCTTTTAATCAGTCTCCCTATGGCCTCAAACAAAGATGTATCCTGGATGTGTTCAAGCCACCGCAAATTTCCAGCCGGTTTACTTGGAGAGGATTCTGTAAAATGTGCGTATTTCTGCAAAGAGAAAAACAGTATTTCCAAAGCTAACACACAGACCCATTTTCTGCCTTACAAATATCAAAGACCCAAATAGGTTTCCTTAATGCAACCTGTGGTTTGTGTGTTATGCAACCCGTGGTTTGTGTGTTATGCAACCCAGAATATGGCAAACTCTGAATTCAAACAGAATTTAGACCTGGACAGTCTGCAAAGGCTGCATTTCTTGGCAATATCTGAATACTAATACATTTCTAGCATGGGCATACCACCAGCTAAATATTCATTCATGCTTCCTAATGAACCTGCCTTTGCTGCCAAGTGGAACAACTCAATGTGATGTACAAAGCATCACAGAGCATAGAAAGTGATAAGGTCTGTCCTGACTTTTATACAGAGCTTGCATAAGAACAGAGAGTGCTTTGAGTTCTGTAAGAGTGCAAAGCACTGTGTTCAGCAGAACGACTCCTGGCAGAAATCAGAAATACCTATAAATACGAACAACTGGAGTCACTATAAAGAACAGAACTGGAGTATCCTTGGCCACAGCTTTTAGATCACCTACCAGTGCTCCCCTACACCTGAAAAACTGCCAGAAGCCAATCACGATAGCCATATCTATGTCACTAGGGTTTGTATGTTTGTATATATCTAGTAAACACAGTTATTTCCAACTGCAGTGTGCTCTTTTGGTCTCTTCTCATTCTCTGGTTATGAAAATAACAAGAGACAACAGTAGTCCCATTAGATTTTGGCTAGCATCAGAGAGGCTGTCCTGGCCAACGAGGAGAGCGTACTTCATTCTCCCAAACATATGGCAGCGATCAAGTGGAGCACTCAATTAGAGCTGTTCAGTGCTCTCCCAACTTAATCTTTTTTTCAATGAATAATCTCTTGCTTTCTTAAAGAAATACCTATCCATGAAAAACACATGTTTAATAGGGATTTGGGACAGCATTTCCCTTATTAAAAAAGCTATTATTTTAATCTTCTAGCCTGTGTTGCTATTCCCCCCCTCTATTCCTCTCCATCTCTTTGGCCTCCAACAACTAATAGGAAAAGTAAAGGACTCCCATACTACCCAATTTTTAGAAATTGAGAAGCCTTGGAAGAGTTTCTGAAAAGGAAAGGAAAGAGAAAAGAGAAAGAAAAGAGAAAAGAGAAAAGAGAGAAAAGAGAAAAGAGAAAAGAGAAAAGAGAAAAAAGAGAAAAGAGGGGGGGGACAAAGTAAAATAACTTGCAGAACGGATCAGGTCTTATTCCCAAGTTTCCAAGCTCCAAGCATCATCAGAGAAAGCAGTATTTCCCAGGCTGAAATTAAATACCACTGCCAGTGGTCACCTGCTCTCACATTGATCTCGTGGCCAGCTTGCATCCAGATCAGCCTTAGAGATCCTGACAGCACTGGCAAGAGATATTGTGATCTCCAAGTCCACGTAACATGAACATTTCTTTAGAAACAATCACTCTACATAAAAGTAGAAATTTAGGAATGGATGCAATAGCTGCTCCCCTTTGCTTTTCCTGTTCTCTGAGTGAAAAAATTGTACTTTTAAGCACATAATTTTAGTATAGCCCAATAATATTAACAGTCTAATGTCAGGGGTAATAATAAACTAAAGGTATGAGAAAGACCTCATCAGTTTTCAGTTAAACTCTGACTGAGTTCCTTTTTTGTCACACAACACAGGAGGAAAAACAAATAAGGAGGGAGGAAGGAAAAAAACAAGAGAAAACAACATCCAAATCTTATCTGCCAACCTTCCACCATAGCATGCAGTGACAGCTTTCCTACCAGCCCTGCTGTGTAACTTTAATTCATTACAGGGCAGTCTCATTAAAATGGATATGCCCTGAATGGACACCACAACTAGAAATTACTCATGAATTCAGCTGTACAGAGCTCAGCACCAGATTCAGCTGGGCTGATTAGATGAACATATAATTCTATCAGCACCCCTCATTCGATGGATGCTATTATTTCAAGCCCTAACAAACCTGTCTTTCACAAGAATTTAGTACCTCCCCGCTTTTACTGAGGAACAGTTTTACCCTTGAAATAAAGAAACACAGAAAGAAAACCCATATTACAGAAAGAGTTATTTCCAGTATAGGAACACAGTCCAGTGCATTTGAAATCTCTTGAAAACACAAATGTTTATTTCATGTCTTCCTCACTGTGGATCTTTGTCAGAAACCTTGTTACTCCTTGACAAAGGCTGAAGACTTTGGAGGAAACATAATGTAAAAATTACATGCACTGTGGAGAGAAGAAACCCAAGAAAGACTAATAAGACCATCTGAGCAAAAGCAATAGATAGCACAGAGTCTGAAAGGCAATGTTATTGCATGCACATAAGCCAAGCCAATATTTTGTAGCAGACAATATCCCAGAGAGCACAAAGCTGATAACCCTCACACTACACAGCTCAGATCCAGCATTATTACAATAATTTGTGGGTACTATATTATGAAGATAGTTATTAATTAAAAGGAGCACAGAACTAAGGAAGCTCTCTTCACAGAAGACAGAAAATAGCACTCCTTCAACAAGCAACAACTGGGAAACTCCTAACAAACCACTCTTCTTTAAAGGCTAGAAATCCCAGAGACAGATAACTTGTTATTACAGTCACCAGGCAAGAGGAGGTACACAATCACGGGCAGCTGAGGAGAACACTGTTCACAAGCATCAAGCAGGCTAGAGCATTCACCACTCTTCTCTGAATTGGTCAAAGAGGTCTGTGTCAATGGAGCACATGAAGGTTAAACTCAGTGTGCTGCAACACAGCATTAATGATTCTGGGACTCTGGATGCCCCCAGGGAGAATTAACAAAAACGAAAGCCACATCCATACTGAAGGTAAAATAATAAGACTACAGCTTGCACAGGTCTTAAATGGATAAAAACAAATCCATGTCTGATTTAATCTCAACAACAAAACACACTTTTAAGATAGCTAAAAACGAGGCAAACTCTACCCTCAGCTTAAGATGTAAAGAAAGCTTTTGGTTTTTGCAATATAAACCAAGGAAAGAAAGATTTGTGACCAATTCCCAAACAGTAACCTCAAAGATCAGAAACTGCCACATGCTGGAAGCGTTCAAATCACTTCCTTTACGTGAGGTGATCTGAACTTAAGCCTCCCACCTCCCAAAGCAAAGCCACCAGTGTCTTCTTGGGTACCTCCACCTCTGTTGTTGAGCATGTACCATTTTGCAGGCCCTGGTTGAATACTCAAAGATTAAAAAATGAAAAACCTACTTTAAATACCAGCATTTATTGAAGATACTGAAAGGCTGGATACCTGCTCTCATCTTTTCTTCAGTCCCCTTAGAGAGGACAGCTTAATGAAAGAATTCCAATTCCTTTCCACCATGGTCCAAGCTCACTTGGATTTCATCCCACAAACATCAAAAGCTATCATTTCAGCAGTCCACTCTTGGCAGATAGAGCTCTCTGATATCTATCTTGCCCCAACTATACTCAGACTGGTACCCACATATCTTTAACCTTCCTTTGTTTAGTAGTACTGTAATTCCCTTCCCAAATACTCAGATTAAAATACTTCCAGGCATGAAATCAGTTCCCTCTCACAGTAAGCAGCAACAGTCATACTGCATGAAGACTGGACAAAACACTGGAAAGCTACTGTAGGGAAAAATCCTGCCTCTAGGAAAGATGAGTATGTTGAACATCCCTCAAATACACTGCTAAAAACTATTGTTGTGAGACATTAATATTCTTTAATTTCAAGACTGAATTTTACACAAAACCTCTGATTTCCTCAGTTGGGGATCTGTTCTTCAAATTGCCTGTTGATTGCCAGGACGAGAACTATTATTTCTTCTCAATCTCTTCATGTACACACAGAGCATTAAGACAAATGTCATGTTTCAACCCTTAATTTCTGCAGATTTTAACCAAAGCCAGAAGGTTTAACTTTAGACCAGCACATGGGGGTAACAACATGTAGCACTTAAGTTAATAGAACTGTACCCATATAAACTGGTGAAGATAAACTGAGCCCTGAATCTCATTTTAAAGCTTAAACAGACTAGCAAAAGGCTAGTGTAAAAGATAGTATATGGGATGTATGCAGCAGCTGCCTCATCAAACCGGGATGCTATGTAGGGATAACATGGCACTACAACCATGTACTTGGCTACAACAATATAGGCAGCACTATAATTACAATAATGACCTCCCAGAGCTATTGTGTCTTTAATTAAGTCTTTAAGAGTAGGCATTTGCCACTTAATCCTAACTCACTGTAACTACTGCAGCGTATCATCTACATTTTCACAAAGAATTACTGTGTCATATTTCTGTCAGAAAGATGAAAGGGAATATTTTAGTTCAAGTGGCATTTACAGAATGAAACCGTATGAAGTAAGAGGCCCATAGATGTCCTTTTAACAGCACTTCAGACCAAGTGAATGCTTCTGTTCCTTTTCTTTCTCTACTACTCTACTTCCTCCCAGCGTAAACTGGGAGAAAGCAGGCAGGAGGGGCTACACAGAGCCAATATCACAGCTGATTACATGGATGATAAAGCTGTGACAACAGATTTTAACCAGAATACAGTGCACAGCAGCAGTGCCACAAACTAACAGTTTTCAGGTTTCACTTAACTCTTTACCACTCATCACAAACAAACCAGCAAATTGTTCTTACTGGTATCCACCGACTCTCACCACGCCTGTCTTTGGAGCTTTCCTGAGATCTCATTCCATTCAGAAGTGTTGTGATCTAAAGAAATATTCAGTGCAAATGGATATAGTTATGTTATTTTCAACATCTTTAATAAACTGTTATTTAGGGGTATTTTTCTAATAATGGTCCTGCAAAAGTAAGGAATTCTTCCCAAAAATATTTGTGTGTGTGTAAGCAGAAGAGTTTGTTTGTTGTCTGAATGGCACCACTGTTAACTCAAACATAGAGACTCTGAGTAGCTCTGTCAGTTCTACTTTACTTTAACAGACTCACAGGCACCGGAGATGAGAACAATTTTCTGCTTGTTTATTTGAGGGATTCTTATTCTAACTATGGAAACCTGACTCGGCCCAATTTCCACATCTTTTCAGTGTCGTCTTTGATATCAGTATTTTCACTCCGCTTTCCTACTCGCCTACATCAACTCAAATATCACATCCAAACACTTTGATGAATGAGAAGAATTAAATCAAAAACTATGGCAGTAGCAGGGGAACTTTAAAGTGATCAGCTCTTGTGTATTTCTATATCATCACAAAGGACTTTCAACACTTTGTCTCGCCACTGCACACCAGAGAAGAAACAAACACAAGATGATCTTAAGTTTTCCCTATAAACAAGGCAGGGTCTTTTAGTCAACAGTCAGCACTGATTTAACTCAAGTGCTCTTAGTCCTGTAGCCTTTCCAAAAGCACCCACAGCCCAATCTCCTCCCAGACTTTGATGTCTTCTCTGAGCCTTCTATTATTTCTCCAAGTGAGTATATTCAGTTACTCCCCTGGCTGGCCTGTAAAGTACTGAAAATAAAGCACTGCTTGTGTTAATATGCTACTTGAATGACACACACAAATAGCACCAAAAATCTTCTCCCTTGTCATCAGAAACACTAATGCTTTGTCTGCAAAGTCCTATTTTATTATTGTCTTCCTGACCTTTGTCATTCTTGTTCTTCCCTTTTACAAGATATTTCATGAGGCTGGAAAATACACACCGTTCACATCACAAGATAAATGTCAACAGTTGCCTGAAGCCTCTTCCTTTCTCCTTTCCCTTTCTTCCCTAACATTTGCTGGAGTGTTAAGGTAGTATTACCTTCCCAAGCTGGTCTTGATAGTAATCCCGTTTCTAGAGCATGAGCGGAACTGGTGCTCAGTGGTTCTTTTCTGCCACTTCAGATATAAATAATACTACTACATCAGGTACAAGAGATGCAATCTCCTAGCGAATTCTCCTGCCCACACACCATCCATGTCTAGTGAGGTAAGAGAGGCTGACACTGACTGGTAAAAAAATTGAACAAAGGGATTTTGCGCTATAACACCCAATGTTTTACTCACACAACAAACCCAATTTGGCACACACAAGTGGAAAGACTTATTGATAAATATGTGGTAGTGTGGACAAACTACCTGTAGAAAGGCAGTTGAAGGAAAGATGTTTCAAAGGGTTGACAAGAAGCACTCTCCTTGCAAGCAAGTATTGCAAGCTCTTCTAACACATTAGGAAGGGTCTATAAGAATGGCCTACAGCCAGCACTGCCTAATGGAGTACCAGAGGAAAAAGTAGTTTATAAAATCTGGGTTCCTACTAGCAATGATGTAAACAAGGTCTTTTCTCTTGTGACTGAATTGAGGATGGGGAGAGAAGTGACAATAGAATCACAGAATAGTTAGGGTTGGAAAGGACCTTAAGATCATATACACCTTTTTAAATCTTTGAATTCAGCTAACCAAAGGAAAACAAAAAAAAGTCTCCAGCATTTCTGCTCAGTACAAGATTTTATAGTGCACCAGAACTATTCTATTTGATTTTCTGATTACCTCCTTCTCATGGGAAGCTAATTGTTAAATTAAAACACTTTGAAAAAGATTCAGAAGCTCAAAGGAAAAATACTCCAATTTTCCCTAAATTAAAGGTATTACTTCAATATTTCAGAATGCTTTTCCTTTTGTTTCTGCTTTTAAAGAATAATCCACCGTCCCTGTGAGGATACAGCAATGTGATAGACGCATCTTAAATTACTTCCCTAAGGTAAGAGGAAGGAGTTCTGCCTTAATGAATCAGTCCCTCTTGCCAACACTTTTGCATACCACCCTTAACCAGACCCTTCTCTCTGGGCTTGATGTGAAAAGGTCACTGGCCTTTTATCTGGAGAAGATAGCCCCTGCAAAGTCCAGCCATCTCTTCGTTTCATTTGACACCAGTACAACAGCCTCTGCTCTGCTGTTACAAGACAGGCACCTCAGAATGCCTGATCACATATCTTTCAGCTACAACTTGACAAGCTCACAGTGTGAAGGACGTGTTAGAGTTCATTCCATTTGGAAAAGAACATCTTTAACTGCTGAAATAGTACCTATCTCTCTCTCTTTAGAAGATACGCTAAGTAATTGCAAGTTCTTGACAATCAGAATCACATCCCAAGACTTGCCATTGATTTTACTGAGCTTTATATCAAGCACACTTTTAGTAAATGAGATTGTTTCGGTTTGATTTCTTCAAGGAATTTAGGTTGAGTCCATAAATACTACAGTAGTCTCAGGTAGCAGCACAACATGACCTACAGACTCCCATACTTTTGCACCTCAGGCAGGATGAGTTTCCCCACATGCACATTACTGCCCCCTTTTTAAAACTTGGTTATATCACACAAAGACATTTTATTAACAGAATTCTTATTTCTATACAAGGCAGGGTTTTTAATTCCACTAGGCTGAATCATTCTTGCAGATACTGCTTCTGGTATTTTAAAGTCATTCCAGAAGTGGGAAACAAGTATCTTCACAGAGATGCCTGAAATCCTGTTCTCTCACAGTACAAGTATCCCAGCAAATAATAAGTTTATATACCCTAGGAACAGGAGGAGTCAATGAATTTATATTCAAGACCTTTGGGCACGAGTCCCCTCCATGCACTGAAAATTAGGCCAGCTTTAGGCGCTTAAGGCATGCAAAATAACAAAAGGGATTTAGTAGGTCAAACCTTTCTGACAACAGAAAGACAAAAGTAAAGCAAAAGTCCAAATTAAGTACATGACTAGTAACAAGAAATGAACAGACACATTCAGGTTTGAGTTCAGTGTCTACAAAACGGAAGCTGTAACATATATTAACATATATGACATCTGGATTCTTCCCAGCTACTTAAACTGGGAGCAGGATCCCACTTGCCACAGATTTCTGCTATTGATTTTAAATGTGTGAGGATTTCTTTTTGTAAGCTTTCCATTGATGAGTAAATATGGCCCAAGAAGGTGCTTTTCTGCTGAAGAGAATGCAAAACCTGTGTTTACAATGCCTCGTGAAAGCTACGCAGCTCCCCAGTGACAGCAGAAAAGGTGGGGAAGGGTTCCCCACCCCCTGCATTGTACTTTGTATGCTGGTACACACAGAACTGCTCTTGTGGAATCCCAAGTGAGCCAACTGGAAAGCAGACAAGCAGGTACTGCTATTACACCAGAACATATTGTCAATGCTAGAGCCAACTTACCATCACCAAAGATGCCAATTATTCCCAAGCCACTGATAGATCATTTTTTTTTAATCCGAGACAATGATCTTCTGCTGGAGGCTTTTTCACACCCATGACTGAAGTATCCCTGGTGGCATGCTGGCTAATTAAGAGCAAAATCCACATCTTGGTGAAATAACACTGCCACTGGAAAGGATTTCTACAGTTAGGAACATGCTTAATCAGGCTGGAAGGGGCAGCATCCTCAAACTTGCACTAAGCACAGGGAAGAGGTCTACAGCTACCAATTAATGATGAAAAGGACACTGATTTAAAGCATATTGCCATGACATTTTTATCAAACTAAATGAGTTTGCTAGGCCCAGTGGCTGCATATGCTTATTGTCATTTAATGTTTGGATAGCAACACATCAGGCACCGAGTATCAGGAGGTGCCGAATTTAATAAGTCATTTTGACACTGGTGTGAAACGAGCAAATCAGCATTCTGAGGAATGTGTTCACACTCCGAGCAGACAGGCAGACATCCTAAGCATGTGAGGTGACACCAATCAACAACAGAAAAGGGGAGGGGGGGAAGAGAGGGAGAAAGAGATGAAAGCCAGGAGAAGAAACAGGCAGCAGTACTCCCATGAAAAACTAGTTCTGTCCTGTCTCCTGGTTTGGCTGGTTGGTGTCAACAAGGCAGATTTCTCTGCTCTGAGCCCGAGATACGGTGCATATCTTTGATGGCATAAATCTCATGTATTATTTAAGCCCTACATGGATTATCTCAAATGAACTAAAATTAATGTCATGGAAACCTATCAGGACTTTTTATTGCTTTAGTGGTGATGCAAAATTCCTGCCACGTGCACAGTTAATCAGAACATGGGGTTTAGCACAACAAGGCTGGCTCTGCACACACATGCTTTGAGAGCCTCTCCGACACTTCCTCCCCGAAGCCCAGAGGAGCTGTGCCTGTGTGAGCAAACTAAGGCTCTGGCTTTTCATGACTTTCAAAGAACCAGCAGCAGTTTTGATCCTGGCTCCTCTGCCCTCTGCAGATTGGCTGCTCGCTCCATCCCTCATCTTCCAACCCTATTTATATTCTCTTTACCTCAGGGTATGTCTGTAGTGCAGAGGTATCTGAGTTTGCTGTAAAACTCACCTGCTCAGGGGCTGCTGCAGATGAGGCTGTGTGGAGCATAGTGCAGTCTAATTTACCCTGCTGTCACTAGTTCATTTAAAGCTAGCTTAACCATGCCTACCTGACAGGCTCACTCCCCATGTTCATCCTTACCACCATGTCCCTGTCCTCGCCCCTTCACTTCCAAATACTCCATATTTCATCATGAAGCTTTTCAGTGGGCTGACCCACTTCTAAATTAGTCCCTTTTCCTCCCCCAAAAAGTGTTGATACTAATCCAACAATCCTTTTGCAGTTTGAGATTTATCTCAAATTGTGTCTAAGCTACAGGGCTTATAAATTCCATTACCTCCCAGTCCTGAATGCCTAAAAATGCAAATAGCAGAGCCTCAGAATTAAAACGTCATCTCCTTGTTTTGCAGAGCATCAACAGGTACATTAAGATATGATATAACAACTGTTACAATGAAGAAAAATGAGGCACTTGGGTACATCGCCTCAAGTAGGAGCAGCATTAGGGAGATGTAGTAGAATGGGAGGAAGAAGAGAAATGAAAGCATCCTTTTCATATGTGCTGTAGATGTCCCATCAACAAAAGTGAGAATAAATCTACTTTCTTCACATGTACTACTTGGACCTACTCCCCACCCCTATTTGGACTTACACTCTTCCCCACAAAGATCAAAAGTTCAAGTTGTCTGTCAGGTAATAACATCAACAAAGCAAGAAAGCAGAAATGAGATACTAGTGAAACCAAGGAGGTCTACCAACATGCATAACCAGCATTTGATGGGGTATCTACTAAAAAATAAGGACAGTTACTGTTTTGCTGGGCTGAGTGGAGGTCTCAAGAACAGCGTCAGGTTTGCAACATCAAACAAAAACCAGGCTCAGATGATCTCCTTACCCATCACCAAACACATCACTGCACCTGGTCCAGTCATAGATTACATTAAAAAGCTGGCAGCTATCTGTCTCTTCCCTCCACCCTCCCCAAAACCAGTGACCAGTCAAACACTGCCTTTAGCAGTGAAGCAGAACATCACCATTTCGGCCACAAGCCTCCTGCAAGAGATGATGCTTCATGCCTCAGAGAGATTCAGGACACAGCACCTTCCACTCACCAAATTTCCCCACACAAGTAAGGTACAGGCTGGGGGGCATTTTACAGGCTTGAGGGGTTGGAATTCAGTGGGATTGCTCTGGCAGCACATGACGACACTTGGTTATTAATGTTAAAAGTGTGTTATGTTGGTTGTTAAAACTTTTCAATAAGGCCTGGAACAAGAGCAAGAGGTGCTCTGGGACCACAAAAATCCTAGTAACAGGAAGAGCTGTGTACAATGCTGGACAAGGAGCAAGTGACATGCAGCTGTGAAAGACCAAGGGAGCAGGAGTAGGATTATTGAGCATGCAGACTTGCAAGTGAATCAGAGCCATTGAGCCAGAATGTGCTAGGAGAAGACAGAGGAAGCACTGGTTCTCAGCCAGGATGACACTCAGAGCCCAGAGTACATCCCCTTTCTAGGATGTAGTTGGCCAAGCTGAAGAGTTCAGCTGGCTGAGTTCAAGGACAGCTTTGCCACTGATAAGAGCTGTTGTGAAGAAAGTCAGAAGCAAGGACCTCCCTATTATTTCCCTTGGGAATTGCTTTTAAGCTGAAGTTTACCACTGACCCCACCTTTGCTAACTGTCAAGGAGAAGTGAGGACTGGCTGCTCTGCAAGGGACAGGAAGCTGGGAACAGAGCAGGATAATAAAGCAGACGCAAGCACTGACCTCACCAACACAGAGTTGGAATGGAGATCAACAGGTCCAGGTCAGGGTCAGGGTGAGAGTCATCAGACATAGCCCAGTAGTGATGCAGTGAGTCTGCAGCGATGGGGCAGGTCTGATGTCTAGCCAGGAAGCCTGGTCAGCAGGTCCAGGTCAGGGTCAGAGTTATGGCAGTCATAGATACAGCTGCTGCAAGGCTATGATGGAGCATGGGTGGGGGCCAGCAGCAGAGCTCCAGCTTAAAAGCAGTTCCCAAAGGAAAGGAGAGGCTGGCCATCACTTCCAGCTTTCTTCACAAAAGCTCTTATCAGTGAGGGAGCTGACCTTGACTCTGCCAGCCAAACTCTCTAACCCAGACAGCTAGATGCCCAAGAAGAGGGCTGTGCTCTGGACCTGACTGCTCTGATTCCTCAGACTCCGCATCAGTTGTCTCTCACTGCTACTCACAGGAAAGAGTGTGAGATAAAGAAGAGAGTTTGACAAACCAGGCTGTCCACTGCATTATGACCCACTGTAAGCTCTAGCAAGACTGAGGTAGAAGAAAAGAACTGCTGAAGACAGAAACAGTGCCTGTTACAGCAAGACTCAAAGGCCACCTATGAGCTGAGGAAAGCTCTCAACCCTCTGAAATTCAGTCTCCTCTCTGTGACCACAGGTAGCAAATATTTCATTTTCTTTAGTGTTCAGAAGCCAGCTCACCTACATTCTAAACCCCTGCAGGGAGAGGAGCTAGAGCAAAAGGTGGAGAGGGAGGACTTCTAAGACCTACACATCCTCCATCCTTACTTATCTTCAGGGACAAGGAGGACGGCAAAGAACTATGGACCCAAATTGAATATCACTTTGTT
This sequence comes from Pezoporus occidentalis, assembly GCF_034315485.1. Taxonomy (NCBI): domain Eukaryota; kingdom Metazoa; phylum Chordata; class Aves; order Psittaciformes; family Psittacidae; genus Pezoporus; species Pezoporus occidentalis. Next base: position 10,443,115 of record NW_026912779.1, read on the forward strand.
CTTTCATCCTTCATGGAAAAGGAATATCCAGACATCACACCAAAGCTGCAGCAATTCACACTCTCTCCTAAGCCCTCACAGTTCAGTGTGTGAGCAGCACAGCCTTTTGCCATTCAGTTGCTACATTGCCACATTAATACTAAGCAGCAAAGGCATATCAGCCCAAGATGAAAAGAAGGCTTTTTGCGTCCTTCATCCTTAGTCTCTTTTCCTTCCATGTAGTTACACTGGCACTAACTCAGTGCCCAGGAGGGCAGTGCAACTCCAGCAGTCTGATGGGAAGGTGATGTCGATGCAGCTTCTTGGTCAGCTTCCAGATGCAGCATGGAACAGCGCTCAGAGTCCTCACATCCCTGAAGAGGAGCTGCTAGCATACACAATGCTGCAGACCATGAAAACCAACACTGTCCTTAAGCTTGCAACACCAGAGGTACAATTAGGCCATGTTGTTGTAAATGTTTCAAAAGAGACCTAACACAACTTAAGTGAGGACCTTCCACTTGGGAAGGCACATGAGTGCACAATATATCCCTTTGCTGCCAGCTTAAGATGCAATAGAAGTGATATCAGAAACGCTTTCCAAAACACTCCTCTACTTTGTCCTGTGTGCAGTAACCCATTTCATGCCTACCTTTTAAAACACCACCTCCTCTCTACTCCTATATAGCTGTTGTTATGCTGCCTCATTCCATTCAGGTTGCACCTGCTAAGGATGTTCTAAATCAGGGACACCACCCAGAGAGTAAAGTCCTATTCAAAGCAAATAGGAAGAGCAGGACTTAGCTCCCAAGTGAGATTTACTCCCGCATCTTCAAGCCCAAACAGCTCTAACTTGTCATTCTTTTATTTTGAGATGGGAAACCAGAATATTAAATCCCATCGGGAGACGCCCAAGCATGTCCAACATTTTTGCTCTTCCCCCCGCCTCAAGGTACCATTGAAAAAAATAAATCACAGTTTCTCCATGGTTGCAAAAGCCCTCAAAAACCTGATACCATCCAAACACTGAAAGCAGTGACAAGTGAGCCACCGTAAGGGATTTTGTTGTACAAAAGCAGGTACCAGAGACAAAACAGAGAAGCGTTTCCACTTTAAGTAAGAATGGTTCAAACCCAGTAACAAAACCACCCTGCATGCATCAGGTATTACATAGCTGAGAGCAAGTAAAAATGTAGCAGACAGACAAGCTTATGGCCTCCTGTTCCTTTTCCATATATACAAAAATAGCTGCGTGGTTTCCCTCCCAGACAGCAGCTTTTGGAGTGACAAGCTACAGTGTGGCCATATATGACACAACAAGGTTTCAGCCCTTTCTAAAGAAGGACAGATTGTAAAGGTGGTGTGAGCTGGTGAAACACTTGCTATTTCATGTTCCTACTGGAAGCAACCTCCATAGGTCAGTTAAAGCTTCCAAAAGGACACTGTGGAGTAAAAAAGTCAGTCTAGAAGCATCAACAGGTTGAGTCTAAAAACAGGTCTAAAACACCTTTGAGTGCTCCTGAGTCTTAAAGGAAACATCTGATGGCCAAGGTATGTGACCTCCAAAGGCAATTCCACTGCTCTGACATTAGCTGAGGAACTACATTGGCCAGCAGGGAGGAGCCAATGCTGGGAGACTGGTAAACTCCTCCAAGAAATGGAGATTAGATAATGGAGCTGCCATCTTCATGAAAATGACGAAGACAAGAAGCAAAAGGAAAACACAGCCTAAGTAATAGTACACAAGATTTTATACTCTCCTCTTCCAGACCTTCACTAACAAAAATAGTTTTGTTTTCTGAAGACCATGCCCAGGCACTGCGCATGCACAATCTTTTACAGCATCCACTGGAGGTGAGAACACAGCGCTGCTGCTTTCTACTGAAGCAGGCTGGGAACTGCCCTGTATTCTTGACTTTTCCTGCTGGTTTAACTTGCTTTTTCATTTACAATACCTTTGTTTCCATAGGCATTTCATGCTGGCCAAGGAAGCTACATGATGGGAAATTACATTTTAATGATTAGCGCATAAAACAAAACAAAACCCCCATATGGAAACAGAAAGGCTGGATTAGCTAGAACTCGGAGTGGAGAAAGCCAACATCCCACACAGCTGCTTTCTGGGTCCTAAAAAAGGATCCAAGTTAAAGTTGTACTAATTATACCCAGGTGGAGAATGAGAGCTGGCTTTCATTTCTTTTCCATCTGAACCAAAGGACTGCTTTTCAGCCTAGATTCATTTGTCCAGAGGGCCTTTAGGGGGTGTGGCTTTAATTTGGATCTGGCTCCAGTTTTGGGGTTCATAGCAATGGCACTTTCCTGAGCCCTTATCAAATTAATGGAGCACTCATGCAGAACTCAATTAGGCACTCAAGCGGAGATTAATTGTGCATGCAAGCGTGAAGTAATTGGGTTCTCATGCATGAATCGATCGGGCACCCATGCACAAATCAACTGGGCGTGCAAGCATGAGCTAATTTTGTGCCCAAGCGTGAACTGATCAGCTTCTCAAGCATGAACTCATCAGGCACTCATGCATGAACAAGTTGGGTGCTCATGTGTTAACACGGTAAACCCTGCAATCTATGCCTAATACACGTGAAAAACACACAGGAACTATTTCAACATCAATCCATTATAAACTCTACTTTTAACAACCTTCATTTACGCCAATTACAAACTCCACTGTCACCCCCAGGGACCAGTAGGGATAAGCACTGTATCACATTTTGACCAGCACAGCACTACAAGCTGCTTGTCCTGACCGAGAACCTCCCTCTTGTGCTGAGCAGTTGTTAATATTTCCTTTAGGTGGCTTTGCTCTAAAACAGACCCTCGCTCAATACCCCAGCTCTGCCAAGTACTGCTGGGCTCTCTGGAGACACCATCAGCCCTCTACACCTCACAGCACAGCAGCATGCAGCACTCGGGGTCCTTTCCAGCCATGCTGACCCTCCATGGAAGGTGCTCTTGGATCCGTTGTGTGGAGACAGGCCTGGCTGCAGGCCAGTGTGGCAGAGGCTTGAAGCAGAACCCATGCCATCTCCTCCCAGCCACTTTCCCATCCCCTTCAGGGCATTGCTCCGGTAGCCTTGATCTCTCCATTTCCCACCTACTTACACACTGTTTGCACATAACCCCTCCAGATATGACAGACACACCACAACACCCCAAATTCCAAGTATCAAAATCAACACTCCTTCCTGAGCCTCAAATTATTGCAGTCCCAGGCCATACTAGCCCTAGGTGCTGCCTGCATCCTCCACTAATTACTGTAGTGCGCAGAACAGCCTTCACTAGGGGAACTTTTACTTTAGTTATTGCCAATTAACACAAATGTCTAATCACCCATTCAGGTATCAAGAAAGAATACATAAGCAATTAAGCAATTAAGGGGTGGTCCATAGGCTGCAGTGATGCAGGCAAGCATCCCTTGGGCATGGAGCATCCTCTTCCATGCATGTCTTCTCTGACACTTTCCTGTCCATATGCCTCCTCCACCATCTCCCCACACTGTCTGTGCTGGGCCCCTGCAGGGTCCTCTGAGAGCCTGGCATTTTGGGACACCATATCAAGTTCAGAGCCAGCTGCCACCTGCACAGAGCAGTTCATGGCCACCATGTGGAACACTGATAACACTGCAGCCCTGGATGCCCAACCTCATGTGTGTCCAGTGTGGCACTGGTGTGAACTCATGGTGCACTTGGGGATGAAGCTCATGCATGTACTAATTGAGCATTCATGCATGAGTAAATTGGGTGCTCATCCAGAACTAATTGGACTCTCAAGTGTGAATCGATTGGGCCCCAAAGCATGAACTAATTGGGTACTCATGCATGAACTATTTGAGCAATAAAGCGTGCACTAATTTGGCATCCATGCATGAAGCAATTGGGTGATCAGGCATGAACTAACAGGGCAATCATGCATGAGCTAATTGGGCACCCATCCCATGCATGGACTAAACTGGCACTCATGCATGAGCTAATTATGTGCCCATGCACAAATGTAGTAAACCCTGCAACTGAATCTCAATGCCTTCTACCCTTCACCTCTTGCAAAACACATACTTAAGGGCTGTCTCAACATACATACACTACAAACTCTATTTTCAACATCTGCACAATCCTAATATACAGCAATTAGGAATTCCGTGTTTTATCCCTGCAGAACACACAGTAGGGATTAACACCACAGCAGTATGTACACATGCTCTCTAAAAATCTGTTCCTTGCACATCAGAGCTAACATCATAGAATCATAAAATCATTTCAGTTGGAAAAGACCCTTAAAATCATCAACTCCAACCATTAACCTAACACTACCAAATCCACCACTAAACCATGTCCCTAAGAACATGTTATCCAACACAAACTCCATCTGTTGTCCAGACCGCATGGGGTTAACATTATAAGACAGTGCACATGCACTTACTAAATTTCTATCCCCGCCATCAGGGAGCCACATTACAGGGGTTATCATCATCATCTCAGCCTGAACTTTCATCTCGTACAAGCTCCACCCATTGACCTTGTGGACTAAATTACTGGGGTCAGTGTTATCACAATCTGACTGCATGTAGTGCTCACAAACATCAACCCTCATCCTCATGGATCAGACTGCAGGGGTTAATATTCTGACCATCTGAATGAATACATATTATTATGCCCCTCAGGGCATAAATTGGAGGGCTTACTGCATTCATGCATTAGTGTCCAATAAAGTCAGACAGGGATGCCCAACTAGTTCACGCTTGAATGTTCAGTTAAGTTTGTGCATGAGCACCCAGTAACTGTGTGCATGAATGCCCAATTAGTTTATGCATAGACATACAATAAATCACACCTGAGTGGCCTATCAGTTCATGCATGAGGGTCCAGTCAATTCATCCCTGAGTGCCCAATGAATTCAACTGCGGACTCGCAATTAATTCACATCCAAGTGCCAAATTAATTTACACCACACAGCCTGAGTAATTTGTGCATGAGAGCCCAGCTAGTGCATGCGTGAGTGTCCTGCCACCTTACACTTGATTTTCCAATTAGCCCCTGCATGAAGGCACAATTAATTCATGCTTGAGCACCTAATCAGCTCACACATGGGCATCCAAGGGGTTCAAGACGCCTCATTAGCTCATGCATGACTGCACAATCAGGCCACATGTGATCACTGAATTCATGCATCAGAACCTGACTGCTTTGTGCATGATTGCACAGTTCACTTGAGTTTACCCAATGTACTCATGCATGAACACTCAATTAGCACATGCATGAGCACCCAATGATCTCACAAGTGCTGCACTGGACACACGTGGCAGGCTTCAGCATCCATGGCTGCAGTGTAGTAGGCAGCTGACAGAACTGCCTACAGCTCTCCCACTCATGAACCTATTGGTACCTCCACAGTGGTGTTAATCTTTGCTTGTACTATCTTCATCATCTTCTTTGTGTGCTAGAGTACAGTTAAATAAATGAAAAATTCTGTTGTATTTTTAGCTTTATGCTCTGCAGGAACAAGGTATGAAATTTGTCAGAAGTGCTCAGATTACATTAACTCCAATAATGCAGTCCACAGGCGCAAGGGGTGGCATTTGTAATGCACACATATTCAATGTGCTGTGACTTGGTTACATTTGCTGCAGGATCAAGGAGTGACGTCTGTAATTAGCACACATTCAGATTGTTATAATATTAACCCATACAGTCTAGTCCACAGGGATGAGGGTTGAAGTTTGTGAACCGATAGTCAGACTGTGATACAGCTGACCTCTTCGTATTCATTCTCCCAACCCTTGAGATCCTGTTCAGGCAGCTTCAAACTCTTTCCCACTTGCTTACACATTGTTCACACCTCCTCTCCATCCAAGGTGTTACAGGAGTCACTTAAATTATTCCAACCCCAGACCACACCAGGCCTGCATTCTCCACCAGCTCCTGTACTGGGCACACTCACTGTTGCTAGCAAGACAGCCTCTACTGGGGGATCTTTTTTACTTAAGTTATTGCAAATTGACACAAACTTCTAATCACTGATTTGGGTAATGAGAAAGAAGAAAGCAAGCAATTAAACACCCTAAGTAAACACCTTTCCTCCTCCCTTCCCAGCTGAAGCTGCCTTTGCTTTCACCACTGGCTACACAGTCTTTCCCAGCTCCTTTGGTGGAGCAATGGGCAGTGCAGGAGAGTAGGATTGTATGCACAAGTTTGCTGCTGCTCTCTGCTTTTTGTTGCGTTACTTCCACTCCTTTTGAACATTGTCTTTTCTGCCCTTCTTTCCTTTGAACATGCCTTTCTGCCATGGCCTGGACTGGATGAAGGACAACTTAGCATTCCTGTTCTCAAGGCAAAACTAAGCACTTTTAGTTTGTGAAAGTTGCACTTAACATCCTTCACTATCTCTATTCTTAGCAATTATTCAGAAAGCCTTGCAAATGCTTACAGGACTCACAGCAATATAAAAGGTCAAGGCCTCAAGAACATGCACAGTGCTGAAGAAAGTTTTATGCCTAAACAGTGCAAAAAAATTGGTTCAGTGCAACATTCACTGCACTGCATGAAAAAGACCATCCCCAAAGAACTTAGATTGTCAAGCACATCTCACTCAGTCCTGGACTACTCATACCATTCCAGCCATGCAAGGCACACAGCAGTGCAATGCGACTGCCTATCCCAGAATGAGAACTCCTTTGCAAAAGGCAGCCTGGTCTCTATTTGGAAGCCTGGCCCATTTACTGCATGTTTCTGCCAAGATACATCTTAACTTGCAGCTGACTTTGAAATGCAAACCACTTAGCAACCCATAATATGATGCTTTCTAATCACTAAAATCCCACACTACCTACTAAAGGCAGGAGGCTTAGACCTTGAAATGCCAAAGTGTTAACAGAATTGCACTGACAGAAACAGCATTTGTTTTGAAAACTCTTCAAGTGTATTGACACCAGACCAGGGCCCATCAGAGTCTCTCAGCTGAAAGCCACTTCTCATGTTCCTCTCTGTGCTGACTGGTAGACTTGCTAAGATGTCTCTCAAGCTATGCAAGTCAGGAGTGAAAAAGCTGTAAACTGAGCAGTGAAAAACAAACCTACTCCATGGCTGTGCCTCACCAGTGCAGAACAGCTGGAATTCATGGCAATACTGGTTGTAAATTCTGCTTCAGTGTGAGCTTGGAACTGCCACACTGCCAGAGCCCCTTCTACCAGGAGAGGTCTGAGTATTTAATGACAGACAAGGGAAGGACATCTGTTTGAGACAAAAATGCCAGCCGAAGGTTTGCCCAAAAGCATATTGTGAATCAGAGAGGAACGATGCCTCACATAGATGAGATTTAAACCTTGTGAGCACTCTCCAAATATATACATATCAGTTTAACATGGCTGTTCACAATGGCAGATAATCATCATTTATCTCAGTTGGCATCCCTGTGTTTAAGGGAGCCCCCAAAAGGCATTTACACAGGCAAGTAAAAGAACAAAAAAGGAAGGGATGGAGAATATGAAGAAGTCTTCATGTATTGCTGCCTCCTGGTCATGTTAAAACATAACCGGGACTGACAGAGAACATGGCTGGACAGTCTGAACACGTACTTAGAGGCATGCTGCATCAGAGGTCACACGGAAAAGAGACTGCCTCTTCATCCACCAGGCAAAAGCATGCTCCCACCCCACTTCCCATGGCAATCAAACTCCATGAAACACTTGAGCGGCAACCTCATTCCTGGGCACCAAGGAAATGCAGCAACGCAGTGCAGGGAATCTCTGTCCCCACCCCTGCAGCATGCCAAAGTACACGGCCAACTGGTCTCCTGTATTCTGGACAGCCACTCTGGGCCATTTAGCTTCACCACACACATCTACTTCATTACCAGCCCCAAAATTAGCATGGAAAATAAATGAACACCACATCACAGGAGCCCACTGTTTAAATGCACTCTCATTCCCTACCCCAATCCGAATTTTGCATTCTGCTACAAGCTGACAAGATAATTGTTAGGTAATTACACTGTCTTCATTTCCAAGTGCAGCAAAGATGCAGCAGCAAGAGAATGTACCAGCATGATAAAAATTATACGTTTATCTCCTTTTCAGAAATCGTCCAGCTGGCCTGTATATCACCAGATTAAGTAGTGGGCTGAAAGGAGATGATGGCTGTAGAATGCTTCAAAGCTCTGTTTGCTGCTCTGGATGTTACTGGCACATGCAGATAGAATAATAGAGGGCAACAATAAATTGTAGATGTCTCTGCAGCGCTGTTTTCCTTGCATACCAACATTGGGGTACCCCACATGTGACACCTCCTGCCAGCATTGGCACAAGAGGCACAGAGGATGCAAATGAGAGATGAGAGAAGTTGTAGGCTACGATCAGACCTTTGTGAGCCAAACCTCTGTTATCAATAAGGTAACTTCAGCTCTTTCTGGTGTATTTCTACACTATAGTTATTGCAGCCCAGGTAGATCTACCTGAATCACCTTTAAAAGCAGCTCAACCCAGGAGTTCAAACCTTGCCCAGGAGGAATGATGCAGCCTCCAAAAATCCTGCTGAGAAAGGCTGGCAAAGCTGTTGTTCTCCTCTGCCAGCATTTGGACACTGGCTGTGGTCTGTCCACATGAGCAGTGATGCTCTAGGAGAAACATGTCCTTGTACTGAGGTGTTTTCAGGATCACTGATACCATGACAGTACTACAGAGTGAGCTTTTAATCCATGTAGCTATTCTGAGTACCATTCCTGGCTGAGATTTCAGCCATCAGTTATGGAGGACTGCCTTCCTTGCTGTTTACCATAAGCCACAGTTTCACTGTTCCCATGAAGTACTGTGCCAGTTCAGCAGGAGATACCAACTCATCATGAAGCCCAGCCTCTGAGTGTGCACAGTTTTAGCTGTACCCAAGCACTACAGCTGCTCAGGCAGACACAGTATAAAACCAGAGTGACTAGGAACAGAATCCTGATTGGTTCAAAGATACCAAAATATGTTTCACTTGAAACATAAAATTCAATTTCAGCTTCAAAAAAACCTATGTACGTGGAAATTTCATTTTGCCTCCCACAGACCTCGTAAGAGAAGAACGTTATCAATGGACAAATCCCCAGCACTTCCAACCACCTTGTGTAATTTATTTTCTGGTTTGTGACTGTCCAGTGAAAATACAATCAGTCACAAGGCAGGCACAGAAAGGCGCAAGTGTTCTGGGTCTATTTGTATTCCCTATCAAATTCCATGGCATCATATAATAATCAAGTGATTTTGCTTCTTTTATATTTTAATTGCTGTGTATCTTTTGGCCGTGAGAGTTTCCTCTCAAGCCGTAAAGCACCCTGAAGCCTAGAACACCTGAGCCACCAGCATCTGATTCGATGGTATTACCAAGTACTAAGCACAGTTGTATCTCATTGTTCAGTTTCAGGGCTTGATGTCACAAGTCATCTGTGGCTGCTGATGCCATGGGGACTTGACAGCACACAGCAGGTGCTGAATTGTCTACAACAGATGATTTGAAGGTTTCTTTTGCTGTTTTATGAGGAAGCTTGATTTTACTTACTGACATCCACATTTTTCAAAGTGTGCCTCTTTCAATAGAGTCTTAGCCAGGAACATTTTTACTCTCAGAAGTGAATTTTTAGTTTAAGGCAGAGGGAGGTGTTGAAATCAGAGACGCTTGAGTTTTCTGCACTTGAGACAAGTGCTGCAATATGAATAGGTGCAAGGCTATTTGGTCTTAGCCAAATCTGTTTGTTAACCTGTCTGCCTCTGCACTCCTCTTCCTCTGTCAGCTTTCACGAGGGACTTGCCTAACTCTGAAACATTTCCTATCCACCTCTAACTAGCACATTGAAGAGGCAAGTCCTTTGTTCATGGGAATCATATCCTAAAACACTCTAAAGTAACCCAGTGCAAACTTTTTCCTGGGTTATTCCTGCAGATTTCAATTACTAGAATTTTCATGGTTCGTGGTTAACAATTGCTTTTGCTAACATTGGGTTGATCATGTCTTTCCCCTCTCCTTAAGGGACTCTGAAGTTATCTCTGGAGGCACAGGTGGGTTGAGAAAGCACTCAGGCAGTAGAGAGTTTGATCTTGTGTTCCCCATTTCACACCACAACTCACGCATTTGTCTGTGAGTACCAGGGATGGATTGGATGTTATAGATGGGGAGACCTGAGGAGTGGTGTATTACTAGGAAGTGGGAAGAAAGAAAGAGTACAGATGGGAATGGAGGGCTAAAGAACTTCAAGCCACCACTGGCTGCAACTGCAAGCAGTGTATTCCTTTCACTGCATTCCTTTCAGTGTATTCCTTCTCAATGAAAGTCTGTTTCCAATGGAGCTAGGCCTGTTACGAAATCTGCTCAGTAGAGTCACTGGAATAATGACCTAGATTCAGTTCAAGCAGACCCTCAAAATAGGTCATTTACACCACTTTGGAATGGCATCTATTTCTTCACAGTGAATATGCAGAGCTACAGGTGACAAGCACAGCTGTAGATACTGGAAATGTCCACACTAAGCAAGATAAATCTCAGCTTACACATTTCAAAACCATCGGTGTGTTTATCCTGAGATACAGGAGTACTACTCTTGACAAAGTTAGGCAGGAGAAACCAAAATATGTATCTCAGGCCTAAAAGTCAGGCTTAGAATATTAAAAAGGAGGATCTCTGACCTGCCTAAGCTTCAGCATCTGATTTTTTTTTTTAACTCAAGCTTGGATTCCCAGGTTTTCCACCAGGACCACAAAGAGCCATTGTGTTGCTCATGGCAGGATATTCATTTGGCAGGCTTGCATACCAAGTAAACAGGGATGTTGGGTTTTAGCTTTTTTTAATTTAAAGAAAGGTAGCTTTGGTAGCCACCACAGAGCTACACACAGGGTAGGTCTAAGTTGTCCTTCAGCTTTCCTGCAAGCCAACTCTCTCTCGAGATGAAAGCACCACCACATCAGTACACCTGATTGAAGAGCTCTCATTTGATTTTTAGGAGTGTCTGAATCTGGTTGCCATGAGGACCGACCTACCAATGTATATGCAATGCTGGAACTTACAGCCTTAAAGGTATAAGAAATAACAAGGGCATAGATATCACATCCTTTATGGCAAGCTTTAAATAGTCTCAGTTTATGAACCTTACCAGGACCATCTCAGGATCTCTGAGGAACACTCCAGCTCCATCATTTGATACGTTCTGAAGTTTCTTTTGTTTTGTCTGGAACTTTTCACCCATCTTCAGATACTTCCTGCATCAGACAGGCACTGTAGTGCCAGAAGAGCAATACCTGGAGAATCTTCTCAGCTGAAGGGATAAAAAGAGCATTGTGAGTAGACAAAATGATTTCAGAACACCTTCATTTTAAACAAAGGACTCTGACCAAACCCCACCACCAGGATGAATTTGTGTATTGCAGCACCATAATTTGCAGTTCAATAGCTTTGAAAAATAAACTAAGGTTCTTGGATGAAATAGATTAAAAGGTGCAGAGGTGGAGGGTCTTAACAGTTCCAGGATCTTTTTACCGACAGAGGAAGCCCTCAGCCTCCCCACAACTGGGAATAACATAGCAAGGCACCACAGCATGCTTAAACCAAAGAATCTTGTCTCATCTGCATAATGCTGGTGTCATTTTCTCAGCCTCCTTGTTACCACAGTCCAGGAGTACCTTTGAGTATTGGTGACGCAGGCACACTGAGGTTTTGTTCAGATAACCCAGGGAAAGGAAAGGCAAAGCGCGCTCCAAACCCATGGCTGACGTGAATCAGCCAGCTCCCTCAGAGTTAGTAGAGTTCAGCCAGCTGAGGACTGAGCCCTGTTTATATATTGTTTTCCTCCTCAGAGGAGTAAGTAAAGTCATCATCGAGGAAATGCTTTTGGGGGTGCCTTGCTAAAGCAACCTTGAAGAACCTTGCTACTCATCACAGCAGCACATTTGAGCACCGCAGCCCCATTAAATCAAAACATGCCAGGATGTCTGCAATTCCTAATCAACATTTCTGAATTTCCACTCTCCCCAAACACCGCCCTTAGAAAAGAAACAGAGTGGATGCCAATCTCCCTGCTGGTGCAAATGAGTAAACTTCCACTGAAACTGAAAAGCTTCAGCCAATTTAAACAAGCTAAACGTTTTGGATCTGGTGCTGTTTCTGCTCCTGCTTTTTAGATCCCGCAGAGCCCTTGCAGGATGAGCAACAATGAAAGCGTTATCTCCTAAAGCAGCTTCCAAACAAAGGTTTGCAGTCCTTGACAAAGGACATCTCAGTACCCACAAGTTTTAGTTGAGGCAACGGAAGTGACTTGTTCAAGCCTCTTAGCTAAATAGCCAAACAAGGATATGCCAAAGCTCTGGAGACCAGGTTGCAAGGTGCCTGTTTCACAGTTATGTTTTAACCAAGTATCTCTTCAATGAGAGACTTTAAAATGAGAAACCTTTTCATTTTTTTATTACTCAAAGCCACAGCTACCACACTGAGACACATTCTGAGCTTTAAAAAAAGGCTGCTTTCAACATTCCTAATTTTCACTGTTTATAAGCCATGACTTTACGGAAGGATTTTTTTTTGCTCCCTCTGCAGTTGAATATGCCCTGTATCTAGAGGGTAATTTTGGCTTTAATCTGCTCTAAACGCTAGAATGTCGGACAAGTGAAGCATTTGATGGTGATGATAATGAGTAGCCCATTAAAGGTAATTTTTAAAAAGTTAATGAGCTCTCACTGAGGGACCGACACGTACCGTAATGAAAAATGTTTGCATAAAGAATATAACTTTCTTGCTATTTATTTTACTTTATAGAGCCTCTATAAAACTTTTTAATGTGTCTTCAATTAATTCAGCAGTTTAGACGACGCTCGAGTTTTATTTTCCTTCTTTCCTTGCCATAGTAGGTTACAGAAATCCAGTTTGCTAAGGAAAGCAACTGATCACTCTCTTTTACCACCCTATTCTCTATTGAATACCCAGGGATTCAATTTCCCTTCTTCTCCCCCTCCTCCCCCCCCCCCCCCCCCCCCCCCCCCCCACTTAATTAAGGGAACTCAGCAACAAAGTGATTTAGTGATAATGACTCTTGCCATTCCTTTAGCTGTGTGGTCACTGTTAGCCACTATTTGAATTTACCAGCATAAATAAAGCCCTTCAGTGACTAAACAAAGTTAAAGTAGCAATAAATTAAGGCTGCCATGTACACTTGGTTAAACCTTTAGCCAACATAAATACAAGCGGCCTTTTGCTGTGATTTGCTTGGTACAACGACATCATACATTTCCAAATAGAACATCAAGACCACAGCCAAAAAGCTAACACAATTCCCTTACGTGAATCAAATTGCAACAATCTAGAGTCTGTTGCAGTGACTGCTCAGTTTCTGGCTTCTATGCCATCTACTCTCATGTGACCACATTATAAAATAATCTATATGGTGATCTCCATTTTGCATTTTCTGCATGATTACATTTTGGCAAGGGGACTCCCTATGTCATCTCTCTCTGCAAGAATGCTTTGAAAGTTACTGAAACATCAGAATTTGCCAGCACAGAGTCAAATCCAACCTTCTTCTCTTGAATCAGATCCTAGGAAGAATAAAGGCTATAAAGGACTGTGTCCAGAAACAAAGAGAAAGGCAAATAAGGCTCCAAGAGGCCCAAGCAGAGGTTTTGCTAACCAGAGCTAAAGCTAGCCAGGGCTGATGGAAAGAGACTCTGCCTGGTCAGATGATAAATTTTTTAGGTGGTGGGGAAGACAACAAAGGGGCACAAAAGCTATTAAGGTACCTTAGATTTTCTCAGAGCATACCTAGACCATAATTAAGTTCACCTTCTGATCCATCAGAGCCTCTCCCAGGGGAAGCATCTACAGTGCGGGACAACACACAGCCTAGAGAGACCCGAGCTACCTTTCCACAAAGCAGTTTCATTACTGAGCACAGTCTCACTGCAAAGGACCAATCTCAGCAAGTGTTGATTCAATCTGTCAACACCAAAATGAGCCCAGGTCAGAGGCAAAAACCTCAACAAGAAGACAGCACCTAAAACCTTTTGGATATAAGGTGGCTGCTCCTTTGGAGGGTTTTTGTCCCCTGCAGGGTGGATTCTGGCCAGCTGGGAGCTGATTGGGCTCCTTTTCATAGGATAAACGGAGGTACTCAGCTGGCTCCTATCAAGCACTGTTAGTCCTACTGCTCATGGTAGAGGAAGCATTGCTTCTTTAGGTGCATCTGTGACTAGCACTTCCAAAAGCACAGCAGGCAGCTCTGCTAAACTATGACAGTTCATTTTGAACTACTACTACTACTGCTTAAACTAAAGCCGAGAGTGTTGGTGGATGTTGACCCTGCTGCTGAGCTGGCAATCCCCGTTCTCAGGTATCTGCCAGCTTCTGTATAATAGTGATCAAGCAGAGAAGTGTGGAGTCCCTGTGAGCTGCTGGAATAAAGGAAAACTATTCTTCTCTTTTCCATTGTATGCCCACCTCAGCAGCAGCCAGGTTTAACCCAGAACTACAGTTTATTTCTGGAGAGTCATGCTCTTGTATTTGTTCTCTAGTAACAATTTCTTTGCTAAGTAAAGCGAAACAGTGCAAGAAAGAATCAAATGGAAATTGCATCACAGACATGTTATTGATCCAGAAAGGAGCAAAGGATGAAAGAGAGGGAATACCTCTCTGAGCCCGTGTGAATGACACAATTAAAAAAGGAGAAAGCTTAACAACTAGTTGGTTGTAACTTTATGGTGTAGCCATAAAAATGGCAATAACATTTTGCCTCAACCAGTTTTGTGCTGAGCTGTATAATTTTATGTCACTATTTATATTTTCATCATGGAAGCTTTGTTGGAAGACAAGCAGTAGAAAAATATGGTGAGGTTAGCCCTCACAACAGATTATACTTTTACAGTACTCTAAATATGAAGACATAGAGCAAAGTCACTCATATATCAGCTTTTCCCTACTCTCTCTATATTCTCCTAAGCCTGTGTTGAGTACTAATTCTTGCCTTCTAAATGATGACATATTAAGGATGAAAAGGACTTCACATTGGGTCTTTTCCCCTCCCTTTCTTTTTATTATTACTTTTGAAAGATCTGTAAAAGGCTGAAATATCATCCAGGCCTCTATGAAGCCAGTCAGCACAATGCTTATTAAGCACAACACAGAAGATGTGATCTATTTTTAATTAAGCCATCTTTGAACAATGCACTGTAAGGAACCTGACTTTTGAACTGCAGGGCAATCAGTGAATGGATGGTGGGTGAACTGAAAGTAAACATGGTGAAGAATTCCAAATACAGGGAGGGGATTTCCAGAAAAAAGAAAAAAAGAGAGGTTTTCCCAAGGAAAGAAAAAATGAAGATTTTCTTATCCTTATTTTGAGAGTATGTTTCATTCCCTATTTTGACTCACTTTTCAAAGCCACATCAGGTTGTTTGTAGAAACAATTTGTTAGCAAATACATGGTTCTCCTCTGCCTGGAACATTAGAAACTGCAACATATATACAACACTTACTGATGTTTAAGTATCAATCAGATTGTGTATTATTTGAGCAGAGTACACATTCAAGTCCACTTTACACCGTTATGGAACAGACTAAACAAACCTGACCTCAGGGGTGACCCTCATAGAATCCCTAAAGATTGCAAATGTATAGTAGGCAGTCACCACGAGGCTTTTACAGCCTGGTAATGGCATGCAAATGACACTCTGTCTCTGTAAGGCAGCCAAATTCTGGGGTTGTATATGAGAGTAATTTCCTGAAGAATTTGGGGAAAATGTGATACTTTTCCTTTTATGTATGAAATTCACAACATCTCGTCCTTTTCCTAGAGGACTACAGGGAAAGCGCTGACAAACTTATCACCAGGCCGTACTGTTCGCTGTAGCAGCACCTCCCCAAAACTCTCCCTCTGTGCAGTGGGCACATATCCCTGTACACAGAGAGAGCCCAGTATGCAGAGCCATTTCCACATCCCACGCTCAGCACCTCACTGACCTATCTGTGTATTCTCCTCCAGAGCCCAGCTTCAGGCAGCATTTGAGGGGAGATGCTCTGAATTGTCCTGTGGAGGATCCATTCTCCCCCTCTGACACTTACACAAGGTGCAAGGAAACCAGTTGTGGTTGGCTCCTTAAAATCAGTCAGTGGGAATCCTACTTGTTCCCCTCAGGGCTGCATTTTTTTAACAGACTATACAGAATTGAATGGTTTGGGTTGGAAAGGACCTTTAGAGATGATCTAGTCCAAACCCCCTGCCATGGGCAGGAATACCTGCCACTAGGTAATGCTGCAGATGATTCAGCATGAGTGAAGCTGTCTAGTGGGTCTCATGCCAGTGCAATGGGTGAAGGCTTAGCTTAGATTGCTCCACCACTGAGGATTAGGACAATAGTCACAGCAGCAGCTGCACCTACATGTCACAGATCTACCTTCTTGTCCGCACAGCTCATATCTTTCTTGGCACTTTGAGTGCTGTAGCTGTGTTATTCCAGTTTTGCTTCAAGGCTTCCACTGCAGCTGCGTATACATTTGCCATAAATCAGCTTATCTGTTCCCACTGGAGCTCTTAGCAGAAGAAAAGACACAGGGAGGGAAAGGTAAATGCATCTTCCACAAGCCTTTGTTCTTCTATGTACACTGGCTAGTAAAGGACCAGGATCATCCTGGCGTAACACAGAGGAACCCACTTGTGGTTCCACGCTGGGCTTTGAAGAATCAACCAACTCTAGTCAAGCAGCTCCAAAGGACAGCATGCCATGGCCATGCTCCTCACTGTTTTTATGAGATCTCACAGATGGACATCTGTTTTAAGATATTCCTACGACTGCTGAGACTCAGGAGGGCTTTCTTCCTCCCTGCCTGGCCATAATACTTCTGCTGTTCATTGGGAACCTCCCTAACATTACCTGTGCTTTCATCAGGTGGCTGAGGTGATGTTACTCCATTCACAGATACATCATGGATAACTAAAACCAAAATCCTGAGAACAGTACAGCAGCCCCACTTTTTTTGCACCACTTTTCAAGGGCTATATTTGGTACTCATGTTATGCAATTTCTTCCACCTGACCTGTTTTGTTTTGAGACACTGGTTACTACCTGGAGACAGGACTGTACAACAAGGACTTAATGTCAATTCATTATTTGGCCTAATAGGTTAGGATTCATCTGTTTGCAGTGACTGCATTAAATAGAGACACTGAGAAACACTGGCAAATGTAACAGAACAGTGTTGATTTAGCGTATCTGCTGTGTGGAGCACTTAGGCAGACATGGAACATGCATCTATCTTCCTCAAGGTACAGCTGTTTAAGGCTAACCTTAAACAAGGACTATACAAGGACTCCAGGGAGAAGAAGTGTCGAGCTCCTATGCTTTGTAACAAAATAAGATTCAGTGAGATTTTATCACTGTCAAGACCCACTCTAGCCATTTCCTCCTTTTCCCAGTGCCCCTCTTTCCTTCCTCTTCCCAGAACCACACTGTTGGTAAACTGCTTTCTTCCAACATATAACATTACAAACTTATGGGTATTTTCCTTTCCCCTGCAGTTCCAGCCTCTTCTGGGGGATTAAGTTATGCATACTGCATGAAAATAGGACCACAGGCTGGGCCTCTACAAGCTGCTAATTGAAAACCTTGTCAGAAGTAGGAGGAAGTGGCAAGAAACTTGGCAGGCCCTCATGCTTTTCATGCTGTACTTAGCTCTTGGTACTTACGAATGGCAGCTCTGCAGTACTTTGCAGAGGTTTACAAGTTGTGCCAGTGCTGTCTCTGCAGTTACAGAACAACATGTTCTTCTTTATAAGCTGAAAAAACAGAAGAGTGTTTATATCCAGAAAGCCACGTCCTGTGTTTTTCATCCAGGTAATACTGCCGCTGAAATGAAAGTAAAGGAGACGGAAAACAAGACTTCACATCAAACACATCAGACATGCATGGCTATCAGCTACAGAAAAAGCTGATGAAGCAATGTTATTCTTTGAAAAAGAGCGTAAAAATCTGCATGCTAGATTCCTGGCAAAGATGATCTTAGACTGCGATAGGTAAGACAGTCAAACAGGGCACAGGGAAGATGCCTGGACCCGATCCTGCAGTTCTGAGTTGAATCTTCTTTAAAACACCGACTCACATGTGAGCTGAAGGATCCAACCCCATTAAAAATTACTACAAATTACCTGATATGAAATGCTTACATTATGAAAACAGAGATGATTTTGCATCTGTTAATGAGGATAATGACTAATATATTCAGGCAGTAGACGTGACAGCTGTCTGTATGTTTTTAGGGGCATGTATTTTTAGACGCCACTTACCTCCAAACATATTAACTACTACATTATCCCAATGTGCTCCAAGCCTCCAAAGCTTAAGAATGCAGGTTAAATTTCTTTCTGCTTCTGCATCACTCAGTTACATCACACTGTCTCATTATTTGAAAGCTCTCCTAAATCTGCCACTCAGATCCTCAACTAAGTGCTATGGTAAAGGGAAACGGCTAATGCCAGTGTGAAACAAAACAATTTGAAATCTCAGTCCACTGAAACACTGCTTAAACACAACTGCACTGCCTGCTGCTCCATTTTAACTAGTTTAATCGCTTGCTGACCAAGCAGGGCTTATAACTGTTAAGGAATATATGTTTGTACTTTTCTTCTATTTTTCAAAAACAGAGATTTACAAGATGAGCTCCAATTGCAAGACAAAAGTCACCCCATTAAATCTTAACAGATGTTTCTCAAGTTTAGAAGATTAAGAAAGATTTCAGCATCAAAAATCAAAGAAAATATTCTATGACCTTAAAAAAGGATAAATCACAAAGCTCTAAACAAACCAAAAGTCCACTTTGACAGCTGCATCTGACTGAATTGATGAGGTGCTATTGATGTTTGGATTAAACTATGCCTCTGTGATCAAGTACTCAAACATGGGATAAAAGAGGAATATATTCTTTAATCCCACCAACTAATTTTGTGTAGGCAGCAGTCACAGAAAGCAGTGGTTACAGAACAAATGCTGGAAGTGGCTTCACTTTTGCTTATTGACAAAGCTATTTTTATTTCATTAATTCACCAAGTATACTATCAGCGTTTAAACTAACACAGGGAAATCTATATGAGGCACAGTATTCTCCACAAACAAATCACTGAAAATTTCAAAGTCATTAAAGGTAGAATCAATAGGATATGATTCTGAAGGGCTAGAAAGATGCAGTGCTAAAGTGTAATAGAAAAATTAGATATTGATTCTTTCATATAATCTTGATAAACAAAGTAAACAACACAGGAGATTCCAGTTCTGGTTTTATAGCATCTCTTCTCCAAAAGGGAAAAGTACAGGTTAAGAGACAGTTAAGTAACCTTTTAATTATTGTCCTCATGTATCACTCTGTAACCCTAGGAACTTCCCACCTCTTGGAGAAGACTACATGACATGGGCTTTTCAAAACTCCCAGCAAGGGAGGAAGCAAAAGCTAGGCTCCAGATGCTACATTAGTAGGAATCTATATAGGAGAAACTCTAAAACAAAACTAGCAACCTGGATACCTGGATTCTTATCTGACTACAACTGGGAAAAGGCTTTCAGGCAAACGAGAATCAGACCTATAAACAGTGACATTGTGTCCACTGCTGTATGCTGGGATACCTCCTGATTCCAGACCCATGACAAGCAGGATACTGTATGAAGGAATGGGAAAGACTCTGGCTACCTGCAGGAAGACCAGACCCAGGCTGACACCAGGCTGCACCACGCAAAAGTGACAAATGATATGAACCCTAAAAGAGAAGAATGACAATGTCTTCACCTGACTTACGAAATAAAAAAAGGTGTATTCTCAGCTTTGGGATAGTTTAGGCTCTTCATATGCACGTTTTCAGGAACAAGTTGGATGCAAAAAGAACTTTACATTGTTGTCAGTTTGTCTTTACAGTCACTTGTTCTTGAGAGATGCCAAAACACACAATAACGTGGCTGGAAAACACCAGATGAGAAAATGTATGTGGGAATATGTCCATGTATTAATGGTTTTTTTATATAAAAGTATTGTGTTTCTGTGTTGTAGAAAAATACACAGAATATTGACAAGAAGTTTGAGCTTATTGCTGCTTCTTAGTTTCAGCTGGATAAAATAAATCTTTGCCATTCTTCGTTTCAAACTCTTTTTTAACTCACAAATATATCTGCTTATGCTTCCAGAATCATAAATATGAAACCAAGCAACACCACCAGTTATGATTTATATAGCCAGTCTGTGACTATTATGCAAAGGCAGGTTTTACCATTACAATTATATTTATGTAATTCTGACAGTTTTCTTTGTGTTGCTAGGGAATTCTGTAAACAAACCAAATAAAACCACAGGGTACTTCAATAGCAGTGACAAAATTTCATAGCCACAATACTGAGAATATGGTCTAATTATTCTATAAACACACTTTGATTTGTTTACTTCAGTGTCAAATTAACTTCAAATATGTAACAACAGTCACTGATTTGATATGGTATACAATACTGCCAGAGACTGCTTTCATTGTAGTGTGTGTAAATCTATCTCTTTTGAAAATGAGTTCATTTCTGCAAGCGTCTCTGCCGTACATTGTGAATACTAAACAGGGAAACACATATGCAACTTATTTAAAAGAAAATTATTTCCAATGAATTTTGCTATGATCCAGCATATTTGGGCTCCATTTTCTTTTTTCCTTTTGCACAGTAGAAGGAATAATTTCTAGGAAGATTAATAACTCATGACTTAACAGAAACAAATTATAATCTCACAGGGGAAAAAGGAGCCAAACTAACCTCATCTCCATCCATGCAGTTGCCCTGAACCAGTAGATTGTGCTTACTTTAAGAGAAAGACAGAACTTTGACATTATAACCAATATATAAAACTGGGATAAAAATCAGATTTCTTGGGCAGTTGCAAACAACACTGATCCTGGAAAGATGCACTGAAGAAACAAATGATTACACTGCGGTTTTCATTTCATACTATATTTGACTGAACTCTAATCCAGGGAAAACATCAACTGCTTACAAAATATGGCTTAAAAAAAGAAGTTCTTTACTGTGAGGGTGGTGAGGCACTGGAACGGGTCCCCCAAATAAGTGGTGAATCCTTCATCCCTGACAGTGTTCAAGGCCAGGGTGGACAGAGCATTGGGTGACATGGTCTAGGGTGAGGTGTCCCTGCCAATGGCAGGGGGTTGGAACTGGATGATCTTAAGGCCCTTTCCAACGCAAACCATTCTGTGATTCTATGTTGAATTTTTGCTCTGTTTAGGGAGCTCTTTTCTGGGGAGCAGTTGCTGAACGTCATGAACATCAGTGGTGGCAAGTAACAGATTTAGTAATGGCAGCCACTGTTCTGCACAAATTACTTTGAAGTGGCTCATGATACACATGCCACAGCTTGGAAAACCCTGGCTTGTGTCACAAAGTGCCTTTCACAGAGAAGGATCTCCAAATGGTTCACAAGCTGCACATGCTATAGGCAGGTCAGAAGCCCACTCACTGAAACAAGGCCAGCTCAGGATGGAATGAGGCTGCCAAATGGCATCTGTAAAACTAAATAAGATCATTAAGCAGAAAAAAAGAAGTAGCCCCATGTTCCGCCAGTGCCAGCTGCTCCTGCCCATTTGCCTACATGGTACTGGGAGGTGAGACAATATCCAGTGGACCAGCCTCTGTTTCAGCAAGTGAGCAGTTAATGTCCCCCTCACAAGGACATAATGCAGAGAAAAGAAGACAGGAGCAGGAACTTGGGACCTGTCGCAAAAGCAGAAGGGGGTAAAAATGTTAGTAATGACAGATACCACTCATGTCCAAGGTCTCTCCGCTCTGGACTGGCAAATTTCCTCCCCTGGCATAAAGTTTTGCAGTTTCATTAGGCAGGCAGAATGCACTAATCCACGCTGGAATTTCTTCAGGAGACCAAACACCCATTCTTCCCAATCTGGAAAGCAAGACCTGCAATGAGGTGGGAAAGGTGAGTCTCCAGTTTTTAATCTTCACAATAATAGGCCTTCAGCAAGTCTGTGTGAGACACTGACTCAAAAGAGAGAGGCATACATCCCTTTAACTCCATACCACATGGCTTTTCTACCACGGACGATGTGACTGCATCCCAACCTGTTTATGCAAGCTGTCTGCTGTGAAAAAGAGTAAAATATTTGTGTTTCAATAACTGAAATGTCAAAATATTGCAGAGAATCACTGGAAGTTTGGGGGATCCTGCAGGGATTTCACTTCCCTCACCCTGTAAGGCAACCTCCTGGGGTTCCCAGGTTTCTCATGAATAAGACAGACACTATTTTAGCAATATGAGAGAGGGACAGAACAGCCTCCTATGAGTGATTCAGGAGAACAAGGCTGGCTGCACAGCGGATGACAGTGTTGGGCTGGCATCCTTTCTGGCTCTGGCATGAGAAGTGGTAATAAATAAATGGATTCTAGGGAAAAACAATCATAGAGACAAGATGTGAAAAAATCACATAAAGAAGTGTCGTATTTCCTCTGGGACATAAGAAACCAGCTTGGCAAAGACTCCCTATTTACCTTTATACTCAAAGATCGGGGAAGGAATTGAGAAAATGGACTAGGAAAAGGCAGAGGATCTGCCACTGCATAGGGTCGGCTGCCAGCACATACATATATCAGTACTGCTCAGGTTGCTTCAGCCTTCTGGTCTCTACACAAATACTTGCTGAGACATCTCGTTCCTCTTCTGCTGTGGGACACTTAAGGAAGCTTTGGACTCACAGAGATCCCAGTGACTGTGTACTGTGGAAAGGATTTGGTTCCAGAATGCTAACATATATACACTGTAATCATCAGCAACACACCACAGTAGACACCAGTGTTGCCAGCAGTGCACCTCAAATGGTGCCGAGCAGAGGCACAAGGACTCACACCCTTTAAAGGACTAAAATCTTCAGGAAGAAAATACTGGATTTACAGTCGTTAAACTGAAACAATCTAGGGATTCATGGAGAACTTAGAGTTTTAATACTTGTGAGGTAGAAATTGTGGAAATTAACAATGAAGTTGTGGAAATTAGAGGTTATTATTACAAAGCCTCTACTTAAGGGATAATGCTCTTGGCAGAGAAATATATGAGGCAATAAACTGCATTAGTAGGTGATAATACTCCCAAAGCAAAAACTGCAGTGATGGCTGAGTAAGTAACCACAAACACCATTATACAATAAGAGATAGGATAAAAGCCATCATGTTGTGCCTTCTAAAAATATTGCATATACACACATTATTTTCCTCCATTACTAGTGCGTTTAAGAGTATTGTGCTTCATCCTTCTTGGCATTTCCATATTTACCCAAGTAGTACAGATGAAATCTAAATGAATTCATTCAGAGTTGAGCCTTCGGACACCTGACCCACCTTATATCCATTGTTAAGGATATACAGGTGATTTGTAGATCAAGTTCATGGTTAGCGAAACAGTTTCAGCTTCTCAGAGGCCCTCCTATATAGCTCTGCACTTCCATAAGCACAGGAGTATAGCAAAGAATCAAGGGGAATGGACCATCTTCCCAGAAATCTGTGGTCTATCCTTCTGGGGGCACTTCCACTTGCACAGATAATATAGAGCCCTAGGTCAGCTCCTCAAGCTGATGAGGGTATAGAGAGCAAATCCCTCCTCCCCATCCTTAGCTCTTACTTTTCTCAAAACCCACTCCTCCCTCCAACTTATTCAGGGTGAATTTCATCCAAAAGAAATAAATCTTCCAGCACACAGCCCATATGGTTAGCTGAAGCAAAGCAAACGAAGAAATACAGCAAGGGCCTTATCTTCATCTTTCTTGTACTTCAGACTTTGCTGCTTGGGGCTCTAGTGGCCTCTTGGGCTATTCCAAGACTGGTAACAAGGATTCCCTTTTTTCCCTCATTATGTACGGATGAAAAATTTTAACTGTTTCACAAGCCATGAGCTTCACTGCCATTATTCCTGACTCCATCACGTCACTGTAAGCTTGCTTTATGCGTATGGAGCACACACCAACCCCAGGCTACACTTAAACTCATATGGAGATGGGAGCAGAACTCAAGATGCCATTGTTATGTGCAAGTTCCCAAGAAAATGATTCCTCCTCTACAGTTTGCACTGACTGACAGTGAGCATCCATGAGCGGGAGGTGTAATGAAGCTGATTTTGCCCTATAAAACACTGCTTAGCTCATAGCCCATCTACTTGGCTATTACTCAGTTTCCAGAAAAGGGGGGGTCCTGGAGCTTCTGGAAAGACCAGTTTCAAGCTCAGGAAGAGCAAGTTCTCTAGACAGCATCTAAAGGCAACAGAGGGAAACTCATTCCTCCAATGGACTGATAAAAACTGTTATTCTCTGAAGTCAGGTGCCTGGAATGAGGATCTATCCCTGTCTTTAGAATTTGGGTTCCCTACACCGGGGCTACCCTCTATGAACACACTTCCCACTCGGGAGCAGTGGCAGGTCTGTGTGCAGCAGCTCTACCATTAACCCCTCTCTAGCTCATTTAATGAGTTTGTGAGAACACTTCAGTGTCTCTTTTCTGGAATGGTTTCATGGATCCAATGAGAGAAGGGCAGAGATGATGGGGGTTTGTCGCAACAGGCCCTAAATAGTTTGTCACCATATTTCTTATGGGCCCTCTTTAAGTATAGAAAGGCCACAATAAGGCCCCCCTGGAGTCTTGTCTTCTCCAGGCTGAACAACCCCAACTCTCTCAGCCTGTCCTCTTAGGAAAGGCATTCCACCCCTCTGATTCATGAATGCACTGATTTGCACTCCTTACTTTTGAAAATGGGCCCTTCCAAAGCCTGATAAGTCATCTTTTATTTATCATGTTGATTTATGCCTTCTGGAGGTGAAACACAACACTCTCCTTGTGTTAGCAGACAAGGAGACTTCCCTGTACCCAAGCACCCCACCATAACTGTTGCACAAGAACAACAGGCTCTGCTGCTACCTTGGGCTTTAGAACTCCTAGTGGTACTTCCAAAACTCAACACCAAAGCAGCACAGCTATTGGGTAAACTGAAGGTTTAAAGGGTAAACTGAAACTTTACCATCTGTTCCTCTAGGAGCCTTTCATTTTTTGACCGTTCTACCTATCAAAGGACCAACATTAATCGATTAAACTCACGCTGCCATGGACAGGAAATCCCAATAGAAGGCAGCTGCCCAGGAGGGATGAGGACCAGTCAGAGGCTGGAACTGGAGTTCTGGAGATCAGCATTTATTTCTCCATACTGCATAGATTTCCTGTGCAGTCTTGGGCCAGCCATTCGATCTCTCTGTGAGCTGGCTCTGTGCCTGTTACAGTCAGGTCCACATCGCTGTGTTCTTCCAGTGTGCCTCACTTGAGACTGCTGGGTTGGGCAGCTCAGAGATCAGCAGGTTTTTCATGACAGCACAACCCAGCACAAACTTTACCAGTTTGCAGCAAGAACCCTCTTCCAGAGATGGCTGTGCCACCTGGGGACGTTCTCAACACCCAGTATCTGTTACTTACCTAAATTGAGTCCCACCTGTATACTGGTGGCACTGGCAAAAAGGCTCATCATGAAAGCTCTCCCCAGATCTGCATCGAGCAAAAAGTGAAATTGCTCAGCTCGAATTATCTGTTTAAGATAGCATTGTTCATTTTTTCTTCCAGTGACTACCAGTGGCTGTGTTTGAGCTTTGCCTTTCTGTTCCACTGTGAGCTCAAAACAGCTATATCCACCTCTACTCTCCTCCCCTCTTTCCCTAACATAATATGCAATTTCTCCTATCTGCTGCCAAACTCACCTTGTCCCCAAACCCCAACCCCAGTTTTAGCACACATACACATTCAGCCTACCCTACACACCAGCTGTCTCAATTCAGCAGCATTCCAATCCTGAAGACGCCTTGTCAAGGCAAGAGTCAAACATTCACTAGCTCTTTGGCATCTAAGGAGTACAAACAGCCATGAAACTCTCTTGGGCAGGAAAGCAGGAAGACATTAACTGTAAAATCCTTCCCAAGGTATTTTCTGTGAGTCCTCAAGGGATGACATCACCTTGCCTGAAAGTGGGCCCCTCACACACTTTCAGAGAAGTTTGATTCATTTTCTACTATCATTTGCTAACCCAATAATCAATAAACTGGTCATTGGTTAACAATCAGTTTAAACCAACCCATCTGGCTTTACCTTTAACGGATTAGGGACAATGCATATGATCCCTTTTGCAGGCAGAGTTATTACACTGAGAAAAAACATCTGGATCGTTTTCAGCTCTTGCAGCTGCTTGCAAAGCCTTGGACACAACAGCAGCAGTATTAAGTGAGCGACACAACAGCAGCAGTATTAAGTGAGCAACACTCCCACTACAAGGGCTGGAGTTGGTCCCTTTGCAATAAGCATGTATTTTTACCTATAAATGGGTTTCCAGGCCTTAACATCTGAGTCAGATGTGCCTCTGTTACCTGAGAACTGAAAAGAAGCAAAGCCAAATCCAGAGCAGACCTTATTCAGATGAAGACCTATAGAAGTACCTGAAAGCAATATAAGGCTTTAGGATGTTTTTTGTATCTTTTTAAAATATAAATATATTTCCTACTTATCATACTAGCTTATAAAAAGGAATATGCCCTTATGAATAATCTAACTGATGATATTTTTTGCCTGTCCTTTTAAATATCCAACACAAGGATAATGGTAACTTTTTTCCCAAAGCCCTTTTTTTTCTTTTTGCCCTCAGTGGAGTCTTCTCTCTTACCTCCTCACACTTCTACACGTGTAAGATGAATACCAGCTGCATTACCAGCTATGCTGCCAGGATTGTGTGCAAGAACAAAAGTCTGGGGATTTCTAGCACATGCATTTGGTGTGTCAGACACTTCATGGAGTGCTGCAAATCCCCAGTGAAGACTTTGGATTTGTGTATATTGGCCATAAGCAAACACATTTCTTCTGTATCCCTCAGTGCTCACAGAGGCCTTGTGCCACTCACTTTTCCACGTGAGTGGACCAAACTGGCTTTCATGCATGTGCTGCACCAGGTTATGTCTCTGCTGAAAGTCAACCCAAGGAAAAACAAATTAGTAGATATCACAGTTCTTTGTGCTCTTTTTTCCAAAGACCAGATACATTTGGGACACAGAATAGGCAGAAAAAATTAATGGAAACCTGTTTAAAATATTAACCCTCCTACCATGGTATTGAGGTTTCTATGTCTTCCTCCTCACTTCACTTTGACATGTTCTACCTTACACATTCCATTACTACCAATGCACAGGGCAGTAACACACCTTCCAAATCAGCTGATGCCAGCTGATGGTGCAGACAAAAGACCTAAAAACCACCCAACATGTTAAATCACACTGGGAGCTGCTGAGGGAATTGCTGCAAATGACTGTCCTGAGATTCACAGAAGAAAAAGCCCAAGCCACATATAACAGGTAAGGGTTGCTATTTCTGCACCTTCAGTAGAGCAATTTGTAGCTGACAGGATGTGACAAGCATCCCACTAGAAAAATATTACTTCCACAGATGAGCTTCAAACCCATGGGATCATCAAGACAGAGGATGGGGAAAAGTGCGTGGGGGTAGGGGAAGTTCTCTGCTCACTGAAGTTCAGTCAGATGCAGTAAATATCATCAGCAACTGTGCATTGACAAACAATCCCTCCAAGGTCTCTAGGTGAGGCAAAACTGGGATTAATGTTCTTAGTTCATCATATTCTGATTTCTTGCAGGAGCTCTGAGGACTGTCCTGTTCCATTGCTTATATACCCTCGGCATACAGCAGTGCTACCACATCCTTCCATCAGTGCAAACTGAGATCTGGTGTCAAACTGAGATCCTGATCTCCCTCTAACAGGAGGAAAAGTGTCATTTTCAAATCAAAAAGATCTTGGCCCAGTTCCAGACAGGTAACTTTCCAGAATTTCCCTAAGATCTTTTTCTTCTGTGTCTGCTCCCGTGTGGGAACCAAAGCTTTGAGAGGCAAGATCCTCATAACCAAGGGCTAGGAAAATGGTCATTCAACAGGAGGGAAGGTAAAACACAAAGGGCAATTGGGAAACTATGTATTTAGTAGATCAGAGCTACCTAAAAATTCGAAGTGCATGGCACATAACTTCTCTGGGATGCCCAGTCTTCTAACAAATTTTCTTGCCAAGACCTAAGTAAAAGACTAATAAGGCTGAAGTTTCAGTTTAAAAGATGAAACTCGGTACCTAAGCAAACTGTTCAGTAAACTTTATTGCAAATTAAAAGGGCCAGGAGCCCAGACTGACTATAAAATGGGCCCAATGGCTTATGACACTGTCTAATTAGGAAGAAGCTATACTTGATTCTAAAGTCATAGATTCTCCTTTGTTGAGTTCAGGAGGTCTGCAAAGCAGAAGGGAGGCAGGACCCTGTTGTTCTGTTAAATGGCAGGAAAGAGCCTTCCTTACTCAGTCCAAGAGCAATTCTTTAGCTGTAGAGCACTTGTGGGATGGGCTCCCCTCTAGAAGCCACAGAGAAACCCGGCACCAAGCAGAGGAGAAAAAGAATCTGATATTGACAGAAAATTCTGTTATGTGTTGCTGTTAGAAGGCTTCAAACAAATGACCTTTTGGGTAGCCTATGTCAGTACTCAAGCTCAATGAATCATTTAGTCACTACTACTATTCACTCAGTTGGTATTGAATCTCACTACATCCAATTTAACAACTAACAGCTACAACATTACCTAGCACATCCGAAGGCAAATACCCTCAAGCTACTCCAGAGAGGGACAACAGCAAATTAAAAAATATGTAGATACCTTCAAGGTAGGTACAAAAATACCAAGAAAAAGGTGGCTCAGAGGTGTGCTACCTTTTTGAAATGGTTCCTTAATAGACTGTGGGTGCGTAAGAGAGGAGTTGGCTCAGCTGTCTACAGTAGAAACCTTAATGGTTTTGCAACACAGTAAAACACACACAGAGCTGAAAGTAAGTTGGAAGACAGAAACCAAATTTGGGGTCAGAAAATAAAAGGGCCTCTGTACCTGGCAGGAAGAAAGGAGCATTAAGCTCAGTCAGGAGCTTGGAAACACCGTGAGAGAGCCCACGTTAGGACCAGGCTGTTTTGCTGGTGAAAATGTTAGTTGTGAGTCTACCTGCCGACTCTGCAAATGCATTCATAAAAGCAGAGCGAGACAATTTAATAAGCTCACTCCCACTGCCAATTCCTTTTCCTCCATTAAAAGAAATAACCCATCCCTCTGGTTCCAGTCTGCTAACCATCTGGCATAAAGCCCAAGTGGGGCTCAGCTCTCCAGCCCTGAAAAGGCAAGAGGTGAAATCCAGTCCTTGCTTAATACGAACAGTGTAAAGCCAATTTAAAAGTCTTTAAAAATCTATCTTTGATCGAAAGGAAGATGTTGTTTAATTGAAAAGTCTCCTTTTCTGGAACAGCTGGATTTTCCTCAAGCTGCAGCCACTTCAAAAGGATTCCCAGTAATGTCAGAGCTTCTTAGGTTTAAACTGTCAGCATAGGAAGGGCTGCTACAGGCTTTCGTCTCCTCCAGGTTCCTAAAGAGCTCTGGTGTATAAAGATCCATTTTAAGTAATATAAATGCTTTAAAAAATACAGAAAGGAGGAAAATGCTAAGAAAAAGAATTCCCTCCAAATATAAAGTTATCACAGTTTCTGCTGAGGACTGATTTCTGCAGCAGGTAGGTATTTTCTTTAATATTAATACTTTTCTTTCTTGTTCCTTAATTTGCATAACATGCAAAGAGTAATGAGGTACTCACTGCTACAGACACCCAAAAACACGGTTTGGAGTTACTGCTTTACTTCAAATGCACTGCATTTAAATGCAGATGGAAAATGCACTTAGGCAAGCATTATTATTCAATAAAGTGTGCCCTGTCATGTCTCATCATGCTTGACTAAAACTTTGTAACTGTGGCATAGATGGCATAAAAATAGGGATATGCAAGTATCTGGATGGAGACATAACATTCTCCTCCAGGGAGAGCAGACAGCAGCTTAGCAAAACTGATGTAATTCCCAAACCCCACTGAGCCCTCAAAATAAGATAGACTGGCTTTTTTAAACTTTCACAACTGCCCTCAGCACCTTAACTTTCATGACCCATGCAAGGATTTACCATTTGTGTATATATAGCTTCAAATTCCTGGCACACACTGTCTTTATAGATCAGCAGAAAACAAAGGCACTTGGCTTTAAATATCATTCCTCCACCCAGACAATGCTGAGGTCTGTTCAGGATTAAGGTAGACGCACCTGTATTGTCAAATCTATGGGTTGCCCAGGGTTAAGGACAAAAGATTTGAGACCATTTCACCATTGGACTGGGGAGAGCTGTGCCCTGGTGTCTGCAGAACATCAGGTAGGATTAGTCTCTCTGTTCCCTCAGCTCTCTGCTGGACTCACACAGACCATATTCAGCTGGTCTGGATTCTACTACATCTCCACACCTTGCTTTTCCTGCACGTAAGCTCTAATCATAGAATCACAGCCTGGTTTGGGTTAGAAGGGACCTTAAAGCTCATCCAGTTCCAACCCCTTGCCACGGGCAGGGACAGCTTCCACTAGAGCAGGTTGCTCCAAGCCCCATGAACCTGGTGTTGAACACTGCCAGGGATGGGGCAGCCACAGCTTCTCTGGGCACCCTGTGCCAGCGCCTCACCACACCTCAGGGAAGAGCTTCTGCCTAAGATCTCATCCCAATCTCCCTTCTGTCAGCTTAAAGCCATTCCCCCTTGTCCTGTCACTACTCTGAGAGACTTTCTGTTCAGCAGCTCATGTAAGCTTTGGCACTTTCCCTCCTCGACTTAGATCTCTTAACAGTGAGGTCCCCTGTGAATCTTGTCCATATGTTTCTTTCTTTGTGCTTAAATTCCTCACTTGCACAATAAGAACCACAGGACTTCAAGGGGTATTTGTGAGGACAAAACAGGGCTGCTCAGAGACTGTAGGAATGGAAGTCATAAAGTGAGACACTGCAAAACACATGACAAGAAAATCTTCTATAAGATATGCACATATTTAATAACAACTGATTTTTGGGTTCCCCATGCATGAGAACCCATAAGGAATCTTCTGTCATGTCACATTGTATTAGCCATAGTCATACTAGTGTATTCCCTTTACAGCCACTGGGGTGGCTGGTTTTCTGAATACTCATGTTTGCTATCAGTAAATTAGGGAGTGAGGGACAAAGGGTTAGATTAGGACAATTAAAAGCTTATTCTATTATCAACTACTTGAATTGCTATGCTACCTCCATGCTGTCCCTAGTGTCATTCTGTTAGTTTTTGGAATTACAACAGGGACAAATTTGGCTCAATGTGCTTAAATATTGTTTTGTATTTGATACTCATGGCTGTATTTATATCCAAAGCAATATGTCTCTTATTACAAACATAAGTCTTTGTAATGGCATAAGCCCTGAATGCATAGGACATTTACCCCATAAAAATAACCAAGGTCTGATCCAGTCTCCATTGAAATCATCTACAAAACTCCCATAATTTCTGATGGGAAAAGAATCAGGCCCCAGCTTTTCTGCCCTTAGAGGGGAGAGCTGCATTATGAGTTAGTGGTAATATCCCCATATTGATGAGTCACTCACTTTGCAGTACATAACATTTTATGAAGTAGAGAATCACTTTCCCTAAGCAATTACAATTTTGAGACAGGATCTCAGGCCCTGGCAAGTTCCTTTGTTTCACAGCCCACTCCTGTGTGGCACTACAGCCATTCTTAATGCCCTGCCTGGTTATTTGCTAGGGTAAATAACTGGTAAAATGCAGTTTCTGTGATAAGAAGAGGTCCCAGATGGATGTTAAAGTGTAGGTTAAGATTCCAGTGAGTGAGGGTTTTCCTTAAACTTCTCATCCCATTTCTTCAGCTTCTCTATTAGGGACCTATCAGTAAGAACAAGAACAACCACCTCCGAAGCACGTCAGCCCCACTGAAAGGAGTCCTCTTTAACCCTTGCCCAGTATTCAGTATGAGCAACAGAAGCTTAGCACGTATGTAATAACATGAGCAAGTGCAACTACTACAGAAATCTTTAAAAACCTCTGTGTGTTGCCACAACACTGGCAGAAATGTGGACATTACTTCTACCACATCTCGGGAAATACTTCAGACCACTAACAAAATCCTCCCATATCTCCAGCAAGGCTGCTAAGATCTGATGTGAGCTCTGCCCACAGGAACAATGGCTGCACTAAGAGCATTCTGACATTTACTGCTCCATCAGAGGGAAAAGTATGTGCTGGTATCAATTGCTCAGCTTTAGCCAGTGAAAACAGGAAGATTTAATTTTAGGGGATGAAGCCTCGAAGCCACTCCTCTGTATTAAGAAAGAGAAAAGAGGTAAAAATGGACAGGGCATCTAAAGGCATTTGCTAGATTGGTCCGCGGAGGTGGTTGTATTCTGTTCAACTCGGAAGCGTTTCACGGTACTTAAGGAAAGCATTACCTTGGCCACTTGCTCCCTCTAGTGGCCCTATGGCGAATAACCTAAGCCTTCAGTAGCTCGTACGTTTCAAAGGAGACACACTTTCAGAAAAGACAAAACTACAGGCTTTAAACGGAGATCATTTAACATTTCATCTGCCACTCAAAGCTTTGTCCTCTCACCATCAGGCTAGGGAGGACGTAGGAAACAGGACTGAAGGATGGGATTTTCCTCTAACAAACCTCCTTCAGCTGCTAACTGAACTCCCTGCTTCAGCTCTCAACACGGTCAAAGTGTCCTTGAGGCACACTGCTGATGTACAGCATGACTTCAGATGGGGGAGAGGGACGATTCAAACAGTGAAGATCCCACTTCTGTTTAGCTTTTACATGGTACCATACAGAGTAGAACCTGCTCAAAGTCCAAGTGCAGAAAAAAATGATGCTCCTAGAAATTAAATTGCCATGGGCTCTGCAAAACATTCAGGGTTTTTTTGAAAG
The DNA here is from genome assembly GCF_034315485.1 of Pezoporus occidentalis. Lineage (NCBI taxonomy): Eukaryota > Metazoa > Chordata > Aves > Psittaciformes > Psittacidae > Pezoporus > Pezoporus occidentalis. The sequence goes on from NW_026912779.1 coordinate 10,476,016, forward strand.
GGAAATGCAATTATTATAACCCAACACAGTCATATCAGCCACGCTTTCTGAACCAAAGTATCTGCTTCCTCTTCCACTATAGCTTCTGCTCTTACAACCCTCAGATTGCCCAGCAGCACTGTAAATCCACTTCTAACATTTTCCAGCAAAGAGCTGTGGACCTTTGAGTTATGTTCTACTAGAACTGGAGAAGAAGACTTTCAGAATTTAAAGAAGAAATAAAAGTTATAGATGAGAGTCTAAAACAAGTGGAAAATAGATGTAAATTAAACAACGACTTACTGCGTAACAGCAATGGAAAAGACAGTGCCAAGGCTTTGGTTTTAAATAGAATACTTTCATTCCATGAAATGTTTTAAATCCAGAGATTGAAGTTCCAAGGCACTACCTCAGTCTATTGTTTAATGACATTTATAACTCTATAATAGTATTTTTCAAAAATTATTGCTTAGGCTTAACATTTCTGGTTATGGAACAGACAATACAGTGATGTCACAAATGTAAAGTTAGCAAATTATAATCTGTCATTTGGCTTTAAATAAGTGTATTTCTTCAGACAATAGGCATGATGAATATAAGCACAAATGAACCATGAATCTTTTCAATTATTCTTATTTAGATTCATTTTCCTCTGAATTTTCATTTAATTCCAATCACAATCTCTTTACCATAAATCAAAGGCAGCTCTGTCTTGTGGCAACATGTATACTTAATAGAATGAAGAAACACCTACAGTCATTAAAAACAGCATTTCTGTGATCCAAGGTTCTTTGAGTCTTGTGTTTGAGGCTATATTCTGGAGTTTACAATATTGTCCCTTCTTTCCTACCCTCAGATTATTACTATCAACCACAGCAGTTACAGGGAAACTACACTGAAAGCCTTTAACACTAAACCCAGGTAACCTGTGGTGAATAAGGATGTGATTCTCTTAGTGCTAGAACCTCAGCTCATCTACCCATCACCGGTCACCTCTTGCCCTGACAGGATGGAAATGAGCTGGTATTATCAAAATAGCCCACGTTGCCTCAATTGGACTCAAGCCCAAGGCCTGAGAGATTCCAGATCCAGCTTTTCAGTTCAGGCAGATCCTCAGGGGGACAACGTGGGCTCTAATTGCATCAGTACTAATAAAGATGCTTAGCTTTAGCTGTCCCACTCAAATCCACAACCCCCTTGAACATGGCGAGCAGCTGGTCCAAAGTTGCCCAGCCAGAATCCTTGTGCTCCATCTGGCTCCTGCTGTCTTTTGAGTTGCAAACCACACATCTGCAATGGGATTCCCATGCTGCTTGTGACACCCTGAAACCCTCCTTCTGGATGTCGTGGTCTCAGCTGAGGTCATGACCCCTTGCGAGAGTAAGCAAATGCATCCTAACTCTCCAAGTGGCTCCAAAAGACTCCTGTCATGCCCTCTGTTGGGAATCCTGATTTAAAGCCCCACACAAAGCCCTAGGGTCGTAGGGTACAAAAACTGTGCCACGATTCCTTTATGTTGCTTCTCCCTCACCTGTTTGCCTCTTAATACCATGTCAGGTTTTAATCTTCTGTTTTCCTAACCTTTGTGGCAAACAGTTGATCAACTTCAGCCCACTTCCCAAAGTGATCCTGTTCACCCGTGGAGCCTCTTGCTCCTCTCTCCTGACACTCCTATTGTAAGCTAGCAGAATAGGCAGAAGGCAAGGAGATAATCAGGCAGCCGATGTGGTCTGAATACAAGTCTCGTTATCTCTTTATGCATTCTCTCCTCAAATTGTATGACCTGCATTTCAGGCACCCTTGGGCTTGGGATTTACATTTTTAATATCAGGGGCTTGTGACGCCGTCCTCTTGTTGGTTAATTGGTATCAGAGAGCAAGTGTTTTCCCTTCCACTGAAATAAATCTCCCCTAAAGCTGCAATTGCTCATTCTTTTGTTCCAGCCTCATTTGAAATGGGTTCTGCAAAGCCTCCACACCATGCTAAATAATCTTCAACTCTCACTTTTTAAAATCTGTTGGTTTATGCCTTAATGGCTTTGATGGGCTTTGCTATTCAGTCTTGTTACTTAAACCACTTTCCTCCTATTCCTAAACTCTATGTTTTCATTCATCCTTACCACAGTGGACTCTTTGAAGCTGAAAGGATTTATTTATTATCCAGAATACTTTTCGCCCCTGATTTTGGAAACATACCTTTTTAAAAGACAATGTGACACAGTTCAGGGCATTTTCTTGGTCTAGAATATTGAGCCTAAAACAAATGCATTTTGTGTTCTGATCTGCTGAAAAATCCATCTGTACCTCACAGGGAATCATTTTTCCAGTGGATCTGTGTCAGCTCCAAACAATAGAAACGTTGCACTCATCATCAGTTTAATGTGATCTGAAATAACATTCTGTTTGAATTCAGTTGTTAGTGGTATTAATAAAAGCTAATCAGTAGCAATGGTGAATTTCTGGGAGATTACTGCACATGAGCTGTAATCCTCTGTCTTCAATACACATTGCAATTTTAAATTAAACTAATTTGGACACACATAGGAAATGTCAGTCCGGGTAACACTGTGTAAACAGGCTGAAGTATCACAGAGGAGGATCAGGAACAAATAAACTCGTCTGTGTGACTTTGTTCTTAAATCAATGTTGACACTTTTGCTGCTTCTACAACGATAATGTAGCTTTCAGCTCCTTCTTCATGTGCTGTCCTTATTGTGCAAGCATGGAAATACTGAAAAGTGTAATCATCATTTTGCCATTTATTTTAATACTGTTCTCCAAATATTTGAAAATATCTAAAAACAAGGGGAGAATTTCCAAAGCTCATCTATTAGTAGGAGGCAGTCAGCTCTCTTTCCAACCCACACACAGCTTCTTCGAAAACTGGAAAAATGTCCATGGATCTGAAATGTTGCCAGCTGCTTCCATGCCAAGATAGCTGATGTGCCCAGATTCCTCCATTCTCTGGGGGGAAAAAATGCAACCAGAACCAGGAGCGGAAGTTGTTTTGGTTACTCTTATATTTTTTCCACTGATTCCAGAAAGAGATGGTGTCTCCAAAACACTCTGGTCAAAAAGAGGCTTGCTAGTGATTGAAGCTGTGTGATTCAGCTGCAGAAGACATGGGCCTTGAGCCAGCCCGAAGCCAGAGATTTCACTTCATCTGGCTTCTATGAGAAAAGAACTGAATCCTCACTGAGCCCCAAATTTCTGGGCTGATATGGAATAGCATTTGCCCTTTAAATTAAAGTCCATCTGGAGGCTTACTGCATAGGAGGATACAGTAAGCTTTTACTTCTTCAAAGCAGTCATCCACAAGGCTTGGCTGGAGACTCTTGCATTCTGTGACCTAGCCAGGACACAGTGGTATTGAATGGAACTCTTACTCTTTTTGTATTGAAAAATGGCCCCTGGGAAAGCTTTGTTTTCCCTCCAGCCATGGTCCCTCACCTGCAGTACTTACATGCTCCAAGCTGCAGGCTAAATACCAGGTTTAAGGGTGTGGTCAAATACAGAGGCAGGAGTCGAGGTCTTTATCTGCACTGGGCAGCCTGGGGTTAACCCACTTAACTACATTATACAGTCATCTGCTTAGTTTCAAGTCGAGAATAACACCACCTATTTTAGTATCTCACAAGAGGGGAGGCACTACCAGCATTGATGGTTGATGCTTGCAAAGTGCTCTTGAAGTTGTAAAGAATTTTAAGTGCTCTTTTGAGAAGTTGTGTGCAGAGCATGACAACACAGGCCACTCCATACCAGGTCTGTTGGTCAAGATGGATTTCTCCAGCATCAGGTTTCCAAATGATGCATTTCCCTGCTCAAATTGTGGCTTAGATTTCACCAGTGAAGAACTCGGAGGGATCCTGCTCTTGGGCAAATGGGAAAATTGAAATCCCTTGACAGAAAGTCTTCCAGCAGTCCTTCCAGCTTAGAAACAGGGTTCTGCACTATAGGATAGGCTGAGGCATGGTGGTCTCCCCACACCTCAGTGAAGTGTTCAACAAGGACAAGAAGAAACATAGCCCTGCTCTGCAAAATGCACCATGGAGCAGTTGCTGTTCATGGCCACAGTTCCCCATCCTCTCAGGAGGACAGTAAATGGAACTTCAAAGCAATGTAGTGTACTGTCTCCACACCAGTAATACCAACCAGTATCCATTAGGACTGAGCCCTGTTATTAAGCACAGCAAAAAGACGGCTTGCCTGCCACATATTTTTCCCAATTTTTACATGAAGAGAGAGTCTCAGGCATCAGACACACATTCAAGACAGCTGAGCTGCGGTAATTGCCCATGCATGGACACCGAATTTAAGGGAGGACTTTGACTCATCTGAATTAGCTTAACTTTCAACAACAGAAATCAGCTACATTCGAAGTGCATTCCATGCCTGGGGACTAAGTGATTGTGCATGCATATTCACCACAGGTCAGACAGCATGTTTGAAAATATTATTGCCAAAACTGTCTGACAGTCTTTGTCCTGATTTAATTATTTTAGACATGGTATTTATTTCGTAAACTAACAAAAGTAAATCCATACACACCCTTCATGCTGACAGTTTTACAGAAGAGCAATGGTATAACTTCTACTACTTTCACATATTCTTTAGCTCTGGGCCCCTCATTACAAGAGATACTGAGTTGCTGGAGCAGGTCCAGAGAAGGGCAACGAAGCTGGTGAGGGGTCATGGAGCACACGTGTGATGGGGAATGGACGACAGAACTTGGGGTGTTTAATCTGGAGAAGAGAAGGCTCGGGGGGACCTTATCACTCTCTACAAATACCTGAAAGGAGGATGGAGTGAGGTAGGGTTGGTCTCTTCTCCCAAGTAACAAGTGATAGGACAAGAGGTAACAGCCTCAAGACACACAAGGGGAGGTTTAGACTGGATATTAGGAAAACTTTCTTCACAAAGAGGGTGATCAGGCATTGGAACAGGCTGCCCAAGGAAGTGGTGGATTCACCATCCCTGGAGGTGCCCAAAAACCAGTGTAGATGAGGCCTTTAGTGACACGGTTTAGCGGTGGACTTAGCAGTCCTGGAGGAACAGTTGGACTTCATGATGATAAAGGTCTTTTCCAACCTAGCTGATTCCATGATTCTGGCCACAGAGGACGTACCTCAGTCACTGCCCAGCCTTCCACCTCTGCTAGAAAACGTTAAGAGTGGGCAGGTCATACAACAGTTAAGTGTTGGTCTAAACAAATGGGGCTAACTAAATAAACCAGCAGCGAGTCCTAGTAAAAATGACCCAAGTTCAAAGGGCAAGGCTTGTTAGCAATCACTTTAACTAGTGAAGACTAGTTAAATTAAGTGGGTTTGTTTGGACTTCTATCAGTTGAGGCAGTGACCACACATACAGTTCAGACAGCGGATGTGAAGGGAAGAAAAGGAATTAGACCCCTGTCATTAGGCCCACAGGTATTAAATTAGTGAGAAGCAAAGAGGAGAGACACCTTCAGCCAGCATAACTACCTACCTTAGAAAGGGACATCTGGGATAGCACCTTTCTTAACTGAGCACAGCAGTGGCTCTACCGGGAATCTCCACAGGTCACACTCCACAAGTCCTGCAGCCTCCTCCCTGCAGTGTTTAGAGGCCAAGCGCAGATAACTGCCCTGTGCTGCTTTGGCTGCTGGCGCTGGTTTTGCCAGTGTGCCTCTTCCACCCTGGCAGTATCAGCCCAGAATTTGAATCAGGAAGTCTGAACCCAGAAACAAAACAAGCCTGTACCACCTAGAGGAGACAACCTCTCTCTCCCTTTGCTCATTGATTAGTACTTTTCAGCTGTTTCTACTCCCCCTTAAAACTTACAATTCAAGAAGGGGAGAAAAAGAACTTTGATTAGCAATAACAGTCATGTAAAAAAGAAAACCTTTTCTCACTAATTATGGGCATTGTGTTCGCAGTCCATTTGCTTTTGATCACTTCTTTGCAGGTACTCCTTGTACTGCTGCTTCATCCTGCTCAGTGAGTAGGACAGCAGCACAGGGGGATCCAGTACATCGTACTGCTCACCTACTTCTATTTTTGCATAACCTTAGTGAGACCTTTCCACCTCTCTCCCAGAGGATAATTAAGTATAGTGAGGGATAACAGTAGAAGTCCAGTGACAGCAAGTCCTGTCTAATACTACTCTTTACAGACAGAGCATATCCTAAAACAGGTGGGCCAGCAGTATTTTTCCATGGATTTTTCCCTGTCTCAAAGGAAAAAAAGAAAGAAACCAATAATCTAAACACAGCAAAGCACTGAAAGTGATACTATTTCCTTGGTCATCCAAAGGAGTGAGTGAGGACAAGATAACTGTGTGCTTAAGAAATGAAGTTAGAATAAGAGATGAGCTCAGCATCCCCAACTGGAAAGGAAGAAAAAAAAGACAATTCCAAACTGTTTTCTGTTCATCTTGTTTGCAACCAGACAAACCTCATTATAGCTGAACTTCTGCAGAGCATCATAGTGACATGCAACGGACCACTTGCAAAGTATGCATTTCCTTCAAGTGTCCAGAACAAACTCTGGAGCCAGGGCCAGCTGTTTGTTAGAAAGCCAAGCTTCGGGCAAAACAACCTTCCAAGCTTCCACACTTGCTCAATTTGCCAATTAAACATACAAAACAAATAATGGGGAATGGGAAGAAGGGGGGGGGGGATTGCAGTGTTGCTTTGCCAGAAAATGTCAAAATAAGCCAGAGATAGGAGCCACTAGAGCTACTTACACCACATTATAATATGCAGAGCATTGCCTGCCTCCTGATCCTGATAGTAATTTGTCATTCTACTGAAGCCTCATTGTGTTTGTTTCCTTTAAGGGAGCCAGAAGTCTCATAATCCACCCCCCATCTTTGAGTGAATGTGGTCAGGCTGCCTATCAAGTCATTTCAAGGGAAGGCCAAGATCCGTGCCTTGGAAAGCCAACAGTTTCTCTGTCTGTGCGGAAACCTAATGGACACAACATAATGTGGAACAGTCTGTCCCAGCAAAGGGCTGAACTACTAATCTCTGGTACTGGCTAAAAGCAGCAAACGCTCCTGCTCTGGAAGCACAGTGAGGTACAGCTCTCAGCCAACGCACACAAGCAGTCAGCACTGCAAAGGATGCCTTGGGATGCCTCTCCAAGTTTTAGTATCTGCCCTCTACCTGCACCCAGAGGCAGGTAGCCACACACCAGGCAGGCTAAAGACAGACTTGTGTAAGACCTTCTATATTGGACTCATCCTGACCTCCAGTTTTGTTTGTGCACCAGGAACACAGCAACTGGACACCACTTAAAAAAGAACAATGCTGAAATCCTCTCATTTTATCCATCTCTCTGGCTCTCTGGGGAATATTTCTGGCTGGGAATTGTGACTTAGCAGGTTGGGTGTCAAGGCATACTCTCAGGTCCCTCCTCAAGTTAATCCAACCTTAAGGAGAAGTCAGCTCAGTATTTCAGCCAGAGCTGGCCTAAAACAAGTTTGCACTTCTAAACCCCACTCCCCCTTCCCGCTTCTAAAACATAACATACCTATCTTAAGCCAGGCCCCCAGCAACGCCTGGGTTGTCTCCCTACCCTAAGACTTAAATTCTTCTTGCCTTTACACACAGAGTTCAACTCTGTTTGCAAACCTGTCCTTCTTTTTCTAAGTTTTTCCCTTTTTAAGCATCCAAGCCTGAGGGTAAGGTTCCACAGTAGCTCCATCAAGCTGTTTTGATCCCATCTTCATCCCTGTAACAGAAGTCACATAATCCAGCCTCTTTTCTTGCACTGTTATTGGTGGTCATACATGTGGACCAGTTTAGGAGCCAGCACAGCTGAAAATAACCAACACCAGAGAAAAAAAGAAATGAATAAGTTTCAGACAGATCAGTCTCCTGAACAGATTCATTGCACGTGAATGGAAAAGGAGGGAAACATCTTTCCATGGGAAAGATGCAACAAAGCAGTATGGACATACTACAGTAGAACTATCCTCACAGTCAGTGGCCAGGTGGATCTTGCCAGGTCAGAACCTGAGGACAGGTGGACAGAATGAAAGGAGGAGAGTCCAGGGTAGCTCCAGCAAGCTGTGCGTACCTAATCCCAGTTTAGAGCTCTGCACTGCACTGTAGCTCTGCAGTAGAGACATACATATTCATTGATCTCAGAGATGGCAAGCAAACCCATCAGCAGTGACTCTGATTCATCTGTAATTTCCCTTTCTAGCTCCAAAAGTGCCCTGTGAAACTGTTCAAGAGTCTTTCTTTGTACAAATCAGGAAATGCACACACTTTGCTTCATTCATGTATTTCTCTCATTACTAGATGCCCATCTTGCAGTTAGAAAGCTTCTGATTGCCCTTAAAGTACAGCTCATATCCACCTTTTACTACAGAAAAAGCAGCAAGTCTTACAAAAGACAAATTATTCCAACCCACCATCCTGTTTTAGACTATAGCAATGAAAAAAAGGTCATTGGCAATTTGGGCTATTGCTGAATATGCCAAAGGGTTTGGTTTGTACTCCGAAAGGCAAATCAGATCATTGCTTTGGCAAAACTGCCCACTGCTTATTGTACATGGTTAGTGCAAAACCTCCAGCAAAGATATATTTAAAACCAAAAAGTTTTCAGAGACTCTTGCCTACCCTCTTGCCCCCACATCCTCTTTTTCCCACCCCAGAATCTCACAGCTTTACTTTATCCCTGACTGCAAAATCAGCATAGAAAGTGAAACCTGACAGGAACTGGGGGAACAGTTTTTAATTAAAGGCAAAACAAACCTTAAAAGGATTTCAGACATTTTAAAATATTTAAAGACTGCAACCACAAAATCAAAGTTTTGTGTTTCGGGTACTTTTATGTACTGGTCTAACCAAAACCAGCTTTGTATAAAAGTACAGTTTTGCAAATCAGCCCACTTCCATAAAGAGAACTATCCCCTTAAGCTATTGCTGAAAGGTCATTTGGCCTGCAGGGACTTGCCCCCTCCTCTTGTATGCTCCTGTTAGCAGAATGGGAATGACCCAGCATCCCATAAACCTCTAAGCCCTTGAAATACCAGAGGCACCCAAGTCAAAGAGTAAGAAAAGCTATCAATTTGGCATTCATTTCCCTTTTTAGGTGCTTGGTGTGAGCTGGTTTTGGACCTGGATCCTGCAAAGGCTCAAACACAGGTTTAGCTTTACACACTGCATGGGTTCTATTTACTTCAACAATTGCAGACGCTGGGAGGCCCGGGGACTTACAGACATACTGGAACTCAGATTCTGCTATCTCTTTAAAAAGGACCCCATCTATCTGGAAAGCCCATTTGCATTGGGGGGGGGGGGGGGGGGGTATTAATGCATTACAGTTACATTACACCACTATTAGTCCAACTGAAAGAAAACAGCAGGAAGAAAAAAAATAGCTCCTACTTCCTCTCCACTCCCAAGTTAGTTTATTATGTGTATTTGATGGCCCTTCACGAAGAGGCAGTAAGACCCTGAACCTGCAATGACCCCTGTTTCCACGCAGAACATATGCGCTTCAGTGCAGCGGTTTGCCTGGAGAGGGCTCCTTGTCAGCTGAGCTCCAACATCCCTGAGCAAGCAGGAAAACAAAACCATCTTTGAATATTTCCCTTTAAAAAAGAAATGAATAAGTCTAGCAGAGTTTGAATAGTCTGGTTCTATGAGACACTTCCTATCCTGTGGTTTTATAACTGAACACATCCCTGCAGGTGCTGGATGCTCCGCAGGTCTGCGCTATTTGTGTGTACAGCACCATCCTGCAGCATCTTGAGCTGTGTTATTCATCACCTTTAATTCTTTCTGAACCCTGCAAGAGCTGAGGGCACTCAGCCCCTCTCCGGATGGGACTCAAAACTAGTTTACTTTGATCTTAAGTGCCGGAATTGTTTGTGATTAAATCTAATCTACTCAAAACCTTGAATTTATGCGTTCCCCTAACACTTGCAACTTCACCGAAAACAATGCATGTAGAAATCACTAGCATCACACATCCTACTGAAGATGAAGTTAATTTACAGAATCTAGCCTTTAAAATACAAGGATTTCACAACAAATCTGTTGCTATAGCAACAGAGTAAGCTTATGTGAACTTCAGGCATTCATATTCATAGAAACTCCTGAAGCAAGACTGACTGTTTGCCATAACATCCCTACTCTTGCCAAGTTTCAAATAGTGCATGAATTATGCCAAAAAAAATGGGTGTGACTAATACAAGCACACAGAACACCGAGGGGAAAAGAAACACCCAAGCTTTTGCCTCTAAGGCAACGTTTGTTGATAGAAAAGATGGGCATTTGGAAAGCATGCCTTTTCCTTCCCTCTATCTTTTTGCTTTACTTGCACTTCATAAAAGCCCCACATGCACATTTGCCGCCCATAAATTGTACGACTGCTAGTAATGGCACATCTTTGCAGTCCATAGAACAAATCTTGTTTTAAAGACTTGCTCCCTTTGTACTCCCTTGGTATTTAAGGAGCACGTGTGCACTGGAGGAGGAAAGTCAATCTGGTTTAACTCATACCCTTCTCTCACAGAGCTGCAAGCAATTCTTTCTGCAGCCTCTGAGAAAAGCATGCCCAGCCTTAGCCTGTGACAAGCTCTGCAACATCAAACCCATCTCTCTCCCATCCCCTCCTGCCCCTCTCTTCTTTGCACTCCAACCCAGCCTGCCCACTCTCATTTACCAAGGTCAGACTTTTCTAAGGGCCAGCCTGCATTTAACGTGCTGTATCCAGACCCAGAAACTTCCTGCTAATTACTGTGGTCACACTTCCTAATCCAACAAGCATCAAACTGCACAGTAGTCTCTCAAGCGGAATAGGTCACCTAGCTATCTGCTGCAGGTCATTCACTTGGCAGATTCTTCTTGATGAAAGATAGTTCTGCAAGGTAGCTGTTCCAACATGAACAGCAATCTAGACTAATTACATGTGATACACCCACTCTGACTCATGCAATAGCACAGAAGGAAAGGGAGGGAGGAAGGGGAAGAAGATGAAGAGAAACAGGAAGGGTAAGCACAGTAAGTCTTTAACTCATCTAAGGAAGAGAGGAAGGTTTCACACTTTCCCCTCTTCCCTATGGAATAGAGAGCTTCTGCAAATTTTGAATTACAAGAATTTATTCAAATCAAGATGTTACCCCTCTTCACCTGCCCCAGCTCCGTTTCCCATTACAATTCAACCAAAACATTTCCTTCTCAGAACTCAGTAACTGCTTTTGGGTTTGATAAACTCTATAAAGGCTGAACACCACATTATTCAAGCAGCGAAAGCATCTCTCTGGCTGTCATTTCATCCCATATTCCCACAGTTGATTCTACATTCTTTCACTCTGCCCAAATCCTGATTTTTGCTTAATGATGGAATTAACCCAAACACATGTTAAGACATGGGAGGGCTCAGGAGACTTTGTAGTAAGGAAAACGTAAGGCCCATAAACCCCTATGGGTTTATTAGCATAGCTATTTTTCATTTATCTTGCCATTAAATTGATTTCAAGTGAGTTGACCAGTGTTCATTATAGAGGCTGGAGATAAACTGTTTGATAGAAGTCAGCCAGGTCAACAACTGAAGGCAAGAACATGCCATCTCCTTGGAACAAAAGAGTTGGCCCAATGGGATAGATTAAGTAAGACACAACTTGTTGTAACATGGTTGCTTCAGGAATGATGCCACGTGGCTGGGTTTCCTTGCATGAGTCCTGTCCTTGGTGGAGGTTGTACTGGTTGCATTTGATGTTCATTGCTCCACCAAAGAAAGCCACCCATGTGATGCTTGCTAATTACAGTAACTTTTGTTAGAATGGCTACAAACGATCAAGAATGAAAGGCCGTGAAATACATTAGGTCCTTATGATTACACAACTTGCTGAACCATTTTGTCAGTCCATTGACGAGTCCATTTGTGAGACAAGGAATTTTCCAAGAGCTAGGCCTGGAAGCTGGGAGATATTCATAAAATCACAGAATGGTTTGGGTTGGAAGGTACTTTGAAGATCATTAAACATCATCAAGTTCCAACCCCCTGCCACAGGCAGAGACACCTTCCCTTACAGCAGGTAGCTCAAAGCCCTGTTCAACCTGGCCAATCTTGTGTGAAGTATGAAAACAAGAGAAAAAATAAGGGGGCAGGGGAAGAAGCTGAGATGTCACAAAACTACTCACAGTCCATGGATGATTTCAGAACGCCTGTGTTACCTGAACACTTGACCTTGCTCTGCCCTGGATAATGCACAATGCTGGCACCAAGTTGCCACTTGCCAGGAAAATCGTACTGGGTTACTCACCGTCACATGAGCCAGGCCTGCCTCCAAGCACTGCAGATTCAACCAGTGCTGAAAATTGCATGTATTCATAACCCTTTGCCAATTGACTGCCTATTTCCCAGCCGTAAGGTTTTTGGTAGCTTGCCTTCCAGCCTTGTTGCTAACATCACTCGACTGAACATAACATTTCTGCTGAGCATGCTGCGGCACCAGCAGACACTATAAAGCCAAATATGCACCTGAGGGCTTGCTCAGAGCTCTTAGAAGGATTTACCTTGGCTAACACAGGCCTTGGGTCAAACCCCAGTCCCTCATATCAAGTCCAGCAGCAGGGTGAGGAACCAAGATGTGGACTCACCCACTAGATTTTACACCACCAATCACAGTTGGTTTACCCTTAATTTGAGATAGAGGTCACCTCAATCTAACTGAGCCCTGTCATCTCATTCTGAAACGCTGGCTGTGGATTTTGTCTTCTTGTTTCACAATCACATTTTGGTCTCTAGTGATGGGTTCTTGAACTCTGGTGGAGCACTTTCACTCCTGTCTGGTCACAGCACAGCATTCACTGTACTACATGAATGCATTTTCCTCTCAGAGCTTTAGTAAAGGGCTTCTGCAGGATGCAAACCTGCACTCCCTCAGGCTTTAGACCATGCATTCTTCCAGCACCATAATGCCAGCATCCTGAGGGCAACACAGACAGTCCCTGGGAAGGACTAGCAAGAGGATCTGGAACTTGCTTTCATTTCTATCCATTACACGTTTCTGGTACCTTCTACCCTTTGGCAGAAATACTTAACTACCAGAAAGCAGAACCAAGTTCTTATAGTTTCAAACTAAGAGTAGCCAAGGCTGTGTTGGCAGGCCAAATAGTGCCTATTGCCTTTAAATGGATTAATTCTGCTGTTTGGAGAAGCATGCAAGTGAGTCTTGGCAGAATAGGAGTTAAGATTTCCGAGTGGCTGTCCTATAATAGTAGCTTAGCTTAAAGAGTTACAGGTGTTTCACATGTGGGCCACCACGTTCAAATTGGCATTCCTAATACCAACTCCCAGAACTGCTCAGGACTTGTAGCTCTGTCATTCCAAGAGTTGTGATTAGTTGACTTCACCAGAAACCTGAGCTCCCAGTCAAGGTCCATTTTCCATTTCTTCCCTCTAAACCAGATAAATATACTTCTACCTATTTTAATCTACTGTACTTCTTATTCTTTTCTCCCAGAAAAAAATGTTGGCTGTTTCTAGGCTGCAGTTTTGGGGAGGCAAAGAAGTTTCAGGCCAAAAAAAGCATTTCAGTCAGCTTGTAGCTGTTACAGCCAGGAAGTGCTTGTTCTTCTGTGAACAATGAAAGGGCAGTCTCTGCAAAAGTGCAGGATGTTCTGGACACTGCCACTGAACTGCCCACCACTACACAGCTGTCAGAGGCACACTATCTAAGCAAGCACAGAGGTCTTGGCCAGGTGCTCTGCAAGGCCTAAAACTACCTCTGGAGGAGATCAGTTTGGTCTTGAGTGCTTCAAGGCAAGCCTTCCTTGCAATACAGGCAATATCCAAAGTCCCTTAATACTCCCAGGTAAGTGCCCAAGCACTTCTGGGAACTGAGGAGTCCTCTGTAAATTTGTAACGTCAGAAGTGTAAGTGACAAAGGACATGGTATTGCACAGGGCTTCCCGTTTTCCAGCTCCTGGGATCCAAAAGGCCACATACTAAAATTGAGTAGACAACACGCTGACCCCACTGTGAACTACTTGGGGCCAGTAGAAAAGACTCCCACAGATATTCATGGATTGAAACAGAGCCACTGATAAGTGTTTGTAGATGCATCCTATTACTCACACTGAAAGAGCTTAACTACTTCTAAAAGACAGAAAAGAAAGCACATTCCTAAATGTTATTTTAAATAACTCCAGTGCTTTAAATAAGTGCACTAAATATCTCTTGAAGTGTCAGATTCAGAATGACTCTGCTCATGGTAAATGAAGGCTTGAGTTTTCCTGGTAGCAAGATGGAGATCTGGTGCATAGAGATGAAAAACATTTCTCTCATTAATTTCAATGGGTCTGCCTGGAGACCCAAATCTTAAGCACATGCTTATGTACTTGACTGAACACAGAAAGGACTTAAGCACATGTTTAAGTGTTTTGATGAGTGTTGCCATATGAATTTCAACATGGATTTTCAGATCTCTGGCTTGACTGACAGACTCAGCCCTTTCAAACATGTATTATCTAATTAGTGCCTGAAGGGAAAGGCCTAGATATAGAACATTTGTCTTTTAGCATACAACTCACACAGCATTTCATGATGTCTTGACACTTATTAATTGCATTCAGTTTGAATATAAACACTGTCACATGATCCTTAATCGAGAATTGGCTGAAATACCATAAACAAAGGATTACAAGCAGAGAGCGGGAAGGATGGATCTCAGGGGATGCCCCGGGGAATTTTGACTGTGTCCAGTCTTGTCCTCAAACGATAAGGAAAATAGAATTAAAAACAAGCCAGAGTTTGTAGATGGTAGAAAACAGACATGAGAGGAGCTAGAAAAACATACCTAGAAATGTTTGAAATTTGGTGGAAAGAAAGGAAGTGTTACAATGGAAGGGAAGAAAGAAATTTCTGTCTTCTTCCTCTCAGCTGGAACAGGGACAATATTCTTGACAGCTTCTGTCCAAAGAGTTAACAAAAACCTCCATGGATGATCCAAAATATGCACAGAGCAATAGTAGAGACAGTATCACAGTATCATACAGAGCAGTAAGAGTGGAATACTGTCTCCAGGAAGAAAGGCAGAGGTAGAAGGTTTCTATAAAACTACCACGTCTTCTTAAAAAATCCTAGCAGCAGGAATGGCACCAGTATAAATCCCCTTCCTGTCTCCCTAATACCTGCCAACCTTCCTCCCTGAGGCTGTTTCATCTTTGCCATTTCCAGGTCTACAGACTATGGACTTTAGTCATCCCAACTCCTGTTACAGGCTGGGACTTGTGACAGAAGCAAAATAAACTACTTTTCCTAGCTTTGCCATGACATCTTATCCAGGAAATTCCTTCCTTGCTCAAGCAATCAGAGCCTGGGACCAGGATGTGACTGCCACCAACAGGCAGTGGAAGAAGTTGATGACACAGAAGCACTCCTGTGGTTTAGTCGCCTACAGGCATGTAGGATTTTGCATGTGTTCACAAGAGCATGGAAGCTCCTAGGAGACTGCAGGACAAGAGCCTAAACTTGCATTGGAAACTAATAGAAGGAATGCAAGCTGATATCCTCTTTCTGGATGGAATATGCTCTACCCTTCAGTTAAGAGGAAGCAGAATGCTGGAGCCTGCATCCTGTATTTGTAGAGCTGCAAGAAATTAGCCCAAAGGCATTTTTCTACATTAGTTTGGCATTTGCTAAAAGCCACTACGGTTGCATTTATAGCATATCATTTTTCAGATGACCAGAAGACTTATTTTCATCTGCCTGTCAATTCATTCATTTATCATTCAGACCTTTCCTTTAAGTAAAAGTGTTCTCTCATAACTTTCATACCATTGTAAATTTTTACCATGTGGGGGAATCAAGTAAAATTCATCAGAGCTTTCAATCAATGTGAGATATATATAGATACAGAGAGAGATATATGAAGAAAGTGCAGCAACAGTATTAAATTTCAGAGCAAAATCATTTATTCTGCCTAACAATGAAGCTGCTATCTGGAAACAAGACTGATTATTCATAATACTACCCACTGCTATTACCAGAACTCTTTACAGCCCCCGATAAGCTTTTATCCAACATGTTTAACATGTCAAAGTCAATTTGCCTTTCCACATGTATATTTCATAACGTTACTTAAGTATACAAGCAGACACCCAAGTATTACATAGAGTATACATTTGTTTGTATTTATTTAATATTGCCCTAGCTCTTGACAACTATAAAAGAACAGGCGTCTTACAAATAACTGAGGTTTCTTTAGGAAAAGATCTGCCATGAAAAGTTACGGGTTTTCTAAGCATCTTAATGGTAGAGGGTTTCCATTTAAAAGTAGGAAGAGAGGTTGTGTAATTATATATCTTTACAGCTACATATTGCAATATACAGTCTAATTTACATAGCTAGAGTAATAAAGGACAAGGTTATCTCTCCTAACAGCCAGCAACGGCAAAGTCCAGATAACATGAGAAATAAGGGGTACATCAGGGAGCACATAGCAGAAAAACTGACCACACAGATTCAGCTCAGATCCAGCAGGCCTCCTAACCCCCACAAGGACACTAGTCTCAAGCCAGCTATTGGAATCAGTGACAATGCACTGTGCAGGTGGGGCTTCAATAGCTCAAGTAAAGCAACATATAGAGACACAGATCAGGTCCAGTGTGGTCAGTGCTGAATCAGAGCATTCAGCCCCACTGACACAGGGGCTGTCTCTACCTGTGCTCACACTTCTAGAGGCACCACATCTATCAGCTACCTGCTCACGGGCTGCTTAACAGCAGTGCCATCACTTCTGGCATCAAGCTACTCTTGAAAGACATACAGCTATACTCTCTCCTGCATCTAAGCCAACACACCCTATGTCTCTATGCAGAGCAAGCTCAGGTAGCCCCATATTCATAGCCGTGGTATAACCCAAAGTACCCTGACAACATCTTGCAAATAGTTTCCTCTGCCCAAGGAGCTCCACGGTTTTACTTGGAGCACCTGCAGGGATAACACCCACTGCTTCCTCCTCACACCCCCCAGCCCATCCCCAAGAACATCCTCCTCAGCTCCCAACACTGCCAATGGAGCTAAGAACAGATCACCCACCCTTCAGAGAGCAGTTTCTGCTGCCTGGTAACCTCAGGATCCTGCTGCACCTCAGACACAGGGCCCCATCTCCAGAACCATCCTTCCCACGAAGGCACAGCTCTCTCACTCCACTCCAACACCTTTTAATGCTCCTCTGCATAGTGATGGTGGGAATGTGCCCCCTCACACTGCTTTACAAATACTGAACAACTTCACATTGCCTCTGCAGGACAGAGAAATTGTCTTGTCCCCAGTGGGGAAAGGCAAGCAGCTTGAGCACCATCCCTGCTGACTGTCAGTACCAAACCTGTCCCTTTCTTACCTTAGCACACTAAGTCAGGAGTAAGCTGTGTAGCCTCTAAGCAGATCAGCTCCTCACACACAAAAAGCCTGTCTGAAGTGTCCAGCACCAAAGAGCTCTGAAGCTGATTTCCACACAGTACTAGCAGGGCTTTCTTTTGGATGAAGCACCTGCACAGCCAAAAATGAAAGCCTGAGGAAAGCTTATTATCTATGAAATGTAAACTTATCAGAAAAATACAAAACCCCTCAGCATTTTGAATTTAGCTTACCTTGCAGCATCCCTGCTAGTTTAATGGACAGACACATAAGCATGCAAACACTGAGGCACAGGTTAAGAACAGTCAGCTGAAACCTAGGGCCCAGATTTCTTCCTGTTCACATCTCTGAAATAAGCCCATTGGGGCCAGGATGTTTTTATGCTTTCCTTTCACCAAAATCATGAGCAAAATCCAAACTATTCCTGGTAAAAAACTTCTGGAACATTCAGCTTTAAAATACATGTATTCCTGCCTAACACTATGTACCTGACGGCACAAGAGAATGACAAAATACAATGGTTTTGTGTGATCGCTTGTGTTCTTCTGATTAAATACAGAAAATACTCACAATTTCCCCCTAAGTTACTTTGGCAAAGCTCCTGCAGTCATTCTCGCAGTCTACTGAGCAATTCCTCTAACAAATGCAACACCCAGAAAGATTGAGTTCGTGTCACAGCGACACATCTTTACAGCTGAGAACCATTTTCAGGCTTTGAATCCAGCTAAAAAGAGACGCATTAGCAAATGGAGACAATGCACTCCTGTTTCCTTTTAAAGGAGATATGACCAACACACATGATGAATTCTGAAACCTTTACATGATATAAATAAACAGACATGATGTTTCCTTATTATTAAATGGAGCATTAGGCAAACTTTTTTAGTTTGACATGGAAAGGAAAGAAATCAGACTTTTTCCCATCTATACCTTGGACAGCGCTGACAACCACAAAAATGGGGCAAAAAGGCTTCCCCAATAGCTTGCTATTGTCTGGATGACCACTGAATTTTAATAGCAACTTCAAATAATGAAGGTAGGAAAATACCAGGATCATAAGAACACTGCCATTTTATTGGGAAACCAGAGGATTCATCTGTTAGCCAGCAATGAGAAATCAAAATAACTACAAGTAGCCTTGGGGCTAGAATCTGCTCTTATTTACACCAACCAGGTAATTCCATTTATTGCATTGGGATTACTCCAGGCAGCTATTGTGGTCACGCAGCTGTTTAACACCTCGTGCAGAACAGAGTCCTCCAAGGAGAGAATTTGGATCCATGCATTTACACTTTCTATCAGGCACATACCCCTCAGGGGCTATAATGCAATGTTAAATAAATAAGGTAAAATAAAAATAGAGACTTCTGGCTCAGGTTTTAACTCTGCCCTCCTGCACAAGGTTCCAACTGATTTACCAAGTTAGTATTGTGCCTGGAAGGCACAGGGAAGTATGAGGAGTAAAGAGCTCATTTCTCCATTACTAATTCCTATTACTGTTATCTGGAGTCAAGAATAAGGTGATTCAGAGTGAAGATATCAGAAAAAACGATCAAATAACTTGAACGGGCAACAACAGCACATTGACTAGCTGCAGCAGCTGGATTACAGGTGGTAGCTCTTGCTCCCATAGAATGGCTGCCATAGGAAACAATTTTCAGGGTGAATCACAAGACACTGCTCAGCAGAGCAAGGGAAGATACACTCTCTGAATGAATTCTCCATTGCTGCAACCTGAAGTAAGATATCATCCTAGGAGGAGGAAGATAGACCTTATATTTCCGCATGCCCTTATGTTTCCTTAAACTCCCTTAGGTTTCTCAGTCACTGTGGAAGAAGTGTCAGCTGTTGATGAATCTGTCACCAGAAGGTAAGCAAGTTACATGGCTGGGGATCTATCCCCTGCAAAGGGTCTTTCTGTCAGACTGCACATGAAGATGATGCCTTTGGTTGAACCCAGTACACAAGGAAGTGTTCGTGCACATCAGTAGTTCCAATGGTGTGACTAGTGATAATAGAAATTTACTCCCTGCCACTAGCTCAGGCAGCAGAATCACATCCAGGCGTCTGTTTTTTTTTCCTGACCTTTCCCAGTTGTGGCCCATTGGTGGAGCATACTAAAACAAATGTATTGCCTCCATCAGATCGCCTCAGCTCCTAAGTAGGTTCTTGTGACCTCATCACAGTAAACTATGAAACAAATGATCTGCAATATAAAATTACTTCCAACCAAACTGATGCAATTCCACAGGCCTTTAAGGACATGATTTCAAGAGAATGTATGCAGATGCTTTTAATCAGATACAGACAGAAGTGGTTTGCTGAATGAGAAGCTAATGTGCAGCTGTGAAAGAGAAAGGTTGGCTTGTTAAGTATAAGATTTCTCACATACCTGGAATAATATACCTGCTTAAGTTGGAGAGAACTATTTTGTACCTACACTACCCACTAAAGGCCAAGCAACAAAGTATGTCTTTTGTCTGCACTGAAGTTGCAGAAAAGTCCAGGCAAACAGCTTTGCAGAGAGAAAGCACTGTGTGCCATTGCACAATATGGATGACATTTTTCTTTACAAAACACTGCAGGGGGATGGCAGGGTATTAGCACAGAGAAGTTCTCTGTATTTGGTGACTAATTCAACTTTGGAAGATATTGCTCCTACAGCAGATAACAGACTTAAACAGGAGTCCTGCCCCTGAAATCATTTCCCATCAATCTCAATCACTCTAAAAGGCTCAGCCACCAAAGGTTCCCAAGTCAGCTGGCACACAAATGTCCAGACCCTGCCAATATTTTGTGATCCACTTACTGTAAACACATAGCTAATGAATGTTCATTCCCTTGATGAGTTTTTTGGAAAGTGAAGACATGTCTAAGAGTGTTTAGGAGATATGTCGTACTCCAAAAAATTGATGAATATTTTGACACATCTTAAAAGAGAGGCACCAATGCCTTCAGCCAAATGAATAATGCTAATCTTGTATAAAGACATGAGTTATCTCAGGAGCCTTGATGTATTAATTTCATTATCACTGAACACTGCAGTTGTTAAATATTCTGACCCCATGGCTTGGGGAAGGAAGGGAACAAGATAATGCAGATGAAAATTGTTAGCTGTTAAGAAAACCTTTGCACAACTGTGATGGCAGTTTTGTGCCAGCCTGCAAATTACATATTTCCACCATCAGCAATGGCCATTGCTAACCCAAAATGCCCACTTAGCAGATTCTGAGGCTGTACAGCTCTTCCAGCAAACAGGATGCCCAGACTCTGGGAGAAATGCTGACCTGCAAGTGAAAAGGAGATGTGCCAGAGTTGCCGCCCATCTTCCCACTGAGCTAAGCCAGAACTCATCAATGCAGTATCAGTAGCCTACAGGAAGATTTGAACTCAATTTGTCTTGGTGCCCAGAGGGACTGCTCTTCTCAATAGCTGGGCACAAAACACACTGTAGAGGCACACTGGTGTGCACACAGACATGCATAAATTTAAACAAAGAGTTTAACAATGTTTTAACAATATTGTGCTGAACCACCATGAAAAATATTATTTGACTTGAGTTTCTCTTCACTACAAGGCAGATGATGGGACCCTTTGAACACGGTGAGAATTTGGCAGTACGAAATAACTTGCGGATGGGGTGTCCGACACAGCACATTTCCTATAAGGCTGCATTTACTGACTGCCATCTTAGAAAGCTTCGAGGCTTCAAGGAAGCTGAATGTAATCTTCCGGTCCTCTCGGCCCTTCCACAGACTGCTTGTCTTCCAAGGAAGGGAACAGGAAACCTGCTTCTGTGTGTGATCATGTTGCCATCTAGTGACCGCAACCTAGAGACTACTCAAGTCCTAACGCTCCTCCACAAGCACCGACAATGCCGTGCATGAAGCAACAGGGTCTTGTATAACCAAGACCTCAGGGGAAGTCCAAGCTGTTGCCAAGATATACAGGATTATTTCTCTTAATGTTACAAGTCTCACTTAAGCAGAAACAGCAAGTTCCTTGAGTAGGGTGATAAGGATCATAGAGGTTGTAGCTCTTGCGGTATTATTTTGGTGCCACCCTTCAGCCCTAGGGCCAACACAGTGGTTCCCTTTCCTGAATTCACACAGGGAGTTAGCCAGACCAACTACAACAGGCAGTCATGGCCAGCAGGCCTCTGCCACTCCTGTGAGATTTGCTCAACTTTTCCTGTTATGCACAAAGAACAAAATATCCCAGAAAGGTACTGGGCAGTGCAAGGCCTCCTCTACTGCTCTTTGCACCTAGATTCAGTGGCAGATTTTCTGGGACAGAGGGGAAAATGCAATTATTGCCTACAGCCCGAAAGATGTAGGTAGCCAGCACCTTCTTTTATATGACCAAGACATGTAGGCAAATAAAATATGGGGATTCCACACACAGGCACTTCTAAAATCCAACTCTCCCTGATCTTTTAATCATCCTTTACCAATCCTGGCCCAAGACACAACCTCCATGAAAGTTGTTTGAGTGTTTTTTGAGCGTACAGTTACAGTGCCACATTTCTTTTTTGGCAATTTGAGAAGACAGACTTCCTTTCATAAACATGTATGTGCTCAGTCCATATGTATGTAAATAAGTGTAAATATTGTGTGTGTGTGTGCATGCCTATAAAGACATCTACACAAACAGAGCATCTTCTCCAGGGTCCAATCTTTTTTCCCCTATATACACATTGCTACAAAGTCAGTTGTAGACAACTGGCCAAAGATACAAGAATGCACTTACATGTGACTCTCTGCAGTATCTCTGCAAGTTTTCCACCCTGCCTAAACACCAGCCGTTACCACCCCAAAGTCTCTGCACCCTGAAAATTACTTCTCCCCACAGTATCAGGTTTTGTGGAATATCTTTGTTTTTCCCTTTATGGAAAGAAGGACTCTGTTTCTGCCTTAACAGAGTCACGCACCAATCCGGATCAGTATCGTCTCATTGGTTCTATCTATAAACATACACACAGAATAACAAAACCAGCTCATATGTTTTCCTCTTATTATTCTATGTATTATCTTTTTTTTTTGGGGGGGGGGGGGATCTAAGAAGCCACTGATTTGTTTTTACTAAAATGTAAATGAATTTTCAACCATATATTCCCTGATCAAATACAGACAATGAAAGGCTAATTTCAGCTTACTTTTCTCTTTAAACTGTTATAGAAGTCTCGGTGTGGTTTCCTGAGAGATACGATACGCACAAGAATTGCTACCAGATATAATTTACTGGCTCCAATTTATTAGAGATCAAAGAATAGGGAAAATAGGCCTCTTCTTCTTGGCAGTGGAACCTTTAGATCCTCACAAAAGGAAAAGAAATGAACATGAGGATATACAATTGCACTGGGGAGAATATCATAATCACACTGAAATACCCTAAGGATGGCTTCCAAAAATCTTCATAATAATTAAATGCATAAACCAAGTCAGATTAAGATTACCAAGCACCATGGCTATGAACCAACCTTGGTGCAGCTATGCTAGTGTGAAACAGCTGAAGATCTTCCACTGTGGTGATGCTCTAGGGTTTGGGATGGGATAGTTCCAGTGGAATACAGAGGAGAGCACACAGCATGGGAAATAAGGGAATCACATTTCTTAAAACCTTTTCCATCAAAATACGCTAGTTGATGAAGCTAACCTCTGCCACTCTGGTTAAATTTGCTCACTTTTCCTGTTAAGCACAAAGAAGAAAAAGACACAAAGCAGAATGAAGGATGCCCATGTGCCAGATTGCTGGTTTTGCTCTATTATGCTATACATGATTATTCACGTAGTTCATCTAATTCTTCCCAAAAATAACTCACTAGCTGAGACTAGAGACAGAAATTTTGTTGTATTCTCTCCTATGAGAGTTCATATTCCTCAGGCAATTCCTTAAAATCAGGTTTTACTTTAGTCTTTAGCAAAGTGCTTCCTTTCCAGAGAGACCACCCAGAAGAAAATAGGACACTCCATAGTTTCATATTCTTTGAGGAGCAGAATGCTGAGTTCCAGCCCAATACTTACCCAGCCAGCAAGGAGTTAATGTGTTGAGCAGCTACTTCATGTTCTGCAGCTATGTATGTACTGATTAGCAGTGGTTGGAATAAAAGACTACAGCCCAAGGAAGGCGGAGCATTCTCAGAAACAGCAGTCTGGCAAGAAGCTGTCAAGGGAATAGATCCAGAACCCCCAAGAAGAATGAGACGGACTGACTGGGAACAATTAAGGAAAATCATTCCAGTCTCTATACAGGGGAGAACACAGCATCTTTCTGATACTGTGAGGTCCCTGGAAATCGCCAATAACATAGGATACTGAAGGGACTAAAAGACCAACAGATTGGATAATGTCTTGGAGGATAACAGCAAAACCCCTCACAAGAAGAAGGGAAAGTCTTCCCCGGTATTAGTCCCTATCAAATGTATTAATGATGCCAATAGTGCTTCTACAGCATGTTTTACTACTGTGCAAACCACACAACTGCTGGCTGTTTGTTTGAGGGGTCATTCACAGTAGTCATCTGTCATTACTGCCTCGCTACGCAAAATTTCAAATAGCATAGCAAACTGCTCCAATGCCAGTGACCAGAGTCTCCATTCAACCCCTATCTGACCAGAAGCCGTACTATGCTGCTAGAGAAAGCTATATAAAAGCCCATTCCCAAGCCCATTAGTTTTTTAATTACTCTATTGACAGTGCTAATGATTAGCAATGTCTATTGAGAGATTGAACTGGTTGACTGACTGACATTACCAGCTCGCTTTATGCAGACACTTGAACAACCCCCAGTCCCACCTAAAAACATTCTTAGTGAATCTTATCCAATTCCAGCTTGGGAAGCAGGCAGAAGTAGTCACCTTAGAGAAAGACAAGGATGTTAGAGATCAACAATCATCTGTTCCCCATCCGTGTACTTCACCTTGATTCCATCAGGTTTTGTACCTTCTTCAAAAAACACGCTTAGCATAAACAATTATGAAACTGGTTACCTTAATTAGGCAAAGAGAATTCCTTCTGTCTGTCTGTTGCTCAGTTTTGGTCTCAGTGTAATCCAGCAGCAGTGAGTTTGGCAGACTAATTCTGCAAGGAGCAGGTCTCCTTAAAGATCAGAGACTCAACTGGACCCATGTTTCAACCTGGAGTGAGGGCAGTTTAAGCTAAGAGAATTGGCACTCTCTCCACAAAACAGGACCGAATGGGGAGACAGAGTCATGGAAGTGTGAGACAGAGGCATATGAAAGGAGAGCATGATAAGCAGGGACTCAGTGAGTCCCATTGCTAGTGCAGAAGATGTGCCAGTAAGTTATGTTCCACAGATGACAGAACAAGGAGAAAATTCCTGCCATCATTCCTACCCTATTCCTTATTTGGGGAGCTTTATCACATCCCATCTCCTTGATCCTTGTAAGGCAAATGAATCTGTTCTGTGGCAGTGACCTCCTTCTGGTACGTGGGGACTAGACAAGCTGAATGCACTACATGACCTCAGTGCTTGTGTCAAGTACTTTTGTGCCTCAGTGCCTTTTCGGGGATGAAGACAGGAGCAAAGCTGGTGACTTGCATCCTGTCAGTCAACATGTATTCTCAAATTCCCCTGATCATAACGTGCCTGGGTGGAGCAAAAAGATGGTCCTGTTTTTCCAGATTAATATGCTCAGCCCTGGTGTGGGAAAAAGAGGCAAACCCATGGCCTGACTTTCAGAGAATTGTCTAATAGTTGAGATTGGAAGAGATCTATGACAGTCATATTGTCCAACCCCGACTGCTCAAGTAGGGTCACTTGGAGCAGGCTGCCTAGGACCATCATAGAATGGTTTGGGTTGGGAAGGACCTTGATATCATCTAGTTCCTATCCCCCTGCTATGGAAAGGGACACATCTCACTAGACCAGGTTGCTGAAAGCCCCATCCAGCCTGGCCAGGGCTGGGGCATTCATCAATTCTTTGGGCAACCTGTTCCAGTGCCTCACCACCCTCACAGTAAAGAACTTCTTCCTTATATTCAACCTGAATATCCCTTGTTTAAGTTTTAATGCATTACCCCTTGTCTTATCGCTACAGTCCCTGATAAGCTTTATCCTTGTTGTTTTCAGTGGAAAGTATTGGTGCTTACAGCACCTGTGCAAGGCATATCTCTCACCTTAGGCATGTTTTACTTACAATAATATACAGATGAGGAAAGCATGTGATAATATTTCACAGGAAGTAATGCTATTTGGAATGGAGATGGACTCTGATACAAAAGACTGTAAAACAGCTATTTCTACATATACACACACACAAAAAAAAGCAGAAATGATTAAAATATTTATGTGCAGAATTAATGCATAGCCCATAAAACTCTGACCGCAATCTTACATCAGAATGAGCCATCCGCTTATTTATCCATCTTAGTAAACTGAAAATACATAGAATAGCAAAACTGTACAAACCATCTCTCCCCTGAAAGAAAATACATGTTCCTATCTCAACTGTGGGACAAAAAGAAAAGCAAGTGTCTCTGCAAATTAATTAATTTATTGAAATTCTTAAAGAATCAACTGGAAATGATAAAAAATAAGGCTTCTTAGGCTGTGAAACAGTAATACAAAATCCTGTTATTCTCTTTGAAAGGTCTTAAAGCACTTTGTAAGGGACTGCTATTAATTTACAGATGGGAAAGCCAAGGCCTTGCAAGGTGATACGACTTATCCAAGGTCATACCACTCAGTAGTGGAAAGAGGAATACAAACTAAGTTTCTTAATCCCCAGTCCACCACCAGCTTCCTTTAAGCTTACCTCTATCACTAGCAGGACTCGAACAGCAGTTGATGAGGAATCTTGACTCTCGGGCCTGCAACTGTGGCTTTGCCAGAATCCATGTGGAAACTTGGTGGGATACAATGTTACTGGTGGACACTCTGCCACAAATCATTCTTCATCAGGCAACTAAAGACATGCAGCAGGGACCCGCTTCTGCATGAAGAAAAGCTACTGCAACTTCACACTAGGCTAGAGTGAAACAACCTTGTGTGGGAAATGCTGGGCAAAGGCTTTGAACAACTTGCCCCAAATCGAGTCACTTGAAGGCATTGCTTCTCTCTCCCTTAGGGGAAGTCAGGCATTAATGTGCCACCACTTTGTTGTCTCCTACCTCAGAAGTGGAATGAGAGCATGTCAAAGCTCTTACTCTTGAGGGTACAGTTCTGCACACCCATGCTGCTGTGCCAACCTCTTCCAGACTCCCACTTGATCCCCTTCACAGGTACCTCCACCTTCAGAAACATTAAACAACGTGGCAGGTTTAACGCTGCAGCCACACTGCCACACGGCAGCTGACGAGGCCTCTCCGGCAGGCCGGAGCAAAGGGCCTCAGCCGAAGCGCAGCCGCCCTCCAGGTGAGGATGACCCGGCTGCGGGAATCCTTTCCACCACAAATTACCTCTTCCAGCCGAGCAGAGCAGGGAGCCCCCAAAGCCCCTCTGGCAGAGGCAGGGCCGGGTGCCATAGGCCCCATCGATGTTGGCACTGCTCGGCCCGGCGCGCTTCGCCACAAGATGTCGCCGTCCCCTCAGGCAGGGGGGCGGTGGCCGCGGGCCCCGCGGGGCCGGCTCCGCTCCGGCTGGGCGGGGGCTCACCGGGGCCGCCCGAGACCTGCGGGCCGCCGCCGGCCTGGCGCGGAAACCTGCCGCCATATCGCGGAGCGGATCAGGGGCCGCGCGGCCGCGGCCTCACAAGGCCGAAGGGGAGACGGGTTTCGGGGCCCGCCCTCTGCCCGCGGGGCTGCTGCCGCTTGCCTGGCGGCCCCTGCGCAGAGCCGAGACTGCATAGAAGCGTTTGGGTTTGAAAAGACTTTTAAGATAATCCAAGTGCAACCATTCATCTACCACTGCCAAGCCCGCCCATAAACCATGTCCCTAAGCACCACATCTACAAGCCTTTAAATACCTCCAGGGATGGTGACTCCACCACTGCCCTGGGCAGCCTGTTCCAGTGCCTGACAACCCTGTGAAGAAAGTTTGCCTAATATCCAGTCTAAACGTCCCCTGGTGCAGGTTGAGGACATTACCTCTTGTCCTGTCACCTGTTACTTAGGAGAAGAGAGTGACCCCACCTCACTCCATCCTCCTGTCAGGCAGCCGTGAGAGTGATAATGTCCCCCCTGAGCCTTCTCTTCTCAAGACTAAACACCCCCAGGTCCCTCAGCTGTTCCCCATCACATTTGTGCTCCAGACCCTTCACCAGCTTTGTTGCCCTTTTCTGGCCCCGCTCCAGCACCTCAATGTCTCTGTGGTAGCAAGGGGCCCAGAACTGAACACAGAATTTGAGGCGCAGCCTCACCAGTGCCCAGTACAGGCGGATGATCGTTGTCCTGGCCCTGCTGCCACACTATTGCTGATACAGGCCAGGACGTCGTTGGCCTTGTTGGCTGCCTGGGCACAAGCTGGCTCATGTTCAGCTCTGTCACTCAGCACCCCCAGGTCCTTTTCCATGAGCAGCTTTCCAGCCACTCTGCCCCAAGCCTAGAGCATTGCATGGGGCTGTTGTGGCCCAAGTGCAGGACCCGGCACTTTGCCTCGTTCAACCTCATACCATTGTCCATAGCCCATCAATCAACCTGTCCAGTTCCCTCTGCAGAGCCTGGCTATCCTCCAGCACATCAACACCCCCAGCCAACTTGGTGTCATCCACAAATCTACTGAGGGTGCACTCAATCCTCTCATCCACATCATTGATGGATATTAAACAGAACTGGCCCTCGTACTGAGTGCTGGCGAATGCCACTTGTGACCACCCACCAACTGGACCAAACTCCATTCACCACCACTCTTTGGGCTCAGCCACCCAGCCAGTGTTTTACCCAGTGAACAGTAAACCATCCAAGCTGGGAGCAGACAGTTTCTCCAGGAGAATGCTGTGGGAAACGGTGTCAAACCCTTTACTAAAGTCTATGTAGACAACATCCACAGTCTTTCCCTCATCCACTAAGCTCAGTCCTACTCGCTGAAGAAGGGAAGGCTTAAGCCTTTTGGTCCCTAGGAGGACCGCAGCGATGTGTCCTGCAAAGCCACAGAGTGCTGGCTTCAAACCAGGTACCCTCTTTGCACCCAGGGCACGGGAGGCTCCAGTTCTGGAAGGCTGTTCATGGGCCTCACTTCTGTGCTTTACAAGACCTCCTTTCCATGGCCAGTTCATTCTGCTGTGCTCCTGTGACACCACTGTCCTTTAGCCAAACTTATTTTTCACTGTGCCTTCAGAATAAAACAAAACAAATCCATCGGTCTAAAAGGATGCCTGCTATTCCCTGTTGCTAGGAGCATTTATGGTGACGTGGTGGTAAGGTAAAGCTACCATCTTTACTAAATCCCCCTATCGGGACCAAGCATCCCTCCAAAAATTACTAAATATAACAAACTGATCCTAAAATGTGCCTCTTCCAAGGCTCAGCAGCCTCCACTCCTGTTCAGTTGACTCCTGGAAGGCAGTTACAAGTTAGGACTAAACAACCTGGCTGGGATGCAAACAGCTGCTCTGCTGGAAGATGTGTCCACCTCCCGCTTACTTGTCAGCTCCTGCCTGCTAGAGGGTTACCACCTTCCTGGCTCTGTAGGTGGGATCACCTTATCTAAGTGCTGCCTAATCCGCTTCAGGCACAATCAGACAGGCTGGCTCAGTCTGAATTGGTGGGCTGAGCTCAGCCAGCAGAGTTTCCTTGAAGCCTGTAGTAGATGCTAGACACACAACTCCATTGAAGTGGTAGTGGTATTAGCTTGCCGTAGGTGCATCCAGATGGCGAAGAGAATGAATGTCTTGAAAGCTGAGTGACCCTTTTCAAATGTACCTCCAACCTTTCACTAAAGATGTCTGATGATCCTGGAGGAGGCCTCCTATCCCTGACATACCTAACATCTAGATCCAGCCCAGACCACACATGTTAGTACTCTGGTTCTGAGTCCAAGAGACTCAAACCCATGTGAACATAAGTGTGGGGGAGACGGGAGGAAAGAGGTCATCCACAGCAGCCTCTGAGCAATCCTGTAGTGATGGTTTGTACGGCAATGACGTAGGAGGGCTCAGAACAGGAATCTGCTCTCAGAAAATATTTGCCCTCTGTGACATGAGGAGTCCTGCTGATGTCAATGAGACAGGAGTGGCAAGCCCTGGTCCTCCATAAGGAGTCAGATTTTCCTTTTTTTCTTAATATTCACAGGATTATTATGAACATCTGGTAAACAAATTCTTTCTTAACGATTGACAACATTTTGACCATTTCCTTTCAGACAGCTGGCTTAGAATAGTGAGACACAGACTCTAGGGTTTAGATTCACTCTTTTTTTCCACATATAGTTTCTTCCACACAAAAACCAAGCAAAGTTGCTGCTTATGCATAACTGTATTCACTGTAACTGCTGGGGGGAGAGTTTCCCCTAAGACTGTGTTTAAATCCAACCATCCCCTTTTTCAAGACTGTGCTCATTGTTACAAGATGGATGCAATGGTACCAGCTTTGTATGATTCAGTGTTTGTTTGGTACCTCTGAAAGAAGATTTAACAATCCTAAACCGTCCAGGAAGTTAGAAGAGTTACGTTGCGATTCAATGCACAACAAGGAGATAATTAAACTGGCTCACAGGAGAATCCTTTCTAATTGAGTCCCTGGATCAGATTTTGCTGGCAACCATTGGAAGTGGAGATTAAAAGAGTTTAACAGCTTCCATTTTCAAAAAGTGATTTTTAAGAGGAAAATATCATACTTCATTAAGGATTTCATTGGAGCCACAATGAATTATGTTCTAAGCAAGACATACTTCATTACTATCTTTGCTTACATTTGTTCTGTAGATTCAAGTGCATTCTAAGGGAGGTTATTTTTTGTTACCATGGTAAAAATTATTTTAACTGTATATGATCATCATTGCCCCCTCTGTTTGCTCATAATCTCTTCTACTCCTCCACTTTCCCCTTCCAAATATATACGCATCAAGATTTTTTTCTTCTTCCTTTCACTCCGTAGAAAAACAATCTCTTAAACACATCCAGGGATGACACCTGTTTATTAACTGCTCTGGATAAAAACCAGCTCTCTTTGTATAGTTAAGTATTCAAGACAAATCCAAAAATTTTAATAGCTAGAAGTTAAACTCTCTTTTTTTAGCCTGGCTTCCTAATGAAATGAGGCTTATGTGAGCCTGCTGTCTGTTTTCCTCTCCTTTCCCATCCTCCTCCCCCATTCAAATGCTTTTAAACCTGTTGGCCAATTCCAGCTGAATTTGGCAGAGAGGTAGGAAAATAATATCTTTGCAACCTTACCAAGCTTAATGAAAATCAGCACTGGGCTGAGAGGAGATAGATACCCAAATGAATGCCCTTGTTTGAGCAAAGATGAGGTAGTTCCACAGTCACCCTTTTGGCTCAAAGGATGACCCAGCAACAAGCACACACCCGCCAGCCTTTACATGCTGGAGCTTTCCCACCACCAAATGTCTATTGCTGTGGTGCAGGAAAGCAGGTGGGACTTACACAATGTGGGGAACTGGAGGTGGTGTGGGACTGTGCAAGTCACTGTGTGAAGCTGTAGTTATAAGGTTGTGTATACAAGGCATGGGGTAAAGACACATAGGAAGCAGCTTTCACTGCATCAGCTGCTCCCAGAACAACTACTTGCTGTGACTGATACTACCCACTTGATAATAGCCACCCTCAAATAGCACAGTAATCCAAACTGGCACGATTCTTTCCCCATGATAACATTTTGCTGTTCAACATAAGCAATTTGGGTAGGTCACATACAAGAAGATTTCCTGTACAAAATACTGAGCAGGAATATTCCTTATCTTTCCTAGCCACTGCCTCCAGACAACCTATATTATGCCCTTTGCATCCTGGGTGGGAGCCAGGACTGCTAGAGTGATGAATCAAGAGCATCCATAAGGAAAATGAAATGGAGGAGGCTCTTATTCAGTACATTCATCTTTTGTTAATTGTTGCTATATTTCATTCCAGCCCCCCATCCTTCCAAACGGCTGGAACTGTGACTCAGCTTCAGCAGCTTACATGCTCAGAAGAGAGAAAGAGTCACCCTCCTGGGGCTGATTTCACTGTCACTTCATAAGCTCCACTCCTCAGCAGGCTTGTCCATCATATGGATCCTTTTGCAGATCTCACTCATCCCACATCCCAGATCCGTGTCTTGTCCCAGGCAGCCAACCACAATGGACAAGGACAGCTACAGCATCAGGGGTCAACAGGATTGTCCTGCTAGCACAACAGCTGCATACTGGTACCTGGTAGCTGATACCAGGCAATGCCAGACAATGATACAAGGCTTTGGTCACCTGGCATCATTGTCTTATCCTAATAACATAATCTAAATGACAGAGCATGAACTGGGCCTACAGACAGAGAAACAAGACCCACTCTCCAGCCCTGCTGCAGAAATGCCAGCACCTGATGGACAGGCAATGCAAATCAATAGGGGCAATTCTTTCTTTGGCTGTTGGACTTAAATCCAGTAGATTTGGGTTGTCAGTCATGAGTCTGCTCTGAAGAAAGCTTGTGCCTTCAAGGTATGGTATAGATGCTTCAGAGTTGACACCTAATAAGTCACTCTCTGCGTATGGAAAGCTTAACATTGCTGTTCCTAGGAAGCAATTACACTAGACGGCAGCTTTGGAAGGAGGGGTTCATGTAACTGGCAGCCAGAAAGAAGGACTCGGAATAAAGTTAATGAGATTTCTTTTTAAGATAACTGTTGTGTCCTCTTCAAAATAGGGCAAGGCCCCTTAGGTGAAAACTGAGGGAAAACATAGTGAAAGCACAACAAAACAGCAATGAATAGCAACTGGAAAATAAACTAGAAACATATGTAAAACAAAGACAGAGGCAAAACAGACAGGACTTTCCAAGCCTCACCCTTTATGCCCCAGCCCCTGGAGCCAGGAGATTGCATACAGTCCCCAGTGTCATTAAAGACAGCATTTTCTCCTTCTTGCTATCCTCTGCAAAGAAGACTTTAAAAACATAACACAGATGCACTTTAAAGAAAAGCCAGAAAAGGCACCCAATTTTGGCTAGCAAACACTGGGTCTTTAAAAGCAGAGCAACCTGGTAATTCCTTGAGATTTGCCCCACAACTTTTGAACAGTGAGGAAGTGTACAGAATGCTGGTAATACTGCCTGGATTGGATGAATCAATAGTTTGGGCCCTGGGAACACTATACAACTATGCTGCTTTCTAGACTTAATGTGACTGTTTTCACTAAAAAGGTGTTTATATGCAAATATGTAGCTTTCAGGTCAAAGAGAAACCTGGTATCAGCAAGTAAACAAGGAGGACAGAGATGACTAGAGATGCACTGAAGCCTGTAAACTCTGCATTGTAAGTCTAATGTTCCCAAGTGCATCTGGAGATGGTACATTTATATTGTTAAAAGACTCAGCTCACACCACAATGACAATGGGACACTATAATGATATTGCTGGGACACTGGAATGATGTTGGCAGCTGACTGCAAGCCTTCTACTGTTAATGTTTTAGAATAAGTCAGACACCACAACCCATATTTAGAGCATGCTTTTCAGAGACACTGGCCACCCACAATTCCTGCAGGGCTGGGCACAGACATCAAGCCAACAGCTGTAAAGCTCTCATTTCCAATGTCGTGTTTCCAGTCAACACACAAAGCTTAGGTAGGGAACATCTTGTCAGGAATGTCTTCTGGATTTGTCCTTTGGTATTTTTCTCATCCTGTTTCCCAGCTACTCTTACTGAGGAACAGGAAAATCAAATGACTTGCATGGAGGTCACAGAGTGAGTCATCAACTCAGCCCAGTGACGGTCAAATAATGCTTATTTGTAAAACTATAATTTTATAGTGCTCTGCTGCATAGCTTTAAAAATGAATGTATGGGAAAAATACACCCACATATGACAAACGTACTTACACTCTCTCTGCTTTGGGTGGACGTTCTGTTAGTCACAGGGAAGCATCTGTGTAAAGCTTTTTTTGTTGCTGCTCTTTGCTTCTCTAGACATTTCATCAAATGGTCCCTGAGTCAGAAGAAGTGGGTTTTGCTATTAAAGTCTGTGTGGAGGCTGCATTCCAAAGCTGTTGGAGGATTCAAAGACAAATATTCCTACTTTGGGGAAAAAGGGAAAAAATCAAAATCTTTGATTTAAAAACCAGCAACAACAACAATCCAAACTGAATGCAATGTTTACGAAGACAGTAAATAACTAATGATCCTGCCTGATACTCGCTTTGGAACTGAAACCCAAGAGGAGTTTCATTAAAGCACAAGCTCCTTTAAAATTGCTTTCAATTGTATGGCATGTGTGCCTACCGTGCTGAAAAAAAAAGGGTATTGATTCATATTGAAACTAATTCCAACAGCAACAAAGTATTAGCCAGCAACCTCATACGGCCACTGTGTGACGAACAAAGCTCTCTGGAGCAGGAGCCATATCTGTTCTGTGATTTGTATTTTGTGTGGTAAGGGTGGAATGCAAGCCTGTAATAGTCGGTCTCAAGAAAATATCTGGGGGTGAGCCTATAGGTTACGGCTCCATTGGCTTGCTACTTTGGAAGCCTCATGTATCCTCTCGAATACAGGGCTTGCATCAATAAAATGAGGGAGATCTGTGCAGGGGAAGATGGTAGAATCACCCCATCGTGTGAAAGGGTTTCCCATATACATATAAAACCAGAAGATGAAGAACACACCAGAGGTGCAATATGAGGAAGTTGGACTTCAAATTGAATCTAGGTACATTACTCAGAGTAGCATCCCTGCCTGAGTTCAGGGCAGCCGCTGAACAGCACCTTCAGATCCACAGTTGCCATGGACAGCAGACAAGACAAAGAAAGTCTATGCTTTCCCTATGTAGTATCTGTCATCAGCCCTTCCATGGGGGTACCCAAGTCTAGGTGATTTTAAACTAAAAGAGGTGAGATTCGGGCTGGACACGAGGAAGAAAACTTTTACAATGAGGGTGGTAAAACACTGGCTCAGGTTGCCCAGAGAGGTGGTGGATGCACCATCCCTGAAGACATTCCAGGACAGGCTCGATGTGGTTTTGGGCAACCTGATCTAGTTGAAGATGCCCCTGCTCATTGCAGGGGTTTTGGACTAGATGAGCTTTGAAGGTCCCTTACAACCCAAACCATTCTATGATTCTATTGGCTTAGAAGGATTTTGCCCTCCTGCATGAGGCAGAAAGTGTTTCCTCCCTTTTGCCCTGGGTATGCTGATGTGCTGGATGGAGGGACTGAGTTGTTCAAGGATAGGGAAGCTCACAGCAAAGCTGGGCCCTGAGGTTGACTGCAAAGTTGAGTTCTTACCCCATCCCACTTTGTCCATGTCCAGCAATATCCCATGGTTGGGATGATCTACTTTGTACTAAGAGTGCCCTGAATGAGGGGAGGAAGTCTAAGAAATTCATCTAGGCTCCCTGACCCCTTTAGCTTTTCTTGCCCGGCATAGCAGTAAACAGCTTAGAGTGAAGAGCCCTACCTTTAGAGGTGATGAGCCTCTAAAAGCAGAGCTTTGCAGAACGAAAGCTGTTGAGCAAGTCTGCACAGGAAAAGGGGACCATTTTGTTGGAGCTGGCCTGGTCCCAGCTTCACACTGCCTTTGTGATCGTGACAGGGAAGAACAGTGCTCAGGCAGATTGATGCACCTCATCTCCGATAGCCAGATCACCGAGGCAGTTATAGTTCATGTCCAAGAAAAACTCAGAAGATGAATGAATAAAAATGTTGAAATATTAGATCATCAGTAGAACAATGAAAACCCCAAACAGACACAAACAATGTTAGTGCCTTTTTTTTGTTGTTTTTTTTTTTTTTTAACTTCAAGCTGAAAACCTGTTTGGGCCAGAATTCTTTGGAATCATGCTACTGAATGTGCCTATAGTTAGAAGATAAAAAAAAAAGAGGCGTTAAAGCTGCTAGGAGATGTGATCATCACAATGAGGGACTGGTTGCAGCCTGCAGGAACCTGAACAGAAACTGGTGAGTGCAGGAGTTAGAAGGCATTGCTATGACAACAAAGCAAACCACCCCTGAAGAGAATAGAAAATATGTACAGCCATGCCAAGATCATAAGCAAAGAAATGTATATTCTAAGAGGAGGCAAACGAAACATTGGCTTGGAAAACAGCATTACGCCTTTAGCATGATTTCTTCTTTATACATGGCACCTACTCAGGAAAAGCATGCGTTTAGCAGAGGGAAAGAAACTTTCATCAAAGCACCTCTTTGCCCAGTCCTTAGCCTTTGAGGAGGTAGCAGAACGATATGTGCTGTCTGTTTACACTCTCAGATTTCGGTTAGCCGTGGCTGGTTAAGGCATCCATAAGGTGGTCTCTATGTTTTTTTCCAACCAACACTTACTGTACTTGTGAACAAATTTAATGCTTACTTGCTTACATTTTCCCTCCTAATAAAATTAATCTCATTTACCAAAAGACGCCTTTTTATTCACATTCAAAGCTTAGGGTACTCCATGGAGGGTTAAAACTAGAAATTCCCCTAGCATTCTGGCAGAGAAGGGTTCCATGTTCCTCTGCAGCTGCACATAAGTCATTAACAAGATTGGTCCAAGCAGTTGTCTGGACCATACCTAGCAGAAAGCTCCCTGGTAGCACTGATGCCTGATGACAGTCAACTCTTGAAATCAGAGCCAGGGTGGATGTTGACATAATGGTCTACACTTTGTGTACTCAGCCAGGAGGGGGAAAATCCTCTGGTTCCCAAAGTGAAGGAGCAAATGAGCAGGCCAGGGAAATACACTATAACGTAAGTGTGCTGGAGAGACGGTGAGCAGCATCTAGGGTTTGTCAGTAGGACCAGAGCTGGGCAGCTTTGTGCCATGGGATTGTCTGCATAGCAGATGTCCTACACTTGGAGAATTGAACAGATAATGCTGGAGGCAGAGCAGTATTAGGCCCTACCTGGACAGTCTTATGATGGCAATGGTAGGAGGGAGGATGTCATGTACACAGGCTCGAGTGGGTTGTCCTCTGTCTCTACAGGGCCCCTCATGATGAAGTCCCTGCCTTCCTCCAGTAGACCTGAGCAGTTCTGCATCACTTTCTGGCATAAATACTTTCCTGCTTCAGCCTCAGAGATTTCATTCTTCTGCACCACTCCTTAGCCAGAGACCAAAACACAGAGCTCAACTGTTACAAACATACATCAGCAAACTAAAGCATGAAAAACATCATTGTGGGCTAAGGAGATATCCTGCAGTAACAACAACAAAGTGTATATGTCCTTGCCTGTCCTGTGAATGCTACTGCCATGGAGCTGCATGCCCCCAAGCAGAGACATGGCCTGTGCCACCAAAGGGAATTTCAGCCTACGGCAACGCCACCTACGTACCCAGACACGCTAAACTGTCAGAAACACTCATCTGTCAGCATAGCTCTGTCTACACCAGCGCCTTGCCAGCAGTGGGGGAGTTGATTTCTTTCCACACCCTAGAATTACACTGGCAAACTCTGTAGGTTACACTAAGCCACAGAGTGCAGGCCACGTGTGCATACACTTTATTGGCCTTCATTTGATCCTGTGCATTAAAGGCAGCTGGGCTTCCTCTCTTTCCAACTAAATAATAATTACACCTATTGTTCCCAGTGGGCAAAGAGACCCTGTTCGCACATATCCAGAAAGACAAGGCGTATAATTAACACCTTGCTGGATAGAGAGCTTTTGTTCAGGTTAGTTATTACATGTCTTGCAGCCTGAAAACAGTGCTTCTTACATTCATTTCAGCTCATTTCCTCCCTGCCTCAGAGCTTAACTCCCTGCTTCTTCCCAGGTCTTTGTGCATGAATGTGTCCAGCAGCAGTGCTGAGTAAACCAAGGCCAACAGCTTAATACAGATGTCTGGAGCAGGGGCTCCCAAACCACCATGTGCATCCCATGTTCCTGCATGCAGAGGGGTGCTGTGGCTGTCCTTGCTGTTGCCAGACCCATTTGCAAATGAATGGCAAAGGTCTCCACCAAAGATGCAAGGCAAGGACAGCTCTCTCACCTTGAGACTTGGGCTACAGGAAGAAGGTGAAGTTCAACCAGATGGATGGCTTTAAATAACAGCTCATTGCTTTATTCTTCCTCCTTCCTTTGTCTGTTGTTCCTTATCCCATTCCCATCCACACTGCAGCTCTCGTTCTCACACTCTGTTCTGTCCCTTCCCTTCCCATGAGCTGGTCTCCACCCTCTGCTGACCAGTGTGCTAAAAAAAATCTCTCTTTTTGTGTATGTGTGTTTCGATTTTTTACTTTTTTCACTTTAGGTTTCATTTTCCAAGCCTCTGGTTCAGTGCATTCAGCTGAGGGATCCCAAATATGCTGAAGACCTACAAAAAGGGGGAAGCAGAATAGTCATGGTTAAGGGCAGAAAGGGGGTGGACAGGAAAAGGGGGAATATGCTCCCCTCTTCCAGCAGCAATCTGTCATTAGATCAGCTTAAGCTGCCTTCTGTAACTTTGCCATTCATTTTACCATCACAGTGATTTGGATTATAGTGCTATGAGGAGGTAGGGAAGGTTGGACTACATTTTGTCAGTAATAATGTTGCATAGGTACAGTTATAGAAGCAAAGAATCACTTCATTTCAGGGCCACAGTCACATAGGTACTGTATTGCCAGAATAAGGGCTATCCTCATGACATGAGCTTCCCAGAAAGGCAACTCACAAACCCTCTGGGACATGGTTACTCCCCAGCACAATAAAAGGCCCCATGACCTATCCAGGCAGAGCAGGGATATCCTCCCCACTCCAGCGCCCCATATCGCAGCTTCTGCATATGTGAACTGCTGACAGGACTGCACTTGCATTGACAGCCACCAGCACTCAGGAATACAAAGCAGAGAGCAGTTGAAGAGCAGAAGTTATACTTAAGCCATGAGGAACCACAGCAAGACCAGAAACCAAATGGTTTGAAACAATCAGTGCAGGTTTTGGCCATCGACTGACGAAGGAGCAGCTGTGACTACTGCCTTACAGCAATAAGCCCTGGCAAGCAGCGGGGTTACCAACACCCAACTGACAGGCTTTTGCATAGCCAACATTTCATCACCTCACTTCAAGCTCAGCCCAGCTGGAACTACCTGATTTGGTGAGGCCTCTGCAACCCCAGAGTGGTGCTTTGCCCACCAACAGCTTTAACTATAAATATCCAAACATCCTACTGATACAACCTGAGTGAGAAGGAGCACTTATATCAGCTTAAAGACACCTAAGTACCAAGTTCCTTTGATGGGACTACTCTCTGGTGCCTGTCATCAGCACGAAGCTAGAGGTCAGCTCCATATCAGAGCACTCCCAAATCAACAGGATTAACTTAAAACCCCTTTGTCAGCTCCATAAACTAAACATGGTGCACAGCTGCGTTGGTAGCGTATAACATTTTCACTGCCTCGATACAGATAAAGCAGCGCTGGTGCTTTGAGGAGAAAAGGTATTAAAAAAGTCCATTTCACACCTGTACTAAATTAATAAAACCAATGGTAGCTGTGTTTTGTAAATGGAAAGTGCATCCACACTCATGCAATCCTGGCAGACCTAAATCTCCTGTAGTTCTCTTCTTTTGCTGCCTCTAAATGCAATAGCATCTGGTGCCTTGGGGCTTCAGCCCTTCTAATTAACTAACAAGCTTTATCTCCCACTGGTGCATGTGAAAGGTGATTCTGCCATCTCAGGAAACACTGATTGCTCTTTTTTTTCCCCTCCCTATTCTAATTTAAATAACATGCAGTCCCCCCTACCAAACAGCCACTGTAAGGAGCTTTAAACAGGTCTGTACTTACCACAATGAGATGGCAGGAGACAGGTAAGCAATTAGGCAAAATAAGCAGCAAATTCCTCGAATACAATAGCTATACAAAGGTACTGTTCATTTCCTGTGACAACTGAATGATACAGGATGTTTAAATGGATTTGACACATAACATTTTGATAATGATCTCTGGTTTGAGACTTCAGTGTTATGAAATAACATGAAGGTCCCTTATGTACATACCCCATCAAGATTAGTAGGACCTAAACAAGCATCTAAAACCACCATAACAGCAATGTCCCTAAAACACATGGTGGTATTATTGGGCTATGGTTAGAAATGTTATTGTTAGAATTAGCAGTTAAAAAAAAATGCAAAATAAACCAAACCAAACCAAAACCCCAGCTTTAGTTCTCCTTATTTTCCTGTTCTACTCAATAGTATTTCTCTATGCTCTACTCAGCAGCTGCCTCCGGAGAGGCAAAAATACCCCTGCACAACAGTGTGATGCCAGGAGGACACAGTGCTGGAGATGGGCACTACTTCCCCTATCCCATGAAACTAACACAGAACAGCAAGCAAAGGGGTGTTCTTTCAGATCCTTTTGTAATACCAAGTCGGGAGAGTTCAGCAGTGCCCAGCAGGCCAGGCAGAGGCAGAAAGGATTTGTCCCAGCTGCCAAGAACACACCTTTCCTACTTTCCATGAGAGGTCTCTAATCTGCTTTTGCTGCTGATAGCTGGAGATAATAGCAGCTGTGCTGCCTTGGGCATTTCTCTCCAGGGTCTCATCTGGTCCCTTGAATAGGAACAGTGGACACACTTCCTTAAGTTCCCAGTCCATTCCCTGGGTGAAAAGTTATCTTCCCTCCCAGTTATCTCAAAAGGACGGCTCTGGGAAGCGTGGCTTAGCCCTGAAAAGGGCCCTGTTGTGAGGAGACAGCGGAAGTAAGATTAAAGAGAAAAGCAGCAGCAAAGCTGGACGCAACATCTGATTGGAATCTCAGGTTTTACTCACAGTTTACTGAAACTCTCCCCCACTTCCAAATTTTCTCATGGCAGAATGAATTGCTCCATCAGCAAGTGTAAACGGAAATGATTAATTTACCCCTCCCATCCAAACTGATTACCAAGACTTCCATATCTTCAGGACCTGAGTAATGAATGAGCTTCCTGTGATTATAGCCAGGCACACCATGAGGGCTCTGGTGTTAGCATTCACGCCTCTGGGTCAAAAGCTGTAAGGACCACACAGGGTATGTGTGCTCATCAGAGACAGCAGCAAAGTTTTAGCATGGCAAACAGTAACCCCTGTAGTCTTTGACCTTGTGCACAGTAGTAATATTGGTTTTAAAAGGAAAAACATTACAATCTGTGTTTTACACCACATGGAGCACCAGGCTAATGGGAAAGTGCTGGATTCCTGGCTTCCCCACCACGCAGACCAGCTTGGACTTTGTTTCTGAAATGTGAGGCTCAGTTTCCTGGGAGAAACACAAGAGGAATCAGAAGCTCCTATCTCACAGAAAGACAAAAAGCTGCCAGCAGTTAATGGATGGTATCTTGCTTTCTTGTGTGACAAACCTCACTCCTGGTGAGACAGGAATTCAGTGTGAGCTGGAAGCTGCAATTTCTTACAGCTCCTTCTCTTGCAGTGGCATGGTTCCCAGTGGCTGATCTTACCATGTGCCAAGCAAAAATCCGTCCTCCTGCTATCTTTGGCCCCCATGCTATCAAATGCTGACCCTGATTCAGAGCTGTGCTGGTCTGAGTTAAATGGCGTAGCAGCAAGACAGACAGGCTTCTCTGAACTAACTCGCTCCCCGCTGCTAACAGTGATGGGAAAACCAAGCTGGAGATCCAATCAGGGACGTGCTGGTCACCCTCCTCTGTTCTATCCTTCAGGCCAGATGCTGAGCCAAAGCCTCTTCTGCAGCTGCCTTCAAGGTAGAAATAACAAACTGTCACCACCATTCTCAACAGAATAAAGTCCGAACCTCAGCCTTAGTGCACAGGCCAGCATCCCCCTTCCCCCCGGAGGAAAATGCTTTCTGTGTTAAACTTTCACAACTAAACCTGAAACCCAGTGATGTTTATTTTAGGTTTTGTTACAAACCTAGAACACAGGCCAAGTTTGGGGGAAGAAAAACAAAACCCATGGGCAAAGTTTCAAGCAAATCAAGACCGATTTATGGTATGAGTGGAAACCATACTCAATTCACTGCTTTCACAGGGGTTTGATCTGAAACCAGGCACAGCCTAGCAGCCCCAAGCTAACTTTTGCTTCAGGTTACACTGAAAGTCAAACCTAGCACATCTCCCCAAGTACCCATGTGCTTGCAAGAAGATGGATTCACAATCACAGATACTCCACAGATCCCATAACTGCACAGCAGTACCTACACACCGCTGTGTACTGCAGTCTCACATGGGCAGTAGATCTGCGTTCAAGACATGAGAGCTCTCATTATCAAATGTCATGTAATTCAAATTCTAGCCTGCCTTTTCTTATTTGCTGGGGGTTTCCTCCCCCCATTTCCTTTAATTGTTTATTTTGCTTTTAATCTCTCTGCTGCTTTGGTACAGTTGGCTTTTTATCAGATTGCAGGCAAAAATACTGGTGGGTTTGCATCAAAGGCCTAAGTTGTTGCAGTAAT
Organism: Pezoporus occidentalis; assembly: GCF_034315485.1. NCBI lineage: Eukaryota > Metazoa > Chordata > Aves > Psittaciformes > Psittacidae > Pezoporus > Pezoporus occidentalis. The sequence continues at coordinate 10,517,779 of NW_026912779.1, forward strand.
TGAGAATGCTGTTGCAGCACTGATAGTAATTCACCAATTTTACAGCGAGATAAGGTGCATGCCTTACTATGAGCATATACTGCATTATCTCTGATCTTTCTCTGCCTGTCACTGATACTTGTGTACGTTTTAGGCCTGCTTTTTGACATACTAAAGCGTCCATGTGAAAAAAGTGATGGCAATTGTGAGACAGAGAGCACAGGAGTCAGCGTTTTCAGAGGCACAAGGAAGGCTGAAGTAAATAATGGACAGCCAAAGCCATTATTTAATGATCTATGCCTGGCTTCTACCATTATTTCACATCATGAAATGTAACGTCTTGCCTCCGTGTGCCAGCCCTCCATGTTCCAAGTCCTGCTTAGCACCTTGTGGATCCAGACAGTGAGGGTTTATGCATCCCTGAGCCCGATGAGCTGCTCCAGACACACAAACATTCACAGCACGATAGCCCTAAATCAGCACATCGGTTTTAGGGCCATGCAGTCCGTGCCTTACAAAGATGTACATCTGTGCTTCACTATAGGCTGGGAGCAGACTTTCATGGGATTAGGTACCGGGAACATTAAGTGCATGCTGAAGTGTTTGTGGGACTGGCAGCCCATCTATTAACAAAAGAAACAGATACATAAATGCTACTTTGCACGTATCCAGTCCCTCATCCTAATTCTTTGTATTTTAATCAGATTAAACTTTGCAGAAACATATTATTTCACGACAAAAACACCATGAAGAACAATCCTTTGTATAGGATATCAAAGAACCATCTTGAGACATGGCTCCAGTCGAGTTGGCACGGAAGAGGTAAAGAATCCCCAGCCATGAATCCTCCCCAAGACGGCAGGAAGCCACAGGGAAGTTTGCTTGCTGGAGCCAGGCTCCTGGAAACGTGCTGCTCTCTGTAGTGGTTTCAACAACAACAACAACAAGAAAATCTGATAGCAAGTATGATGGGCTTAACATATGAGCTGCTCCCCATGCAGCCCCCTTGATTCGCTTCAATGGGTGCAGGGGAATTGTTTCATTGCCACCTATTTCCCCAGGTCCCTGCTGAGATGGGCTTTGCTCCCCAGGCAGTGCTTTCCCAGCGGATATGGGTGGAGATACACGTCCTCCTCTGGCTGCAGCTGTGCTGGCCGAGTCATTCCCACCATCACTGTCCCCATGGGTCCCTCGACCTGCTCCCTTCAAAACCTGCTCTTTAAGCCGCTTATCGGGCTCATTTTCACCTTGCTGTGACATTAACTGGAGCCGGGCTGCGAGCAGCAAACATCCGCCTGCATCTTCACAGGCACATCTCCCACGGGCCAGCGGGGGCCTGCCGGATGCTTTGGCTTCCTTCTCCACAACACCTTGAGCCCCAGCAAGCTGTGACAGCCTCCTCCAGACACTGCTCTGAGTGAGGGACCAGCCAGCAGGTTTTGCCTGCAATTCTTCACTTCTATATTGACTTTGCAGGGCGTTAAACCAAAGTAGCGAGTAGCCCAGCACCATGTAACCTGAATAACCCTAGTCCTTGCTAGCCAGAAGGCAGTTGGGGTTGGTATTTCTTTACTTATCCTTCCCAAATTTACCAGGCTATGTAATATTTTCACCTGGGGTGACTAAGGTTAGAAATGAATTTCTAGATGTTAATAACAACTGCCAGCCATGCCACCGTTCAGCTTTGTGCACAGATCTGCCAAGCAGCAGACCAAATTCCTCCCTCATATAATCCCAACAAAAGGAAGGTTATTCCAGCAGCAGTAATTCTTATTTCTTCATGCTGGCCACATTCCACTTCTTAAATCCAGTTTTCTATTTACATTTTAAGTATCCTCCTCACAAGATAAGTGAATTAGGCTGCCACGCTGTCTACTAAGGCCGACTGAAAGAATGAAAAGAGAAAACTAGTCCAGCTGAAGCACAGCTGGACAACTTTTCTTGTTCTTATTATTTGATGCCCTTCAGGATATAAAGAAAGTCCATGCTCCATTGTTCCAGCGACAGAATAAGGCCTGCTGAGACCCCACCACTTCATTACAAAACATTGCATGCTGGAGCAACCACAGAAGGCCACAGCTGGCCAGCTCTGGGAGAATCAGAGAAAGAGTTTGCTGACTTGAAATGGCTTGAATTCAGAAGTTCTGTCCCCTGCTAGTCGGAGCACACAGCATTATTTGTTGGTCTGGAAGGAAATGCCTGTCACCTAAGCTGCCGGTTACCATACATCTGGCTTTAAAGGGCTACTGCCTTCACATTAGTTGGGAAGAGAAGCTCTAGGACTTGACTGTCCACTGGGCATTGTGGTACAACTGTGGTCCCCCTGGACCAGCTCCCACCTGCCCCTGCCTTAGAGTGCCAACCAGTCGGGCAAAAACACTCAAGCTGCAAACCACATTTCTGCTTCAGTCAGTTGCTTGGGATGTTTCTCTCACGCCTATCAGCATCACCTCTCTTATCTGGAGTGAGCACAAGGCATTTTGCTTCTCTGTACATCGCTAGCCTGACTGCTGCTGAGGAAGCAAGCCCCCAGCTTGAGTGAGGAGGTAGCTCCAAGTGTACACATCCATAGCCCTGATAGGGCAAACCCACTGAAGGAGAGAGCCTTGTAGAAGCCCACAGGGGGTGAGGTGCATACTAACAAAACTAGCTCCCAACACCTTTCCCATGACTCTACACATCTTCCTCTCTACAACCTGCCAGCAAACTGAGAAAACCTGGATTTTATTGGGGTGAAAGGCTGGTACCAGTGATCCAGTTGCTAAAAAGCCAGCCATCCAGTGGCATGGGCATTTAAAACTGAGTGCTGTAAAGCTGCACACATCCATCCCCGTCCTCAACTCCTTCCTCACTGCTGCTTCTTCAATAGCTCTGCTGGGAAGTAAGAGGGCCCTGGTAATGCTCTTGCCTTCAGCCTGGCTCTGCTTCAGGTGCTGTGGTGAGCTTCACCCTGTGCCCTGAAAATACAACCAGGAGCTGCAAGCACTCCTGGGGCCTCTTGCTAACGTGAGCTGTGGCCCCCATTCCCTAGGTTACATGTTCCCCTCTTCTTGTTCCTGCAGAAGCAATTGCTCAGCAGGAATTGAACGAGACCAAAAAAAAAACAAACCCCAAAATATCTAGGGGAAATCAAAAAACAAACCCAAACTATGCAATTTCTGAGCTTCTAAAATGAATGAAACATGGCAACCATTTTCAACTGTACCCGAAATACAGGGGGAAAGAACATACATATCTGCATTTCTTGAAATAAATGGTTTGTTTGGAAAATGCCACAGCATTTTATTTGAATGCCTCTTAAACACAGCCCTTTGATTTGCTATTTTGAAGTGGCATTTTCCACTCAAAAGAGACCTGAAATAAAAGAAAGTGTGAAAAGCAAGAGGGGTAACTAACCTCAAAGCAAAACATTACATACAAAATGTGATTCGGGTTGACCCAAAATAACATGTTGGGGTTTTTCTCATTTCCCCCAAACAACTACAAAAAAGGAAAAACAACCATTTCTGTCACTTTGACCCAATGCTGTTCATTTCTCTCTGCATTTTCCAGCTCAGCCCCTCAACTGAGGCAGCTATTATTTTGCCAGGTCTTTCCAGAGGGCATGTTTTCTGCTTTGTGCTTCCCTGCCATGCAGTGAGTGCATGGGCAGACACACAGACAGCAATAAAGCTCTGCTCCTTCAGAGCAAACCAGACCCTCAGGTGCCTCATTTTTACTCCATCTTAACTTTCACTTAAGAGCTGGTATTATCCAGGGTGACTTCAGGAGCATCTAAAATACCCAATGGAGATATAGTCTTTGCATGAGTGCATGGAGCAGGCAGGGTAAGGCGAATCTGTTCATATTTAATCTTCTTCCTAACCCTGTCACAATTACTGTGTGGCTTTGGCAAGTCGATTTGCTCCCATGGCTCAGTTTCCCAGACTCCAGAGCAGACACGAGCTTTATCAGCACAGCAAGCTGCTGTGCCTGCTCATGGGTGCTGTCTCCTGCAAACAGCACGTTAACCACTGCACTCTTGTTCAGCAATATATACTTCTTCCCCCTTATGTCAGCATCTACAGGATACCGAAAGGTTTTAATGGTCTAAAGCGTGCATCTCCTGGGGGATGTCACCCTGCCTGCAGGGGCAGCCAAGCTTTGAGACAAATAGCTTCTTCCCCCCACCCCTTCCCCTTTTCACTTTTTCTCTGCGCCTTCCCCTGTGGGTTTCCGGCGGTTCCTCACAGCCCCACAACAGACAGCTGTGCTCACTGTACCTGTGTGTGCGTCTGACTTTTCCTCCCCACGAGATCTGTGTAGAAGATAAGCACAAGCCTGCGGAAATCCTGTGACACTGATCATAGCGCAGCTCTTCATAGCAGGGATCCCAGCGGTGTTTCGTCCTTCTGGAGATGTCACTGACAGACACATCCATGCATTTTGCACCCCCTGGAAATCTGGAGTAAAGCTTTGTGTGCCTCACACCAGCTCCACAAACACAGTGCTGCACTGCTGCTCTACTTTCGCTGTGGCCAAGCTTACTTTCATTTCCACCTGGTGGAGGGGAACGTTGTTTGGGTTTCAGAGAGGGAATCCTGCATCGATGTCCTGTGTGCTGCACCCTAAAAACACTGCGCGTACACAGGAATGATCCCTCTGAGTGGGATCAAAAGGGAATTCATCCCTTCAGCTTTGGGAAAGCAGGGGTATAACTGCACCAAAGTTACGAGGCACTTGGTTGGATGATGACTTTGAAGGGAGAAAGGATCGGCGAAGAGAGGAAAAATTGGGGCTGGTGGTGAGATGGGTCAGGCACATGTCTCCTGCGCAGGAGAGTCCTGACTTCCTGGCATGGAATAAGGTCAGTCCATTGCAGATTAACAAGGGCTTGCTGGAAATATAACCATATCCAGAAAAAACAACCAGGACAAAGCAATATCCCACAGATGCTTGTCAGGATGCCAGGGTGGACCCAAGCCTTGGAAATATGGTTGCCCTGAGTCAGAGACAAGTGGGGTGCAGAGCCCCTCTGGTTTGACTGAAGTAATTGAGAAGCTCAGGGGCAGGCAGATGGATTTCAACTGTTCCAAAGGAGCCACCTTAGTGCCTGAAATAGCTACCTTCTGCTTAAGGACAAAACTTCCCAAGGCTGACTTTACAATATCCATAACAAAGACACACAAATAGACTTAAAAAGTCAAAGCCAGGCTCCCCTTTCCCTGAAGCACTGTGTATTAGACATTTCCAGCTCCACTCCAACCAAAGGGGTATACGCACACATTTTGTTTTCCTAGTTCAGAAAAGCAAAAAACATTGGGCTTTTGTTGCAAAAATCACTCTGCTGTGACATTTTTCAGCAAAATATTTCAATTAGGGGTTTATTGTTCTGTTCTTTTTTTTTTTTTTTCAGCAGGATGGATTTAGTATCTGGTTCCATGTTCCCAGCAAGAGTAAATCAGAAGTTACAGGAAACTGGGAAGTCCCAAGTGGAAATACCTGGGTACAGAGCAAAGATTTAAGACTTATTTGGGGACATGGAAGTAAAAAGAACAACAACATTTCCTTTGGGAGGAGCAGCTCTTGTATTCATGGCTTTCAGTTTAAACAGAGATTTTGCATCACAGGCAACCTGGAAGAGGGCAGGGAGGGAAATCCCTAGGACACAATGAGAACCTGAAGTAACTCCAGAGAATTCTACAGGAAACAAAAGTCAAAAGAGGAAAAGGAAAAAGGCCAATGTCACCTTCCAGTTCAAACCTCTCTGTAAGCAATTGTTCTGCAGATGAAAAAGTCAAGGGAGGCAGTGTCTTCTGGTGGTGAATATTCCTGTATTTCCTCTTCCTTGGGAGCCTGGCTAGCACGTTTGTATTGAGCCTGGCAACCACACAGGCAACTGAATAACATTTACTGCAATGTCTAGACACAGGAGAGCCCTGCGCCTCATAAATTAGCCCAGGATACTCTCTGACCATGATGCTTTAGGAGAAGGATTGCCAGTATCTGATACTTTAAATGGATTGAAAAATCTTTCCCCCAACAGTGAGTTACAAGTAAAGAGGCAAAAGAGGAAGTCACACTCTGGCTGGAGTTTGGGGGGTCTCTCTGTATACCCACATGCTGATGGAGCTGATGGCTCCCTGCAGCTGTCTGTTTGGGTCCTGGGAGTCATGGTCATGGGCAGCGAATTTGGCACCAATCACATGTGAAACCAAAAAGGAGGACTCTGGCTCTGCAGGGGTGCACAGCCTGTGGCAAGGTTTCCATAGCTGCATACCTTCAGACCAGCTCCTGGTCTTTCCATGATACGTATATGAAGCTGTTAGAGTGAATCCAGAGATGGACCATGAAGCTGATCAGAGGGCTGGAGCACCCTTAAAGTGCTTAAAGGGGCCCTACAGGAAATCTGGAGAGGGACTTTTTACAAGGGCATGTAGTGACAGGACAAAGGGGAATGGCTTTAAACTGACAGAGGGAGATTTAGATGTGACATTGGAAAAAAAATCTTCACTATGAGGGTGCTGAGGCACTGGCACAAGGTGCCTGGGCAAGCTGTGGATGCCCACCCCCTGGCAGTGTTTAAGACCAGGTTGGATGGGACTTAGCACAACCTGCTCTAGTGGAAGGTGCCCTTGCCCATGGCAAGGGGTTTGGAACTGGATGAGCGTTAAGGTCCTTTCCAACCCAAACTATTCTGTGATTCTATGATACCCAAAATAAAGGTGCCAGTGCTGTTACTCCTGGTCTATACCACTGGAGAGGAAAAATTTTCTCCTATAGTCTTAATGAAGAGAAAGATACCTAGAGCTGAACAAACAATTCTTTACACTGGGCATGACCAGCCCTCCTCAGCCTGAAAACCACTGAGCAAAATCTTCACACCACCAGACCTTGACCCCTGAGCCTGTGAACCATGTGGAGGAGGAGGAGCTGGGAGGCAGAAGAGGGAGAGTTACCCCATCTCTGAGCTCTGCAGCTCCCTGGGTTGTGCCGGGTGCCTGGCCACAGGGGTTCCTGCACAGCCTCACATCACCCATCCAGCCCCGATTCAGTGCTGGGCTCAGTCTTCACAGTCGCACATGTCTTCAAACCAGTGGGAATTAGAGGCTTTTTGATCCGACTTCCATGATTCAGAAGCTTGCAATTTTGCGGGATGTGGGTGCTTCCCTCGCGTGGGACATCTGAAAAGCCAAGCCTTGCTCATCTTCGAAATTACATATAGTGTTTGGATATCTTTCATGTCGCAGTGCAATTTCCAGGAGGAATGCATATGCTGCACCCCTTTATGGTAAGTGTGTTTTAATTTAGGCCTTTGTGATGTAAGACCCTGAAAAGTGCATTTAAAATGTAAAAGGCAGCTGGTCCTCAACACTAAAGGCACAAATACGATACCACAAAACATTTTCTGAAGGGTGTGCCTTCTTCAAACACACCTTCATTAGAAAGATTAAAATTCAGCAGAGAGGCAGCATCTGTCTTACAGTCATTATTAAAAAAAAGTCAGGGGAAGCATTATAACTAAGAATCTAAGTTTAATTCTTTATCCAACTTACATGTTGGCACAAGTGAAAAGGAAAGGGCTCTTGTTTAGGCAGCAGAAAGTATTTGTAGGTGAAAACACTTCGTTGGAGGGTGAAAAATGTGTTTCATCTGTACAGAGTTCTTTTCAAGCTTGGAAATCAGGGAGTGAAGCGTTTTCCTAGGGTGCAAATGCACACTGGAGCACTTTTAGTCGAGCCACACCAAGGCACAACCACGTTCAGTTTGATGAGGCAGCTTCACAGCAGCATTTCATTTTAATCCATGCTGCTATATACGATGAGAAGAGAATAAGCAGTGCAGTATTTAGGCTTGAAGCATTTAACTTTACTCCAAATTCTCCTAAGTTTGGAGTAATTCTGATAAGTCTCTGTCCTTTCTGGTAGTGAATTACCAGGGAACAGAGGGGCTTAGGTGATTTAAACACCACTTAGAGCCAAGCAATTAGACACACATAAATAAGCACGGGGAATTAAGCTCAAGTGGATGTTATTTTCCTGTCCTAGATGGCTCCCAAGTGCTCCTAAGTCTGAGTTCTCCCCCGACACCTGGGTATCTCCTCAGGCTGTGATTTCTTCTGCTGTAAGGGAAGGCCAATGTTGTTCTTCACCTTACAAATGACTGTGAAGGATACTAATGAAAATTAGCATGTAAGAGCAGACATGATTGCACAGATGCACTAGAGATACAAAAAGTTGAAATATTTCATTTATTACCTGGGTGATTATCTCTTTTCAAGATCTCATGTTCTTCAGTGATTATTTCCTCATGATACTTGGAAAATGAATATGAGCAAATTCTGTACAATGAAGTACCATTGGTAAAAGGTCAAAGCCCCTTTTGGGGTAATTGTGTGCAGCAAAACTACTGCAAAGCTTGCACCACTTTCTGGTACAGCAGATGTTATGATCAAGTAAAGCTCTGGCTGTGATTCTGGTGCCAGCTGTGTAGTAGTAGCATGAAGTCCTTTCCAGTGTTAGTATTGTTCAGAAAGCAGAAGGCAGCAGGCTCTGGTGACCTTACTCAAAGAAAGCTTTGCTTATCCCATTACTAGCGGAGGTAAAGTCCATCTGTGAAGGGGACAGACTTGACCTTGACTTGATACAACAATGCAAATATCACCTCTGCTTTGCACCCTCTCAGGATTTTAAAGCAAGAAGCATATCCATCTTTCTTTCAAAAAGACAAGGACATATCCTGGTTTGGCTGCGTCCCTGAGAGAGGAGAAAGGCCAACATGAAGACTGCCGTCTCCCACGTCTTTGATCAGGTCTTGTGGGGAGAGCTTTCACGTTTGTTACGTCAAAGAGGAGAGCAAATCCCTTTAGAGCTGAGCAGGAACTGATTTATGAGCAGCTTTTCAATGTCACTGTTATCCAGAGCGTTTTATGCAGTAATAAATGAAACACTGGTAGCGTGGCAATGGCTTTGGTATGAGGAGCAGGAGTTAGACGCAAGATAATGAATATGGGCCGTGCGGTTAGAGTAGTTCTGTCACCCCCTGATGAGTTTTGAACTACATTGTAAGTAGTTCACACAAGGTTCTAGAACACACATCTGTTCTCTATGCCTTGAATGGGACCTCCCTGATGTGTGAATGAGTAGGCAGGAATTTGCCATAAGCCACTGAGGGTACAAGTGGCTATTTAAAATACCTCTTCTGGCTGGCCTGATCCTGCTTCCACAACCTTCAGTAGAGCAGTTATCATCAGTGCCATGTAACTCCTCCCATACAAACCACCCCTCCAGCCACACTTTGTAAAGCTGCAGTCAAACAATTATCAAATGTCAGAAGTACGTGCAGGAGGGGATGAAATTCTCTTCCTAAACACAGCTTTCAGCACATCCACTTAAGTGTAAATGCTGGGGTTTATAGACTCAAAGAGAGAAACAGAATCAAAGGCAAATGTTTACCTGCCATGGATCTAGGTTTTCGTCACTTTCCCTGCAATACAAGTCAAGTATACTCCTGACTATGGGAATTAAGCTTATTTTCCAGAATGTCTTCTATTTGCTGTTTTCCAGCACCTTCTGAATAATTCTTCTTTGTCACAATAAACCTTAAATTAACCCCACTCCTCCCCTCTTCAGTTTTAGCACAATAGTATTAACTGTAGAATGAACAAAAAAAGCCCTTCAGTTGCTACTTCAGTACGCTCCATATCTTGGATTTGTTTTACTTTCAGCTTTTAAGGTCAGAACAAGCACTCAGCAATAACCAGTCCTTTTTTTATCCACCAAGACACTGGAGAAGCTCCTATCTAAAACACAGGAGTTTTGTGAGCAGGCTGCAAGCTCTGAGGAGGCAAGCCTGTGCCTTTAGCTTTGCAGGCATGAAGCTCTCATAACCTGGGCTTGCACTTCTGGGCTTTGTTAAACCTGGCAGCAAACACTGCTGGAGATGCAGCTGGTGGCAAGCATGGGAAAGGCCTTGCACCCAGCTTCTGCAAATGGCAGTGTGCTAATAACCATGCACAAAGCAGAGCTGTGCATCTTCATTCCCTTCCAGACAGAGCTGGAATACATACTGGAGTGTATGTACAGTCCCAAAAGATTTGTGTGGGGTGACTAATTCCTTTTCTCCTTAGAAGTGGGCAGGGAAGCATAATATGTTTGTGATTACAAGGACATAAAAAGGAGCATATGATTATTTTCCATGGGAATCCTTGGGAACAGTGATGCAAGCATCTTGGAGGATGGCTGTCTAAGGTGGTGCTTGCTCTCTGCAGGACCATTAAACTCTCCTCTCAGCTTCTTTGTCATGTTCTGCGATTTATCCCTGGCAAAGCTATCCAGTGGTGCATGTGGTTAACCATGGACTTTCTTTAGCTTTAACTCTCCACCTCTGAGTCCTCCTAGGACACTCATATGCCATATGCTATATTTGTCTAGCTGGAGTTGTTATGAGGACATTGGCACAATGGAAAATACCTGCCTGGAGCAGAGGGTGGACTGCTACTCTTTGAAATTCAACATCATTGAGCATCTGTGTGGGTCAGTGTCACTGAGCAGCCCTGAAGCCAAGGGCTTGGTTAAGGAGGATACAAGCAGGGTAGAATGCTCATTCCACTTATTTCCCATGCACCATACACCACCAAATGCATGTATTCATTCCCATATTTCAAAAGCTTAATTTAACTCCAGAAGCCCTTCCTGATCAATACCTGTGTGTGGATTTCTGCCATGGCTGGGTCTGGACTGGGTAAACCTGCAATTATAACTGCTCAGGTACTGAACTCAGACCCTCTGCTCACAGCAGGACACTAGGTGAGAAAAGCAGGTCAAGCCACAAAAACTGGTTTTGCCAAAGTAAGTAGTGAACAGTTCATCCTGTCACCTGCTGTGGCCAACCAAAGAGCTTTGCAGTAAAGGAGATACGGGTATTCAGAAGGGATGTTCTCCCACTAGCTGTATGAGAATGGGAGAAACAAGTTATCGACTGAAGTCTGGGTATTGTAAAGCAATTTACGCGTATTTTAATACACTTAATGGTTCAAGCCTAGTCCAAATAATCCCAAAGGAGGGGAGGAAAAGGTGTGCACAGCTCCAGTGTTTTTCCCAGAAAACTTTTGTGCTCCCTGAAGTAAAACCGGATTATTTGGCATCTGTTTATCCAGCTCCCATGAGGCCCTGGAAACAGCTGTATCAAAAATGCAGAAACCTCTCAAGAGTGGAAAGGCATGTTGAGAGGAGAGCAACCCTTCCCTCATGCCTGAAGTAGGCCGGCTTCAGGACTAATCCTGAGGTTGCCAGTGCATCCATGCCACTGGCAGAGCCTGTGCACACTTATTTTTCGATGGGCCAGGGCACGCTCTGAGCTGGGACTGCACAGAAGCAAAGCACTGCTAGGGGACTGATAGTGACATGTAAAGGTTTTGTAGCAGATCTTCTTTCCAAGCATTCAGCAAAACAAACATGATCAGCTCTGCACCCATCTCTTATTGAATCCATGGTGGGGACTCAACTCTAGTAGGACTCCCAAAACACATCATCCTACATCACTATGTCTGAACGATTCACTCCCATCAATGCTGCTGTCTCACTAAACCTGCTAATGCCACCCTGCCATTGGGGTGAGGCTGAAATGCTGAACTCAAGATCAGAGCATTTTCCTGCTATCTGCACCCCAAAGACAAGGCGCCACATGCTTGTGAGATTACAGTTTAGGAGTTTTATCATCCCTTTGTATCAAAAGGAAGTTATGCACACAAAGGAAACACCAAACCATCATGTCATAGAATCTTAGAATAGTTAGGTTTGGAAAGGACCTTAAGATCATCTAGTTCCAACACCCCTCCCATGGGCAGGACACCTCACACTAAATCATGTCACCCAAGGCTCTGTCCAACCCCACCTTGAACAGTCAGGGGGCTTTAAATCACATACTGCTGAATATTAAGAGGACATCAGAGTGCTCGGCAGAAAAGTAAGGGTTTTGAAAAGCCCTCTTTTCCTCACAGACCCCTCATTTCAATAAACCTTGCTTTTATGTTGTGAGGGGGTGAATAAAAGCGCATGGTTTCATGAACACAGCTACAAATGAAACCAGGTTTGTCCCATACGTGCGACTCATGGCTGACTGCATGTGCTGGTCAATGCCTTCCTGGCCATCATGACATTGCTGTTGCCCAGGTGGATCCTGTGGTGTCCAGCAGGAGCTGAGCTCCTATTCCACCTCTGTCTTAGCTGAAAGCGCTGAGCTACTCCTCTAAACAGCCATTTATTTCATTTGAACCTGTGAGCACTGGGTTATTTTGAAGACCTCTACTCTCCTTCCTCGTTCCTCCTGTTCCCTTTACTCCCCTGGCCCCCAGCCCCAGCATCTCAAAGTTGTACAGCGGTGCACACATGCAGTAGCTAAGAGATCACATAAGCTTTGTTGCCATTTTCTGTCATAGTAAAACACATGCTTATAAAAATCAAGAAATGGAAAAAACAGTGGGATACTCAGATCTTGGGCAAAGCAGCCCATCTGGCAGCGAGGGTCCCTTTCTGCTTTCCTGCTCTAGAAGGGCTTTACCTTCAAAACATCAAAAGGACATCCTGGGAGGACTGCGAGGAACTTTCCACCTCCTTTTCCCCCAGCAAGTGCCTGACAATTCTCTAAAATCACATGCTGAAATCGCACTCCTGCTGAAAAACAACCCCTTTGTATTTCCAAATGCCGTGGCCCCCCAGAACGTGTCAACTCTGAAAGCTTTCAAGCTGACTGCAAGTGTTTCAGATCGTTTCTGCAGCTCTTACATTCTGAACAATTATAATGGGGGAAAACACGGATGTAATCATCGCTTTTAAAATATGATTGCTGCTCGAAAGAATTATCGGGGAGGGGGGTAATTGTCTGGAGGATGGCATGATTCAGGACTGCTGACTTCCACTCCTCACTCATTCAAAGTCACCGAGTGACTCAGTGGAAAAGTCATTGAAACTAGCACAGTCAACAAGGTACCAACATTCATATTTAGATTCCTAAATCAACTTCGTGGAAGATTTCAGCTCAAAGGCATGGGTTTTAAAGGCAAGGATAGGTGAAGTTAGGAGGCTACATTGCAAGCCTGCAGTAGATAGAATCATAGAATCATAGAATAGTTAGGGTTGGAAAGGACCTTAAGACCATCTAGTTCCAACCCCCCCCCCCCCCCCCCTTCCCGCCATGGACAGGGACACCTCACACTAAACCATGTCACCCAAGACTCTGTCCAACCTGACCTTGAACACCGTCAGCGATGGAGCATTCACAACTTCCCTTGGCAACCCATTCCAGTGCCTCACCACACTTACAATAAAGAACTTACAGTAAAGAAGCTATCCTAAACTCTGCCGCTTCAAATTCCAGTGCTTCTCAGCCTAAAGAAGTACTAGCTGAAGGTGTAACAGCACTCAGGGAAGTCCATTTTCAGTCCAGGGGTCCATAAACCAGGTTCTCCACAGCAGCTAAAGTATTTCTCTGCAAGATAAATGGTCCTTTCGAGTAGAAAACACAGAATAACCATAGCATGCAAACCATTAGTGTGCAGAAGCTGCTGTCTTGAAGCTCTGCCACCAATGGCTAATTAATCCTAGATACCGTAACGATCTCATCACAGGGAAGTGCTACTCTGTGTGTAAGCAGAAGCTCTGTATCTGAACAGCACAATGCACAAAGAGAAATCACACCTCTGAGAGCCTCTTCATTCAGAAAAGCCAGTCATCTTGAAAGCGCTATTCACAAGAACCAGCACAGTAACCTGAATAGTAGCAAAATAAAATCCAATATTTATCATTACGAAAGTAAGAGGGTTGTGCAGTAAGAGAAATTCCTCAGAGCATAAACAGCTTAGCAGCGTCCAAATTAGCTGGACAGTGAGATCAGAGATCAAATATGAGATCTCACAAATCAGCAGGAAATGAGTCAAGAAACTAGATCAAGTAAAGACTTCAGCTTCCAAACCTCAGACACATTTGCTTCTTGCCACTGGGGCAAGTATACAAATACACACGTACATAAAAATACATCCAGATCATACAATCAAGCTCCCAGGCTTTAATCACGGATTAATAGCCAGCCCTCCTCAGCCATATATGCTTTCTAATGGCCTTTTAATTACATGATTTTGTCCTTGTTTTTTCACATGGCCATAACTCTCTCTTTATTCTGGTTCTTAGTAGGCAACTGTTGAATGCCATGCTCCCCACTTCACATGCATCAATGCTCCTGCTGACCATGGAAATTTTTGGCATGAAAGATTTTAAGGATGTCAGATGTCTGTGCAATCTCAGCATCGTTTAGGGGGAAAAGAAAGACATAAGATGGGTGGAAGTGTGTAAAATTGTTACATCTGGTCTTTTATGGTACAGCAGCTGAAGATGTTCCTGCCATTTCCTTGCCCCCAGCCACTTACTCCTGCCCTGACACTTCCTTTCCCTGCCAGCTCAGCTTTGCCAAGATGTTTATCATGCCATTCTGCAAGCTGGATTTTTGCATAACTTTCCAAAATAAAGAGGTATTGGGGGGGGGGTGTGTATTATTAGCTGGGACCATTTAGCAGATCCAGCAGTGTAACCCCCCAAAGGGGGGATGCATTAGCACAGCCAACGGGGTGTCCAACTGTGCTTTGCATTGGAATGAATGGGTGGGAAGGGGATGGGGAGAGGGATAGCATCGCCACCCGAATGAGCATGCCACAGGCTGCCAAGGAGCAGGAAATGGGCTTGAGAAGTGTTTTGCTATATCACTGTAATGCCACCAAAGCTGCAGATTATGGACATGCCGCTTCTTGCTATGGGGAACCTCCCATAAAGAAGACCTCAAAGCTTTCATCAGCTCTTGCCTCCATTGCATTACTAGCAGTCCACAGATTCTTCTCCAAGGTTCCTCTTCTGGTCCTGAAACAAAAATTTACAGCACTTAGAAACTGGTGCCCTGCAGTAGAAATACAATTTCCATTCCAAAATCTGAAGGCCCCTCCAAGACAAAATCCCATAGACTAGACTTAAAAGATAAACTGGTAAGGAGCTTCTTTAGGAACTGCAGCTGTGCAGGGTTGAAATATCCCTGTACAGTGAGAGGGGTGACAGGACATCTCTCTGCCCACAGTGTGAAGGAGATGCTGCAGCTGAGGAGCTTGTAGAGGCCAGGGGGCAAGGTGATGTGTTCGGATGGGACAGATTTCTTCTCCCAAGATTGCCCTGGTCACAGAGGACCTGATGGAGAAAGCAAACCCAAAACTCAGTGCTACTTATTCAGCTTCATAGACCAAAGTTTCTTTTCAAACTTCAGCTCCTGTCACCCCCTCTGCTGCAGACCAAGCAGGATTCCAGGGCAGGAGATGTCACACCACATGTAGGTAGAGAGTTTATGGTTATGGCACTGTGCTGACCTAGAAAATAAGCTGCCCCATGCTACCCGCGCTCACCCCATTGTCTTTGTCAGCACAGCCCCAAGGGTTGATGTGAGCTCTTGTAAAGGCCAAGGTAGGGTGGGAACTACACAAGGGTGGTGAGACGCTTAGCTGTATGGGCAGAGGATCCCCTCACCTCTCACAGCAGCTCCGCAGGGGCAACACAGCCTCTCTGAAACTCTTCTTCTACCAACAGGCTGCTAAACCCCTCACCGTGTGTGTAAATCCTTCCTACGGGCCTTGCCGGCTGTGACAAGGCACTGTGCCAGGCCAGCTGGCTTGGGCCGAGCCGAACCAAACCGAGCCAGGTTAGGCTTGGGCTGAACCTTGCCGACGGGTCTCGCCCTGAGGACAGCTAGGCCTGGCAGGACCGATATGAGCCACTCCGTTCTGAGCCAGGCGTTTCTCGGTCAGGCTGAGGAGGGCAGAGCGAGGACGGGGGAGGCTGAGCCCAGCCGGGACAGGCTGAGGTGAACCGCGCCGAGCCGAACCTAACCGAGCCGAGCCGAACCGAGAGCCGAGCCGAAACCCGAAGCGAGCCGAGCCGAGCCGAGAGCCGAGCCGAAACCCGAAGCGAGCCGAGCCGGGCAGAGCGGCGACGGGCGGGGCTAGGGGCTGCGGCGCGAGGGGCGGTGCCGGCGGGAGGAGGCGATCGCGGCGGCGGCCGCACCCCGGGCGCTGCGCCGCGGGGGCTCGGTGGGCCGGGCCGGGGCGGGCCGCGCCGCCGCGGGGGAGGCGCCACTGGCAGGCGCGTCTCCTCCTTCCTCGCTGCTGCCGCGACCGCGGCTCCCTCCCTCCTTCCCTCCCTCCCTCCCGCCCGGGTCCGGCGCTGCCCTGCCCGCTCCCGGCGGCCGCGGCCGCTCGGCAGCGCCGCCGCTTCCTGCCGGGGCTCCGCCGCTCCCTCCCCGCTCCGCCGCCACCCGCGGCGCCCCGCCATGGCGTGAGCGCGGCCATGGGGCTGGCCCGGCGCCGCCGCCTGCCCCCGGGCGCTGCGCCGCTCCCCCGGGCCCGGACCCCGCGCCGCCGCCGCCGCCGCCGCGCCCCGCCGCGCCCCCGCGGCGCGCTGACCGCCGCCTCGCCGCCTCCTCCTCCTCCTCCTCCGCCCGCCGCCGCCCGGCGACGAGAGCGGCCGTAGCCCCCCTCCTTTCCCTTCCCACCCCCTTCCCCCCCCTCTGCCGCCGCCCGCGCTCCCGCGCCGTCGGGCCCGGCGCGGCCGCCAGCCCCGGCCCGCCGCGGCGCGGCCTCCCCCGCCATGTGAAGCTCAGGAAGATGCGGAGGCGCAGCCCGGCCGCCCGCGGCGAGGGATGAGCCTAGACGGGGAGAAGATGACCGAGGAAGCCTACCCTGACGAGTGAGCGGGGCCGGGGCCGGGCGGGAGCGGGGTGTGGGGGGGTTCGCCCTTTGTTGCCCAGGTGCGGGTCCCTCACCCCCTCTTTCCCCTCCGCAGACACACCGACCGCGGGCGGACAGAGGGACACGGACACGCGCGTACGTGTGCGCGCTGCCCGCCCGTGCATCCGCCATTTCGCGCTCCCCCCCGGGCCGCGCTCATTTGCATTCCGCCTATTTCATTCATAAAAAAACCCGGACGGCGCGGGGACTGCGGGGAGCACCCCGGGCACCGAGCACCGGCACCGCGCCAGCCCCGGTGCGGGACTCGGGGCGCCCGGCGGCGGCCTGCGGCGGAAGCGGGGGTTGGTGATGGTGGTGGAAGGGGGGGGCCCAGAGGGGGAAAGCGGCGGTGCGCTCCGATTCCCCCGCAGCACCGGCGCTGGTGGGAGGGGGGGGGATCGGGGCGCTGAGGGGGGCACACACACGGGACATCGCGGGTCCCCGCCCCGGCCGCCGCCGTTTTTGTGAATAGGAGGGCGGCCGCCGCCGCCGTCACATGACGCCGCATTCATAAACCCGGTCACCGGCGGCCTCCCCATTCACCGCCACCTCCCCCCGTACCCCCGCGCCTCGGGGGGCTGCGGGTGCCCGCTGCGCGCACCTCCCGCACCGGCACCCCCTTGCTCGGCAAGGCTCGCACAGCCTCCCCACGGATAAAGCCGGGGAGAGGCCGTGCCGAGGGTTTCAAAATGCCTGACGGTGCTCTTTTCCCTCTGGACAATTTTTCTTCCCCCAAAATACAACTTCAGGAGGCATTAACGGCGAAATTCCAGGAAAGGCTTTTAACAAACCGTGCCGGGCCCAAGTGTTGTTCCTGGCTATCTCTTTCTGCGTTTTGACAGTCGAGAAAAATGAGTCACTTGCGTGCAGGGCTGGTTTCGTGCCAAGCGCCATAGGATGTACCACGCTTTAAAATGACTTCTCTCAGGGCTTATAAAGCGGCGTCGGAATTGTGCAACTTTTCGGCTCGGTTTTGGAGCCCTAAAAAGAAAATAAAATGCCGTAATTGGCGGCGTGTGCTGCGCTTATACCTTTGTAATGTCAGCCTTGTTTTGAGGGGGTTCACTGGAGGAGCGCGAGTGGCGAAGGAAATGGCTTCTGCCTGCGATGCGTGTGTGAAGAGGAATTGTTATTTTGGCACTTCTTAATGAAGAGACTATAAATACGTGCTTATGTGTAGCTTCTGAAATTGTGGTTATTTTGAAGTTGGGATCGCTTTTCCCAAAAAAGAGGGAAAAAGTTGACTTTCTCTCTTGTGGATTGCCATGACCTAGCAGGCTGGAAAACTGCAGCCAGCTTGTTTCCAATAAAACCCTACTGGTTCTTGGTTAGTGTTTTGGGTTTCATTTCTCAAGTTGGACAAGAGGAGGAGAGATGTGTCCCTCCTTCTGGGTTTGAGAGCGCAGGGGCAAACTGAACCTGATTGAGTGGATGAAAGCTGGTGCTTGCCAAGCTTCATCTTGCAGGAAGATCTTGCTCTGAGCATGTTTTCCTGCAGGGCTTGGTGTGGAGGTGAGTGTCGCTGTAAAACAGTGAGCGCTTGGCTCTGGTGGTTGGGTTGGTTGGGTTTTTTCCTAACTTAATTGTAGGCTGCAGTTTGTTTTGGAGTGAATCCTTCCTCCACGTGCCGCTGTGCTGCCATGCCCAGCGAGGCTTTGGCGGGTGGGTTTCCTGTGCTGGGCTGGGGAGGGAGGCTCTTGGGTCATGCTGCCTCTATTGGGGGTCACCAGTCAACCCAGCACCGCTGTGCTTCATTCCCTGGGAGATGAGGAGTACTTGCGGCCGCAGGGAGATGGTACCCATCCCACTTCCCAGACCAGCGTTGGCTGTTTTCTTGGCGTACGGATGTGTTGGCATTCAGGGTAGATGACACAATGTGGTCCTTACTTTGTGCACATCCCAAGCAGCTGTTTCAGAGGCTGCGGTTGGGCTTGTCGCAGTTCAGTTCAGGCCTTCTCCTTGCAGGGCATGGTGAGGTGTTTTAGGTAAGCCATGGTTTCCTCCATAAGCTCTTCGCTTCCAGCCTTGCATTGATTGATAGCGTCGCTGAAGCCGGTGACTCATAGGTTGTTTTTCATTTCAGCGGTGGGTGAAGTGATTTGATTTTTTTTTTTATCCAATATATATGGTGTTAAAAGAAATAAGGACAGGCTCTCCTGATAAGTTTTCTCAAGCTGTCAGAACAATGGTAGTATAGCGTGCTATTTGCCCTAGATATCTGGCTTTAATTTGCATAGCTATTCTCGTTTCACTGAGTGCACTGTGAGCAAATGTTAACAGCCAGATTACAAAAAAAGGACCACTGTTAGGATGCATTTTAAAATAACCCTCTTCAAGTAAATGATGAGGGTCACCCCCTTCCATTTTTGGCTTTATTTTTATTTTAATTTGAGAACAACTTTTTAAGATTTTTGAGTTTTGACACAATTTATAAAACCAAGGAAGGAAAAAAAATAGGGCTCAGGATGCTGGAAACTCATTGGTCCCTTCATGACTGCACCATTTCAGATCGATACTTAGAGGTCAATTTGTCATTGCAAAGTGAGCACCTCTTTCTGCATCTCAGCCTTTATTTCTGCTTCCGTCCTCCTCCCCCCCCCCCCATCTCCGCTGTGCTTCTCCATTGCACATTGCAGGGCTGGGGGGGGGGGGGCGGAAATGGGGCTGCTCTGTAATAAATTGGAGGCACGAAGCTGTGGTGCTGAGTGTAAGTGGTGGGAGAGTTTTGGGCAGCGCTGCCTGTACCCAGGAGAAGGGCAGCTGCCCATCGCCATCCGTGACCTCTTCCACAGCTCCCGGGTGGGCTGCTGGCGACTTTCCATTTGTAAGTAGGAGGATGGAGCCGAACCCTTAAAACGATTCGGTTATGCCCGGAGGCTGCCTCCTGCTCGTTCCGATGCACAGTTCCAAGAAAGTCACAGGAAGTAATTAAATGGAAAAGGTCAGAGAACGAGGAAGTGTTGGTCTGCAGCCTTTCGCGGCTTGGGATGGAGCCGCGATGCCCTGCCCGAGCCAGGAAGCGGCTGCATCCCCGCAGGGTCCCCACCACTTGGCTTGATTTATTCCAGCAAGCCCCAAGTGTGTGTTCCAAGTGCTTGCAAGTGGGAACGGTCCCCCGGAGGCTTTTAACAGGCTGGGTGAAGCGGGGTATGTCTTGTGCAGTGGAGGGGGTTACTCTAGTGTTGTCCAGGACAGCAAAATGTGATGCGAGATTACACTGAGACTTCAGGGTGATGCATTTTTCCCAGTCCAGGGAAAGAAAATTAAACTTGACTCACTCTCATTTGTCCCTTTGCTGGTCCCCAAATCCCTCTTCTCTCCATCACTGAGCAGGGACCAGCAATACTTGCTCTGAATACCAAGGCATTGCAGTTTGCCCTTTACACCGAAAAAAATAATTCCTTTTTTTTCTTTTCCATCATTTTCCCCACACTTTTGCCCAATACTGATGATTTTTCTGTAGGTGTCATAAGCGGCTCATCCAGCTAGATTTTTTTGCTGCAAGCTTAAGCTGGGGAGGAAGGCATGGGACACACTCTGTGTCATGACATTATTGCTCACAAATAGGACAGGAAATGAAGGATTGCCAAAATATAACTGTTTATTTCTTGGCCTGAAAACATGGCTGTTTAAAATACAGCATGTAAGTAGCTGCTTTGTCCAGTTGCTGGGAGAAGTTGCTGTTTATGAGGGAATAATAGCTCTGTTCGATGAAGGAAGGAGGAAAAAGAAGGGATTTACCCTTTCTACTTCTGTCTCGGGAATGCTTTGAAAAGGAAGGTGGAAGACCTATAGGAAGGGCATTTGGCTGGACAACTGTATGGGCGACCTGGGTGAAGAGCGTGCCCCAAGTGTGAGGGAGCCAGACTTGTCTCAGTCCATCCTCTGGCCACAGACAGCCCTGGGATAACCCCTAGCTTGTACTGAAGAGGAGAAACCAAACAACCTGCCTTTGGGTGAGAATATGAGGTTTTTCGGTGAGGCTGCCCTCAGCAAGAAGCGTGGTGGGACAGCTATGGTGGGACGATGTTCCAGTGTAGCACAGCTGCCACACCAGCAATGGGATCACCCTCCAGTGTGGCTTAAAAGGTGGGCCTTATCCACCCATGTAATGAAATCCCGAGGCTGCAAACAAAGGTATGTTGTGCAGTTGGGCTTGCTCTTAATGTGGACTTGGTTTGCTGATGGCTGGATTTAAACCACAAAATTGCTTCCTGTCGGCCACCAGACTGCAGGAAGATGATGGTAATTGTCCTCCTTCTTCTGGACCAGGCTGGAAATAGTTCGGAAATGAGACACAACTCTTGGTTCCAATTACTCCTTTTGCTTTCTTACACACTCTGGCATGCTTGAGGAATCGATAAATCCAATTTCCTTCCCTCCAGCAGAATAAGGATAAATGATCCTCCGGAGGTATTAAACCTGGGAGAGACGTGCTCGGGAAGTTTGAATACCAAAAGGGTGCTGGCAGTTGGCCACATCCCGACACAAATAATGTTGTGTGTTGATACAGCCTGTTGAATGGCAGCGCCCTCATTCTGCCGAAGTTGAGATCTTATGGCTCATTGGCAAAGGTGCATCTCTTGCTTTCTGCACTAGAAGGCCCAGCTTTGGCAGTAAGAACTGTGCCCTACAGCAGATTCATTGAAACACGTGTTTTGTTTCATTTTCCCTGTATTATTTTTTCCTTTTTTTTATAGCAGTAGGAGGTAATCCTGCTCACAAGAGATATGCAGGAGTAGAGAGGGCACAGAGGCCAGTAGAACTAAAAGTACAGCTCTGGAGGCTGCATTTTTGATATCTGCCCTGTTTGCTAAGTGGAGCTTTTGCTTTTTGAAGGACTTGCACTTCTGAATCAGTGCAGAAATGTAAAAGGAAAGAAAACGAAAAAGGTCGGTGGACTAAAAAAAGGCACAAATAGACTGTGGAGTTGATTGACAGCAGATGAGAGCCACCGCGGTCCCTGTTTCTGTGGACTACCAGAAGCAAGTGAGAAGCTGTTGTCACATGAATCCCAGCACTGGTAGGAGATGTCTTCTCCTGCAGCAAACAGAGCAGGGCAGCATCTCCCAGCACCTGGCTTGCACTGACCCTTTCTTCCCACTTTGGCTGTGGATAAACTCAGCTGATGGTTTCTAATGCTGACTTTTTTTTGTTGTTTCTTTTCTTACCTATTGATTTTCTGTGAAGATCTGGTGAGTTTTCTTTTCCTTCCTTCCCTTTTCTCTGCCCACGTCCACCCCCTTTCCTTGTCAAATTTCCTTTAGTCATTTATTTTTCTGCTGCTTGCTCAGTACTGAAAACCTGAGCCTCTGAAGCTGCAGGAGAAACATAGCAGGGCTGCACCAGCCGCCTGTTTGATGCCTTCCCTTTGCACCTAACCCTCACCTTTGGTTTTGCAGCAGCCTTTCCGAGCAAAGGTTGGGTTTGCCTGTGTAGGATCTTATGCTTTGTTTCCTCACATGGCAAGGCTGGCTGGCTGCTGGTCCCCTCTACTAAGTAAGTCGAGGGTGATGTGTTGCAGGCAGAACCAGGGAGAGGGGACAAGCCCTGCTAATGCAGCAAGAATAGCAAAGCAATGTCCACACACTGCTTCTGCCTGCTGGTGCAGTGATTTTGGGGGTTTTGTGTGTGACCACTGTGTTAGTACCTGCAAATATCATGGTGATGTGCCTCGCCTCTCTTTCTACACCAGCTTGGTGCTGAACAGATGTTGGGTGGGCAGAGGAAGATCACCTGCTTTAGGTCCAGGAGGATGTTTTAGTTAAGCCTCATCGCTGTACCTCTTCTAGCACAGTCCCTGGTGATTCCTCCCTCCCTTTCCCCTTACCCATCGCACCCAGTGGCCAGCTCTTCAGTGAAGGAGGCTCTTTGCCTTGGGCTGAGGTTGAGAGAAGCTCTTCATGCAGAAATTATGAGGGGCTGTTCCTTCCACTGGGTTTCTGCACTTTCTTGCCCACTTTCTCCATTTCACTTCTTGGTTTGTGTTCTTTCGTTTCCTTTCCCCTGTACTCATGGGGTTTTGTTGGTTTGGTTTTTTCTTTTTCTTAGTTTATTCCTTCATGTGTTGCTCTTGTCTGGAAGCAGAACTTCTGCCATTGCTGCCTGCTGCTCCTGTTGCAAACCAAACCCTGCTGCCCATGTTTTTTTCCCTAGCGTGTTCATTTCCCTAGGTGTTCTCCCATAACATACACCTGGTGTGGCCATTGGAGCAAAACACTGCTTCATGCTTCACCTTAAAAGTAAGCTGTGTTTTATCAAAAACAGTATTATAAAGTACGCTTTCAAGGCTGTTAAAGCCCTTTCTGCCAACAGCTGGCAGGTTCTACCTGTTGCAGTAGATCTAAGTGAGATTTAACCCAAATTACTATTTTTGTCTCTGGTTTGCTTGTTCTTAAGCTCTTTGAATAATTTTCTTTGACTTTCTTTGCTTGCAACTTGCACTTCAAGGACTATGTTTTGGGTTGTTTTTAGTTTTTTCCCCTCCCCTTTGTTCTCAACTCCTACATGTGTGTTGTAATCAGAGAAGAGATCTTGAGTCTATCAACTGAGCCCGAATTCTGATGGCTCTTCCAGCTCCAAAGGAAACTTCGTACTGGCAGGCATGGGGAGGAGGGGTTACCGGGCTCCCTGACAAATAACTTGGCTTCTTCATCTGTGGTGTTTTCAGAAGTGAGGTTGCAGAGTTGTCCACCTTCACAAAGTTCTTGGACTTAGATAGTGGTGCCTAGCAAGGAGAAAGATTGAATACTGCGTAATCTGAATACTGCTGTTGTAGTGGAGCTCATTCCTTGCTGGCTAGTGCTTTTTATCCAACGTGCTACAGAAACCAGGCAAAATGCAAGCCAAAAATAGCATCTTCAGTGTACTAACTAAACAATTAAATGGATGAGGCCACGGTGGATGGGGCTTGAAGCAACCTGGTCTAGTGGAAGGTGTCCCTGCCCGTGGCAGGGGGTTGGAACTGGATGAGCGTTAAGGTTTTTTCCAGCCGAAACCATTCTATGATTTTTTTGTTTGTGTGTGTATCAAATGGCCTTTCAAAAGTAACACTGGGATTTGTGACCTGTGTGCATCTTTCTCTAGGAACAAAATTATGTATGTCTTATTGGGACCAACCACTTCCCTGCCCTCGTTTAATTGCAGAGTTGAGTTGGTCGCTGTTACACCTCTGCTGCTGCTCTTTGAGTCTTGCATCGATGGCGCTGGGAGACGTGTTGTAAAACCTGATAGTGTCTTTTGATGTAGCGTATGGGAAACTTGTCTCTCTGCTTGTAAGGACCTGTGCTGCCATGCAAGGACAGGAGCATGTTCTGCATATGCACTCAAGTCCCAAGGAGGTCTGGAAACGTTTAGATTATTTCCTTAAATTGCATTATACGTACATCCTGTTTGGATAGTCCCATTACTTCTTTTTTTTGCCTAGTTAAAAGTGGGTCTGAAGAATAGGCAGCGTCGCTCTCTGTACTGTACATTGAAGTGTTCAGCATTGCTTGCCTGTTCATTGAGTAGTTAGGAACAGGATTAGTTTCCTTCGTGATAGCTGAAATCCACTGAAGGTGTTTGCACAGCAGTCAGAGTTTCAAAACGCTGTGGGAAATCACAGAGCTTCTTCCCTAAACAGAGCCTGTTGCAGCACCACGGTTTCACCTACCAGCTCCTTCCCGGTCCTCCCCTTGCCTGCGGAAAGACAACAGTTTTTAAATGATGTGGTTTTATAGGAATTAAGCCCATGCTTAGGATTAGCTGATGCCACTAGCAGCAATTACCATCTGAGCTAAAGCACATCTGGGTAATTATTCTTTCTTTTCCCTGAGTCTCTAGACTTAATGCTTTTTTATTTATTAATTCACTTACTGCTGGTGGGAAATGAAAATTCACATGCTGGTGGTGGAAAGCATTTTTCAGGGGGGACGTGAGGTCAAAGAAAGCTCTCCTTGTGTATATCTGTTTCTTGGTGGGGTGTTCCTTCATTTTGGTATGAACCACACTCCTTTTTCTGCAGCCAGAATGACTCCTCACCCTTAGCACCGTGAGCAGGTCCCTGTGATGAGGGACATGCAGCCCAAAAAGATACCCATTGTGCTTGTTCCCCCTCCATCAAGCGCTTGTGCCTGCTGAAAGCTGAGAATTCAGCTTACCTCTGCTCACTGCATTTCTTCCGCTGACATGTCCAAACACTCCTGCTTGGATATTTAAGTGCTTGGGAGGCAAGCTGGCTGTTTACGTGGTTTTACAAGTGGAAAGGTATGCCCCCAAGCTGATATAAGGTTACTAATGCTTCAAGTTGAAGCATATAGGGGAAGCGTGTGCTTTATCTCAAGCTGGGATGAAACAAGGGAAGGGGGAGTGTGAATAGCTGGGTTTGTGTCCCTCCAGTGGGCAGCAGCCCTGGCCAGCTTGTTAGGGGCATCCTTCTTCCCTTGCAGCCCATCACCCTGCCTCTGGGATGGCGTGCCAGGAGGATACCACCAGAATGATTGTTCTTGGGTTTTTTATATTTTCTCTGAGGGTTGAGAACAGTATCCAGGTGTTAACACTGGAAAGCTGCTTTTTTTTTTGGTTGTTTTCTAGAAATCAAAGGGATGCTCTGAAGAGCTGCTGGAAGGCATCAGCATTGCTGGCAAGTAGACTCAGCTGCTGCTGCAGGGCTCCTGGCTCTGGGGTTGTGGGTTATTTACAAACAGTCTGGTTCTTAAAAATTACGTAGGGATCTGAAAGTATCACCCTGGGTAATTCAAAGCACACTCAGAGGGGTTTTCAGCTGTTTAACTTAGTTCTGGTCCAGCTGCATGATTCCTGTAGCACTTGCACCTTTGCATCTCTGTTGTTCATCTCTATTGTATGGGTGGGAGTGTGAGGACAGAAGTCCAATGGCACAGTGGGGAGATGAGTGCCTAACTTTCCTTTGCTGGCAAGCTGGGAAGTCCACCCTCCTCTGCTGCCAGATTGGCCATTGAATAGCTGCATGAGAGAGCATGTTGCTGGAGGTGGGGGCTAGACCTGCCTTTACCATCTTCCCTACAGTTCTGGTAATGCAGCTGCTTTATTTGATCACATTTCCTGAATCCCAAGCTGCCTGATTCCTTAGGACTGATTTATTTTAATTACTTTTATTTACTTCTCTTAAAACCCCCAGTGCCTCAGTGGGGATGAAGAACCAGGGTACAGCCACCCCCTGGTAGACCGCAGCTAAATCCCTGTATTTCAGAGCTTGTTGCACTCCATGTATTTAAAGTGTGTGTGTACATTACAGAAAAGCCACAGATACTTCAGCAGAGCACACTTGAGCTTTTTTCTTTAAATGCTGGTGAAATTACAGCGAAAAGTTTATCACTGGAGATTTATAGCACTGCCAACGTAATTCATCCTTGACTGAAACTTGGCATAGGAGGTGTTAAACTGGTTGCAGCCCATCATTGCTTTACGTGTTGTTACTGGATGTATGCAGTTTGGTGGCTGTAAAGAGCGAAAGGTTAGGAAATGGTATAGAGTTTAGCAGAATAGTACTTCCAATCCTTACATTGCTTGAATGATCTTGTGTTTTTCAAAGGGCATCTGATGTTTAGTTGAACTAGAAGAAAAGCTTACTGCAGAGCTTGTTTTCAGTCTTCAAAACCAAGAATAAAAGGCTGCAGTACAATTAAACCACTAGAGCTGCTTAAGAGAAAAATTTCCTGTTTTATTTCTCTGCAAGTACTTAGCATTTGTATTGTAATACTGCAGGAGAGCCCAAACGTTGAATGGCTGGGAAGTTATTCAGCGATGCTGGAGACGAGCTTCTGCTTGTTGTCTGAAGGAAGTGAAATGTGGAGAGTTGGCGAGGTTGCTTAAAAACAGCAAATAAAAAGGAGGGAGTTACAGGAGAGGGGGAGAAAGGGGATTAAATGCGTTTTAAAACCCCATACAGTGTTATGTATTACGTTATATAGACAAGGATAATTTGCAGGTTTTTCCAGGAGAAAGCACCTCAGAACAACTGTAGCTTTCCTGTATCTTGTCTGCCTCGGTGACTTGGAGCTCAGTCCTGCTGAACCACAGGACTTCTCATGAAGCAGTTACAGCTTCTGTACTTCTAAGGCACTGGGTATAAATATTGCGGACAGACAGGCTCCTGGGTGGGGGAGCGGGAGGCATATGGAGAGCACAGTCTCACAAACGCAGTCAGGAAGTTCTAGAAATACCCTTTATAAACACTGCATCCTACAGGAAGAACCTTAAAGCCCAAATAAACCATTTCCCTTTTGCCTATGTATACATAAACTCCACTGGCCTGGAAGATCTTATCAGGTCAGTGATGTGCCTTTTTACAGGAGTCCCTAAAACAAGTTATCTGATAAATAGCAACTTTTTGTTTGAGCTGTTCACAGTGCCTTTATCAGCTATTAAAAAGCCCTTTCCCAGGAGTCACAAATCCTCCCAGGTCAGTTCATCTGAATAAGTGACCGGTTTTGATTAAAAGCCTTCCAAATGCAGAGTTGTACGGATGAGCAGAGGCAGAAGGAGGGTGGGTGATATTATCCATTCAACTTGATGTGTGCGTGGGGGGTGGATCTTCCCCCACCTAAAAGTTGTGCTTATATGTATATGGTATGTGTAGAAATGATTAACAGACAGCAGGTAAAGGGGAGGCAGAAATAGGCTTATTCTGATGCCTTGGATTGAACTCCAAAAGAGCTTGTTGGTCCTGCGGTTGCCATGGGCATCTTGCATGATGCTAGGCTTGACAATGTATGTGTGCTTGTAGTACAGGATGTTTTTACCCAACTTTTTCTCCTGTATTCGCCCATTAAAAATCTCCTTGCTTCTCTTCCAGTTTTCTTATTAGGCCCCAGAAATGCTGGTGCATCCAGAGGCTAGGATCTAACTGGGATCTCCCACTTTTTGGTGTGGAGCTGGCAGTTGATGTGCCTGTTGACCTTGGCCATGCCCATCGTCACCCAGCAAGCATTTAAGAAGCCCTTCGATATCACAGCCTATGAATGAAAAGAATTATGGCTTAATGAAGCCTGGCACCAACCCCTCATTCGGCTTGGTTCTGCATGCACGCCTTTAAACAAGATCCCTGAAATCAATTTCCATGGCATGCAGAAAAGGGCCCCCCTTCACCCCAAACCTCCATAAGCAACAAAAAACCCTGTTCCCTAAAGTTAACAGCTGCATGGGTTATTTTAGGAACAGTGATCATAGAGATCTATAAATTGAAAGCCCCATCTGTGGCATTTTTATCTTGGATGTGAAGGTTTGGCTATGGAGCACTGAAATTGTGCAGTGCTGACTGCCTCTGCAGCCATGTACCTCTATATATCCTCGTTCAGGAAAGCGCTGGGTGAATTGTAAACTGGGTTAATTTGTTGATATAATTCACCATTCTGTACAAAAGTCATTAAAAAAGTATTTCTGGCAGCTTTGTTGCTGGTGGGGTGTTTGGGTGGGTTTTTTTTCCTCCTTCCCTTTACTGTATCTCTAAGGAAGTGTGGGCTACCTTTATCGGAGTATTGGTGGAATAGCTTCCCCAAGCTTTCATAAGGTCGAATAGAAAAAACAAACACTGCTCCTTATGGGAAGGAAGGGATGAGGAAAGAAGGGTGTTTGTGTACACTTTCCCATTCATGTTTTAAAAAGAAAATATATAAACTTGTGGAGTGGGTGCTGTGTAATTCATGCTATTACAGGAGCTGAGAGTCAGAAGCTTAATTTGCTTTCTCAGTGCTGACTTAAACCAAACCAAAGGGGAATAGCAGCGAGCAGGAGAGCACTTACTGCTTTGGTTTTGCCTCTATTGAACAAAATGCACTCCCAAGTTCTGCAGTGATTTCAACAATAAAATCACCACGTGCTTTTGCTTATCAGTTCTCTTTGGATTACGAATTTATCTGAGGTTTGTGTGTTGAGTTGGGGTAAGATGATACAAAGGAAAATGTGTCCTTTGTTCCAGCACTTAAATTTTGAGATTTCAACACGTACCTTTTGTGCAAACTTTGGTCAAGAAAAACCAGTTCAGTGTTGCTGGACTGTTTCCCTCTTCTGCTGCCTCTCTTGCTGCAGGAATAGGAGGAATCGTTTTTCACAAGACCAGGTTCTGGTTCTGCATTGAGTCTGGTACCCTTCTGAAAATGCTTGACTGCAAGTAGGACTCCTCTGTATGTGTTTTAAGAAGGAAAAGGTTCTGCGCTTGGACTACACATGGTAGAGGTGGGACTAGAAATGAGCATCCCTCATTGAACTTTCTCCAGGTGATCATCAGCTCTAGGTCGCTAGTGGTGAGCCCTGGCTGCCTGCTCCTAATACAGACATTTAAAGCAGGCAGGTGCTGTGTTTGTCCAACAGTGAAGCAACCCCTGCCCTGTAGGTGAGAGTAGGAAAACCCAGCTGCTTTGTGAGAGGCTTCTGGATCAGGCTCTCTCTGTGGAATAGTTGGGGACAATGTATAAGATTTGCTCTTTGCTGCTATTAATGCTATAAAGGACTTTCTCAGTGAACTTCCAAGGATCTAGTCCAAGAAATTCCAAGGATCTAGCAGCCTGGTCTAGTGGAAGGTGTCCCTTGCCCATGGCAGGGGTTGGAACTAGATGAGCTTTGAGGTCCCTTCCAAACCATTCTGTGATTCTATGGAAATTGCTGCTAGTGGTTGTGGGGAGCATGCCTGTGTCTGGAAGAGGTTGTCCTCTCAGATGGGAAGAATGGGATGGCAGAGAAATTTGTTGAATTAATTGGTGATGGACAGCAGAAAAAGCACTCGTGTTTTCTGTACTGGTTCATTCTGGTCTGTGGTTTTACAAGTTACCATGATGTGAACCTAGAATCATAGAATCACAGAATCATTAGGGTTGGAAAGGACCTTAAGATCATCTAGTTCCAACCCCCCTGCTATGGGCAGGGACACCTTACGCTAAATCATATCACCCAAGGCCCAGTCCAACATGGCCTTGAGCACTGCCAGGGATGGAGCATTCACAGCTTCCCTGGGCAACCCATTCCAGTGCCTCACCACCCTAACAGGAAAGAATTTCCTCCTTATATCCAACCTAAACTTCCCCTGTTTAAGTTTTAACCCGTTACCCCTTGTCCTATCACTACAGTCCCTAATGAAGAGCCTGGGCCTGTTGGGTCACCCCTTGCTACAAGGTGCATGGGAAGGTGGCAACTGTATTTTTCCTAGACCAGTAGAATCGAGTCATCTTCATGTGTGCAGCATGGCAGGGAATGTGCTTTTGGCTTCAGCACCAACCTGCAGTTCAAGTGCTCATGCGTAGGTTCATTCTCATTGCCTTGCTCGCTTCATGTCACCCACATAGAATCATAGAATAGTTAGGGTTGGAAAGGACCTTAAGGTCATCAAGTTCCAAACCCCCTGCCATGGGCAGGGACACCTCACACGAAACCATGTCACCCAAGGCTCTGTGCAACCTGGCCTTGAACACTGCCAGGGATGGAGCATTCACAACTTCCCTGGGCAACCCATTCCAGTGCCTCAACACCCTCACAGTAAAGAACTTCTTCCTTATATCCAATCTAAACTTCCCCTGTTTAAGTTTGAACCCATTACCCCTTGTCCTATCACTACAGTCCCTAATGAAGAGTCCCTCCCCAGCATCCCTATAGGCCTCCTTCAGATACTGGAAGGCTGCTATGAGGTCTCCACGCAGCCTTCTCTTCTCCAGGCTGAACAGCCCCAACTTCCTTAGCCTGTCTTCATATGGGAGGTGCTCCAGTCCCCTGATCATCCTCGTGGCCCTCCTCTGGACTTGTTCCAACAGTTCCATGTCCACATGCATGATGCCAGTGTGGCTGCAAGTGACTCCAGAGGTACAATGACAGCAGTTGTATGCAGCTGCTTGGCAATGCTGAGTTGCTGTGATGTTTTCAGAGGAAAACCCAAATCTCTTCTGTGAAGTGGTGGAGAGCACAAGGTCATGCTGAGCTCCTGTGTGCAATATAACCCAAGAGAGAAGGGTGCTTTGGGTTTGCAAGTTCTTTAATTGAAAAAGGCTCCCAACAGCTCTTTAAACCTATCATTTCCTTAGGTGGAAGGAATAAATGTTCAGCTTCTTCCCTCTACTTTTGTATGTGACTTTTGTCAGCAAGAAACTTCTGCTGCCCCTGTGAACTTCTGAGTAAAACCAGCTCCTCAGGACAGAAAAGGGAAACTCCTTGAGAGCACTTTCCAGTGTTGAAATGCACCGTATAAAAGCACGTTTGTACATTTTGTTACGTGAAGGAATTCCTGGCCGTACCCAGCCTTAAGTAAATAGCCAGGGAGAGGTGACTGAAGCGTGACGGATGGCTGTGGCTGGCGAGGAAAGGCGCGCGGCGTGGAAGTCCGTGGTGCAAAGCAGACGATGAAGGAAACTGTGCTGCTCTTTACAGAAGTGGTGTTGTGTTAGGAGAAAGCTGTCCAGTGCCTAAAGCTGTGCCCAAGGTGTCCTGCAACAAGTACAGAAAACACAGAAAGGTTTTCATCGATCCATGCGTAAACTTTCCTTTTGTGCCATGTATTCCAGGCTACTTGAAAACGATGAGCCTTCATCAGTGAAAGGGGTGTGTTGCTGACTGGATCTTTAGCTTCAGATTCTGGATAGAGAAAAACTTGAGAAGCTAAAATCCTTTTCTAGTGTTGCATAATTCAAGACATAGGAAGGTCCAACCCATGTGGCAGCTCAGGCAGTCTAGGTTGGTGAGACGGCAGAAAACAAAGCAGGGTTTTCCTTGGATGGCTCAAATAGGAATGTGCCTGACTGAGCACCTGGTTCAAGCACCTCTTGCTGTATAATTCATAAAGGGGATCTAGAAATTCCCTTTACAGCAAAGGTAAACTTTTAAAACCCAGAGAAAACTTAAGACTGGAGAGGGGGAAAATATAGCTGTTGGAAGGTGCTGCCTTGCAGGGAACATGAATGCTGCTGTCCAAGAGTTTCTTTGGTTAATTGAGTGAGAGAAGTTGAAAGGGTTGTGCATGCTCACAGCTTGTGCATATTCTTGCTACGTCGTATTTAACTTCTTCTGAAGACTGTATGCTTTAAATATGGGGAAAGTAATACCTAAAACGCTAACATTCAGTCTGTATATATTAGTTTTATTTTGGAACATCTTAAATACAGGAACTTTTTTTGCAGGGATGTGGCTTTGTCGTTCATGATCTAATTAAAATACTGAATACAGTAATCTCTTTTGTGCTTAAGGAAGATGTTTGCTTCTGTATGTGGTAATTTCCCTCCGCAGGATAGCCTTAACTTGTCAAGAGTGCCTTGTTTAAAGGTCAGAAGATGGTTGCCATCTTCCCTGTGATCAAATGTGTGCAGGCAGATGTGGAAAAAGCCTCTCTGAGATTGGTCTTTGTGGTTTTTTTGTACAAAAACATGCAACAACCTGGAATGGGGATGTGTAAGCTTCCAAGAAACCTGTTTATATGAGAAGGTATTTACCACAGAATCATAGGATAGTTAGGGTTGGAAAGGACCTTAAGATCATCTAGTTCCAAACCCCCTCCCATGGACAGGGACACCTCACACTAAACCATTTCACCTAAGGCTCTGTCCAACCTGGCCTTGAACACCGCCAGGGATGGAACATTCACAACTTCCCTGGGCAACCCATTCCAGTGCCTCACCACCCTTACAGGAAAGAACTTCTTCCTTATATCCAATCTAAACTTCCCCTGTTTAAGTTTGAACCCGTTACCCCTTGTCCTGTCACTACAGTCCCTAATGAAGAGTCCCTCCCCAGCATCCCTATAGGCCCCCTTCAGATACTGGAAGGCTGCTATGAGGTCTCCACGCAGCCTTCTCCTCTCCAGGCTGAACAGCCCCAACTTCCTCAGCCTGTCTTCATACGGGAGGTGCTCCAGTCCCCTGATCATCCTCGTGGCCTCTTCTGGACTTGTTCCAACAGTTCCATGTCCTTTTTATGTTGAGGACACCAGAACTGTACACAGTACTCTAAGTGAGGTCTCACACCATGTGTTTGGTGATCAGGAGGTAGCTTGATGATGCAGTCTTCTGCCTGGGCACAGCCAGCAGCCTCTGCAAGGCCATGCCTTTGGTTATGATAGCTTAAGGATGACGTTTGCAACGGGCTCCTTTAGTGCAGATGTGTGTGGTAGCTTCAAGGGTTGTGTAGGCTTTCTCCCCACGTTGTATAGCACAGCACTCTTGGCTTATGCTGCCTATGATTGTAGCTGTGGTTTTGTGAATGCTTTGTGCCATGTAGAGCTCCCCTGTGTTATGGATCATGCATGAATTAGTGTGTCCGTGTCATGGAGCAGCACTGGGGCAGAGTGGATTTTTGGTTTATTTCTTTAGCTAGGCAGTGTGCTGAACATGTCCTTCCTTTTGGCTAAAATTAAACCTTCTCCCCACCCCAAGCTGCCCTCCCACCCTTGGACTTCCACTGCACAAGGCATGAGAGACATGCAGAGCACGCCATAGGTTGGCATGATGTTTCAATTAACTGTTAAATTCATTATCCTGGGATATAATCGAATGAAGCTTGAAGAGCATGCTTGCCTCAGGTGAATAGAAGGCCTGCCTGAGCAAGCATTGAGGTACCAGGCAGGCATTAATGCGTATCAAAGGAAAAGCTTAATTTTAGCCCTACGAGTCTCAATGTGATGTGGCACCTTCAGCAGCCAGTGGATGTGGGTTATTGTGCTGCCAGCTTTTGGCAGGTTAGAGTTAATAAAACCTGTTACTTGGACATGGTGTAGGCACTGCTGGGCTTATAAGAGCTGTAAGTGCCCATTTCACACCAGCGTTTCAGGGAAGCAAGTGAGGAGCCACTTTGAGCTCACAATACTGCCTGCTTGGCAGAGTGTCACGAGGAAGTCCCTAGTGCCAGGAGTGGGATTTTTGGGATAGTCCCCGTGCCATCCTCCATACCGGGAACAGCTGGTCATCGTAGGCATGATGGGCATCTAGGGTCCCTGGCACCAGAGCCCAGCCTTCCCTCATGCTACCTTGGTTGGCAGGGGAGTCGCTGTCTGCAATGGAAATTGTCTAAGCTGCTTGGTTTTCCTTTGTTGTTGTAATTATTATATTTCTGATGCCATTGGCATACATCTGAGTTGCTGAAGTACTCATGGACCTCCAACACTCCTTGATTGAATGAATAAGGCCAAAACTCCCTGTGCAGCCAGGGCTGTGCAAAGCCAAGAAGCTATGAGATGCCCCAGAAGAAGAGATGTATGATGCTTACAGCTGTCTGTGTGCTGTGTGTTCTGTAACCAGGGCTTCCAAAGCTTGGGAGGCTGCTTTGGACCAGGCACCCATCACTCTGTTGTGCTTTTTTGTTACTTCATGCTGGTTTTGTATGCTTTGAAGAAAGGGACTTTCAGAGTCTATCTTTGGGTATTGGCAAACAAGGGAGAAACACAGACTGTTGTATTTTGCTAACTGGCTCTTGCTTGATGATGCCTTAGTGGCTGGAGTCAGAATTTGGTATTTTTGTGGAAGTATTGTCGGGGTGTTTTTTTGGTAGCTCATCCTTCATCTAGGGCAAAAAAAAAAGGGGTGAAGCCAGAATATCTGGGTGTAACTTCAGGGTTGAGGTTACATTTGTGGGTGACAATTCAGGGTGCAAAGCACAGGGAGCCTTGTCAAGCACAGTATATGGATGCAGCTTCCCACCAATGCCTCAAATACTTCATTAGCCAAAGAGCGTGAACTTTAACAGCACTCTTGATAGCCATTTCCTAGAAGCTGGTGCTCAAGGGCTCTGTCTGTGCCTGTTATTATTATCCCAATATCTGCTTGTAATTGATGCAAGTTTAATTACCAGTGCTGTCAGTTAACATAAGGAGCTACAAGGTGGTGTAAAAACACTTTGTCACACAACCCCCTGGTACACTAACATATGTGGGAGACAACAACAAAAATTAGGACAGATGAACACCTGGTCTACTTGGATGTGCAGCAATTTGGCAGGATTTTACTGGAAGTAATCACTTGGGCAAGGGAATGGGAATGGGTGTAAGGCAGGTACCCACTAGCTAGCTCAGCTGGGCTTTTGAGCACACACCTTTGCTTATCCCTCATAATTGGGGAGCATGTTGATGCACTCTGTGCCACTGTAGCAGCATTGACCTTCCTCTAGACAAGAGTAATGTGTGTGAACTGGGGTTTTAAATTGTTTCTGAGTTGGATACTTGCTTCTCTTGATTTTTACAGCAATTTAACAGATGATACTGTTATAATCAGTTGCTATCCTAGTTGATACATACAAAACCAGAAAGTATGTGGCTTAGTAGATTCTGTGTCAGACAAATAGCAAATGCTTAATATTTGAGACAATGTATATTTATACAAGTGTTCCATGCAGTAAGCCCACAAATGGTGTCTAGGTCTTCACTGCAGTTGTGGTAGAGCTCAAATTCAGGTGGAAAGCAGGGTTGACAGTATTGCGCTTGCTTGTTTTGGTGGTTGTTTTTAGTGCAGCTCACTTCCTCTCCCCATAGTTAGCTAACATCTGCTAACTAAATGTGGAAATACAATTTCTTAAGCAACAAATGCCCTAGTTCAAAGGGATCACTTCCAGTAGACAAAAATAATTCAACTATATATGGTACTAAAGAGTGAAGTGCCAAGAACATATTAGAAGCATAAATATTTAAACCTTGTTTCAGGTTAAATTAAACTTAATTTCTGTACTGATGGCTTCCCATGCTCTTGGAATTCTGCAGACAGATGTGAGCTGAATTCAGCCCTGAGGGTGGCATTCAGTTCATATGCGTAGCATTGGTTGCAGTGGGAACGGTCTAAATTTCTTGAAGGCTTTTGCAAGAGAAGAGTTGGAGAAATTGCTTCAGAAAGTTCCTGGGTTAGGACAAATGGATGGGGTGTCCCTGTCCCCTGCTCTCCCCACCTTCTTTAATAGAAAAAGACCCCGTGGCAGCTTTGTGTCTCAGCCTGACTCACTTAGAATAACTTATGTATAAGGTGCGTTGCAAGTCCAAGTGCTCCTTGTGATGTCACCATGAACAAGCATGAGACGTTTCTGAGGTGGAAGGAAAGTTAGTGCCTCTGGACAAAGCTGTGGTGTGTCTTCAGCTTTGGTGACTTGCATTGGTCTGAAAATACTTGTGCCACCAAATTGCTGCAGAAGCAGTGGTTTGCTCAACGTGTGCCCACTACATCCTTAGGGGGACAGTAACTCATGGCAGTGGTAGTAGCATTTCTTTCATTTGAACAAAAACCAAAGCAGGAGAGTCCAGAACAGCTTTTATTGATAGCTTTGATGTGTGGCAAAACCATTCACTTCCAGCAAGTACTACCTTAATATTGAGTATTACAGTAAATACACCGGTATCTGTGTATCTGGAGAGAGTGCCTTCATCCTGTGGCTGTGGGGGGAAATGCGACAGCAAAATAACTTGATTTATTGGTATCACCTATAGAACATTGTCCACACAGTGACAGCCCTTTCAGTGACTTTAAATGGGGTGAAAACCGAATAACAATGTTGGCTAGGGAGGCAGCTAATCCGTAATGTGCAGGATGGCCTCCCCGGATTGACAGCTCTTGGGACCTGGATGAGGAAACTCTGTGCAGCTGCTTTTGTGTAGAGAATAGTGTGACCTGCAGATGGAGGCTTTTGCCGGTATCTTAAGCTTCAAAAAAACAAATATTCCCTCAAAATAACACAAAAAAAATAAACTTCCACTTCTTCCTGTTTTTATAGTTCGCTTATTTCCTCAGTGTCATGGTTTTGTCTCCAGTACTGTAGATTATTAATCTTCAGAGGATCAGGACCTTCATAGAAGTATTTCCTGTACATGTTTATCTGTCTCTTTAACAAATCAGTATCTACTTGTTCTCTTCTGAATTTTCCTTCAAATAATGGGAAGCTCTCCCTTAGTAATAAGGCTTTTTGCTAAAAAAAAAAAGTCTAAATGAATCACTGCCAGGGGTTAAAGTACCTTTTGTATGACTTAGTTGATGGCATCCTTTAGGACATCTGCAAGTAGTACCAAATTCCAGAGGTCACTGTCTTCGTGTTGGTTTTGGCAAAGCACTGTTTCAGCTAAACTTCATTTATTTAGTTGTAAGTGCATCTGGAGGTCTCCTGTCCAAGTGTTACTTGGTCTTGTAGAAGAGGGATGCTGCTGTGTATAGAGCTGCTTCTGAGATGGCTATGGATTCCCACATAATTTATTAGTAAGGTCATCATTGGCCCTTGATCAACAAAGAATGCCCATTTCATACGTGCAGCTCTTGCATTGTTGTGTTACAGTGGGATGGAGGCAATCTTTTCAGCCACTACACTACTAACATAGCTAATCTCAACTCAGTTTGTAAATACATACATTATATATGTGCACTTAAACATATTCCTCCTAAAACCTGCATCCATGCATGTGGTGGAGGGGAGCTCAGCTCCGAAGTTCTCCACGGACTCATTACAGCCTGAGCACATCTGGGCATGCTGAAGTGAGGATGTGGTTTCTCCCTTCTACCTCAAAATTGATGGTGTGCATCATCCATGCATCTCCAGGGGAGAGCGCTGGATTGGGATGAGTAGCTGTCTTTCCACCTTGGCTTTCCGTTTCAAACGGAGGTCAGCATCTAACTCCATCACTGAATCTGCTGAAGCTGGGTCTGTTACACTTGTAACTCAACCTTCGTGCTGGTACTACCTTGGGTTTCCGCAGCATGCACAGGATTACATCTATCTCCACAGCATCTTTGTAGTGTTTGCCTGGCGGCTCCTCTAGTGCTGTCCCCATGGTGGAGGAAACATGGATTGGGCGCCTGCCTCATCATAGGGCTAACATTAAGAAAAAGGCATCCGTGGATGGAGGCATAACTTTTTAAATTGCCCCTTGTCCCACCTCACAAATTAATACTGGAAATGGTACTTGATCAGGAAAGCTGGGGGTTTTTTTGTTGTTTGGCTTTGGTTTGTGTTCTTTTGTGTTTTTGGGAGGGGGAAGGTGAAGTTCAGAGAGCTTGTGATTTCCCATCACAGTGCGGATTGTTTAGCAAAGCTCATATTCAGCTTGCTCTAGGAGAATGTGTACGTATTTCTTCCCCTTAGCACACCAAAATGCCATTGCTGTTTTCTCTGAATATTAATTTCTAGCTGACAACAAGGCCTCGCAGTCTTGGCATGTCGTGCTTCCGCCGCTTGCTTGTCTGGGAGCCAAAACGTCCCTCTGGAGTGCTGGGCGTGGAGCTGCCTTCCCTTTGCACGAACGCAGCGGAGACCCATCTTCAGACCAAAGATACTCCTCCCTGTAATTTCTCTTGCTCCCAAATATTGGTGGACATAGTGGCAAAGGCAGGTAAATCTAAGCAAGGAGATCAGAGACGCACGATGCAACTGGTTGAAACCGCCTTAAGGAACAAGAAAACCCAAGTTTGTAGATGGGGCGTTGAAAGATAAGCGTGCACCTCCTGTCGATATTGTGTCCTTGGTAAACAGGAACTAAAACCCGAGTTAAATCTGAGTTTAAGGGGAGGAGAAGTAAAAAACCCAACTTATTTTGGATTGAGATAAATTGCGGTTCTATTATCATCTGCTGAACATGCATAGAGTGGTTGTAACACAGCTTGAGGTGGAAAAAAACAAGTGGGAAGATGGGGGGGGGGGGGTGGAAATTCAGGGTTTATCTGGTATATCTTCTTTCTCCATTCTAGATGCTACCTTAATTTACTGGAGGTGGATGACGTATAGCATAGCTGGGGCTTTGCCCAAACGTAAAAGGTGAATGCTTTCTTATTGCAGATCTTCAGCAAGAAGATAATGCTGCTTTTCTTCCATAGTCATTTTTGATGTTTTTAAACGGTGTTGTGGCCCATTAAGTGAATAAACCTGCATAAGCTGTTACTAGATATTTTCTGAGTTTAGCAGTTCTTCTGGTCTTGTGTGGGGCATTGATGTTCTGGTATTCCCTGATAAACCCAGAAGATTTCAGATTGCAGCACCCAGTTTATACTGTTTGCATGACAAACCCTGATGGGAACAGGATGAGAAGCTCCTTCACCATCTTTGCTGCTAAAAGGAAAGACTGTGGGAGGCTTCAGTCACCTTCAGATATGCCAAAGGACTCCATCTCCCTAGGCAGATGTACCCAAAACTTAACCTTTTTGGAA
Organism: Pezoporus occidentalis; assembly: GCF_034315485.1. NCBI lineage: Eukaryota > Metazoa > Chordata > Aves > Psittaciformes > Psittacidae > Pezoporus > Pezoporus occidentalis. The sequence goes on from NW_026912779.1 coordinate 10,556,638, forward strand.
GCAATTGGCATAAAAACATGAATTTGCAGCATGTTGAACAGCGCCTCTGTCAGAATGAGAATATAAGATGACCCTGAGGTGATCTCCCCTGATTGACTTCTCTGCTGTATGTGAGCAAAATCACTCTTGCCAGTGATACATTCAGCAGGCACTTCACACCGCCATATCTTCTAGCATTTAAAAGATCTGCCTGTTAAACCAGAGCACAGGAAATATAAGCTGTTAAATGCAAGTGACACTTGTGACCGGGCAAAGGGCCGTGGTAGGAAGAGAGGCACGCAACTGCCTGCGGCTTGAGGAAGCGCTTGTTTGTTTGTGCTGTTTCCAAAGCCCTTCAGCTTTGCAAGGGAAGCGAGGGCAGCGACGTAAACAGGAAAGCTGGCTGCAGGGAGAACAAAGTAGAGGTTGGGAGATGCGCACAGTTGGGTGGAGGAAACTGAAGTTACTGGTGAGAGATCTCTGGCTGCTGTAGGACTTAAATAGTAACATCAGAAAGCTGAATAATAATGCTGGATGTCCTGCTACAGAACAGGCACGGCAAAGCTTGCAGTACCCAGTGCAGGAGGGGAAACCTGCCCTGTATCCTTTCTGTGCTCCAAAAGAGGCAGGCTGCAAGGATCACTGTCATACATGAACAATAAAGTAATTCCCATACTACTAAAAAGGAAAGCAGAATCACAAGCACTAACTATCTTCCTTTAAGTCTACAAAATAGACTTAAGGTTGTTCCCAAGAGCACTGGAAAGAGCTGGACAAGGTGCATTTTAAGGGCAAGATAATGTTTTACTAACATTGCATCGTGGTGCTTGCCTCTTGGTCTGCTGGATCTTGCTGCCTTTGCAGGTGCTGTAACATGGAGTCTTGAGACCTGGCATGAGGGCTTTGTGAAAGATAGCACCAACACTTAAAGCGGCAAAGATGATTTGAAATCTAGAAAGAAGACATTTGAGAAGACAAGAAACTGGATATATGTGGTCTGGGATATACCGAATTAGACTAAGAGTACTTGCATGGGAAACTTATCCTACATAAGGGGGAAGCAAAGACACAGTAGTTAGAAGTTAAAGGAAGATTGACACCTTAAAAACCCCATATTTTTTTTTAGGGATGTTGTAGGTTCTTCATCACTTGAGATCTGTTGCAAATAAACTGGAGTAATGCATTTGTTAGACTAAACAGTCGAGATTAAAGCTGAAATGAAACAAAAGTTTGATTTAGGAACAACCAGCCAAGTCAAGCTCTTCAACCTGTATTATGAGCAATAGGTGTTCTCAGGGGACCAGAGGTATGAATCAATTTGTGGCAGTGATTGATCTTGGCTCGTTGAGGCAAGTAGCTCTTCAATGGATGATTTGAAAGAAGCAGTTGAGCTCTGCCATCTGGCCAGTCTAGGAGATACTGATATTGCTGCAAAGAAAACACAGATCCAGATGCAAACTGTGGAAGGGCAGGCCATCAAAAGCACCTCTCCTGAGGTGAAGCGTGTAAAAAGGGAGGAGGAAGGTCTTACTTTTCTACCAGCTTTCTTTTTTACCACTTTTTTATCATGAAAATGAAAATTTGCCGCCCTGTGATGATCGAGTGCCTGTGACATGCAGAAGGAAAAGCACAGGGTTAGATTTCCTGGAGTGTATTACAGCTGTTTGCCCAGGTATCAATTAGGAGCTGTGGAGGAAGGGTTTCATTAGAAGAAAAGCACACAAGGCTTTTCCGGTGCAGAGGAGCTTGGTGCATGTCATTTGTGTAACCTCTTTTCTGGTCATGGATGTTTATTTGGAGTCGAGCAAGACGCTCTCAGCAGCTTCTCTTTGATCTGTCTGCAGGAAAATTAAATCCATATGGCCTTCACTCAGAACCTTTCTGCATCCTGGATGGAAATACCCATCTATACTGGGGTTATATTTTATTGTCATCCGTATGTACAAAGGTCCATTCATCTGTGAGAATGACGTGTCTGTCCAAGGCCTAAGCTTTAAAACACCCAATAAAGAAAAAGGGTTGTTGCAAGCTGTCAGTCACCTGGAGATGGGCTTTTTAAACCTGTATGTAGAGAGTTGTCTTGGTTTGCACAGTTTGAAATGGCAGTGCTGCCTCCAACTTGCCATTGCTTATTTGTCATCTCTGTAATTTATAAACAGGTTGTGTCTTTGCTAGGACCCGGGCTTGTAATATGTGTAATTACCTGGTGTCAAAGGGATGCCTGCACTAGTCTAGCTGGGATGATGGTCTGGCCGTGAGCTGCAAAGCTCTCACAGCTGGATGTTAATGGCAAGATGCTCCCACCATGCTGGTGGCTTGCAGCTTGCCAGAGCCAACTGCAAATAAAAAAAGGGATGGATCTTCTATTTGAAATACTGCAGCCTTTCTCTTTCTTTAGTTTTACTGGAGAACTTGGGGTGTATTTGTGTTGGGAAAGCATCATGTTCAGTGGCAACATCTGGGGAAAGTCTATATTGCATATAGAAATGCAGAAATGCATAAGCAGAATTGAGCTGTGCTGTCAGCAGATCTGCTCCTGCATGGATTCTTATGGACCATCTATCCCCCAGAATACTTCTCAACTGCTGAAGCACTATTCAGCTGTACTTTTAATACACAGGTGTGCGGCATGGGAGAGCCTGACTCTGGTTTCATGGAAAATAGGGAAAGCATAGTAAATGGTGAGTAGAGAGGCACATTTCGGTGCTCCTGAATATTTAGCAGTCCCAAGCACATCGTAAAAAGTTTGAAGTCGTTCCTAAGAATCAGCTTTTCTGCCCTTTTCCCTGGTTTTGCTATACTTCAGCTCTTCCTTGCAGCACGGCTTGAATGAGCACTGAGTGCAAGACAACTTTGTGGGCAACAAAGACAGCACGAATGACATGGGCGTCTCTGAAGTGCTGGACGAAAAGCTACACTGGCCATGTCTGTGAAGTCTTTTGTTTGGGTTTTGTAGGTAGGTTGCTTGGTGTTCCCAGATGATGAGACATTGCAAGTTTCAGAGTGTCCTATGCAGAGCTGGGGCTCCATATACCCGACAGCCTACGCTGCGCCAAATGAAGTGCTGAAACGTCTTTTTGCCTGGCTCACAGGCTGCCAGGGCTTGGTCCTGTGTGTTGTGCTAATGTTGTGCTGCAGAAGTTCAGCCCATTAATGCAACTGGCATTAACAAGGTGCCTGAATTTCATCCTCTTAGTCACAGTCACAGCAGCTACAGTGATAATGGGCTCCTCTTGCTCTGACCACAGTCTTGGCTCTTTGAACTGTGCTTGTAGTTGGCCAGTAGGCAGCAGAAAGCAGATCCGTTGCCTTGTTGGCTATCCAGTTGCAATGTTTACTTTGGATTTCTAATAGCAAAGCCCTGTAGCAGCGTGCCTCCCATTGGAAACTGGGGAAAATGTTCATTTGTTAAGAGCAGCCGCTCACCAGTCCAAGGTAGGAAATGCACAAAAGCTTTGGAGGGTATTTCGGTGTAGCACCAAGCTACTAGGGATGGATGTGCTAAAGTGTACAGGACAGGGTAGTATTTAAGGGGGAAAATAATAGTAATTAAAAGAAAAAAAAAGAGTTCAGCAGTATTGCCAAGCCTGGAGCTGAGGTCTGTTAGCTTAGCCTTGACTTTAAATAACATAACCCAACCAGTGATTCAGTTGATGCTCACGACTATCCGGTGACTTGATACCCACTTCCTTTCAGAGAAAACCCTTGAGAATAGGGCTTGAAGCCAGCTGCGTTTGGTGGTAGTGATGGTGGTTCTTGACTGATGCAACTTCTTGGTGTAGACAGAAGGTCAGGGCTTTATTTGCATCCGTACGGGTTGAGGATGCTGTAACATTTGTAACAGAGCTTTTCTGTGTCTCATGTTTTCACATGCAGTGTTTCTCCCTGCCTGCCCCAGATCCTGGCCCACGGCAAACAAGTGACTGAAGAAAATTCCAGAGTCATGGCTTGACCCAGCCATGTGTGACGCTGGAATTGTGCTTGTTGCTGCTCCTCCATAAGCTGCCTTATGTCGGTGCACACTCTGACTCCCACCGTGTGCTGTGCTTTGAGTGTCTGTGATGATCAGTGACTGGCTGGTCTGTGGAGCAGCAGAAGGCAGGAAAACAGGGATGCTTTGGGGAGATGCAACTGCTCAAGCTGTTGTCTCAAAACCATGATTACAACACAGCTTATTCAAGGATAGTTTTGTCTTAGCACTGGGAGACTTAATTTCAGTTTCCACTGTCCCTTGGGGACAAAGCTTTACAAACTGGGCTTGGAGCAGAAATGGCCAGGCATCTTTAAATTTTCTGGCTGATGTTGCTTTGGACTTGTGTGCTGATTTCTTGCTGGAGACAGCAGAGGACGGAGCTGATGGGTGCTGTGTTAAGCATTTGAGGGTAACAGCAGTGCTGCTGCAGAGCTTGAAGAGGGAAGCAAGGCCCACTAAACTTTAAATTTACTTTGCCCACTAAATTAAGTTCATTATGAGAGGGTAGTGAGACACTGGGACAGGTTTGGATGGGGCTAGTGGAAAGTGTCCTTGTCCATAGCAGGGGAACTGGAACTAGATGAGCTTTGCAACCCTTCCAACCCAAACTATTCCGTGGTTCCATGTTTCTGTGACTTCTTTACGTTGTGTATTGAAATAGAGTATATGCAGCTATCACTTGATCCCACTGGAACAAACCTGAAACGCTGTTGCCTTCAGTGTGACTTTTGACAGTAGCTTGATTCCATTGTTGTTACAAAATCCAACCAAGCTGCACATAGGTGCCTGCAGCTACACCTTCCCGTGCTTGGTGGGTGCTGGAAAGCAGCAGTGTCTGTCCTGGTGCCTTGGGGTGTCCTCAGCATCCTCTGTGCACCTTGGCCTCTGTGCACTGAAAATGGGTTCAAGCCTTGGTGGTCTCAAGCTCGGTGTTTCCATGGTCCAAACATGAAGTTTTCAAGATCTGGTGTGATTTTAGGTTATTTTGTCTGTAAAATGGGGCTGTATCTCTCCTAAAGGATGCTTTTAGTTAGCATCGCCTCAGCCACCGTTGTCCATCCTAGGGGAAAAAGGTATTTTTGCCCCAGTTGAGGTTTAAAACACTTTGGATTTAAGGAAGGCAGAGGCAGCTGTGCCTGGAAACACTTAAATTAGCTTCCCCCCCTCCCTGCGCCTGCCTAATCATCAGTGTAGATTAGTTCAGAAACCGGGCAAGTATTTTTAGAAGCTGCTTTCAGAGCCCCAATGTCACAATTTTTATTCTCGTCGTCGGTGCTGAGGCAGTTCTTGAGCAACATTTCTGCTTTAAAGAAGCGGGAGGACATTTAGGGATGATCCTGTAACTTGAATGGGGAGCACACACTGCCTGGTGAGGAGATAAAGCAATACTGAAAGCTTTTGAGCAGTGAGTGCTTGAGCCCGACTGCCCAAAGTGAAGCAGGGTGTTGCTGTTTTGGCACTGCGGTTGGCTGGACTGCCTGCAGAGGTAGGGTGTACAAGGACCTGCAGCTGATACTTATTAATACCAACTTGTTGCGAACTGGAAGCACTTAAAACCCTGTTGAAAGCCGCAATGGAGTCGAACGCTGCCCCCAAGCCTATCGAGTTGTTTGGACCCTTGTTCGCAGCGCTGCGTTAGCAGCTTTAGGGGAATAAAGTGCAGCCAGGGTTACCGGAGGAGGTGACGCCCGGTTCAACTTTGGACCTGTTTGCAGTGCTGGGTGAGCAAGTGACATGCCTGCCGCTCTGGTGCAACCTCTGGGCAGCGTGTTTGCTCTGTCAGCTCCTGCCGAACGCCCCCGTTATTAGTTTATGGCGGTTGTATCATAATCACTCTATTTTTTTTTCCAGCCTATAACCGGGGTGGGGAAGCAAAGCAAGGATCTTTGGTCTGTGCGTGCGCGTGTGCTCTCGGAGCCGGGAGGAGGATGTTGGGAATGAGTAATGGTCCGGCCGGAGCTGTAATGTGCAGAATACCTCTGGGATGACTCACCCGGTACAATGCAGCACATCCCTCAAGGAGACTGAATCACGCATGGGGGGAAGCCGCTGGCTCGGCGGCAGCAGCCAGCTGGGACTTGGGGCAGCCAACACTGATCCAGAGGCTGGTAGTGGCAGTGATGGTAGAATGGAGCAACCTGGGTGTAAAATGTAGAGGAAATGGCATCCCCCAGCAGGTATGTGTGCATGCTCCCACCGGGTGTAATTTCATGTTTTCTTACTCTTCTTATTTTCCTCCGCCTCCCCCCATCTGCCCCCACAGCCCTTCTGAATCTCTTCTAAATCAGCATGTAATTCATCAGTGAATATGGATGACTGTGAAACACAGGCTTTCTTTGATGGTTACAGATCAAATTCTTTGAGAAGTAAGGCTTTAACGTGCACCCTCTCTTAAACACCGAGAGGAAAATATATGCGGCTTCCCTTGATGTCCCTCTCCATGGACACTTTATGGGGTAGGGAGGTTAAAGAGAGGTGGAAGGCCAAAAAAATCAATATCCATGTTGGTTTTGATGTAGTTAAGACTGTCTTCTTTTGGTTTATTTCTTTAAATGCATTTACCTGGCAAAAGATAAAACCCTTTAGACTTAGAGCACAATTATCCATTCTCTGGTAGAAATTCAGCTGGAATTGAGTCATAGAAAATGTATATATATGTGCAAAATGCTGTCTTCCCTTTGTAGTCAGATCGTACGTGTCACGGAGGATGTTTACAGAGGGATAAATATAGTTGTGTTCTGCACTCATCAAAATGGAGGAGAGTGGGGGGAAAATGCATATTGCTTAAAGCGAGAAATTTGGGGTTTTTTCCTCTGTAAAGTTTGATATTTTTCAGCACTATTGTGTATATTTGTGTGTGCATACAGAAGCATTTTTATGGTCTGGAGCATCATTGATTCTGTAGCTAAGGATAAGTATCCTTTGCATTATTTTCTCTTGTACTGTAATATTTATGGGTAGTAGTATGGATGGGTAGCACTTAGTGTGCAAAATGTATATATGGGAGTAATGGGATAGCTCTTCAGACCAGCTCTTTTGTGGCATCATAGCCTACAGTGTGACAGCAAAGACTTGCTGACTGGGGAAGAGGGTCATGTGGAAATAGCATCGTCTTGTGAATTGAATGGATTTCTCCATTGCATTCCTCTGTAATTTTTGGCAGGCAGGATCAAACCTTGACTTTCATTTTGCGAAATAAGGAGGGTGATAAAACTTTGTAAACCTGCAATACAGTTGCTGGGCTTGTTAGTTTTGTTCTTTTTGCTAAATATCACCATTTATTAGGTAACAGGATAATAGGAACGGAGTGTGCATGGTCAATTTATGCTAGGAAAATAGATAGGGTAGGACTTAGTTGTGGCTTTGTCTGCAGTCAGGTAGGGGGGAATCAATTCAGGATGCAAATCCCATGCAGCTACCTGTGTGGCTGGGTAAGCTTTTATGCGACTTTTGCTTATCTTGCGTGAGATGTAAAACAAATACCATCTGTCATGCAATAGCAACTTCCTTTCTCATTACAGTAAATGATAGCACTAATTAGCTTCCCTTGAAACCTGTTAATGTTTGTGTCCTTGCACAAAAAATAGCAGGACTCGAGTGTGCAACTCTTACCTGTACTGCACGCCAGCGGGATGAGCTGCAGGGCATATTATTCAAATACAGTATAGTATTAAACCGATTTCTTTTGTTCTGCTGCTCCTTACCTCTCTCCGAGGTGTACTGTCTGTGTCGTTATAATGATTTACGGCTAAATTCAGCCATTGAATACATTTGAAGAGAAGTCTTTCGGTTTTGGTTGGGTTTTTTTGAAGTATATCCTAAACCTGTAATTTGCCATCACTGACAAAGCAGCCGCTGGGCAAAGCTGGGAGAGGAAGCTTGTCCTGAGGTAACTCAATTCTCCATTGAGGCTGAGGTTCACTGTGATTTTCTGGGTTATTTTTAAAGAGGTTTCATTAAATAGTCATTCATTAAGATCTTCGTCATTAGTGTGTGTCCCAGTGGTGTTGTGGTTGTCTTTTAGGGAGAAATAAACAACTTTTGGGTATTTGTGTAGCAAGGTTTGCTGTGGGGGTTGATAACTCTGACATGGTTTCACCAATACATTTCATAGATACTTCAGTGCAGCCATAAGGAGTAAGTTAATCAGCCCCTGATGCAGTTAGACTTTCATTTTAATCCAATATTGTTTGTGTAGTAAGCTAATTTCTGGGGATAGCCCTTAAAATCTGTGCGTTTGAGCTGCATCAGTGGATCTTCACTTGCCCATTAGCGTGTTTGCAAGCCCACTTTTTCCCCTAAAAAGCCACTTTCTGGTTCATTTGGGGTTTTGCTTACATGTATGGCACTTTGTGGGATCACCAAGCAAGCCTGGCACAGGAGGAGAGGTTGTGCTGGCCGAAAACACGGGTTTAGCCCATGCAGGGCTAAACCACCCAACCCTACAGCTGTGTGGATAGCAGTTGTGTTACCCTGCCTGCACCAAACCCTGTTGGTTTTTAGCACCAGATCCATAGGGAGAGAGGGCCAAGGGCACATCTGCAGCTGAAAATTGTTCTCATAGAATCATCCCCTAGTCCAGTGCATCCAAATTAGCTGGGACATTGCATTGTAAAAATGCACTGAGTGTTACTCTCACAGCAGAAGCTGCTGCTTTTGTGTGTCATTTCAAACATTGACATTATACCTGGCTTTAATATTATTTATATCATCGTGGAATCATAGGATAGTTTGGGTTGGAAGGGACCTTCAAAGCTCATCTAGTCTAACCCCCCTGCAACAAGCAGAGACACACTCAACTTGATCAGGTTGCCCAGAACCACATCCAACCTGGCCTTGAACATCTATATTATAGTAATTATATTCTAAATTATATATATTACGTATATATATATATGAAACAGTTTTTCATATCTACATAGATGCATATAATGTAGATAGAAAAGTAGTGTCTCATGTTGTTATGTGTATAATTTTTATCTTTAACACATAAATATATTAAATATATATTAAAAATGAGTTTTCTGTGCACTTCCTGGAAGGATCTGAAATAACCATGGAATTCTGAAATCCCACTTGAGCAAGTCAGGATAGAGCTGTTTCTCATAAACTCAATAAAATCAGCTTAAATGCTTAACAAACGTTCTGGTGAAAGGCTTCCTTTGTTCCTGGTTGCCTCTGTGTTTAAGGGAGATGTGGAGGCGGGTGGCTGGATCATTGCAGGTGTCTTGGTTTCTTGAGAAGTCCTTTTCCTTCTGAAAAAAAACAAACAAAACTGCTATTAATCTTTGCTATGGAGGGGTTTTGGTTGTGCTACAGTGATGGAAGCAAACCCAGGCTTGCTGGGCGCTGGTTGCAGAGGAACTGGCACTTCTTTAATCTGCCTTTGGGCTGCTCTAGACCCAGAAAGGCATCAAGGAATGAAAAATCAGATCAAAAGATGGTACTTCAGGCTTGCTTCAGCCTCCTGGAGCCGTGTTCCTTGCATGAGGCCATGTATTGCATAGGAAGACAAGTCTCTGAGGGCTGAAGGTGCTTGAGCCTTTGAGTATCCCTGCCACATCACAGAATCACAGAACAGTTACGGTTGGAAAGGACCTTAAGATCATAAAGTTCCAACCCCCCTGCCATGGGCAGGGACACCTCACACTAAACCATGGCACCCAAGGCTCTGTCCAACCTGGCCTTGAACACCGCCAGGGATGAAGCATTCACAACTTCCCTGGGCAACCCATTCCAGTGCCTCACCACCCTCACAGGAAAGAACTTCTTCCTTATATCCAATCTAAACTTCCCTTGTTTAAGTTTTAACCCATTACCCCTTGTACTGTCACTACGGTCCCTAATGAAGAGTCCCTCCCCAGCATCTTTATAGCCCCCCTTCAGATCCAGGACCCTCACAGTCCATCAGTGATGACCCTGATGGGCTGGGGTTTTCTTGCTGCACACAAGATTTTAGGCATTGCTCAGCAGAAAAAAACCCAGCATTTGGTAATCTGTGTGCAAAACTCTCCTGTGAGGTGCTTTATGGGATGTGCAGGTAGGACTGCGCATGCACAAGCATTTCCTTTGGGGTGGGATTTTCCTCTTCCAGCTTCTGCACTGCTGAATTCCTGCTTTTCCCCCCCTTTATTTTGTGAAATGGTGCGGGTACAAGCTGAACATGCACTGCAAACCTCAGTTCAGCAGCCAGGCGTGAGCTGGGGAGCTGGAAGAGAAAACTCCTTTCCGTTTCCAGAGGGAAGCTGGGAGGAAATACTAAGTGCCAACAAACCTTTCTCGTTTTGTTGAGAAAGAAAGATATGGCCCAGAACTGAAGTTTGTAATGTTCATAGTGGTTTAAGATGCAGTGGCCCAGGACAGGCATATTGCAGGACTCCACCAGCATCTCTGGAGCAAGGCATGTGGAGATCAGTGTCTTGTATTTGCTCTGACCAGGTAGAAACCAGAATTTCATGGATGCCTTTTTATTCTGGCAGTATTGGATTGGAAAGATGGAAAAGTGCAGGTTGCAAATTCATCATAGTAGGGGTGGGTTACACATGCAGTGGTGCCGTGTTCCTGGTGTGATGCAGAGGGAGGGCAAGGAAAACTTCCAGGAGTTTTCTACAGGCTCCGTTTTACTGTTGGATGTGACAAGAGTGATGCAGATGGCTTTCTTCTTTGCTGATATATTTCAGCAGGTTTAAAGCTGTTTTATAAATGGTACTGAAATATCAACTTTATTTTGCTGTGGTGCCGTGCGCTCAGTTTGCTTTCTAACAAAGCAGTAAGTTAGGGTTTTGAAGAAGAAAATGCTGGTTATAACCTGCAGATATTTCACCCTTGCTGGAAGGTTCATGACCCAAGCATCAGATCAAGAAATTGGGAATCCAAAAATAGCAGTTTTTCATGATTTCCATCAAAATGCTGCTGCTTTCTGGCTGCAGGATGAACTCCAGAGGGGATCTGTGCAGCGTAGTTCCCACCAATCACCTGGGTGGAACGGAATGGCTTTAACTCCAGCTGTCAGAGTTGCTGGGGCAGGGATGGAGGGCAAAGGAAGAGCACCATGAAGCACAAGCCAAAGACAGCTTATGCCCCAGTAATCATAAAGTTAAACTTGCATGGTTCCAAATACTTTAAATTGTGTTTAAGTGCCTGGTGTCTGTTGTTCAGTTGAACAGCCCATCCTGTGCTGCTGTTGCATTAGCAGCATCCTGCTGTCCTTTTGGCTCTTCCCAGAAATCTAGGAATGTTGATGCATTAAAGACAGCAGTCTAATTTTGAAGCCTGTTATATGCAGTTATCTTCCTGTCTGAGACCTGAATCTCCCCTGGCCTTGTAAGTTGCAAAGTCAAGAAGGGAGGAAAAGGCTGAAGTGCCTTACAGCAGCATGGACATGTGAGTTTGTGTTTTGGTCAGCTAGCATGGCTTGAGGAAGAAGTGTTATTGAATTATGGACCATGTCTGGGAAGTGTTTTAGATGCTAAATGTGACTCAGAGAAAAGGAGTAAATGTAGTGGGTTGGGCTGCTATTGGTTAGGGGTTTCATTCCCTTAGGATTTTTAGACATCTCAGATGGTATTTGCAGTTGCCGTGTTTGAAGCCAAGTGACTGGTAGGAGGGAGCTGTGTGCTTTGACCTTCCTTTTTACAAAGTCACTGGCAAAACTAAAGCCTTAAGGAAGGAATTACTTGCCATTCAGTCCTAGGTGCAGGATTGCAGCTGCAGGTCCCCACCAGGCATACAACAAAGCTCAGGGCTTTGTGCCCCGCTGGTTTTGCTGTGGTTGCTGTAAGTGAAGTGGCTCGTGCTGGAGAGCTCTGGACGGCGTCAGCTGTATTTTACACTGTGATTCATGCATGCTGAAGGAAAGCACTTTTACCCATCTTAAACCTCACCTGTCTTAGGCACACAAATGTGCTGTAAAAGTGAGGCTATAGGTAATAAAACCGTGGTTCAGCTATCGCAGAGGTGATCCTTCAGTCACTTCTGTAGGAAAACTCAATATTCTTCAGAGTAGCGATTATACACGCACACCCTTTTCTTTAACTATATTTTTCATATATACATGTATGCACACCCACGAGCTATCATTTTTAAAGGGCTCTCTTTTCCTTCCAATAAAAACAGCACGTGGTTCTCCGCGCTACCTTTACTCCCCATGTTCATTATGGGCTTTCTGCTCGGGGTGGGGCGAGCGAACAACCTGAAGCGGCATTGGAACACACTGGCCGGCTGCCATGCAGCTGGGTAATCCCTGCAGATACTTTCTTCCCTTCAGCTTTTAAGGCTGCTGAAGACAAATCTGTAGGGTTAAGATAGCAAAGTATTGCATTGAAGAGCATAATTAAGAATAGTTTGCATGAAGCGTGTAGCGCGTAGGCCATAAAGCCGACAATTAGAGCAGTCTTGAAGTTTTAGAAGGCAATAAACTGAAGGCAACTAAGGCTACTGCAGGTTTCTTTTGGCTGTTTCATTTTTAACTAGATGGAAGGTTTATCTAATCTGAGCTGCAGTCAATGGTAATGGGCCACATGTTTTCATGTACCTCATTAACCATTTCTCCTGCAACAGTCAAGTTGCACAGTTGCCCTGATAAAAGTGCAGGTGAATGAGTTGAACGTGGTTGTTTTGCTGCTTCGGTCCACCAGGGTTTCAGCAGTGACATGCACATGGGCTTTTGCGGGTCACTCCTTCACTCCTGAGGATTCTCAATGCTTCCAACCAGCTGGAGCCTTGGTGTGGTCATGTAAAATTAAATAGCAAAGAAAATAAACAGCTTTTACTCTGAGGAAGCGAGATCCTCATATGGACCTGAAATATTTGAGTACCTTACACATATTTATAATGCTGGCATAAAGGAAAGAAGTATTGCCTATTCTAGGCTTGTGGGTGGGAATGGCAGGCGAGATTTTGCCATAGAAAACTGAAGGAAGCAGTGTGTAGCCTTGAAAATCCAATGCACATCTTCCAAGAGCTAGTCCAGTGACTAAAGCAAGATGTGAAACCCTATTCTTAGGCCTTAACCCCCCCTTTCCTTACTTCTTCTCTTTCTTCTTCCTAAGTCACTTGGCATAGGTTGCACGTTGGGAAACGTGCTTGTGGCTGGAGCGCCGTGGGAGCAGTGACAGGGCTCTCGAGGAGCACAGCGTCACTGGTGACTTTTGATCCTGCAGGAAAGCGTGCCAAGGGATTATGTTAATGGAGCCAGAGCTCTGCTTACCTTGCCAAAGGTGAGCCCTTCTGCTGGACAAGGCCCTCTTCTAATAGCAAAGCAGAGGTCTTGCCATGGTAGGGAGGTGGAAACGAGGTTTTCTAGCTTGATATATTCAAGGAGGTAGCTCTCTTCAAGGTGGGAGAAGTGCAGTTTATACAATGGTCTCTTGGCATGGGGGTGAAATCAGTGGCTTTTATGGCAGAGGTTAGGTCACAATATTGGTGTGGATATGAAGATGAAAACCATATGGCTCTGTCCCACCAGATTGTGATTATATTGGACAGGTATAGTAGTCAGGGGAGCTAAATGGAACATGTAGACATCCACTGGTATTCAGATGTAATTGTGAGCCTAGAGAAATGGAGAGGTGATGGAAACATGCAAATAATCGGTAGAAGTCACAAAGCACTGAGGGGCTGCTGCTTCCTTCATTTTCCTTTAAGTGGAAGATTCCTGCAGCAAAGAAACCGAAGAAGACATTGCTTTTGGAACAGCCAGGGGCTCTGGCTGCTGCTGTGGAAGTGAATGGTAAATCCTGCAGGAGAGTATAGTTGCTAGTGGCAGTTTCCAAGCGTGGAAAGAGAAGCAGCAGTTTGTGTGGATGACTTTTGCAGGAGGATGGGAAGGAAGGTCGTATTGATCAGCTCTGGCTTCCGAAGGGAGCTAAAAATAAGTCCAGAAAGGATCCTTGGTGAACAGGAGGAAAATATAGAAACCTATAGTTGGCTTTCTTGTTTTATTCATGTGTTAATTGCTGGTTCTCATAGATCATACAGGAAAGGTACAGAGAAGGAAACAAAATTGTCTTGGACAGAAGCAGCTCAATGTTTGCACAGTGGAAAATTGGCCGAAGTATTTTGATTAGTTCTGAGGATCAGGAAGCCAAGGGACTCAGCTTGCCCCTGGTAAAATCCAGAAATGGGTTTTCATTAGAAAGTGAAAAGGTAACTGGATCTGTTTATAGACATGCTTGCCCTGTTTCCTGTACCAGAATGCTGCTTTAAGGACTCAAGAGCAAAAACACTCTTTAAAATAGCATTTCTCAGTTCTGTGAATGCCTTATGTGTGTACAGGCTCTGTATCCGAGTGTGCTGAAAAGCTTTTTATCAACGAGTGCAAAGTCTTCAGAGCAACAGGGAATGAACCTTCAGCATCTGTGTATTGCTTTCATCATGTAGGTCCAGTGAGAATGTTGGTGTATGCATGAAATAAAGCTGGTAAAGGGAAAATTGCAGCCTGCGTTTTGCAGGATCTGTCTAGCTGGAGAAGAGATGAGCTGGTCTCAGGTGCCTCTGCCTAGGAAGTGCTTGGTCTATCCTTAAAACTGCCTTCAGGTATGATCTGTGAGGCCGCTTGCTCTGGTATTAAATACAGCCTGGTCATATTAGAGAAGGGGAGCTCAGACTTCAAGCAGTTGGATTACAGAAGTGATTTGAAAATGTCTGAAAGCAAGAAGCAGTTTTGCCTGGTTCAGGATGAAGAACATTACCACTGTGTCTAATTTTGGATAGAAAGGGCCCGTTCTCTTGTACAGGATGCTGGGAAAATGTTTGGATACAGAGCTTTCCGCAAGCGGACTTCCTTTTCCTAAAGGTGTGATACCTGTTGTTGAGCTTCCTCCTTCTGGTGTGTTCACCTCATTGCCTGGAGAGGGACAGTTCCTGGGCAGTTTTCTTTGCAGATCCATTTTCTTAGCCCCTGTTGACATTCCCAGGTTTGAGTGCCCTGCAGCACTTCTGCAGGCACTGGTGGCTGTCTCGGCAGCTCTGCAGCCCACAGTGCCGTGGTTGTGCACGGTTGACATCCAGCCATGCCGCGGTGACCTCCCTGTGAGGGCGTCACGGCTGTCAGCGCTGTAGCTGAGCAGGCACTGGGTTAATCGATGTCTAACACGTGATGGGATGCTCTGAGCCAGGACTGGGCAGTGTGAGGACAGAAAAGCCAACGTGGGTATTTCCCAGCAGCTCTGGGGTGGGGACAGCTTGTTTCAGCTTGGATCTGTTGTGTGTCCCATGCAAGGAGAACACATTCTGCTTACATCCTGTAGTGGTTTTTCTGCTCCTAAATGACCCCCTCCCTGTGGCACTGGAGCTACTGCTCTATGGAAGGGGTATGGGAGGAGGCCTGGGGGAGCAGAGCCTCCTGCTGTAGGGGCTCATTTGGCCCCTTGCAATGGGTACCTGCATTATCCCCAAATCTCAAGTGCTTCCTGCATCTTGTGAGGTTATGACACGCCGCCTTTGAAAGCCCCTCGGAATGCTGGTTGAGCTATTACAGGGACATGATGAGGTCTTCATGACCTGAACTGAAATGATTCTTGTCTCCTTTTGTCTGAGGTGCCAGCCGGAGCCACACCTATGGGGTTTTTCCCATGAGGCTCTCCTAGTTGTGGAGAAATTCGAGTGTCATCTTCCAGAGCTTGCTTCATTACTTTGATCACAGAAAACTTTGTCCATGGGTTATTTGCGCTCTGTGTGTTCTTCCAGTGCGTTGGAGACGTGATGCCCCAATGCGCCTCTTGAGGGTGGTGGCCTTGGGGTGCTGCCTGGCTCACCCTGCTCTCTTATTCCATGTCTCCAGCTGCATGAGAGAATGAGTGTCAGGGACCATGGGTTGTTTGATCTCTATGTGGACATCTGGAAACCTAGTGGGTTCCTTCCTTGCTTTTTGATGGGCCTTCCCTATGGTGGCTTGAGTGGTCAAGGCCACCCATCATGGAGGTGGACTTCAATCCCGGGCGGAAACTATGTACCAGGGTCAGAGCAGTGCTGTCTAAATGCAGCCCTCAGGAAGAACGCTGTGATGACTGTGTGATGCTGACAAAAGGTTTTGTTTTTGTTTTGTTACCATTGCAGTGACAGCTATATTGTGCGAGTCAAAGCTGTGGTTATGACCCGAGATGACTCCAGTGGGGGATGGTTGCCACAAGAAGGAGGCGGTCTCAGTAGAGTTGGCGTCTGCAAGGTCACGTACCCGGAGGGCAATGGAAGAAGTGGATTTCTAATCCATGGTGAAAGGCAGAAAGACAAACTGGTAATAGACCCTAATTCAACTTTTGTCTGTTCTTATAATGAGAATTATCCCAAATCTGTTGCTATTGTATTCTTGTACAAGTTTTCTTTCTAAACATAAAAGCCAGGCATGTTCAAATGGTACCAGATTGGACCAAACAAGCCCATTCTTATCTAGAACTGCCATCTTTTGCTGTCTAGGTTGGCGTGCCGCCACCTGGAAGGATCAGGTAAATTGTCAACATCTATATGCAAAGACCCCCTTTGATTGAAAAAGACCCTGTGTGTTTTTTATCCCTGAGACCTAGCAGGGGAAGTGAGAAATGAATTGAAGTGTAAAGAACCCATGAAGCCAGTCACATTGCACTGAGTAATGCAGTGCAAGCCTTTAAAATGGCCATGAATTATTTATGCTGCGTGCCGTTCAAGGTTTGAACAGGCAGAGTGAGAATATGAAGACAAGTTGTCTCTTATGAATTGACGCACTCCGTTTCTCCTGGTAGCTGTTTATCTAAGAAGAAGCCCTCTTCTTTCCCTACACAAATCAAATTAATAAAGCCTTTTCCCTATTTCCAGGGTCCGATTTAGATGTTAGACTTTGTTATCTCATCCCTATATATTTGATTCTTCTGAAATTGACTCCTGTGAAGAGATGGGCTAGCTTAAAACTACCGCTCCCTGCACAAGCTCTGTGAACTCAGTGTTTGAGCAAGAAAAAATATATTAATTTGAGTCAGAAATGATTTTGGCTTCAAAAAACCCTAGTGTTTTTAAGCTGTTTCAAGTGTACTTTGTCCTTTGCAACACTACTTTACTTAGGATGCTTTTTATGACACTGTGTGGGAGCCATGCTTATGGTTTTGGGGGCTGGAATAAGACTAATAAGCCATTCCCGTTTCTCCCTGAGCATCACCCTAAAGGTGGTTTTAGCACAGCAGAGCTTGAGATGAGTGCCTGGCTGGGGGTGAGGGAGGGAGAAAAGGTGGGGGGAGTGTTGCAGCACCTCCTAAATCTGCTGCTGGCAGATACCATTTCTGTTGAGCACTGTTATTGAAGGAAGAGGTTCTTCCTCCATATAACCCCCCACTAGTAACCAGTACCACACTGGGTCCAAAATAAGCTCCTAGGGTAGGGAGCAAGCATCTATTCAAAGCACAAGCAAAAGATGAATGTGCAATGGTTATGAGAACAATTACAGTGTCTGGTGTTTATTAGTCATCGTTCGGTAGGGAAGGATGTTCCCCTGTGCGAGGCATGACTTGGCTTTCATTTGGGTCTGGGCTGAGGTGGTGCCAACTGTGCCCTTGGAAAAGTGACTTTGCTCCTCTTTTGGGGCTCACGCCCTGCCAGGTGGTGCTGGAGTGCTTTGTGAAGAAGGACCTGGTGTACACGAAGGCGAACCCCACCTTCCACCACTGGAAAGTCGACAACAGAAAGTTCGGGCTCACTTTTCAAAGCCCTGCCGATGCTCGAGCCTTCGACAGAGGAGTGAGGAAAGCCATCGAGGACCTCATCGAAGGTACCAGGGCATGTGGCAGTGATCGCTTCGACCCTTGGAAGAGTGGGGAAGGGGCTTTGAGTCATGGAGCTGGGAAGAGGGATGGGTTTAAAATCAGTTCTTGGGCTTGGATGTCTCTTTGCATATGTCTGAGTGTAGCTGGGTGCTTACACTGTGCTGAGCAAGCCCCAGCTTTTAGGAACTGAGTTTTCTATCCCTTAAGGAGAGAAGAAGGGATTTCAGCCCAAGTATTTTCCAATCCTATCTGGCCTGGTCTGTCCAGACTTCCCCTCCTTAATTTCCACTGAGTTTGTTATTACCCCTCTTTGTGATAGGCTTGGGTTTCATGCTAGTGATGGCAACTCAAACAGCCCAGCTCTTCTTCATATGCAGCCAAATCTTGTCTGAGTGAGTCTTTGTTAAATCATAGTATGAATTCCTGCCTGGAGTTGAATAAAACTTTGTTTTGTTTTGGGGTTTTGTTGCAGTAATTAGTTCTGTCTGCGTCCTCTTGTCTCAATGGTCCTTCTTAAAGACTTTGTTGTGTTGCTGGTTTGGGGTTGTTTTTATTCTGTAAAAAATGCGTTTGAATTGCCTGTTCTTTGAAGTTGTCATAAATTCTTCCTTTTCACGTTTCGTTTCAATCACAGCAATCATAACACAGCTATAATTCAGTGGGGCTTTATTGTAATGAAATTGGAGTCTCCGTGAGGGACTCTTATTTATTTAGTTTTCATTTTTTGAGGGTACTGGCTCAAATGTATGTACAGATGTATATGCTTTCTGAGGACATTAGCTCCATAAGACACATTAATGTTCTGAATGCCCTGTTCCTTGCTTTAACATGGAAATGGTGGATACTGGGAGAGAATTAATCCCCCAGGGCTCTCTCCTGGTAAATACCTCATCGGTTAAAGGAAGGATCTTCTCAAGTAGTTACTCATTTGCTTTTTCCTGTGTGATGAAGGTGAAGAAGTTACAGTTAGGCCTTCTGCTTTTTTGATTACTAAAACTGGGAAGCATTTTGAGTCGTAAAAGTGATGTTTTATGTAAGTAGCACGGGATTGATTGAAATTCTTTACTGTGAGGCATTGGCACAGGTTGCCCAGAGAAGCTGTGGCTGCCCCATCCCTGGCAGTGTTCAAGGCCGGGTTGGATGGGGCTTGGGGCAACCTGCTCTAATGGAAGGTGTCCCTGCCTGTGGCAGGGGGCTGAAACTGGATGAGCTTTAAGGTCCTTTCCAACCCAAACCCTTCTGTGATTATATGCTTATGCAAAGTTTCATTCAGATGATAATTCAGTCGTATTGAGTCGTAGTTTGGAGATGCCAGTATGTGGCAGCTCCTGTTCTGCTCTTTCTGATCCGTTTTACAGTGGAGGTGTTTCAAATCAAGTTCTGCTGTATCTCGGATACTTCAAAATCAGCGAATCTATATTTATCCCATTAACAGCACAGCCTGATCCTCATGAATGTGTTCCTCCTTAACTTCCAAATAAAGCTTTCTGAATGAAAAACAATAACTGGCTCATGTGCACACCGCATCAGGCAGTGGATTTTGTTTATCGTTCATTGTTTTGGTTCATGTGGCTGATCAAATTTAGCAGATAACATTAAGCTCTGTGCATTCAGAACTTCATGAAATCCCTGCCGCCTTTTAATATTTAACCTGGAATTTGCTCCCCATAGCATCAGAATCATGGAAGTTTTCTGCACCAGCACAGGAGTCCTCTGCAGCTCTGTGAAGTGTCTGGATTTTTTACTTTTAAGGCTAATGTAGCAAATGGCACAAATGTTTTCACATTACTTAGTGTTTTAAGTGGGCTTTCGCACTTAGCTCTGCACATCTTCGTGGTGATGCAACTGAGAGCAGCCAAGGCTGGTGCAGAGAGCATTATGTAAAGCACATTACTTAAAAAAATTCCAGAATGAAGGTGGTACAAACTGTTCAGCTGATTCAGTTGGGGATGTGATGTGGCCTGAATTCAGTGTAACAGTGGGCTTACATTAAAAGAGCCTTTGACTTGGGGGTTTGTTCCCCCTATCAGAGCATCTTCTGCACCCACCCTCCTTGGCAGCCCCATAGGGGGTAAAGCCAACCAGGAGTGGACCAGGATCCTTGGGGGGTAAGGAGAGGGATCACCTCTGTTTACCCCCAGCATAAATTTGCTGCTAAGTCCAGCAGTGGCATGTTCCACCCTCCCTGCTGCCCTTTTGCTATGTGGGAGCTGATCAAACGCTTGGCCAGCTCCAGAGGGAGACACTCATGGGGTGGGGAAAGAGGTTGGAGGAAGGCTTTTCAATATCCTTCCCCACTTTTCCAGATGCTTGCTGTGTTAGTGAATGAGAACTGCACCCAAGTATTTTCCTCCTGTTCATGGTTTTACACATTTCAGCTCCTTTCAAATTCTTGGCTGACGTGGGGCGAGGTGGTTCTCTGAGAAATAGGTAATGACAGAAAAGACCGTTACAATATAACAACTTCTGAAATGAGGAGAAGGAGGAAAACCCCTTCATTGTCACAGGGAGGTTTATTGTTTCAAAGAAAAAGTCATTTTCCCCCCAGATTTAGGGCATCCGTGAAGAATAACTGGTGTAGGGTTCCTGACAGCTGAGGATCAGTCTCGAGCACTGATTAGAGCGCAGCTTTACCATTCTTCAGAAACGAAAGTCTTCTGTAATTGGAAATGGTAACTGCTATTTTTAACATAGTTAATTAGCATTGGCAGCCATGCAGTTGCATGTCAAGAAACACTTTCAGATTTTACCTTTCCAACCCAGATGGGTTTTTCTTCCTAAAGTTGAGCCACTCTTTTGCACATCCACAGCACGCAAACTTGTGAGCATCCAAATGTTTACCAGCCTGATTATAAAAAGCCCCTAAAGTCACATAGAAATACTGAGTTCACAAACCTGTTGTTTTTCTAGGGTCTACGACGTCCTCATCAACGCTTCACAATGAGGCTGAGGTCGGCGATGATGATGTCTTCACTGTAAGTACATGTCACCTGAGGTCGTTCTCCTTCATGCTCTGCTTTACATGGTCAAGTTGGAAAGGGTTTTTCTTTCTGTGCCTCAAGGGTCGGCTTCCAGCAGTCACCGTGCTTGGCCAGTGGGTATGTTGTCTTTGATGGAAGTATGTCCTCTACACAATGTAGAGCATTGGGTTTCTGTTGGCCTCCCGTTGCCACATGAAAAGCACGTCAGGGCAGATGTTGTCAGGCATAGAAGTGAGGAAATAAGCACAGTCAAATTTCCTGTGGGTTAGTCTGAGTGGTGTGCTCTTAGTACCTCTTTCTCTGTCCTCAAGAAGCTTCTCACAAAATGAAGTAGGTGGCTTCTACTCAAGTGCGTGCTCAGGGAAGTAAGATTTTGAATTGCAGTTGTTACCGAAAGCCAACTTTAAAGGTGTTTGAGCTTTCTACGCCTCATAATAAGTGAAACAAGTGGTTTTCAGCTAGAGGAAGGCACAGCAGCATGCCATTTACTAACCAGCAGTGACTTAAATAGGAGTGAGTTGTGGTAATGTCTAAAACGTACTTTGGAGCTTTCCTGAAACAGAAGCAGCTGGTCCCCTCTACACTTGCACACTTTAAAAGGGGGGAGAGAACAAACAAATGTCAGATGAAATGATAATCTGGTCATAGATATTCCATGGGCTTGAAAACAAGACACTCGCAATGAGTACTTTGTCTTAACTGCATTTTTTGCATGGATCTGATCTCAACCCCGCACACGTCTGGCATTAGTTATAAATGCTCTCCTTGTCCAGTGCTGCAGTTGAGGACTGGGTGGCAGGAGGACAGAAGGTGGGATGTCTTCAGCGCAACAGCAGCAAGCTTAAAGTCATATTTGGGATACTTCCTTGCCTCTCTAAATGTGGGAAAACTGAGGGCAGGCATGAAGCTGTTTGAAGATGGGCACTGGGAATCACTGCAGTTGGAAGGTGTTTCTGAAGGGGATGTTTTTGCCTGTACGGGACCAGGGCAGGTTCCCTGCCGTGCTTTGACCAGTTCCTCCCGACGGCTGGCATGTTGTCTGCATCTGTCCTTTTGTCACGGCTCTGGGAGACAAACAACAGCAGGCAGGGTTAAAAGGTGACTTCCTGCACTCCACAGCAGAACTGTCATTAGCAGCTGCTTCCCAACTACCTGCCAGAAGTGATTTATAGACGCCGAGATGGGGCGGATTGGGGGAGGCATCGCTGGAGCCAGAGCAGTTTACCAG
This sequence comes from Pezoporus occidentalis, assembly GCF_034315485.1. Taxonomy (NCBI): domain Eukaryota; kingdom Metazoa; phylum Chordata; class Aves; order Psittaciformes; family Psittacidae; genus Pezoporus; species Pezoporus occidentalis. The sequence continues at coordinate 10,578,526 of NW_026912779.1, forward strand.
TTTGTGCTGCTTTGTCCCCATATTCTCTGCTGGGGATGGATGGTTGTGCTGAAAGTGTGTGCAAGTCTTCTGTGCTCGTCACATACGGGACTGTCATCAAAATGTGCCTTGGGAGGGGTGCGTGTGCCAGCTGTCGCTGGGTTAGACGTGGAAGTACTCAGTGTTAAAGCAGTGGAAAGTAGCCTGTGGAAACAGGAAAATGTACTTCTGCTAAAATCCAGCCACTGATGTTTAGGGACCTGGGAGTGCTCCTGAATTTCTCCACAAGCTCAGTCTTGTGTCTGAGTGTTGATTTCTGAACTCGTAGGGTGCCTTTTACCAGGAGGAACAAGTTGTTTCCTTTAAATAGGTGTTGCTTTACACTGGGGAAGTTGGATGAATGGTGCTCCAGCTGCATCACTCCTGCATTCAGAGTGAAGAGCTGAAACTATGAGAGGTTTTTCCCCCCTACTTGACCCTGGGGAGGTGACAGATAACTCCCTGCTGTGCAAATATTTATGGGTAGGATGGTTGGTGGAGAAGAAGGAACAAGCTACTTGACAGCATTAGGAAGGAGGGAAGACTTGGCTGCGTTTGGCACCTTGTTGGGATGCAGGGGGACATTCACACCTCAAGTTGTGTCCTGCTTGGCAGATCTCTCTGTGTGTTGCTTGATCTCCAGAGCATGAGAGAGACTTCCATGGTAGTAGCTCGTGTGGTGCTGTTGGTCAAGCTGTCACATCAGGGTGGGTGTGTTGTTGGACTCCAAAAATAAGGCTTTATCCTTTTCCCCCATATTTCTTCTTCGCTTTCCCAGGATGAAGTCGCTCCTTTCCCTGCAGTCCTTAAGCTCTTTGAATCTCTCAGCTTCCCATGTATCTGGTGGGAGATGATGGAGTATGAAGTCTGCCTAAGCCAGAAATAACATACTGAAGCGTGGAGGGGTTTTAGACTGGAAGAAATTGATAGGGCTGTGATAGATTTTATTTTTACCCTTCTGTTTCATTCTGTCCTTGCACATCTTTGACTTGTGTCTTGCAGTCCATTTGGTCACCCGTGCACACAAAACTCCTTTACAACTTGCCTGTAAACTCTTTTCCCCAGCCCCAGCAGGGGATTGTTCAGGTTTGGAGGTCTTTTTGCTCCGGTTTAAAGAGAAAGGAGATTTGTTCTTTTTTTATTTCCTAAGGTAGTTATTAAAATCTTCACAGCCCTCCCCCTCTCCCACACATGCATGAATACACTTAACTGTGTGCGGCAGAATTTGCAGAAGCATCTGCATGATTGAGTCATTTAATCAGTCATTTACCCGTCTCTGAAAATCCCAGCCGTCGCTGCTGCCTCAAGCATTTGGCCTGAGGTCCTGCCTCTCCTTGATGATGTTTCAATCCCTTCAACCCCAGCAGCCCAAACCTTCACCTTTCTTACGCTGTTTTGCAGATGGCCACCCCAACTTTATCTGGCACATCAGCACTGATGTTTGCACCACTGTAACGGTACCAACGTTAAAACAACCACCCTCATTACATATAAGCAGTGACCCTGGTATGGCTGTTGGATATTGGTTGACACGGGGCTTTTGTACTGTTCCTGATCCTGTTAGATTCAATACAACTCTGTGTGTATTTTTGTGTGTGTAACTCATACATCATTGTTATGAATGCTTCATCCCTGGCAGGGTTCAAGGCCAGGCTGGACAGAGCCTTGGGTGAGATGGTTTAGTGTGAGGTGTCCCTGCCCATGGCAGGAGGGTAGGAACTGGATGATCTTAAGGTCCTTTCCAACTAAACTGTTCTATGATAATCCATTTCATTTATTCATCAGCCAGCACGCAACCCTTCCAGGCATCCAGCAAGTTATTTTCATGCCCCAGAGGTAGAGCTCTCCTTCAGGCTATGATCTTGTGTGACTTGATGGAGGGTCATTTTCTTGTACCAGAAAGTGGTTTCTTTTGTATTTCAGGGGGTGACTTATCTATAGCTGTGGCTGCATGGGCATTTGTTTGGGAAGCATCACTGGTGTTGGTGGCCTTATCTCTTCCCATCACTGTAACTTGCAGTGCTAAGACAATAACTTGAGCCGCAGTACCTTGCTCCATTCCTACGGCACATGCTCCCCAGCCATCATTCTAACAAGTGGGCAATATCTTTAAAAAAGAAGGCTTTGCCATCTAATAATTTTTCTGTGGATTAGACCTACAGCAATTAGACAAATCAATATAACCCCCTGTTCTTAAACTCATACCTGACAGTGCAGAAAGCAAAAGTATATAGAACTAAATGTCAGTGGCTTCAGGGAAAAAATGCCTATTTCTAAAATGAACTCCCCACTTAGAACTTTTAACAATATGTAGTTGTGTTTCTTTAATTCCAGATCCTCCGTAGAGCCCATAAATGTTTTCCATATGTTAGCAAATAAATTTCTCCTGTCTTGTACATTATAAATCGTCCTCTCAAGAGATGCAATCTGAGTAAGACTAGCCATCCGTTCTGTCTCCACTGGGGGAAACACTGTCATTGCAACGGGCTGAGATTGTTCTGTTTGTCTTCATCCATCCAGCCTGCATCTTCAGCCTTCTTCAATTAACATCCACTTCAGAGCTAATATTTAAGGACTGAATATATTCTGTAGTTCCTCTGCCACAGAATTTGCCGTATAATTGAGTTCTTGGGCAGATTTTTGTCTTAATCTACACTTTTAGTTTCAATTACAGATAATAATCCCACATGATCATGAAGTGAAAAATGTGAATTGAATCCAAGGAAAGAAAGGTCAATGTCTTCCAGAGTCTGCAGAGTGCCTGAAATGGTCTCTTTTAGCAACCCATCTGAAAAAGCAGAGGTGTTTGTTCCGAAACCTTATGACCAGTTAACTGAAACACTGCTCATATGTTTTTCAGATACATCCACGGCTCTGTGCCTGCTTTAGTGCTAAAGGAAAGACACCCACTGGCAGGAGGAGCAGCAGCTCCTGTGTCAGTTCTGATTTGTTAGCCTAAAAACTGCAGTCCCCTTCTGGCTTAATGGGAGTGCAAGGGGAAAACTCAACCCTGCTTAGTTTGATGTGCATGTTTTAGTCATAGCTGTTTCATGTCATCAGTAATAAGTGTTGAAAAATCCTAGGTTTTGTTCAACATGAGACTTGCAGAGTCTTGCAGGTAGAGCAAGCATGACCTAGAGGTGCATGACTGAGCTGCAGGGTTGCATTTTTACACAGCTAGGCTCAGTCCATTGTTTCTCATGCCAGCTCCTGGCTAAAACTACCAAGACAGCAAAACAGAACACACTGCCCAGAGAAGCTGTGGCTGCCCCATCCCTGGCAGGTTGGACGGGGCTTGGAGCAGCCTGGTCTAGTGGAAGTTGTCCCTGCCCGTGACAGGGGGTTGGAACTGGATGAGCTTTAAGGTCCCCTCCAACCCAAATCGTTCTGTGATCCTATGAAGCATTCTCCTACTTAACAAAGGTTATGTGGACAGATCTTGCTGCCACCACTGCCTTTCTTCTTGGGCTTGCAGCAGAAGTCTTGAAACTCACACTGTCACCATAAAGCTTCATGTTTGGAGAGATCCTGCACCCCTTGTTCCTTTTTCTCAGCATGAACGTGCACTCCTATGCTCAGGGGTTTTTGAGTTAGGAAGTTTGTCATGTGGCTTGGCCGCTGCTGACAGTCGTTTAAGAGACAGACACAATCACCCATTCTGTGCTGTAGCGGTGCGGATTGCAGCAGATGTTAACGTTACAGTCCTCCTCGCATCTCTTCTGGCTTCCTAATTAAAAAACCAGATCCCTCCCTGCTGCCTTTCCTTGAAACCTTTTCCCTACTTTCATCTCCCATGTGGGCCTCAAGTGTGTTGCAGCCTCACTATTAAAATTTATAAGATTTATGTTAGTTAGATAAACACTAAATCCAATTTTTCTTGCTGGCTTCGTCGCTTCACGTTCAGATGGTTCTTTTAAAGAACAACTGCACCTCTTTAAAGTAGACGTGTAGAAACCCAGTCCAATTACTCTGGAATATACTCGTAAGTTCTGTGTGATGCTGGAGAGTCTCTCGTCCCATGGAAAACGATGTTGCCGAGAGCAGAGAAGCGCTGAGTTGTAAGATTTATTTCTTTCACGAGTTGCATTCGGGAATTGAGGAGCCACAAGAGCCTGTAATTTCCTTTATCTTAAGGCTAAAGTAGAACAACAGGGAGGGAAAATGCCTTTTGGAGGAGCAGCCCTCCGGATGGGGGTGGTGGGGTGCAGTGCTTAGGTTGTCACCGTGAGCAAATCCACCTTGTTTGCTCTCTGAGGCAGAGCTAAGCGATTAGGGGGTTGTCACAGTGATAGGACTGGATGGCTTTACTGATGTTGTTCTTCCTGCTCAACCGCCAGCTGTGCTCTGCATGTACAGCCGAAGGGTTCATTGCTGCTAGCCACATCCTCTGATGTCTGGATTTGGGGCTTGCATTGGAAACCACAGCTATTCTAATTCAGATTTTAAAAGAGAAAAAAATGTACTTGCCAAGAAGGGAGAAATACACACACAGAAACCAGCAGGCTCAAATCCTCCCTCCGAAAAAGGGGAAAAAAGAACCCTTCCTGGCTTTGAGCAGTGAACTGGACTAAGATTTATTCATATTTCCTTATAGTTGAGTCTTTCAAGTTATATACAGTGCTCTGGGTATCCCTGCCCTCCACTTGAGCAGTCAGTGGGACACCAACTGAGCAGTGGCTCGTCCTGCCTGAACATGGCTTTCGCTCTTCACACTTCAGAGCTGTGAAATCTGCCTTGATTTGCTCCAGCAGACCAAGGTAGTTCCGGAGTCTGAAGTCATTGCTTTATCTGTAGTTTAATTTTTTTCCTTCCTCCCATTAACACCAGGGTGTATCGCCTCCTCAATGGAATTCTTCCTGCTTTTATGCCAGGGGTCAGGAGAGGTGCCACTAAAATAGTGGAAAGGTCCTGAACATCCAGCTATTTTAAGGCTAGCTTCTTTTTATTCCTTTTTTTCCCTGCCCATGACAAATTCGTGTCACTCAATGGGTGTGGACACCAGTGCTCAAAGAGATTTTTCAGTAGGGAAAGTCAGGAAAGTTTTCTTGGGCTGTCAGGTTTGTTATATAGTGTTGTGCTCCCCCTTTCCTTCAGGAACCCCTGTTTCTTTTAAGTGATGTGGGAATGAACCCATTTATTTTCCTACTCTTTCCACCAGTACAAGCAAGTGATGCTCACTGAGGATGCAATACAACTGTCACTGAGAAAGAGGTATCGCTGCTGTCATCTGGAATGCCAACTGCTCTTTTAAGTCCTTCAAAACTGCAGGGGCAATTACTCTCTGCTTCAGCCTATGGATTGATTATCGTTGCTCAATCACAGCCCGGTGTCTGGACGGGAGAAAATACAAAAATTACTGTGGTGTGGAGGTACCCAGGACGTGAAATCTGTTAATTCTTGTGTGTATAACAGAGTCATGAGTGGTAACTGAAATGAAGAGCTATGGGGAGCTAAGAGGGAACCCTCTGGAGAGACCCATGGGGTAGATGTGAAGCTTTATTTGCTTTTTTTAAAAGAAAGGATTGGGAAGTAGAGGTCTTACACGATTTATGTATTGCTTTATTGTACTTATCATGCTATTCTTTTGCTTTCGGTTCTGTCTCTGGTGGGCAAAGCAGGCTTTTCTTGCTGCAGATCAGGAATATGCAGTTTAACACAACTCCCAAAAGCACTGAGCTTCAGTTGCTTTGGCACCGTTTCACTCTCGGGCTTTCAGACAGTAAAACCTTCTTTTAATTTCTTCCTTTTTTAAACCAAATCACCGGTCTGGTTGTTTCACCACACACAGCCCTCAACCTCCCCAGTCCCTGGCAAGGACGGGATCACCCCACCAGCACTGCAGCTCCTCCCGAGGGTCTGGCAGCCACAGCCGTGCCAGCGGGGAGATGATGGGAGCGCGGTCGGAACTTTGGTCAGTCACAGGCACCCGCATGCACTTTGTGGAGGAGGCAGAAAGGGATTTGCTGTCACAAAACCAGACCCCAAAGAAAGGATGTGATTTTTCTAATGTCTTTTTTTCATGCCGGCAACCCAAATAGTGGGAAGCAGCCCTTTCCTGCAAGCCTTCTGAGAGCTTGGGGCTTGTGGGGTGTCTGTCTGAAGACAAGACAAGGAGCATCTCTTGTTCAGTAACAAATTATTAAGCAGAAATTATCTGTATTCCTGTTGGGTATTCCAAGTCTCATTGTTGTATGGTTTTTGCATAGCTAAAATGTGTTGAGCTACTTTGCTGAGGGTAAGCAATTTCTCTTGTCACAATTCTTCCTCTCAAGACCGTTTTTGTAGTGTATTTTCTGGCTCTGTATCATTCCCACATACAAACACAGTTGGTCCTGCACTGGGATTGGGATATATCCTGCAGGAAACTGAAATTTGATCTTTTGCTGTGATGGAAGTTTCCTTATAGCTGTATCTTGCCAGAACTTGTAAGTGGTGTAATTTGTGCACCAGTATTGAGTTTTGTTCAGTTGGTCCCAGCAGTTCAAAGGAGATTTCTGTCTTTTTGCTTTTCTTTCTTACTTTATAACACACATTTTCCCCTTTGCTTAAACGATGTGGTGGCGTATTTTAGTGTGCTGTCTCTTTTTGGTTCTGTACGTAACATACTCTGTATGTTACGTATAACCAGACTTGCATTCATTTAAGTAATCAGGTTACTGAAAGCCTGTTTTCTTGTGATTCTCAGTCACCTGGGGCTTGGAGGTGAGAAGGGTCACCAGCAAACCTGCCTGTAGGATTCCTTGGCCAGGGGTGAATTGACTGCTGCCTCCCTAGCTGTAGTTCCTAGCTGGTGAATCCACGATCCGAGTGCATTGTAGCACCGTTTCACACTTGCAATCAGCTAGCTGCATGTTTGTCTTCTGAAGAAAAGAATTTGGCTGTGTAGTAATGTACTTAAAACTATGTGATGAGTTAAAGTGTGAAGCTGTTTATGAGCATGTTCCCTTTTAATTCATCTGGAGCTGAACGCTTTAGTGCGTTTGTGTGCTTAAGGCACAAATGTGTCGGAAACAAAACACAGCCAAGAAGAAATTGCCCTTTCTTAATGTACGGTAAGATGGAGGGGGAAGAGAGCTTTCTTTTTTTACATTTTTCTTTTCAAAAAGGTTGTTTTTTAACGTGGATCAGTTTACTGCTTGGACTCAGCACACAGCCCCGCAGGCAATAGCAGCAGCCCAGATAAAGGGGGTGTAAGGGGGTGAGCATCCAGAGGTGGAGCCAGAACTGCTGGCTGCTGACAAAGGCATCCCTGGGACCCCTTGCTGAAGGTGAGCTTTGCTGTTCCTCCCCGAAAGCAGCCTCAGTGGCCCTTGCTGTGTCCCTTGCATAGCTCTGATCCCTCGTCCTCAGCCAGGAGGATTGTTTAGTACAGCTCCTCTTTTCCATGTTTGCAGCACAGCAGTTTTGCCCACCTTGGCTTGTCAGCATTGCTTTGCAGTCTGGGTTTGTGGCCTTCTCACTCTGGCCTTGCTTTTGTTCAGCTGTGGTTCCCTGGGCATTTCTTCAGCCTTATGTAAGGGGGACCTGATTTGAGGCAAGGTGCCTGTCTCCCTGGTGTGGGAGAGCAGGAATGGGGTTTTAGGGTTATTTTAGTGCTGTATATGAAGCCACAGCCGAGGGATGCAATTTGACTGATGGCTCTTTAGCCTCAGCACTGCTGAGAGACAACAGAATGGAGAGGGGCTCCTGCTGTCCCCCTTTCACCAGCATGGCTGACCCTGTGCTGAGCCAGACAGGGGAAGTGAACCAAAACCTAGCCCTATAAAAGAAAGCAAATACTTTTCCGGTGGTTTAGCTCCTCAAGCCAGCTCTCTGTAGGGCTGGAGAAGCAGAAGTGCTGGCTCAAGGGAAAACGTAAGAGTGATTGGCTAAACGGATGGCAGGAAACCTCTGCTACCCCACTAATATTCATCATCGCACCTGAAATGTGGCATGTACCCCTGGCCACGAATACACCACCTTCTGCAAGACAAGCTTCACTGCAGACCTTTGCTGTGCTAGTGCCAGTGGTACAAGTAAGGTGGTTCTTGCACTTGTGGCTGAGCCTGGTTTAGCATTTATGTCATTCTCCTCTTTCATATCACTACTGTGAAATTCCTCCTTCAACTAAGACAAGGAGGGGAGAGCAGGATAGCTAAGGCGATGTAGATAGGGGTTTGTTATGGCCAAATATTATGCTTTTACCTTGAAAATACATAGTTGATATTACTACAGCTTTCCATTAGGTTCCTTCTTTAATCTGCGCAATGTAGACAGCATTTGAAGTATATAGTCCTTTCTTTCAGCCACAGTGCTTGAAAGTTTCAGCGAGACAGAAAGTGGCTTTCCCATTATTTCACTAGGCAGCCTAAGGAAGTTGCTTTCAGCAAGCAGCTATATTTGTAAGCTATGATCTCTCTGGCTGCTGCGGTCAAACACAATACGTTGTCCCGGGGCGCTCATGGGAGGCAGCACCGGGGACGCCAGCCGGATTTGGGGTGTCTCAGCCAGCTCCGGGTGCCACCTCTGAAGGTGACAGCAGAGCAGACCCCATGCAGGGTGTAAACAAGGCTGCAAAGGGCAGCCTTGGCCAGGGGACAGAGCGATGATTGACAGCTTCCTGCACCGTGGCTGAGATAAGGGACTCGCCGCCCGGCACATAACCCAGCAGTGCTGGTTGGAGGGATGTGGGGCTGGAGAGAGCAGGCAAAGCCGTGCTCAGGCCCATCATTCCAGCCTCTCTGCATAATTTAAAGGGCAGTGAGCATTTAGGTCCCGGTGCCGAACTGGAGCATCCTCTTGGCAGGAGTATGAAGGGAGCTGCATTGGAACTGTGGGGCAAATGACTACGTTGTCCTGTTCTTCATGAGGGAGCCTATAATTTCCACATGCTGTCTAAACACTGGCAAATGTGGTTTGAATCTCGTGTCTCATATAACAGGTAGAAAAGAAAAGAAAAACAAAGCATGGAGTTCAGGCTGCTTGAAGTACGCTGTTGTTCTGCTAGTCTAACCATAATTTAGTTGCATCCTCTCAAAAGGTTGGTTTCAGTGTCTAGGATTTCTTTTTGGGGGGGAGTTTGGAAAGGAAAAGGAGGAGTTTGTTAAAGCTGAACAATGAAACATGCTTTTACATGAGCTTCAAGAATGATTTTCCTTTAAAGTGGCAGGCTCTGCTTTTTACCCTTTTAAAGAAAGAAGAAAACACCCAAAACACAACGTTCTGACAAAAACCTGGAACCCTCTGCCGCCAGCCATGTGTTTGGTAGTAATTGAGAATGAAGAAGAGAAGAGTCTAGGGAGCTCAAAATGGGCCTCTGCCCAGTCCAGATATGCATTATAAACAACTGCATCTAAGCAGCCCTGTTTCCCTCCCTCACCTGCCTAATGTGTTTTGCCAGGGGTCTGCTCGCCCTGCATCTTGTAAATATTTGATGAAAATTAAATCAGAAGTGATTATAGGAAGCAGTTCATCTGGCTCTGGCTCTGCCTGCAAAAGGAGAAGGAAAGGCAGAAGTAAGCAAGTACCATCACATTTTTAAGCAAAGCCTGACATATTTGCAGTGCATGTGAAGAGGGTATTTTAGAAGTTTGCATCAGCTGTTGGGTTCTATTTTGGTGATAAATTCCAGCTAAAATAACGTAGATGCTCATAACTGTGTGAATAAATGACCCCTAACTGGCTTCTTAAAATATCGTATCAGTCTGCTGTGGGAAGTCTGCATTTAACTAGGGCTTTTCTCCCCCCTCGCTTTGTTTGTAACCTGGTGTATAGGAGGAGTGCTGCTGAATTTAGAGGCTGAAGTGTTGAGTTTGTACATGACAAAGACATTAATGATGGATTAGGTGCGCTGATTCTTTTAGTTTAGCTAATCCAATTTTCACTGGCATTTTTCTCTCCCCTTCCCCCAGTCTTTTCTACCCCCAGGTAATTTCTGTGTAGAGGAGCTGAGATGCACTGGTCAGTTATGTGGATCCTTCTGTTCCCAGCTGCGCTCAGCAGCGGTGCATGCTCATGCCCTGTGCGTGTCCACTGTTGAACACCCCTGGCTGAGCTTCACTCCTTTATGTCCTAGCATCCCTACCCATCTTTTCAGCAGCATTGGATGTGCCAAGTTCTCTGTTTATACCTTAAAATTAGGAGGTAGTGCTTTCCAAATTAATTGCAGCCATGCTGATGACAAGCAGGTTGAAGACACAAGACTAAAGAGGAGCTGGCACCCACCTTTCTTTCCAGAACCTGCATCTTTATCCCCTGCTTTGCCTGGAGACCATCCTGCACCATCAGGGCAGAAACCTCTACGAGTGGTCAACCAGGGCCAGCGAGTTGATACAAAGATGATTTGGGGCCGAATTGCTGTGGTTCTCCACCCAAACACATACACAGAGTAGGTGATGGGACTGATGGGAGGGAGAAGCCAGGACCATCACCTCCCCACAGCAGGACAGATCTCAGCAGCCGTCTCTCATGGCCTTAGCAGAGCACAGCTGTGGTAACGTGGCTAATATTACTCATTAGAGGAGGGAGCCTTTGCTAATCTTCAGAGCTGTACGAACACAAATATTGGGCAGCTGATCATCCCAACAATGCTGTAGTCCACACCAAGATGTCATTTCAAAGGCATAAACAGATTAGTGGAGCCTTTTATGCAAAAAAGGAAAAGCCTCACTCTGTCCTTAGATGGTTTTAAGCAATTAGTTAGTTTAAATAGTTCCCAGGTTTAGGTAAAAAAGTCCCACTGGATCAGTGTAGCTCGTATCAGATGTAGAAATCCAGTCAGGCCGCAGCAAGGAGTTGTTATAGGAGTGAAGAAGGAAATGTAGGAGTCCTGGTAAGGAGATTGATGAGGATTTGAGCGCCTCATGGGTAGGCAGAGGCACCCCACTCACCACTGTGGGATTGCTGTGCTGTCTGAGGAGCAGCCCCAGTAACTGGGGCTTGTGGTTTGGGGTTTTTCCCATTACAGCATTTTGGTTTTCCCTTATAAATACCTGCTGCAAAGACATTTCCTTCCATTGAAGTGGTGCTCTACCCCAGTGGTGAAAGGCAACGGGTATTGTATGGCAAGGAAATGGTGTGTGCACCCACTTGCAGCCTCTGGTTCTGGGCTGAGCCCAAGCAAAATGGGGTACTGTCTGCCTTCAGTCCTCTGACTTTGGAGGCATCTCTCTTTGTATCTCTTCAGATGCCTGCTTTTGCAGAGATGTCTGACGCCTCTTATGATTGGCAAGTAGTGAGACAGGAAAATCTCACTGAGGTTCCCCCTTACCACATCTGAGTGTTTGCCGTATCATTTAACCATGTCTGATTCTTTTTACTCCTCGAAGTGAATCATTAAGTCACATCTGTGGTCCATGCAGGGCTGAACGGTGATGCCAGAATCGGGTTTAGCATCAAGCTTAACAGAGATGATCTTGTGCACTGAATCCTTGTAAATGTTCCTGAAGTTTTGCTGACTTAAGACAGCGCAGCCACCAGCATCTTTCTGGCACTAAAAGCTATAACCACAAAGCTTAAAAATAAAGAAGGTAGCAGTACAACTAGATTTCTGTGCTTTATATTGGCATTTGTGTAAGTGGTGACTAGGAAGCAGTCCAAACGTTGGAGAAATTATAGTCCTGTTCTGGTTTGAGAAAGAAATCTGAATCCGTGCTTATTGTCATAGTTGTGTACAGCCAATTTGTCTTTGAACTGCACTGGAATATGATCTAACATGAAGCTTCTCCTTCAGACTGTCTGCTAAGGAGCAGAACTAGATTCAGCTCCAGCAGTCCTCAGTGGATGAGAGCGTCAAAACGTTTCACACATGTATGGAAACAATTTTCTTCAATACAATTTCTGTCTTCTCTCCAGTGATAGCAAACAAACAGAAAGTTGACAACAGCATTTTCTTCCATGGCTTTATCTTGCCATAACAAATTAAAAGCTTGTGCTCAGGAGACAGGAGTCTCAAATCTGAAGAGGTTTTTCACACTGAACCCTCTTCTTAATACTTAGATAATCTAAGCCCTCTTTGAAGTGGGCTGCCCTGGGTATATGGGGCACACTTAGAGGTGGATGCAAATGTCAACTGTTTCCTTTTCTCATTTTCTTGAATAGGGATAAAAATCAGGATTTTTGCTGTGAAATTCTAAAGTGCTGTATCTCCTCAGGCTTTGAAATAAAGAGGGGAAAGGAAGGACTTGTTCTGGCAAGATTAAGCTGAGGCACTTCTGGGAGACAGCATTTTATCTTAATTTCTTTGGAAAGGTGGAAGTTGCTTTGCCATGTGTCCAAAATAACTCTCAGACTTCCTCTTTGTGAAGTTCATAAACAGTGGAGGCTCTGCAGATAAACTTCACATTGGCGCTCAGCACGGCACTGCTCATTGCAGTACTGTTTCACTGGTTTTATCATTTTCCTTTCCGTATTGATAGCACAGCTGTGTTTTCCTTTATTCCAGCAAATGAAAAGGGCCAAGCAGAGAAGAGCTGGCTTGTGCCGGGGATCCCAAGGGATTGCACCTGGGCAGAGCACACAAACAAAGGGCTCTGGCTGCCTGTGGGGAGCTCATCGCATGGGTCTTGGCTGGAGGTTGAGGATGCAGCACGGGGAGGATGCAGCTTGCTGGATGTCGTTTTTCCAGGCTCATCCTCAAGCTGTGAATTGGTGAGGGAACTGGTGTCTTGTCCTGGGGATGGCACAGATGTATTTCCAGATGACGAGATAGTGGTGGGTTCCTCTTTAACCTGTCCGGGCTTCCCAAAGTGAACACAGGGGCCACTGCAGGCAGCTTTGGCTTTTGCCTTGGTAAAGATGAGACCGTGAGCCCTCACCATTGTTTTGTGTTTTCCATGCTGTGTGTCAACAGTCCCCATTAGATACGGGTGACGAAGTGAAAAGCTTTCATGGCAGTGGGAGATGAGCAAAGAGGAGCATGGCAATAAAGAGCAGGTCAGCTTGTAGAGCATTTGTGCTCTGCAGAGGCCAGGCTGGCACAGAGTTTCAATTCCTTTAGGAATCATTACTTGCAGAACTACTTGTTCAACATCATCATACTTCTATTCCCCTTATCCTCTCCATCTCACGTAGCCATTAAAATCCTAGAGGGGAAAAAAACCGTCTTGCTTGACCCACAATTGTTTTTGACAGCAAGCTTGCCAATGCTTGAGCTGGCTGAGAGCACTTCTGGAAGTTACAAGTGACAGAGCTCCATGATTTCCCCCTGGCAGCCAATTTCTGACAAGCTGCTGCAGATTTATTGCTTCAGACTTCTGAGATGAATCTCTTTTCATAGTCACCCTTGGATGTTGCATCACATGGGGTGAACCTATTCTGTAAAGCTATTAGGGGCAAGGTGATCTGTCCAGTTCAGGAGCAGGAGAAGGCTGCTTTTTCTCATCAGTTTTTATGATAGATACTTATCGGAATATTACTTAAGGCACCTGATTAGCCGGCCGTTCCTGTGTAACAAATCCATTTCAATGAGAAGCAAACTGCAGTAAATGATTAACATAATCTTCTTTACTAATGACTATGGGTTTTTCATTTAATGAGTCACTTTGGAAAGTCAGAAGGGGAAACAGGGCCACTTTTTAATATATATATTTATATATATATATATATACACACATATATATAAATTATCACAGTGCAGCCATTTGCATGTAGAAGCCCAGTGCTGTGTCTCAAAGCAACTATATCAAACATGCAGTACGTGTGCTCACTCAGATACGTACAGCTCACTTGCAAAAGGGAATGTGTTGCACGGGTTTTACAGAATTACTATTATGGTCATGATTAATGATTTTGTTATCCAAGCAGTGAAACCACAAGACTTCATGACCACCATAGCAATCACAGCGTTCTAGTACGTGCGGCACAAGCTTCTCTAATTGAGCATTTGAGGGCGTGTTGAAACAGAGGTTCTTACCGGACTCCCTGTTCCAGCAACTTTAGTTTTGGGTTATGTGGCTACTGGGCATGTTTTCAATAGTTTTCCCTCAGAAACAAATACTGGAGCTGGATCAGTTTCAACAGGCTTTAGAGGAAGACAGTGTTTCTCTGACAAGACCGGTGGCTCGATTGTTTGGGATGTTTCTCCATCAGTGAAATAGCCTGGCTCTGGTGACCACATCCTTTCTAGATGTATTCCTCTAGGTGAGTGTGTTGTATTTGTGTTACCTGCAACAAACCTCTCATGTCTCCCTCCTCCAGCATCCTCCCCAGAATTTTCACAGCTATGCTGGTGGTAGAAAATCCCAGTCAAGACCCGTTGTTGTCGTGGGGGACAGAAGTTGTTTTGTTTCCATCACCAACAGACTCTTGTCATCATCTGTTTGTAGTGGCACTTGGCTGAAGATGAGAGTGCCTTTTCTTTGAGAACATGCCTAATTGTCGCCAGTCACCAAGTCCAGGTTCCGTCCTGGTGGAGTGGTACTGAGAGAACAGAACAATTCTGAAGGCCTGAGCATCGTCACGCCTTTGATCCTCAGTCACTTACTTTCTTCTGAGGGTTTCCATATGGTTTCTTGAGCAATGTTTTAACTATGAACTCTGTCAGAAGTGCCTCCTTGTGTCTGAACCTTATGTGAGCCTGTTCCAGTGAATGCTTTGTGATCTTCTTTTCTGAGGAATACCAATAGGATAATCTCTTCCTATGCGTGTTCCCAAGGGACTTGGGATTCAGTAAACTTCTTCTCTTCCCATCTTCTTGGTCCCTTCCATCATCTCTTTTCCAGGCTGAAGAGACACAGGCTCTTTAGTTAGCTGTTGCTGAGAAGCCATTCCATGTCCTTGATTGTCCTGACCATGGCTCTGTGGGCTTGTGATGGAAATACCTTTATTGACACAGGGGCAGAGCCACAGACAGATGGGGGAAGCTCAGCAGATATATGCAATGCCTTGATGGTCATCCTCATTGCTGCTGCTTGATTTTGTTTAATATGCTGCTGAGCCACCAAGCTGACACTGTCACAAGGCTGTCTGGTTTAATCCCAAGACCTCTTTCCTGAACAGCAATAGCTGGCTCAGAGTGCATCACTGTACACGTCAGATGAAGGTGTTTCTGTCACTTTGCTCTTCAGTGGGAAGATTTTGTTTTACTATCCAGTCTCTCAGCATTATGACATTCTTAAGCAAGTTTTCAGGATCAGCTTTCATTTTTTACCTCCTTGAGTAATTTAAGTTTCATCAGAAAACTGTGTCATCTTGTTCATTTCTCTCTTCAGCTCATTGATGAGTATGCTCGCCAGCACAGGGGAGGGTCCTGTGGGGTTCACTAGTGACCTGCTGCTTAGGAGAGGGGTATTTTCTACCTTTTATTCCCAATCTTCAAACCATATATGAGAAGAGAGAGCCTCCTTTCTTCTGCTATAGAAGTTTGAAGCTTTGATGGGGGACCTTGTTGGAAAGTAACAGTGCCTATCCCAGCCAGTGTACCAGCAAGGTAACCCTGCACACACTGCATTTGTCAACAGTTGCCTTTAGAGTCACCGAACAGGAGGCAGCATGAACTGTTTTACGGACCAGTGAGCAGAGCCCTAGTGTGGGATAACTTGCTTTCCCCCATTCTGGGCGCTTAGAGTAAGTGTTTGTGTTGGCAAACTGCCCCTCTAATCTGAGGACATTGAACGTGGAAATACAGCAATTTTTAATAAGGTGAAGGCAGAGGCCAGAGCCACAGCCTCTGTGGTATGCTGCAAACAGGTTCTGTAGCCATGTCAACACATGTGGAGGAGAGGCTCCATTGCCCTGCCGGGTCTGAAGGAGAAGAAGGTGTGGAGGAAAGCAAGGGTAGATACGAATCGGGCAAGATAAAAATCGCCACAGCCTCTTTTCCAGTTGCCTATTGCAGAAACTGCCTTCCCCGAGAGGCAGCAAATAGCACGCAGTTTGGAGGGCTGGTTATAGCTCCCAGCTGCCCCGCTGAGATTATCTTAGCAGTTATATCCAGTTTGGGATTTTTATTTTCATCCAGGAGGGTGCGGGGCTTGCAGGCCAGTATGTGCAGCCTCCTCCACTTGGGTAACTTTCCCAGGCTTCCTTATTTTGACCATGAGCACCTATGATGTTTTCGGAGTGTATGCATGAAAGGCTTGTCCCAGCAGGGCTCAGCCACGGTTCCAGTGAAGGTAAAGGGTCCTGCTGCATGGCACGGCGTTAAAGCCCTGCCTCCTTTCTGGTTCATGGCAGTCAAAGTTTAACTTTGAGAGCACGCTGCAGGCTGAGGCTGCCCGGAACATGGGGTGTGTGCCTTTCTGGTGGTGTTCTGAGCTTAAATTGCAGCTTGGCATCTGGGTCTGCACCGCACACAGCACTGTGAAAAGGTACTCATGTGAGGAGGCTGTTGTAACTAAATCCTAACTCTCCTTTGGTTTTCCAGATAGATTGGAAGCTCAGTGTTACTATGAAGTACTTGCTTGTAGAAGCTGCTTGTTTTCTCTTGAAATGCCCCCAAAATATTCTAGGTATTGTAGGACCTAAAGTCCTCCAAGAATTGTCTTTGAAGGGTTTAAATGCCAGATTTGAAGTGCCTTTGTCTTACAAGTCACGACGACTGAGTTGATCAAACCACTTTTCATAAAGAGCCTGAATATCAGTGCAGTTACATTAGGCAGGCATTAGCTACCTTTAGAGTTCTGCTTCTACAAACTGGTTTTAAAAAAGAAGGAGAAAAAAACAACCAAAACAAACACATGCATTAAAAGTCTGTTCCTAATGGGCGGGTCTGCCATTCGGAACTCATTCTGCTTGTTGCACCTCTCTGATAACGCAGCCTGGCGTTACATCACACTGCAAACAGATCTGTGTGTTTGCTTTCAACAAAGTAAGTTGGGAGTGCAGTGCTTTTTAAGTGCTGTACCAGTTAAAGAGGATCAACATCTGGCTTGTGTTGTAATGCTTTAAGGTGTTCTCACCTTTGGACAAAGTCTTGCAGAGCGTTGTTTTCAGAATAAACAGATATCCACAATGAACGTTCTTGTATTCTTGGAGTAAGAGACATGTCTAGTACGATTCATTGGAAAATAACATTCAGAGGGTGCATTCTTGACAAGGAGAGAAGGTTTTTCAGGTGAAACCAGTCTTCTCCCATTACCGATACAACTTTTTTCCGCTCTGGAGGTTGCGTCTCTAGCTAACTGTTGTGGCAAATGGAAACCTTTCCCTTTGACTCAAGCACAGCTTATTCGTTGGACGGGGGTGGAGATTTTTCGTAGTTCAAAGTACCAGTATTTAGTGCAGTGTTCCAGCTCTTCTGATGCATGAAGGCTCTTTTTCCTGCTCATGGTCTGTTAGCGTATTTAACAGTGGTCCTCTCATGATAATACAAAAAAAGCCCAAGCGATCTATGAAAAGAATTAATGGGTAAAATCCTGAATGTCGGGGTATCGCATGGAAACAGTTTTAACCAAGGAAGGAATATGGAGTGAGGGTGGCTAAGAGTAGTACCCCACTGTGTACTTCTCTAGGAAGAAAAATACATAGATTAAGAAGCTGCAGGTATTGGCAATGCCAGGTTATTGTGTGGTATTTCACCCTTTCGTGATCGTTGTTGTGTAATGATGTAGCCAATTAACCTAAAGAAGGCGGTCACCATGAGGCAGGGATGTATAAAAATACAAGTAACACTCATTGCACATTAGAAATGTGCAAAGGGAAGGGGGGGAAAGGTCCCTGAAGTTTCTAAAAGGAAGCTGATTGTTCAAGTAGCCTGTGATGAACTGGAATTCAGTGAGTGTTTTGAGAACTTGTAGGGGAGTTTTTGGCTTAATGGGATGCCTGCAGGTTAACAGAATTGCCAGGTTTTTTTGTAGCCTGAGTAGCTATCAATCAGGGTACAGCCTGGGCATACAGATGCGCAGTCTGAGTCTGTCCACAAGACTTACACAGTTGCATCAATTGACAGAGTTTAACTTTGCTCTTCAGAGGTAGTTTCTGGTGTGAACACTCGTCATCTCTCAGTGCCCAGTGTAACAAATAGCATGCCAAGCAAATACAAGTGGTGTGGGTAAATATGTTAGGGGTAGGCTATGGCATATTATTTTTCCATGTGTGTGGCGACAGCTTTTATGGCCTGGCAACAGATCTGCCCCTTTCAAGTATTTTATGTGAAACTTTATGAAGCTGCCTGCTGTCAGGTGTTGCCTACATTGCAGGTGTGCACAAAGTCAGTGAGTAGTAAAACATCTCCTTTAATACTGTGTGCAGTAACAGCTGTATGTGTGACGACTTTTTCCTCTCCTTTCCATTTAAAACAGAACGCTACAGACAGCTCCTCTAACTCCTCTCAAAAAAGGGAACAGCCTGTGCGAACTCTGGCTTCTCCTGCATCCTGCGAACACCGAAGAATTTGCACTCGTGGACACCTTCACGACCATTATAGCTCTGACCACTACCATCTAGAACAAGTAAGGTTTCTTCCAGTGTTGCCACCTAAAGAGCTGTGTCTGCCATAGCTAAGGTGTTTGGGTTTCCCCCCACAAGCCTAAAAGACACCACCCCATCTCCTTTCTGCCCCTTTCCTTCTCGGTTAGCTTTAAATTGCTTCCAGTTATTGAAAATAAATAAATACATAAATAAATAAATGGGCTTACTCTATGATCCAAGTCCAGAGGAGGGGCACAAGGATGGTCAGGGGACTGGAGCACCTCCCATATGAAGATAGGCTGAGAAAGTTGGGGCTGTTCAGCCTGGAGAAGAGAAGGCTGCGTGGAGACCTCATAGCAGCCTTCCAGTATCTGAAGGGGGTCCTACAGGGATGCTGGGGAGGGACTCTTCATTAGGGACTGTAGTGATAGGACAAGGGGTAACGGGTTAAAACTTAAACAGGGGAAGTTTAGGTTAGCTATAAGGAGGAAGTTCTTTACTGTAAGGGTGGTGAGGCACTGGAATGGGTTGCCTGGGGATATTGTGAATGCTCCATCCCTGGTGGTGTTCAAGGCGGGGTTGAACAGAGCCTTGGGTGACATGGTTTCGTGTGAGGTGTCCCTGCCCATGGCAGGGGGTTTGGAACTTGATGATCTTCAGGTCCTTTCCAACCCTAACTATTCTATGATTCTGTGATCTCTTCATCAGGGACTGTAGCGATAGGACAAGGGGTAATGGGTCAGAACCTGAGCAGAGAAAGTTCAGGTTGGATATAAAGAAGAAGTTCTTTACTGTGAGGGTGGTGAGGCACTGGCACAGGTTGCCCAGAGAAGCGGTAAGTGCTCCATCCCTGGCAGTGTTCAAGGCCAGGTTGGACAGAGCCTTGGGCAACATAGTGTGAGATGTCCCTGCCCATAGCAGGGGTATGAAACTAGATGATCTTTTCAACCCTGACCATTCTGTGATCTAGTATTTTATGCTGTATGATGTGCACACAGACCATTGTAGGTTTGTGACAGTTGTTCTTATTCCCCAGTCAAAGGCTGAGACTCTGTGATTCGTCAGGGAAGGGTGTACAAAGAAGGAAAGAAGAAATTGTTAAATATTGGCTTTTCAGATAAGCAAGGAGGCAGTGATTGCCGATAGCAAAGTGACCTTATTCTTTTCTCCCTCTTCATCCCTGCTTCCACAGTCAGTACCGCGATCCTATCGGCACGTCAACTTTCCAGATGATGATGAGGAGATAGTGCGCATCAATCCTCGGGAAAAGATTTGGATGACTGGATACGAGGACTATCGCCATGCCCCAGCACGGGGAAAGAACTTTGATCCTGATGACATGGACTCCTACGTACGTTTTGCCAAAAGTGAGGCCTCAAAACACGAATACACTTATCCTTACGTAGACAACTCGGACTTTGACCTGGGTGAAGATATCAAGGGTGCTGTGATAAAGACTCAACCTGTCAAGTTTAAGCCCAGGCGGAAGGAAGATGGGGAGAGGTCACGGTGCGTGTACTGCAGGGACATGTTCAACCATGAGGAGAACAAACGGGGTCAATGCCAGGATGCTCCAGACCGCGTCAAGACTTGCATCCATCGAGTGAGCTGTATGTGGTGCGCAGACACTATGCTCTATCACTGTATGTCCGATCCAGAAGGAGACTATACAGATCCTTGCTCGTGTGACACCAGTGATGAAATGTTTTGCCTCCGGTGGATGGCCCTTATCGCCTTGTCTTTCATTGCTCCATGTATGTGCTGTTACTTGCCGCTTCGGGCTTGTTACCACTGTGGGGTCATGTGCAGGTGCTGTGGTGGAAAACATAAAGCTGCTGGATGACTACAGATGCATTCAAAGTGTTACGTTTTTTCTGTAGTTCAAGGAACACATTGGTTTCGGAGCATTGAGATCACTCATTTTGATGCAGCCACTGTGCCCAACAGCATCCAGAAACCACCAGTTCGGATCACTTTACATTTGGTCGTCTGGGGCTCACACTGCATTGATTTGCTCATCAAGTGTTCTAACTAACTAACCTACAGCATAGACTTTTGTATTATTAATCTGTAATCAAAACAGACTGTCTTGTACATGTTGGTTTTTTTTTGTTTTGTTTCGTTTTGTTTTGGGTTTTTTTCCAGTTAAAATGAGTTTGAGAAAAGAACTTTAAATGGTGGTGGATTGTAAAACATCTCCAGGTTGTGTCCGTCTTGCCTCCGCTTGTGTGGTACCATCAGCGTGTTAGCAAGCTGTGGCATTTCTAGAAACGGGGTGGTGTAGTGAATTGAAATCTCACTTGGAAGATATTTTAACTTGCCGTCAAGTTATTGTGTGTGTATAGAAGGTGTGCTAGTAACAAACTTGTACCACAACACAGTATTTCTGTCACTGGTTTTCTTTGGGGTTTTTTTGTTCTGTTTTCCAAAGCAAAAATAGCCATCTAAGCTGCAGTTTCTCTTCTAGAGTCCATCGTCATTTCCTTGAGCAAACATCTTGAATTATTTCTGTTCATAAAGCTCTGTGAACAGAAAGCAAGGCTCAGTTACCATAGTCGCATAGCCATTGAGGATCTGGTAGTTCTCCTTACCTGTAATCATTTCAGACCACTACTTGAAAGAGAAACTTAAATTTTAGGGTTTTCTTTTTTCCCTAAATAACATTGGAAAAATAAAACTGTGTTTTTTTCAGAGTTCTGCCCAAAAGAAAGGGAACTTCTTCCTTAGCCAGCCATGTAATGATCTGTGAATAAAACACTAAGGTTCCAGATGAGGAAAATTGTTGTTATGCAAAGAATTACTAACAATGCAATGTCAAAAGCACTATTATGGCAATTCTGGGGAAATGCTGCATTAAGTGGTGGATTATATGGAAAATTGTATTTGCTTGTTCGTTTTCTGTATAATAACATGAGCATGAGAACATACGCGTCCACAGTAGAAACTACATTTAGCAATCTAAGCAGGTATGTAAAACCAAAAGCCAGGCTGTTAACCACCACTTCCATTTCCTGACCTGCGGTCCCAGTCCTCCGGATGCTTACACATGTCTCGATGTATTGTGTGTAGGATGAAGCATGTGAGGCTTTGCAGGAGCCAGACCGAAGCGTCTCCCTGGCTTTTCCCTTCCCCAGTTCACCACCCAGATTTATCAAGTGGATGCATAAAGGTGCATATACAGCAGGATAAGATTACTTTAAGTTTTTTATTATTTTTTTTTTAATGTCATGTTGTCTTGTGTACAAGGCTTGTAATTAGCTTGGAAAAAGAGTATTTTTCTAATATATTACAAGGAATAGCCAAATAATTTTTATTAAAAATAAAAATAAAAATGATTTAGCGCAGTGAGCTCTAACTAGCATAGTACAATCTGAATACTTTGAGGCAGCTAGGGATTGGCTTGTCAAAGCTGGCACTGCTGTTCCTGCCATAATTTCTTTCTGCAGTAAATTGCCAGTGGGCGCATGTCCTTTCCCTCCCTCTATTGCACATTGACATCAGTCTTAAAAAGAGAGGAATATTTTCTTTTTTTTTATTAATTTGCCAAATAAATGTAAAAGGAACGCTTGCCATTCTTTCTTGGTGGAATTTCCAACAGTTCCTCTGAGAGTTAATCACAGCTTTTTAGTCAACCATGAATTAAGTATGCAATGTGCTTATACACTATAGAGTTTGGTAGGTTTAATTCGTAGCAGTTGCTGGGGATTTTTTCGGTTGGGAAAAAGAAACGAATGACAGTGGAAAAGGGATGGAGTGTTACGCTCTGGGTGATGTGTCTGGGTTTGCTGAATGAAATAGTATTTTGTGCCTAATAGCAGTTGACAAATCTCTCAATGGTGTCTAATAAACATCAAGCCAGCCTCGAGGAAAAAAAAAGAACCATAATGGAACAACCTTTTCCTTTTGATTTCTGTTCTCCAAGTTGTTTCATGTAAACAAACATCTGTAAGATCTTCTCTCTATAAAGCACAACACTACAAAAAGATCTTACAGCTTTTTGTCCGGTCTTGAAGTGCCCCTATTTATTTAAGTAAAGTGGACATACTCCAAGCCTTTCTGTATGTCTGGAAATAAAAGTTTAACAAAAAAAAGAAAAAAAAAATCCCTCTTTTTTATTTTTTTTTATTATTAATTTTTGTCCTTCCTTTTCCACCCTTTTCTCTTGGGTTTTTTGTAATACTTGTAGATTTTTTCTGCGTGTGTTATTTGGTTTGTGAAGGCAGTGGTGTAAGGGCACAATGATAGAAATGGGTGTTGTTTTGTAAATACTGCTCCTTGATTTCCACACTGCTGCTGAACAGTGTGTGGCGTTCTCCCCGTCAGCTTTGCAATACTGACATCGATCATTTGAGAGGAATTATTCAGATTTTATTTTTGTATCTGTGGTAACAAACCATTAACCAAATTTTCCTTTTTTTTTTTTTCCTGTTTTTGGGTTTTTTTTTGTTGTTATTTTATTTTTCTCCAAGCTATCGCTCACATTAACAAATTAAAGTGCCTGAAGCCTCATCGTTATTGTATCTATATACTAAAAGTTAAAACCCTGTTGTATTGATTTTTATAAGCCTTTTTACCTCTGTGTAAAAAAAAAAACCAACAAAAAACCAACAAAAAACAAAAAATATATATACAAGTGTATGATGTACATTTTAGTTCTTAACTTCTTTTTTTATTGTTTCTAATATGTATGATCAGTGTAGCTATTGCTTTAAAATGTACCATGTAAATACAAATACATCATATCAAAATGATGACGTTTATTGTCGCAATGACGCCGTTTCTTGTTGTCCAGCTGGAAAATGAGGGGGGAAGGAAATGGGGACGCCTCAGGAGCTGCAGCCCCAAAACCTTGGGGTTTCTGAGGTAAAAACTTGATTTATTGAGCATTTTTGGGTGGTGAACATTCCCTGCCTTGGGCACAGGCTGTTCTCACCCAAACGCAGTGGGGAGCAGGGGAGCGGGTCTGTTTTCAAGTGGCTTTTAGGTCATTTTTGGGTGTTTCTCACCTTCTGGGGGAGGGTGCCCAGAGGCCTGTGCCCCAGGAGGCTGTGGTGGCCATGACAGCAGCCCAGGTTCCTTCAGCTCTCCCTTCTCCCCAGCTGAGCTGCTTTAGGCAGAACTAAATACATTACAAGGGCTGTTTTTATTTTATATTGCTTCACATAAGCACAGCAGCCCTGAAGAAAGGGGAAAGCAGAGAGAAAAGCGGCAGATAATGGCTGCTGAGCAAGGGCGGCCTTGCTTCTTGAGGGCACAGCGCAGCTTTGCAGGGCTGGCCAGGGGCTGCTGCTGCTGCTGAGGGGAGAGCCATGGGGCGGCTGGCACTGCCGTCCCTGCTTGGAGACGATGGAAGAGGAATAACCAGGCTGATATGAACACCAGGCTGCAGACAATCGACTGAGGAAACTGGGGGGAATCTGGTGAGTATCCCAGAATCTTTGTGTTTATTTTCAAAGGGGGCTAGTCAGGCCAATGCCAACCACTTCAGTTCTATTTACTGCAGGTAACTTTTTGCCCAGAGAAGCTGTGTTCAAGGCAGGTTAGACAGGAGCAACCTGATGTAGTGGAAGGTGTCCCTGTCTGTGGCAGGGGTTGGAACTGGATGGGCTTTAAGGTCCCTTCCAACCTAAACCATTCTATGAGTGTGATACAACCAGCTGTGCTCCCTTTTCTATGTGCTGCTGCTTGTTCCATTGCTGAACAGGAAAGCTGCCTCAAGTGGCATGTAAGAAGGGAACAAAGAGTACATGCACCAGACTATTTATTGTCTTATGAAAGGTTTGCTCCCTGCAATGTTGCTTTGCATGATCTGCACCCACCCAGCGCATTGGCTGGCGCATTGGTTGCGTAAGTAACCTCGGTGTTTAATTTGCCACAGCTTTGCTGAGATCCCTGAGTCCCCTCTCACTTTTTATTGGTTTCTATTTGTATTTACATACTTCTAGAAATATTCTATGATTATATAAACAGATTGCTGTGTATGTTTATTATACAACTGTATGTTTGTTATACATTTAAAAACAACAACTTTGTGTGCTTCATGAGAAACGCATGGTGGGCTGGGTTTTGTGTTCAGGAGCACACAAAATCCTTTGGTCTTTGCTGCTGTGGGCTCCATCTGCGGCTAAACCAAGGGCAGAGTAACTCTGACAGCCTGTTGCTCACAGTCCGTCATGCTCTCTTGGCTAACTATGGCAAGAAGACTTCTACCCTGCTTCCTGGTTGTTTGGATTCAGAATGTCCCACAGAAGACCTGGCTAAGCCACGTATCTTGGAGCCTGCAGCCTTCTTGTTTTCACCTATGAATCAAAGGGGTTACTTATGCCTTGAGATTTCTAAAGTGAACCGATAAATGGCACATTCGGACTCTGGATCCATGGAAAATGCAAACTCCACCAAGATACAAGGCAACATGAAAGTCAATCAACCTTCTGCAGGCTAGTTGGTGTGGAGGCCCCAGACTTACTCGTGCTGATCATCTGGGATGGGTGCTATCCTCTCAGCAGGATACAATCAAGGAGATTTGGAGAGGACACAGATATAAGCTCACAACCACAAGAATCAAGGATAAGTATTTAATGGCCTTTAAAAATACGTATATTTCACTAGTAAACGTAAGACAAATTACATTTTAGAACAACATCCTTTCACCCAGGCTGAGTTTTAGGGGCTGACAATGCAGCTTTGCATTCTATAGCAAAGAGACAACATTAAATCTGCTGCTACCATTGCCTGGGTCAGAATGGCTCTCCTGGCCTCTCCTTTCCCTGCTTTGGCAGCAGGAGCAGCACTGATCCAGTTCACCGCCAAACCTTTCTCCTAGGGAGGCATCCTTGGGTTCAGACAAATGTTATCACAGCAGTCCCACCTGTGTGAGCTTTTTTCCTTGTAGCCTGTGTAACTGAAGAGGCAGAGGGCAAGGAGAGGATTTTCTTGGCTGTGCTCGCTCAGGAAACCTGCAAATACTTCTAACAAGCCTCTCCTCATAAAGCAGTGTCAGGTCAGGAACTGCAGGGTGAACGGAGGGTGACTGTGAGGGATAACCAGTGTGGGTCCCTCCAGCTACAACAGCTCTGTTTTCCTGCAAGGTATCAAGATAAGAGCTAGTCAGGAGTGACTGTAGCTGCCCACTGTTGCCTTCAGGGGCAGAATGTTTGCATGAGGAGGGCTCACCCAGCCTCCTTTAGTCACTCAGGAATAAAAAGTTTTTCTCACTCTTCTCAAAGAGCTGTAATTTAAATAGGAGGAACTGACTTATCCCTGTTGTGAAAATGAGTAAGTCCAAGAGAGTCTGAATGATTTGTGTAATGTCACACAGTAACCTGTGGCGTGGAGTATCCTGAGCACAAATCCACCACCATCTTCATCCAAAGGTCATCCCTCCGGTCACTAAAGATCGACTGAGAGGTTTGGGCTTCTACAAGAGCCTTGTGGCATGGAGCACAAACCAAACCAATAGGCCCAGCCAGCAAGGAATGTGTAAATCTCCTTTCTCTGCTAATTCCACTTAGAAATGCAAATTGGAAGTAGATGTCAGGATGCCTGGAAACAAGAGGTATCACTGCATGTGTTCCCAATTCTTATCACAGGCAGAACTTGGCTTCTTGTACAGACCAAATGCAGCCTTTTTCACAAATCGATTGAGAGCGCGTGCTTGCAGCACTAGCAACAGGAAATGCTTTCCTTTCTTCACCACATGATGCTAGGTGACTTAACATCCTCCTGACGCCTTGTCCTTTTCCAGGATGTTCAGCCTTCTGGTATTTTCTTAACATTTTCAATTAGGCAATTAAATCCCTTAGTATCTTGGTGGCATACGTGGAAATAAATAGAAAAACGTTTGGCTTCCACCCAGAGACAAGATATTTAAATGGTGGAAAGTATGTGTGTATTTTTGGGGTGGTGTACTTAGATCTCTACAAATTCTTTTAGTTGCTTCCCTGCACAACCATCCCATGCCATTCATCTCATTCCCCCATTCCCCACTTGTAAATTCATTTGGGAAGAGTTAACAGCCTTTGGTTTGGCTCCTGCTAGATTTCAAGCCTGCTGCCTAATGTTGTGTGAGACAGGATCTCACAGCAGCACTCTGGGTGGTTGTAAAGGGAAAGGTTTCCGAGGCCTGTAACACACCCCATCTCTCTGCATGAGCAATCACAGCTCCATGCACTGATGTGTGCTCTGAGGTGGCAGGGAAAGTACAAAGTCATTTCCAGACCTCATATAATTCATGTAATGACCTAAGGAGTCACTGATGTTAAGAATACGTATCCTTGCATGGAGAGCTAGAATTAATGCCGGCTTAGGGATGTCTAAGACATTACCAAGTCATACACAGCCTTGAACTTAATTCTTACCTAGAATATTTAATTATTCTTAATTATATAGAGAGTGTAATGTGAACTGACATTTCTTTTTCTGCATTTTCTAAGGTTATGTCACAATGAGCTGCAGAATTGGCCAACATCAGTTTTAAGGGAATTGACAGGACTACTATCGGGCTTACCACTTTGAGTAAGCATTTTTCTGATTTTCACACTCTTATTATTTCCTCTGTTTCAGTGTTGTGCCAATGTTAACTTATTATCTGCTTAAGCTCTTGATGTGAGATTTCAGTATTATGAAAAAAAGAACAGGGATGGGGAACTTGTCAGCGCAAACAGCAAGATCTTTAATGCTGGAATATCAAGTCTGATATGTTCCCAAATGTACCCTATCTTCTAATCTGGGATTTCCGGTAGTCACATTATGTTTAGCTCCAACCTGATTCAGAAACTAAAAGCTCAGGCACTTCTAAAATTCTGAGCATTAACATCCTTGTGCCCTGGAGGGCCATTTCCAAGCTTAAAAGCTCAATTCCAGAACTACTGAACTCAAGTGATTTCACTTTAAAAGTGCTTACTCTTTACAACTTCCTGAGAACAATGATAAAAGCCAGGTTAGAAAGTATAACTTTCAACCACATTTGCAAAAGTGCTGGCCACAACTTAAAACAGAGAGCATTTTGATGTGCACAGCCAAAAGAAGCAGCACTCTGCTGTTTTTGTTCATGAGTCTAAACATTGCAAAATTCAAATCCCAGTAAATGTGTCTCACAGAACTGAGCAGCTAAAAAAGACAAAGTAGAAACTAGGGCTGAAGGCAGGGTATATGGTTCACCCCAGATATGAAACAAAAGTAGAAATGCACTAATTTTTCTTCTATTTTAATTGGTTTTTTTTTGGGGGGGTGCCTAAAATGAAGGTTCTGCTGTCACAGTAATGTACTGATGCAGGGCCTGATGTTCAAGCTAAGGTACCCCCAGCAGTTTCTGCATATTCCTGCTGGGAAGGGCAGATGATCTGTGCCTCTGAGCGTTCAGACCATCACTGCAGCTCTGGCTGCCAAGCGGGAAATGTATATACACACATATATGTATGTGCATGTGAGCATGCGTATCCTTTTGGAGCAAAAATTGCCAACATGAGCTAAAACCCCAAGTGACAGTTACCCTTTAAATAAATAAATAAGCAGGTAAAACTCCAGCTGTGTGGCTGACCCTGGTGGCTTGGCAACAATGAATGGGGTTTTCTGTGCAGTGGCCCCAAGTGTTGGGTATCACTGCAGGATTTCTTTGTTTGTGCAGTGATTAGACCTCAGTGAATGTCTTCATCATGGGGAATACCCCAGAACCCCATTAAGTGGTTGAGCCAGCCACAGAAAGGGAAGGCTTCCAAAGGAGAAAATGAAGCAATAGGATGAAGCAGAGTTTTCTGCTCAGAGGAGTTATCTGCTCTGCTATGACTTGAGGGTCACATGCTGAGTGGTCAGTGGCTTTGTTTCTCTGGGGACAGTGAGTGGTCTGTGGGGAAACCATGGCATTTTGGGGAGTAGGAAAGCCTGTTTATTCATTCATCTGCCTGAAATGGAGGGGTTTGGTGCAAAGGCTGGAGAAAGGCAGCCTTTGCAGTGATGCACCAAAGTTTATATATGGTTTGTACCATCTACCACAGGGCTGAGATATAGTTGTACTTCCACGTGTAGCCAGAAGTACCACAGGCCTGGAGCAGGATGCTGGGTGAGAAGAGTCCTCACACTTAAGCCCTGCTTTGC
The DNA here is from genome assembly GCF_034315485.1 of Pezoporus occidentalis. Classification (NCBI taxonomy): domain Eukaryota; kingdom Metazoa; phylum Chordata; class Aves; order Psittaciformes; family Psittacidae; genus Pezoporus; species Pezoporus occidentalis. Next base: position 10,606,963 of record NW_026912779.1, read on the forward strand.
AGAGAGATTCAAAGGGCTGTAATGTGTCAGAGAGGAAGCAAGAAATACCACATACATTTCATTTCAAAACTCTAGCATGCACCACAGGTGCAATGCTATTTGCTGCATTCGTGCTTCCTTAGACTTTAAACAAATGGACTCTTTCCAGCAACAGGTAGGAGAAGACTGGAGAAGAAAAGAACATTTGACAGCAAGAGACTGCATTCCCCAGTTCCCTGACTCCATTTAAGTCAGTAGCAAAAATCCCATACACTTAAGCCAGGATTTGTCTCCCAGGGTTTGAAGGATTTGGATGTCAGTACATCAAGATTTGACACTACAGAGTACCTCTTCCACTAGCATCTCTCTGAGGTGTACTTTCCATGGTCTTCTCCCTTCCTCATTCTCCTAAGGGGCACTATGTACAATGACAGCCTAAGTCCATAAAAAGGGATTTCTTATCCTACACAGTGCACCAGCTCTACAATTTTGTCTTTAAGGAGCTGTGTGTGAAGTGGAAGTCACTTTCTGCTCCTTCAGAGTTGCAAGTGGGTGAGTTAGTGGTAAGAGCATCCTGCTGACAGCCCGGGAAAGTTTTTGTGGGACCCCAGGATCACTGGTTCTAACCTTAGCACCTTTGCTATCACCTTTTTTCCTGTGCCAAACTGCCAGGTCATTTCATTCACTTGGACCTTCAAAAATAACAGATGGCAAAGTGAAAAATATATCTAGGAGGAGTAAGCAGTGTTTACTTGTGACAAACTGGCAGGGACCTTCCCTCAGCCACCTTGCATTCATTTTTGACAGCTTAGAAGGTTTTGAGCTGTCACTGGTTCTTTCAGGTATTAGGTTGAATTTCCATTCAAAAAGGCTGAAAGGTGCCTATGTACTAACATACATGAGAAAAGGGCCCTATAACAAAGAAGCACCCCTGAAAGGGCTCTGTTTTCAAACCCACTCACATACATAATGTTTTAAGAGCTGTCACCATCAGAGCACATTTTATGACCAGTTCCTGAAGGAAGTGGTTGTAAAGATGTGGCACGAAGAGGAGAAAATCCAGGTGCTGAGCAGAGAGCTTTTGAACTTATAGCAAATGCGTGATAGTTTTTTCTAACCAGAACAACTGCTGCTTGTGACCATCTGAACTTTGAGCTACAAGAAAATGTCTTTGGGGTTCGTCAGGCTGATATCCTGTCTCTAACCACAGCCTGTACCAGATACTTCAAAGGCAAAGAATACAAGAAACTCTGTATTGGAATCATCTGCTAGCAGAGGAAATTTCTTCCCAACATCAGACAGTTTGTCACTGATTTAACCCCTCTGACAGGAAAGTTTATGTGCCTCTTAAAAAACAATCCAGTTGAATGTAACAGTGATGTAAGTTTGTTCATTAAGCCTAATGATTTTTTGTTTGATATGTGTTTGATTTCTCTGACCTACCATTACAACCCTCCTACCATTTTCTCTGGAGATTTTTCTTGTGCTAAAGTAACAGTTTGATTCTTTTTCCAGCCAATTTTTATATAGATAACCCTGCAAAGTTAATGATGCTCAAGAGCTGAGGCCCTATAGCAGCCATTTTGCAAATGCCAGTGTCTCCTTCAAATCCTTCTCCTGGCAAGTGTTTTTTATCCCCTTTTATGGATTCTTTAACCTTAATTTTCTTATTGTTGGGATGACACTGTGTTCTTACTGTAGTACAGTTTCTCTGAAGCCTCTTATGTGTCAAAAGACACAAAACAGATTGAGGATATGAAAAGACAGCAAATTTATTGGTTTGTTTATGTGTCAGATTGCTGACACTGAACTGGATTTGTAATATTTGCTTTCTGGGACTTAGATACTTTCAAAGAAAGATGGCTGTGCTGTGGCTCTGAATACAAACTAAGGTGCACTGGGTGTCGTAGATGAAGGTGTAAAGTCCATATTTAGGCTCTATAGTACAAGTGGCTTTGCTATGAGAGGTGCTGAATGTCTTTGTTTCTTCCTGAAACCCACAGTATTTCCTAGCTGGGTAGGTGTAAAACATTGGCCCCACTGAGGTCAATGGCAAACTTCCCACTCCCTTCAGTAATGTATAATCACCCCCAAAATACAGAATTAGGAGACTAGTTATTGGCAGCTATTTTTCTAAGAGCCCAGTTAATACATAGGTCGTTATCCAAAATGCCTCTTTGTGTTTATTTCTTTGTACAAAGCTCTTCTATGCATTTTCTCAACTCCTATAAAGAAACACAGAAAAATTCAGCATCCTGAATTGCCATCACAGCCTATTTAAAGGCATCTATTCAGCCTTAGCCATAAACAACACAAGTGAAAGACCTACTTTGCTTAAGACATGGTCTGGCCAGGTGAGCAAGTCAGCCAAATAGTAGAAACTTAGTGGTTCTGATTTAGAAACTCATTGGTTAATGTTTGGATCCTAGATTGAGACTTCTAATTTGATTGTTTAGCAGTTGATTGCTTCAACATGAACTACAGATGATCAGCAGTTCAGGAAGTCAGGACATAGATTGCTGAAAATAGGGAGGTTTTAAGCTGTGGGTCCTAAGGCTCTGCTCCTCATTGAATTTAATCACACCTTGGAGTAAAAAGACACACACAGATTCAACCTTGGCTTGGTTTCTAACAGATCTGAATTTGCACCATTAATCTTTTGCTTGCTCTACTCCCATAATGGTTCTTGAGCCACGTGGTCATTGAAAACCAAACTGAGGTCTTGCAGAAGTTAATTTCCTATGAGCTTCATAAAAATAGGCAGCTGGGTAAAATAGAGAGCTGTTAGTGTGCTTGCTGAGCCCATCCCTGATCAGACACTGGGAAAACAATGTGGGAACAGCCCTGTTATGAATGCCCTACCTGGGGATAAGCTCCGCTGGCCGTCATGCCCTGCTGGACGATAAACATCCACCCCACAAGACCAGCTTCACTTTCACACCATACCTCTCTGAAACAGCCAGTCATGCTCAGACACATCCTTTGGAAAGCAAGCGCTGTTGTTTTCATCGCTTGTGGAATACTTGTTTTAACATATACCAGTGATATCTAGGAGGGAAGTGACATGTTTTCCCAATCAGGGCAAAGAAATGTGTCAAGTAATGCCCTGTTTTTTTTCAGTCTGGCTCTAGCTGCTAAAGGTCTGCTTCACGATTTGTTAATTCAGCTGAGAGTGTTGGCTGTATCTTTGAAGGGCTGTAGGTGGATGAATTGCTTTATTTTTGTTGTTGCCAGATTAAAGTCTGCTTTCACCTTTTTCCTCACTTGCTTGTGCATAAATATGAGGATCTTTCCATCTGTGAAACTGAATTACTGTAGCTGGAAAGCCAATGATTCCAAGAGATTTCCTTGGGCTTCTAATTGCATGAATAAAGAGATTCCTGGGCTCCAAAAGGCTTAAAATGTCTGGATCCTGCTAATAATAGCACCCCAAAGGGAATAGTCCAGCTGACTGTATGTAGGCCAGACTTAATCAATTAACACACTGAGATAATTATATACCAGCTTATGAAGCCACCTAAATATGCTCACGTGTGAAGACAGCCACTAGCTACAGGACGTCTGATGGCTTCACAAATTAAATAGCACAGAACTGTCAATGGGGTCGGAACTTGATGATCTTAAGGTCCTTTCCAACCCTAACTATTTTATGATTCTCTAATATTTAGCTCTGGGATTTCCAGAAAGCCACACTGAGATTGAGAGCAACAGTGGTTCCTGAAGAAACGTCTATCTTTCCATGCTAATACCTAAACTAAAACCATGGCTCAGGGGACACTGATACCAGAAATAATGTCTTTCAGATGCACTCCTTTATGGGCTGGTGGTTGCAAACTGTTCGGCCAGAGTCAATAGGACCTTTTTTGCGCATGTCTCTGCAGAGCGGGGTTCCGCGTACAGAAATGTTGCTTACTTTGGAAGTTTGGACTGTACACGTCTCCACATTGTTCAAGTTCATGTGAGCCAAAGTTTGCATAACAGCTCTTGAAAAAGTGGGCCTCAAAATGTCAAAGGGAGCCCCCTTTCATGTGAAAGATGAAAGCCACGTTGTCTTGGCTGAGTTCCAGCATCTATCCTTGTGTGTTCAAGCGGATGATGGAGGTTTTCTTGTGGTGGCTCCTGAACTGGGTGCCCTTTTACAGCCAATAAAGCTCAGTTGATTTGCCTTGATTTTGCTGTGGGCTGAATTGCATACAAAGGGGTTACAGTAAACTCTTAATTGGTGGCTGCTTGAATGTGTGTGAGAGCCCATGGTTCACCCATCTGTACCATGAGGGCAAAAAAGGGGTCCCTTCCTTTTTGACCCTTTTGTCTGATGTGGTTTGTTTGCAAGATCTTCCAGGCAGGGATTGTTACCACATGGTTGCACACTGTCTACTGGGATGAGGGACCCTGGTCCCAGTAGTAAATTACAGCCTTCAACAGTTACTCTCACGTGAATAAAATACGACCAGCAGAGTGATCCAAGTCATTTATCAAATAACCCACAGCTCCACCCGCGTACAGCTCCTCCAAATGAATCCTGAGGTTAATTAAAAGAATCTAAAGAATGGTGGGGTTAGGGTGATTTTGGTTGAGCACTGAAGACTGATGTATCCTCACAAGGTCCCCGTGCTCTTCCTCGGGGCTGGCGGTTTTGCATGGTTGCTGGCCAGGCGCCGAAAGACCACAGCTAGGTTTCTAGCTCCCCTGTGCAGGCTATGCCAAACGACAGGTTTAAATATTCATCGCATTCCTGACATGCCAAATCATCTAAGTTGGAAAGCAGAAGCCCAAGATTTTGCAAAGCTGCTTTTGCACATAAAGACCATTAAAAATTCATCATGACAGGGAAAAAACAACAACATTGCCAGTAGTAGGGAACTTCGTGTTGACTTGGCTAATGCTTTGTGGGGCTAAGTTAGAGCTAACCCATGCTAATCCACTTAAATGGAAGGGTTAGCCTGATCCAGTAAAAGCAGTAAATCCTCTTTACAGCTGACCATACTCCAGTTGCACTATAGGAGAACAGGGCTGAATGGCAAACAGTCGACAGGAGGTAACTGGATGGGGCCTGACTTTCTAATGTGCTACGTAATTTAACCCACAGCGTCCCCTTTTCCCCTTTTGCACAGACCGGTTGTGGGTAGGACCACATCCCAAAGTTCTTGGCACCAGAAGCGGAATGACAGACTGCGGAGTGGGGAAACTCCTTGCCAGTAGAGAGCTAGAAAGGTTGAAGCAGCTCTCCGTCATCGCAGGGAGTGGGTACCCGAGATGCCTGTTGGCAGAGTTACTATCTCAGGCAGCTCGAGACGCAGGAAGCAGAGATGGACAAACACCTGACTTGGAGCTGTTGGGGCTCTGCCTTGCCTTGGAGACAGCCTGCAGATGTCAGGAGAGAAGGGCCAGCTGCTGCTGCCTTGCTATGGGTGAGGAGCGAACTGCGTTGCTGTTAAACTCCCAGAATCACAACTGAAGCTGAACTGGCTCTGAAGCAAGTGGACCCACATGTCTGGGAATTGGCTGTTACTGTCAGAGAGCAATTTTCTCAAGGCTGACCAAAGGCATGGAACTAACTCCAGACTGGGTGAATATCTGTTTCCTTATTCCTCTGAGAAACTGGGCCTGAATTTAAAAGGCCGTTTAACACTTTGAAGCCACCCACAGTTCTGTCTTTGCCTCCCACACAAGCTCCAAGGAACTGACTCATTCCCACCGTATTTTCAGCTGCGTGTAGATCCTGCTCGCAGCCCAGGAGGATCCCCGTTCAGCCAAGCGAATCAAGCACACATTGTGACTTGAGTTAGTGGGTCTTGAAAGGGTTTTTGCCATGCCGACTAACAGTCAACTGTATCTGAAGACATCTGGCCTGCCTTTTAAAGTAGAGTAGGAACCATATTCTTTAGTTAGCTGTATAATTTATGCCTTGTCTGCTGTTCTCTATTCATGATGCTTCCTTATGTTAAATAGCTCTCTGTGAAAATACGTGACACTGTCATCTGCTGTTAAATGAAAAGAGGTCTGCTCTAGGAGCAGGCATTCACCTCTTCTCTTCCCTTCTCCGTGGCAAACTTGTGTTGCTCATGTTCCCATGAGACGCACCTTTGGGCTTTGCAGCACTTTAGAGAGTGTGAGTGATATGTACAGCTCTCAAGGGTTTATAACTCAGGAAAATCAACAAGCCTTGCTGCAAGGGGAGACATAGGGTTCTCCCTCTGTCCCCTGCCAATCTGACTAAGTTCAAATGCTCTTTCCAATTTGGACTAAAGTCCTGACATCCCTGGATTTCTAGCTCGCTAATTCTTCCACTGCTGAGGAAAACAACTCACTTCTTGCTGACATCATGATGTCCTCCTGTTATGCCGTATCCACTGTGAGTCTTTAAAGCTTCATGCTATGCCTGAACAATTACACCCACGTTTTGGCTGGGAAACAGAGACAAGTGAAGGCAGTTAGAAGCAGGACATGGGAGCCCTGCTTTCCATTTTCCTGTTCTTCACACTGGGCTCCTTACTGCTGTGTTTCCCTCTGCCTGGTAGCAAATCCCCTGCAAATACATGTTGGGGTCTCCGCTCTGTGCCTTTTCCCTGCTCCTCTGCAGACATAACCCAGGTCTGTTTGGGCTCTGGAGCAGTTCTGCATGCTGTGACACCACAGCAGTCTTTACAGATAAACATTTGCAGGTTTTGGAGCATAATCCTGCTCACTGTATTGTTACTGGAAAGAGGGGGAGGAAACATCCTTTGCAATACAAAGGAATTGTCAACAACTCAGAGAAGAAGGGGAGAAATGTCCAAAGGCATGCTCTGGTTTTGGTTTGTTGCATTTGGTTTCCTTCATGCAACTCACTGGATGTTTGCCCCCCTATGCAAAAAATCTGGGGCAAAGGCCTGGCTCTTGTCTACACTATTAGCTAATGAAGTCAGGAATTTACCTCTGTCACCACCTGGGAATTGAATAATGTAAAACCAAGCTCCTCCATCCTACTGGCACTGGGCTGAGTTCCATCAGCTTCTGAGGAGCTTTTTGGAGTGCAGAGTCCTGACCTGCTCACGGTGGCTAGTATTAGCTGAGACATGAATAAACAATAAAGGAGATAAAGGAGAGGCTGGCTTGAAAGCAACAGCTGTTTCCTATGGACTCCTGAATAAATTCAGGCTCCTCTTGCTGAGGGGCTGGGCTTTTGTCTTTGTGTAAAGGAATGAACAGCTCTGGGAACTGAATTCTGATATGAGAGCAGAGTGGTATTCGTTGATCACTAAATATAAAGGCTCAGCTCAAAATGTTTCAAGAATCAAAACCATCTATTTTAAAATGTATTTATTTCAGGTAGTTCCAAAACTTTAAGCTCACTTCAGCTGTGACTCTAGGAGCAGAATTACAACTCAGACTTGCATCTGTAGATCATATATGGCAAAGAGCAAAGTCCTTGGCCCGAGATAGCCTTTTGCTGACTCCAGATGTGCTCCCCTGCCATAAAACACTTTGGAGGCCTGATGCTACATTACATAAGCCACACAGTGGTTTTAACATTGATTTCAACAGAAGGAGCACCCCTTCTCTGTGTAACTAAGCAAAAGGTTTGGCTTGACCCTGTTGCTAGAGTGGATTTCTAAAACTGGGCTTGTGGGAATGACTCCATTCGCAAAGCATGAGCCTCTGCTCTGCTCTACCCTCGGGAGTCTCGGAACTTTAGGCATTTACTCCTGATTTCCACCAGTGGAGCAGAGAGAAGAGCTTGGCCTGGAGAGGTGGATTTTCCGGGTGCTTCTCTTGTGTAAACTCATTCCATTTGTGTGGAAATCTAGCATTTTTCTTTTATAGAGAGACACAGCCTTCAGTTATCTCAGCAGTACAGCAAGAGGAAATTCTAACATCACGATCCTGGAACCAGATAAGTGCAATCTGTCTTAATGCAACAATCTCCTCTTCAGTTCCTACCACCAAGTTCCTATATCTGAAAACCCTTTGCAAACTCTATGCACTCAGGTTATCTCTTAATTTGCTGAGGGCCTCTCCGCTTTTGTTTGCATGTGTAAAACCTGCAACAAATTTGGATTCCAGATTAGCTGACCCCTCTCCTCCTCCTCTGCTGCCCAGCTGCAGATGGGTGGCTGCAAACTGCAGCAGTTTGCTTTTGGCAACACTGGCACCGCAGAGACCTTCTCCACAAAAGCAGAGTTTGGAGATTTTGTAGGGAGCAGAGTTCAAACAAGCCCCATTTTTATTTTTTTTTCTCCTTTTTTTTTTTTTTTTTTTTTTTTAAGTAGGGGATAATTTGTTTTAACATATGAATCAGCTCCCCTGGTATATCTGCCTTTCTGATATGAGGCTGCAGTGGGAACTGGGGGCAGCTGGGGCCAGTGGGCTGTGCTGAGGGCAAGACAGCCATGGCTGCAATGACTTTGTGGCTCTCTCAGCATTGCAGGCTACTTGGCTGCTAGGAACTGCACACTTTGGGAGAACAGACTACAGTAGCTCCATTTCTTTGGTGAGTCTAGTATTGAATGGTGAAATGGATCTGTGATTATATTAGCTACATCCAAGGTGCCTGTATGTTCCTTCTTTTTTAGGGGGAAGGGGGAGTAAAATCCCTGGAAAAGTAAAACCTAAGGGCAGTCAAGTCTTAAAAAATCTGCTATTTGTATATTTGAAATGAGTAATACCTTGCCTTAGAACAAAGCTAACTTACTGAAATCTGAACCTGCTAAATTTCTAATGCTGTTTAAGAAAAGGGCATCTTTATTTTAAAGTTTAGTATTAGTTAGAACTCGAACAGATCCCTTCAGCATTTCCTTTTTTCTTTCTCCTTTCTATTTTTCACCAAGTCTTGCCCATTTTGACTGCTCTCCTGAGGCTCTTTTTTTGTTTATCCTACACAATTTCCTTCCTTCCTTCAAGTCCAGACCCCTTTGCTCCCCTGGGGCTTCCTATGATAGCTAGGCGCTAATCATGTACTTCTGCCCCAGAAGCACAGATAGAGGCTTCCTCCCCCCTGCTTCCAGTCAAAGGAGGATGTAAGGCATAATGGTAATCTTAAACAACACTGCTATTCATTGTTTGGGAGATCTGGGAAATATCCTTGAATTCAGCTTGCTAAATTAGCTGCTTCTTGAGTAACCCACAGCTGCTGCGTATCTGTCCCATTACATTCTACAAAAATGCAGCAGTTCTCATTACATATGATATTCTCTCAACATATGGACCTTCCATTAGTTTATGTCTCTGTGTAGCTCTGTTGCCATGAATGTATACACAGGAACATTTTCTTTTGTACTTAAATTAAAAAAGAAGAAAAACCAAACCAACAATTCTTGAGAATAGATTAAAGACAGGCATTTGCAATTATTCAGATGGAGCAAAGATGTTGGAGTGCCCCAGAATACAGAATCCTCCTCTGTCAGGAGCCAATACTTAGATTAAAATGTTGCTTCTGGCAGTAAAAGTGTAACTACTAGTGGTTTTAAGGCTTCACCCAGCCTGCTGCGCACATGAGTATCTCCCCTGAAGTTGGCGGGCATCGTTTTGTGCAGATATTGGAAGTCAAATGGACCGTCAGTGTAAGGTGATGCTTAACCATCTATCGGAGGCGCCTAAGGAGGCAGAGACATAGTTTTTGGATTTGGTCTTGTGTTTTTGCTCCTTCACAGTGATTCACAGAGGAATTTGGTTTGAAAGAAAATGGATTCCTGGTGTTAGTGGATTTACACTCCCTACCCTTTTAATAACTTCTCCACATGAGCAGGGAACATGAGCAAACCTTGGGGAGAAAGGTTTCTGCCTCTCTTCCCTCTTGTGCACTTTTCTAGGCTTTGCCCCTCAAAGTGAAGCTGTGTCCTTGAGGAAAACCAAAACTTCCATCTTTTCTGTGCTCCTTGTGAAATCGCTGGTTCCAGCAGGGTGTAATCCTTGATGCATCAAGTACTTTAAATAAAAATGTAATGCTACAACAAGTGCAAATTTTCCTTGGAGAACTTTGAGCGCTGTTCAACACCTCTCTTATCCCATCCAGGGCTTATTTCATGGACTTCAAAAGGAGTTTGGCCAGAGGCGAACACGGGCTCTACTCCACACATTGGGAAAAGTGCTGCACGTTTGCACACTGACTATTGTAACCTTGCACAAAATGAGGGGGTACAGGCCGTGTCCTCTGAAAGGCAGCCCTGGACCATGCTTGACTACACGGTCACCAGCAAGGGCTAGAAAATATGTTTGTGACAGTGGTCTTGACTGTGACTGTGGTTAGCAGCTTGTGGTGTCCACCTCATTGTCTTCTTTCCTTCCTTCCAAGTACCCTGATCTTTCTTTGTTTTCATTTTTCCCTCTCCCATTCTGCTTTGTTTTCTTTTCCTGAGTTAAATTTTCCTTACTCCATTTCAGTCTTGATGGAAGTTTGGAGCACTACATCTCTGTCACTCTTTAGGATGTTGCCATGCTTAATCCTGCCTGGTTCAGGGATGTGATTTCGAGGCTTCTGATTAACCACATTCAATTAAAAATATGTAATTCTGTTTTACACCTCTTCCCTCCTTTTATAACTAAACTGCAGTCAAGCTCCCTCAGACATATCCACCTAACTACAGATACAGCCTGCTTTACACCTGTATCTGAGCAATGTACTTAGTACTCCTGTGCTGCAGGAGGGGAGGACCATCTCCCATAGGAGCTACAAAGCAGTTGCAGACCTGAAATTGTGCAAGGATGTGGCTTCAGTGCAGGCTGGAGGAGCTGGCAGTGCTAGGGGCTGTCATGTACTCCGTTTCATGCTGGTGCATGAATCCCAGCATGTGCAGAGGATCCCCAGGAGCTGGTCAGCTGTGTGCAAGGAGCTGTCAAAACCTGGCAAGTAGGAGAGGCTGAGAACACTGATGTGGCCCCCACAAAGCCATTCACGTGCTGAATCCTGTGCTAGAAGATGTCTCCTCCTCATCAGGATGCACAGGCAGGAACTCTCTGCAAGAGAGGCCCTTCTTATGAAACAGAGGAAGAGGATTTGGGTTTCCCTTCAGTGGCCTCTTAAATCATTTGTCCAGAGCACAGAACTATCTCTTCCTGGAGGCATTTAGTCCCATTCCTTTAGAAGTCATCTATGATTGTGTTAGTATTTGTGCATAAATGAATATTAATGGTGAATGTGGTCTGACTACTGGGCCCATTTCCTCCCACAGCTGTTTTTGTGCGATGCCTGATCCAAAAGCATCTTGCACACACATCTTCCAGCCTGGCTCCGCAGGCGAGCTTGATGGAGAATGCTTTGCTGGTGAAGCCTGTTGTGGTTTAGGCATAGACACAGCACATAGCTGTTCGGTGCTGTCAGGGTCTCAGCAGATCTGCCTTCGCCTCACAGCAGACATTTAGGTACCCAGGGAACTTGTGTTTTAACTGGAAAAAAGCTCATGTGCCAAAGGCCTCCCGTTGCAACGGGAAGTTGCAGCTGAGCAGAGATTTGGAGGGGCTGAACACTGGAGTTCACTGCTCCAGATGGCAGGGAAGGCCCACCCACAGCTTAGGTGGTGTTTAGGCCTCCAGATTTCAACCTGAGCACCAGCACCTCAAATCAAGTATTGAAACACGTGCATTATAGCACTTTGATTTGATTTGGATGCGGTTCTGTGCGTTTCTTACATGTATCTTTTTGTGGATTTATCCCAAAGAGATTGCTGGGACTGAGCCTGGGACTCCTGCAGAAAAAGACAGCCCCAGAGACAGCAGGTTCTGAGAACAAATACTTCCAACACCCTATTTTTTAATCATTAAATGAGCATATCCTTCACTGATTTCAATGTATTTAAGCAGGGAAAGGGATTAATTGTATGACTCACATGTCTGAACAAATTGCTACTTGTATACTTTTTGATGCAAACCCCTCACAACTGCTTCTAAGCCATGTGCAAGGGAGGTGTGTGTTCAGAAACTCTTGAGCAAGTCTTTCTGGACCTGAAAAGTTTGTTTGCACACAATGCACATGCTGACCACTTCTATTGAGAAGGGGCATGACCCAGGGTATGGCAGGCAGCTAAAAGGGTCCCATCCCCTGAAATGAGTCACAAATAGTTTGCCCTGTTCTTGGTTTTAATCACATGACCCAATTAGAACTTAAACCCATCCATACGAAATAAACGTTCCCACCTTTGGTCTTTTTCTTGGTGTAGAAAGCTGCTCACAGCCTTGTGCCTGGCAATTAGCCTGTGTGTTGTGTTCCTGGTGCAGAAGGGAAAGGGGGAAGGAAGAAGGATGGTTGGTGAAACACACAACTTGAAACCCCTTCTTTCAGCCCAAAGTGGGAGCGGAGCAGCCCATAGAGGCGCTGTCACAGCTCCAAGCAGGCTGGGGTTAAACGGTTTCCTCAGCTTTTCTTCCTAAATCAATTTGAGTATTCTTGGCAAGCTCTGTTACTATGCATGGTGGGCAGCTGTGATTCAAGCAGGGAGTTTTTTTCCCCCTTTCTACTGTCCCAGTCTTCCTGTCTTGTGCAGATGTGATCCTTTCTCTCTGTCTGCCTAACAGCTAATTATTTTACCAGACGAGCCAATAGTCTGAAGAAAACAGACCATGCATATTCTTGAAAGCAACAACTGTGTTACAATGTCAGGGGGGGATGGGGAATTAAAAGAAGAGAGAAAAAGGAGTCACTTCCTTCTGACCCACTCCACTCCATAAGAAAACCTCCAGAAATAGCAAGCGTTCTGATTTATAAGGAACCAACCTACCTCCCAAGTTAGTACTCCCCCCTTTAACAGCAAGAAACTTGCACCATGTATTTCGGAAAAGTGGGGAAAAGCCAGCTTGAATATAAAACACGTCCAGCTAACAGCTCTGTAATCAACAGCAACCCAAAAATTTACACACACCCCTGTTACTGCAGGACTGTGGACAAGAGTGCATCAGCTGCTCCCCAGAAACTGCTTGGGTGTCGCTGCCCCTGCTGAAATCTCATTCCCAGTCACAATGATGCCTTTCCAATTAAAATCATCAGTCCCTGGGTCTGGAAAGGGAATGAATCCTGCTGTGTTTGGTGGTTCTGTTTGAGGGGGTTTTTCTGGTGGGATGGATCTCTGAGCTTTGCAGCCTGCTCCAAAACCAACAGCTCTAAGCCATTGCCTGCCATGCCCCAGGTGTGAGCTGTGAGCTACCAGCGAGCACCACAACTGTGTAATTGTGTTTTATAGCCTACAGGCTCTGTTTTGAGAATGCCTACAGGATTGGGTTTCATAGGCAGGACAGGAACACTTCATTTCCAAACCCCACAGAAGCTCAGCACAGTTGCTTGCTGGAACACCGCTGTGACACAAGAAGCGTGCTGTCCTGCTGATACCCACTGAGCCACGCTTAACTGACAGCCTTCATCCCACAGCAGTGAAGAAGAGCAGGTCAGGGGTGTTTGCCCTGCTTTGAAGACTGGTACATGCCTTGTATTTGAGGGGCCCTGGTGTTTTTGTAAGTGGGACAATAGCATACTAATGCTGGGAGGCAGGAGGAAAGGCTCTGAAGGAAAGCATGTGCCTCAGGGTGAGGTAGAAGCGGCCTGGTGTATTTTGGAAAGTTGTATTAGAGCCTAGGGTACTAACCATTGGTGGATTCAGCACTTAGAATGAGAGTTTTACAGAGGTCTACTCCTGCTGGTACAGAAGCTGCAGGGTCTTTAATCACACAGAGAAATGCCTCTGCTCTTTTTCTAACAGGCAGCTCTTTTCCTAGGAGGTAGCAGCATGCCCCAACATGGGTAAACCCAAGTGCTCTAAATATATTCTCTTTATTATTCTGCACAAGCAAACCCTTGAATATAAAAGGTGACCCATGCTGCTCTGAAGGCCAGCATCAGCTGCCTACAGGCATAACCTGTGCCAGTGAATCCTCCTTCATTTTCAGTTGCAGCTGAAAAGTTGAGTTGCTTTCAAGCAACTGAAAACCCTAAAATCAATCTACTCTCCTAAAAGCCTCTACAACCCACTACAGAATTCAGAGCATCCATCAGGATGGGGAGAGCCCTGTCCCTCCTGGACTGCCTCACTCACCTTTTGAGGAACACGTGACTTTGCTGACAGTACTGGAACAAGAGCCAAAAGGATGAATGTGCCTCATTCCTGTGTTGCCATTTTAAGCCTGGATAACCATTTCATTAGTTGTTCACCCTCCGGGGCTGTGAATTCTTGTATAATTAGATAATGAGCAATTATCATCACAGTGTTTTGTTCTCACATGGTATTAGATGTGGATTCCAGCACTGTCCACGTTTCAAAGGCTCATGTTCCAGGTTATTACCCAGTAACACTATGGGAAGCACTAGCACCCCCTGAACAATCTTAGAGGGAACAAACTACCAGTATTACAGGTGCTAACACAAATCCCACCTGATCTTATTTAACTTGCCCATGGTAGTTTTGAAGTAGTGTGGATATTCACTACAATGGGAAAGCCTTAAAATATTCCAAGGAGATTATGTGGTTGAGTGCTTCCCAAAATACTGCCTTTCATGTCCTTAATGCCACCCTTGCCTTCCCTGCTTTGGCAGGGAAAGCCAACATCAGGGTTACACAGAGTGGTTTAGAACAGAAAGTTACTGGACAACATAAAGGTTTAGATATGGAGCAGCCCCCAGAAAGGCTGCTGTGCTAAGAAAAGCGCCTGATGCAAGTCAGGACTTACAGGATGTACTTGTGTTGAGGTCAGCAACTGGCAATTAATTACTTTGTTAAAATACCTGGAGAGGTTTAAAATGGGCACATGGTGAGAACATGCGTGCAAGAGGAGGATCTTGAAACCACTTCAGCTTTAGGGCAAACAAAAACCAGATGGGAGATGGGTGCGGTGATGAAAAGGTGTAGGCAAGGGGCCCATATCTGTCATTATTCCTCCAGCTACAATTTAATTACCATTCCTAGGCTTTGGGGAACAGAGATTTAGAGAAAAAAAATGATGTATGGGAAGGAACATAAGTTCTGCGGTTGGAAGATGCCCCTTAGCATCATCCCAAGCCTCTGCTAAGACTTTTAATATGCTTTACTCATCACCCAGAATAGAAACTGTTTCCCTGATCTCCCATGTTAAGGAATTGCTTCCAAAGGATGAGGGGAAGAGAATTTAATAAAACATAAATTGAGAAGCAAATCTCCCCTCCATGAACTTCTTTCAGCTGCACCAGAGCAGAACTCAGCACAAGGCAGGCAAGAAGTCCTCCAGCTGTGAGGTCAATAAGCAGATGTGCACTGCACTCTTGGTCTGTGCAGTTGTTAGTTGGGACAATAGCCTGCAACAGGGTTACAGAAAGGTAAGCTGCGTACCTGGAGGATGTTACTTAAAGCTGATCTTAATGCTGTAATGCAGGGAAGGTAAGAGGCAAAATTAGCAGCCTACTCTAAACAAAGCATTTCTTTTCTTGAGGCCTATAACAGTGGCAGTGACTGATACCACAGGACAACAAACCAGCCTGTTACAGAAGAACAAGTATCACATGGCAAGGCTCAAAGAAAGCAAAATTTTAGTGTAGATTTTAATACTTGCTAAAAAGATCCAAACCATATTTTTCCCAACATAGTTCTTGCTAGAACACAGGAAGACATATATTTGGATTAAAAAAACCCAACCAACCAACCCAACAAAAAAATCAGCCCCAAACCAACAACAAGCCCCCCCAAACTTGATTTTTCACAGTATTGAAACAGCAAATGAAGCTTGTTTGTGGAAAATAGATGAAGTGCCCGCAGGGAGAAATTCACTATTGAAAAAGTTGACTAGCAAACGTCAACTGAGCTGTTTATTCCTTTCCACACAAAAGCCATGTCAGGCAAAGCAAACGGAGGAGTGGGGAATATGAATACTGAGCAGTGAAGTCCAATTTATTTATTTATTTTCCCCCAGAATGCACAGTGATGGAATAAAGATTTTAGGTTTGGGCTTACATATGTTTGCTGTCTACCTGTACCTAAGATGACATGTGCTTGATCTAGTCACTGAGGCAGATGCACTCAGAGCCAAACTGCACATACTGATTCACTATAAAGAACACAAGCCCATTATCCTACTGGGGCCACGATGCCTGGAGAACATACATACAGCACAGCACAAAAAATGAACTGGGGAGACGAGGCTGGTTGAGCTTGTTTCAAAGTCTGATAAATGCATCATGATGAATGGGCCAGCCACTAATCCACCCAACCAGTTGAGAATTACAACATTTCAGGTGCAAGAGCTGCTTCAAACCTCTGCATCTCTCTAAATGCTACACATGAACCCCTCATACAGTTCTTCTATCAGTAAAAATGAAGGAAGCAGGTGAAGCAGCTCACAAGGTCAACACCACCAAGGAGATTTTTCCTAAATGGAAGATCATTGTGTGACTTCTGAGCTTATCCAGGGATGCTGAAGTCAATAGAAGTTGAGGGCTCTTCCCATTTTGCAGTACCGAGCCTAGAGCTTGAACTAGAAAAGAATCCTGTCCAAGGATAAGGACTTTATTTTCTTTTTAAAGAAACCAGGATGGAGGGAGTGGAATCTTGGCAAGAGAATGGAGTCGGGGTGCTTTTCTCACTCTACAACAGCAATCAATAGGGAATGTGTTATTTTGTCATGTCAGATTTCCTCAGCATAAGCAGCTGATGATAGTTTTGTGATGGAAGTTAAGTTAGAGAAAAACTGACAGAACTGTGATTTCCCAAAGGAAACAAAAGCAAACATAATCTACTTTGAAAAACTCTGATTTTATTTTTGTATTGAAAAGACCTGTCAATTTAAATAGATGTTTATTTCCATTCATGGTCTCAACCAGTGTTGTGTGTTAACATTATTCAGAACTGTATAAAAAGCCATTTGTGTTACATCGGTTAACATCCTAGAACACTGGGGGGGAGGGAGGGGTTTGAAGCAGCTTAACATTAAAAATAGGATGTTCCCAAAAAACTTACAACTGATGCGGCATCTTCTAGTCTAATTTTATAGGAGCTGAAGCATATTGCAAATACAACTCAAGTTATTTGGTCTTCAAAAACAACTTTAACACCAGATTGCTTTCATAGCAATATCGAAGCTGTCAGCTGAGAGAACACACACATACACTCTCGTGTGTGCAAACACACACATGGAAAACCACACTGAGCACAACTGGAACACCCCATTCAGTATCTGAATTATGTATGCGTTCTGAATCCATGAGAGCTCCAATTTAAGACGCTAGTTGCCTTTTTTTAATATATACACCGTTTCCATGGAAACCCAAGATTCTGCACAATCAACTGACATTTATTACTCATGGTGCTGTGAAGTTCTCTAGTGAAAGGGCTAAATTCCAAAACCTTTACTCAAACATGCACATCCCTAACCAAAGCCAATGAATAAGGGAGAAGATGCTTTAGAAAAGGGGTTCTGCAGGGTCAAGGTCTAGATCTGAAAAACCACATGACAGATTGTCATTCAAAAAAAGGTTTTTAAGTCATTCTTTGGTTTATTTCCATGATTCTCAACACTGTCCAAAAAGCCCAGAGACAGTCACATGAGAAACCATTGCTCTAAAGCAAGCCCACAGCATTTTAAAATCTCGTGTATTAAATGTTCAGAAGACTACAGGAATTCTGAGTACCCCTTACATTCATGTCCCCAAAAATCTAGTAACCGCTTAAGTGCATACACTGAGGCATGACCGGCATGCCTGTAAATCCATATTGTTCAAGTTAAGAGTAAATATAGCTGCAAAAAACCCCACCCACCTATAATTAAATGGTCATTACTAGCAATACTATAGTGACTGTCTTGTTATTAAAGACATGCAGACATCGTTTCTGCCCCTTTGGCTCGCTCAGCCAAAGGGAAGCTGTCTGCTCGATTTAGAAAGAAAGCAAATTTTAAGAATCCAAGGGAGTTGAATATTTCCATGTTCCTGGGGTCAAATATTAATGTAAAGATGTAGACAAATGGCAAGGATATGAAAACATCTCTCATACATTCCAAGGTTTGGAAGTCAAAAGCAGATCTTAACTTCCTTATGCTTAAGTGTTATGGTAGGCTTGGAAAACCAGTAAGAAGTGATATAACATTTCCATGAAAAGCAAAGTAGAACTAAGTCTAACTGGCATTTGTATGCAAGTATTTTTTGCTATGCTTTCTGTAAGGCAGATTTTGTTGCAAAGATAGTTACCAGTCTGCTAGAAGGAAGAAAATACAGGCCACTATACTCAGAGGAGATGGCTGATAATTACTAGTGACAACTTCTATTTTTCAGAACAACTCAGCTTTAATGTACTTTCTGAAAACAGCATTTTCATCACTGGTTTTCACTTCCTTCCCCATCCCATGTTATGTATCAAAAATCAAGAGTGGACAAAATGAACTGTGGATATTTACCAACCAGCAACATCTCCTATCCCAATGTTATTTTTAACTGGAACAAATATAGGTCATTCTTTATAACCTACTGCCAGTGGTTGCTTATAAATATCTGCTTGCTGCAATAAACACTAGTCATTGAAATATTCATTTGCAGTAACTACTTGGCACTAGGTTAATATACTTGTAAAGTTTAATGGAAGTGCTTCTGATGTACATACAAGCACTTAAAAGAACAGACTGTGAAAACGTAGTTTTGGGGGGTTTAATATCTGTAGTTATAGTTTTCATAAGCATTTCTGAAGGTATTAGATCTCTTCAGAAGTTTAGAGACTCCTGTCTCAGCATATCTAAGTTTCTCAACAATTACAGAATAGCTAATTTAACATTCTTGCTCCCTATGCTGAGACCACATGGTACCAAAATTTCACTATAAAAAGAGGCATTTTTGGTCAGACTGACCCCCCAGCTGTCCCTTAACAGAAAAGCAACACAGCTCAAACCTGTCTCCTCCCTCCAGAAGACAACACCTAAGGCCACAAATTCACATTTGCCAGAGTATCAGGTGTTTCTCCATTTGTGGCAACTGTGTACATGCCCACTTAGAGAAATACAGTATGAAAGCCCCACCACCACCTTTAAGGACAAACCACCTCAGAAGCCAGTGTAGGCAGCAGTGCGTATGGAACCACATTACATCGAAACAGTGTGTTAAAGCCATTCCATCTAGTTAAAACTAGTTTTTAACAATGTTTAATCAAAATTCCTAACTGCAGGAAAGAAAAGAAAAAAAACCATGATCTTAACGTAGAGAGAGGCAAAAAGATGCAAAGATAATCACCACAATGTTCCAATAGCAAAACTCCTGTTTAAAGGTTTTCTTATGCTAAAAAAGGCACACAACCCCTTGTGAACTAGAGACAAAAGCTAGCAGTACTACAGCAATAAACCCAGAAGAAAAAGCCTACCAGAATTACCCAATTGCCTACTGGGAAGGAACAATGAAGTAGACAGGCTGCTCTTGCTCTGTTTTGTTTGCAGGGAAGTGGTCAAATTTAATAGTCAAATTTAGCCACATTAAGAAACATTTAACAAAAGCTACCCCAAGAAACCAGAACAAAACCTGACCTTTGGGTCAAAAGGCCACAGACAGGCCTTTCCATAGCATGTAGCTGAGTGAGTTCAGAGATTGGCAATGAAAGAAAAAAAAGCTTTAGACATGTGATGGGAACAAGCTTTGGGATCTATCGAACAGTCACACCAAGCTTCTCCAGCACACGCACTCCCTTTTCTTGGTATTCTTGTCGGGTCATCCAGAAGTTGTCTTTGTCTTTCATGATGTCCGCTAGCACCGCGCCGCCCAGAAACACCATGTGCTTTCGGCGAGGTGGATCTTCAATTCGGATCTTAAATTTCTAAAAAAAAAGAGAAGAAACTGTTAGTAGGGTTCTTGAAACAAAGCCTTGCAAAATAAAACCCTGCCTTCCACCAGAACAATGAAATGGAAACTGTTTAGTGAGAAAAATGCAACCAAAAAACTGAAAGGCCAGAACAGGAACACAGCGTGAGCTTCCAGGTTGCGCAAACCAAGTCAAATAACTACTTTGCACTGGAAACTAGAGACAGCTATTGACACTTTTCCCAAAATGATACTTTCAGTGTATCCACAAAAAGCCCAGGAGTCAGGATACAAAATTAAAGATCGTATGCTTGCACTTCCTGAACATGGTGAAGAGTGAAACGCTGCCTGAGCTTCAATGGCTACAATGATCATAAGTTACCAGATCAAACCACAGAATATTTTAGGATTACACCAAGTTTTACAAGGGCAGATGGAACAGATTTTAAATTTACAGGATCTACACCAGCTCAACTAATTAATATTCCTTTAGATTCTTCAATGCTAAAGCTCTAAATTCAAGAGCAACAATGAGCACAGTCAAAGCTATGTGTGAAATACTGTTTCAGACCTAAAACATTCTGTACAATTGAGACATTCCATATAGCTGCAAAAATCTTTAGAGAACACTGTATTAAGGGCCAGGGAAGTTCAGTTCAGTTCAACATTAGAAACTCCACTCAAAGGAATTTTCTCTGTAAATATCTCCTCCCTGAAAAGCAGACAGCATTAGAGTGCAGTGTAACGTGTGGCTGTTGTTTTGGAGAGGGACTTTTCATTAGGGACTGTAACGATACGACAAAAGGTAATGGGTTCAAACCTAAACAGGAGAGATATGCAGAAGAAGTTCTTTACTGTGAGGGTGGTGAGGCACTGGAACAGGCTGCCCAGAGAAGCTGTGGCTGCCCCATCCCTGGCAGTGTTCAAGGCCAGGCTGGACAGAGCCTTGGGTGACATGGTCTAGGGCAAAGTGTCCCTGCCCATGGCAGTGGGTTTGGAACTAGATGATTTTAAGGTCCTATCCAACCCAAAACCATTCAATGATTCTATGGTTGTTTGCTTACCACATTAACCAATAAACAAAGAAAATTTATTCCACTTGAAGGGGAGAACTCTAGCCTCATACTTTTAAGTATTTCATTTATAGCATGAGACCCAAAATTTCCCCAGCTACAAAAAAATCATTTTTGCTCAATGATGACTCCAAGGCACAATAACTCATTAGCTTTGTTTAACCTACACTACAAGTTGTGCCCTAGCATTTATCAGCCCGTTTTACATTCAAACTAACCCAAGACTTCAGGAATTACTTGCTATTAGCACGGACTAGAAGGTGGCTTTATTGCAAGTATATACACATAAGCCACACGCATATGAAACACGGGTGTGAAGAACTGAGAGGCAGCAATTCTGCAAGTTGCAGGAGAGCCACCCGCAGCTTTTGTCATTTTTGACTGCTTGGTTCCCTCTAGTGGGGACTCGGGATGAGCCTCTGCCTCACGCAAAGCAAACAGCAGCTCGGTACCTACCGAGAGTTTTTCCACATCTCCTTTCAGAACTCGTTCCAGGTAGAGCTGTTTAAGTTCTCGTTCCAGTCGTGAAGGCAGTCCGGGGTACATGGTGGACCCTCCAGACAGCACAATGTGCTTGTAGAATTCAGACCTGACCAAAGAAACAGTCTTTATGATGTCTTACAGGACACTCTGTAGTACAAGTAGGTACCTGTACATACAGGGGAATAAACACAAATCTAGGAAGTGGTCACTAGACAATGACAGACTCTGTGTGTTTGACAGACTTGTTCATGCTTTTCCAGGCATTCCAGAATGCAGCAGTAAAAGAATATTGTGCTTTTAAGATTTTAGCCTTGCTCATTCATGCCAAAATAGCCAGGTTTCCAGAAAACCCATGAAGCTCCAAGATCCCATCCCGAGCCCCACTCCCAGCACTTCACATATTAGTTTGCAAACCAAAAGATGTTATTTTGTTTGAATGCAGTTCTCACTTCACACCTGCACGCTGACAGGATTTTAAGTGTTCTCCTCTTACCTGGTATCGATGTCAGCAGCCTGGATGGTGTTAAACAGCAATTCAGCCACACCAACCCCCTCTACGTTGATTAAGTGAGGCTGGAAGAGAGCCTCTGGTGCCTCAAACCGTTCTCCACCGACTTTGATAATTCGGCCATCTGGGAGCTAGTGAAAAGAAAACCAAACACCATTTAGAAGACTACTTTTAGCCACCTGGATGCTACACAAACCAAGAGGAAATGACCTACATTGTTCCCTAACGTTTTAAAACAGGAAATTGTTGATAATTGTCACCACTGCAAGAAGTCATTCAGTACTACTGAAGGGAGATACAAACTCTTCGATCATCATGCAATTCACTTAGAGACATCAGGAACCAGATACACTGATACTGACGTACCAAACATCTCCTTGCAATACAGATCCTAGTATAGATTTAAAAGATGATCTTACAGAAGGAGTAATGCTTTCCTGAAAGTTCTTTTCTTCCATGTGTGATCACAGGAAGTTTCCACTAAGAGCAAGTTTACCATTCTTGTCACCAGGTATCATCAGTCTCACATGTGTCACTGCTAGATGGATGAAGCTGAAACAATCTGACATGCTAGAGTAAGTCCACTTTCTCTAAGTTCCTGGACTAGAATATTCAAATTTCAAGGATCTAAAATGACAAAAATGAGTACAAAGTCTTAAGGATAATCTGAAAAGAATTAAAGAAGAAACAAAGCTTTTAAAAGTTTTCCCAGAACCAAGTAATCTGATTCTATAGGCTCCTACATCTGGGAAGTGAGCTACTGCCAAGAAAAATTTAGATGGAATCAAAGTTAAATGCTACCCAAATTTAAACCTAAGAAGTTTAGCACAAGAAAAGCTGTCTCAAAATACTCACCGTGTAGGATTCAACTAGTACTGTGGTCTCTAATGCCAGCTTCTGCTCCTGTTCAATGTTGTATCCCACATAACACAGCTTTTCCTTGATCATGCGAACAGTCTCAAAATCAGCAGAATGGTTGAAAGCATACCCTCGCAGCAGGAGGAGCTACAGGGAACATGACATCAAGTTAGCAGGAAATGAGAAGAAACATCCAGATCTCTCTATCAGTAGATGGGTACATTCAAACACGAATCTTTAAAAGTTCACCTCCCCTGTTTAACTGTAGAATTAGAATGAAGTCAAACCTGTCACAATATACCCATTATTACCAGAAAAGTAGAATAGCAGGAGCATTACTCCAAGTGGGAAATTTTCTTTGACATTATAACTCTCAGTATAACTGCTACGAAGTGAAAGATAACCAAAATAATTCTTACATTTAGGGCTTCACTTCAGAACATTCCAATATTCCAGTTTAACCATAACATTCATCAATCCAGAATGTTGCTTATTTTAAAAAAGCAAACAAATAGCCTGCAAAACATATTGTCTTATTTAGTAATCAAGGAAGAATCACTAAACCATCTTCCATACTCTAAGAAAAATCACTTCTGAAAACAGATGTGTAGAACTGATTGAATACAATTTTGCTCTCATATTATGTATCAAAAGCCACTTTTGAATTTTTCCTTCCCAAATATGGTATAAAAACTCTTCCAACAAGATTGACACTAAGAAATCAATAATATCACATGTGATTTAGATGAGGAAACATAATAGACTGAAGCAGTAGAGTGAATAAGAGTTCTTCATGTAGTTAACAAATAAATAAAGGGAGAATGAGTAGCGGTTTCTTGGTATCATGGATTTTAACTTGAACCCACGTACCACAGACACCAGCCTCAACCTTAAACATTCTTTCCAGCTTACCTTAATGAGGTACCTAGTGATATCCCTCCCAGCGATATCTAACCGTCTGGTGAGATGAGGCAAAGAGAAACCTTCATAAACTGGGCAAATATGAGTTACACCATCTCCAGAGTCCACAACAACACCAGTCAACAAACCTAACAGAATGAGAGGGGAAAAAAGGTACAACTTTCACTAACACCTTCAGAAACAGAGCAGAATAGCAGCGAGTTTAAGATAGGATTTTTCATCGTTACCTTCACACACCTTCCAATCCCCCAGTCAGCATTTTGGGAAAAGGAGTCATGATTTAAAATTCAGTTGTTCCCATTCAGGTGGGCTTTAAACTTCAGGTTTTCAGAGTAACAAATACTTTTGTGTAAGTTTTCTAAAAGTACGACCTCTACTTTTTCCGAGATGCTTGTGATTCTGCCATTCACAAATTTATCTGGTGTTTTACATCTTAAATTGCATTCTAATTTAAGAGAATATCTAAGATCATTAAATGCTTGTTGGGGACACAAATTCCTCCTCAAGATTCAGCTGCGTATGTGCAACTTTATATTGATTTTTCAAATATGAAAAAACCTAGAGGCATTCAGGCCACAAGGTTACCTTGTTACAAGTATTAGGACTTATTGATATTGAGTGGTATTTAAAAACCAAAACAATGCTTTCATAAGCTAAACAACATTTGGACTATTTAGTACATATCTAATTTATGTTCCCCACAGAAACAGCATTAGGCTGAATCTGATCCACTTTCATAGACTAAAGAAATTAACTCTGGTGAAAAAAAAATTTACCATAAAATCATTTAATTCTAAGTTGTAGAAAACCGAGTTATCATACAGAATATATGGAAACAAAAGTTCCTATACTTCACTAACAAAACAAGAAGCAGAATTAATGGTGGAAGTTGATTAGGAAACAGTTCTATAGTTTCTTACAAGCTACTTAAAGCAAGAAAAGGGAGACCTTCAAATAAGAAAGAAACATTTATGGCAAGGTACATTGGTTTGGCTACTGTAATTTGCTGAAGCTTTGTAAACAGAAGGCAACCAAATTGCTTATTTGCCTCAAATGAACCAAAGAACACGCCTTGGTTCAGGTGCGTGACTGTATCTTCAGATTTACTGGTGAACTGGAATAACTGCTATGCAAACACAAGGTGTCTGGCGATCGGACACATGCAGTAAGGAAGGAAACAGTAACAAGGGACTACACCTAACTCCCAAAGACTGTTGTGAGGAATTGCTAGAGAATTTCCTAATTAGAACTAGGATTTGATATATAAACCCTTTTGCCTTGAAATGGCACGAGTACAAAGAATTCCAGGTAAAAGCAACAATTAGTTTTAAGAGAGTTTTAACAGCAGCAACAAAACGTGGTGCACTGAAATGAGGCACATCTCTCTATAATTTTAGCCACTACTTTAATCCTTAGCACAATTTAAATTGAGTAGGATGTTTTAAAGGGCTTTTTCATTTTCAAAAGCAAATATTCTATTTATGGGCCACTTCTTTTTTGTATCTTAGAAGGTCTTCAACTTTGTTTTAGATGATCATATGTAGGAACACTGTGGACTGCTCTAAGTTGTTTCACATTTTGTTATTCACAAAGTAATTGAGCACTGTTTGCTAATGCATGTGCAATTACAGCAGAATTTGAGACTCCGTATGTTAGTCAATTAAATACTTACAAGGAATCAAACCAAAGAAAAACCAAGGAGGGAGCAGGGGAAGAGGAAGAGTAATAGCACTGATCTCAGCAAATAAAACTAATACCCAGGTCTGCAAGAGTTTTAATGACTTGCATAGCAGTACATAACTTGCATAACATAACAGTACCTCACTGCTTTTGCTCTTGTACATAGAAACTATGGTGACATGTTAATAGACAAGGAAACTTATGTCCTGCTGTCTCTGCAGTTGGTTTATGAAACCACCACCACCAGAGGTACCTATCAGTAGTTCCTCAAAACAAAAATCAAGCCCCTAAGTCAGAGCTGATTTTACTTACACCACCATTAAATTAAGCCCAAGACCTATTAATACCATATTAGTCCTCTGCCTCAGCAGCACATTTATAAACTGAACAGATGTTATCTTTGCCTACCTTGAGCATACAAAGTAAGAACCGCCTGAATGGCTACATACACCCCAGAGAACTGGTATGTCTCAAACATAACCTGTAACATGAAGGCAAAAATTAATGTCCAAAACAGGCCAAATACGTGAAAGAAATTTCACAATTCATACATGTTTGAAAACTATTTCTAGAATTCTGCATTTTTGCTCATCAGAAACACTTTCCAAGACAGAATCACACAGATTCTATACAAACACCAGAAACCTACTTGCTTTATGGCAGCAAGTAGTACATTCAGCTCTATACCTTACCTGTTCACACAAGATAAGCCATACGAAACATTCCACATCCCTTTAGCAACAAAAGTGAATACTTACAAGAAACCCACACACCAGTTCCTGCAGCTTTATTAACCCGTTTTCCACAGTGCTTAATGAGCAGGAGGCAGCACTTGTAGACCAGCCAAGTACTTCATTACTGAAGCGTGAGTTGGAAATGAAATGTTTGTTAAAGGCGTAGGCTCTAAATCTAATGAAGTTCAGAGTCCTGTTTTATTTATTCTTCCTATCAAGCGCTACAGGCTTTGAACAACTGCAGAGATGGTCAAGATCAGACTCCTAAGCATATGGGTCTAGAATAAGCCCTGTGTCACAGGCTGTTCTCTGGATTTGGACCACCTTCTTCCCTTCTTTAAAGCACAACTGATGAAAACTTTCAGGGATTAGTGCAAAATCCACAGTGATTGAAATAGTACAGGTAGGGCTAACGCTGTCACTACATACAGAAAACCACAGGCTTGCAGAACTCTTCTTGAAACATGAAAAGTAGGAGCCTGTCTTGTAGCCTAGGTTCCCTTACCACTAAACCAGCTTCAGTGAAGAAACAGAGTCCAAGATTAAAGGATGTAGAGTTTATAGGATCTTGTCTCCTTTATAAACACAAAAAAGGCCAAGTAAACAAATCAGACTGTACAGCAGTTTTCCCCTCAAAATGCTTTACCAGGAAAAGCGGATGAACTCTGATTACTCCAGCACACACTGAAGTTTTGCTTTTGCTATTCTGCAGCCTCCCGAGCACTTGTGCAACTTCTAGGATTAGAAACTGATTAAATCCGAAGTACTCCCACAGCTCAACAAAAAGATATCTAAACATTTTTAAACAAAAAAAGCTGATGCCTGACAATTTTAGAATTCTGAGCTATTTCAAGAACCTCCTCTGTTAGAACAGTGTGATTTTAAAAGGGTGACCCCTATCAAAAACCTGATCCTTGCAAACCCAAGTTAATTATTTCATAGCTGTAGTGAGCACACTGCAACCCCCCTGGGAAGACTGATGCTGCCTGTCTCAGAGTATGTGCTGTGAGCACACAGCATGGCAGACATCCAGCAGCAAGCAACAGAGGGGGCGAGCTGCAGAACACTCTGCCATGAGAACACCACACTGTGGGGTTTTGTAAACCCCCAATGTGAGCCGGATAATATAAAAGGAAATTTAATATAGCAGTTGGGTGCATAGGCTAAGAACAAGTAAGCCATCACAAGACTGGCTGCTGGCTAGTAACTTCTGTATTGGCCGCAGTTTAGCACAGTTTAGCATATGGGCTAAGAACAAGCAAAACATTACAAGACTGGCTGCTGGCTAGTAACTTCCGTACTGGCCACAGTTCAGCACAGATGCAATACCTTCAGAAACAAGAAGCAGAAGTGTCTGCCAGAAAGGGAACAGTTGAAAGAGCAGCAGCTCACAAAGAGATCCCCTTTGAGTAGTCATTGCCTAAAACCAGCACTATTCCAATGGATGACTCCTTCAGACAACCTGAGTGCTTACAAAATAAAAACTAGTGTAAGAAAAATCTAAATTATCATCTTCATACAACAAAATGAGTCATAGAATCATAGAATAGTTAGGGTTGGAAAGGACCTCAAGATCATCCAGTTCCAACTCCCCTGCCATGGTCTTCAAATGGCATTAGTTAATGCCCTGACATGTACTGAACTCCAGAAGCCACTACAAAACCCTTTATGCAGGCCTTTTGGGAGCCGTTATTCTTTCTTTCAAGACAACTCTAGATCTGTTCTATTGGACATGAAAAATGCCTTGACATGGGACATATGTTAAAAAAAATTCCTAAAAGGCAAACACTGAGCAGGATGTTCTCCTGAAAAGATTATTCTTCTCCTGACAGCAGCTTCTGGACTACCTACAAAGTGCTGCTCTAATTGGGCACAGAAAGGAAGAAATAAAAATTGGAAAAAAAGATAAGGAATACTAGGTTGGGATTAGGAGAACTGACTGTGCTAGAGTATCTCAACAGCTACATGATACATCATCACAGTCTGGCTGCTCCTGAGGGCATTACAGAACAAGAATGCAGAGAGATAAACAACACTCGGTTAAGGTGAGGAGCAGCCAGTGTCTTGTACACACCATGGAAGAATCTGCACCTTAAAAAGTGCAGCCTTGTGTTCAGCCTGGAGAAGAGAGGGCTGCATGGAGACCTCATAGCAGCCTTCCAGTATCTGAAGGGGGGCTATAGGGATACTGGGGAGGGACTCTTCATTAAGGACTGTAGTGACAGGACAAGGGGTAACGGGTTAAAACTTGAACAGGGAAGTTTAGACTGGATATAAGGAAGAAGTTCTTTACTGTGAGGGTGGTGAGGCACTGGAATGGGTTGCCCAGAGAAGTTGTGAATGTTCCATCCCTGGCAGTGCTCAAGGCCAGGCTGGACAGAGCCTTGGGTGAGATGGTTTAGTGTGAGGTGTCCCTGCCCATGGCAGGGGGTTAAAACTAGATGATCTTAAGGTCGTTTCCAACCCTAACAGCTGTCACATGAGCACTTGCTGCTGTTACTGTGCAGCTGAGTTGATGGGGTGAGAGAGAGAACTACTGGAAACAGAATGAAGTACAAGCATATATAATTATCTATCATCTTGATATGGTCCAGATGACTAAGCTGTTCTTTCAAAATGCTACTGCACTGTATCACAAACTGCAGAGACATTATTATAGTAACTGTGGGCTTTAGGAAAAATCTTATTCAGTCCTCTGCTTTATACTGGGCTAACCTCCCTGAAAACGAGGAGTGCATGTCAGAAATGGAAGGGGTATAAATATGCTGCAGTTAAAAACCTAAATATTGCTAGTCCTCCTAACACTGTGATCCATTAAAAATATTAATAGAAACAACAAGCTTCTGTTAACTCAGATTTAAATTCACACAGATTCTAGTTCTTTCTAATCCTCTGGATCATGGTTAAGTGTCTACGATCTCTGGAGTGGTTTAAAAAGAGCAAATGGAGCAATACAAATATTTCATCAGAGGTCAGAAGCCATGCAAGATTTTTCAGTTTATAGTATAAAATTACTCAGTTCCAGAATAACTAAAATCCAGCATTTTGTGTTTACCAGGAAAACAAAAACAAGAAGACTATTGTAGACAGCTGAAAAGCAAAGAAACCTGTACAGGAAATTCAGCCATTCCTGCTATACGGAGGCCAACCAGAATAATCTGCTATGTCTATCACACCACAGCTGACTGACACAAGTAGAAGGTATTACTAATGTTGCATTACAGATTACCTAAGTATTAGGTCCCTAATGTCCACAATTGCTAAGAAATTATGAATTAAGTTTGTACAGTCGGATTTTTTCACCTCAGGGTTTCCAGCTTGGCTTCACTTCACTTGCTCAAGCCATTGAAAGGAAAGATGGAGAAGAGAAGGCTGCGTGGAGACCTCATAGCAGCCTTCCAGTATCTGAAGGGGGCCTACAAGGATGCTGGGGAGGGACTCTTCATTAGGGACTTTAGTGACAGGACAAGGGGTAATGGGTTCAAACTTAAACAGGGGAAGTTTAGATTGGATATAAGGAGGAAATTCTTTCCTGTTAGGGTGTTGAGGCACTGGAATGGGTTGCCCAGGGAGGTTGCGAATGCTCCATCCCTGGCAGTGTTCAAGGCCAGGTTGGACAAAGCCTTGGGTGAGATGGTTTAGTGTGAGGTGTCCCTGCCCATGGCAGGGGGGTTGGAACTAGATGATCTTAAGGTCCTTTCCAACCCTAACTATTCTGTGATTCTATGGTTCTAAGATTAGCACAAATTATCTTCACTGCTACACTGCAGAAAGCACTACTGTAGCTAAGATGACAAAAGGATTTTAAAAAAAAGGTCAGCAGGTCATGCTAAAGGTAAATTCTTACTAGACTAAACAACAGATTTGGGAATATATATATATATATATACACACAAGCTTTCATATTCAAAGTTCTGGTAAATGGATAAGGTTTCAGACTTGGAATCCATTTTTCCTGTAATACATTTTTTAAATTACATTTTTGTTACAGTGAATATTTACATTAACTGAAAATGCCTATGATGCTTGAGAAAACAAACCAAAAAATCCCCAAAGCCCAGGAAACAAAATCTTTGACTTTTTGTTCTCATCAAACAATACTGCTCTTCAAAATCAAATCACATGGTACTAGAGCTAACCAATATACATCTAACAACCTACACTAAAACAAGGTTCAGGTGGAGCTCAGGCTACCCAGGGGAATACTCTGGAAATCAAGGACCCAAGAACAAGGCTTTCCTTCTTAGAACACCTTTCATTGATAATGCACTGACCTTTGATTAACAGTAGGGATTGGGTGCCATCACACCTTTGTCTCTACTACCTCTAACAACAACGTTTCACCTGGTAAGCACCATCTTGCTCAAGCCTCAATCTCCTCTGAAGCATTACTGGTTAACAGAAGTCCAAGCTAATTTAAATGAGTCAGTAATCAATATATCTTGGATACATGAAGATAAAAATGTATTTCCAGTTCTATGCTTTAATGGTGATACAGCTTGATACAAGAAGCTTGCTTATAGTTTTTAAATGAGATCAGCTTGTTTTGAATTTAACAGCAGCCTTCATGACTACAGCTCGGGACAAGTTCTGGTTAGGAAACAGAACTGCTTTGCCTCAGATAGTTACGAGGGGTTCCAAGAATCTCCTAGTGCTGCTTCACTGACAGTACATATCAATTTCTACTAGACAGACATACCTCCACGATTTTCTCCCTGTTTTTAGTTGGATTCATGGGAGGTTCTGTGAGAAGTATTTTACAATTTTTTGTGTCAATATTAAGTTTTTCTGGTCCAAACGTGTAATCCCAGAGATGCTTCATATCATCCCAGTTCCGAACTATGCCATTTTCCATCGGATAATTCACCTCCAGCATTGAGCGCAATTCACTTGCTTCATCACCAACCATGAGATCCTGTAAAATTTCAATACAGAAACATGTCAGTGCTTCAAAGTGTTCTAAACACAAAATCCTCAAGAGTGACATGAACTGCTCCAGCCTGTGTCCAACTGTGTTGTTACAGAATGCCCACATTTTAGAACCATTTTCAGGTACTCCAGAGAGAAACAGAATATATTTTGTGTAGTATTTAAATTTGGCTGTTACCCATCCCAAACCTTTTCCAAAATAAACTTTGTTAATAAATTTGATTTTCCAATTAACCTTAAACATGCCAATAAACCCTGTCACAGCCAGATGCCACAAAGACCTTTATAAGCACAGATCTTTCTCCAAAACCCTTTTATCAAATACTAATTTCCAAGGGCTGAGATGCAAAATAGCACATAAGGGCAGTAGGTGGGATTGGCAGAGTATTTTTCCATGCATGTTGCAAATTTCTGTGCACAATACCAAAAAAGGAATAATGAGTGGTGAATAAGCATACCGAACAGTAGCAAAAGCAAATAAGAGATTAGAAGTTCCACACCAGACATTAAAAGAAACAATGGTTTACATATTGCCTGTGTCAGTAGGGTGTGAAGAGACACATCTAAATATAAAATATACCCTCATCTGTTCCATGCCAAGAGTCCCAAGCCAAAACCCCCAGTAATGCATTCTTACACAAATACAACCAACTAATGCATAGTTTGTATAGTCATTTCACACTGATTAAGCAATCTGTTTATTAAAGTTAGTTATGCAAACACTGCACATTCAAATTAGTAGCATCATATCGTCTCCTTTCCCACGTATTTCCCAGAGGAAGTATGCACAATAACATCTTCTTCTTGCTCCCTATTGTACCCCAGACTTTTCTAAAGAACCCTTAACTGACTTGCTTGTATTTAGCCCATAAGAACATACTTCCAGGTACCAATGGCACTGTTTCCATACTAATTTTAATAGAAAAAAAAACACAACACTATCTGCTTCATGCAAAAATATGCCCCACAGTTTGTAGTTGCTGTGGCACGGAACACTCTGAAGTGAGGGTTACTCAACCTGCTGTTCAATGCTAGGGAAAAAAAGATGCACAATGAAAAACCTGCTGCCCGGTTTATAATGCCTTTTTTTGAAGTAACCTGAACAGTTACTGTTGACTACATAAAAAGGAAATGAATTGAAAATCAAACCATTCCTCTTCCACCCCCTCTCACTAACAATCTGCTTTGTTTTCTCTTGCAGAGCAAATCACACTTCAGTTCTCGACTGTATAGAAGACAAAAGTCAAGACTCCAACATTTGAAATCAAATGTACTCTAGTGAAGCTGTACTATGAAAACTCTACCACGCAGCCACATCACTCCTGAGAATTTAAGATGACAACTCCATTAGTCAGAAGAATCAGAAGCCTTTTTTTATGCATTGTTCCTTGAGACTCCATGCTGCTGAACAGGACATCGCCCAGGAAAAGCCACTACTCAAACGTGCAACGAAAGCTGCACAAAACTTTCACATCCTTTCAAAACAAAGCTGAAGGCCAGAACAATTGTTCTCAAGAGCATGCTAACAAATACAAGCACTTGGTAGGTAAAAAGGAAGAAGGACAGCACAACTGAATTTGCGCAGAGGAACCAGTATCATGACATCCAATGTTTCCACAACTTTGGTACTCAGTAACATTTGTCTAACTGATTATTCAAAGAGTTTATTCAAACTCTTGGTTTGCAATGTCAAACAGAGCAATTCCTACTGCTAATGATGCTGAGCTCCTGTTGATCTCTGTTATTCTTACATCTTGCAAAACTACAAGATTATATAGCATTTAGAAGCAATACATAAAATATTCTCATGAATTAGTTGCTAGTAAACCAAAGCAATGATCAACGTCCAAAATAAGTATGTATTCAAATGTAAAATGTAGGACAAGACAAAACAATGAGTAGCATCAATAAAAATAACATAACAGCTACCAGGTCCCATCAAGCAAAAATGGTAAACAAACAGCACAGGGGCACCTCACTTACCATCTTTTTGTTATTCTACTTCAACAGGTCAAGAAAGGTGAAGAAAGAAGGTAGAAGCAAGAAAGTCAGAAAAGGCCTAAATGAAATTCTCAAATTATTTTAAGTACACAGTAGAAATAGGCTGAAAAGAGATGCATGTACAGCAGGAAATGATCTGAGTTAGTTCAGTTAGGGCCAGAGTAACATTCTCAGGATCTCAGATTAAAACATCTCTTAAAAGGAAGCTACTGCTACAGGTCAGTGCCATGTCATGTTTATGCATCTTACATTGTCTATTTCTCATAAACAGGATTCTGTGCATAAATACTCTGTAAGGCTGAAATTTTACCCTCGGCAAGGTGTTCATCTGAACTAGACAAGAATCTGCACGAGGCATTTGACCATAACTACCTTTGACATGCTAAATTTAAAGTTTTGTTTTAAAATTCTACTGTCATTACCAAAGAACTGAAAACTATAACACAAAAGCACTCCCCGATAAGCAGGCTAACCTGTTCATGTATCACAGAGAACATAACCAAAAAGAATCAAATAAGACATATGTACTTAAATTATGGCATCTTCTCTTAGAATGGAAATAAGCAATCACAAAGTGCAGTAGCAAGAGCAGGGCCCCAAAGCTCTTTTCCTATAACAAGCTATGGAGGTAGGAAGATACTTCAAGTATTATGTGCACAAACATTGTCCAAAATTACACTAAAGCCATTTCCATGCGATGTTTTCCTCCTTTCATTAAATTCACTTTGAGTCACCAAAGCTGACAAAAGCAACAGGGCAACTATCAGCACCATCAGGGCAAATCTACATATTCTGTAGGTCAAAAGGAAAGTTCATAGTGTTTCTGGCAGCTGCCTTTGGAGAGGCATTCTCAAAGAGGCTGGTCAGACTGTGGCCCTCTTCACTTCAAACCCAGGGAATGACCCTGGGTTTCTGGCTTCTGCAGAAACTGATCAGAACTGTAGGACATGGACCATGGCTCAGGTCTGATCTGCCCCAAACCCAAGAAGGTTATCAATCTCTAAACCAGCTGCAAAGATTAGTAAGTCAGTAAAAAGCTAGGAGCAGCGTCTATGCTTCTGGTTTTAGAGTTTTAAGGTCGCAATTTTAAGCAAAATAATCTCAGTAATAACTTTTGATCTTATAGCCAGAACTGTGGACTCCAAGTAGGAGGAAAAGCTGTATCCCTGCTGCTAGCTGAAACAAGAATCTAGAAGGAAAACATGGACAAAACAACTTGAAATCAGTAACTCTGATGCAGTGGCTGATAACTACTGTTTTGATCAGCTCCCAGACTCTTCTCACAGAGTTTATGAATTTCACAGGAATGACAGTTTTTCTGGACAGTTTAAAAGTCAAACTGATAATCTTCTTGCCAGCTTCAGTTTTAAACTAATCCCGTAAGAACCTGAAGTGAATGGCTAGAATTAAACTTTGGCATCAAACTCATCTGCTAAAATAAACTTATTTATTTTAGGAAATCTGCACAAGTCTCAAAGAAAAACAGTACACACGCTTACCCAGCCTTCCTACTGCATTATCCTACTGGGATACACAAAGTATCTGTGGCAGGGACTTCTTCTCTTGATACACTAATTCCTTATAAAAGGCTGACAAGCTATTACAGGCAAATGGTATAAAACTTCTAGGAAGAACCTCGACACCATTTATACTTCCTAAACCACACCAATGTGATCCATCCTCAAGCAGAAGACAGGCAATGCATAAGAAAATACAGTTTACTGGTTCTTTTGCACTGATCTCATAGCAATTACCCGCTTCTACGCCTGTCTTTCCAATGTCACATGTAATGATATTAAACTAACCTATCAGACAATCAAAAGATACCAAGACTAGCAGGACAGGATGTTATCGTAACACCTGGAAAGAAAACATAACTTCAACAATGAGATTTCATGCAAGAGGATTTTTCTTGGACTTAAGACTCGCTGCATAACTTCCATAAAACTTTACCAGGACCTCCTTGAAGAAGTGTCACATTAAGTTCAAGTAGATATGCAAACAAACACCTCTCCTCAAGTCTTTCAAGAGAAAGGAAGATGTTTTCTCTCTCCTTACAAAAATTCCTATCTACTGTGAAAGGGAAAGCTCCCCATCCTTCAAACAAATTGTCCTGGCTGACACAAGGTAAGTGATACTGTAATATTAAAACACAAACCACACAACAAAAAACCTGGTGCAATTTGGAAAGGTCTGGTACCTCTCATCCCTT
This sequence comes from Pezoporus occidentalis, assembly GCF_034315485.1. Taxonomy (NCBI): domain Eukaryota; kingdom Metazoa; phylum Chordata; class Aves; order Psittaciformes; family Psittacidae; genus Pezoporus; species Pezoporus occidentalis. Next base: position 10,642,037 of record NW_026912779.1, read on the forward strand.
TGACTTCCTAGTATAGCCTTTTGCTGATACTACTAACATGTTACAGCAGCAGCAGCAATCAGGTAACTGAAGTTCTCCTGGTCACCCAGAGGGCTCTGTAAACAAGGAACAAGACTGGGCAGATTTTACTTTTTCCTTTTACTAAGCTGCTTCTCAGAAGCAACCAGGAAAGCAAAGCTGAAAGCCTGTACGTGTGGTTCTACTTGAACTTCACCAGCCTAAGTGAGGCCCTCTGCAGTTCTGTGTTGCCTCCTGCTTCACCTTCGCTCTCGAAATAGAGCTTGCACAATTCTTTAGTAAGGCAGTCAAAACTACACCTGACAAAGAAATCACTTTTTCAGCTGGATCAGCTCAGTCAAGTGGCCCACCACATGACTGCACGAGATGAGAATGTGTGGCAAGAAGCAAGAAGAAAGGATGTGACCACCACAGGTCCAAGACACTGAAGCTTGTATTGCAGAAACAACTAAAATTTGAAACCTTACTCTGTAATTACAAAATAAAGAAACAATAGCTCCCCAGAAGATTCTCAGACAGTGGCACCTTCCCACTCCAATTTGGAATAACACCCCAAGATGAAGTAGCATGAACACAGCCTCTTCATCTCTAACTGGTATAGAGTACCTACATCTATCAACGGCAAGAACAAAAACAGTAGAAACAATGAAATGCAAACACAGCCAAGGTTAAACATCTCATACAAGATCACAGATGACCAACTGCAAGTAGAAAGCAAACAGCATAGAAAAACCTGGAAGCTCCAGCAGTTCTTCAGCATTGTCTCAGAATCCACAGTACAGCTCAGTGACAAACATCAACCACTTCTGCCTGTTTTCTGCCTTTTAATCTTGACATCATTCCCATATTGGTATTCAAAGCCCCATTTTGCCCATAGTACCTGCTGCCTCCTCAGCTGTACTATCTGAAGGTCTCCAGTACTTTAGATTACCCTCCTAATAACTCTGTAGCTTGACAGTACAGCCCAGTACAGAAATGAATCAAGAGCTACTGAAACGGCATAAAGGGGAATTAAGAAAACACATTTGCAAACACTGCATAAGTCAAAAGTTGCCCCTATTTTATCTGTCAGAAAGCAGTAATAATGAAAAGAACATACCTTGATTTCAATGTTTCCCACTTTAGCAGTTGATCTTATAATGGGTCTTCCAACCAAAGCTGGAAAAATGTGCTCTGGGAAATTTGAGCCCGCATAACCACATTTCACAAACTGAAAAGGAATAAATGGTTTTGTTAGCATAGGCATTGCTTTTGTTTACCAACAGAAACCTGGTTTGGGGGGAAAAAAATTAAAAGCCCAAATTTAGGAGCATGTGTCCCAGTGGAAACCAACTGGCTTTATACTTTCAAATCAATTTTACACATTTCAGATGAGGGGCACATCTGTAAAAGTGCATTAAAGTACTTTCCAGAATGTTTTCTGAATCAGATTGCCAGATTTTTTAGAAACAGTATTGAAATGACTACATTGACAGGTGTAAGAGAGTCTGGTGTTTGAATCTGGATTTCCTGCCACTCCTTAAAAAAACTTCTCTAGCAACCTAAAATCCATCATTTTGTAATGCATCATCTTGTAATGAGTACCCAATGAGACCAAATTCAATCACCTTCCCAATTAGAGCACACAGTCACATTAATGAGTTACACATCAGAAAAAAACCAAACCCTTGTGAATTCAGGTGTTGCGCTGTTCCAAGTGTGTAATGCTGAGATAGTGTGCAATTGATGCATTTCTCAGGAGTTTCATAATTTTCAGGGTTTCTTTTAAGGATAAAGGGATGAGTTTGCAGTAAGCAGTTTAAAAAACCAACAGCACAACCAAAACCTTACCTAAGGGTAGTGCACATCAAACAGGATACTCTGAGAAGTGTTTGTTACCCAAATATGTGCAAAAGGAAGCTTTGTATCACTGGGTCTCAAGATATACACTGTATATACACTAAGAAAACAGTGAAGATTAACTGAGCATAAATAAAATGTAGTCATTAGAGGAAGATCAGCCGTAGAACGAGAACTTCTTTATTGAGAAGTACAATTTGAGCTCATGGGGATCTTGAGCTCTTTGGCTCTCTTGACGTTCATCTATCATACTCTGATGTTGTGCCTGCAGTTCTTACAGAGCAGGCTTCTGTTTTTTTTGATGCATACTTTGCATACTGAGCTGTACCAGCATGCCAGAACAAAATCCTGCAGCCCCAAACTAAACATTGCACATTTTCAACTGCAAAATTACTCAACCATCTAGGTGTACCAGCAGTAGCACGGAATCACGGGGTCATTTGGGCTGGAGGGAACCTCAGGAGCTGTCTCATCCAACCTTGGGCTCAAAGCAGTCAACAATGAATTCAGACCAGCTTGCTTCGGGTTTTGACCAGTTGAATGTTGGCAGGCAATTCACAGCCTCTCTTGGGGCCCAGTCCCAAAGTTTTATTATCCACTTCAGGTTGTGTTAAAAGCTACCTGCAAGAATTTCCAAAACGAGGTCTGAAGCCTGCCACTGAAACAATTATCACAGCAAAGAGAACAGCTAATTGCAGCTGAAGGGAACTCTGTCATTACACTGATGCAAGCATAAAAAGTCACTTTCTATTGCTCTAAATTATTCGCCTGTACTGCAGTAAAAAGGGCACCTGCTGTGGAAAAGAATTCATAAAGCCAGTTATAGAAAGAGTCAAGAGATATTTTAATTAAAGTTGGGCTAATACAGGGAGGAAGAGAGGCTTTTTTGGTTTTGTGACCTTAATTGCCTTCATCCCTTTTCCAAAGGCAGAGCTGTTCGGAGTATCTGAAGAAGGACACCGTGTAGAAAACTCAATTCACTCATCCTGCTTTAATCCCAGTTCTCTGAAAAGGCAAGTACTTACCAACTCTTTTGCTTATATTAAGGACAGAAGTATCCAGGAATTAGAGAGATCTTATCTGTGGATTCAAGAACGCAGTGCTGCTACAAGAAAGCAGAGTAGCCACAAGCATTTCTGTATTCCACTACCTGAATCCACCAGAAGACTTAATCAGAAGTTTTATACCAAAGGGAACATGAGACATTTTGAAGGACTGACCTGGGTCCAAATTTTAATAAAGATAAGCTCCCTTTCAGATTTAGCAAATTCCTGCATTCAGGGCAATCACACAACTTTTGCTGCTACCGTAACATTTAGGTATGCTTCTTATAAATCTCCTTGTGCAGGGCCTGGCTGTGCTAGAAGGAAGATCTCCAAAACAGCCCATACAATCTCATCCTCTAGCTTAGGGCTTCATAAACTGTTCCAAGTACAACCTGGGCACCTCCAGGTAGCCCACATACCTTCACATCCCTTTTCTTTCCTACAGCATGAAGCAACTTCCCTACCAGTCATCACCAACAGTGTCTGTCAACAGAAGACCAGTAACACCTAAGTGAATCTTTACAACTCAAGCTCCTGGAGCATCCATCAAGAAGCTCTACTACCCATATTGTTAAATCCAGCCAACTGGGCAAATAACCTTTAAGATTTACACAGCAGCCACTGAGATATGTGCCCCAAACTACTACTTCACAAAGTCAGTAAGTGCCTCTTGGCCAACCTTAAAAAAGTACCTCTCGAACTCACATACAACTGTGCTGACCTACAAAATGCTGACCTACAAAAATACTATGCTATGCTCTTACTATCTGGACTGTAATAGTAACTTCCAGCCCCCTTCTGTGTTAAGACCTTGACACACCTTCCTGCAAAGTTAACAAAGTTGGCAATTAACAAACCCTGGATTTTAAAAACAGACTGTCATTCCTCCAACCAGCCTAAAACACAATCAGAACGAGATTTAATCTCTGTGAACTACAATGAGCAAGATTAAGCTTAGACATTCACAGTCTGTTTCCTACCTCTTTCAGGCCAGAACAGAGAGCCTTAAAAAACAACAAAAAAAAGGCATTTTTACAAAGTTGGGTAAACTCAGCAGTTGGTAGAAGGGGCAGAATTTTAACTCTGCCTCCTCCCCTTCAGGTGTGAAATTTCCCCCTCCCAGCTACATGAAAATTTGGTGAAGATGGGAACAAGTCAGCATTGTGCACCAGCTTCCCCTCCGATGACAGCACCACAACTGCAGTATTCTCTCTGACATGATATCAAATATACAGCTGCCGGTTCACTGGGTTTGTGATAACCTAACATTGGATATTATGGCTGAAGAACCAGACTTGGCCAACCTACCAACAGGTAAATGCACCTAAGAAACATAGATGTATATAATAATAGATCCTGGACAGTTTTACATTTCTGAAGTGGTACAAGAAATATGAGATACTTCTCCCTCCTGTTCCTTACAGGAGATCCCCCAAAATCTTTTGTTAAGTGTTATTAACTGCAGTAGTCTGGAAAAGAATCAGCTTCTCTTTCCTAGTGTCAGACATTAAATATTGTTCCTGCCATTCTCTATTTGAAACTCGAGAGTTTCAAATAGACAATGCCATCTCTTATTTGCACACCTCTTGCAACAACTATCATATTCTGTACAATACTCAGTATACGCCATATCTTCACCAATAACACCAACATTCAATGAATTTACGCATCTAGGGCAGCCAAGAGATCATCATCATTCATTTTTGCACACATTTGCTGCATGTTCAGAATGTTTTAAGAAGAGCTACTTAGCTTGCCTGTGTGCAAGGCCATGCATGTAAGAAGTTTTACCATATATAGTTTCTTCTCCATTTCACTGTGGTTTATACTGACTCTTTCACTTCCTACTGAGTCATCAAACAGTAAGAACTTGTAAGTATAAGTACTCTTTCAAATTAAAAGAATGAGGAAGCTCACAAACAGGTCACGTGACAAGTTTTAAGATGAATACCAATATTCTTATCAGGTCTCTGAGCTTGATTCTTTCCATTGACGCAATACAAACAAAAACCCTAAATACAATTAGAGCAATTCTACAGGCCAGCAAGTAACCTAACTGCTTGTCCTGCACCACCACCAACATCCATCTCTAATGCTTTAGACCTTTGAGGTGTCACTGCCTGCCTCTCCCCTACCCCATGTGTTGCAAGAACTTCCATCTAGGCACCTCTTCCTCAAAGACTGGTTGCAGCCAGGTACATTAGAAGTCCTCTTGCAGCATAACAACAATAAATTTCAAAGCCAAGCCTAAAGTTAAAAATTGCATGTGATTTTTCTAAAGACAGCCTCCATTCTTATGTACTATTTCTGGCACCTAGCAAGAGATTTAATTTCAATCATGGTTTTAAAGATGACATATCAGAGTGTATCAGAAATCACCGACAAAGTGTCTCTTCCTTGTCATACAGAAAAAAAATGATAATAAAAAGACTGGTTTGGCAATATAGGATTATTTGATAGTCTCAATATGCAGTTGAGGGTCAAAAGATTTCCTGAATGAAGTTTTCTTCCAGATTACTTACCCCATTCTAGTTTAACTGTCCAAACTCAACTAAATATTTTTAGTTCACCAATTTAAAAATTATTCCTTGATGTTTTCTCTCCCACATAATGAACCCTGAGACCAGGGTAGTTCCATACACATGTTGCTCTGCTTAGAGGCCAAACACAACCCAAAGCAGCACAAGCCAAAGCAACACAGGCCCCTCCTCTCAGCTCTGCAATGGCACTACAAAGACACCTTCCACCGTTATAGCTATTTATATCCTGCTGGTACAACTCACAGAGAAAATAAAATGTTTCATTCCAGTATGTCTCTTGATTCCAAAGCACACAGATGTGTCACACCGCACAAAATCTGCGCTACAAACCCAACTTGGGAAATGGGGGAGCAGTTTCCTACCCCATGCCTCCCACCTTCCCAAGACCAGCCACAGCACAACACTGCTGTCACTGCTAACACGCTAAACATTAACTCCGTGATTTATTGCTGTGTAAAAAGCCACACTAAAGGATGAATCTGTAAATTATTTTTCAGAGCTGGGCCTGACCATAAAAGTATTAAACAATAAAGAAAAATAAAGAAAACCAAAGCAGAAAAAAACCTCAAAACTAATAAACACCCCCCCCAACAAAACAACTTCCATATCCCTTTGTAAGAAGAAAACAGTGAATACCTCCTGTTTTCCTTTCCTTTTGCTAAATGATAGTGTAAAAAGTACCCAGACTCCAGATCCCAACCCCAATTTTTTGCTATAGGAGGAAAAACAAGATGACATCAGAACTGTCAAATCCCAGACCTGTCAGATACAATGCCCTTCCTGATCCGTTCCAATCATTTCAGATGCTAATTGGAAAACCCTCTAATTCAGGATACTGAGTCCCTAGCAACATCCTTTGTCTCAACTATTCCCTCTTGGGCTTTAAAAAAAATGTATCTTTATTCTAACTATTTATATATAAAAACCAAAAATCACTTCCTTTTTTTTTTTTTTTTTCCTAATGTTCAGGAGATGCTCACATGCTGTCAGCTATGCTAATTCTCCATTATTTCCTTACCAGGGAAAACCTCAGATTGCTAAACAAAATCACCGAGGGCAAAGATCCAGCCATAGCATCCTGTATCGTTCTGCTTTGAAACGGGATCTTTATCACTTCCTGTGGGGCGCCTACAAAGCCTGTGTACCACTGACAAAAGGGTGAGTTTCCAGTGGGTGCCTGTACGCTCAGAGAGGGCAGAATAGGTGAAAGGATGGGAAGAAAACCTCTGCGTTTCTCCGGATTAAAAAAAAATGCCAATTTTGAGTATGTTTCAGATCAGAAAGGTGTTAACGACAGGATGACGCTCCATTTTGACCAGCAGCTGCAAAAAAACACCCTACCCCAAGCATTTCCCTACAACTAACAACCCCGCACAAGGAGCACACATCCCTGTTTGCCAGATATACAATGTTCTCATTCAGAATTTGAAGATAATTGGTACTTTTGGTTAAATACTCGTGGCTGCAGACACTCGCTCAGGCCATGCAGAGAAATACTACATTCACGATAAAACAGCAAAATGCCGGAGGTAGCACAGCGCGATACCCGCGCACCGGGCACAGCACCGAAACCCCCCGAGAGTGTGCTCTGCTTATCCAGTTGATAACCGATCGAACCACCGGCACACCACCGGGGCCGCCCTTCTTTGGCGCCGAGCTCCCTCCGCCCATTCATTCCACGGGCCCACGCCGACCTCCCGGGCCGGGACTGGCGGAGAGCGGCGGGCGCGGCCCTCGCCGGCCCCGAGCAGCGCCTTGGCACGGCGCGGGGCGGGGGGAGCCGGCCGGGCCCGGTAGCGGCAGCAAGGCCGGGCGCGGCCCGCGGGCGTGCCGGCAGGAAGCCGAGCCGGGCTGGGCCGGGTGGGAGTCGCCCCGCTTCCCCTTTTCCCCCGCCGCCGTCACCCTCCTCCCCCCCACCCCGGGTGCAGGGCGGGTCCCGGTGCCGGAGCCACTCACCCCGGTGCCGTTGTCGCACACCACCACCTTCCTGCCCAGCGTGTCCATCCCTGCGCGCCGCCTCCCCGCACCGACACCAGCACACACCCGGCCGCTGCCGCCGCCACAACCGCCGGGCCCCCCCCCCAGCCTGCGCGCACGCCGGAAGCCGTCAGCGCCCGACACCGCCCAATCAAAGCCGAGACATCCCCACCCCTGCAGCCGCCGCCGCCCGCCTCTTCCTGCCCCGCCCGCCCCCGTTGCCATGGCGGCCGCGGCGGACCCTGCTCCCCGCTGCCTTCCCCGGCCGCACGGGCCGCCCCGCTCCCCCCGGGCCGCAGATCCGCCCGAATGACCGGATACATATTTCCGCCTTCCACCGGGACTGTGCCTCGGCGCGGGAGAGGGGGTCACCGAGCTCCCCTCGCCTGCTTGTGCTGCCGTGACAGGCTGACTGACAGGGCGACGCCTCTGCCGCCGTAGGAACGCTTAATACGAGGTGCCCGGGGCAGCCGTGGCCGGGAGCCGGGCAGGGACAGTGTCCCAAGCTCCCGAGGGCAGCAGGCCGCAGGCCCGGGGACTGCCTGCCCGCCCGCGGGGTGAGAGGTGTCCCCTCTCACACCTTCCCCTCCCCAGCAGCCTCCCCCCGATGGGTTTGTCTGCCAGCTCTCTTTGCACAGAGGGAAACCAGGCAGCTGTTAGAGGACTATTTATCAAGACTATTGCGTTACTTCATAGCTCAGCATCCCAGGAGAGCGTTTACTCGCCCCAAGAGGTTTTTCCCAGGTCTGCTTGACAAACAGTTTGCATTTGTCTGGTGGGGGCCTATTAAAGAATAAGCATCATCTCCTGGCTTATCTCTGACAGCCCTGTATGGGGTTTGTTGCTTGTGTTGCCCAAATTCCATTGTCTTCCTCAAGACTCAAGAAGTCAGGAGCAAACCCCCCATTTTTACTTCTGTGCCATGAGCTGTGTCAGTCCACTATGAGCAATTGCCTGTTACAACCAGGAATAGCAAGAACGACAGAAGCAAAAGGGGTTTTATACAACTATATGAGTTACATATGTATATATGTATAATAGTCATGGTTGTAATGTTTTGCTCTGCCTTGAATTTTACAGGCTGTTTGAACAATCAGAAAATTAAAAAATAACAGACTATAGTCCATGATATTTGACTTTTTTTTTTTTTTTTTAAACTTTAATCACATCCAGATACTGAGAATGAGGAGAAGACGGGGCAGTACCTAACGGGATGAAGAAGCTATGCAAATAAACATGGACTAATCCATTGCCATGCACTATAATGGAAGGACATCCTGATCACTGTGGAGCAGTAGCAACTTTACCTGGGTATGAATTGCTTTTTAATACAGATATGTTTAACATTCATTTTCTAGTCTTTTTTTTGGGGCATGACATTTTGATATTCCCACAAATAAAGGGTTTACATTGTTGGTTGAAGCCAGATGTGAAAGCCTTGAAAGCCTGCTCTTTGTCCAGAAAAGAAATAATTAATCTGTCTATCTGAAATCACTCAGCTTATTGAACACAGGCTGCAGGGCTTAGACAGGGGAAATATGCGTCCTTTACGGTTCTGCTGTTAGTCCTGCTTGGCAGTTCTGACACATCACTTAACCTGTGTGTGTCTTACTTTCAATAAGCTGGGAATGGTACCATGCCATATCATATTAATACTCATGAATAAAGCATCTGCAATCTCTGAATGAGAAAAGAGTCATTTTTGGTTCAAATCATCTCCTGATTTGTCAGACTGAATGCTTCAGCTGTGCCTCCTCATGTACAGTGATGGCAAAATTTACTCTGCTCTGAGGCAAACTAGGTTTTAATTTGGGAGACGTGAAGAAAGAAAAGAGCAGTCTAAAGAGCAAACTGCCTTCACTAACTATTCCAAGATTAGATATTCACTAGATCCTTAGATATGCTTATGATTTTAATTTTACTGCATTCATCTACATCTCCTGTAATTTTTATCACATAGGCCTTTTCCTACCAGGGATTTTGACTATTAAAGAAAACACTGTATGGCTAAGGGTTAGTTTGAAAAATGCATTCAGAAATTACAGTGTAATTAAAGTCACTCAGGACATAGTGAGACTGAGGACTGCCAATCACTGCAAAGTAAATGGTTAATTTGCTGCTTCTAGCACAGCATATTAGATTACATATGAAAGGGATGCAAGTTCTCTGCCGGAAGGAGGCCTTTTAAGGAGGAACTTACGGACTGCAAGGTACAGTCAGTAAATCCATTGTTGTCCTTGCTACCAGCTATTGCTGCCAGTTGTTGGATACCCTTAAAAGATTTTGGTGTTTTATCAAAGGTCATGTACAATGTGAGAGAGGAAATATATTGTGGTTTGGATGGAAGTCTATTTTTAAACTTATTTTGCTAGTTTAGTTGAACTGAGATCTTTTTTCTTGTTCTAAAGAAAAGGAAAGAGCAGTGTCTGTAAGAAGAAAGTTGCAGAGAATGGCAGCAACCTTCTTAAGCAACAGGGAGAGAAATTTTGTTGTGGTCTGTACTTGTCAGTGTCATTTGCTTTGCACAGGGTAACAGGGAATGCCTTCTCTACACCAGTGTATCCATTGTTGTGTCAGTGGAGAAGGAGGTAGTTTTCTGCATGAGTCATGTTAAGGAACATCATTAATACCCCAGAGATCCTGCAATGTCAGTGTTTATGAACTGATTATGAACCTGAACTGTGCTAATAGTATAGTGAACTTACAAATAAATCATAGCTGCAGATTTAGTTTAACTATACACAAAATACACAGGGATTGGTATTTCTTTTGTACATCAGTGATAGGATGCGAAGAAATCTTGAAGTGGAAAAGCTTAAAAATCAGTGAATTGATGGGTGTAAATATAGAGTACCATATACTCTTGATTTATCTTCTTTGTGTATATATTGCACATATTCCATTCTGTGTATATTCTAGTTAGTGCAACTTGTTTAGAAGGCTCTAAAGAAATAAGCAAATAGAGGAAAATATTTTTTTTCTGTTTTCAGAGTAATTTTGTATATATACTTCAAAATTCAGATTTTCTGCAGTCAGTTAAAAAGTAACTTTTGCATACTATTGTGGACATAGAAGATTTCTATAGTGTCCACTTGCTGCTGCTCGTAAAGCCATGGAGGGAACTCCCCCCAGTTTCCGAGTAGAAGGTGTGGTGACTTGCTGTGATTTTTGCAAGAGAACAAGCCTTTGTGACAGAAGATAATAAAAGTATGATGACTGAGCAGAGTGCTGAAGCTTATCAGATAAAGTACTACAACTGTCTTCTACTGAGTTGAATAGGTTTTTATGCACTTGCCAGTTGAGTAGTCCGTGCTTATCCTAATGTGCAGGCACAGAGAAACCCTACAAGCAGAGGCAGGAAGCAGGAAATAGAATCATAGAATAGTTAAGGCTGGAAAGGACCTAAGATCATCCAGTTCCAAACCCCCTGCTGTGGGCAGGCACACCTCACACAAAACCATGTCATCCAAGACTCCATCCAGCCTGGCCTTGAGCACTGCCAGGGATGGAGCATTCACATCTTCCTTGGGCAATGCATGCCAGTGCCTCACCACCCTCACAATAAAGAACTTCTTTCTTATATCTAACTTAAACTTTCCCTGTTTAAGTTTGAACCCAGAAATACTCAGAACAGAAAGGGAAAATAAGCTATGGGGGCAGCTGTCCCACAGTTCTGCTCAGTATAGCAGAGAAAGGAAGGTCCAGGAGGAGCAAACACACAGTATAGCAGTGTTTCTTTGTCTCACTTTCACTTCTTACAGGTATATAAGCTTTGCACATGCCAGCCCAGTGCTGGCTGGGGAAACAAGTTCCTGTGTTGATGAAGCTGGTTGTTTTGGCAGAGCACGGGAAAGACATTCTACCTAGGTATTAGTATTAATCTCTCCTTAATCTGTTTTGTTTCTTATTGAGGCATTTTACCTTTGTCTCAGGATTCTTCCATTACTTTGCCAAAAACAGAAAATTAGAAATATTCACAGTAAGCATCCCTTAGGATTCCCTAAATACTGGGTATCATTTGCTGATTTTATGAAACAGTGGATGCAATAAGTTAAAAACATTCAGGAAGTTCTGTTTCTTCTAATCAGATCATGGTTTAAAGGACAAGATAAGCCTTCATCAGACACACCTCCAACATTATATGGCTACTTCATTAGCATTAAGGAACTCTGACCTTTACCAAATCTTGCATATATAATTTTCCTGGTTATCAAAAGCAACCTCACTCAGGTGCCAGGAGCAGTGTGGTCATGGTAGCCTATGCAGGGTAATTTTCCTAATAATAAAAGACAACTCTGGTGTCAGATGAGAGTGCTCAGCAGGCCTGGATTCCTGTGAAGGACAAAAGGATCTGGATCTCCTCCCTATAAGCACCACCCATTCTGAGTCATCTGAGCTGGAAGTACTGGCATAATTGCAAAACATCCTCACACAGATGGAATGATCTAGTGTAGGTTACACCAGGATTCTTGAGTGAGCTATTTGGCTGTCTAATTAAAATATGATGTGGTCAGATCTTTACTGTTGGGGATTTTTCACTAATATTTCTTCGTGAGGTGGAGAAAATGATTTTCCTCTTTAGTGTCACAGGGTTACAGACTATGAACTTGTTTTTGTTGACTCATTTCCATATACACATAAGAACACTTGTAAAAGTCACTTTGGTTTTTTAAATTTAACTCAAATTCAGTTCCATGTAGCATCATATATTTATATTGGCTATAAATAGTTTTATGGCAAAGAAAATCTGCCTTTTCAGCTATGGCTTCTTATTTGAAACATTTTATTTTCTGATGACCCAAGCTGAAGCATTGAATTGTACAGATCAGGTGTGTTGGACACTGGGTACTTCGCTCATGGCAAGCCTCTGGGTGCATTGGACCCTGCCCTCCATCCCCCTAAGTGTTTTGTAGTTGTTAAGGCATGTGCAGTGGATGCACAGTATTAATAAATCTGAATTCTCCACTTATATCACTGGCAACATTTTGTGGACACTTTGCAGAGATATAAATGGCAACCAATGGAAATTCAGTTTTAGGAATCTGATTTCTGGAGATTTGGAGTTCTTTTTATACCAGCTGAAGTCAGTGAAACCAGTTTCTGAATACTGGGTTCCAGATATTAAAGCCTGGCAGGCAAAGCTGGGTTATCCAAAATTAGCTACCACCTCTGAAAAGACAATTGTGATTACCTCATAGGGAACTCTGAGATAGAGCCCAGACTAGAATCTAAGTCAGCTGATACCCAGCCTTGTGCATTAACCACAACACTGATTCTTTAATACTGTGAGCTTGAATACTGACTTGTTAAAAAAATACATGCAGTTTTCAAAACTCAATCACAGCATATGCAAAATATGCTTTGATTTCATTTGCTGGTAGAATTCTGAGAGTTGAAGTCTATTTGCACCTCAATTTTTCAAAGAATGTGGCTTCAAATCAATTCATTTGAGGGAAAAATATGCTCTGTACATACTAGAAACTAGTAAACAGTGATTTATCCGATTTCTTCTGTGAAGACAGGCTGAGAGATCTGGGGTTGTTCAGCCTGAAGAAGAGGCTTCAGGGAGACCTTAAAGCATACTTCCAGTTCCTAAAGGGTCTGACAAGAAGGCTGGAGATGGACTTTTTATTGAGGCCTGTAGTGACAGGACAAAGGGCAATGGTTTTAAACTGGAAAAGGGCAGGTTTAGATTGGACATAAGAAAGGTATTTTTTATGCTACGTGTGGTGAGATACTGGCACAGGTTGCTCAGAGAAGCTGTGGTTGCCCCATCCCTGGCAGTGTTCAAGGCCAGATTGGACGGGGCTTGGAGCAACTTGATCTAATGGAAGGTGTCCCTGCCTGTGGCAGGGGGGTGCAACTAGATGATCTTTAAGGTTGTTTCCAACCCAAACCATTCTATGATTCTATGATTTTATGTGTTGCAGTGACAGAAGCAAGATGAGGTGAGACCCAGAAATTTCAGAGCAGTACACACCATGGAAGCAGGATATGTGGGCTTAATAAATAGGCCATGTTTAAGGATGTTAGAGAGAGTATGTCTTGATTGATTCAGTCCTGCAAGCATGCAGCGTGCAAGAGGTGAGGAGATGAAAATATCTGTACTTTGTTTCCTGCTCTATGGGATGCAGGAAATCCTACTCTGCTGCTGTGCTGCAGGATTTTTCAAGCTCACCTGTCTGACAGCACTGGTGCTTCAACACTCAGTGAGCTCTGTATAATGCTTTGAAGACCAGGGAGGTTTGACTAAATGAGAAGACATTCAGAATGAAGTACAATGTGTTCCATTAAGGAGTTTTTCCAGAAGGCATAAGAATTGTCAATGCACATTTCTGTATTGTTTGAATTGCACCTCTCACTTGTCTTTCAAAAAGTCATCTTTGTTTTTAACACAGAACAAATGGATTTCTCAGAAATGCTGGACATTTGCAACATCCACTGATTTATGTGCAGGGCAGATGCTCAGCACAATTGCTTTTTTACCATACTACATTTAGTTGTAAAAACTTATATGAAAGCAACCCAAAGCCTGCTTGACATCATCAAAAATGATGTGCTTTCTTTCCTTTTTTTTCCTCTTCCTACTACCATGGCACAAGAGAAGTAGTATGTTCCATACTGAAGAGAGAACTAGTGAGTACTGCCCTTGAAATTCTCAAGTGCAGGCTTCCGCAAGCTACCCTGGTTAAACGAAGACTGAGAACTTACTTAGATAGAGAATGAAAATGGGGAAATAGCTCAAAGAAGTGGATGCACCAGTAGCTTAATACAAGAAAAACCTCTCTTCTTGTGTTATGCTGAAAAATAGCTGATACTTTCAGTTAGCAATTTTGCAGTGACAATCATTTGCCCAAATTAAATAAGGCAAACAGAAGGAAAAGGAAAGGAAATAACGTTTTGGGTTGTTTTTTTTTAATAGCAGGTGAAGATTGGGTGTAGCCGAAGTTTTCTATGAGAAATTTTATGTTTCCTTACAAGGAGGATATTGAGGTCTCAAACTAGATCATAACAAAGGAAAGAGCATTTACTTCGACTCCTGTAGCCAGACTTAAGAAGAGAAAGTCTCAGATGTGAATAAAAGACTTCAAGGTTGTTGCCTAATTGATTGGAAGCAAAGAACTGTCAGACATCAGAAGTGTGCCCAGCGTAAGACTGCCCTCTAATTTCTCAACTTTGGCACTTTTGGATGCCACTTGTGTTTAAAGTTAGTATTAATCTTTGTGTGAAAAAAAAGTGCTACCTTTTTCCCTATAATCTTTCTCCCTTCAAGCAACAGTTTATAAATGCAGTAGCATTTTTTTGATGTCAGTAAGGTGTTTTTATCTGGCAATTGATTAATGTGCATAGTAAAATGGATAAGCCTGTCTGTTGAAACACGGAACAGTGAGGCACAGCATAGTGCTACTAGAAGGAAATAATCAATTTTTTGGATTTTCATTAGGTCTGACAGCTTTGGATATCCATGGGTATGTAACTGTTGGTAAGATGGATACAACATAGCACAGAGTTTCTCTGCTTCCTGTAACTTAGGTTAATATTTGTGTCTGGTTATTTTTGAAGAAACATCCTTTCTACATGGAATTAGCTTTACAAGCAAAGGGAGTACAATAACGAGAAGCTCACTGCAGGTTCTCCCACTGAGTTACTAGGGATTTAAGACAGGAGGTGGCAGTCTTGAGTAGCAACTCATTGCTGTGTCTGTTCAGTTAAGGTCAGGTCCGAACCGGAGATAGAGCTGAGCCCTTTTTCTTAAACATCGCAATGACAAGAAGCTGAGATATTGAATATGGCAACAACTAACTTTGTCTTTTGTGCCAGATAATTAAAATCGTACCTGAGTTATTTGATAATTTTAATGCAGGGTTTATGAGTTTTCCTAGGTTATTTAGTATTTGGATCAATAGTCCTAAAGGGAAAGAGTGCAGCACAGTGGAGAGACAGAACTTAATCTGTCTCATTCTCATCAGGGTTTGTTTCCTCTAACTAGGAAAACCATGTTGCAAACAAGAATATCTTCCAATAAAATAATCACATTGATTTATTCAAATATGAAGTGTGTCTAATTCTGGTGCTCTTTTAAGTATCCTGGAAGGGTGGGTGATCCTTCATCCCCTGCCTGTGGTCTGCAGGCAGGTCATGAGGTGCTTCTATCTCCCTCACAAACTACCACAAAATAGTGGCAAGGGAACCTACTTTTATTACTAACATTATATTGAAATGTTCTCATGAACAAATCAGCACAAAACTTTGCAGTTACAGTCTCAGCAGAGAAGGGAACTTGATGACATCATTGTTTTCCCCCTGTGAAAATGCTTAGTTGGAAAAAGACAAAAAAAGACTAAATGAATCACAGCAGCTACATGCAACATCCCACTAGTCATTCTGAAGAATGTGAGCAGTGCCATTCACTGGGCAATCAAAATGTAACCAAGAGAGCTCTGTAGCGTTGCTGGGTATTCACAGCAGGAATTTTACTTGTAAATGATTTTGTAAATGTTGTATATCTATGGATTGCTTTTCCCAACAGCCCCACACTTTTTAAATATGTATTCTGGACCAAATCTCAATTTACATATTTTTTTTTCATTCAGATGCACATGAAAAGTCTTCCTTTAGAAGTCTGCAAAGCAACAAATCCTTCAAATAGAGCAAGTTGCAACTCTGCTCTACTTAGAAAGTATATATACATGTAAGCCTTGATCCAAAACAGAACTGATTTTCTAAGCTTGTTTTTTGTCATAGCCTGTAGTCAAAAAAATACAGCCCCTTTTTTCCCTGTGGCTTGAATCCTTCAGTTAGCCTGTGCGTGCACAAATGTGTCTGCTCCACACAGACACAGTAGTCCACCTTGATGGATCTGAATGCAAGATCAGGTTTTCTGTAACAGTCCAGTTCTGTTAGACGCAGCAGACATTGTCATGAACCCTTCTGTTTAATTTTTTTATTAAGCAAACATTTCCCTAAGTTTGCATAAGCAGTCGCCCAGCCGTGGCTTCCACACAGTCCTTTAATAACTAGCAGGGTGTGGTGATTAAATTTCCTCAGAGGCTTTTCTTCCATCTGACTACCAAAGTCTAATTTATCCCTCAGTTAACATCATCTCTTACTTGCTTTGTTTTTTTCACCTCCTTCTTCGGAGATAGATCAGTGAGTTAATAGCTGCCTTTTTAGTGCAAAAAGGGGGTGGAGAATGATTCTTTGAGCCTGATTCCCTAATGAAATTAGGCTTATGTGATCATACCCTGTCTATTCCAGCATTCAGCAGTAACAATATGGAACCCCACTGGCCATTTCACTCATATGGAAGAGAGAAGGGGACTCCAGTCTTCCAGCTTCCTAGTAATTTTGTGAAAATGGATGGCTGGGAAGAGGAAAGAGATCCTACTACTACCTTCTAGTAAGGAAAAGCTTGCACTGTGAACTCTTTTCTTATTAGACAACTGAAAATTCATTCAGGCTCTCCTTTGAGGCACAGATGTCTGAGATGCTAGTCTTCACTAGTTGCGTTGCTCGGAATTTATTCACATGAGGATAGCTCTCACTTCAGTGAGCAGTAGTGAAGACAAGGCACAGGCAGTATTTGTAATCTGGGTTTATGGAAGTTCTACAGTGAAGTGATAGCACAATGTGAACACATTCCTCTCCTTCACATAGTGAATATGAAGCTCTGCCTCTTATATGTAGATGGCGTACCTGGGTATGGTTGTCATGGTGCTCTTTAAATAACCTGTCTTTAAACATTCTTGTGTCCTTCTGAAGGTGGAATGTACTGTACTTGATGCTGGAGAGGTATGAAACACATCATTTTTTGAGTGTCTATGACAGAACAAGGTATTTGTTAATTTTGCCACATTTCAAATATCAAAACGATGCAATTTAGTGTCCTGGGTTGGAGCAATCCCAGGCAGAGCTACAGGTTCAGCAGAGAAGAGATCGGAGCAGCCCTGTGGAGAAGAACTTGGGCGTGTTGGTTGATGAGAAAATGAACATGAGCAGGCAGTGTGCACTTGCAGCCCAGAAAGCCAACCGTATCCTGGGCTGCATCAAAAGGAGCGTGACCAGCAGGTCGAAGAAGGTGATCCTGCCCCTCTGCTCTGCTCTTGTGAGACCTCACCTGGAGCCTTGTGTGCAGTTCTGGTGTCCTCAACATAAAAAGGACATGGAACTGTTGGAACAAGTCCAGAGGAGGCCACAAGGATGATCAGGGGATGCCCATATGAAGATAGGCTGAGAAAGTTGGGGCTGTTCAGCCTGGAGAAGAGAAGGCTGCGTGGAGACCTCATAGCAGCCTTCCAGTATCTGAAGGTGGTCTATAGGGATGCTGGGGAGGGACTCTTCATTAGGGACTGTAGTGATAGGACAAGGGGTAATGGGTTCAAGTTTAAACAGTAGAAGTTTAGGTTAGATATAAGGAAGAAGTTCTTTACTGTTAGGGTGGTGAGGCACTGGAATGGGTTGCCAAGGGAAGTTGTGAATGCTCCATCCCTGGCAGTGTTCAAGGCTAGGCTGGACAAAGCCTTGGGTGGCATGGTTTAGTGTGAGGTGTCCCTGCCCATGGCAGGGGGTTTGGAACTAGCTGATCTTAAGGTCCTTTCCAACCCTAACTATTCTGTGATTCTATTCTATGATTCTAAGATGAGCACCTGTCTTTTTGTGTGTGCTTGTTTTTTAAATAAAGGCACTGAAACTGTGAAAGAATGTGCAAAACAGTTCATAGAGCCAATCAATATGTTCATCTTGGGTTGAAAGCTGAGTCTTAAGAGTCTTTCTGTGTACTAGTTTAATTTTCACTCTTTCACAGTCATATTTATGGGATTGGAGAATGTGCCAAAAGGTATTTTGCTCTATGAAAAAGTGCAATAAACTTGGGCCTTATAATGTCTGTGTTGTTGGAGAAATACAGTTTCCTTATTTTAAATAGGTGGTTTTGGAGTCTTAAAGCTTCTATTTCTGCTTACTGGTTTTCTTAGGACAACAGTAGCTGCAGCCTTGCCTAGCTTAGAACATGGGTAGATGTTTTTATCCAGATCCAGATGTGCAGAGCAAGGAAATTTTCCATCCACAGCCACAGAGGTCCTTCTAGCTGCTACATCCTGGCCTGTCACAGAGCAGGTTTTCTGTGTTCTCCCTAATTCATATTAAGCACAATTAGGTTGTTAGTTTACAATCCAGGTCTGAGGTATGGCAGCTGCCTTTGCCTCACCTGAGATAGCAGTCCTCTCATAGACTCTTCTCTTAGCACATCCAAAGAGTGGTGAGGAGCATCTGTGGTTGTTAATCCTATCCACTGGCATTACTAGATGTAGAAGAAATGATCTGTGCATAACCCGAGCTCTGCTGATAATGCAGAAGCATACAGCATCACAGGCAAGACTTCTGCCTGCACAGAAGATACATGAATACCACTTGGGGACTTGAATATCTAAGCTCAGCAAACAGAAGGAAAACAACTGACTCATACACTTTTACAAACTCATGCCAGCGAGCAGAAGCACATGTGAAAATGGCTTCTTACACTAAGAAAAACTGTAGCTAGGTGGAAACAGGGTATTTGAAGAACTATTTAGTGGTTTTTTTTAGGGCACTAAAGAGATCTATTCTGAATGTGGAAAAAAGTCCTCATGAAAGATACACTGGAGTTTTCAAGAAGAAGAAGTAGTTAAAGTGTAACTTGGACTGTGAATAGCCTGAGCAGATATTCAGGAACCCTACTAGCTCTCTGTGTGGTAGGAAGATCTAAGAGAAATGATCAAGCAGGTCCATAAGCAATGGACAGTGAAGCCTGGTTTCCAATGGATTTGTGTCTCATGCAAGTTTTTCCCTTGGCCTTGTTTCTTGGGTTTGTCCTAGGTGGATCATCTGATGTCTGATAAGAATGGGGCTTTTGCTACATCCTTTTCCATGGTCGTCCTTTTTCAGTGGCACCGTTTGTATCTCCTTCCTACCTGGCTGCCAACTTCCACTAAACTTGTGATAACTTTGTACTTTGAAACCTGTGATTCACTTTCAAATTTAGTTGAAAAGCAGACACTGGATTCAGAGGTTACTCAAAGAGGAAGTGAAGACAGCAGATTAGGCACTCATACACAAAATATGATGACAAAGGCCTTTTTTCTTTAGGAAATCAGAACAGTTGGAGAAGGCACTTCCTCCAGACTTGGTGATTTCCAGCACTGGCAAAATCATCTCAAATTAGGGCATAGAAGGGGTAAATGGAAGCAGAACTAAAACCTGCTTTCATGTTGCTGTCTTTGGAGTTGCTTTGTAGAGAGCTGGGGTGCAGATTTACACCATTTTACTCATGGTGGATGTTTGGTGTTTATTTGGATCTTGGTTATTCATTAGGTGAAAATACATATAGTTAGAATTCCAGGTGTTGGTGTAAATCTAGATGTCAATTACTCTTTTATATTATTGCTGTTTGTTAGGCAGGTGTTACGGATAGGATTCATTTTGTTTAACCTCTTACTCATTCCAAAGCAACATATTTCTGTTTTTCTAGGTGGGAGCTACAATGGGTATGAATGAGAAAATGCAGTAACAGGTGCATAAACCAACCTACCTGAACACGTATCTAGATCACTTGTAATAGGCACATTTTGTGAGCCAGAACAATTTTCTGTGGTTCTTATCAACGTTTTTATCAGATTTTCATCCCAGTAGGTCAGAACTGCATTGTTTTGCTAAGGCTTTGGTTGACTTAAAAAATAACTCTCCTTTGGCTATTTGAGAACCTGTAGCTGAAATCCATGGTAGTGGCAGGCTGTGCTTTTGTCCTAGGAAAAAAAATAACGTTTAAATGGCAAATGAAAGAGGAAATGATCAGAAGAACTCTTCAGAATAAACAGCTCTATGTTTTTCCCCTCTGTCTCTGAAAACTTCTTTTAGCTCCAGGCATGGGTTTGAATAAGCTACCTCACGTTTGCTGACACCAGCTAAAAGTTTATTCTATAGAGAGTAATGTATACCTTGTGTCAGACTTGGAAAGAACAAAAGTGGATTTCATGCAGATTGTCATTGTATGTAAAAAAAATATATATACTGCACAAAACAAAATGCTTTATCTAGGGGCTTATCTAAGTACAAAAGTTTTTCTACCAAATATAAAGTAGCTGTTGAGATAACTAGGGTGGGACAATCTGTGTAGATAGGTGTAATAACTGATAACAACACTTCTTTGCCTCAACTAAATCCTCAGTAAGAATGTACTGCTCACTAGAGCTTGTGTCAGAATATTTCAGTTAAACAAACTGTAACTTACCCTCCTAAAAAGTAGTAATGCTTCTACAAGACCTGTGTGTAGACTAAACCCTAGTATATGTTGTAGACTAGACCCTAGTGTATGTTGTCTAATGACACAGCTCTTACCCAGGGATAAGTTCTTTTTAAATGTGAGGAATTCATTTCTATTCACTGCTTTTATATCACTTCCTATATTACTCTGAGATAGCAGATTGTTGCATTCAGTTCCTGCCTTCCAAGCCTTACTTCTTCAGTTCCAACAAGCAGTCAGCTTGCAGGGCATGAACCCCACTTTCAACATTGCAGTTTATGATACTGAACAACACTGAGGTAGTTAGATTAGGATTCCTCTCTTTATGGAATTCAGGATGGTGTCAAACCTGCCAAATGTCTCTTTCACAACGTTCTGATATAGGTGCTGTGACTGGTGTGCTCAGATGACTCCTGCCTGAGCAGCACTGGGGTTGTTGTAAACCAGCAGAAGTATCTTGACCATTCACATCAGTGCTTCCATAAGCTTAGCCAACATCAGAACCAACTCCAGGGACAAGTGGTCATGGTAGGGTTTCAGGCTCCTTACCATTTTACTGCATTGAACATATTTGCCAGCAGGTTAGAACTGAGCCTTGGCTATCATCTATGCATTTGCTGGGTACATACTGTAAACAACAGCTGTCTTCCAATTTGAGGCCCACTTCAGATATCATGAAGGTTAAGTGTCCTCTTTAATGTTTATATCAACCCTTTATGTACTCTGTGAATCTAAATGAGTAGTTTGGGGAGCTCTTTGTACCTGGTTCCCATGATTCTGTGAGTGGAAGAGGTCCTTTTATGTGATCCTGGCAGCAGACATGTGTATGTGTTCATGGCTGCAGGAGGGACAAATTGTTTTGAAAGCTGAAGACTGGGAGAGTGCTTACGGGAAGCATCTCACTACACACTTACAGTAGCTTGAATAGTCTTTCTTTGGCACTACATATTGAAAGTGTCTGTATCATGGAAAACAAGTTTTAACCACAAAGGCTATGCAGAGTATGACTCTGCTGCCCAAGAGCACAGACCATGCCCATAGCAGTCACAGAGTTCCTCTTAACATGATCAGCCTTAGTCACTGTATCTCAGATCACATTTTCCAGTACCACTTTCAGATTTCCTTGGGTAGTATTTTGAATATTGTCAGCTTGGAAATTAACTGAGGATCATGAATATTTCAGTGATTTCATTGACAAATAGGTAAGAAAATCTGAGAGCTACAGCTCACAAACAGGACAGTCTTTCATTCATTTTTTTTCCTTTCCTTCTCTCCACGGGCTTTTTTTTTTTCAGCTTGAAGCTGGCAAAACCTTGTTTATAAGGACTTTTACTCTCAGGTCTCATGACCTGAAATACTACCTCATCATTCCAGACCAATTTGTGGTACTCATTTAGCAGTACGTCTGCTAGATACAGAGATATTGAAGTTAACAAAAAGCATGTATTTTAACTTCTAGAACCCAAGCTAAAAATGTAGTGGCCAAGCATAGAAAGTCTGTGTTTTTTTCCCAATGAAAATGAATAGATTGAGTTATTGAGACAATAAAGATAAGTCCCACGATGGTATTGTACACAACTTTGCTTTTCTTATTGAAGAGAACTCAGAAGCAATTGACAAAGTAAAATGAATCACAGCTTAAATTCCAGCCAGCTTCTCTCAGCAAATGGTCAATAGTCAATAAAGAGAAAACAGGCAATGCAGAAAATTATTCCTTCCCTCTATCTCTGATACCCATTTCAGGAGAGAGCACTCATCCCTCAGAGGGAGGAAGGGATGCTCTCTTGTACATGCAGCTATCATTGGTTAGCTTTCAAATTAATCCCACTCTAACTAGCCTATCCAACCTGGTTTTGTTACTGCAAACAAATGAAATTCAGACCCTGAGGACTCCTCATTGCCTCCATTCCACAAAATGTGTAAAATAGTCATGGATAAATCTCACTCCATTTCCTTACTACACTTAGTTGGTTTAGGAGCAGCCATTTAAGAAACTTATATTTTGCAAATCTGAGATAAACCATATTACAATAGAGAGTTATTTGGAGGTAACAGTGCAGTGTTTATTAGGATTGTGATTAGAACTGTCCAGATAGGTCTGGAAGGTCTGATTCCTGTTTGAAATCCTGGTTTTCAAGTTGTGATGCATGTGTTGTTTTCCATACCTTCCCCATTCTGTTATAACAGAGTCTTGGGCAACAGGGTCTAGTGTGAGGCATCCCTGCCCATAGCAGGGGCTTGGAACTAGACGATCTTAAGGTCCTTTCCAACCTTAACTATTCTATGAAAATGCACTCAGTATTTGCAAAGGCCAAGTTCTGCAGAAATAGAAGTAATTCTGCTATAGTTCACTCTGCTCCACAGAGCAGCAGAGAAAAGTTTTAATTTATGCACTATGAAGAAAGTGCTGATTTGGCTCTGTGGTTCTTGGAAACCGTCTTTGCTCTGCTATTTCCTGTTATTTTCTCAAGCTGTATATTTCAGATGTGAGCAGGGACCTACTCAAAATGTCTTTATGTTTGTAGTGGAATGACATGATTCCTTGGACAGATGTAGATGGGTGTTGTTTGCCAGTAAAAAGGAATGGAAAGCAAAAGCATGGCAGAAAGTTTTTTCATCTTAGTTCTGAGGGTTTGATGCTTAATACCAACACACCATGGTTAACAGCCTTCCCCAGTGCTGACTTCTCTTGAAGGCTGCATGCTAAATCTCATTTCCTAAGACCTTCAGCTCTTTGCCCGATTGCTGCTCCTCTCATCCTGAGACACATTTTACACAGCCACACAGTGAGACGGTCCCTGCTCGCTGTTGTAGTGTTGGCAGTGGCACCCAGCAGCTCCTTTCTCACAGCTCTGCTGCAGTCTGACAGTGAGAGGTTGTCTGCAGGCCAGACAGTGCTGCAGGACAAGCAACTTTCTGTCTGCATTAACTGATGATTCAATTTAAAGAGCAGGCATTGCCACTGTGTTGGTTTGAATGATTGTGGTGCTTCAGTGTTCGTTGACATTATGTAATTTATAGGATTCTCTGTGTGTTGGGAGAAGGGAATACATCACTGCAGTGATCTGACACCTCACCTACGTTGGTGACCTTATTTCAAACCTTTTTGGATGCCAAATTGAGTAAAGAGCTTTCAGACTCTGTGGATGACCTGGCAGGAGCTGAATTACTTTCCTCAAAACCATTTGTACTTTTTGTTTTGTGACCTTGGCAGGGAAGTAGTTGGGAAAGTTGTTCACATGCCATCTGCACCTGCTAGCTTTGCCATGCAGCAATAGGTCATTTCCTTTCCAAACATGACTGGCTCCTGATACCAGTGGGAAATTGGCAGCTCTTACATGAAAGCAGAAGATTCCAGTTTCCTCTTTTGGCTTTTCACTGAGATAGGAAGGGAGTTGTTGTTATGGTCCCAGTGCTCTGTGTCAGAGCTCTGTTCCCCACATAACTGCTTTTGCAGTCACTGAAAAACAATCTGTCAAAGGTATACAGCTTCATATCTTGTAGTGATAATTTTTTCCCAATATCACGGGCTTAATTCTAAACAGAACTGCACAACCTACAGTGGAAATATTTCCCTCTTCTTTTGTGTCTTGCTCTTTCTTCCTCATTTCTGTGAAAGAGTGAGAGTGCAGAATAAAGTGGCTCTCTGATGACAGGGCTTAAGAAACAACATAGTAGAGTTGAAGTGTACTTTTCTCCCTATTTCTTTGTCATATCAAAAATACGAGATGAAATGGCATTCATTGTTCTTTCAGCTCTCTTCTTACAGAAATGATGGGAATCTGTCAGATTTCTTTTTTGTAAGGGGTGTTTAAGGCAGCAAGGAGGGAATCGGTTGTGTTGGACGGGATACAGGCAATTGCTTCATCTCCAGCCTAAAGTATCATTTCTGCAGAGAACTGCAAAGGAGCTGTATTGCTGACAGTGAGGGGGTGAATTTTCTTTCCACTCTCAACAGTATAAAGCAGCTGCATTGGCTTTACAAGTGATTCAAAGATTTGCTCTCCCTCAAAGTTAGGGTAAATTGTTTTTTGCACCCAGTGTGTGTCTTCATAAATGTGCACTGCCTTTCTCCTCCTGTCAGTTACTGGAGGTGGAGGCAGAATCATCTGGTTTTGTCTGTGCTTTCATGTAGCATTATTAATGAAACAGGTAATCCTATTTGTCTTAGAATCAAGGCAAATATCTCTTGTGTTCTGTCCATCTGTTCCAGACACCAACAGCATGCTCATCACCATGGTATTGGAACAGGCTGGTACACAAATAGCAATCAGCAGTTATTAACATAATGTTATTACTTGGTCCATAAAACTAATATTGGCAGAGATAGACATCACTCACTGTGAGATGATAGTTCCTCAGCTGATGGACTTTTTTGTGCCAGAATATAATAGTATTTTCTATAAAAATCAGCAAAAGGATGCATTTTTTTTATTTCATGCAAGTAGCATAAATTGCCAGTCTAATCTCTATCAAGATTGTCTCTTTACATCCAGTAATTTACAACCCATTGTTATCTTATTGTAAAGCAGCATTCTTTAGAAAAAAAATCAGGTTTTTTTACATGCTTTACATCAAATAAACCACTGAAAGTTCCCTTTTTCCCTCCTTTCTCCCCCAGCTGTTGATACAGACTGATG
This sequence comes from Pezoporus occidentalis, assembly GCF_034315485.1. NCBI lineage: Eukaryota > Metazoa > Chordata > Aves > Psittaciformes > Psittacidae > Pezoporus > Pezoporus occidentalis. The sequence goes on from NW_026912779.1 coordinate 10,667,373, forward strand.
CAGGAGTGGCTTTCTGCATGCAGAAAGTCATTTATGTCAAACTTGAACCAGACGAGTTCCGGTTTATTCAGCACACGATCTCCTTTGGTAGTGTTGGAGGGGTAGCAGGTGATTGCTGCCCACCAGGAAACTGTCACTCTCTGCACACATATTAAAGCAGTTAGTTCAATACCTTCTGAAAAGTGTAAAATTCACTCTGCTTTTCTAGCCTCTGGAAGGAACATGGACCTTTCAGACCAAGTTTTTGCAGCACTCAGCTTACCAGGGACGCACACTGCAGTCCCCAATATATCCTGAACACCCTACCAAATGTGGAGGCTCCTTACCTGTCCTTACTCCCCTTCATACATCTCTTTTCCACATGGTCAAAAGTCCAACTTCAAACATCTCCTTTTTGTTTGGTCGCTTTTCCTATGATACAATGTAAAGATTTTTGTCAAGTTGAACAGCCACACTTTTAAAATCTCTGCTATTTAAATTGCTGGTTAAAATGAATAGATTACTCTCAGGTGGCTTGTGCCAGTCCGGTTAAATGAATATTCCATCTATGTATAATTTTTCTTCCCTGCTTAATCCAAATACATTCCTTGGAGACCTATTTTGCAAGCTTGTCGACAGAGACTTCTCTACAGAAGCAAAATGGAGCCTTTCCAGATTGCAGCTTCACAGCTGCAGTTATAAACTATAAAGCAAAAGTGAAACCAAGGCGTCAGAGTTTCTAGGTTTTATATCCAACTTTTGCTCACTTTAGATGGCAAATTGCTGCTAAACTAACATTTCTGTAAGTGTTACAGTGTCCAAGCAAGTGCAGCTACGATGAAAGGGAACATCTTTATCTGAGCTGGTTGTGATTACATCAGTAGGCACAAGCAGATTACATCAGCCATTATTAGTCTTTCAGTGAAAATGAAACTTACCGGTTGTGATATTGGTTCAGTCTCTATTTTTATATCAATAGTTTAAAAAAGAACAGTTAACTACAATAATTACGCTTTAAACCAATTAAAAATGTAAATGGATTATTAAGAACATTGTTGCTAAATGAGCTATATATATGTAGAGCCTAACTGAAATGGTCAGAAAGGCTAACAATAATCTTGTTATAAAAAGAAAGGATCATTCCCTACAGTTTAGCTCTGCCTTGAACACTTAGCTTTTGGCCCCACTGTGGGAAGGAGTCTACAGTACCAGGTGACTTTCATATATGTCTAGATGCAATGAAGGGCAAAGAGCAGCATTTTTACCCTGTCATTCCCTTTTATCAATCTCAGTTTCTTTCAGGGCCTGCATGGATGTATGCCAGCCTGTCCTGCAGGATACAGCCCAGTGAATAGGAGAAAAAATGTGTTTGAACTTGGCATAATTGCAATGAACATAAAGGTATAGTTGGAACTTAGTCAGAACACTCTCTTCTCCCTTGCTGTCATAGGCCAGTATCTTGATTCTCTGCAGTCAGTTGCTTTGGATCAACGTTATTCAGAAGAATGAGTCATTTCTGGCTCAGCTTAATGGGTTTGTTGGGACTGAAAAAGCTAAGGCTGGACTATAGGCTGTACCACAAATTATTTTATGTAGCTCTTTTTATCATGTACAGTGACTGCCCACCAAAAGAAAATGAAGATGCATCACTTCAGCTTTTATAAGGAAGGTCTGTGCAGCTTTTGTAATATCCACAAATAGAAAGTGGTTACAGAGGTCTTCAGCTTTCTCTGCTTCTGGGGTTGCAGTGTACATCACAACATTACCTGTTGCCACTGCACTATTTCTCCTTGTCCTTTTAATTTGAGATAGGCTGCATCCTCCTCAGTAATCTTTCAGGTTTATGACCTGGATCATAAAATGTGACCACTAAAATAGGGTGGATGAGTATTTTGCAAAGTAGGATTTGGGGGAGCGTTGTGACCTGATATCTTCGTAGAACTGGCTGCCTCACAAAATAGCTGCTCTGAGGGGGGTGGGCATTCAGTTTGCCAAGTGTTAAATTGGACATACCCTAGAAAAAGTTAGACGGACTCCTCTGAATCAATGAGGGAGGCTGAGGTCTCTGATATGTTAATTACATGTTGATGGAAGGCACAGTAGTCCATTGCCCTTTCTGAACTACAGTATTAGTACAAAAAGCAATGAAAAATCATCGCAGCAGAGACTGTCACCCTTGTTCCCATGTGTGCTATATTTCTTCCATGGATACCAAATAGGAAAGCAAATGTAGTTCTTCTGATTATTTATTTTCTTCAAGTGCTGTCTCACATAATAAGCCTCTGTGACTTTCTGCCCTGCACCACTTTTCGATGCTCTTGATTTAGGTATGATATTAATATGTCTTTTGAACCATGTATTTTAGCAGCTTTCATATTCAGACGTAAAATCCCAGTTATTGAATGAATATTACATGGGGCAATATTGTGTTAGATGACAGCCTAATTTGAATAGTTAGTCATGTATTCAAAATGCGACCTTTTTTGGCATGGTACAAAAAGCATCTCATCAGTTAATGAACACAGGCAATGCATGCAGTGTGTAGGGAGTGATTGCGTTTAACTATGAATTACTCGATCTTTAAATAGCACTTTTTTTTCTTGAGATAAAAGGAGCAAATAATTTCAGTACCCTGGCTTGAGTAGCATTCATTGTAATTATTTTTCACCATGATAGCCAGTGGAATGTAAATAGTTTTTTAATTTCTCAATGGCAAATCTATAGCTCCTGGAATGATCTACCTTTTATATCTATTATATATATAAATTATATGATTTATCTCACCTTTTGTTTGCTTTTAGGGAGAAACCAGAGCTGCTTCATCAGTGCCAGCTCCACACTGTGGTTGGGCTCAGGAAAAGAATTGCATTGATGGATTAGTGCAACAACCCTCCCAGCTATGGAAGGGTGCATCTTACAAGAAAGTCCATAGGTGACTAATCAGCCAGACTGGTTATCCCTCACCCACAGTGGTAAGCAGCCTTTGAGGTCTGGGTATACCTGATATATTTTGGTATACCTGCAGCTCAGTCTAAATCTAAATTAAATTAAGCTAAGCACCTAAATACAGAATTTCAAACTTCACATTATATGCCTTATGAACAAAAACAAAAAGAGAAAAACCAGTTTCCACTGTGCATATTTTAGTCTTGAATCCTGCTTTTCTACCACTTTTCAGCAGTGCCCGGTAACTTAACACCTTTGCTTTCATGTTTGTTTGTTTGTTAGGTTAGTCATCACACAGTGTCATTTAGAATCAATTTAGCACCCTTCCACTGTGCTGAGTGATTCCAGTGAATAATGATAGCAGGATTAGCGAGCTACTAATTAAATGCTGCTGCCTCTTAGCTTGAAAATGAAACACCTCTATGGAATTTAAGAGTTTCTGGCTTTATTTAGGCTGTGTGTCTAAATAGGCTGTACCAGGATAGTGTAGACAGTACAATCTGAAAATAAAGTATTAAAACAGCAAAAAAGAAAAGAGGGGGAAGAAGAAGAGAGCAAGAGAGTGAGAGAAGGGAAACAAATTCACCCGGTCATAAAAATGTTGAATTGCATGGAAAATTTTCCACACTTTGCATGAATCCTGAGTACAATTTCCTAATTTTCCCTTTGTACAATGCAGATAAGGGGTTCATGTCTGTTCTCATTTCCACTCACAGGTGTGTCTTCAAATTTTTGCAAGTGGTAAGTGGTGCAAAATAGGATGTACTGCCTATTTGTTGAAGCCTACAGGTGTACCTGTTCCAGTAAAGCAGGAGCTAGGTTCCTTACCACTTGCAGACTAAAGAACCCATTGAGTGCTTGCTTCTCATATTGGCTTTACTACTATGCAGAGTTTTACCACTTGAATTCACTGATTAATGTTTGAAGCAGAATTAAACCTTTATATTTTTTTTTCAAAATCTGCTACCAAAAATCACAGTATTTCACAGTTCAAAGACAGTTCTTTGGTTTTTCAAAGACATTATTAAACTGATTGTACCATCCTCCTCATAGGATTGTAGTGGTATACGCTTCTATGATACAAATAATGCAAATGGTACAAATGACACAAATTATGAGCTCCTGTCTGAAATAATAGGAATGATCATAGAATCATAGAATAGAATCATAGAATAGAATCATAGAATAGAATCACAGAATAGTTGGGGTTGGAAAGGACCTTAAGATCAGCTAGTTCCTCACACCTCACACTAAACCATCTCACCCAAGGCTCTGTCCAACCTGGTCTTGAACACTGCCAGGGATGGAGCATTCACAACTTCCCTTGGCAACCTATTCCAGTGCCTCGCCACCCTAACAGTAAAGAACTTCTTCCTTATATCCAATCTAAACTTCCCCTGTTTAAGTTTGAACCCATTACCCCTTGTCCTGTCACTACAGTCCCTAATGAAGAGTCCCTCCCCAGCATCCCTATAGGCCCCCTTCAGATACTGCAAGGTTGCTATGAGGTCTCCATGCAGCCTTCTCCAGGCTGAACAGCTCCAACTTTCTCAGCCTGTCTTCATACGGGAGGTGCTCCAGTCCCCTGATCATCCTCGTGGCCTCCTCTGGACTTGTTCCAACAGTTCCATGTCCTTTTTATGTTGAGGACACCAGAACTGCACACAATACTCCAGGTGAGGTCTCACAAGAGCAGAGTAAAGGGGCAGGATCACCTCCTTCGACCTGCTGGTCACGCTCCTTTTGATGCAGCCCAGGATACGGTTGGCTTTCTGGGCTGCAAGCGCACACTGAAGCCGGCTCATGTTCATTTTCTCATCAACCAACACCCCCAAGTCCTTCTCCGCAGGGCTGCTCTGAATCTCTTCTCTGCCCAACCTGTAGCTGTGCCTGGGATTGCTCCAACTCAGGTGTAGGACCTTGCACTTGGCATGGTTAAACTCCATGAGGTTGGCATCAGCCCACCTCACAAGCGTGTCAAGGTCCCTCTGGATGGCATTCCTTCCCTACAGCGTATTAACTGAACCACACAGCTTGGTGTCATCAGCAAACTTGCTGAGGGCGCACTCAATCCCACTGTCCATTCAGCGACGAAGATGTTAAACAAGACCGGTCCCAACACCGATCCCTGAGGGACACCACTCATTACTGGTCTCCAGCCAGACACTGAGCCATTGACCACAACTCTTTGTGTGCGGCCATCCAGCCAGTTCTTTATCCACCGAGTGGTCCATCCATCAAATTGATGTCTCTCCAATTTAGAGACACGGATGTCGTGTGGGACAGTGTCAAACGCTTTGAACAAGTCCAGGTAGATGACATCAACTGCTCTACCCCTGTCCATCAGTTCTGTAGCCCCATCATAGAAGGCCACCAAATTGGTCAGGCAGGATTTCCCCTTAGTGAAGCCATGCTGGCTGTCACCAAGCACCTTGTTGTTTTTCATGTGCCTTGGAATGCCTTCCAGGAGAATCTGCTCCCAGATTTTGCCAGGCACAGAGGTGAGACTGACTGCTCTGTAGTTCCCTGGGTCATCCATTTTCCCCTTCTTGAATATGGGGGTTATATTTCCCTTTTTCCAGTCATCAGGAACTTCACCTGCCATGATTTTTCAAATCTGATGGACAGTGGCTTAGCACCTTCATTTGCCAGCTCCTTAAGGACCCAGCAAATGAAGTTGCTAAGCCACTGTGATGGTACCTAATCCTGAACTGACATCTGAAGGATTTTAAATAACAGTTATCAATGACAGGTCTGTAAGCTAGCCTCAGTTCTCTTTATCCTGTGCTAGGATGAAGATGAAGGCATTTGACCCTCTTAACATCCAGATCCAACGCCTGGGCTTTTTTCCCTTGAGCTCTTGTTGCATTTAAGGATTCATGCCGAATAACAATAACAAAAGATGAGTCCCATCTGGTTTGCTGTTGGTTGTTAATTTAATTCAGTGAATGACTACTCAGAGTTTAGTCTGGCAGCCAAGGAAGGTATGCAGTTATCAACATTACTGATAGGATAAACCAATTACATAAGCTTGTTTTCAAATCTCCCCAAGTCCCCTAATACTTAACAAAGTAAAACTCTTCAGTTGAAATGCACCTGCTTACAGAAAGATACAGCACCAAATAGAAGTTTCATTTAGAGCTTTGGGTAGACCAAGTGGTTTTGTTGCCATTTTTAAGCATGAAATATAGCATGAAACTGAAAAGACAGTACAGATAAGAAAAACACAGAGTTGTAAGAAAGCCTTTTGAGAGCTGTCAGAAAAACCTTTGAGCTTAGAAGGCTGTGGAAGCTCAAGCACTGAACAGCTCAGTATGTGCTGTGTTTTGGGGGTCTAGTTAGTGCTGCATCTTTGAGCTGTAACAGTATTTCTCAAACTGTGCGTCCAGCCATTGCCTTGCCAGGGCTTCAGATTAATCCTGTGTAGGGAGAGCAAAGTGCCTCTGGGGCTTTTCCTCATGAAGATCTGCACTTCCTTTCCTCATGAAGATCTGCACTTGTGCCTGGGTAGTGTGGGAGATGGCTCCTTCTTTCTCCCAGCATTTATAGCCATTGTGAAAATAGATGATTCCAGAAGACAGTCTAACACACAACTGCAGATGCAAATTTCATTGTATATGTCTGAGACTCTCTCTTCTGTGATACAGCTAAACTGTACAGGCACATGCAAGCAGTTCCACAAGCCTGCACCAGAATGCTCCAGACCAACTGAGATGGAGCTTACAAGGGAAAGAACAAAATGCCAAGGGGCAAGAAAGAGGAAAAAGCACAAAGAACAGTGAAAAATTAAAAATGTAGGTCATGGAATGTAAAACAACAACATCAGTGCCAGGCCATGAAACAGGGGGAGCGTTTTGTTGCTGAATAACATGTTGCAGGCCCCAAGTCAGTGTGCAACATATGAAGTATGGAAGATGCTGTGCAAGGCAGGTGTGCAAAAATAATGAGCAAACAGAGGAGGATTGGGAACAAAGGAAAACTGGGAAGAAAGATTTTGAAAAAGGAAGAGGTTAGAAGACAGAATAATGGCACAAAAGCTGGTATGGAAGAGAAGAGCTGAGATAGTAGAAGGAAAGATGAAAGAAGGTACTGCCACTGAGGATTTGATTTGCTGCTTTTCATTAGAATTGTATCCTTTTGCCACTTTTGGATGCCATAAAGACATATATATATATGAAAATACAAGCTTTTCAGCTTAACAGGGTAAAACTCCCTTCCAGAACTCTGGCATCAAAATTACCTGCAAAACCCAATGAAACAACCTTCAGTATTAAGTCAGCTGCCAGCGTTAAACAACATCCTGTGCCAAGCAGGGAGATGCCAGCACAACTAGATACATGCCAGAGTGTTTACATGATAACTGGTATGATGAATCAAACTCTTAAGCAAATAGATACCTAGGCAAAGAGCAGAGCGACCAAATTCCATGGTGCACTACCCTGCTATCTCTGCTGCATTGCAAAATGCATGAGTCAGAGGTAGAAGATAGCCCTTGGCAGTATGTGTGGAGAGTACTATGATCCCCACAAGACCCTGTGTTCTTACTTCCTGATGTTTTCAAGTGTGCATTCTAGTAGTATTCTGCCCCAATGTCTATGTGGCAGTCAACCAAGGTCTGCATTCATTAGAGAAGTTTCATTTACTAGAAGGAAACAAGTCCTGCAAGCAGGATATCAGATGCTCAGGAGACGGCAACCTCAGAGCCCAACCTCCTATTGCACAGTTGTGGTCCAGAGCCTGATCTGCCATTCTATAAACAACAATCAGGCCAGATTCTCTGCTGGCACAGAGCCACAGAAGCTCAGCTTGAGCTCTGTCTTCTTTATCTCTTGTAGCACTGAAGATTGTGCTTTAAAAGATGCCCAGGATATAACAGATGAAGTAAAGTGTACTAAATTCAACAGCAACCTTAAGTAAAAGCCTAAGCTGCTTAATTTATCCTTGGAATCATTTTACCACCGAGCTTTTTTTACCTTTCTTGTGGGTGCTGTCATAAATGTCCTGTGGGAACAGTGGAATTGGCATTTCTGGACGTTGAAATAGATGCAACTAAAGTAGAGGAACTGACAAGATCGTCTCTTGGTGTCTCTTACAACCTTATTTTTTAGTATGATTTTAGCAAATGTGTTCAGTTACTGTCCTAAGCTTGCAATGTTACACTGCTCCCACTAGGCTTGTGTAACAAAAGCCCAACTACCAAACCCCTGTGCTTCCTCCATGCAATACAAAATGTGGTACTGTCGGTTTTGCAAAAGGTTGGCAAATCAAGATCTGAACCATGGCAAGCATGTGAAGTAAAAAGTAAAGACAGATATTAAAGTTAATAGGTAGCCAGCTTATCATAGAATCATAAAATCATGGAATGGTTTGGGTTGGAAGGGACCTTAAAGCTCCTCTAGTTCCAACCCCCTGCCACGGGCAGGAGCACCTTCCACCAGACCACCCTCATAGTGAAGAATTTCTTCCTAATATCTAATCTAAATTTCCCCCTTTTCAGTTTACGGCCATTTCCTCTTGTCCTGTCACAATACGCACTTGTAAAAAATCCCTCTCCAGCATTCCTGTAGGCCGCTTTAGGTACTGGAAGGCTGCTAAAAGGTCTCCCCAGAGCCTTCTCTTCTCCAGGCAACCCACACCAACTCTTTCAGCCTGTCTTCATGGAAGAGGTGCTCCAGCCCTCTGATATCTTTTTGGCCTCCTCTGGACTCACTCCAACAGGTCCAGATCCCTCTTGTGCCAAGGGCCTCAGAGCTGGAGGCAGTACCCCAGGTGGGGTCTCATGAGAGTGGAGTAGAGGGGGAGAATCCCCTCTCTTAACCTGCTGGTCACAGTTGTTTTCTGGGCTGCAGGCACACACTGCTGGGTCATGCTGAGCTTCTCACTAACCAACACCCCCAAGTCCTTCTTCTCAGAGCTGCTCTCAATCCCTTCTCTGCCCAGCCTGTATTTGTGCTTGGTATTGCCCTGACCCAGGTGCAGGACCTTGCACTTGGCCTTGTTGAACTCCATGAGGTTTGCACTGGCCCACCTCTCCAGCCTGTCCAGGTCCCTCTGGATGGCATCCCTTCCCTCCAGGGCGTCAACTGCACCTCACAGCTTGGTTTCATCGCAAACTTGCTGTGGGTGCACTCAGTCCTGCTTTCCATGTCACCAACAAAGATGTTAAAACAGCACTGGTCCCAGTACTGACCCCTGAGGAACTCCACTTGTCACCAATTGCAGAGTTTTATGTCCTGCTGAAATAATTTTCTGCTTCAAATTTGGGTGACGGTTGCCTCGAAACTCCCATGTGCTCACAACTGGGCCTGGATTCTGAAGAAAGGAGCCAGAACAAGGTACCAGATGTCCTTCTAGGAGTTTCCTAAAAGAGATTTAGCTCACCAGAATTGGATGTCTTCTCCCTGAGTACTGCTATCCCTTCACATTCACCACATGCTCTTGACACTTCACCCTGACTATATCTGCTTGGCTTCTGCCTGTGATTGTAACCAACGTGAAACCTCTGGCTTCATTCCCCTCACTGCAGGATTCGAAAGCACAGGCTGTGTGAGGCAGAACTCAGAGGTAGAGCTGGACATCAGCTGTTTCCTGGTGACTTGCAGACCAGTAAGTACCACTGCACCATGTGGTTACCTCCCAGGTGTAAGAAGCAATATATAATAGCGGACCAGCTCTCTTAAACAGGTACAAAATACCATTAACACCATTTCCCTCTCTATACCTGTTTTTCTGACCTCAGATTACACCTGGGGATGGTGTATTGGTGTTTGTTCTGTGCCTCCCAGTGGTACCACAGGTCCATTGGCAACTTATTCCTTCCTTGTCCTTTACTTCTTAAATCAAGAATTAATAAGAATTTGCTAACACCATTTTAGGTGTGCTAACCATAGCACAAATGGCATGGTTATCTTGTCAGAAAAAACACTGGTAGCTGACAAGTCCTGCAGAGAGATTAAATACATGGGAGGACTGCGAGCAGTACGAGAGAGACCTGCTGCTACTGATAAGCTAAAATCAGTGTTTGTTCCCCAGCACTCCTGGTAGCAAACCAGTCAGCTGTAGTGTGCATTCCTGGTGCCTGACCTTCTCCGTGTGGCTGTAGTGCATCTCTTAGCCTTCGAGCTTCCCACAACACGGATCAGACTCTGAGAAGGGGGAGGGGAAGGGAAGAGCAAAGGAAAGCAGAAGGGAAATAAATACCTAAATTCTTTATTTTTTCTAGTTTTATACATAGTTTAGGGAAAAGGACACTGGCAGGGGACAAATGGTATCTGAACATTGCTGTGCTAACATGACAGCTTTATGGGAAGGCAGTACTGGGTCAGAAGCCTGATTCCCCCTACTTTTGGTTCAAGATCTGTTACACAGGGGAAAGAAAAACATTTTCAAGGTAAAAACAGCGGTAGAGTGGTAGAGAGCAGACCTGAAACCTTCCTGTGCCCTGTGACAGGGTGGTGTGGTTACATGGCTAAAAAATACTGACCATTTCACATGAAACAGGGGCAGAAGAGGATCGTAGAATGAACCCTACCCACCTCACTGCTTTCTGCAGGCTGCAATCCACATGGTCAGCTCCCTCACGGTCACACTGACAGCCCCACAGCAGGTGTTCAGGCTTCATACTGCATGCACAACGTGAGCTCATGCAGCTGTAACATTCCTCCTCCATCATTCATGCTGGTTTTCCTCCTCCCTCTCCCCTCTTATACCTCCCTGCAGCCACTGCACCTCGCTTCTATCCTGTGTCCTCCTGTCTCCTCATTGCTCAGAGCCTCCTCTGTCACACACCTTTTGTGGCTTAGGGAGGAGAGGGAAGGGAGCAGGGTCACCTGAGTGGAAGCAGGACCCAGCAGAGTTCAACCTCAAGAACACGAGTTAGCAGGTTGGGGTGCACAGGACTGGGGAAGGTGATTGCAGTTCAAGGTAATCTCTGCTCACGGCTTTTCCTGGGCTGCTCTGGTAGAGCACTACAGCCCAAGCCAAAGGAAATTCTGCATCTGATTTCCACTAAGAGGATAAAATCAGCCTCTGTTGGCACAGGCAGAATTCAGCCCTGAAGGTATATGAATAATGTTTCCTTAACTGGCATCTGATATTGCTCCTTGCATTACACTCCTATTAGCAAGAGACAAGCGAGGCCTCTCTGACCATCCAGTGGTTCATGATGTTCAAGACAAGCTGTGCAAACCCACTTAAGGAAGGAGGAGGAACAGGACAGAACGTGATCCATGGATTGTAAATCATCACTCCAGCTAGAAAACAGGCAGGGGTCCTGAGCCTGTTCATCCAGTTAAACGGGTCCATGTGCAGGCACTCAGCTGCAGATAACATCGGTGCAGCAGACAACCTCAACCTGCAACATGGCCAACAGGAAGCCCACCCTGCAGAGCTGAATTAAACCCGCTTTTTACATAGCCTTTACACACAGCCTGCATCCATGGGTTGCTACACCTGCCATGCTGCTGGTGCAGTCACACAGATTAAATATGCTCTTTTCAGACACGGAAGCTATTATTTCTGTGAGATGAAACAGCATCCCACAGTCTTATTAACCCGTGCCCTACTTCAGAAGTAAATCTAATTTGTGGTTTTCATAGTTAGCTAGAGCTGGAGTTGGTTTGTCCCTGTGTCTGCTCTGACTGTGCTGGATACATTTATGTAGCACCGTATGTGGCAGAGCCCTGTTTACTCTGGCCTGTAAGCATTATTCCTCACAACAGAATAAGGAATTGAGGTGGTTGGAGCTTTTTGTTTCACTGGGGAAGAGAGGAGTAAAAGCACAACTGTTACAAATATCCCTTCATAAAGCAAGTTTTGTATTTGGCAGAGAATGACGTGCTGTCTGCTGAGTGACGTTTCTCATCTGGGATATTCCTGCACATCTGGACACCTTCCACAGACTGTCTCAAGAGAGAGGAAAGAGAGTTTCAAAGGATTCATTGGCTTTCTGATGGCAAACATCAAACAGAATGGGTGGTGTTTCACAAACACACTACGTAATGGGGAAAGGGAAGTAGGATCTTCAGCGATGGCCACCACGGCAGCAGTATGTACAGTAATTTATATGGTGGATTCATCTGGAGATTATGTTACAGAACAAGCAATGCAAGAAAGCAAAGGAAACACAAACCCTTTTTTAACCAGTGCTCTATATTTTCAGTTATAGCTGGCACAGTTTATTACTTTTTAAGGCACTGAACATAACTATATTAAACCCATGAAGATGTGTGGAGTGTGAGTGGCATTTCATGATCTTTGTGGGGGGAAAACATCAGACAAGACTGCAATTTCAGTTCCTCTGGGGATTCAGCTCTGCTCTGTTGCTGTCGAGTTTGGTTATTTCAGTAGTCCCTGGGTGTACTTACACCGCTAGTGACCTGCAGCTTGATGGAAGGCACACCTGGATGGCGGGAGTGACACCGCCCAGCTTGCAGAAACAGAGCCCTGCACACACTTCAGTGATCTCGCAATCCACTTGCGGATTGTTCCTCCTGTCCTTTGAGCTGGATGGCAGATAAACTTCGGTCAATGTATTATACTATGCCCTTTGTAATGAAATAACATCAGATAATATGTATTTAGTGGGGATTTAAATTCCCGAGCTGATTACAAGGAGCTGTTAAGACTCATAAGCTTTTAGCAGTGCCCTGTGTTGAGTTGCAATGATGCCCAGCGCTGCAGCAATGTGCTCTTCCCAGTGGTGTTGGAAAGGCTGGGACTTTGTTAGGAATAAACCCGAGAACATAAAATGTCAGCGACACAACTTGATATTCAGCAAGGATTTAAGTGAAAACTATCTCCTATATTCTGAATTCTTCCAGCTTTAACAAGCTGTTTGCTCTGAGATCCCAGGTGTGTGACAATCTCTCCATGCACTTCCTAGCAGTAAAACGAGCCTAGCAGCATTTACCATGCCCAAAGAATGTTACAGAAGGTAACTAATTAATGCTTGTAAAATGCTTCTGAGAAGAGGAACGCGAAATAAAGGGATTGTTACTTATTAATGCATGTGGAGGTCTGAGCTCCTGCAGGTGCCCGGTTCACCACAGATGTCAACCTGCCCCTGTTTGATTTGAACCCCTCCTAAAAACGGAGGGGTTTCACCCCTCACCGACACGAAGGTGAGCGGTGAAACAAGCACCCGGGTTGTGCTGCAGCCGAAGGTTCCCCCTTCAGAGACGAACCCTGCCGGGCCCTCACCGCGCCCCACATGGAACCCGCCCTACCCCGGGCCTTTGTGAAGCGCTTTAACACCCGATCGCTGCGTGCGCATCGGACCGCATCGGGCCCGGGCGGAGGAGCCGGAACCCAGCGGCACCGGCAGCTCCAGCGGCCGCCCCGGGCACCCGCCCCGCGATGGGGAGGGGGTAACGGGCATGGGGGGGAGGCTTGGGCGCGGCAGCTCGCGCCACGCCACGCCCCGCCCCGCCCGCCGAGGCCACGCCCCCCTCCTGCCCGCGCGGTGACTCGTCCGAGCTGCCACGTCTTCCCGCTGACGTCACCGCGAGCCGGCTCCTCCCCAGCCAATCCGCAGAGCCAGCCGCCGCTGCCAGCCGCCGGGGCCCAGGGAAGAAAGGCGTGCCCGAGCGCATGCGCCGCCGCCGCCGCTAAGCACGCCGGGAAAGCGAGTCCGAGCAGCGCCGCCGAGCGGCAGCGCCCGCCGCAGGGGGACTCGGTTTCCCGGCGTGCCCCGCGGCCGCCCCCCGGCCATGTAAGCGCTGCTCGGCGAGAGGCCGCCCCGTTTCCTGGTTGGGCTCGGGCGGCCATTTTGGGCTGAGGAGCGAGCGCGGAGGCCGCGGAGCGGGCAGGGCGCCGGCGGAGGGGCAGGCCGAGCCGAGCGCCGGGAGAAGGCGGCAGCTGTTGGACGTCTGCATCCGCGGAGCGCCCGCCTCGGCGGCGGCAGGTGCCAGGCCGCGACCGTCCCCCCTCACAGCGTGCTCGCCGTCCCTCGGGCCGCGGGCCCCACGGACATGTCCAGCATGAATCCCGAATAGTGAGTGCGGGCCGGGCAGGGCCTCGCCGCGGCTCCGTGCCCGGGGGGGAGCGCGATCGGCGGGCAGCGGGGCGGGGGGGGAAGGAGGCGGCCGCCGGGCCTGGCGCAGGGCGTGGGGGGGGGTGGGGAAGGAACGGGGCGGAAGGACCGAGCCTTCGGGTCTGAAGGCCCCTGGCCACTGGGGGAGTGGTGCTGCGGGGGCCGTGGAGGCGCTAGGCCTGCGGGAGCCGTCCCCGGGGGTTGGGTTACGGGCGCTGGCGGGGCGGGAGGGGGTGGGATATCCGCACGGCGGGCTATGAAAAGTTAATGATGCCCCCGCCATAAATCGGCGCGGTGGGGCCGGTGATTCCGGCATCCCGCCTCCCTCCGCTGGAGCGCAGTAAGTACGGGAGCAGCGGACGGCGATTTTCCCGGGTCTCGATACTGCGCATCGGGGCCCAAGCTCCAACAAGTGACGGGGGGAAACCAGCGCTTTGTGAAAGCCGATCTTCCTGGCCGGTTTGCTGCTGGCAGCTTAGTAGTCAGAGGTCCACCCTTCACTTTAGCTGCAAGTCATGTGTGTGTCACATGGCTCTTGCAAAACACTTCTTGCCTATGTAGATTTTGCAACGCTGGGAGTTGATAATGAAACGCTCTTGGGGTTGTCTTGGCCTGAAATAGAGCTTGCCTAGAAAACCTGGTAACGACACAGGCTTTTTTCGAGGTTTGTTGTACCTCGCATTGCGTTTATGGCCTTTCTCTGTAATTGGCCTGCTCGGGAGTAGGGATGCCTGAGCTCCCTGGTCAATAGGTGTCTGTATGCTGTCAACTAGAAGAGCAGGGACTTGCCCACCAGGATGTCAGGGGCCATAAACCTTGTTTTGCTCACAGCTTTTTTGAGTGAATAAGGGGAGGGAGTTGGGATTAGTTTAAAAAGCACTTTTAAAACTGCTGTGCTCTCAACACTTTATGGTTGAAGGGTGGTTTTAGTATTTCAGATGCTGGCTTTGCTGGCGCTCCACTTTGGGATGGTGAAGCTGCTGTGCCCTCTAATGTAACTGAAGTGGTTATGGTATTCAAATGCACGTGTGGTATATGACATTACAGCTCTAGATACCCGTTACCTCTCATCATGGATGGTGCTTTCACAACTTTGGTCCTCAAACCATGCTTTGCCACACAGTTGAGGCTACTGACTTGTGTGGCTACGGCTTTTGTACTCAATGCTTATGGTAGTGTGGTTGCAAGCACTCTGGGCCTGTTAAAATCACCTGAAGAGCAAGCAGGAGTAGAAGGCCAAGCAGTCATTTGGTAGCGTGAGATTGTTGGGGATAGTTAGGAGGTACAGCCAGGAACTCAGGTTACATCTTGGCAAGATGACATAACAGCCTTCCTCCTGTGGCTCTGGAAAACACCAAAACGGTCACTGGAGGTAGTCAGTGGGTGAAAGACCAGCAAATAGTTGGTACCTCTGTGGTTGTAATGATAGTCAGAGTTAAAGTTTATCTTGCAGACTGGTGGGCTTTGTAGTGAAAAACTGCCAGCAAAGTGTTGGACCCCTAACAGTGTACAGAAATGGGTTGAAGAGGGCTTTTTTCATAGGTATTTTTACCCTTGGTAAAGCCTCTTTGCTTTCTAGACTGATGCAGAGAGGAGTTCCCTGAAGTGAGATACTGGATGTTATGAAGATAGGGAAAACATTTTGAGGGAGGTTCAGCCTTTGAAGAGTGCTTGTTCCTAGTGGTGAGGGCTGAGTCCTTGAAATGGAGGAAAAGCTGTATTTTAAGATTAATTTGTAGTATTAAATTGGTACTTCCTGACAGGATTGTGTCTGCAGGATGAGGATAGGAGAATGGGAAGGGTGTGGTGAGATGAACAGAAATTATCTGTCACTGTAATATGTGTACTTGGGTCAGTTTTAAAGCAGGAATAAGACTTACGGGATTACAACACTATTCCTTCTGTTACCTGTAACAGATACAGATACAGATGACCATTTGTCCCTTTAAAAGTTCCTTGTCTATAATGTAACATGTTCTCACTTCCTTATCGCAACTTCAGATCAGGCTATAGCCCCAAATCCTCTCTCCTGGACATACCAGAACTCTGTCAGAGGCCAGTGGGAGAGTTGGTTCAAAGTGAAAGACCTGCCTCTTTCAGTTTTCATACTGAAGTTACAGGATTAGCAGCTGTTGATGCAAGGGTTTGCAGGGATGGGTATGTGTTCTTAGAGCTTCCTTAACTTCCAGAGCTGTGGGGCAGCTTAGTGAAGTAGTTAATGCACTTTCCTTCAAGTGAAGGAGCTGAAGAGGGATGAATGAGATATTAGTGCTAGTGTTTGGAAGCTAAAATCTGGGAACACCTGCCCACCTGGCACTGGGATGTATTCCTTCTGCCTTCCTCCCCCCTTATGGTGTTTAAATGAGGGAAGTGTCAATATTGACTCTGTGGTGACTAGGTCATGTCAGGTTCGGCATTTCCTACCCCTTATGCAACTTGCATATAGTAGGCGGACTAGCATAAACACACTGGTGGGTGCACTAGCTAACAGCCAAGTGGTATCAGCAGTTAGTCTTGATCATTGTTCTATAGTGTCTGGATGTCATTCTGGATACCTCCTTCAAGGAGATATGAGGAGATGAAGTGTTTTTAAGAGTAAATTTGGGTGGTTTGCGTCCTTCAGAAGGGTTAGTGAATAGTGGGAGGGGTGGGGGGGGATGTCTTCTGTGATGATGTTCAGTAGACAAGAATTGAGTGACAGCTTCTGGGGTGCTGGAATCATCTGAAATTGTTTGTGTTCTCACCTTTCCAAACAGCAATCTGCGATGCAGAGTGGCTTTGTCTTCTGGATTTTGTTTACTTACATGAGCAGTGTGTAATCAGCCAGCTGTGCTTCAAATTTTCTTGGGTGGTAGAACAAAGACTGGGGATTTGAGGCTGCTGCAAGGACCTGTTCACAGTTAGTGTGCAGCTGACATAATGATTAAAGCAGTTTCCAGCAATTCTTTGTTGATTATGGATAACCACCTAGTCTTGTCTGCTTTGGCATTAAACCTCCCTGGCATTTAAAAAATCCCCACATCTAGCTGTACAAAAGGCAGTATCAGAGGCCCAGAGGTCCCTTGTTCTACACAGGTGTTCCCAGGTCTGTCCTGAATTTGACTTCCTGGTGTTCTGCTGAACTTGCTGACTGCTGTATGGGAAATGCTTGTAGCAGGAAGATGCTGCTTCACGGCTTGAGAATTTGACAGGGCTGCTTTGGAGGTGCCTTTTTTGCAAAAGGCAATTAACACATATGTATCATTTATCTCTTCAGCAAGAGGAAGTTGCCATATCCTCTTCCTGATGGGAAGGATTTGAAAGCCTTACTCTTACTGACAGTACAAACCTACCTGCCAGGCTGCACATGTTCTTCCAGTGTGCTGTCTTACAGGAGTGAGGTATGACTTGCTTATATAAATGGTGAGAAATAGCTGAATGATAAATCTGAATTCACACTACCTCCAGGTATTGTGGAGAAGATTATGCTGCTTTGTGAAGCCACCCTAAACTAGAAGAGCCTGTGCGTTAAGCTTTTGAGTTTAAAGAGTGAAATTCAGTGACTTCAGGATTGGTGGTGTGGCTCTTCAGGAGCAAATACCAGAATTAACCTGCAGGGTTTGTTGGCCACATTGCTACAGTTGAACCTGTTAACACAAATGTTCTCTCAGTGTACTTCAGTCTAGAAATAGATCTCTGCACATTTTTTGAGCTTATTTTCATTTTTATTTGATCTAAAATGTTGCTGTACCCTGAGAGCTGCCTCTAGCAGCACACCATGTGTAACAAGCTGCTGATTTGGTTCTCAAGGCTGCTCTCAAGGCACCTGCTGTATTTTAAAAGGTTTTGGAGCAGCTGTATCTAGAAAGGAAAGCACTGTATCACTGGGATATGGAATGATTTTAATCTCTTTAAAACCTAAATAGGTTCTTAAATTACCTCTGGATTGATGCAGGTCTAAGTGTCAGTCTTGCTTACCTGGCAAAACTCGATTTTTGTGACACATCACCCGTTTCTGTGGCTGGGGACAGAGCTCACTTGGTAAAGGCCATATCCAGCCATGCTGCAGCCTGATGGGTGCTGGCCCTGGCTTTGGTGGCTTAAGTCACCATGTGAGCCCGGGGTTGTCACTTGCTTCAGGAAGTACTGAAGGCAAAAGTGAGGGAAAGTCTTCATAACAAAGATGTCAAACCCAGTATAAAGCTTCTGGGTTTTTGATGTGTTAACTCAACAATAGTGCTGTGTATAAACCATTATTGTTTGCTTCTGAACAGTAAAAGATTTAATGGCAGGGTAGATCCGGTTCAGAGCTGCTCTAAGTGCTAAGAGTAACAGGGGAAGACAAGCTACTTGATCTTGGGGGCTTGGAAGCAAGGGGAGGCTCATAAGTAACTCTTTCAGACTCATTGCTGAAGCTTTACTTTGCTACACTAGGAAGGGTTTTTTTTTTCTCCACTAATTTTAGTGAAGACAACACAGTGATAATATTCATGTGCTACCATTCTTAAGGGGATTATAACATGCTACAAGCTCTAATACTTTCAAGTGCATTAGTGCTTGCTGTAAGTAATAATTTAACTTCAGGCCTACTGAAAATTCTGGTTTTGCAGAGAACTGAAGGACCAAAGCTTCCTGCTGAGGTAGGAAGGAGCTGTTTGAAGGCTTAGGCAATTGTGGCTTCAGTTTATGCCTAATCATGGGGAAGAAGGCATAGGTTTAAGTGGACCAGGTCTCAGAGCTGTTGTAACTTAGTCTGTGTAACCTGGAGACCCAGGTTTCTCTGCTACTCTTGAGCTAAATTATTAGTGGGGTAAGAAGTATTAAATGTGTCTTGCTGCAGTTGCTATTGGGTATTCCTTTCCTTCTGTTCTTGATGGGAGTTGGTGGATGAGAGACAACAGAGCTGGGTAGCTCTGTTGTCTGACTGTAACACTGGTCAGTACAGTCCTACTTCAGTGATGTTGAGGCTTAAACCATTTATTTTATTTTTGTGATGCTTAGGCTTAAAACATGTTTTTTGCTTGTGATGAAGCACAAGTGCATCCCCAAGCACTGGCTGGTCAGAGTGGCTGTGGTGTGCGCAAGTGGAGCCACAGGAAACACAAAACTCTCCTTCTAAAGCACACAGGGAGGCAGTGCTCTGTACTCCGTGTTGTGAGGAGGGATTTTGGTGTCCCCTTCTGGGCAGGCCCAAGCTTCAAGAAAAGTGTATTTTGGCTGTTATCACCAGTGTAAGAGCACAAGCAGTAACAATGCTTCTGGCCAGTAATAATGTTTCAGCTGTCTTGAAGCTGTTAAGAGTCTATGATTCTGTGATATGTGGATTGTGATGTAATATAACTTACCTCCCCTGAACAGTTTAGGTTAACAGTCACTATACTAAAACCATCTTGCCTTGTATTAGTAATGACAGGTGGAGTAGTGAGTTCTGGGACTGTGCACTGCTATGTATTCTTTGGCTTTGATTTTATTTTTAATAACTTGAGTGCTTTTAGGTTTGCACTGTGGGAGGAGCTTGCATTTTAAGGATCAGCTTTTTAGTTGCTATATTTGCTGTTTCTGGCTTCTAGTCTTAAGAGAAGTGGTGTGGAAACAGAGGGAGGTTTCAGTTGTTTGTTCTTGCTGACAGGGACCAGCCATGATGATGGTTATTTGGGCACTGGAGCAGAGCAGTGACAAGCAGAGCAGTTGACCATCTGCTTGGCTGTATGGATGCAGTTTCCTGGCTGGATTCCTGCCAGCCAGAGTCAGTGTCAGTGCTGAGGAATAATAGGTGGGGACAGTTGACTTTGGGCATTTGCATATACTTTACCTTCTCAGTTTGATTAAGAGGGCATGGAAATATGTCTGTTTTAAACTCCTGTGGTTTAACAAGAACAGGGCTTAATCCTGGACACTGTAGGGCTGAAGAGTTGTAAACATAGACTGGTTTAGTCTAGCACATGCAAAGTAAAATAGCTTGTGTAATTGGTGGCTTGGTGCTTTCCCTGTGCTACTTGATCTCTACTATTAAACTGCCCCATTAGTCTTATGACTAACACAATCTAATGTATGCCATCAATGAAGTGTTCACTACTTGTTGAAGTGTAAGTCTAGGCTGGGCATTGATGGTACTATGCTTGTTCCCTCAGTGCTGGGAGAACTCAGTATTAAGCAAATAAAATGTCACCTCTTTCAGTGTGACTTGAGAATTCCTAATATCGCATCTGACATCCTCTGGAGAATGAACAAAACCTCCTCTGGCAATGGCTTTAGCTCTATTTTAGTTCCTGAAAGGCAAGTGGAGTATGTGGTTGCTGTCAGCTGTTAATAGTCTATGGTGGGAGGTGGATGTTCATTTTGTTTTGGCAGGCCACTAAACTTAGCATTCATAGTTTGTGTGTTTAAATTTCATATTGTGCTGTTGGGTTCAGCTGGAACTTCAATTTGGGTAACTTAAGCTGAGGAAAGAATTGGTTGCTTTTGGCCAGCTATGTGGTATTGGTGAAGCTGGGCAGTGAAATCAGGCCTTTAACTTTAAAGAAGATGCAGAGACAATGGCTCTGGTGGGCAGCAGGCTGTTACTACCATCTGTGTGTTACTTGAGTCACTCAACCAAGCAGTGAGGCTTGCACTTAATTGCATGATTTTAATCTTAGCTAGAACACAAAGAGCTGAAGCAGGACTGTGTTAGTCTTGCTGACGGTCACATAATAGCCGCAGAGTAACTTCCTAGGAAAGTACAGTTTGAAGCAAAACTGCTGTGTTCAGAGCATTTTCCCTTCCCAAGTAAATTGCGAGTATCTAGCCAGTTTAGGCTAGAGAAGCTTGGAGTTACAGGTGCCTTCCCCAGTAGTAAATTAATTTACCCTTCATAATATACTAGCTATAAGGAACTTGGTTCTCAATAGTGTTTGTCATTAAGTGACTTAATCTTGTGTTTTTTTTCCTTCTGCAGTGACTATTTATTCAAGCTACTTCTGATTGGAGACTCCGGTGTTGGGAAATCTTGCCTTCTACTTAGGTTTGCAGTAAGTGATCGTGCTTGAAAATTCTATATAAAAAAAGCTACCAGGTACTTAGCAAGCACCTCTTTGCTACAAGAACTTCTTGAAAGGACTGATGTCTGTCAGGTTTGGTTTTCTAAGGAATAATTAAAATACTGCAGAACCTTCCTGTCTTCTGTTTCTAGCTGATGTATGAGTAATATGGAAAGAAATAGTATCATGAATATGCCTTAAGCTTAATTTTCATTTTCCTATTAGCTGAGAACAAGGTATCTTAATCTAACTTCCATCATTACACTAGTGGTAGAACATTGAAGATGGAAGAACATACTTGAATTCTGGGGTGTGTGCTTTCAGGCAAGAAGAGTACAAGTGTGTCAGGGCAACACCTTCATCAGTTACTACTTGATCTGAATATTTTCAGCCAGATGAAGTTTGATGTCTTCATTGAAAAGGTCTGTCAATTGCTTAGCCAGGGGGAGGACTGATTTAAATAATGCTCTAGGAGTAATAAGGCTTTATGCTTCCTTTAGTGAATGAATGTATAATAAAATGTTAAAATAGCTGGTGAGCTGCTGTGGCTGAAATTTGATGCAAGAAACTCAAGTTTTGTTGTTAACAGGAGAAGTTAAAAGGGATTGGACAGCTCTGAGTAGAAAAAGCTGGAGTCCAGTGAACTCTCTGTCTATGCCAAAGTGTGGCTTTATGTTGTCATGGGAGGAGAGGAAGGGAGAATGTGGAGCATTAGTCCACAAACTTGAGTCTCATACTACAAGGTGATGGCAGCAGTTTCCCAGCTTAAACAATTGCTTTAGGCACCTCTGGAGGCAGCCTGTTTCATGTTGTTAATATGAAATACTGGTCTGGTGCGTACAAACAGCATCACCTAAAGTAAACTTGTTCCAGCTGCTGTTTGTGCTCTATTAGGACAGGGAGATACTAAAACCAGTATGAACACTAGAAGCATGTATCCTGCTCTGCTCATGGACCTGGAGGCATTGGGTTGGAAATGACACCAAGGCTTGAGCAGTGTTCCCAGATCAGTCTTGCCTGCTTCTCTTGCAGATACTTCTGAATTAATTTTGGCATCATGTGAATAATCCAGCTTCCCTTTTTGGATAGCCAGCAGCTTAAGTTTAGGTTTAGTTTATCTGGTGTTTCTTCAACTAATTAGCTTTTTCCTTTAGAAATTTGACTTTTACCCTGACATAAAGAATTACTACAGCATTCACTTACCTGTGTTCTTGCTGTAGGTTAAATTGCATCAGGCTTTTCAAACATACCCTTTTGAGTATTGAAATGTTAAGGAAATAAATGTCATGTCATTCCGAAAGGCTTAATGTTTCTTACTTGCATGTGTTCCCTCAGGCAGATATATTGCCTAATGTGTCTTCCATTCACAACCAAAGAAATATGTAGCTTTTGTGATAGCTGTTGGTTGCATAAAGCCTTTTGTGGTATATTTTACATGAAGCTCTATCCTGCTGGTGCTTTGGGAATAGGAACTTCCTTCATGCTGGCAAACTAACAGTCACTAGAAGGTAGCAGAGACTCATCCAGCACTTCCTATGTGTCTTAAGGCCTGCTGCAGACCCTGCAGTCAGGTCCATCTAAGCTCCTAAACCAGGGTTGTGTTTTCCTTCCTGTGTTTACACAGGCTGCAGAGCTGAGGACTTAATACAAGTACCTCAGCTGTAACTAAACTGCCTTAGCAACCAGCTGTGGCAGCAGAGGATCTGAAATTCAGATGTGGAGTGTGACTGAGGAAAAGCCTCTGACTTGTAGGTAGCTGCTCTATAATACAGATGAAAAACCATCGAAGGAAAATGAAAGTCTGAGGCACCTTAATAACTGTAATGGTTATTCTAAGTAGCTCCTCAATCTGCCAACATGAGCAGAAACTGTTTTTCAACTACAGTTCAAAAGGCCTTAACACTACAGGATTTCCAGAGGAGGCTTTTTAACTGCTCTTTGGAACATAACTCTTGTTGTTTGAGGTGCTTTTAAGAAACTGCAGAATGTGTAAAGCAAAAACTCTGAAAATACTTTCTACCCTCTGGATTTTGCCATGAATGATCAGACTGGTTTTGCTGGGGAATTAAGTACCTTTGTCTGCCTGGTGCCTGCCTGTTGCATAATAAAGTAGGTGACCGTGGAAGAGATGCAGCTGGCTTGACTTCTGTTCACTCTTTCTCCTAGGATGACACGTACACAGAAAGTTACATCAGCACGATTGGTGTGGACTTCAAAATCAGAACTATAGAACTAGATGGGAAAACAATCAAGCTTCAGATAGTAAGTAATATTTCTCAATTCCTGGGTACTTGAATCTGTTGAAGCACAGAACTACATAACTATTAATAGTTATCTTTGTACCTTAATCATTAAAATAGAAGCAGTATCTTCCCTGCTACAAGAGGCTAGGCAGTTTTTACAAGACAGGATTCCATGTGCTATCCTTAAAGAAGGATGCTTACCAAGGCTGACTGCCTGAAAGAGGAAATGACCTGTTACAAACTCTTCTTCCTGGGAAGAAGAAAAAGCTGAAGTATTTAAAAGGCACTAGGGGCTGTGAGCTGGAGGGTGGAATCCTGTGCTGAAGTGCTCTCTTCTCAAAACTGATAGTTTTGCAGTATTTAGCAAGAATTTGTGCAAGTGCAGGAGTATCACAACTCAGTTGTCCAAGATGCCAAGAATTCTGCAGCAGCTGTTAATAGCAGACTGCAGTGTCCAGTGCTGGAAACTCTTTTTGTTGACCTGAATAGAAAAACTGACACAGATGCTGGTAACTGGCCCGTTTGCTTTAGCACTGGGCAGTGTTTTCTAGTTATGCTTTTGGCCTTTCACTTGGAATTAAGCAGGGGAAGGGACTTGGCAGTTCTTTCCTCTAATCGTGAAGCACTCCAAAAGGGTGACTGGTGTGATGAAATCTAATATCTGTGCAAGGTCACACAATCCTTGTCAGCCACTGCTTCCAGCTCAAGCAGAGGCTGTCAGGACTGGAAGGCAATGACTCAGGGATTCCAGGCCATACTGTGGAGCAGAAGTAGAGTTTACAGCCGGAAACCTGAGTCTGAGCCTCCAGACTGTTGTGAGCGTCCTGAGTCCAGAGCAGCCCACTAGGAGTGCTGTCACTCCTGACATCTGGCTGTGAGTGACTGTTTTTTATATGCAGCCAGCCCTATTCTTGATGTGGCTTCAGGCAGAGAGGTGTTTGGCTGAGTGCTGTTCTGCCCTGGTTGGGGGGAGAAGTCAAGCACCCAGTGTTACTCCTTAACTCTCCCTGGAGGGGAACCAGGCTTGGTTTGAGTTGCATTTCATCCTCTGAAGAGGATGTTGCCTTTCAATCTCTTGCTGCAGCTCCTGTACAAAGGGAAGTTGAAGGGAGTGTCCATGTTAGAGACCCCTATCTCTCTGACCTTATTCCTAGCAGGTTTTCAAGCCCTGGTTCATGTTTGCTCTTCTGACTACTGAACCATGGCTCCTTCATGGATCACAACTGCTTAATGTTTTCCTTGGTGAGATCTCGTGGCTACACTTGCCTGAAAGCAAACAAATGAGCACTTTAGAAAAGTACCTACTGAAGTGTAATTCTTCTCAGTTAAAGTATCCTGATCTTCTCAAATTCTGTTTGATGCACACAGTTTCAGAGCCGCTCCTGTAGCTGTGGCTTGGAGGTGCTTGTAGTTGGATAGCTGATCAGCTGAGCTGTATTTCTGAAGCCAGTATGTAACACTGGAACAGGTACATTGCAATAACCAGTCCTGTTATTTGCCTTGTAGTGGGACACGGCAGGACAGGAGAGGTTTCGAACTATCACTTCCAGTTACTATAGAGGCGCTCATGGCATCATAGTTGTGTATGATGTTACAGATCAGGTAAGTGCTAAACCTGTCCCTGGAGAGTTTCTCCTGGTGGAATACAGTAGGCTGATAAGTAAGACTGGGAATTCAACAACTGAGCACTACCTAAGGAGACAGTGACCATATTATTCAGGCTGTGTTAAAAGCTTATGAAGCCAAATGTATGTTTTAGTCTTTGGTTTGGGGCTAAACACAGAAATAAAAGGAGCAATGGGATCTGTGGCTTTCTAGCCATTTTATTTCAGGCTTAACCTAAAACTTGCTGGGCGGGTAATTGTTCAATGTGAATACGTCTCACCCTGCTTTTGGTCACAGGAAGTCTGAGTTACTGGTGGAAGTTGTTGAAACATCTCTTAAGGTATTTGAACTTTGATCTGCAGCAAAACCTGGCATTTGAAGCAGAACATTGTCAGCATGTGTGCAGGGTATAACTGAGGCAGTGTCTTCTGTGAAAGATCTCTGAAGATTACTGATGCAGTAGCCCTGTCTGAAGGGCTTTTGGGAAGTGTAGAGTTTCCTGAATTGATAGAAAAAGAACAATTGGGTTCAATTGTTAACTTGGATATTGGTGCAGCGTGGCAGTTCTGCATTGCTGGAATCAAAGGTTGTTCCACCATCTCTACAGCAATGTGGTTTGCACCTAATACCTGGTGCTTTGTAAATGCTTGGGATTCTTCTGCTTTTAGCTGGGCTATGTCTTATCTGTGCTACAGGAAGAGGAGGAAGAGTCACAGATGGAAGAAGCTAAATGGTCAGGATATGGAGCAAGGAGAAATAATGGGGGGGAGTACAGGAGGGGAAGAAGTGCTGATTGTGTAGGGCTTGGACTGAGGAGCTGCACAGACCCTGTGTTGACTGAGGCAATCAGGGGGAGTACTGTAGCATTAGGGAGCTCTCTTGTGGTTGGGAGCTGCACTGATAAATGAAGTACATTGCTTAATCTTCTTTCCCAGTCATTGCTGAATAATGCTGAGCTTTCCTCTTACTTTTAATGGTCTTGCTTACTGCTCTCTTATCTCCTAGGAGTCGTTCAATAATGTAAAACAGTGGCTGCAGGAGATAGACCGTTATGCCAGTGAAAACGTCAACAAGTTGTTGGTGGGGAACAAATGTGATCTGACCACAAAGAAAGTAGTAGACTATACAACAGCAAAGGTATGTTGATGTTAATGTGTTTGCTCAGTTGAGCACCTAATCTGGATTGTAACACACTTGAGTAAGTTCTAGTGCAAAGAAGTGTCTTGGTATGCAGATGTCAAGGTACCATAAATGCCAGCAGCTCACTGACCCCATGCAATGCAAGTCTTCATCAGGCTGGAGCCTGGGAATGGGGTGGTGGTATTGGAACTTGCAGTTTACCCAGCGATGCCCCAGGAAACAAGGTGAGGTACTAAGCAGCGTGTGAGCTCACTATTCACTGTTTTTTGATTTGCAGGAATTTGCAGATTCTCTTGGAATTCCGTTTTTGGAAACCAGTGCAAAGAATGCCACAAATGTAGAACAGTCTTTCATGACCATGGCTGCTGAGATTAAAAAACGAATGGGCCCCGGAGCGACAGCTGGTGGTGCAGAGAAGTCCAATGTTAAAATTCAGAGCACTCCAGTCAAGCAGTCTAGTGGAGGTTGCTGCTAAAACTCTCCTCCCCCCTTTTTGTCTCACAACAATGAATTTGCAATCTGAACCCAAGTGAAAAACAAAAAAATTGCCTGAATTGTACTGTATGTAGCTGCACTACAACAGATTCTTACCGTCTCCACAAAGGTCAGAGATTGTAAATGGTCAATACTGACTTTTTTTATTCCCTTGACTCAAGACAGCTAACTTCATTTTCAGAACTGTTTTAAACCTTTGTGTGCTGGTTTATAAATGTGTAATCCTTGTTGCTTTTCCTGATACCAGACTGTTTCCTGTGGTTGGTTAGGATGTATTTTTGTTTTGATGTTTCTATTGGCATGTTTAGATGTCAGGTTTAGTCTTCTGAAGATGAAGTTTAGCCATTTTGTATCAAACAGCACAACAGTGTCTGTCACTTTCCATGCATAAAATTTAGTAAGATATATGTAAGATCTGATTTGCTAGTTCCTTCTTGTAGAATTATAAATGGAGAGATCACACTATCTGATTAATAGTTTCTTCATACTCTGCATATAATTTGTGGCTGCAGAATATTGTAATTTGTTGCACAATATGTAACAAAACTGAAGAAAATGTTTAATAAATATTGTACTTATTGGAAGTAATATCAAACTGTATGGTGATAAATATTGTCTTAATTTGTATGGCTAAGGGGGAAATCAGGCTTGCATTGTGCACAAAATGTATCTGTGTGCAGCCATGGCGCTCAGACCTCCTAGTAGACCAGAGCCCTTCCTTGCAAGTGAAACTAGTGACTGTGGCCCAAAAGACTGAGTGGTCATGGTGCTTAAGGCACATCTGCTGTACCAGAAGCACCCAGCCGATGTTCAGGGAGGCATAATGCACTCTGAATGTACAACAGTTCCCTAACTTGGTCTTGGAACTTAATTTATTTCTCAAGGACTCTACTTAGGGAATTCCTGTCCGCTTTGATAGCAGGGGTAGAGAACAGTGTTTCCCTAACATGAATGACTTCAGTGTAACCTTGAGGTGGTATAACTTTCTACCAGTATATTATGTCTTTTCTATATACTGTTGATTCCATCCTCTTCTAATCAGTCCATTTCTGACTTAGTGCAACAGCTTAGCTTCTATTCTGTTACGCATAGAGGCAGCAGAAGGATGCAATGGGACAGGGAGGCCCCACCCCAGCCTGTTGCTCAAAGTAGGCGCTATCTGGAACAATTTGGAACTAACCAGCAGCCAGGAGGTTTTGGACAGTGTGTGATTCTTTGTACAGAGCTAATCAAATCATTAGTGCCTGACGTCTAGCTAAAAGCCACAGGAAAGCTAGCCTATAACACTTCCTATACATGTAAAATTGTTCAGCTTTATCTAAACTCCAATGTTCAGCCTATTCTGTAAATAGTCTCATGTTTGAAAGACCATGTAACATTCCCCTAGTAGTAAATACACCCTGTGATAGTAAAAAAAAAAATATAGCCTAGGTATGTTGTGAGGTATAAACTAAAACTGGTGCAAATATCCTCTGATTATTTTTTTTTGGGGGGGGGGTGACTTTGGCTAACAGCTTTCTTCAACATAGTTGCATAAATCAACAGGCAATTGTAATACATGAAGTATTGTCATGGTTAAGTTGAACTCTTCCACTTGAGACCTTCACAATAAAGTGATGTGCTTTCTATTAGAGATGTGCTTGTTGGTATAATTCATTATACAGTGTGACTTGCTCCTCCTTGGGAGCAGGAGCAGTAGGAGTAGTGAGTGCTGCCAAGATCAGGGAGTGAACCAGGAGGAGGTGTGTTGAGGGTAAAACATCTTCCCTGCAGAGAAGTGCACAAATGAACTTAAATGTCAAGATGCCTGCTACATACTGTCCAAAACAATGTTAATATATACAGTAATAAAAGCATTGCAAAACCAGCTTGGGCTACACCAGTTGTTTGGTGGTTATTTTTTGTCCCTAAGTCATTACTGAGTTACCGGGTTGGTGTTATTAAATGCTAGAGCCGGCAGAGGTCGGGCTGGAGGCGTGTGGAAGAGAGCAGAGCAGACCTAGAAACCTGGAACAAGGGCACTGTTGTCTTTTAACCTGTGAGCTCAAATGCAAACTGTTTAAGCATTACTCTGAGTGCCCATAGTATGGGACCTGGTGCTGGCAATGCCAGTGAGACCAGTCTTGCTGTAACCATTTGCTTGAGCCTTTCTGCTGAAATTTAGACTCAGAATGGTTTGGGTTGGAAGGGACCTTAAAACTTATCCAGTTCCAACCCCTGCCAAAGGGCAGAGACACCTTCCACTAGACCAGGATGCTCCAAGCCCCGTCCAACCTGGCCTTGAACACTGCCAGGGATGGGGCAGCCACAGCTTCTCTGGGCAGCCTGTACCAGGGCCTCACCTGGTGCTTGCTTTGAGTTGTCACCTGCACCTTGGCAATAAAAGACACTGCCCTTTTCTAAGCTGAGGACGTGCAAGAGGGGAGAGTACCAAAAAGACCCCACAAGACTCAGTGAGTTACTTGTCATTTGTAACTGCTTCAGTTTGTGCTTGTGCAGTGCAGAAACTTCATGTTGTTCTGCTCACAAGAATGGGAGGAAATTACATCTTCTGCACCAGAACATGCTGATCACCATTGAGTTGAAAGGTTAATTAAAGCCAAGTACCAACATTCTAGAGTTGGCTGTAACACTTTGGGCATTTACTGCTCTCATTCTGCTACTCGAGATGCCTTTTTCTGTTGCAGAAAGGGTATGGAGACTTTTTGTGACTGTTACGTGAACAATGATGAATTATGCTAGCTGCAAGAGGGGAAGGGCAAGAGCTGCACCTAGGGGACCCCAGCACAGCATCAAGACCACTACTGCAAGTAACAGCAAGCAGCAGTTTATGCATAACCTGTTCTCCCCTGAGGGTACTCACCTGATTATTACTAAGATTCCTATAGTATATTGGCTGTTTGTGTTTATGCCTAAGGAAGCTGGAGGTTCAACAGGCTCTGCTTCAACAGGAATCATAGAATAGTTAGGGTTGGAAAGCACCTTAAGATCATCCAGTTCCAACCCTCCTGCCATGGCCAGGGATGCTTCACTTTAGACCATGTTGCCAAAGCCCAGTCCAACCTGGCTTTGAACACTGCCTGGGATGGAGCATTTACCACTTCCCTGGGCAGCCCATTCCAGTGCCTCACCACCCTCACAGTAAAGAACTTCCTCCTTATATCTAACCTGAACTTCCCCTGTTCCAGTTTGAACCCATCACCCTGGTCCTGTTGGTACAGCCCCGATGAAGAATCTCTCTCCATCAGGGACTGTGGCTAAGTATAAACAAGAGTTCCATTTGCTCCCAAGATGCAGGAGGAGTTGCTATTTCTTGGCTTCTCAAACCTATTTCTGAAGATCACAAACCAACCATGAGACCACAGCTATTCAAATCACACGGCTTTACTTAGGAGGGAGTTGCACGGCACACGGTGGATTACTCAGTTACAAACGGGTGTGTTCCTGACGTTCTTGCTCACACATGGAACAAAGCCACTTTGATTAAAAACCCCACGAAAGCTACATTAGAAAACAAACCCCAGAAGTCCAGCTGCACATTCCTCACTCGCACAACCATGAGCTACACAGCCCAGCAGCCAGATAACTGCTGTACAGCTTGCCCTTCTCAAGCCACAGTAAAGAACCAGCACAAAATCAGCCCCAGCTGGTTAACTCCCTACACAGTGCTCGTACGTGTTTTGGCATCTCTGTGGGAGGGGAAGGAGGTGCTTTTGTGCTTGCTGCAGCTCTCAGCCATCCCGTGCCTGGCTGATCAAGGCCAGGTCTGATAGAGGCAGCACCTGAAATGAAATGGATTAAGTTTGCTACTGTGCTTTGGCTGCAATCCAACAGCCAAAGAAAACACCCGTGCTGTACTTCCTTAAATCACCTCCAGAGCTGCTCACAAGTGAGAGGATATAGCTCTCATAGAGGTATATTTAGCAATTAAACAAACAGGCTACTTATCACAGAATAAGAGAACGGTTTTGGTTGAAAGGGAGCTTAAAGTCAT
The DNA here is from genome assembly GCF_034315485.1 of Pezoporus occidentalis. Taxonomy (NCBI): domain Eukaryota; kingdom Metazoa; phylum Chordata; class Aves; order Psittaciformes; family Psittacidae; genus Pezoporus; species Pezoporus occidentalis. Next base: position 10,697,805 of record NW_026912779.1, read on the forward strand.
CCAGCTCCAACCCCTGCCACAGGCAGGGACACCTTCCACTAGACCAGGTTGCTCCAAGCCCTGTCCAACCTGGCCTTGAACACTTAAGCTATTGTTAATCTCTAAAGTGCTGGAAATACCATTTCCCCTTTGTAACTCTGAATGTTACAGCGTGCCATGGAGCAGGCTGTGGGGATGTCGACAGTCTGAGGTAATAGGGGGTGGCCAAGGTTATCCTGCAGTTCCTAACTTCCTGCCTTTGGGTGCTTAAAAGCTGCCAAGAGCCTTCCTGTGCTTTGGCCCCAGCACCAGCACCCATGAGTGTTCCATTCCACACAGACATGGTTACCCATGGCAGCACACAGCTAGTGGTGCCTCTGCCTGCAGACACCACGTGCCATTGCCACCCCTGCACCCCTGCCGTGCCCTCTGGAGATGCTTTTGCCTCTGTTTTAGTTGAAAGAAGTTGGTCAAGAAATCACAGAGTCATTTAGGTTGGAGAAGACCTTTAAGATCATCCAAGCCAACCATAATCCTAACACAGCCAAGCCCACCACTAAACCATGCTCCCCAGCACCAGATCTACACGGCTTTTACATACCTCCAGGGATGGTGACTACACCACGGCCCTGGGCAGCCTGTTCCAGTGCCTGACAACCCTCTCTGGGAAGCAACTTTTCCCAGTATCCAGTCTAAGCTTCCCCTGGAGCGCCCTGAGGCCCTTTCCTCTTGTCCTATCACTTGCTACATGGGGGAAAAAGAGACTGACCCCCACCTTGCTCCATCTCCTCCTTTCAGGCAGTTGTAAAGAGCAATAAGGTCCCCAAAGCCGCCTTTTCTGCAGGCTGAACACCCCCAGGTCCCTCAGCTGTTCCTCACAAGACTTGTGCTCCAGGCCCTTCACTGCCCTTTGGACACACAACCAGCAAACAAGTTTTCTAGCCCCTTTTACACCGGGATTCACTTGCTCCCCCTTCCCTCCATGACACAGCAAAGCAGAATGGTTCTGAGGAAATAACCCCCCCAAAACACCCCTTCCTGGTCTTCCCTCTGCTGCCCAAGTTGATTCCATCAGAGCAGCTGCTCTGCTGCTGTCCCCTGCACCCTGACTGACAGTGACCTGCCCGCTCCCTGTGTCCCTCCGAGGAGCTGCCACCGCTCTCATCGTGCTCTTGGGTTTCATCAGCTGGGTCACCACCCCCCTGCTCTTCCCTGACACACACGTACAGACCATGGGGCATCCCTTTTGAGCTCACCCTTGCTCTCTTCTCCTTCTCGGCTTTCCAAGCATCAGATTGACAGAAATAATAACGAAGCCTGATGGATGGTGTTTGCTAATTTAGGTGTTTTATCTTCCCCCCTCTCCCCCTGCCTCAGAAGGCTGGTTTGCCCCTCCTTACCCACTCAGCAGCCGCCTGCTGCACCCCCTTGTCCTCCACCCCATCCTTGCCCCGCATGGGACCCACAGCAGCTAGAACGGACTCATACAGGTGCTCTGCGTGGGTTTCCAGCTCTTCTGACTGCTTCGCAATCAAACCCAGCGTGTCCTTCAGAACTGGAAAACAGGAATGTATGAACGGAGGTGGCAGTAATGTGAGAATTTCATGTCTGTAAGCGCAGGGAGAGCGTGCCACTCATCTGGGCAGGCTTTGGAAGGAAATGTGCTAGAAATCACTAAGCTGATCTTCACCCCATCCAAGATGTGATGCAGAGTTTGGAAACGGTGGGAAGGGACCTGTGAGGCTCCAGGTTAAGAGGGAAGATACAGAAATGGGGCCTCCTAAAGAAGACCTTTGGGACTGTGCCAGAAAGCCCATCCCATAATGCAGCACTCAGCCACTAAAGCCCCTTTGATGACTGCAGATGCAGCCAACACTACGCAGGATGCACCAGGTCACCGGAGCGGCTGCTCCATGTGTGCCATGCCACAGCCTGGGATGCACCAAGTGCAAACAGGGTGTGAAAATCACTCCTCCTGCACCAGGCCAAAGCATCTCCCAGCTGCAGGCTGGCAGCATCCCACAGCCCAGTGGCCATGCTGTAGTAAAGATAAAACCTAAGGGACCTATAAGAGAGCAAACACATCCATCACCCACAGTGGATGGCACGGCACAAGGCAAGGGTCAAGGCATGGTGCAGCTGAAAGTTATCACTTCGAACCCTTGAGACACCTCAGCTTCAAGTCTCCAGACAGCAATGGAGATGTAAACCCCTTCTTCCCATACAGCTGCTGAAGAGCAAGCTGTGCCCACTGCTTCCACACACACGGGGGCCAGGGATTTTGTGGGGCAGAGGCTATGGCCAGCATCACAGCTGTGTCCCCGGCCCCTGCTCAGCTGCTCCTCCTCACCTGGTGAATTTGATGCCATGCAGTCGAGGAGAGCTTCTCCCTTCTCCAGCACGCTCTCTGTCAGGCTCCGGTGGTTGGCCACATCCTTCCTGAACTCCTGGGAAGGACAGGAGAAGAGAGCGATGCTTAGAAGGGTGTTTGGAAGAGACACATGTACTGCAGGTTGCCCAGGGAGCAGTTTCCCACATTCAGCTCTGCACGCCCAATGCATCCCACATCACCTGCCTGGACCATGCCAGCACTGCAGAGGGGAAACAAAAGCCAGGGGTGATGCCTACCAAGCAGCGGTGCAGCGATGCCTTCATGCTCTTGGCATCCGGCAAGGGTGGTACCCAGCTGTCAGTGATGTCCACGACGTTGTACAGCCAGCGGATCAGCTCTTCCAGCTGGCAGCAAAACATCTGCCCAACAGAGCACAACAAAAGGGGTTATTGATCTGTTCCTGCAACAAAGACACGGCAGGGACAGGAACAGGTGAGCCCACACTGTTTTGGAAAGTGCCTGCTCCCTGCTTCTCTCCTGTCCTCCCATTCATACATATAAGCATCCCTAAACACTCCCACTGAAACCAGACTGCAGCCGTACTCCTGCTCCTCAGGAGTCAGGAATTTGCTATAAAGCTGAGCTACTTCCCCCCTGGAACCATGATTTGAGGTGAGATACACCCTGATGCTGACAGTAGAAAAGGCCCTTTTAGATCAGCAGTTATCCCCATGCAAGAGGAGGGGATGAGCTGCCCTGGTGTTTGCAGCTGCATGCAGGATAGTAACTACTTTCCAGCCAACAGCCCACCATGGCTTCCCAATGCAGCACAGGGCTGGGGTGAGGAAGACAATGGAGGGGAAGGTGGGGAACACAGCACCAATGGAAGGATAGCACTGAACAGTGAGAGGGACGGGGCAGGCAGCAAACCCTGGGCTCCACACCAGCCCCAGCTGCAGCTCCGGCCTCTTCCCTGATGCAGCAGTGCTGCAGGATGGATGGGTGGTGGGAAGCTGATCCCCCCAGGAGAAGTGAGCTGGGCTCCTGCTCCATCAGAAGGAATTATCTGCTCCAGTGAGCCCCCCCTGCATAAATTACACCCAGCTGCCAGGCACCAAACGCCATGCAGAAGGGGAAGCCTTAATTAACTGTGCCATAAACACAGGCACAGTTCATGTGAGAGCTCCCCATAATAAACCTTATTTCTGGTCTCAGCCTACCTTAATGCACTGGGCAAGGGACTCGCTCTGAAGGCTCTTCTTGGGATGCCCCTTGACCCGTGGTTCGTTTAGGTACCTGCCATCCAACGTGTCTCCGACACCAGTCGGTAGATAAAGCCCCTGCAAAGGATCCCTATGGATGCGGCCACATAATTCAGTGTTTTCCTGGCTGGACTTCTGAGAGCTGCAGGGGTGCCACAGCCCAGCATAACCCTCAAAACTCCCTCTTCCATCCCTGCCACCTGCTCCTCCGAAAGGAGCCAACTGGGATGAACGGGGCTTCCTGCTGTTGCTGTGACATGGAAGTTCATGATGGTCATGCCCAGGAGTCCTTATAGTTAAGGAAAGATCAGACAAGAACTGAGCCAGCCTTTCCAGCTCCAGCAGTCTCGGAGGCAGGGAGAGGAATTCTTCATCACCGTCCCACTCCTTCCTCAAGGGGAGCACTGCCGTTGTAGGTAAAAACCTACCAGTGCTTTTCGCCTGCGCTTTGTCCTTTGGGAAGGGGCTCCCTCTGGTGCACCAGCTTCTCCCATCCGCAGCAGGGCGGCCAGATGAGCCCGTCCCAGCTGACTCCGTGGCTCCATCCTTAGCCAAGCTTCTTGAAGGATGAGAGGAAGCACTTCTTGTGGAGGATGTTTTTGCAATAGGTAAAGGTTCACAGGATGACAGGCCCCTTTTTCCAGGCTCCACGGTAGAGAACCTCTCTGCAGAGCCCATGAACCCCCAGCGTCCACCTTCTCTGCCTCCCTGAGCCTGCCCACCTCGGCCATAGATGCTGGTGGACCTCGATGTGCCCTCAGGGGAAAGAGAAAAGCTGTCCAAACCTATCCCCGAGTCATGGAAGAAAGGATCTGGCACCTTTCCCAGCTTGTATTTTGGCTTCAGTGGATAAGCATAATCCAGCAAGTCCTCATATTCCTTATTGGGGTTCCAGTGGGGCGAGCAACGGTCTGGAGATGGGGGCAATGAATCCGGGAGGGCACATGCCCAGTAATCAGCCTGATAGGATGACATCCCTCTGATGCACCCCCCGGTGCTGCGGTAGTCAAGCAGAGCACGGAAGGGCTTGTGCACCCGCAGCGCCCTGCCCTGTGCTGCTCCCCACCGGCGGCACAGGTCCCGGGTGCTGGTGGCAGGGGAAGGCACATCCACGCTGGCCGGCAAGCTCCGGGATGGCTCCTCGGAGAGGCCGTTCTCTTCCGAAGACAGAGCGGAGCAGCTCGATGCGGAGCGGCTCCGCAGGGTGGTCCTGGGGCTCGGTGGGGTCTGAGGCTGCAGGAGCTCCAGCGTGGAGGAAAGCGGGGATTGAGCCCCCAGCCTTTGGCTCTGCCAGCCGGCAACGTGGCAGCTACCAGCAAGGATGCTCTCCTCTGCAGAGCTGGGAGGGCTGGACACGGGCTCCCAACAGCCCGATGCCTTCACCTGCTCCAGGATGGGGGGAAAGGGAGAGAGAGAGGTATAAAATGAAGCACAGGATCCAAACAAAAGGCCCCTTTGTGCTAGGTATGGAGATGAAAGGCCAGTCCTGGACCTGCTGCAAGGAGAGGCTGGAAGGGGAACTCTGCTCTGTCTGCAGGATGGCATGCAGCTGCCTGAAGCCTGCAGTAAGGCTTGTTTTTAAGGAAAGGCATCCCGAGGGCTTGGGAAGCTGCACAAGTCATTTGGCAGCGAGAGGCACTTATTTAAGGAGCCCTGTCCCGAGTGACTTCCCAGCTCCACAGCAGCAATATGGGAATGGAGGAAACGGCTTTGGCGTTGGAGTCCAAGCCCTTCCCCAGCTCAAGGCTTAGCCCAGGGCACGCTCTGGGTGCAGGAGGGGGAAAGCCCTTACTAGGACAGAACAAACACACCAGTCCCCACCTCACCCGGCACCTCGTGGTGATGCAGCAACACCCGTATGTACACCCCGCTCACCTGCTGCTCCTCTGAGGACAGGAACCGGTGTCTAACGTGAAGAGGCACATCACCACTGTCAGCGACTCCATAGATCAACGCCTCTGCCTCCAAGAGGCTTCCCCTTGCTCTGGGAAGCCTGGATGCGGATGCTGAAGGCACTTCCTGGTGGTAGCTCGAGCCTCCCTGGGTAACACCAGTGGCCAAGCGACTGTGCCTGCTCAGTGCCACGCCGTCCATCCCCTGTGGGCACGGCTTGGCCTGCTCTGCCCCTGCAACCCGGCGCAGGCTGTGTGCAAGCTCTGGGTAGTCCGTCTCCACCTCTGCACAGTCCCACCGACCGCTGCTCTCGGCCTTCCCACTCAGCGAGGCTCCGGAAAGCGATTTTCCCACATCCACAGCCATTGGGACAGGATGATGCCAAGCCTCAGGCTCTCTGAAACACACAACACGCGGTAGCAGCACTCGCTGGACCCCCTCGTCTCCATGCCAAGTAAGGAAACTGGGTATGTCTAATAATGGAGGGATAAAGCATTTACTGAGTCAGACCTGAAAATCGCATCTTGGGCATCGAGTGGGACAGAGGAAAGAGCAAACCTTTGTGTCTCAGCAGTGTTTTCTGGTTTTGAGGACATGACAGACAGGGAAAACCTAATTAAAGCTCTGGCTGCACTGAGACCAAACCTGTGCTTCAAACCTCGCCGGCACAGTGCGACTGTCTCCTGGATCAATGGCCAATCTCACAAACAGCTTGTACCCCATGCGGTAACTGGGCCCAAATGAGACATTAAGTAGGACGTGAAGCACCTTTTAGGGTGGCTGAGCCCTGAAGGCTGTTGGGATGGGAAGTTGAGGGGGTTTTAAGAGGCAAACTCAAAGCCTTGAAATGGAAACCACCCAGCAGTGAGAAGTATATATAAAAAATAAGAGGGGGAGGCAGGAGGCTGCAAAACCCAAACGTGGCACTTGGCAGCTTCGAGCTCAGCTCATGGAATTAACTCCTTGTGGAATTAATTAACAGGAAGACTTGCTCAACCAGTGACACATTTTGAAGCCCGCTGCATGGCCAAGCCCACTGCATCTTGCTGCAGAACCTTCTAACATGAGACGCTTCAAAGCTGAGCCCCGAGTGCTCTGTGCACAGAGATGCTCCACCACCACCTCTCACTGGCCTGGAGTGAGGAGCTGCAGCAGAGCCAAACCAAGGAGACCCAACAGATCTTGTTTAGTGAACACCAGAGCCGAGCACCTCTGCTTGCGTTCTCCAAGCCAGCAGGACTCGAAGCCACTCTCAACATAAGTGACACCCTATGGGCTATTCACAAAGCATCAAAACCGGCACTGGCAAAATCCCCTCCCCAGGCTCAGTCACATCCTCAGGGCGCTGGCAATACCAAAGCTTCTTTCGGCAACTCCAGCCCAAAGCAGAGTGCTGGCATTAGGAAAATACTGGCGGAGTGGTTTTGCTGGTACTCACGCAGCTAGTGCCAGGGACGGGAGCAACGGGAACATCAACAGCAAACTCAAATAAAGAACAAAAAGAAGGAAGAAGAGTATTCCCAAACAACACTTGGAAATGGGGAAGAAGCTGGTACTCACATCCTCCGTTAGCTGTTGTGTCACAACCTCGTTTTATGATCCCACCTCCCGGAGACAGGGGTTTTCCCATGGGCAGAGCCCATGCACAGAACAAAGAGCAGCAGGGCCGTGCCGGGTCTCCAGAGGAGCCCGAACCCCGGCACCGCAGCTGCCTTCCCCTCCCCGAGAGCCACAGCTATATTGAGCATGGCAGCAGCTGTGGAGAGGGCGAGTGAAGCCTGGGCTCTCCCAGCCCTCCATGCAAGCCTCTGCTGATACCTGGACTCAACCGCTCCACCACTTCGGTCACTATCGAACAACCCTACGCACATCACGTTACCCTAAAATCAATGGCATTGCTCTCTTTTCCCCCCAGAGAGGTTGTATATCCAAACAAAAAGGCGTGCAGACTGCAGTAAATGTAATTGATAATCCCACCCCTGCTAAATTACCTACATATTATACAACAGTGTATCATTAAGATGCATGTAAGCATATATAACTTGTTCAACAGAAGATAGATTTCTGATGGTAACAGAAAGAGTATCCCAAACCACTCAGGAACCCATGCGTGTTTCCCACACAGCATGTGTATGATTTCTTCACGTATCCATCATAGAGACTGTTTAGGCCAGAGGTCTCCTGAGCCCCCGCAGGCAGCCCCTGTTACCTGTCAGCCTTCACCACCTCCTGTTTGGTCCCTCTGAATCAGTTTTGTTTAAACAGCCAGGCAAGCAAACATTAGTGAATCAAAGGCCAAATCCAGCCTACAGGTGATTTAAATGCCCAGAAAACCCCGATATATATTTACTGGCTTTGAAAGCTAGGGCCTTGGCCACAGGGAGAAACAATGCTCCCTGGTTGGATACCTCCTCTTCCAATCAAAACCTAATGAGCAAAATGCCACCAGGATGATAACTTACCTGGTAGCACATATTCAATTCCAGGATCCATTTCAAAGCTTTAAATTCACCATTTTGGGTGCTTTCCCCTGTGACAAGCAGGTGATTCAGCAGAGAACATCACTAATTACCATGATATGAACAGGCATCTCAGCAGCTCTAACTCCTCCTTGCACATACCTGGCAGTGCCTTACATCCAAAAATGACCCAGTAAATAGAAACCTTAACAAAGAGGAGGGTGCTGGGCACCCGTAGCTTAGGACATAAATGCCTCAACAACCAGTTCTGTTGTTGGGCAGTGATTTAAAAAGATGCGGAAAAGGAAGAAAAGCTTAACAAGGCATCAAATTCAAGTTTAAAGTTTCAAACTGAATGTGCAGCAATTAACACTCACCCACAGCACATCTTTACCTTTAAGACGGTGCCACATTAAATTCAAACATCATTACTTCCAACAGATGCAGTGGCTTGAGTCATGTTGTCAGCTCAGTAAAAACAACTATAAACCAGATATAAGCTTAACCATAAATCTAAACAGCATGTGTGAAACAACATTAGAAGAAATTACAGGTCAGAACCCAACTGTTATTTCTGTAGCTGTTTGCAGGAGCGCCAAGGTTGGACTAATCTGAACTTTCAGGGCTGTTTGCTGATCTTACGGAGGCAGCATTGCAGTGATGCACACTTCCGTGAGGCCATCAGTCATTAAAAAAAGAGCAAGTGCTGCTTCACAGGTTCATTAAATCTCCAGAAGCTAATTGGAAGCTAAAGAGAAACCAGGAAACCTGCCAACACACACAAGCGAGAGTAAATCTGCTCCTTTCAGAATAAGGCAGTCAAAGGGATGCCAGAGATTTCGCTTATTTCCCGAAGTCCCTAACTCAGGCAGCTAATTTCAACTCATTTCAGAGGGAGGTGAACATCCAACCACACTTGGATGCAAACTGGATGGGGAAGTCACACACACCCCATGCACAGGACAACCAGGCAAAGAGTCCTGTTCAAAACCAAGGTGAAAACGCCAATGCCACGCAGTGCACCTCCCAGCTACACAGGCTCGCATCAAACGAGGTTTCTCACCGTTCTCCACCAAAACCACTCAATCTCAGAGGTCCAGTGGCGGTGCCGCACCAAGATTAACGCTCACGGCAGGAAGAAGCAAACCCCGGTCCTCGGTGAGGACAGGCACTGCTCTGAGGAGGGACGTGCGACCACAGCCTTGGGCACGGCGGAGACTTTCCACTGCCCTTAAACCCAAGGGAACCCAGCCAGAAATCCCGGCTACACCCGAGCCCTTTCCATTGTCTCCCCAGCGCCGGGGCGGCACAGAAACACAACCCGCGACTGATAGGAAATGAGGACAGTGGCCGCTTCATTCATTCCAATGGGAGAAGGTCCACAGGGAGCCCTCCAGGAAAGCGATCCCTCTCCTTTCCACGTCACCAGAAGCCGCCTGCCAAAGATCCACACAAAACCCAGTGGACAACGCAGGCTCTGTCCCAGCCAGAGACCCCCCTTTGTCCGTGGGCATGGTCCCTTGGCTGGCAGACTCCAACAAGGGCAGAGTCCGCTGATAGCTTCTGTCTCCCACCAGCTCTGGTTTTCTTGTGGTTTGGGGTCTGTTTTGGGGGGAAATCACACCGCTCTTGCCTTTCAGGCCTGCGGGATGTGAGGTTTCGTACTTTTTGCTCCTTTTCTGACATGCTTTCTGCCCGAAAAACCACCTTTCCACAGCTGAACACTCGCGTATTAAACGCAACAATTCCCACACAAAGGCAACAAGCGGAGCACGCACCGCACCCCGGGGTGCCCTGAGCTGCTGGCGGCACGCACAGAACGCGCTGTAGGTAACGGGGACGGGCTTCCGAAGGGTAAAGCCGCCCGTTCTGCGCCCTCCCGCACACCGGAACCCCCGAGCGGCCCCGGCGGCGCGCAGAGCCGGGCCATGTTTCCCCCCCTCCCCATCCCTCCCCGGGGACAGCCACCACCGCCGCGCCCCGGCCCGCACCTACCGAGCGGCGGCCCCGCCGCCCCGCCCACCGCAAGCGTCTCAGCCAATGGGAGCGCGGGGTTTACGTCACACGGGGCGCCCCTGAGGCGCGGCAGCCAATGGGAGCGCAGCGTGGCGCTGGGGCCCGAGGCACGGCCGGGACTGACCCTGGGCTGGGCGGGGAGCGGCCGCCGCGGCTCCGGCCCCGCTCCGCTCCGCTGCGGGTTCTCTTCCGGCCCCCGGCCGAGCTGGGGCGGAGCGCAGGAGCCGGCGGGCAGCGGAGGCTGAGGAGCTCCGGGTGCTGGTGCCGGAGCAGCGTCACCTCCAGTGCCCTTGAGGAGCAGTGGCAGCTTCAGGGTGCCTCCCTTAGCCTGTGCGTTGACCTTCCCCGGCCGAGCCGTGCACTGGCAGGCGCTGCCCCGCTCCCCGCGGGGTTCCTGGGTGGAAAACCACGTACAAGTGGTGCTGCATGGGCAATGGCTGTACGTGCAATGGGAAATGGATTTTAGCATCCTACAAGGACGTGGCAAAGGCCCTGCAGCCCCCCCGCTCCAGGAGCTTCCTCCCGTGCAGCAGAGGGGGTCTGGTTCAGGAGCAGGCTGTGAGTGTGTTCAGGGACTGCCCATCGGGTGCCAGTGGTGCCTGGCATGTCAGAGCAAACTTTACAGTTACAGTTTGGATGTGCAGTAATTAATGGTTGACCACGGTACCTCTGTTTCTCAGAAGATGCTACGTTAAGTACAAACTGATGTTGAGCATAATTACCTCCATTAGGCTGGAGGTTTACCCGGCTTTCTGGGTAAATGCTCACACCACAGGTTTGAAACAGGCTGCTCTGGGGCGCTACATGACCCTTCTTTGGTGGATGGAGCACCCATATCCCATGGAAAATACAAACCTTTCCCCTTGTTTGTGTCCGGAGTCTGATCCTGGTTTTGGTCTGCATCACCAGCTCTTGGAGCTTGTTTCTTAGGCAATGCTGAGATTTCCCAGAGGTCGGTTATCTGATACAGGGATCTATGAAAGACATTGCTGCCAGCTTTAGGCCGTGAAGGACCAAAGAGACCTCTCAGGTTCGTTCAGGTAGGTATCCCAAGTCCCTGGCTACTGCTACTGGCCACACTGCTCACCCGTGCAGCATGCTCCAGTCTGCCACCCTATGTATTATAGTCCAGATTCCCAGCTGCTGTGACACAGGTTTACTCTACTGACCTCAGTGGAACGGGGCCCATTTACCATCTGGGAGGACCTTCTTTATTCTCTTTAAAGGAACAGAGAGTGGGAATATCAGATTCAGGGCTGCTTCAAAAAGCAGAGCTGTAATGCCACTGTGTAACATGGCACGGCGCTCTCAGCAGAACTCACGGCCAAGGAAAAGCCCGCATCATCTTTATTCCTGCATCACAGTTCTGCAGTTGGGGTTCCTTTGGTGGAGCTCTTCCGGAGGGCTGCACATCCATTCCCCTGCCTCGGATGCACGCTTCTGAGAGCTGGCTTTTCGTTGGAATTCAACACAGGCAGAGCCCCTGTGAAAGAGAAGTCCTTTCTGATGTTGTTTATTGCTTATTCTCCAGGGAGCCGGTTGCCTGCCAGTAGAGGCCGCGCTGATTTCAGGCTGAAGCAAACACGGATAGGTCATGATTCATGCCCGGGCTCGGCTGTTTTTAGCTGGTTTAAGTTACTCGCAAGCTGCCAGACATTGTTCTCGAAGCTGAATAGCGCTCGGCTGCGGTCTCAGCCCCAGCAGGAAAGGTTTGCGTCCTGTTCCGCCTCCGATCAAACGAGTGCCAGGATGTCTGCAGGAACAGCCAGGGCGACGCAGAATCGTTCCCCTCTCCTCGGGCTCACACTGGGAGGGTGTCAATAAACAAAGGGGAATAAACTGGTGATCTAGAGGAGAGAGTATTTAAAAGCTGAGGGAACGCTAGTGGTTCTTTTCCTGCTGACATCTGGCCTTTGTTAGGAGCTCTGCTGAAGAGTCACTAGTGTATTTGATCTATAATGCAGGGTCAGGCCCAGCCAAACTCCCTCCCAAAGTCACTGAAGGCTGGCAAAGACGAACATGGGTATTTTCTGCTGATTTTAGACCTCAAGATGTTTCAGACCTGTGTTTTTTAGCAAGAAGGTTCCCCAGCAAAGACAAATGATTTCACCACATCTGTGGATGCAATAATTCAGCAGTAATCCCCTCACCTATGACGTGAAGTAGAGCTTGCGTACAATGATCACATTTGAAAGTGGCTCATTTCTAGTATATGTGAGAAGCTGGGATAGGAAGAATCCATTTTCTTCAAAAAACTTCCACCTTCTTGGCAGGAATATCCATGTTTTTGTACAGAACCAGATCCATCAGGAGCACCAGCTGTGCGTATCCAGACTTTTAATATGCCCATAACCAATGTTATGCTGTTATCCAGAACTTTTGGCACATCAGTTTGTAATTTGTTTCTACCTTGGATGGTCTCACACTACAAGCTGGACAGTTAATACTCTGCGATGAAACCTGAGGCCTGGACGTGCACCATATGCTCTTGAATAGCATCTACACTATCTCTGGCATCAGATTTCAGTCTCACAATGCAAATGGTTGGGGTGGATGAGATGTCAGCAAATGCAGGGCATGGACCTGACCTATTTGTTCGCAGAGCATTGCTAGCAGTATTGCTAGAGTACTGCAGGGAACAGAAAATCTGGTTGTAATCACTTTGTCATCTCTTGGCATTATCTGTGGGGAGGATTTGCCTGCATTTGGAAAATTGTCCCATTTCTGATGCTGTGCCTCAGAGAGCCAGAGAGTTAATATTACATGTAACCTGTTAGTACACCTGCCTGTCTTCCAGTGTTGTCATCCAGATGGGAAGGAGTTGCCGCAAGCTGCCTTTGCTTCTGTTGGCTACACTGAAGTGTTCACTATTCCTCTCCTGTGGTAAAGCTGCTCAGGCACTGATTTATAAAAATACCTATGTTGCAAGCTGACAGCAATGCATTCCAGCTCCATAAGGACAGCCCGGCTGGCAAACTCTCTGCTTAACCCCTCTCTCAAAGGTGGTTGCAGGGAGAGGTCCTTCTCCTCTTGAGGCTAACAGCCCTTTTCCCCACAAGTCAGGATTTCCACGTCTTGGACTGTTCCCCTTGTTCTCCTCTTGATTCTCACTCTTTGGGCCACATTTCTTTAATGCTCAACACCTAAATCTGGTCCAAAACTCCAGCATGGGCTTGGCTATAATTAGGCAAAACTGTTATGGTAGTCCAGGATGCATTCCTGTTTACACACCCTGGTATAGTATCTGCCTTATTCATAGCGCAGGGCATTGACTCATGCTTCTGACTGCCCTCAACTTCCTGATCCTGCTCCTTAATCCACCGTTTCCCACCAGTATTAGTGCAGTTACTCACATCTAGATTAGTTTCCATGTTTCCCAGACCCTCTCCCAGTTCTTTCATTGCTATGAATTTCAGCCCTGTGCTTTTCTGTGTTCCCAGACCTTTTCTTCCAGGTGGGACGTGCAGATTTTCTCTGATCCGACATTTGTATCACTAATTCACTAATTATGGTCCTGGACCTACAGAAGGCCCCTGAGGAATCCAGTCCTTCACCTTAGGGTCTAAATAAGCAGGTTCAAACTGAGCCATGTTGCTTTAGTTTCTTCATAAGGTTATGAAAAGGTTCACTGAAAGCCTACAAACTTTCCCTCACTCTTGTACAACATCATAGCTTCCACTGCACTATTGCTAAATATTCCCTAAAAAAAAAGGTAGCTGCTGCTTTTTCTTCCCGATTTTGGAGAAGCACCTGAAAATGAGACACCCAAGGCAGCTGAACAAATGAAATATGTAAAGCAGGATTAATAAAGAACAGAGGGAAAACTAGAGTGACATCTGGTTTAATGCCAACATTGAAGTGCAGAGCAATGAGCTTTAGTGCCAGCAGCTGGGCAGCTTCAGAGCTTTATCATTCGGTTGCTCAGCTGGGCAGAGCAGAAGGATTTAGCCCAAGAAAAAGCTCAACTAGACATTGCACTTCTCCTTTCTGGCCACACGATGTACCCATCACACCACGAACAGCCTGGATGGACTGCCAGCAGCAAGAGACCCGGCCACAAAGGCAGGTGTTTGAAGGTTGAAGGACAAAGCATCTCCTTGCCTCTATCCAGCCCCTCTATACCACCCCATAGCCGCAGATCAGGGCTAGGGGACGAAGGGGACGGAGTTCGTGTGGTCCAGGTGCTTCACCTTTCCTCTTGTTGGATGAAGGTGACACATGGCTGTGAAAGCAATAGGAGCCGGATGGTCAGGAGGTGATGGCAGCTTTTGATCAATGTGAATTATAATGGGAAATGAATAATTGGAATTACTTTTGCTTTTTAAACGTGAGGTTTTACTGTGCTGTCAGTGAGGGACTTATTTTTCACTTTTAATTACTGGAATGTCTTGGCCCTTTGTCATTTTTATGTGGTCATGAGCAAAACCCAGAGGTTCTTCAAAACCGGAGCTGGGATCTGCAGGAGCCAGTTGTAAAAGCAATATTGGGATTGGTATGAATGAAAATCCGTTTCAGTGTCAGAAGTGTCAGAAGGAATAGCAGGGCAGGGGGGTTAAGGACAACTTGTATCCATAACTAATGACACCATTCCCAGCTGAAACAATTGAGACTATGTTGTTTTTGTTAAGCCCAGAAGGACTGCACACTGATAAGCCCATAGCACACACAGCTCGTTCGTGAAAGACCCTCTGTATCACATCCCATTCCTTCTCCTGGCAGCCCAGCAGGAGCAGAGACTGCACCCAAGGATCACTACAAAGCAACTGCCAATTCTTAAAGATTATTTAAGAACTGTCCCAAAATTGAGAGGCTTAGTGAAGACTTGACAGCTGTCATCCCTTGTTGTGTATGTTGCATGCAAGTGACTGGGGCCAGACTACTTGAACAACTTGTTTCATTGCTTGTGAGCATCGAGTGAATTGTATCTATACGAGAACAAGTGCAGGCTAGTAAAATCAGCTTGAAATGTAAATAATACCATATTCCCCTTCTGTAAGATCTCATATTGAGTTTGGCTACGCTGGTTTTCTATCTCAGCAAGAATGGTACTGCTAAAAGCTCAAAGCCTGGTGTTTTCAGGATGCTTGGTGAGTCAAATTACTTGAACTGATTAACGATGCAGTACCAGGGAAGCTTAATCTTAATGATTTGGTTGCTGTTGGTTGAAACCCACTCAGTTGTGAATGCTGGTAGGCCTCCCTCAAACTCCAGTAGCTGTAGGCATCGCCATCTGGTTATACTCTAGCACAGTACGATGAAGAGAATCCAGATCCGCCTGATTGTGTACATGCTTTGGTGACACAGTGATTACAGTCATTTACATGGCATTGCTGATCAGTATCCTGCAGAGACAGCAAAGTCCTGTTACCCAAGCCTGTGGAGTGGCTTTGCGTTGCATCTCCGGTCCTAGGTTTCAGAGCCAGTTTGTAATTTGGCTGGTCCCTGGTACGTATTTTGGCAAACCCAACCCTTACAGTCAGGAGGATAACTTTCAAAATGTGGAAATAAATTCCAGCTGCCACCCTGCTTGCCCGGTTTAAAACCACAGGTGTATTCCATAGCATGATGGCTTGACTCTACCACCCAAGATGCAAGAACTTGCAAGAACAGCAAGCTAGCCATAAGCTTGTCAAGCTATTTTCATGCACATCACAGCTCACAAGACACCCAAGAGGTACAGCATACTTGTACATTCACTTGAATGCTCATAATGGGGAGGTAGCAGAGGTTTGATTTTCAACGAGCTAACATCCATCCATGTTTTAAAGATGACCTCTTAGCACAGCTCTACCACACTCTCTGTTTGACTCCAACCATTCATTTCACAGCAGAACAAAGTGGTGTTGTCTTCCCTTTAACTAACTCACAAAGCACTTCCTTGTCATTATATCTATCTTAATCAGACAAACTGGGGATTGAAATAAAAGGACTAATCAAAAAGGACTAATCTGTTCCTTGGCTGTAATTGGATTTCCTCTGCAAATATTAAGTTACAACAATAGCAGTGGCTTTTGTTACATACTTAGTTTGAAATGCTTCTCTTCGTGTGAACTAGACAAATGTATATTGTCTGCCCAGACATTTTAGAAGGCAGAAATGAGGAACACATGGCCAGATTGGTAGATGGTAGTAGAAACCACCACTGGGGGTTGGAACTAGATGATCTTAAGGTCCTTTCCAACCCTAACTATTCTATGATTCTATGAAAACAGAATAAAGTCATTGAACTTTAATTAGAACTTCTTCCAACTTTTATCTCTGTTGAAATATCACAAGAAACTTTACCTGTTTATCTATAATGAGGCTTAGCAAGCTCTAATAATGTCTGGCTTGAGTCAGCTGGGACTCAGTCTAAGTCTTGACTCAGTTCTCATTAAAGACAAGCGATCATGCCACATTTTTCCGCAGGTCTCATAAAGCTTCATGGGTTTCAAATGGCAAGGCGCTACAGCTCTGACAACCACCACTTACCTGCTTGGTTCAGGCAACAGCCATCTCTGCATCCAAAACTGGCAGAGGCTAAGGTGCAAGAGGACATGTCTGTCAACTGCTGGTCTAGGATTCCTCCAGGTATCTCTTTGGGGTTTCAGCTAGGAAGTGAGAAGACAAAGACACAACCACGGGTTGAGATAGGCTTTTTGGAAGCCCCCACATTGATGGCTTCATAAAATGTACATACCAAGGCACAATACCAGTCACAATTTGTAAGTCATACTTGGGCAGGTCTTCAAATGGTACTTCTTTCTTCTGGTGCTTGCAATTCTTGCAACTATTGCACTATTTTTAGTTCTGGGAGCAGAATTTCATGCTTGAAATTAACCACACTACACTTGAATAGATTTTCTTCAGGATTTCTGATGTTCTGTTTTGTGCATCTCAGGATAAAGTCTACCCTATGGAGATATGTAGGCTTTTAATGGAAAAGCTGTATCAAACCCACTTTGATAGCAAACCCAGGCCCTCTGTCGGGGAGCCAGCACACTGCTCACTGTGTGTGTCAAATGCAAGATTTCCCTGACCTTACCATCCCAGTTGCCCATTGCAAAGGATTTGCTCCATCATTTCTCCCACTTGTCAATCCTCTTCCAGGGAACAAAGTCCCTTTGCTTGGCAGAATAGGCAACAGGTCTGTCAGCCCTGCTGCTCCACTATGGCGCACATCAATACAAATACCTACTAAACTGGGCTCTCCCAAAGGCCCTTGAGAGCCGAGTACCTGCGCAGAGGGCTTGCAGAAATGCTACCCTGGGTAGACTTGCCCTGGATTCCAGGGAAAGGGGTTAAATGGAGTGGTATGCTGGTAACCGGTGACACCAGCATGCAGGCAAAGGGGGCATGCTGGCAAAGGGCACAGTTTGGGAAGCTGAAGTCGAATACCAAGTTACAGTTCGCATTAAGGGGCATTTCCCAAAGGAGTCACGGAGAGCTTGCTTGGTGACAGAGCCCAAAAGCCCGGTCCAGCAAGGCAACAGCTGCTTATGGAAGGTTGACCCAGCTAAAACTCTGGATGTTCTCCAAACAAAGATGGAAACGTGAATTCTATTCGGAGTGATTTTTATTTCAGGTTGAGAAGCTACACAAAGAAAGAACAAATATACATTTCCATGAGAGAAGGGAAAAAAGAGAGCATCCTATTGTGTCACCCTTCTAATACAACAAACCATCTCAACCTGAGCCACAGGACTGCTTTCTTCCTGGACAGGCAGGGAGAGGTTTTACACCAAAGGGTACGCTAGACAATAAACATCTGTAATATCTACCCCAGGGTCACACACCCCCAGACACAGCAATATGGTTTGTTCTTGCATATATGCACATACATCTGTTCTTGGTAGATAATAAAAAGGCTGATACAGAGCCACATGGATCAAACCCATAGCTTTTACAGAGGAATAGTTGCAGATGTTCACAAGGATCAATACATCCACATGGCACAAGTACTTATTCAATGGAGTGGTTACTCTAAGCACTAGGGTTTATCTGAAGGCCAACACCTTCGTATCAGTGATAGTGAATTGTACTGGAGCAGATGGCAGTGAATTCCAGAGTTCATCTGTCTGTCATTTTATTAAAGTAATTAATCAAAATGGCTTAGCATATAAAAATACAAGAATCCCCCCTCCTAATTAGAGCAATTTGTGTTCATGTAGAAATAAAAGCACGCACACGCATACACACATCAGAGGCAGGATGGCTGACAGAGAGCTTATGGGATAAAGAAAAGAAACTCACTTTCCCTGTCCCACACCAGGACATCATGTTCTCTCTCCTGTCTCCAGGGATAATGGATTCTCTCACCTTTGGTGCATAGTTGTATTCCAAAGCCAAATAGCAACTTGGAATTTGTCCCGAAGGGAACCAGGACAAGGCACCTTTAAGGATAGTAAGGCAGATTGCATACCTCTGCTGCAGAAGGAGACTCCTCATGTCCTAGGGTGGTCCTGCTGTCCCTGAATGTAGAGGGATTAATCAGAATCTAATCAAAATCCTCACCCTCACAAGCTGTGGGTGCGTCAGTCTCAATTTGCTATAACCATGAAGCTAGTCAGACAGAAGAGGCTCATCTCCCTTTAGCAGAGGTACACTCAGCTATTTGTAGTGCTACAAGTGGTCTCCATCGCCTACAGCATGTGGATGACCTTATGAAAGAGTAGCCAGGATAGCAACAGAGAAAGTCTAAATAAGATTATATTCGCAAAAGACTGGAATATTCATGGATGGCCAACACATTCCTCCATTGGTCTTTAGGGAAATAATGTCACCAGAGGGGCAGAGACATACCGTGGGGTAGCGCAGGGAGGCAGCCAGGGCTGGGCCAGCTTGGCAATAGTTATTTGACTTAACTGTAAAACATCATGAAGGTATTGTCTTAATTAAGCACTCCCTCCTCCAAAGTTTAAGATACATCTTCATCCCCTCGTAACAAGGTGTGAGACAGCCTATGTCCTCACATGGGACTCTAATATCTCTGATCTGTGTACTGTAGGAGCCTGGACCTACTGGGGTCTGGGCAGACTCCCAAGGACCGCAGCAGACTCTGCAGGAGGGATATGGAGAAGGAAAACCAATTAAAAAATGAGGAAGCTTTGCTTCCGCATCAACACTATCTAGGAAAGACAATGTGTTTGAGGGCACCCCGGCATGAGAATACCGTGAGCATGAAAAATGACTCTAGTTACAGACAAGGGGTTTTAAACATGTTCCTTTACTGCTGCTTTACTGAACATGATCATCTTAAGAGGACCAGACCAAACCCCTACACTGCTAAGGAGGTATCATCTCCATCATGAGCCCACAGGCCATTGTAAGCTTAGGAAATTGCATTCGTGCACATCAGTGAAGGCCCTGGCCTGTCCATTTGGTAGCATTCCTTCTGGTCCTTAAGCTACAGCCCAATCCAGTTAACTCTTGCAGTGTTCTTTTCTGGCTAAGCACAATTCTTTCTGTGGGAATGTAATCCAGGGGGATTCAGGCATGTGGAAACAGCTTCATACAGAGTTTTCCCTTGGCGATTTCTTTCTGCAGCCTGTAGCTGCAATTAACTTCAGTCACACCAACATGCCATACGCGGTTTAGCTTCAGCTGCTAACTTACATCCTTGCAGAAGGGTATTACTTTCTCTGTTATCAGAAGGATCAAGTGAAAGTCATTCTAAGGATCTGAATTTAATCCAATACCAACTTTCTTGGTTTCTGTGGCTTTAACCCACACTGTTAACTTTGCATTACAACAGGCTTGGCTCCAGATTCATTTCCTCATTCTGGTTCCTGTCGGCAGGCAAACAGCATCTGTGGCCTTGGGAAAGACAAGTACAAATATTTCTTGAGCAGGACTTCAAGAGCACTTGGTCTGCTGAAATGTCCGCAGTCCTCACCTCCTGCTGGCACCGACATCAGTGGTTAAACCCAATGAGATTTCATTGCTGGTGAGGATGATGTAACTGCTGACACTGAGACAGGATCTGATAGGGAACCGTACCATGAACTCTTGAATGAAAGAGATTTCCTTTTCCCTTTTCCATCAAAGAAACATCGTAGAAGGAAGAGAGCTCTCGTACGTCTACACTTCTTCCATTCCTCCAAAAAAGAGAAGGTATTACCCTGCACTAACACTGCTGTGTATCAATACTCAAATGTACTTACAAACGTGCAGATGTTAGTGGTTTTAGGGAGGTGATAGTTAAAAATGAACTTGGTTTCAGGATTCAAGATTGCTCCTCGCTTGCCTGGCAACTCCTCACGTGACTCAAAGAAGCATTCTTTCACCTTTTTCTGCATGCATTCACTGCTGCAGCTGTGAAACAGTGCCTGCTGGTCACAAATGTCTGTGAAGACCCCGTGCAGGGAATGAATACCACATTAACATTCATTTCCCAAGCTCCTGCTTGGATGTGAAGACAGAGCTACGCGAGCCAAATAGGGCTCTTGATCACTTCTCAACAGATTTAAAATACTCAATGGCAACTGTCTCAATGTGCTGCCCAATGCCTGGAAAAGGTTTCAACTCACTTGTCATACCCTTTTCCCTCCTATCTGACACTGAAGCAGCAAGCGAACACGGCTTTCATCAGTATGCTCGCATAAATAACAACGTCTTTGTCCCCAGAGAATAATGGCTACCACGCATTTATCTGAGGAGCATTTGTCCTAGCTATCCTGCAAGGAGGAATGTGGGTCAATCCCTGATCCAGAACTGCACCGTTATGTCTGTGGTCACGGCTTGTAGCCAGGAGCAGCTTATCAGAGCTCCACGCTGACACGCTGCATGCTTCGTTGTTGCTCAGTGATGATGTACCTCAGAAACACCAACGCTCGTGTCTGCCTCTCCCTGCTAATCCCTGGGCAGGGATTTTCATCCTCTGCTACATGGTGGAGAGATGCCTGCGGTCTTGTTGATGCTGTCTGTATTGAAATGCCAAGGGAGAGATGGTTCCTTCAGGTCTTAGCTTCTTTATCCATTTTGTTACCCTGCCTTCTGCGATGCTCCCCCTGCATCCTTCCAGCTCTTCCTTTTTCTTCTCCCCTCTTTTCACCAATACTGTCAACAAGACAACTTGTTCTTTCAGCTGAAAAGCACTTTCTCCCACTGAAACTAGACAGAAACTAAGCTGTCAAGGCTCCTAATTAATGTTGAATTCATGGTGAGGTCTGTTAATTTACCTGAACGTGTGCTTTGATGGCATGCCAGGTGAAGATGGAAAGAGGCAGATATACAGGGCACTGTGCCCCCTTGACTAAATCACATCTGCCTTTTGAAATGCAGTTCACACTGACACTAGCTCCCCTGCTTCCCCTGAGTTAGCCCAGCAAATGCATACACTAGATCTCCTTTCCATCAGTCCTTCATACTGTAGCACAATGCAATCCTGACTTCATGGTGCACACTGTAGCTGTTTGATTCCCTTCAGAGTGTTGGAAAGCTCATTATTATTTAAGATTTAGTGCTCTCTGTCTTAGGAGTGCTCTCCAAACACTGCAACTCGCTATCCTCCACACTACTGCCTGTGAGACACAGGTAAAGTATCTGTAAACTCAACAGCTTGTCTTTTGGTCCTTGGACTTCCTACCTGAGGCCCATTGCTCACTGCCTGTGGAAGGCTGAGGATTAAAAATGATGATTCCCAACAGGAGGTGCTTTCCAGAGGCTGGTGAAATGTGCTGTGCTAGCAAAGGAGCAGAGTGAAGAGTCAGGACTGGGGACTGCAAATCTCTGCAGAAAGAGGAGGTGGGTTTGTACCTTTTAAAAGCACTCGAGGACATAACCTATAACATACGGCAGGGTGGCCAGTCACAAAGATACCAGGGTCTTTGACTCAGCTGAAAGAGGAACTGCCTAAACATCTGTGTTCTTGCTGTAAAATACAGAGGAACCACAGCAGAATGAGTCTAAGAATGGTGACACTAATTCATGTCCATCTCTGGCCCTGGCCACAGCAAGTACCCAGGGAAGAGCACAGGAACAGAGCAAGTACATATGAAACCTTCCTGCCCCCATACTGTCCCTCCAACCTCTTCAGGCAGTAACAGGGCTGCCTGGAAAAGACAAAGCAGAGGTTATTTCACCAGCCCATGTGGCACTTCGGCTGGCTCCACGTTTCTGTCATGTCCAAAGGGCACACCCCTGCAGGGGAAGCTCTGGGTTTGGCCCTAGACTGTTCTCACCACAAAACCCACCCCGACTGCACAAGACGCCCCCAGAAGGGTTTAATGCCCTTTGTAATTACTGCCTCTTGTAGTGTAATCACCAACACACCAGCGAGACCCAGCTGAAGTTTGGTTCCTAGGAATAATGGGTCTTTACTGAAATACCAAGCACATCATAGCAAGGCAGAATGTGAACTACTTTTCCAAGGACAAGCTGGAGCCCTCAACACTCTCCCATTTATACCTGAGCATCCTATACATAAAACCAGCATCGGGCATTCCAGGAAGTGGAATTCCAGGCAGTGATGGATAAAGCATGGAGTGGAAAGCCAATCCTGGAGAAAAATAAATAAAAGATGGTCCAAAACAGTCAAATAAACTTCACTGAAAAACAGAAGGTAGAAGTGGAAGAATAAACGGCATCAGAGACAAAATGGGAGTGCATATGCCAAAGGCTTGCAGACTCGTCTCTTCCGTATTCCTGTATCTTTCCCTCCAAAAGCAACTGCTGTACTAGAGGGCAGGACCCCAGCTGTTTGTCTGCTTTCCTAAGGAGAGAATTTGTACCTTAAAGAAAGAGACTAAAACCAGAAAGAAAAAATTAGTGTTTTCTCGACGGAATTTATTTCCTCTTGAAAGAAGAAGCAACTGGCTAAAGGCTTCCACTGTACAGTCACGTTGGGAGGACATAAAACACACATCTGGTCCAGAGGCATTGGAGTGAAGTACCACAGCGGCACCAGGCTCTGGAGTGCCTGGGTGAGAGCAGAGCAGGTACCACCGGCTGTACCTGCACCGCTGCTGAGCACCTTCTGAGCTCAGCCTCTGGAGTGAGGCTGAAATAGGAAGTTCCCAGTATAACACATTGCACTGCAGGTACAGGACAGCACCCGAAATGCACCCCCTTCAACAGCCCTTTCAGTTCTCTCCCAGTGGCCTTACCTGAAGACCTGGACCACTTGGAGCACATGGCAAGTCTTCTGTCTCATCGGGCTGTCGATCAGGATTCACATCGTTACAAGGGCAGTTCCTGGAATGTGTCAAATATCTTACAGTCCAATGGAGTGTAATGTTGGATATTTCACATTTGTACCTTAAGAAAAAACAATGTGAAGCCAGGTGGAGAGCCCTAGGAGATGCGGGATGGCTATCATGAGGAATGGGAACATCAGAGATGGCATCAGAAATGCCATTTCTGACACAGCTGACAAAGAAAAGACAATCTTTTGACAAGCAGTAGCTACCCCACATTCCTGCTTCCATAGATCCCTCTTGCTGTGCAAGAACAACAGAACTGGCATCTCTGTAAGTCTAAAGTGTGGCTTCTGTAAGATTACAGATTTCTGGTTAAAACCCAAATACTAGTGATTCATATAAACCCCACAGCACCTGTTTCCAGGAGGAGTGTTAGGTTTCCTTGGTTAAAATCTTGCTATGAGAATGATTTGACCTCTTTAAATCTGACTGCTCTAACAAGCTTTACATGGGACTAGCCATTCCAAATGGAATGTAGCAAATGTAGCAATCCACTAGGAGGGACTGGGAGAGGCATCCTTCAGCAAAGACTGAGATTCTGCATACTGGAAAATACTATGACAGCTCTTAAGTATTGGCCTTAATTTACCATTTCCTGGGATCTGCTGTCAGAAGGACATGGGCAACATGGTCTAGTGTGAGGTGTCCCTGCCCATGGCAGGGGGTTGGAACTAGATGATCATAAAGTCCTTTCCAACCCAAACCATTCCATGATGATTCTATGATGAAGGAATGTGCTGCAGCCTATGGCACACTATTACAAGGGAGGTGCAATCAAGCTGCATCACCACAAGGAAGAAAGCAATGGGAAGGTGCTGCCTTTGAGGAAGCCCAGCCTTTGGACTTGTCCAGGAGAGTACTTTTAACTGTGAGCAGTAACAGCCTTTGGGTTAAAAAAAGTAAAACTTGGGAAATATTCTAGTCTACAATGGTGCTGTGATGCTCCATGGGAAATGTCGTGAGAGTGCTGCCTGCTCTCACGTCCTCATCCC
This sequence comes from Pezoporus occidentalis, assembly GCF_034315485.1. Classification (NCBI taxonomy): domain Eukaryota; kingdom Metazoa; phylum Chordata; class Aves; order Psittaciformes; family Psittacidae; genus Pezoporus; species Pezoporus occidentalis. Next base: position 10,721,916 of record NW_026912779.1, read on the forward strand.
AGCTGCATGTGTCATGGTGAGGGAGAACATCACAGGAGCTAAGCTGTCTGATGGGCGATGAAATGCAACTACAGAACCCAGCCCACAAGGAACAGTCTTGTTTTTCAGCTTCCTTGAGACAGACACATATTACTTTAAAATCAAAGTATTTGGGGTTCTGGTGAATTCAGATTTTTCAAATAAATACTTGTGTTTGTTTGTTTTTTTTTTTAAATAAGGTTTTTGAGACACATTTTTTCAAACCTCCAACATTTTTCAAAACACTTCTTATTTGTTGACTTTCACTGTCAGCTACAAAGCGCGCTTTTGGTTTCCTGAGTTGAAAGGAGTTGGGACGAATCTAATGGGAGGAAATGCAAAGTTTCAGCAAGTCTTGATCTGCTAAAAATGGAATAATAAATACTGGGCAAAAGATGTCCCTAGAGAAAATTGTGTTTGTCTCCTTCCATTCTGAAGATGAGACAAGGAATGACCAAATTTTGTGGACATGGCTATAAATAAGCTGGTTAAAAAGAAAGTCCACCTGCAGCTGCTCAGTGGGCTGACTAATGCTTTCCTACTTCAATTGTTTGTGCAGCCCTTCTGCACATGATTAAAGAGCCACGTTTGATGCACTCACTGTGTTTTCCCTCAGAGGCAGCCACATCTCACTCTGAGCATCTTTTTTGCAATGCTCATTGTGTGCCTTTACCAGGAAGGATGCTTTGCAACTTAAGCGCATGAAACTGAAGGTGCCTTTTCCTAGTGCCGTGACCATACGCATCAGCAGCTGGGTATCCTTCCAAGATAGCTTCCTCTGAAGCAAGACAGGAGAAAGAAAAAAGGGAGACTCAGCATTACTTTATATCAAAGCTAAGTGTAAATGTATATTGCTGAATTAACAGTGTGGAGACTGACTATACGCAGTCATCTTGCTAAAGTAGCCAAGGGGAAGTGTCGCAAGTCCAGGCAGATCTTGGCATATGCACAGATATCATTTCATAACTATGTGCTGTCCAAAAAGCCCAGATAAATCAATGGGAGTTTTGCAATGAGTTCTGCTGGACTGGGTTCAGGTTCGGGGTGCAAATTCAGGAAGTAGGTTGTAAAGGGAAAAAGATGGAGTCAGAATCCAGAAGCGTTTTGCTCAGCCTCAAGCAATGGTTACCATCTGCCACTACGTGTTACCCTGGCCCGGCACCACCCACAAGCACTAAACGTTAAGCTGCTGCCAGAAAAACATTTATAGAAGGACCAGACTCCAGGAACAGGTACGCAGCTGCCCCAACACACACATCACTGACCTACATGGTGTTATAAACCCGCCTCTTCCCCTTTCCAGCCACCACTCAGACCTGCCTGTCGCCAGTTCCCACATGATGTGTGCTCAGATTTTTTCCTCCCCTGTTCAATTTTGCTGGAAGAGGGATATGACGTAACTTGTTTGGACTGGCCCATTAAATAAACAGGAGTAGCACATAGCGTGCTAGCAAAGGAGTTTGCATGAAGGGAACTGACTTCTTGATCTCTTGATGCTGTCACAGGCAAGCTTCTTTCAGACCTATTTATGCTGGAACAGACTCTGCATTTTCTTCAGCTCCCGAAGGATTACTTTAACAAAATTTGTGTTTCCTCTGGATTTTTTTCCTTAACAGCTTGGTTAAAGGAAAGGAGAAGACCAGTCCTTGATCTGCATGAAGATCTCCTATGTTTGGTCCCAAAGTTTGGGAGTGACTTACCAAAAGGCAGAAAAGCTGCTATGAGCTGCACTGCAGGGGGGAGGGATGGAACAAGCTATTAATTCAGATATGGAAAAAAAAACAAAGCTATTTTTCAGGACATATTTGACATTTTTAAGGGATTGGAGAAGAGGAGAGGAAGAGGAGTAGGTGAAAAATGTTGCTTCATATCATGTCTGTAACGGTCAATATGTGTTTCCAGGCCAGAAACTAAGTTCAAGCAACATTTTCCCCCACTCTGGAGTTTCTAGCCTGCATCTCCATTCGAACAGCAGCACAATAAGCTTACTAATTTTTCCCTATCACAAGCACATACTGGGTTTGTCTACTTCCCCACCTCCAACCCACATGTGCCTTTACTAACAGAAGCCTTGTTAAACCAGAAGTTTCAATGGCAGTTTCCACGTACATGTATATGTGTGTGCGTGTGCAGCACATACACATGTACACACATGAATTATCAAAATACTACTATAAAGGGAGTGTTCTTTCTCAACACCCCTGCTCTGCCCACCCCACCTCCCTCTCCTTCCCTAGGCCAGCATATCCCAAAACAGACTGGAACTGAAAGCTTTCAAGAGCCATCCAGCCCTTGTTAGCACTGCAAAGGTCTAGGTGCGTTAGCAAGTCCCTGGTCCACCTCTAGGACACGTGTTGACGAACAGCCTCATCACAATACTGATTCCTTGGATTCAGGGTCTGCTGTACTGCTCGTGTTGGAGACTTGGTTTTTGTGGGTTACCAACGGCGATGTTTCCGCTTCAGACTTGCTGTTAGCAACTGCTTCTACGTTGACTTCCTTTAGCTCCTGCTCTTTGTCTTTCTTTTCCTTTTCATTCAGGTAATTGAGGATGCCTGCTCCCAGGGCATCCCCTTCCACATTCACAACTGTGGTGGTTCGGTCCCTGGTTAAACAGGAGCAAGAAACAAAGCAGCAGGCTTTTAGCTTAAGAGACTTACAACACAAGAAGAGGAGCTGATTCAGCCCTGCTGATCCACTGGCTTCAGTGGAGCTACACAAAGGAGAGGTTGTTACAACAGGTATTTTCCACAGAAGTATCACCATCTCAGAACCAAAACTGTGCACCAAAGCTAGTTTAAGGTCAGCCCAACTGTTACTATCAGACCAGGTTCTGGTCTCTCAGTGGGTTGCAGCAATGGTACTACTCTTTCTCAGGCATCCCGCTTTTCCCAGCCCACCTCCTTCCTCTTCCCCTTCCCCAGGTGAGCAGCTTTCAAATGCAAGTTCAGAGCAGGACCTTAATTTGGGCTTATCCAGAAGGTGGCTCAGAGCACTCAGCCCTCTTTTTAACTATAGAGACTTGTACCTTAACCTAAACGCCTTCTGAAGAGGAGCAGGCAGAATGACTGCATTCTCTGGATTTCTTGCCAGTAGTAGCTTTGGTCCCATGTCACAAAACTACTGTGTCCTGAGGTCTAATGGAGGCAGTTTATGGGTCATAAAGCTGAACAATTTCTTCTCGTGCCTTCTGAGACTTCTGTTGGTCATTCTGGAGCCTAACTTCAACATGTGCTCAACATGTAACTGTGGTCCTTTCTGGTGATCACACAGCTGGCACTAAAACAAGACACTGGACTCTCCCTCCCTCCTTTCCCCTTTTGTTACCACAAGGCTCAGTTCCTTGATTAGAACACTGCTGACCACAGAGGGATGCTTACACATCTTGAAATGAAGGCAGGCAGAGGGAATGGGCTTTGTAAAGAAGAGAAGCAAAATCCTGACCTTTTATCGGTTTCCCAGAAGATGGAAAAGAAAGGTGGCAATACTGTGTATTAAACTTGGAACTCCCAGCAGCATGTTCCAGCTGTGACACTATGATGAGTGTCACGAACCCTCTATGTCCCTACCCTGCCAATGGATGGCACCTCTCTGTGACGTTTTGGTTGTTGCTTTGACCAGTCTTGAACTACAAAAATAGTTCAAACAACAATAGCTGACAACCGCTTCTGATGGAGACTGCTTCCCACCTGTGACAAAAAAAGCTTGCCACCACCATGCAGACTCCATTTCCTTTTTCCCCCCTTTCCACACGAATTTCCAACTGATTTCCAGCAATACCAACACTTTCTGAACAAACTTTTAACAATCTTCCTACGGAAATCGAGACCAGGAAGAAATATGTTTTCATTTTGCCAAGTGCTCACAGAGAAATGTTTGGCAATGCCCATCCAGTTCCAGCTGCATAAGGAACTGCCTGCTCAAAGGCACCACTGTGAAAGCAGAACAGAGTGTGCAACCACATTTAACTCACTGGAGGACTTCAAAACTGGCAAGGCCAGGTTGGATGGGGCTTAGAGCAACCTGCTCTAGTGAAGGTGTCCCTGCCTATGGCAGGAGGTTGGAACTGGATGGGCTTTAAGGTCCCTTCCAACACAAACCATTCTGTGACTCTGATTTTATCCTACTGCTTTAATTGAGAAGGGACCCCCTTTTCCATTATCTATCAAGAGTCCTGTAGGCAACCACATATTGTATGGTTTTATTTTACCCTGCACTATTTTGACTACGAAGCTCCATGTTTCCATCTACACATCATTAACAGCAGATGTGTGTGGCCTGAAGTACTTACACAATCCAGTCCACCGCTAATATCAAGGAAAGATCGTTGGTTGGAAGTCCAATGGCCTCCAAGATGATGGCGATGGTGAGGACTCCTCCGGCTGGGATCCCGGCTGCGCCCACGCTGGATGCAGTAGCTGTCACACTGCAAATCAATTTGCACACCCCGTTAGCAGCAGCTCCTCTTCCACACTTGCATCCCACGCTTCCCCACTATGGGAATTGTAAACAAACTCGCCAGCATGGGACACAAGGATCATTTGCTTCCCAGGCAAATCTTTTTCCTGCCTGCTGATGCAAAGTAATGGATGCAGAGCACAGTGGCTCAGCAGGCATCCGCAGCAGCTATCAAGGCCATGGCTCTGTGTTTAATACAGTGATTGCCCTTTCAGAAAAAGGCAAAACACCCCAACCAACACAACCAGATCCTGCTGCCTTACCAATATATCCATTTCCAAGTCATCTGTCACTTCAAATATGCTAAGTACATCATGCTTCCTGCCCCTAAGTGTATAAAGGTAAACCCTGACATACAGAGTACTGCCCCTTCTCTGTCTCATTTGCATTCCAGCACAAACCCTACATCAGGAGCTGGAAACCTGCAGTCCATGTGGTATAGACATGGACCACACACCTTTTCATGTACAGATGTCTACAACTGAGTTCTCCTAGGATGATCACTGCGTAATCCCCAGGCCTGTGTTAACTCCTGATTCACTAAGAATACCTGAAAGGCTAATTTGACCAGCTGCAAAGAAAATAATGGGCCAGCCCTGCCTTAGATAAACAAATAATATACCAAGAAATGCAATAAGGAAGGAAATAAAACCTGGCCACGGAGGGTAAAAAATGCCAGGAACCAGCCTTAAGAGGCATCTGGTGGATACAGGTCTGACTTCTTAGCAGTGAGGGGCTAGAACTCCTTGTAGGATCCTCATTTCAGGAGCAGGGAAATGAAAGCAATGACACTTTATAGGTTATGGGACATGGGAGGGGAGAGAGTCCTACAGAAGGAGGCAGGGCTGAGGTGGTAGAGGGATAGTGGAGCAAAGCAGACAGGAGGGGAATGATAGCGGGTCTGACCCGGGAAGGCAATGACATCATGGTAGGAAGGGCAGAGGTAAGCAGGAGCAGAGTCTTTCATATGAAATCAATACATAAGGAACTGAGGAGGTGGCAGAAGGATCTTCCAAGACATCCAGAGGAGGAATCAGGGGTAGGTTTCTGGGTAGAGCAGCATGCCTCGATTACCTAGCTTAATGGTGAGTGAGGGGTAGGGAAGTGAAATTCTTGAGGAAGGAGAGGAATGTGAGAAACAGCTTTAAACAGCTCAAAGTCTGTTTCGGAATTCAATTACCCTTCCCAGGTTTCACCTTGTACCGAGATTCAGGCAAATCTTACCAAGTTTGAAAGACTCCATCCTTTAATCACCCTGTAATTATGTTTCATAGCAGTTCACCAGCTTTAGGTCAGAGATGTGGAATGCAAACTGCTAGCTATTAACAGAGAAACCACAGGCATGAATGTGTCTGGGGGCCAGAAGGACGCGGTTGCAATAGCAAGCAGCTTACAGAATTGTGAAGATTTGCCCAGCGTTGAGGTCCACGTTGTTCAGCTGAGCAATAAACACAGTTGCCATGCACTGGAAGATAGCAGCTCCATCCATGTTTACAGTCGCCCCGATAGGAAGGATAAACCTGCTGATCCTCTTGTCAACTCCATTGTTCTCCTCAATACATTTGATCATTGACGGGAGAGTGGCTGAGCTAGAAAACAGAGAACAGGGAAAAATCAAACATCAAAAGCATCAGGGTGCACTGAATGGAAAGCCACTGGCTCATGGCTTTCATGTTTCTAACAAGCTGCAGACAGGGCTGTCAAGACAACGATGCCATTTCAACAGTCCCTCTCTGACACGACAGCAATGAGGGACCCGCCTTGTTGGTCTTGAGCAGTGATATTTAATAATCTGCTTCCGTCCAGAAATAGCTGATAAGAACTCTAATCTCCCAGAAGCAAGAACTCATGACTTAACGCAGTAATGCAGCCTAGCAGGGCTGTGGAATGATCAAGTTTCAACCCACAAAAATACACCGGCAGATGCCAAAATAAACACAACACATGCAACAGCAATCTCTGTTAACGTTGTACGAGTACCTTCTCAAGTGAACAAACAGAATGAACACTGTTGCATTTATTTCTTGCACTATAAGTTACCCTCTCCTATTTGATGTACTTCAGCTCCTGTGGCAGACATGCATCTGCTTTTGGAGATGACCTGAAAAGACTGTGTATAGTTATGGTATTTGATCAGGTGTTTGCCTCTTGAGAGAAGTGTAAATGAAATGCTTGACAGCTTGGGTATGACAAATGGAGGCTGATCAGGCCAAATCTTTGACATCAACAATATGAAGTCCATTTACACTAGCTAATATATAATAGAATCATAGAACAGTTAGGGTTGGAAAGGACCTTAAGATCATCCAGTTCCAACCCAACTGCCATGGGCAGGGACACCTCACACTAAATCATGTCACCGATGTCATCTGATTTGCTCCTGCAAAATTAGCCTAACCTTGTTCCAGATCCTTCTGAACTTGGAGAACTGAAATTCTCAGGACAAAGTCTGTCACCACTGACCCTCACTTTACTTAAAACTGAAAAGAGAGCTGGCAGGATCATTTTTAAGGCCAATTCTTTCACATTTTCCCCCCCAAAATTCCAACTCAGCATCATGCTACAGTCCTAATACTTTGAGGAACTGTTTTCAACAGCTATTTACCAGTATGTGCTGTGTGGCAGCTGCTGACAGCAGCGAGGCCCTCTATGTTCACAAGTATCTGTTTGCAATCTCAGGAACAATACTCACACCTAAATCTCAACACAGTTTGGTGTTGGGATATAACCAGGTTCCACTGACAAATGTAACCAGACTATAATCCCCAAAGAAGCACAGAAACCCACCTGGAGCAAGTGGCAAAAGCAGTGGCAAATGGTGTGATAAGTCCCAAGAGAAAACGGTACGGATTTTGACGTGTGGATGCAAAATAAATAAGTGGCAGAATGATTCCTCCATGGATGAAGTGGCCCAGAATAGAGGCAAAGATGTATTTTCCCAAACTGGTCACCAGAACCACAATATCTTCCATTTCAACAATCTTGCTCCCAATAAGGAACATGATGCCAATAGGTACGTACCTGTGTAAAGAAACAGTGCCTGTCATTAAATACAAACAAAAAGGTCTTGGAAAATATGCCATTTTCTGTCCTGGAGACAGCATTCTCCTAAGGAATATGCTGCTTCTAGTGAAGGGTAACACCTTATTCATCACACGCACAGGTTAAGCAGATCTGGAAGGCTTCTCTTAACACTCTTGCTTGGAAGAGTGTCAAACTGAAAGAGCTCTGTTTCAGCTAGGAGAATGCTGAGGGAAGCCAAGCGGGAAGCAGAAATGCTGGCAGAAGCCATAAGCACAACACACTGGTGTGGAGTTTTAGTCTATCAGGGAGGCAGGCAAAGACCTAAAGTTAAAGTCACTGCTGAAGGGACAGCAGATGGTAGGAAAGAAAAAGGAGCCGTGTCATGTCACTGGAGCACAGAAAGGGATGGAAGAGTAGGATCTTACAGACACGGTGACTACCAGCAGAAGTATGAAGTTAGGTCATTCCAATGGCAGACATACAGGGTGACAACATATTTAGCGCAGGAAAGAAAAAGCTATGCCCATAGCAGCTGAAGGCTGTGGATGCACGTGCCAAAGATAGCAGCTAACTCTGCTATATGCCTACAAAGACGAAGTTAAATGACCAGGCTTTCAGAGCAACACTCAAGCCAACAGCCACGTACACACACACTCCCATGCCCCCTATCTAGAAACGTGCCACGTCTTAGGACGTCAGCATTTGTTTGATGTTGGCTTCGTCAGGAGCACTTGGAGCTGATCCAGGGGTAGGGCCAACCTGCGAGCCACAGCCACACCTCTGGTCCCAGCTGGGAACAGCCCTGAAAACACAGAATTGCCCTTGCTCCTACAGCAGCACAGCTACTAATAAACTGCAGGAATCACTTCATGCCCAGGGTCAGCTCCTCTGGAGTTCTGCTTGGGAAGCCTGTGTATGAGCACCTCTACCGATGCTGTCCATGCTCCACAGATTTCTGCTTCCAAGACTGAGAACACAAAAAGATCACCCAGCACCCCAGAACCCTGCCCCAGGCACACACACGACTACAGGAGATCTGCCTGTACATTAAGGGAATAAAGAATGGTTTCTCTCCCACTCTTCAATCCACTGCCCATGTTCAGAAAAGCTGATCTGTGGAGTCAGGACAAAACTTGAGAACGTTTGGTTACACATGCAAAGGTTTGGAAAGGGGCAAGCCTTAAAGTTACCCACATCACTCCTTCTATGAGCTCCTCATAGCCTGTGTGGGCACACTCCCTCTGTGCTCCCTCGGTCAAATCTCATGGGGAACCTGTTGACCTGTCCCCACTTAGCCTCTGCCAGTTCTGCACATACTGCCTCTGAACCTCGCTTCTTAGCACCCCAATCAGCCAGATCTAGCTGAGCCCTGGCTCTGTGCAAGCTCTGCAAACACGAACACTGATTCAGAGCTGAGACTGGATCATTGATGAGGGAGGGAACTAAAGTTGAGACCAAAGTGCTGCTGTTGCATGGGACTAAATACAAGCTTAAGCTGCCTTTTTAAATTAGTAGTATGATTTCCCCCATTCCAAAATATCCTTTGGGAGGTACATGCAGCTTGACAGACTTTGAATAAATACCAGGACAACACAAGAGCTGTAAGTGAGGAAAGAGAACAAGTAAGGGCTACGGTACACTGCAGTGTTAAGAGCCAGCTGTGGTCCCAATAATCCATAAAGTAAAGGATTATATACCAACTGATTGGCTTCAAGTGTTAGCACTGCAATCAGCTGAATACAAGAACTGCCTCGTATCAGTATTCAGTGTCCAAGGAATTACACTCAAAAGACTTAAGCTACTTTGAGACTTTGAATTTTTCAATCCCTTATGACAGCAACTAACAGAGATCTGCCTGTGTAAAATCAGGTGGTTTGTTAAAACCTTTTTACTTCTTGGAAGGAAGCAGATAGCAGGAACGAAAAATGCAGAATGAAGGGAATAAAAATACCTCTTCTAAGATAAGTTCATAGCTTTTCCAGCAGCTTTAGAAAGGGAGCAAGGAATGTCCCACTGTTGATTTGTTAGCTAGCTGTCCCTAGGAATATGTCTGGTTTTGTGTGTGAGGTATTAGAACTGTTGGTTTCACAGGAGCAGCCTAGACCCATCCAGCTGCACAAAACCAGCCATAATACTGCTCTGAGGCCCAGATTCACCCTACCTGACACAAAACCCAGTCAGGAGGCTGGTCCTACCCCAGCTGAGGTGGCCTGAACTGCTCTCTAGAGGTGCCTGCCTCCTCCACTGCTGGTTTCTTGCCTAGAGAGAAAGTTCAGTGCACTCCAGTTCCTAACATACAGACTTTATTTGGTGCCAAAAGCTTTGTGAGATTGGTCAGAGCAACATTCAGCCTATAAACATGTCTGGACTACAGGGAAGTAAGTGAAACAATGGATTTGCTCATTAATAGCAGGAGACAAAATAAAAGATCAACCTTAGGAAATATCTACTCTCAGGGATGTGAAATGGAAAAGAGAAGAATCTCTGGAGAAACAAGCACAAACAGTTGATTGCTGCTGGGAACATTAATTCCTGCTTTACCCAAGAAAACAAGGGAGCTCTTAAAAGAGGAGCAGAGGTTTAAAATCCACTGTGTAACTCAGGCTCTGCTGGTAACAATGACAAAACACTCAATAGCCAGCACTACCATTTCAGAGCATAGCCCTAGAGACTGTTTCTCCCTTCTATACAAAGGGATGTAGGTTCTCCATCACCCTTTGATACAAGTGGAGAGGTGGTGCTCTGTACTCATGCACTCAACAGGGTTTCTCTCAAACCCCTTGGATATCTTTCAGGTCACTAAAAGTAACCTTCTGACCAACAGAAAAATGAAGGCATGAAGCTATGAGTATGATTTTAGTTACACACTGCATTTGCAAGTGCACTCCAAGCACAGACACTCCTGGCCTTCACATAACCATATTCCTCACTTGCTTCCATCTCCTGTATTCATTCAAGGTCAGTCCCTTTAGGCACATGATGGCAGCTAGCCATCGGCTCATGCTGCTTTGAAGTAGAAACCCACATTTCCACTGATTAATCAAAAATGAGTCCTGGAGAGCCTCTGAAGTGTTCCAGACTGGTACCTTAAGGTATGTGACTGACTAATTACAAGGCACAAGCAAGAAGGAAAGACCCCATCAAGTGACACAATGACATTTGCTTTTGCTGTGATGAGAGATCTGGTAGGAAAAAGCTGGAAAGATGGATAAATGGTGAGATTCCTGAGCTAAACATAATGATACACTGCAGTCACACACTTACCACATAATCCAGGAAACCACGACCATAGTTGCCTCATTGAATGAATTAAAGAAGCGAATCAGATCTTCTCCTTCCTGGCCAAGCTTTTTCAGTGCTACTCCTAAAACCAGAGCAAACAGCACCAGTCCCAGGATATTCATCCCTTCGACCTCAGTACCAACAGGGATCTGCAGAGGCAGAAAACCGGCGGTTTGTTAGATGCAAGACCAGCACAAAACCCAACAAAGGTATCACTTCATTTTGTTGCTGTCCAATTGATCTGAAATCAACAAGCAGAACCTACCTTGGGAAGGAAGAACCTATTTGCTGAAGGAAACCAAACCAGATCTGGACACAGTCCAGATACAAACCTTCCTAGTTATGAGCTGGCATGGATTCACTGGAGAAGGAAAGGGTCTGACGCTACCTTCCCTCATGCCCTTCAATATGAAATGTGTGCTTTCAGTGACCTGAACAGCAAACATCCCCAGTTTACTCACAACAAGCTCCACTGCAGATGCAAAACAGTAAGGGCACCAAATCCATTTGTGGTTAAAAGACTGAAACCCCTGTTTCCCCATAAAGGAAGATGGGTGTTGGAGAGACCGCAGACATAAATGGCAGATGCTGGTGATATTGACTTCCTACCTCTGCATATTCCACAAAGCATCATTCACTGCTGACACTACGATATTCTACTGCCTAAACAAATCATACCTCCAAGAGGCTTGCAGTGGGCTGGCCCCAAACATCTCTTATTTCTGACACCTCTGATGGGAATCTGCTCTCAGAAACTGCCAGCTCCATCCATTGCTTTAGTGCAATATTTATACCAAGGTGAAAACCAGGGCAAATAACCAACGTTATGAAGCAGAAAGGGGGGAGAGGGGTAGAGAAAGGTAGCAAACTGTGAAAACTGCTCATTCATCTGTCCATGTCAGCTGTGGGAGATGCAGAGAGAATAGAAGAAATACCCCTTCCCAAAAATCATGTGGCTGCACAGTAAGAGAGGAGAAAACCAAGATCCACCTATTGACAAAAACCAGTCTGCTCACAAGTCTGCTCTGCTGGTCCTTCACAGTTCTCAAAGACAACCGGAGCTGGTTTGCCAGGGTAGTATCCTATGAACTGAATGAGTGTTCTTGTGGCTACATAAAAATACAACTGCTTTGACAGTGTTTTTTCTCCCCACCTTGGCAGCACAAGCTCATGTCAAATTGTTGTTTTATTTGGAAGAGCTTCTCAAACAGATTAGGTCGGTGTACAAGTGTTGGCCTTTTGGCTGGTTTAAGCAGACGCTGGCTCAACGTTAAGAAAGAAAAACATATTCTGAGCTAAAAGCTTGAAATGAACATTGAGTAAAGAACTTGAGATACTGAGCTGCTAAACCTGGTAGGCTAAACCGTATGAAGACAGGATGAGAAATTTGGGACTGTTCAGCCTGGAGAAGAGAAGGCTGCAGGGAGACCTCACAGCAGCCTTCCAGTATCTGAAGGGGGGCTATAGGGATGCTGGGGAGGGACTCTTCATTAGGGACTGTAATGATAGGACAAGGGGTAACGGGTTAAAACTTAAACAGGGGAAGTTTAGATTGGATATAAGGAAGAAGTTCTTTACTGTAAGGGTGCTGAGGCACTGGAATGGGTTGCCCAGGGAAGCTGTGAATGCTCCATCCCTGGCGGTGTTCAAGGTCAGGCTGGACAAAGCCTTAGGTGAGATGGTTTAGTGTGAGGTGTCCCTGCCCATGGCAGGGGAGTTAGAACTAGTTGATCTTAAGGTCCTTTCCAACCCTAACTATTCTGTGATTCTATGATTCTATAAATCCAGCCTGCTCAAGATGATGTTTTTGCTGGAAGTACTGCTCACCTGGCCTGTCTCTCAGTGGCAGGGGGAAATAAAGTACTGCAGGGAAGGGGATAAACCATGAATTATACACAAAAGCATTAACTCTGAACTGCTGTTAACAAAAGCGTTTACGAACAACGAAGGTTCTGGCTTTTTTATTAGCTACCTACAAAATAATCAGATATAAGCTCTGCAATGTAATGGTAGTTACTTGTTCAGGGCTAAATTGTCAGCATTCCAGTTGAAAGATCTGCAGTCATGAACAGGGTTAAGAACAAGGCACAGGTTATTTCCAAAGCTATCTGAATAAATGTGCTGTTTTCTCCGCACACAGTAACACTTTTCTCTCTGGACAGTTTTGTCTATATTCCATTTTGTGTCCCTGAAAGCCCTAAACTCTTCTGTGCTTAGAAAAGTTAAGACAAAAAAATGACACTCTTCTATTTATTGAATGAACTGATTGTGTACGTGGCGCGCACATGTTCTCTTCTGCTGGCAAAACATAACTCTAGGTAGGAGATACGGCTTACCATGAGGCTGAAGAGAAACTAAGAATTTCAGTGATAATTTATCAGTACAAACACAAATCTATGTACGAGTCTCAAATTATAGGACTGATTCATTAACAGGAAGAAAGTCGATGTGGAGTAAAATAACACTGCCACGTCCGTTCATCAAAACCAAAGCTTTCTCTGGGAAATGGGAACTTGGGCAAAATGTGAATGTTTTTACACCAGAAAAGAAACACTTTATGCATATGGAGTGAATGCAACCCGCTCTCATTTTGACACAACTTTTCACCTTGTTGGTTTGGGATTTTTTGGGGGGTTGTTTTAGGCTTTGGATTTTTTCCCAACTCATTAGTTTATAATATAACATCTTATATTGGGTTCATTCAACACAAGGCTTGGAACTGAATTTTACCATAATGGGCCCAAACATTTTCCACACGCACACACACAAAATAATCTTAAAGACACTGAGTGATCTTTTTTTTTGATTCTCATTCAGACAAAAAATATACATCAGACTTTGCTGTGGAACAGAAATTCAGTGCTTTAAGCTGCTGGAAGTGCCCAGCATTCCCACATGGATGTTACTGGGAGGGAATTCCATTATACTACTTTATACGAAAGCTTTGCAAAGCATCTGTCCTTTATAAGCTCCTTCTACCGGAGACTGACTGAAAGCAGTGGTGTGAGTCTGTACGAGCCTGAGGCAACCTGCTGTCCTTTGGGCTTTCACAGCTCTACTCTCAGGAACAGGGCAGAAGTGTACTGAATCTGTAAGATTCAGCTCAGCTTCCCACCAGCTGTGCAGGGCACACAGGATCACAGAGCAGGACAGAGCTTGGAAGGCACACAGGAGAACCGTGGCCAAATCTCCTAGTGCTTAATTTGGAATGCCACTTCCCTGGCTAGACAAGGCCAGGGCTATTCTAGGTCCCTGTTTTCAGGTCTTGCTCTCTCTTTCTCTCTCTTGACCCAGTTTCTTTATGTCACCCAACATTCACCATTGCCTCCCATCACCACAGATGTGGGCAGAAGGTGCATCATTTGCACAGACTAGTAACTTACTGCAAGAAATTGCTCCCTGCAAATCAAGAGGACAATCTGCCAGCATCCAGGGAATTTCACCTCCTTGGAGCACAACATGGAAAGAGCCCAGGAGTAAATCTTCAGCGGAAGATTCTCTCAATCCCAGGCCCTAAAACTGGCCAATGCTGAACAGCCTTTTTGTACTGTAACAGAAGAGTGCATCACCCCAAAGGAGCTGCCAAACTAAGCAGCATTGTGGACACCAAACAAAAAGAGCTTTAATGAGAGCTTTGTTCCTGGATAAACTATGGGATGCGTTATTGTTTGCTTTAAATCATGTGTTCTGGTAGCAAGATGCAGGGAGCTCTTCTGGTCCTTGAATTTCTCTGAAAATCCTATTGTTTTTTAGCTCTTGAAATGAAATGCTTATCAAGGAAACAACTGCTGCCATTGAGCTCTCCCAGTAGTAGGTGGCTGAAAAGAGAATGCAGCCGTGTGATGTGAGGAAGAAGAGCAACCGCTGGTTTGTGTACTTTTACACAGGAGGAACCCAGAGTCCCCCCACAGCTTCCCTGTGCTGCAGATGGGGAACTGAGATAGTCTGTGCCCCAGGAAACCTTGCTGCTGAGGGGACGGAGAGGATATAGCCATGAAAGCAAGGTAAACACGAAGGGAGCATGTGAAACAACAAAAAACACATGGCTGAGCAGACATCTACGTGCCCCACTACTCTTATCAACAGCAAGAGAAGACAAGACCTATTAACCAGCGAGGGGAAAAATAATATAATCAATGGAAAATTTTGCTCTACCCTATTCAGATGGAAAACAGAAAACATTACTCCTCTTCAATCAAGTATTCTGCTGATTAATGAAAACATTATATAGAAATAGCATCTTTTTCCCTGGAACCCAGCTTCTATCTCTCTGATATTTATACTACATATTATCCAAAAATCATAACTCTTCCTTTCCAAACTAAACCCTCATCTACCCATAAATAATATGGTCAGAGCAGTACTGAAACTGAGCTAACAAAACTGAGAAAATGCTTTCTTTTTATTTGGTCCTTTCTTCCCTAGGGCCAGTCGGGCGTCTTGTGGAATTAAAGCAGCTCAGCTCTGGTTTTGCTCCAACATCTGATGAAAAGTTTTGGAAAAATCATAGCAGAAATAACCTTTACATCATTACCCCTGGCAAAAACAGGTGCTGGTGACAAACTTGGGGTATTTTTTCTGATATTGCATCAAACAGGAGCCTGATAAGTGGGAAAAGGAAAGACGAAAACTGAAAAACCACCTCCCATTTTAAATTGCCAAAAGATGCATTCTGGTATCTTCAAGAAGAGTGATGGCTGTGAACAAGCATTAAAAAAATACTCAACAGCCAAGTCTGTGTCCAGTGGATATGGTTGGCCCTGATCGATGCCTGGTTGCCACAGAGCCCTTATCAACTTGACACTGAAGGTAAATAAGAGTCTTAAGCAGGGGGAAATGAAAGGTACCTGAAGAATAACTACACCCTGCAAACTCTAAGTGCACACTGTTAGAGCCTTTCACACTGAACTTGGTTTTTAGCAGCATTAGGCTGTATGGGAATTACTGCCCAAGGATGCAATGGCGCGAGAAGAGAAAGTACTCTTTAAGGATCGCATGGCCCTTCTGCAGTCATTGCTGTGCACGCATGTCAGATGGGGTGAATGCCTATTTGTAATGTTCTGTCTATATCAGACCACTTGTTACCGCTTCAAACAAAATTCCAGCAGCATAGCAACAAGAAAAAATTCTCAACTAACCCTTAAAATAGCCTTGAGTAGTGGAAAAAAGCTCATTCTCCCCAAACTGTTATTGCAGAGTCAGGTTTGGGGGACAGACCCAGCCAGCCTGGTTGCTGTTTAATTCCAGGTCTACAGAAAGTTATTTGGAAATAATAGGCAGAGTGACTAATCAAAATTTAGATCAAGTGAGATCAGGTCTAAGAAAGGATGCCTAAAAATAAGGTTTCAAGGGTAGGACCAGCTAAGCCCGAGTTTCCTGTCCACGGCAGCTTTATTGTGTGGCTGCGGGTAACTCATCTGCTCTGTGTGCGTCTCAGTTCCATGCAAAGAAAAGTACTTGTTTCTTTCCAATGACTGCTGGAAAGGGTTAAAGACTGCAAAGCAGTCAAATATCACAGTTGACACGGGTTTGTATGGGAACTTCAGAAGTGACCTTACCTTTTCCCATGTGACATTTCCAGAGGTAGTGTTTCTGGACAGCATCCTGTAGTCTGTCGCATACTGCAGGTAAGAAAAACAAACAAAACCACAGTGTTTGCTGATCAGACCATCACTATGACCGTATCATCTAGGACTGCACAAGGAGGAGATTACTGCTAGAAGACCTCTTCTGGAGACACTCCTGAGAAAGGTAAGGAGCCTGCCCTGTTCAAGGAAAGGGAGTCACAGCGTATGCGGCTCCTTCCCTATGTGGTGACAGAGAAAGTGCTCAGTGACCCCCTGAGCAACCAGGTTTGGGCAGCAGCCAAGGAATTGCCCTTCCCTCCACCCTGCTGCTGCTCACACACCACGCTGTCACACTGGCTCCTGCAGAAGGCAAGTGGCACTTTGGCTGTTTCACTGTTAGAAACGGCAAGGCAGGCATTAAAATTGTCAGTAAAATACCTAAAATCTAGGGCAACAGTTTACTTTGATAAATAAGTGAGACACCTCGCAAAAGCAGGGCACTTCTTTGGGCTTGCTTTCTTTAGATCTAAAGTAGGGGAAAGAAAAGCTTATGTGACAACCAGTGACAACAGCAGCACGGGGGAAAGGAGTACTTCTTTATTTCAACCCTGAACATACAGAACCCTGACACCTGAGATATCAGAGAATATTCTTTTCTTACTTGTATTTTTGTACTGCTCCTATTTTTATTTATGGCATACTGACTTGTACAGTATTATATAGACACTAAAAATGGAACTTGATTTTGAAAGTTTGACCTTAGTTTTGATATAAAAACAAACCCACAGAATACCATGAAGGCAAAAACTACTATTCTGCTCCTGTACCGTAAAGAATCACTCTGCCCTATAGCAATGTTTTCAACAGTGTTTATCCCAACATCTAAAATAAGCAATACAAACTAAATCAAAATCTTCTGGGAGCCCCACAGCTCCTACCCATCAGTTTAAACCACGCTACATTCTGGTGTCAGTGCCACCCTACCACACTTTGTTCTCTGCTGGAAGAGAAGCCAGGCTGAACAGTTAATCCAGCAAGGGATACAATGGAAAAATAGCAAATAAAAGCAGCAGGCAACAGGTAATGCTTACACGCATGGGAGCCTAAAAGTCTTTAGCTTGTTCTGAGCTCAGCTCCGAACTATGTACCCAAGGGTTTCCCTACAAAGCAGGGGAAGGCTGTCCCAGCAGCCTGGCACAAAGCACAGTTGCCACTGCTGCCCAACACAGCACCTGTAGTATAAAGGTTTAAAGAACGTTTCTGGTGGAGGTACAGAAATAGGCTATGAATATGCCTTTGCTTGAGGAATATTTTTCAAAATCAAACCATTTGCCATGGAAGTGGTGTCTGATTGCATAAGGTGCTTTCAAAAATCCAACCTACTGTAAGTAAATTAACTTTTGGTATCTTCTGCACCATGCCCCTCTGCTCTCGTGAGACCCCACTTGGAATACTGTGTGCAGTTCTGGTGTCCTCAACACAGAAAGGACATGGAACTGTTGGAACAAGTCCAGAGGAGGCCACAAGGATGATCAGGGACTGAAGCACCTCCTGTATGAAGACAGACTGAGGAAGTTGGGGCTGTTCAGCCTGGAGAAGAGAAGGCTGCATGGAGACCTCAGAGCAGCCCTCCAGTATCTGAAGGGGGCCTATAGGGATGCTGGGGAGGGACTCTTCATTAGGGACTGTAGTGATAGGACAAGGGGTAACAAGTTCAAGCTTAAACAGGGGAAGTTTAGATTTGATATAAGGAAGAAGTTCTTTCCTGTAAGGGTGGTGAGGCACTGGAATGGGTTGCCCAGGGAAGTTGTGAATGCTCCATCCCTGGCAGTGTTCAAGACCAGGTTGGACAGAGCCTTGGGTGACATGGTTTAGTGTGAGGTGTCCCTGCCCATGGCAGGGGGGTTGGAACTTGATGATCTTCAGGTCCTTTCCAACCCTAACTATTCTGTGACTCTATGAGACTAGTCCTTTTCTACAGAAGAGGAGTCCCTTTGTCTGTCTGTGCACTGTAGCTCATGTCCAAAGCCCGCACATATCTTACCGTTTGGAAAGCTGCAGCAACAAGATTTGCAGGGAACAGGTTTCTGTAAAATACAAACAAGAGAATGAAATATTTCTTGTAGAACTTCTACAACAAACACACCACAGGATTTTACCCTCAGAAACCGAGTTCCTTCTGCAAAGGCAAGCATATTGGCATCAGTGAGATACACACTATGTAAGATACTGTGGCAGCACAGGGCAGACGTCTTGCTGCATCTCCAGAGGTGTGAATGCCATCTTCTTTTGCTCACACAAAAAGGTCCCTGCCTGTCTCCACACCTAACCATGTGGGTAGAGACACCAGGGGCAATCAGACACGATGCTAGCTATACATCAGCCAGTGGTTACTGAAGCTGGCTTAGCCACACCAGCTGCAGCAACAGCTCCAGGGTCAGGCAGACTTTTAACATTACTCATGTGATTACACTCTGCTCACCGCATCAACACGAAGGACAAGCCAGTCCGCAAAATCCACTTAGAACAGCTCAACACCTCAATACAACAAGGTCAGCTTCCCTCAGCACTGACATACATGGGCCACAGTTTTCTGCAAGGGCTTAAACAGAACAGATGAATGCAGGGCAGCTCATATGGAAAGCTGCAACATCTGGATTTGGTAATGCCTTCATACAGAAATGCAAATCGAGCATCAGGCTTGTGTGGAGGAGACAGCATGCAAAGTGATGTACATTTCCACTGGGCCTCCAGTGTTACATGCATCTGCAAAGCAACAAGGACAGGAAAAATGGTTAACTGCACCATGTAAGAAAAAAAGTTGTTTCTTGATGTACTTTATAGTTGGTTTAAGGCTATGCTTCCTTTCCTCCCTTATATGAGGCAAAGAGCTTGTGCTCCCCTAGCCCAAATGGCAGCCTTTTTTGCTGTGACTAAAAGCAAATAGGAGTAAAAGCTGATCTCTGGGGTCACAGCAGGACCCTGCTGGCAGGAGCAGGAAGGTTAGGGGTATGGACTGAATATACTCCCAGCCAAATGCATCAAGGAGGTGTGAGAACTCATGAAAACAAAAGACATTCCCCAGAGCAGTAAACAGTGGGGTAGCTTCTTCCCATCCTTTGCTCCTTGTGCTGCTCCGAGGAAGCTGCAGCTACCTGCAGGCTGTGCCCTGCCAACCTCCCCCTGGTTTTTGCCACAGTTACTCTGACAAACCCAATATTAAACCAGGCTTTTGGTTGTGATCAGCCCATGAATGACATGGAAAGTGCAAATCCAGACAGCAGCAAGGAACAGAGCAGCAGAGTCCAGTCGTTGAAAGCAAGAGGGAGATTAAGATATGGCACAGAGAAGGACTTGGGTCTTTTTCATGGCATAACTCCATTATCCTGCTATACAGTGTGGGTTTTCCCACAGCCTTGACAGCAAGGTAAAGTACATAGACCTTCATCAAGCAAGTGGCTGCTGGGAATTACCTCAGCCTCAATCTGTAGCATTACAAGTGTATTGGGACGCAGTTGCAAAAGCCAAACTGCCGTAAGAATAACTTGGCTTCTGGGGCCCATGTTCCACTGAGCATGAAAGCAACAGCAACTTTTTCCCATTAAAATTTGGGAAAATAGCTGTCTGTCTGAAAGTGAGAGAGTGAGCTCTAACGCTGCAAAGACACTAAGAACTGGTCACATAAGAGCAACGGAGCCGCTATCGTGCATCAATACTTGCACAGCTGGAGCCACCTGGTAAAAACCTCATGTAAAATAAAAGCAAACTTACTTTTATCAGGAGTAAAATATCACATACAGAAATGGGCCCAGCTCAATGCACAGTTCTAACCAAAAGAAGGAAAACATGCCATTGGGATAATGAGGATATTTTTTTCCCTCTACTTTTCACAGCAGGATGATTGCTTTATAAGAGGAAAGAATTGACTGGGTTTTGAAGAAGCAAAGAGATGAAAAAAGACTGAAACACAACCAGGAATCAAATCACTTTATTTTTTTCTTTAAATCAGCTTTTCTGTCCTGACAAAACAAAGCCAAAGGAAGCAATCCTAAAGCCTAAATAATATGGTTCTCCAACGCTTGAATGTGGCCAAGAAACCAAACCCTCCATAATTTACAGTCTGTCAGTCATGGGTCTCAGTAATTAAACACAACCTTAACTCCAAGCATATACTTAATGCACATACTTGAGTGATGCCAACAGCCCTGCTACGGCAAGACAAGGGGCAGGTTCTTGCTTCAAGTGTGAATAGCACTAAAGCTATTCAAATACAAGCGTATAGCACTCACTACTCTTTGTCCCTGGAGCACTGGTCACAGGACTCGACTCTGAGGACAGCAAAGAGCCTTTCTGACAATCCAACAAGTAAAATATATGGATCTTAGTTCAGCAGCTCAGAGGGAGCTCTGTTTTGTTCAACCCAACTTCTAGGTACACCTGCCTGCAAAGTCCCAACAATACATAAAGTAATGATTTGTTCCTCTCTGCTTCAAATCCTGGAGTTAGAGAACAAAATGCATCAGCTCATAAAAAGCAACCAAGAAATAAATGGCTTGTCTCAGGGGCATGAGTTCTGCACAGACTACACTCATTGCTCACCTAAGATCAGTCAGCATGCAAATTAAATTAAGCTTTAATTACAGGTGGGTCAGACCACAGGATTTCACCTTAAGATAGATTCATGCAACAACACCCCAGCGGCACCTACAAAGAACAATGGGTCAGGATGCTGTGTGCTGCAGGGAGAGGCAAAAGCAGGCTGGTGACCTGCCTGGGCTCATCATGTGCTCGTGCCTGCAGGCACTGCTCATCACGCGCAGCGAGGCAAAGTTCACCCGCTGCAGAAACCCAGACCCAGCTCTGTCCCTGCGAGCTGGCGTTCGCCATCCACTGTGTCCCCAAGCCCAAGCAGCCCAAGCATGGGGATGTGTGAACATCCCTCCTGTCCGGGTGAAGCGGCACACAGGAAAGCTGATGAGCTGGGTAATTGGGCATGCAAATTAAATGTGGGTGTCTGCCAGCTGGTTTTGCAAATGTTGAGGAAGGGTTTTTTTTGCTTTGAAAGCTTGTACCAGATGTGAACATGGAGCTTATGAAAATCACCATGGTTGTATCACTGGACTGCTGACTGTTGCTGCTGTTTCTAACAGCCCCATCCCTGCTGCTGCCGTGCCATGGGCCGCAGAACACAATCACCTTTTTGAAGCAGATGTGACCTATCTCAAGAGCACACCACTGGGGAAACCCTGAGTCTGGGTGATAAGGAGCCCAGCACAGGAGTCTGGGATCAGGCAGCCTTGGCCCCGTGATGCAAACAGACAAAACATGCTGTACATGGAAAGAATGAGATGAGCCAGCGACGCATGACGTTACAGCAGAGGGACAGATGGGCTGCATGCACCCCAGTGATTCACTGCTGCCAGGATCTCCTCCATGGAGAGGGATGGATCAACCACCTACGGACCAAACTGCCTTTGTGGTGGAAAGGCAAAGTAAGTGCTACAGAGGGACTGTACCCCCCTATTAAGCACCAGGCAGGAAAGTCTCTGCCTTCTGCTATTTATACAGAGAGCCCACCCCCACCAAAATCAAACCCATCAGAGAGCCGTCAAGGGTGACATCTGTGTCCTGGGGCTCAACTGGCAGCTGGCCTGAGCCAGGAAACCTTCATGTACCTGCGAAACAGTGTGAGAAACCACCTATCTCACATCCTCTTAAAACAGGAACCAGAAAGTCACAGGAGTTTCAGGGTCTCAATACCTCCTGCTCGAGTGTTGTGCTTGTCATACCATCTCCCCATGCACATCTGGATAAATGCAGCTTTTTCCTCTCCTCCAGTGAAAAGCTTTTCCTACCAGTCAAAAAGGGACCATCACTCCCCTAATTTAGCAGGGAAGTCTCACTGTATTTTTGCTGTAACATCCACTGCTGTGAATTCCAGATGCCTACGGAAACCTCAAGATCTAACAGAAGCAAAAAGGGGCTTCAGGTCCCTTCCTTCTCAATTTTGCTATTATGGTCAAATTCCTCTCTTCTTTACCCCGGTAGCTTCCCACCAGCAGGATAAGGATGGCACCGGAACTCCTTCATTGCATGTGTAAGGGATTATCATTAATAACTGTTTCTAAGCAATTCTTTTGCTAGAGCTCTGCAAACAACTTTGCTCTGGCAGCAAAAGCATGAAGGGAAATCCAGGCAAGCAGAACAAAACCCTAAAATACTACGCATTCCTCTTGCATTGCCTCTTACAAAAACGTTCCATTTCTGAGGCCAAAACCCTTGCTGCAGGAAAACACACTTTTGTGAGGAAGCCTAGAAAAAACTGTTGCGTTATCTCCTATTCCTGTCTCAATGAAGTGTTTTCAGTGGTAGGAGTCCACTGACAGCAACTTCACTGCCATCGGTGGCAACCTGCCAGAGCTCAGCCTGGATTGCTCCAGTACTTTTAGTGTTTTCCTGTCCCAAGATTTTCATTCAGTATCACACACCAGTCCTTCTCATCTGCTGTTTCACATGTACGTGAGTGCACGATGCATGTCCTGCACAGATACATGAGTGCGTGCATCTGCTTTAACACAGAGAAACATGAAAATGTATTTACTTAGAGCAGATCATTTAATCCTTTTTTGTCTTAATGGTGCAGTCTGTATCTTCGTTGCTTGTAAAATAAACCGTAACTAGGGGGAGTCAGTAGTAAAAGGCAGGGAATATAAAGAACAAAAGGAAAGAGCAGAAATGTTCAGAGGCTTATTAAAAACCCCATCAGACAGTGCCGGCACATGAATGAGAAAGCAGAGTTCTTCCTAGAAAACCCAGTCAGGACGCCCTATACTTCAAGAGAGGATCCAGACTCAGAAAATGACACAAAGTGGACAGTAACATTTACTACTTCCTTTTTTTCTGAGGGTACCCAGAGTTAAGATACAGCTGCAAACCCAGTGGTAAGCCTATCTCGGGGATGTGCTGTGGTGTAACTGCAGCTGTTCCCCAGCCACTTCTTGCTCTATTTATCACTACAAAGGTGCCATCTCCTGCTCCTCTCCTCAAGCTTTGCTCTCTTTCCACATTGGGATTCCAGAGCCTTCATGCTTCCTGCTTTTGAGTGACTCACCAGGAAGGCCAAGGCTATGAGAAACAAGTGCTACCGGAGTGACTGGTGCTGAGTGCTCTGGACCCCACGGTCCACCCTGGCCACCCGCTCTGCAGCCCAGCCAGTGGAACACGACCGATGCTTCTCCTTGCACTCAAGCTCATCCTGCCTCCCCTCCTGCTCTGAAGGCACACAGAGCCAGTGCATGGGCTTGGTAATGGTGCTGTGGGTACTCCCTTTGGCAGCACCGCTGGTGAACGCTGGCAGAGAGACAGAATGGGCAGTGAGGAGCAATAAAATGTAAACTGCTTTTGCAGGCTTGCCTGGCAGGCTGAGGAACCCTGACCCTGCTCAGGGCAGACACCTGAACCTCTGTGTACCCCTACTATAAAAAGCAGATGATGCTACCACCTCCTTCCCTCCCTAGACTATTACAACTAGGGCTGGATTAGAAACAGGATTCCCTTCCCAAAGCCAGTCCCGCAATTTCAAAACATGTTTTCATCCCAACATCGGGCAAAGAAAGCCACTAAAAAAAAATATATTATAAAATATTTTGTTCCTTTTTGATGACTGAGATTTTCTACTGAAGTCTTTTGTACAAAATTACAGGAAAACATTGACCTCACTGGAATGAATTGCCAGGATCACCCACTGTTGGAAACTTTGACAGGATCAATAGGTTTCTGTGAAACTGTTTGATTTTGTTGTATCAGCAAATAAAAAAATCAGAGCTGAATCAAAACTCTGACCTTATCAAAACATGCACTCTTGACAACTGCCCGGCAAAAGTAGTAACAAATCAATAGACTCTTGCACAACACTTGACCCTGGTGGTTTTCAACTGCTTTCCAACAAACTATATAGGCTGTGTTAGCTGGTGGCTGGAGGCACCTCCTTGTCACCATCTCTCTCCTCCTCACCTGCTTCTCTCTGGTTAGACATCTGACATGATCAGAGCCAAACTGTCACCTACCCAAGGATGCTGAGCCCCAAATCCCACGGTATCACACCTAGCATCTTCCTCCACCTGCTACCCACTTCATAGCCAAGCTGGCGAGCACTCTTTATTCTCCATTGTTTTGCCTTCTCCATCAACACATGAGTAAGGGACAAAACCAGTTTCCCTCCATTCTCCTCATCTTCTGCTGGTGCTTGGCACTTGCCTATTTGGTACACCCAAGCTGCTCTTCATGCCAGATGCTCTGGAGATGCTCATGAGGCCCATCTTCAGTTAAGACCCTGTGGAGCAAGAGTGCTCCAGAGCCTGGCCTTCTTCACTGATGTAGGACAGAGTTTAAGAAATAAAAGGTCCCCCTTTGGGTTCAGAGCACACCCCACTTCTTTTGTTGTTGTTGATCTTGGCTTTTTTAAGTCACCAGCCTTGTGGAAGCACCTCTGAATTGCTGGATCCCTTCCATGATCACTAAGCTGCAGCCCCTCCTTGCCTTGGGCCACGCTCATCTTTTAGGGAGCTCCAAGATCTGCCCACATGACAGACCCAAGATGAGATGAGATGAGATGGGCCGTCACCACTCCTGCTGTGGGGCACAAAGGCACCTCCAGGACAGCTCTACTGTCCCCACCCCATGTCCCGGAGTTTAGTGGCCAGACACACTCAAGGCTTGCCTCCTGCACTTGCCAGAAAGGAAGCTAGGAAGGTGCTCCATCAGACAAATTAGACCCAGAGGTTATGGTCAATGGACAAAACAAAACAGAGACAGCTTTTCAGTTCACCAGTGAGTAATCATTCATTTGCTATCAAAGCCCAAGACAAATGTCTTTTCCAGAGGCCATGTCTGCATGCGTATGTGTGTGTTTATGTGGAAGCTTTAGACGTGGAAATGGAAAACTGGAAAACCGCAACCAGGAATTAAGCTGGCCTCCAGACACTGCTGTGACAACGGAAACCAATGTCTTTGGTCATTAACTAACACCCTTCCCAAAAGCAGAAGAAATCTGCATCCTGGGAAAGGACACCCTGTGTCATCTCGGAAGGAGCCATGACTCACAGCTGTGATTGCCTCTGCTCTTTCTTCCTTGGTCCACGTTTTACATCTGCTTTCAGTGCTGCAGACGGACTCAGTTTACCCATTTGTGCCTCATTTTTACCCATTATCAGAAACTGAGCAGTGAAGCTCTGAAGGGCACAGCCACTCTTGGGACACAACTGAAACCAAAGTTTTTTTTGCATTTTTGGTTTCATGACCAAAAGAGAGAAAAGGAAAAGCAAAGAGTGGGATGCTGCAAGACCCACTCACACAGAAAGAAAAGGTTTCAGCCCCACAGGCCCAATAGACTGAAGGGTTAAGTGAAGATGAGGTTACTCTGGTACCTTCTACCACAGCAGGGACCGAGATCAGTGCTCAAACCAGCACACTCACATTTTCAAGAACAGTTAAAAAAAGTCATAATAAATTAAAAGGCAGAGGGAGAAAGATATTATTTCTAGAAAATCACATCACTTGCTGTTGGGGATTTGTGCTAAGACTGGGACTTTCAGTGATGGTTGTGTCCAAACACATCTTTTCTGGACTGGATTTCGCTGTTGCTGCTGTGACACCTGGACTGCCCAACAATGTGGCTGCAACAGCCCTTCCCTGGCGCTCCAAGGAAAAGGAATTCACAGTCCACTGTACATGCACTGGGGGAAAGCTCCTGGCCCTTCATTTCCCAGAAGGAAATCCCTCTGCAACCCACATGCTTAACTCAAGTTTCATCATTATGAGCATTACTTTGGAGTTAAGGACTCAATCCCACCACCATTATAACCCCTTCAAGATGAACTCTCCACCTGCATTTACAGGCCAGAGCAAGATGCCGCTTTCTGCTCCCAACTTCACAGATGTTACCCACAGCCTGAAGCTCACTGGAGCATCCCTGCCTTGTTTTCTCAGCTACATCCTACTCTGTGCTGCATGGCAACAAAGCACTGAAACACCAGCTACAGCAGCCACGCCAGGATGCACCCGATGCAGCCGCTGCTGCAGTCGTCTTCCCAACTATCCCGGTTGTGCTGATTCCTTTCTTTTGCAATCTTCCTTCACCTCCCTACATTTCCATTCAACTCCAAGTCACCTCCACTGCCAGCCTACCTACTCCCACTGCCCTGTTATACTTCTCAGCGTGCTCTGTCAGGAACAAGAGGTGAGCTGAGGACATGAAGCATGTGGTTGCCAATGGGACAAAGCAGAGCTTGCTTTCTATGCAAAGGGAATACACTTCTCTCTGGGAAAGAAAAGGGCATTACCATGGATTTGTAAACACAGTTAGGGTTACAGCTTTGTAATTACCAAGATATTTGCTAAGCACAACTGTCCAGCCACTTTGCTCGTATGCAGGTCACCTCCCTTTGCTCTTCTGTTTGCATCTTCATAGCAACATTCACTACCTCCAAAGCTGCTCATCTTCCTATGTTTCAGCAAACCTCCATGCTCTCTATTGATGGCTATCACTTCCCATCACCCCCTCAGCTACACTCACTGGGAGAGACCCGGTCTTCTTTTATTCCACTGCTTTTCTCAGGCACCTGCAATACACTTTTCCATGACTGCTCAACACTGCTTGGATGTGAACAAGCAGCAGAGCCAGACATGGGATAACAACACCACATCAGCTGTTCACATCTGGGGCTCTGCACCAAGATTCATCAAAGCACAAGAGTCTGCAACTGGAAGTCCGGCACTGAAAAAGCTGGCTGGATGTTTGCCTCATTTATGTAAGTGTTCCTCTCTTATTTAAAGAGCTGGACAGAACTCAGCTCTGAGAAAAAACAATGGTGAAGTCTGCAGCTTTGCAAGGAGCAATAAGGATAAACCAAGACTGCAACCTGGTTATGAGTGGAAGCCTTGCTTCTAGGTAGTTTGGGTGATTTTTTACAAGGTGCAGAGGTGGAATGAAGTTCACTAACATCGTGTCCTCATACCAGGACTATGTTTGGATATGATGGAAACATGGGGCTACATTTCCATGCCCGCACCAATGGAGAGGGTGCTGTAAGAGGCAGGCTGGCATGCCCCATCCCTGGATGGCCACGTTGGACAGGGCTTGGAGCAACCTGCTCTAGCGGAAGGTGTCCCTGCCTGGGACAGGGGGCTGGAACTGGATGAGCTTTAAAGTCCCTTCCAACCCAAACCATTCTATGATTTGTGTATGAAGACTAAGTGAAGCATGGGGGAATAAAAGAAAGAGGGATGTGGAGAGCTGCCCTGCCCTTCCCTGCCTGCGGGACACGGGCAAGGCCAGGCAGCGGGACAGGAGAAGGTGCCAAGCGAGCCATGCCTGTCCTGCAACGAGCACCCAGGAGCCCCTCTCCCTCCAGGCGTGACTAAAGACGGGTCCCGGCACCCAGATCTCCGAGCAAGCCCCGGCTCATCCTCGAGCCACAATTAAGCCTGAAGGAGGGAGAGGTTCAGCACCACGCGGCCCTAAACCTGACCGGGTACCCGGGCAGCAAGCGGCGCCGCTGGGAAAGCCAGGCGGAGGAGGGAGGGGAGGAGGGGGAACGGGGGGGTGTTCCGCGGCAGCAGCATGCAATACTGCCGGGTCTGTCATCATCCTCCGGCGGGGAAGGCGGGGGAAGGGGAGCGCGGCGGCCTCACCTGATGAGGTCGAGGAAGGAGTCCACCGTCTCCTTGCTGGTGGGCACGGCGCCCGTCAGGCTGGGGGCGTTAAGGCCGGCGGCTCCGGCGCCGGGACGGATGATGAAGCCGAGCGCGACGGCGAGGCCGGACGCCAGCAGCGTGGTCCCTAGGAAATAAGCGACGGCGATGCCTCCCAGGCGGCCGAGCGAGCGGGTGTCCAGGCTGGCGGCTCCCGACACCAGGCTGCAGACCACGAGCGGCAGGATCACCATGCGCAGCATCCGCAGCAGCAGCTCCCCGGGGAAGGCCAGGTAGGCCACCTGCGCCGGGCTCAGCCCCGCTCCGCGCACCGCGGTCCCCAGCGCCACGCCGGCCGCCACGCCGGACACGGTGAGCAGCACCAGCGCGTTGCGGCGCAGGAAGCCGCGGCAGCCCCGCAGGCGCCCCGGGCCGCGCTCCGCCGCCGGGCCCTCGGCATGGCCGTTGGAGCCGCTGCCCGCCTTCCCGTCCCGCGCTGCCTCCATGCTGCCGAGCGGCAGCGCCCAGACTGACAGCGCGGACCCCGCCGCCGCGCCCCGCCCCGACACGCCCCGCCCCGCCCTGCGGCCCCGCCCACCCGCGCCGGGTCACACGTGACCCTCGCAGTGTCCGCGCCAACCTCGCACGTGTGCGCTCCGGGGTCTCCTCAGGGTCCCCAAAGGCGTCGCCGTGGATCGAGCATGCGAGTCCCCTCCGTGCCCCCACAGCTCACACATGTCCCGTCAGTGACCCCACAGCTCACACGTGTCCCCTCGGTGTCCCCATGGTTCACACACATCCCCATCATTGTCCCCTCAGTGCCCCCACAGCTCCCACATGTCCCCTCAGTGCCCCCACAGCTCCCACATGTCCCGTCAGTGCCCCCACAGCTCACACATGTCCCGTCAGTGACCCCACAGCTCACACATGTCCCGTCAGTGCCCCCACAGCTCACACATGTCCCGTCAGTGACCCCACAGGTCGCACATGTCCCCTCGGTGTCCCCATGCTCACACACATCCATGTTTGTGTCCCCCCTCTGTGTCCCCACAGCTCACACATGTCCCCTCAGTGTCTCCATGGTTCACACACATCCCCATCAGTGTCCCCACAGCTCACACATGTCCTCTCGGTGTCCCCATGTTCACACACATCTGTGTTTGTGTCCCCCCTCTGTGTCCCCACAGCTCACACATGTCCCCTCAGTGTCTCCATGGTTCACACACATCCCCATCAGTGTCCCCATCAGTGACCCCACAGCTCACACATGTCCCGTCAGTGACCCCACAGCTCACACATGTCCCCTCGATGTCCCCATGTTCACACACATCCGTGTTTGTGTCCCCACAGCTCACACATGTCCCCTCGGTGTCCCCATGTTCACACACATCCGTGTTTGTGTCCCCCTCCGTGTCCCCACAGGTCGCACATGTCCCCTTGATGTCCCCGTGGTTCACACACATCCGTGTTTGTGGCCCCCCTCTGTGTCCCCACAGCTCACACATCCCCATCAGTGTCCCCATCAGTGTCCCCACAGCTCACACATGTCCCCTCGGTGTCCCCATGGTTCACACACATCCCCATCATTGTCCCCTCAGTGCCCCCACAGCTCACACATGTCCCCTCGGTGTCCCCATGGTTCATACACATCCGTGTTTGTGTCCCCACAGCTCACAAATGTCCCCTCAGTGTCCCCATGGTTCACACACATCCCCATCATTGTCCCCTCCATGTCCCCACAGCTCACACATGTCCCCTCAGTGTCCCCATGGTTCACACACATCCGTGTTTGTGTCCCCACAGCTCACACATGTCCCCTCGATGTCCCTATGTTCACACACATCCGTGTTTGTGTCCCCACAGCTCACACGTGTCCCCTCGGTGTCCCCATGGTTCACACACATCCCCATCATTGTCCCCTCCATGTCCCC
The DNA here is from genome assembly GCF_034315485.1 of Pezoporus occidentalis. Taxonomy (NCBI): domain Eukaryota; kingdom Metazoa; phylum Chordata; class Aves; order Psittaciformes; family Psittacidae; genus Pezoporus; species Pezoporus occidentalis. The sequence continues at coordinate 10,751,887 of NW_026912779.1, forward strand.
ACAGCTCACACATGTCCCCTCGGTGTCCCCATGGTTCACACACATCCCCATCATTGTCCCCTCCATGTCCCCACAGCTCACACATGTCCCCTCGGTGTCCCCATGGTTCACACACATCCCCGTCAGTGTCCCCACAGCTCACACATGTCCCCTTGGTGTCCCCATGGTTCACACACATCCCCGTCAGTGTCCCCACAGGTCGCACATGTCCCCTCGGTGTCCCCATGTTCACACACATCTGTGTTTGTGTCCCCCCTCTGTGTCCCCACAGCTCACACATGTCCCCTCAGTGTCCCCATGGTTCACACACATCCTCATCAGAGTATCTCCACAGGTCACACATGTCCCCTTAATGTCCCCATGGTTCACAGATGTCTCTGTCAGTGTCCCCAGAGCACACATATCTCTTCTCAGTGTCCTGCCCAGTGTCCCCATAGCTCACACATGTCTCCTTAATGTCCCCACAGATCATACATGTCCCCTCAGTCTCACCATGGTTCATACACACCCCTTCAGTGTCTCCTTGGTTCACACACCTGGCCCTGTATGAACATTCCCACAGCTCACTCATCTCTTCTCAGCATCCCCCGCAGTGTCCCCATGGTTTGCACATGTCCCCTCAGTGTCCCCTTGAGTGTCCCCATGCCTCACAGACATGCCCACAGTGTCCCCACAGATCACACACATCCTCTCAGTGTCCCCCTCCTCTCTCCAGGAACCCCTCAGAGAGGCAGGAGCCACCCTCTGCTCTAGGACAGGTTGTGGCTGTGCTCCGGGTCCCCACAGTCCAACCATCCATCCCACAGGCTCATGGGTGGCAGGCAGCATGGAAGCATGGGCTCTGAGCATGCTTCCTTGAGGAACCAGCCTGAACCTGGTTGTCTGGTTGTCAGGAGCAGGTTGTCTGAGGAGCAGACGATGTCTCTGATGGTACAAGGGTCTGACAGGGGCACCTGGAGCTTTCAAATCCACAAGCGCCGTGAAGGTACAGCCCTGCCGTGGTTGTACAGAGCCCACTGCCCAAGCTTTGCCGATGTTTGGCTTTTAGAAGGAGATTCATTTCAGTTCCTCCCCTTGGCACCGGCGAGGCACAGCCTAGCAGACGACACTGTGAAAACATCCAGCCACACATCTGCTTTTGGAGTAGACCAGGCTAAAGAGACTGGCAGGGCATGATGGGGCCATAATCCCGATTTAATAAGACTCTTTTTTGCTTTCCAGCCTCATGGACAGACCTGATGATCCCTACACCATGGCCAGAGCTCCTGGGAATCATCTCTGTCTAAATAAGTAACTACACCATCGACAAGCAACTGCATCCCCCACCACCTACCCCAGAGCTCAATGCAAAGTCTTGACCCCCAGCTTGCCCTAGCACCAAAATTTGACTTGAGATACGAGGCATATTCTTATTGTTTTTAAATGCTTTTCTCTCGATAACTTTCCCTCTGAGGAACATTTGCTTTGTGGAAGTCTGGGAATGAATATTCCACCAAATTAGGGTAATCAGAGACAGGAAACAGACTAAACTAAACAGGAAAGCAAGTATCTGCAAACTCTGTCAAGACATTCAGTTCCACCAACCTCAAAAGCAACAAAAAGCTATGTGGTTCTTTTAAAATCAGTTTTGATTGCTTTTTTCTTGTGAATAATAAAGAATTAACCCTCCAAAATAATTGTTTCTTTCCCCATCGGAAGCGTTTCTAAAATGGATTTTTCATTCTTAGTTTGAGACTGTTCCTCAAAACATCGTGCTTCATTTTTTTTCCCTTGTGTTCTTCCCTGCTGTTCTCTACCCACCTCACCCTTTTTTCTTTCCATTTACCTGTGAAAAGGGGAAGAGAAAAAGGGGAAGGGAAAGTACAACAGAAAAATATAAAATAAATACAAAAATATGGCAGTCTTTATTCTATGCTACAGTTAACAAAAGATTCTAAAACCGCTGGCCAGAAATGCTGTTTCCATACCCAAACTGAAAAGCAAGGGGAGAGATTCAGGGAAGTCCAAACATGCTAAATAGGAGAACTCGTTCATAGCAGCACATGTACGACATCAGCACAAGAGATAAAACAGAGCCTCTTCCACCGTGTGAATCAATAGTAGGCTCCTTCTCTTTTGGGGGATCTCCCCGTGTCCTTGCAGGGATGACTTTGATGAGAGCAGTGCCGTGAGCACAGCCAGGAGACCTGCAGGAACACACACCTCCGGAGGCGTGGATCCCACTGCATGGTTTTCAACCTGGGCTAAGGCTGGTGACAGCCAACCTTTCATGAGTTACACCTTGATGTAGGGATGCTCGCATCAAGCCTCCTGGTCAATGACACTGTGAGAATTCAGATTCCCAATTTCCCTCCCTCCTTTTCCCCTCTTGATTTTCTGATTTTAGCAGTGATCCAAACAGTTATCCTTCTTCTCTTAACACATCCTCAGATAACAAGGCTTTTGCCAAGAAGAAATCAGAGCATGTGGGCCTCCCACCATCGAATGGACATCATCCCAAAGGCAAAGCTGATTGTTTGTCCGCACCCTGTGAGAGTTCACGGATGGCTGCAGTGATTAACTGTGAAGCCCTCTGACTTATTCAGTAGCAACCATTGACTGATCTGTTATGTCATGTTATGTTTTCATTTCAGCGGTTGTCGGTCTTGGGAGCTCTCCAGTGAGTGAGTCTGCATGTTTCCAATGTCCACCCTGCTGGTGCTTCCAAATTAGGGGTTTGACTTTCCCTATTGTGACTTGAAGGATGTTTTTGGCTTTTACCTGCACAGGATTAGAGTGCCCTCTACTCTGCGCTTGTGAGACCTCACCTGGAGCATTGTGTGCAGTTCTGGTGTCCTCAACATAAAAAGGACATGGAACTGTTGGAACAAGTCCAGAGGAGGCCACGAGGATGATCAGGGGACTGGAGCACCTCCTGTATGAAGACAGGCTGAGGAAGTTGGGGCTGTTCAGCCTGGAGAAGAGAAGGCTGCGTGGAGACCTCATAGCAGCCTTCCAGTATCTGAAGGGGGCTATAGGGATGCTGGGGAGGGACTCTTCATTAGGGACTGTAGTGACAGGACAAGGGGTAATGGGTTAAAACTTAAACAGGGGAAGTTTAGATTGGATATAAGGAAGAAGTTCTTTACTGTGAGGGTGGTGAGGCACTGGAATGGGTTGCCCAGGGAAGTTGTGAATGCTCCATCCCTGGCAGTGTTCAAGGCCAGGTTGGACAGAGCCTTGGGTGGCATGGTTTAATGTGAGGTGTCCCTGCCCATGGCAGGGGTGTTGGAACTAGATGATCTTCAGGTCCTTTCCAACCCTAACTATTCTGTGATTCTACGATTCTAAATCAGGGGTCATAAACAGGCAACAACAAACCAAATCCAGTTCCTTTTAAATAAAATGTTAACATTCCTTTCATTCTCAGTGAAGAGACAGCCAACACAGTTTTCACCACTGGCACAGGAAGGAGAGGTCCTGGGATTTCCAGTCCAGTTCTGCTTGATACCATTTTTTGGTGGTGGTGTGCTGGTTTGGGTGGGATAGAGTTAATTTTCCTCATAGTATCTAGCATGGGGCTATTTTTGGATTTGTTGATAGTGCAGAGGTGATATAGTTACCGCTGAGCCATGCTTACACAGCATCAAGGGCTGTTCTGCTCCTCACCAATGAGTAGGCTGGGTGTGCACAAGGACCTGGGAGGGGACACAGCCAGGACAGCTGATCCTGACTACCCCAAGGGATATCCCATGCTGCATGACATCATGCTCAGCAGTAAAGCCGAGGGAAGAAGGAAAAGAGGAATATTGGGAGTGATGGTGTTTGTTTTCCCAGGTAGCCATTGTGCCTGATGAAGCCCTACTGTCCTGGAGGTGGCTGAACACCTCCCTGCTCATGAAAAGTGGTGAATTAATTCCTCATTCGGCTTTGCTTGTGTGGGCAGCTTTTGCTTTACCTATTAAACTGCCTTTATCTCAACCCATGAATTCTCTCATTTTTACCTTTCTGATTCTATTCCCCATCCCAGCGCAGGGGAGTGGAAGAAAAACTGTGTGTGGCTTAGCTGCTGGCTGGGGTTGAAACATGACAGTCCATTTTGGTGCTCAGTGGGGGGCATGAAGGGTTCAAGATCACAGCAGATTTGATTGGAATGTTGTAGATTGAATTTGTAGCTGTTGTTGTTGTTTAGCTGTTAGTTGAAAGCCATGGGACTTGCTTGCCTTGCTGTCTGTCAGAGTCTGGAGCTCACTGGTTTCACTTCCACTGCTTCCTGTAGTGCAGTGCTGCTTATCACCTTACTCTGCTGTGCATGGTGGCGTTTTGATAACAGCAGTGGTGATGTGCCTGGGCTGGCAGACAGCTGTGGCCTTGCTGCTGCTTCTGTGCTGCTGTACTGGGTAGGCTGGAAGTCCAGTGTGAACTCAAGTTGATGGGACTGTGACCTGAGGATGAGTCCATGCGGGACCAGGACACCACGAAAGCATCAGTGTCAGTGGATAAGACATGCTAGAGCAGGTACATCTCAAAGGCTGTGGCTATATCTGCTGTAGCAGGTATACCTCTGAAGGGATTGTGGCCCAAGTCCATGGTGGAGAAGGCACACCTTAAAGTATCAGTGGCCATGGATAAGCCCATGCTGCAGCAGGTACACTCTGAAGCATCAGTGGCTGTGCATGAGGTCATGCTGGAGCATCTTAAAGCATGTGGCAATGGATAAGCCCATGACAGAGCAGGTATAGCCCTGAAGGGCCATGGGTAAAGCCATGTTTTGAGCAGGTCTACTTCTGAAAGGACTGTGGCAGTGAATGGGTCTGTGCCACAGCAGGTACACCCCTGGAGAGACCATGGTTCATAGATGAGGTTCCATTTGGAGCAGGTACAGCCCTAAGGGACTGCAGTCGGTGAGGAAGTCCAAGCTGGAGCGGAGGCAAGGGGAGGAGTTAATTGCAATGTTAAACCCTATGCTCTGGTGCAAAGGGACCAGGGGTGAAGACTGTAATGGAAATACCTTTAAATTGCTGGAATCTTGATTTGAGTTGCATGTTACAGGAATTACTATGGCAGGAGCCACTAAAATCAGTGAAGGACAAGTCTTCTGAGAAGCAGTGCAAGTCCAGCAGTGACTCGACCTGAGCTGACTTAGATGCCCAATAGCTCCATGCGACACACCATTTCTCCTGTCTCATCTCCCAGTCCTGGAGATGGCTGAATACCGGCTTGCTGATGGGAAATAGGGAATGAATTCCTTGTTTGGCTTTGCTTGTGTGTGCAGCTTTTGCTTTTCCTATTAAACTGCCTTTATCTCAAACTATGAGTTTTCTCAATTTTACCCTTCCAATTCTGTTCCCCGTGCCACTGCAGGGGAGTGGAAGAGCCTTAGTTGTTGTCTGGGGTTAAACCATGGCAGGTGGGTATTTGAAATTCCAGCCTCAGTGAAGGGAATGGAAAGATCTTGATGCTGTAAGGGAATCAGGTCCTTCCCCTCTACATTGGAGCACCAAGCAAACAGAGCACAGGACTTAATTTGAGCTCTTTCCCTTAGAAAAGGTCCTGCTTTGTTGAGTGAAGTTGATATCAAGATCTATCCAAGGACAGGCTTACAATGCCTTTTTCCTGCTGTTCATCCATTCCTAGTGTTAACTTTTACCACGGTCTTGCTGCAGATCAGTGGGATAGACACTTAGGATGGGATCTCTGTAAGCTGACTGTTGCCACCTAGAAATTTAATGTCTAATTCTTGCTTTTTCCATAGTCAATAGACAAATATGGAAGGTCACCCCCCACCCCCCACCCCCCCCCACCACCTTCTAAAAGGTGCATCTGAGGCAGATGACATGAAATTCCCATGCTCCATTGAGTGTGGAGAAGACCTAGACAGCTGGTTAAGGATACCCAGGTTTCAGGCAACTTCCATTGTGTGACACCCCCATCACTGACTTACAATGCAGGTCTCACAAAACCAGGCAATACCATAGCAAATCACTATTTTCATCCCTCTGTGACTTCTGTATGTATTCGACTCACCCAACATTACAAACTCAGGATGATTTTCTGTTCCTCAGAGGAGATCCTGGCATTCAAACTGTATCCTACTTCTTTCTGCTTTGACCTCCAAAATATAAATGTACCCTGGCCCTGAGGACATCCACATCTGGAGCTAGCTCTGAACTTCATGGTGGCCCCTGTAATAACATCAAACCTCTAGATAGCAACAGCTGTGATCTTGGAGAAAGTCAGATTTAACCGCTTGCTGCACAGCGCTGCTCATCTCAGCCAGAAATGAAAGTATTAATGACAGCTTCTGCCTTGTGATTTTTGGTTTTGGGGAAGGAAAAAAGTGGAATCCACCTTACATTGCTACACAGCATCTATCTGTTTTACTGCATATGTTAGGTATTGTTACGTACTACCATGAAGTACAAGTATAATAGACTATATGTAACAAATACTTCCGAGAGAGCAAAGCCCATGACATAAAGAAGTAATTGCTATACCCTTAACTTTTGATAATCTATGATGATAATAAACCCATCTGGTGGGTGTTTTCTCTGTCACTCATACAGTCACATCAACACACATTATGCTGCTGGCACAAAAGAGCTCCAGTGACATTGGTTCCAGAGGGTGGAAAAAGCCCGTAAGAAACAGAAGAGAAGGTTTTCCACACCTGAGGAAGGTCAACACAAAGTCTGAAAGAAATCAGAGCTGAGTTTCTTTGCTAGGGGAGGAGAAGGCGGCTTTCAAAGCGCTGTTTCATCTGATACATGCCATTTCGGCACAGGTTAGAGTAGCCCTCGGGCACACATACCAGCTGCGTGCAGCAGGAGCGCAGCGAACACCCACAGTGCCACCTCTGTTTCCCTCAGTCCTTCTGCCGCTGTCTCCTTCTTTGTAAGGCCAGCAAGGTCATCTGCAGCTTTCAGGAGCTTCCCTGGGTCTGGCCACTGTTTACCCCCTGTTCTTGGGACAGCTACCAGAAACCTCTGTAGGCTTTGAATGAGAGCATCAATCAGCTCATCTCTCGTGACTGCTTTGAAGTAGTTGGAAGGCTGATGCCTGAAAGCCATAGTGGGAGGCAGAGGGAGAAAGATGAAAGGGACCAGGGCAGGAAGGAGGTGAGATTGATCTTTGTGTGTTTGAGAGAAGCTTGAATAAAGGTGCTCCCAAACACCCCGAGGGAGATGTCCTGGGCAGCCTGCAGTATCCTCAGGGGCTGTATTACAGAGTGGCCTTTTTCTGAGGAGAATACATGAAAAGCATGTGGGAGAGACCTTGTTTTCCCACAGGCCAGACTGAGTCCTCGGAAGAGCCATAGCACGCTGGCTGAGGCTGGCTGGCTAGAGCACTTCCTTGGTATGCAGACTTTAGCTTGGCAGGAAGACTTTGTTGCGCCTGGGATGCCAAACAATTTGAACAGACTCCATCCCCATTGCTGAAGTGCTCTCTGCCTGCCTCTGGGAAGTACATGAAGTGTGCTGCTTAGCTCTTCCCATTCCCCCTGACCAGCAAGACCAGCCACCTGGATTATTGGGATGAGCGTGATTTCAGGACATCCAAAACCACAATAAGGACATCCAAAACCCCCTGGCCCTCAGTGATGACAGCTCCCAAGAACAGTCCTCAGGTCCTGCTGCACGTAGTTTCCTGTCTAGGAACCACAATAACCCAGTCCCAAATACAATGCCACACGTGGATTCACCATCTCTCCAGGCTAGGGAAGTCCTCACAACTGATTGATTGAAACTATTCTGAGGATGCAAAACCAAATAAAGGCATTGGTGAGTGCATTGTCTAATAGCAGAGGCAGGCAAGGAATGTAGCAAATGCCACTTTGTTTGCCCAAACTCCAGCAAAACATAAACTCTGCATCCAGGGGTGGTTGACCCAGGGTAAATGTTTAACTTTATCCTCCAAAAGCACGTGCAGTTCAACAGCATGAAGATGAATAATATAGAATAACCCCCACACACAAGTACCTTGCTTACAATAAAGCTCCTTTGAATGGCTTTGGAAACAAAGTCAAATTGAGACAGGAGCAAATTTAAAACTGGGTGTGTTGTCCCCTTTTTGGATACCATAATAATGTACATACATGAAGAAAAACAAATTGGTACATGCTGGAAAAGAAGGGCCCTGACTCGCCTCCCCAAAGGAATGCCATTTCCTCCTTTGTAGGGTCTCCTTGGGATTTTCTTTGAGGGAAAAGCAGGAAAAAAGGGCAAGAACAAGTGCAGATGTTCGAGGTCTTGGACGTGTCACATGCCCTGCCTTAGCAGGGGGCATTGCCTCTAGCTGGTGGGGAAAATGCAGGGTCAGGCTTTTCAAAACAAGCCGTGCTGCTCTGCAAACAAGCTGTGTGATCTCCTCCTATGGTGAAGCTTTGCTACTGGAGAAGCCAGGGAAACAACGGGAGGGTTTCCACTATGGGAAGCATTCTTGAATGAAGAACTTGCAACTGCTCCAAGCAGCAGTGCCTGCTGATTTCTCCCATGGTTGTGGGTTGATAAAGCACCTCGCTGGTGGCAGGAGACGGGTAAGTGAGACAGCTGAGGATTTCCCTGGCATTCAGGGATTAACACACAAGCAGAGCATGCCTTGATTTACATCAGCTGTATGGAGTACGCTATAAAAAGCTACGTTAGGGAGAGAACAAAGCGTGAGTAATTTCTGAACATTACTTGTGATTCAGTGGCTAGAAGCAGCAAGGGGAATCTCTGTCCTTACACATTTTATCCCTGATTATGGCATGACAATGAATACTGTATCCCTGCTTATGGGTGACAGTAAACTGGGATGACAGCGAGCAGGAGGGGTAAAGCTTCTGCCAGGGAATGCAGGGGACCGTGCAGCTGCCCTTTGCCCACTGGCCTGTGAGGGTGTCTTCCCATGCCCCCAGCCTGCTCCAAGACACTGTCAGTGGTGCTATGGGAGCACACACGTGGATCAAACAGGTCTAAGAAGTAACTGCAGCTCTAGAGATCCCTGGGGCCATACAGAAAGAGCAGCAAAATGTCCTAAGAGCAGTCACACTGCAAAGGAAGAACATCATAAGCCAAGCAAGAACACGAGGTATTTTCCAAGAATACTTTCTAAGTATCCAATGATCTGCAGCCCAGCAGTTTCCAGGTGCAGTCCCTGGGATTTAAAAGCCTTCTATGCAATTTCTTCCTGCAGATTTGTCTGCGGGCTTTTTGGACCCAGAGACATTGTTAGTCCCATACAGAGCTCCCTGCATGCTTTGGCACCCTCTACACCTTTCCTGGTCCCTCTGTACCCCTTGAGACCAGAGCACAAGAGAGTGGCACAGATTGATGATAGGTGGAAACTCCTCTCTTCCCTGCCAGCTACAGCCAAAGCAGCAGAGTTTACCAAAGGCAGGGTGTTAAAACCAGAGAAGTTGATTCCCTTCTTGACACTGAGCACTAACACTGCTGCCAAGGTCCGTGGCCGCAGATTCAAGCACAGCCAGTTATTATAAGGCCCCTGATGGCTGTGCATGATTAGAGAGAAAAGTAACCAGCCTGGAGCAAAGAGCGATTGCTCTGTGTGTACGTGTGGGTGTTGTTGCAATGCTGTAACAGGAGTAAAAGCACAGAGGAGAAAGCAGACACTTCCATTTCTCAGACTGCTATTTTAGCCATGCACCACTTTGCCTGAGTCAGATGCTGTGTTCCTATAAGAGCTAGACTTCACCATCGGGGTATCCAAAATAACATCTATGTCAGTGGCCAGTGCAGAGCCCTCTCCCCCTCCCTGAAACATGAAGTTTTCACCTGCTTGGTGTAAGTGGGGGCTGTTGAAGAAAAAAGTACTTGGTCATTTATGCCGAGCCCCCAGGGCTCTGTAAACCTCCTTTAGGGCAGTAAGAGGCAGGTAGTTACCAGGGCTGCATCTGACCTACTGCAGAAGATGGCACCTGGCCAGTGATGTGTTCTGACATGGTTGATTCACCAAGTGAGTGTATTAACCAGATGTGTAAAGTCCCAAACCACCGTAAACTTGCTGTGTTTGCTGTATGTGTGAAGCACAGATTTCAGGAGATGTTACAGCTTCTTTGCCTCTGTCCTCCAAGGCGGCTGTTCAGCCACCGAGTGCAATTCCCTCCTTTGTGATGAATGGAATTTGGCATTCAGGCCCAGGAGATGCCCCAAACCAACCCATCTAATGAGACGGTAGGTCTCCAGGGCTGTGAATCCTCTGCTCCTCAGTGGAGGTTTCTCTTCAGCCAACCTGCCTGTTTCTATGAAACTCATAGAAATATGCTGCCTGTGAGATCTCAAATCAAGAGCTATCAGTGAGGGACGGACTTAAGGAGCTACACAGGGACACATCTCCCAGGCCATGTGCCACTGTACAATTCTTTAGGAGCCAGGCTAAAACTTACCTCATGCCTACCATTGTCCCAACACTCCGTGTGAATCACAAAGTAGTTGTCTCAATATCAGAGGGGGATGTGTGTGTGTGTGTATAGATTTTCTGTTTAATCCTGAAACAATATATAGAAAAAAGTGGAGGTGTCTGGGAGTCACATATGCATAAGGGAAATGGTAAACACATACTCAGTGCTTTCCTCTGCCACAAATAAAACCCCTGAAGTGAAGAGAACGGGCAAAACCAGAGGAGAGACTGCAGGTTAGTATGAAAATAACCTTCAATTCTTGATACATGACAGCAGCGTGCTGCATTGCCACTCTGCCCCTTTCCTCACGTCATGTTTGCCTCAAGGAAAATGAGCTTTTGCTGCTGAAGTCCACAGTTTCAGAGGCATTTCTTAGCCAGAGCCAGACAAGTACACAGGTACTGAATGCTTTTCTGGGAGTTGTCATTCTCATTGATCTCAAAGCCTTTGAAATCTCAGCTTACATCTATTGTACAATGTTCAAGGGTGGTTAGAGTACCTGATGATGTAGGTATCTGAGATAACTGCTGGGAGCTCCAAAAGTCCTTTTATTAGCCTGAACTAAAGCAACTCTGGATCCCTAATTAATCAGCATCGTTATGAAATCTAGGAGAAAAAGCTGAACAACATGTGGAGTAGATTACACACTGCTGTGGCTGTGCACGAGTCCTGTCACTGCAGGCTTTGGAATAACAGCCCTGATGGGAATTAAGATGAGGCAAACAAGCAGGAGGAGCATGCACTTTCCATCTGCCTCAAACCAGAGCCAAGACCTCCTGCACACAATGATAGAATCATGGAACAGTTTGGGTTGGAAAGGACCTTAAGATCATCTCATTTCAACCTCCCTGCCATGGGCAGGGATGCCTCACCCTAGACCATGTAACCCAAGGCTCTGTCCAACCTGGCCTTGCACACTGCCAGGAATGGGGCATTTACCACTTATTTGGGCAACCCATTCCAGTGCCTCACCACTCTTACAGTAAAGAACTTCCTCCTTATATCCTTACATATATCCATATAACCTGAAAAGTTACATCCAGGGAGTGCAAGTTCAGTCTGTGGCACGGTGCAGCCACAGAGCCCAGGCTGAAGCCCCCTGATCCTGCATGGGGGCTGCCGAGCGCAGGGCACGTGTGCTTCTTGGTGAGGGGTGAAGAGGTCCTAACTCAGCCTTGTAACCCCCAGCTTGCAAAGGAGCTTTAAGAAGCACGAGCAGAGCAAAGCCATCTTCCACCCCTTGCTCACACGCCACCTCTTCTCAGGGGTGAAAGAGTGGCCCTGCTAGCGGCAGAGGATATGCTGAGCAGAGCCACCACATCTTTCTTGTGGATAAGGAGAGGCAGCAGAGGAGGCAGCTGGAGCAGGCTGAAAGCTTTTTCTGAGTGCCACAGGAAAAGAAACCATTATGAAAGCGCACTAAAAGCCTATTCATTGCTAAGGAAAGGGCTAGTGAAGAATGTGGGACGCATGCCGAAAGCTGCCAGCCAGAGCAACAGGGAGATTGTTAAAGCCCTTTGCAAAGACCCCTGTCTCCTTCCTTTGGCAGTGGTGATTCTGGACATGGAGTCATTTCAGACCTACCCATTCAAATCCTGTAAATAGCTGTCTGCAGGAAGGGAGAAGCTGGGTTACTTCGTGTGGGAACTGTAGGTAAAACACCCATAGTGCAGCCAAATACAGTTAGGAAGGAAGACAAATGCACACCCTGGAATTACCAGACCTTATAGGGAGTGACTTGAACTCTTGAAGGAAGCAAATGTGGCTGTCTTCAGCTGTGCTCCTCAGCAAGGAGCAGTGCTGAGCTTCTCCATGCCGCCTGCTTGTGCAGGGTCTGTGCATGCAAGAGGCTGCGGCTACAGAAGCTTTTTGGTCTTCAAATGGGAATATTTTGCTCTGAGTCAGCTGTTACCTGTTCCGAGGGACAAGAGAGCTGTTTCCTGCTCTCTGTCTCCTGGTTTCTGTCTTCTTCTCCTGCCTGCTCTTCCATTTCTTTCTTTTTCCCCATCTCAGCTTTTTATCTCCTTTGAGTTGCTTGGGACGAGTGCCTGTGGGACAAACCCTAGCCAAGGGGCACCCATTCAAGGAGCAAAGCCCCTGAGAAATGACTCCAAGTGCCAGGCTATCCCCTTATCACTCATAAGGTGACGCTTATGAGACTACCATGCCCTTAACTATCACTTATTTGGACCCGATTCAGTCCCTCCCTGCATGGCACAACCTGGTGGGAACCCTGTAGTGGTAGATGCTGCACAGACTCTGCCTGACTACTCTTGGCTGCAGGGAGACTCCAACCCAACTGTTTTCACACCCAAGGGTTTTAAAGTCATGGGTCCAGTCCCTCCAAAGTCATGAGGCTTTAATGGTTCAAAACCCACAGGGTTTAAAGGAAAATTAAGTGCATGTTCTCCATTTGCCTTTGGATCTGGAGCCCTTGGGTCATATTTTTGAGCTTCCCCCCCAAACCCACAGTATAGATTTGGACCTTTGGCTAGAAAACTCAGAGCATCTTTCTTGTCTCCTCACTCACACATATGCATGAGGCTTTTCAGAACGTGAAGCCCTTGAGCCCCTAAACTCTATCCCCTCTCATTAAATTTGGCCAAGGGGTTCAAGTTATGAAGGAATCAACAGGTAGGTAAATAGATACCCATGCATAGCACCATTAAATACAACAGGCCAGAAGCAGAGATGTAAAAGGTTACTGCTACTTTTTTAAAGGATAAAACTAAATCTTCTCGGAGTTGGGGAGAGAAAAGACATGGAAACACTCAATGTATTGGAAAAACAGCCCAAGGGCTGGACCAGGAGCCTCTGGAAAGAAGAAAGTACATTCAATAACCGAGCTCAGCTGAAGCAAAACCATAGAAAACAAACTGGCTGTGCCAGGAATTTGGGGAAAGGGCCAATACTGGGAAAAGGGGAGAAAAGAGCACAGAGAATTACTTAGTTCAAGTGAAAACAGAGCAGGACATCTGAAGAACATAACAGGGAGGTGCATGTTACAACTGGCCAGGATTAAAAGAATCAGAAGAGAAAGAAGGAGAGGCAAAGACAGCTTTAGAAGTAATGACAGGGAAATCAGATTTCCAGGCAGAGCTCAGACATGTCAGCTAAGTGGAGCCTTGTGAGTGCTGCATGATGCTTAATCCGAAAGGCATCCCAAATTCCAGTAACAATATCCACTTTAAGCCAGCAGATGCTTTGTCTCACCTACACCCTAGGGGCAAGTAAAACACTGGTGATTGGAGGTTTGCCCTTCCCTGCATCCATTCCGAATCCTGACTTAGCTGTGCAGGAGCACAGCTCCTAGTGAGGCAGGTGAGATGCACTGTGTCCAGTTAACAAAGGGGTTAGAGACCTGCCTGCAAAAGCCTCATGGCATTTTCGCCCCAGCACGACCAGAAGATGCACGGCTGAGATGGGATTGCAGGTCACTTTGATCTCCCCAAAACTAAATGGTTGTGTTCTTATCAATTCACCTCCACGGGACCATGTGTGCTACCAGAAAGAGGTCAGATTGCTACAGTGCTGCAGCACATTCATGCAAGTGGTGGTTGGATGGTGTTCACTCCCCTAACGATACGGTGCTTAGCAGGAAGAAAGGGGAGCAGCCAGGGCACCCCAGGACCTGCACAAGGATGAACTACCTCCATGAGCTCCATGATCGGAGACTGGCTGCCCCTTGATCCAAGTTGGAAACAGCCAGACTGTGGGATCCAGCCTGAGCTGACGAGGCAAAGCTGACGGGGACAGGAGGTTGGTATGGTGGGTCTTGCAAGGCAGGAAATTCCTCTGTGGTAAAACACTGCTGCCTTCTACTTCTGCTCAATCCAAAGTGCAGCACAAGCGGCCAGGCACAGCCACATCCCACCCTTGGCATCATGCTTGCCCAGCTTGTTGATTCAGTTCAGTGAGGCAGGATGGGGCAGGATTTGGCCTCTCAATCTGTGGTCTTGCAAGCAGTGAACCATGAAAAACGAAGAGTTGACAATTCAATGCTCAGATGGCAGGACTTTGTCCTGAGTGGGCTAAGCAAACAAGTACAGATGGAGTGACCTATGATCTGCACAGTTAAGGGTGCATTCTACACTGCTTCACTTCTTTTAATCATATTAATTTATGAGCCAGGTTTCTTGCTTAATTAGTCAGATGAAGAATGAAAAGTGAATGCCCAGAAGTAAGCCTCGACTTGTTCAGCTGGCTTATAACCTCCATTAGTGTGCTGGGAGAGTTGTGTTGGTTTGGTGTCTGAAGGTTTAACATGCCTGCTCATGTGGTGCCGAAAATGGTGAAGAGCTACCAAAGAAAGGGATTGAGACCTCAGCAAAGGCTAAGGCAGTGACCATATGATGCTCTTGGAAAGACTACTTCGGATGAAGAAGGGTGCAAACCTTTGGGGTGCTGCTGAGCACAAAGCAGCACTTTGATGCAGCCTGGAGCAAGGCTCCGGCTTCATCCCTGGATAATTCCTCAGGGAACACAAAGTGATCACCAGGGATCAGTGTCTTTCACAGGAGAGCATCACCAGCCAGCTCCAGCAGGTTCTGGATGCATTTTTCTTCACGGGACATTGACCACGGTTGATCCTGCTCATGTGGAACAAGATGACACCATCTCCATGTGCTTCTGAGTGACTAAAGAGGACTGCAGAGAAAACAGCAAAAAATCTTCCCTGGATCAGCACTTTTAGGCAGAAAACTGTTTTCCAGGAATGAATTCTGATGATGAGGCAGTGTTGGGGTTTTTTGCACTTTGAAACCAGTCTTTTTCCAGCTTCAGACAACTGTTCCCCCCATTCTGTCAAATGTGGAAAGTAATAAAGAAAAAGAGATCTGATGCAAATGCCTCTATTTTCTCTTTTTTCCTCCCTCTTTTTCTTTCTGTTGCTTTCAATTTCTGGACCAGCTCTATTATTGGATAATTACATTGGCTAAACACATTCAAACAGCTTTAGCAAGATTGGGTAATTACATGCAGAGCAATTGAGCTGAAAATGCACAGAATCTGGTGGAGGTATTTCACAAGAGGCTGAACCACACAAACAAAAAGGGATGCGTCAGTTTGTGTGAGAGCACCTGCATGCACATAGGGTAATGTGAAATACTGTATTGAGGACCCTGAGCCCTTCCCCAGGACATGGGCTTGATGGATATGTATTCTGACTGGCAGTGAGGGAGCTTCTGAATCTATGCTTAGACTTTTATTAGCACCAGATAAATCAATTCCAGAAGTGAAAACCCCACAAGTATCTCAGGAGCTTCTCCTGTCATTGTATCAGGAGCCTCAGAGGCGAACACAGCTTTCACCAAATGCATTCAGTGAAATTCAGGTTTCTGGTACTTAAACCATGGGAACAAGGTGTGTAACTGTACCCTTGGCTCTCGTAACCAGCAGCAATACAGCAATTCCCCTTTAGCCTTGTGCGTATTCAGAAATCACTTCCTGGGAGCTTATCACCCACCATGTGTGAAGCAGGTATCCAGCATGAAGAGGACATGGACAGTTTTACCCACCTTCTTGCTGCTGGCTCCTTCCTTAGCCCCCCCTGCAGCTGACTGATAACTGCACGTGGAGTTTCCTCCTCCAGATCTCAGGCACATGGAAAGGTTGGTGGGAAATGCTACAGGTATTGGTAAAGGGTTTCTAGACAAACCCAGAGGTCCCCAGCCATACGGAGAGCCGTGATGGAGCCCTGTACACGCTGCATGGTCACGCTGCTTGGCAGGCCATAGTGGCACACAAGCAAGATGGGTCACTTCATCTTCCTAGCACTGTGCTTTGGTCCGGGTGGGGAAACTAAATCCCTTCACTTTCTGCCCCCCAGGGAAGGGTTAACTGAGGAGCAGGCAGGAATTGCATGTCAAAAGCCCACTGGCAACATCCCTGGTTTAGCTAAAGCAATTTGCAGGGATGGAACCTGCACCAGTCTGCCCACCTACCCATCTTCCCTCTATCTCTCACTCTCATCTGAACAAAAGACACGAGTTTGTGAGTCACAGGCAGCTCAGTTTGAGAAAGCCAAAGCCGCTTCTGAGAGCCTCTGGCTCATGGGCAAGACTCTCGCCCCGCAGGAGCAAACCTCCTCCAGTCCCACCGAGGCATCCAACCGAGATAAAACATGGCAAAATGCTTCTTATTAAGTGACCCTAGAAGAAATAATTACATAAAGGGCATCTTGATGGTAAGTCCTGCAGGGCTGTGAGTCCTCCACATTAACTATAATGTCCACACTTGGCACGAAGAGGAGTGGTGGAGAACAAAGCTGGGTGGACAAGTCTGAGCCTTGGGGCTTTCTGAGCATCATTTCTGAGCACTGGACAGGCACAAGTCTGGGCAAAGCTTGTTGTTCCCCAACTGCGTAGGCAGAGTTCAATTTTGCCACTCAAAAGGCAAGGAATTGGGTCATAGGCTGCATGGGAAGGGAATGGTGGGGATAGCAATTGGGCAATGCTGGAGGAAGAAAGATGGGGGTTGGTGGCAGTGATCATAGGATATGATCCAGACTCTGGCATAGATGATGGGACCATGGCTGCCTTGCCTGATTTTACATTAAACCTCCCAGGCTTCACTGCACAGGCAGAGTTTGGCTTTTCCACCAGCATGTATTAAACTCAAACCACCCTGACAGCAGCTCCCACAGCAGTGGATGTTGTCACTTGGTGCTCCCCTGCGATCTAGAACCATCCATCTGAGAGGAGCAGATGCTGTGAAGGAGAGGGTGAAGGTCTGGAACCCCTGAACCCCAGGGACTCAAAAGAGAGCAGGGAGGCTGATGTTGTGTTGAGGTCTCTGGATGCTGACGTGCACAAAGCAGTGTGCCTCAGGGAAACTGGTGTTCTCACACACCCAGACACCTCCCCTGGGACATGAGTCCTGTGTTTTCCCATCTGGTCCCAGTAAGATGAGGCTTGCGGGAGCTACACTACAACATATGGCATTGCTGTCAGCAAACAGGCTGCACCAGCCACTAGCAAGCATGAAGTAATGTAAACCCACTGGTCTCTGAAGCTGGCTAGGTTGATGCGTAGACATTAGAGAACCTGAAGTGTTGGCATAAAGTCCACAGAGTCATTTGCTTTAACATAAAGATCAGGGTATGACTGTGATACAGCTGTGAAAGGAGACACATACAGACACACACTCTGTGTGTGGTTTCATAGGAGCTGTTATCCCTTGAAGTGGACACCGGTCACCCACTCTGGCCTGCTTGCAATTGCCAAAGAGGTCTCCTCTGGGAGCAGAAAAAGCAGTACTCCTACAGTGCTGTCCTCTGCTGGTGTAGCTCTATTGGGGTGTGCAATGAGTGTCCATCACGTTGCATGAACCCTGTGTATGCTTGCCCAGCCCCTCACTGCACTTCAGGGGGATTTGATGTTCCCATCACTGCTCTCCCTGCATGTAGGAACCAGGCTTCTGAGTGCTGTGAAAGTCTCCTTTTCCCTAGTCTGTGCCTGTGAAAGAAACACGGTTATTCTCCCAAACCTCCCTTCAAACCTCTAAGAGAATGAAGGATTGGCTCCTGCACAACTCCAGGGTGAACTGTAGCTTTATGAGGCCCTGGGGATGCTCTCCTTGTGGAGGGAAGCTTGGTCCCACATCACCACCATAAGCAGGGTCACTCTAAGCTCTCCTGGTTGGCAGTGCAGACCCCATCCATCACATGCCATCGAGCATTTCCAGTTCACAGACTCGCTTTGTCTGCTTTTATTTCCCTGCCGTGACTTTCGTCCTTGCTGATGGATGTGTCCACACTGTCAGCGTGCCAGGCTGGGCACAGCCTGTCCTCTAGGCTGAGCCCTGGGGGCTCCCAGGGCCACACAACACTTTTGGCTCTGAATCTGTTTGTGTTCCAGGTTCCTCACTTGGGTCTTCATCCACCTCAGGGAAGCTGAACTGCCCCAGATGTGACTGAGAGGGGACCCTTGGGTAAGTACCCTCCAGGGACATGATACACTGTGGTTTTACAAACCTTCCATCACCCTGATTTCAGCAGGGTACCACAGTACTTGGGCTGCATGAGTGAAGCGTGAGCACAGTGTTTTGCTCCTAGCATCCTCTTTGGGGGTGGCTTTCATTTGGTGTGAAACCAGGACTTGCACGAATGTGGATATACCCCTGTCCTGCTTGAAGAGCCAAACAGAAGCCAGAATTCCCCTACTGACCACTTTAAACACTGCTGCTCTGCTCCATGGACCATGCTGCTGTTGAAAGCTGGTCCCACTCCTCCGCTCAAAGCAGGAGTTATTTTCCATTGAATAGATCCTAGCACCAGCACAAGTCCCAGCTGCAAACTGAGCAGCTCCTACCTTAAAACCCCGGCAAGCACTCAGAGCAGAGGCAGGAGACACTGACACCTCCTGGTATAACCCATCCCTTGCAAATGATTCACCAGCCATCACCTGGGGAACTCTGGTTTGGGGTACCCCCAGCACCACACACTGGATTTTGGTGCATGGGCCACCTTGAACCCAGGTCTTCCATTGAGCTTTTCGGGAATTCTGCGTTTTTATCATGAATACATGGTTGTTTTCTCGTTATTTCTTCATCACCCCACTGTTTTCCCTGCCAAGGGTGTGATTTAGGTAAAAAAAGTCTATTCAGCTTTTAAATACAGTTTGCCATACAGCTCAGTGTTTGCTAACGCCACAGACCCCTTATTAATTTATTTTATTAATTAATTCTTTATTAATCAGTTTATTTGAGAACATCATTTTCATACAGGCTCACGCACTCTGCGCTCCTGCCAAGCCCAGCAATCTGGGCAAACATTTCCGTGTCCTTTCCCCTAGGGATGGTACCTTGTGCCATCAGTCATGGACTCACGGACTGCACCATCTCACTGCTGTTCACTTGTGGTTCAGTTCATCTGGGGAAATGCTTTGCAATGGGAGCTAATTAGGGAGAGCGTGCTGATGGGGCACATAAAAGCCAGACCCGAGAATGAACCTTTCATTTCCAACAGAAGAGAAATGCAAGGAAAACTTACTGCAACGGACACAAATTGAGTTCCATATCTCTCCTTGTCAAGGGAGAGCCACAACAAGAAGTCCCAGTAATTTGAAGTTATTTGTAGGAGAGTGCCACAAATTAACGCCATCCTGATGAACTGGACCAGCAATTACTCTGTTTTACAAGGGAAAAGGGCAACCAAGTAGCAACCATACTCTATTTTTTCTCATAGACACCTCCTGCTCCTCAAATAAAGATTAAACAAGTGACAAGGAGCACAGCTCAAGCTGGGCTCAGCCTTCAGAGTGACATCTCTGATTTTCCCAGGGCAGCATCCTCCAGGCAGCCCGCACTTCAGCTTCGAGATGCTGTCGGTGTGAAACCCGTGCTCCCCGTCCCTCTCAAACCGGGCTGAAAACCGAAGGTAGCGCAATAAAGGGGAAGCGAAGTTACTCTGATTGCATAGTGCCACCCACTGTCGGAAAGACAGACGGCACCGCTGCTGCTGCTCAGCATGGGCTGTGCCTGCTGCTCCAATAACTGAGATGTGCCATTCAGGTATCTAAGTCAGGTAGGTTATCTATAACCAGCTCTATACAGTCAGTGGGACATATACACACAGCTGTATACACAGGGGGACATAGACACACAGCTGCTGGGGTCAGGCAGATGCAAGTATTTAAGCACACAACCATCCTGAGCCTGGATGGGGCAGGGAAAGCTGGTGCGAAGCAAGAGATCCACCCCAGCGAGGGAGATCCAGCCTTGCTGGGGAAACTTTGCATGGATCTGGGGGAAAAAGATGTCCTTTGGGTGCCAGCCCCTCTTGGTGGCCTGTAGTTGTAGCAAGGAGATTGGGAGGGTACAGGGAAAAACAGGGCCGTGTGCATATTGAAGGATGATTAGTTTGTTGTTTGGATTTGATATGTGCTATTTGTGTGCATCAGGGTGGAGGGAATTACATGATGTATTTCATCTGCTAGTGGAAATAAATTCACCCAAAGCATCATGCCACTGTGCATTGTGCATCTACAGAAGATATTTCCATCACTCTTATGAGGAGCTCAGACCAGAGCATCCCAACCCATCTCCAGACGGTGTATCCTGGGAAAAGGCTCAGCTGTATTTCTCTACACATCCACCATCCATGGCCAAAGGCAACTCAAGCAGCCGGAGAGCAGGGAGCACTCGGATGAGCTGGGAGCATGGTGTATTCTTCTGCAGAGACGCCCTTGGAGAAGAGATCTTTCATTAAGATTGTCATTTGCTACCATTTCCATCCCCGCAGAGGCTGCCTCCTCCTCAGCAGGCTCCGTCCCTGGGGAGGCAGCGCTTGTGAAATATTCATACATCAGAAGAAATTGCATTTGTAAGTGTGGGCTGCAGAGAGACAAGTGGCTGGAGGGGCAAGCAGGGAGAGACAATGGGAGCGAGGCAGAGGGGGAAGAAAGCAGAACGTGGGAAATGAAAGGTGAGCTGTGATTTTCCCCTGACAAAACGCACGTTGAGCCTCACCGTGGTGAGGAGCCTCCCAGGCTGTGCCGGGGTTGGTTTCTGGTGGCTGCAGAGGTGCTCCAGCACCCGTTAGGGTCAGGAGCATGCCTGGCTCCGAGCATGTGGAGTGACTTGGTTTTCCCCTTGCTCAGAGGTGGCTAAACAGTGTTTGCATTTGCGCTTCTATGGGGCTGGAGAATAACCTCACCTGAGCATGTACAAGAGGCAAAACCAGCCCTAGCCCCTGGCAGATCTGTGTCACTGGGTTGAGTGATTTGGGCACCTTTTCAGGGGACACCCCGGTTTTAAAGAACTTTAAAAATATTAAATATCCATATTTTGGGATCTTTGCTCAAACTGAATTAAACAGCAAATTAAACAAGGAAAATGCAAACCCAAACCCATTTATTCCTGCACTACAGGATGCTGCAGGTCCATGAGCAGCAGGACACAGCTTGCTTACTGCAGCCCTCTGGTATCTCCAGCACACAGCTGCAAATCTTTTACATTGTGGTGGATCACTATTGCTCCACCAGCGTAGTGCAAGACCTCCCTGGGAAATGCACATTCCCTCCTAAACCACTCAGCCTCTTTTCCTCTGCTCCCAGTGTCTCACGTCGAGGACTGGGTTCCTTACTGGGGTCTGAAGGCTGAGATCAGCAGTGAAAACAGGAATGATCTGTCCCTTTTTTAATGCTCTGACCATTAGGATCCCCTCATCGCTACTGCTGCCCTGCCTGCTGCTGCTTCATTCACCTATAGGTGAATACCTACAAGGCAGGAGTCTGAAAGCACCCTATAGATGCTCTCGCGAGGGGGCCTTTCATGCCCTGCACAGGAAGGATGCTTACAGCCTCCCTGCGCTCCCAGCTTGGTCCTCGCCTCCCTCGCAGGAAGCATACGCACGCTCGCATGACGCAGGAGCAACTTTTGACTATTTTAGGGGCTGCTTTCTCCCTGTCGGCATGGCAACTTTAACTCCTCACCTCTGACGGAAGCTGCTTAAAATAGAAGATCCAGAAAGCGGGCACCGCGCTCCGTGCTCGGCAAGCCTGGCTCCGGCACACAGGCAGAGCAGGATACGGCATCTCAGGGTTGGAGGGACACCAGTGCTAAGGAGGACAGGCCTTGGGTCATCGCTGCCCACCCACTGCAACTGCAGGTTCTTAAACACCACCCAGAGTGTCATGATCTCTGTAGTCTTAAGGTCTCCCTATCAGCCCTTCTTTGTGCAGCAAAGCTTTGTCTTGGTATTCTCAGGCCCACCATTGATCCTCCATCAGCCACTGAACCTCCACCTTTCCATGGATGCTGGCTCCATCCTATATATATTTTCCCATGGACCTCCAGGGCTGCTCAGATCTTGTAACAGTCTTCCAATACAAAAAGGGGGCCTATAAGAAATCTGAAGAGGGACTTCATCCAGAGTCATGTAGCAACAGGACAAGGGGGAATGGCTTTAAACTGACAGAGGGGAGAGTTAGATTAGATGTAAGGAAGTTCTTTACTGTGAGGGTGCTGAGGCCCTGGCACAGGGTGCCCAGAGAAGCTGTGGCTGCCCCATCCCTGGCAGTGTTCAAGGCCAGGTTGGACACAGGGGCTTGGAGCAACCTGCTCTAGTGGAAGGTGTCCCTGCCCATGGCAGGGGGTTGGAACTGGGTGAGCTTTAAGGTCCCTCCCAATCCAAACCATTCTGTGATTCTGTGATTTTGAGAAAGTCTCCCCAACATCCTGAGGTTCCTTTTTACTTTGGGGTTTTTTCCTTTGGAAACCCCATTAATTTTTATAACTATTTTCTGCCCAACCATTTTTTTCCCAGCTCACACATAAACAATTGCACCCACACCGGGCAGAGTGGGCATGTGGCATGTCTCCTCTAATCCCTGCTTAACCTAATTCATTTTCTGTCTAAGAACAGAACCCTGCGAGATTCATTCAAGGAGCCCGGATTATGTCTTTCTCAGCCTACAACACTCATGTAGGATTAGGGAATTAAAAAACCTAGAAGTCATCAGCGAGACACTAAACCTTCAACAACCCAAACACCTACAAAATCCCTTTCCATGCCTGGATTTGAGCTAGGAGCCAGGATGTGCAAGAAGAGCTTCTTCATTGGAACATCATCACCAACACATAGCCCAGTCCTCAGAGCTATTTTTAGGTCTTTAAGGATTTGACCTTGCTGTCGGATTCTGTTTCGGAGGGTTCTTTTCCTCCTTTCTCCTCTTTGTTACCCAAAGCTTTCTGGGTAGCTCAACAGGGGAAATCAGGATGCGTACAGGGTTTTATTTGGCTTTCTTCTGGGAAAGGTAGATGATCTGAAATGGGGAAAACAAAACCAATCTTCTACATAGGGAAGAGGGGCTTGTTTTGTGCAAACACAATCACTGATGCTTGTTTTAGCTTCCAGGAGAGCTTGTTGACATTTTTCAATCAAAATACTTTGTCCTCTCCCTATAATTGATGTCTTCTTCTTTCCTCTCTCCCTTCCCCCTTCAGCTTTGGCAGATAAATCCTATTTAACTCATTTGGGGGTTTTAAACTGTTTATGCAGTTTCACTTCTATGTGTTTTTGGAAGTGCAACAAATGTCCAAGCAATTTTTTCCCTCTCTGTAACTGGGCAGAGAATAATAACAGGTGGAAGTTCTCTCTTCCCTGGATTTGTTTTATTCATTCCTGCCCCTTCCCACTGCTTCCCTCCCATCAAAGCTGCTCCAATCAAGGAAGGGGCAACCCCAGTTCTCCTCCAAAGCTGAACCCTGAAGCTCCACACTGAGCCAGGCTGGGCCAGTAACCTTTGCTTTCCAAGGATAAAAATGGATTCACTTCTTTAAGTATCCCGCTTTTCCCTTTGATTTCTTAATTTGGGATCCACAGATGCTCAACCCAGCCATCTTTAACAAGGCATCTGCAAGCTCTTGGCTCCAGGGGGAGGCAGGAGACAGCTGGGAGGAGAAGTCACCTCCAGACACAGGGATGAGCTCTGGCCAAGAGCAAGGCTGTTTCCAGCCTTTTTAGGGTATCCAGACTGCCTTAAAAGCTGCCAGTGGAAATGGGGATCCCTATATTTTGCCTGAGCTGTGTTTGTCAACCGCTGTTCACAGATTCCCTTAGAGGAAAAACCGGGGATGTCCATTCCCCAGACCAGGTAGAAAAACAGGGATTTGCATCTCTTACACATAATGCCAGAGGAGATTTAATGCTTTACTACCACGAGTGTGTGCTCTTGCTCGACCTAAAAGGCAGCAAATCCCCATTTCCCAGGCAAGGCTCCTCCTGAACTCTTCTAAGGGCAGAGGAGCAGCTACAGCCTCCAAGGAAGACAGGGAAAAGGCTGGGATATCAAGAAAAGGCAGCCAAGCTGGGCAAGCAGGCAGCAGATGCTCACCCAAAGGACCTGTAGATAAGAGAAAAACAGTAAAGGGAATTCCAAAAGAAGACTAAGGGAGGGGGGAAAATAATGCACTTTCAGTCTTATTCCCAGGTTGTCATGGTGTGAGCCCTGCCAGGCCAACCATTAGGTGTCTGGGAGTGATTTCCTGAGGTGTGCTCACTCCAAACATAACCTTTCCTGGAGCTTTTGAACAGCGAAGCAAAGTTAATATATTCATGTAGTTGCATTTATACATAGGTCTATAGTGCCGCTATTAACACAGTCAATCCCAGGAGCTTTATTCCTTGATTCCCCCGAGAGGAACATGAGTCCCGAGGTGCCCTGGGCATGAAGCCGGTCAGCCTGGAGCTGCGGGAGGGTTCCTGCAGGGACGAGAGGACTACAAAGGGTGCCTGTGCTTGGGCTTCCTGAGCAGACAGGGTAAACACCCTTGGCCCCAGCTATTATAGGAAAGGGTGAGCCCACAGGTCCTGACTCACTCCCCAAGGGACACACAGCAGAGGCGCTTGTGGTCACCCACACATCCCTCCTGCCCTTTGCCATGGCTGCAGCAGGCCCCCTCCAAACAGCTGAGCCTCTCTGACCTCTGCTCCCAAGGGAATGCATCCCTCCTTTCCCAAATTCACCCTGTTTGCCTCCTGCTTCTCCTCCTGTGCAGCCCCAGGTCCTCCTTTGCTCCTGGAGGTGATGGAGCTCCCTCCCGGCCAGCCCTGGGTTAAGAATAGCCGATTGCTCCCTACTTATGGTGTTAATCTTGCCATGAGAGCAGAGGTGGGGAAAACTCATTGGAAATAAACCACAGTCAAATATCTAAGCCCCTTTCCTGTTTTCAAGCTTCTCTGTTAGCCTCACAGCCTCACCAGCTGATCAAGTGATGGACGTGCAAACATGCTCCTTTGAGCTTGGGCACAATGGATGGAACAGAAACTTTGTGTGTATGTGTATGTGTGTGTGTGTGTGTGTACAGAGGAAAGGTAATGCTCAGGAGGAGGAGAAAGGATCAGGGAGGAGAGCAGCAGATTAGCTCCAACAAAGCAAGTTTTTCCTCTGCGCCACTTTCATTCCTGCTTCCCTCCTTCCAGCCCCTCACCAGCCATCAGCTGAAACCCAAACCAGCTTTGAGTGCCCAAGGGAACAGAAACCTGCTGTGAGAAGCACAAATGTTGGGGTAAAGGGAGAGGGGATCTCTTAAAATTAGTAACGAAAGGTCAGCTATTACTCAATTTCTAATGAGAATTATGCAGAGAATTATTGCACAGGCTGCTAGAAAGCCCTTTCCATACCTCACAGTCAGTCTGACTACTTAAAATCCCCTCTCTCCCCTCCCCAGATACCCCCCCGACTGCTGCTGCTTGCAGGACATCTGCCAGGGAAGGATAATAAGACAAAGAAGCAAACATAAATCACAGCCGCTAATTGCAAAGCCGTATGTATCTGTCCTTGCCCTTTTGTGCTTTCGCTTTCAATCCACAGCTTGCCCATCCGATGCATCTCCCTGTCATTACTGCTCTTTAGCATCTCTCTGTGCTGCTCCCCTTCCTGTTCTGAAGCACAGCCTCTTCTCCATAATCGGCTTGACTTCTTGTGTTTCTCTCCTTGAGCACCTCTGGTTTTCTTCTCTTTGCCAGCTTGTTTTATACTTCTCTTCTTCCTCCAGCATCATCACCCTCCTTACCTCCCTCTTTGTCTTTCTGAACAGACACACATGAAACATTTTGCTGTTGCTGTGCTTTTCAGTCATAAGCTAATTACAGCAGTCAGTGGTATGATCCTTATTTTTGCAGCCCTCAATCCCTCTATGTCAACGCACACAGAACATGCATGTAGAAAGGATGAAGGTCTTTTGGAAAGATGGTCAGACCCAGCCACCATAAACCTGTAAAACCAGTACACAAGGCTGGTTCATGGCAAAAAGCACTCCCTTTACAGAACAGGCTGCTCTTGGTGCTCCAGAGATAAACCACATCACCTGCACTTTAACATCAGCAAGTATTCTGGAAGCAACGCTGCCAACCTTGGGGTCATCTCCTCATCCTTAAAGCATTAACTGGCCTCCAGACTTCCAGGAATGGTTTTTTTCCCAGCAAACGAGTGTTGGGATACCACAGTTATTCTTTCAAGTGATTAAGACAACAATATGAGGAACAAATCCCAGGCTTTAGGGATAACTAGGAGTTAGTTTCCCCCTAGTTTCTCTAGGGGGAAAATAAATAGGTGGGCAAACCAAGAACTGACTGTCTCTGTGGCAGTGTTTGACTACCTGCAGACCTTTGTTGTCAGGGCTTTGTTCAAGCCCAAACGGCCTCCACCTGAGCAAAGCCAATCCACAGGTTTCAAACACTGAAGAATAGAAGGAAAACAGGGTTACAATATTTAGAAGACCGAAGCAGACTGGGAAAGCTCTTCCATAATCCAAGTACCACTTTTTGGTACCGTTTTTGGTACCAGGTACCAGTTTTGAGCATTGGTGGGAAACTTCTGGACTGTGGCAGCTCAGCATCAGCCAATCTCGTTAACAAGCTGCTCAAGTGTTCGTGTGAGGCACCAGAAGAATGGGTTACGTGTCTTATTGATTTAATGACAACTATCGCTGCTAGGAATTGATGCTTTCATTAGCAAAAGCAGATTAGCAGCAGGCTGGTGGTTGTTTGGCCAGCTCAGGAGATGGTGAGTTAGGAATGGTTTCCCCTATTGAAATATAATTTACAGGCAAGATGTAAAGGAGGAAGACCCTGCTAATATCACAGTGCTATAGCACTGGTTTATTGGGTAAAAAATCCCACAGTTGTTGATACCCACTGAAGATGATGATCATGATACCATCCCTTTGGAGAGGAGCAGTGGAATACCTGATGAAAGGTAGCGCTTGTTGCTGAATATCTTTGAAGCCCTGGGGATAGGACTCAGTTTCCTCATACTGGAAAGCTTGGCTGATGATGACAAACACCTTGGCTGATGGTGCCTCGAAAATATAGGCCACATGAGGCAGAGAAGGGCTCCTCAGCTGGAAAAGAAGTCAGAAAGGGAATCGGAAAGTCACAGAATGGTTGAGGTGGGAAGGGACCTCTGTAGAGGTCGATCATCTGATCCAAATCCCCTGCTCAAGCAGGGCCACCTACAGCCAGCTGCCCAGGGCCATGTCCAGACAGCTTCTGAATATCCCCAAGGATGGAGACTCCAGAGCCTGTGACACTGCTCAGTCACCCTCACAGTGAAAAAGCATTTCCTGATGCCCAGGAGGAACCTCCTGTGTTTCAGTTTATGCTCATTGCCTCTGGTCATGTCACAGGGCACCGCTGAGAAAAGCCTGCCTCTGTCTTCTCTACACCCTGTCTTCAGGTATTTACACACACTGATGAGATCCCCCTGAGCATTCTCTTCTCCAGGCCACACAGTCCCAGCTCTCTCAGCCTTTCCTCACACGAAAGATGCTCCAGTCCCTTCAATCATCTTATTGGCCCTTTGTTGGGCTCTCTCCAGTATATCCATATGTGCCTCATATTGAGAAGCTCAGAACTGAACACAGCACTCCAGTGTGGCCTCACCAGTGCTGAGTAAAGGAAGGATCACCTCCCTTTACCTGCTGGCAACACCCCTTCTGATGAAGGATCAGCTCCTCCAGCCCCATCTCTCGGCTGCCATTGGCACAGAGACACACTACTGGCTCATGGGCAACTTGGTGTCCACCAGGACCCCCAGGTTCTTCTCTGTTTTCCAGTGTGTACCCGTGCCTGGGGTTATTCCTCCCCAGGGGCTGCATTTTGCATTTCCCCTTGTTGAACTTGATGACAGCTCAGTTCTCCAGCCTGTTGAGGACAATTTGGGTGGCAGCACAACCCTCTGGCGTATCAGCCACTTCCAGTTCTGTATTGTCTGCAAATTCACTGTGGATGCAGCCTGTTCCATCGTTAAGGTCATTAATGAAGATGTGGAGCAGCACTGGCTCCAGTGCCAACCCCTGGGGTGCACTGCTTGACCCCAAGTGGACTTAGTGCCACTGACTACAACCCTTTGGACCCAGCCATTCATCTGGTTTTAACCCACCCCACCATACACTCATCTAACCTGTACTTCTCACCTGGTTAATGAGGAGGCTATAGGAGACAGTGTCAAAAGCCTTACTGAAGTCAAGATAACAGCATCCACTGCTCCCCCAACAACCCCCCATCACCTCTCTGCAGAAGGCAATCAGGTTGGTTAAGCAGCATCTTCCCTTCCTGTTTCCCTTTTTCTGCTGAAATAACAGCAGAGCCCAAGGACATGGTGTTTTAAGGAAACAATGAGATTAAGAGACGGGCACTAAGTGTTCACAGCACTTCTGACAGAGATAAACTGCAGTATCGGTTTCTATCAGATCCAGAGCACACGGGCTGCACTTCAGGGGAGAGACTTACTGATCTAACAGGGCTTTCCTATCCCTCCCCAGGGAGCTTCCACACAACCAGATATATGAGCATCAACCGGAGACAATCGCTGATGTACATAAATAATTAGGAGCCTTCATTTGGGAAACAAGCACTGAAGATGTTGCTCGGGCATATTTCATGCAAGAAGCAAAGCAGGTTTCCCTACATCTCCTGGAGGAGGAAGAACATTTATCTCTCTTCATTCTTTCTACTGCCCCTGGTGCTGCAGGTTGTGCTCTTGTCTAGTGTTTCACTAGCACTTAGTGTTCATGTGAGCATACAATGGTCATGCGTATGGTGGAAGGGAGGTCAAAGAAGAATATTATGGCTTCTGATTCCTCTCTTTCTACTTTTTCTTGTCCTCCTTCCCTCCCACCTTGGCCCCAGTTTCTGTTTCGCTATGGAGCTACTCTTTGTACCCTGCCAAACAAGGGCATCTCACAATGTGGCTCTGGAGGTTCTTGTGTCTGTAGCCTCTACTCTAAAGTGCAAACCTATAACCTTCAATTAGATGGAAAAGGAAGAAGTGAAACGTCCATGTGGTTGCTTGTGGCACAGCCTGTACCATTTTTACTAGGGAAGAGGGACTAGCATCCTCACTGACTTCATGATGGAAGAGGGATGTCCTCTGCAAGCTTCATCTTTGCTGCATAATATTGAAGCATTGACCACCAAGGGCCAATGTTTAATCATTCAAACATGACAGCATGTGTGGATCCAACAAACCTACCATAACTTGTATCTGCAAGAAGAAAGGAAGCTTGCAATGGTATCAACTGCTCTGTTTCCTTCTAACTCAGGATCATTGACATGTATTTACTATGGCAGCTAATAATCACACCGTTTAGCTTGATAAAATTAAGGGAGAAGGACATAACTAAAGATCAGGATCAAGTATGCAGATTGCCAGGGAGGAAAAGTCCTGCAAGTGCCATAAAACCCTCCAGACTTCCTTATTGCAGCCACTGGGGAAGAAGGTTTCTTAAGCACAATAGCAACAAATGGAGCAAAGAAGTGAAAAAATCTGTGCTCTCAATGAGCCTCTCAGAAACGCTCCTCCTTGCAGGAGCCTACGTGAAGCTTCACGTTTCTGATTAGTTTTTAACATCCTCCTTAGACCACTGCACTGATTACAAACTTGATTAAGTTACTCCTACATCACCAGGAGGTCTTGCACTAATTAACACACTGGGAAGCTCTAGTCCCAGATCCCACATTAGAGGCTCTGGCACCCACCAGTTTCACAGGATTTTTGGGTGCTCACCACCTCCCAGGCAGGGCTGTGTCCTCGAACGACAGAACCGAGAAGAAAGAAAAAAGCCCTCTCAAGATACAAGTAAAACATGCTTCTGATGCAAAACTGGCATTTGGCAGAGAAATGACTCACAGTGACTGAGGACTTCGTGCATCCCTCCTATGAAAGATCTTTTTCTGGCTTGTGAATCACCAGAGAACGGTAGATGAGCACGTCTTGACCTAAGCAAAACCTGAGGGTGTTAAAGAAGAAGATGAACGGCTCTTCTCTGCTCTCTGGTAGCACTGCCAGCAACATTGTGATACCAGGGAGAGGGGAAACAGCATTTCCAGGGGTGGGTTTAAAGGTGGAAAGCCTCTTTTGCTGTGAATTCTTGGGCTTTGGAAAGCCTGACCGCAAACTGAAGGTAGATGGGGAAGGCTCCTGCATGGGAAGGGGACGTGTCAGCTCCTTTGAGGGCATTATGCCCGTTTGGGTTTTTTTTTTTGCAGGACCTCATGCTTTAGAGGGCCTGGCATGTTTTCCAGATGCTTTTGTGATGCATAACCCCTCCCAAAGCCCAAAAACCCCATTTCAGGCTCTTCAGAAACACCCTTCAGAGTCCTTTGAGAAGTAGTGGAGGAAGAGGGGATCAGGAAAGCACATGAACATCACCCCAGATCCCATCTACATTCTCCCCCTTCAGACACCACGAGCAGCACTGGGTGCAGCAGAGATACTCAAGGACACACCACATGAATTGCAGTTTTGCCAGCTAAATTGCTTTAGGACAGAAGGAAGAGACACCTATATGTTTATGAAGCCAAGCACATATATAATTAACCTGGGTTAGAGTCTGGCTGCATGAAACCAGGCAAGCATCGGCACCTCCAGCTCTGCAATGTTTTAGCAAACCCTTTGTGACCTAGGCAGGGTACAGCATGAAGCCAACAGACACATCTGGCTGTCCAAACATTACCCTGGTGCCCAGATGTGCTGCTGTCTTGGGTTTTGCTCACACAGGTGTGCTTTGGGGGGTGAGGGGATGGTTGGTGATCACGGGAGCCCCACCAGGCAAACTGAAATACATCTTATTTGTGATTGAATTTAGATTCTTTACTATGAGGATGAGGAGGCCCTGGCACAGGTTGCCCAGAGAAGCTGTGGCTGCCCCATCCCTGGCAGTGCTCAAAGCCAGGTTGGACGGGGTTTGGAGCAACCTGGTCTAGCGGAAGCTGTCCCTGCTCACGGCAGGGGGTTGGAACTGGATGAGCTTTAAGGGCCCTCCCAACCCAAACCATTCTGCAATTCTATGAATAGCCATCCTGACTGGGTTTCCTAGGGTGAAACATCAGCCATCCTTCTGCTCCTTGTTTTGTAATTATACCCCTTGCCATATTCTGTTCCTACATATCCTTTAACTATTTCTTTAATCCAGTTGACTTCCCACAGCAACATCCCTCCCTCCAGCAGTCTCATTCTGCAGCACAGAAAAATGTTGATGATAATCCTTTTTGTTCTTCACATCAAATAGAAATAAGTGCCAGCTTTTATCATGGCTACAAAACATTCTCCTCTCTCAGTAGAGGATTCCCTTCAGATAATTGCTTATCCCAAAACAGTACCTTCCCAAGCAACCCTCATTAATTATCCCCCTGGTCAACATTTCCAGGACCTTCCTCCTACAAAAACACTGTGACACCGATGTTGTGGTTTAACGCGAGTTCAGCTTAAACAACCTAGCTCAGGGAAGTGTAGCCACGTAGTGTTTTGAGGGAAGCATAGCCATGACTACAGAGAAATACTCAGTAAATACTCAAGGTGCTGGTGGTGTGGAAAACCTTAGCTGAGCTCTGTTTTGTGGCAGCATTGTGATTCCAGTGCTGCTAGAGGCACTTGGAGGATGCTGGGTATGTCAATCCTCATGACTCCAGGCATCCACGTGCAAAGACCATTTATGCCACTTGCATTGTGAACACAGACAAGTGACTTCAAGCTTTTATGCTTCCCTTCTTCAGACTTAAAAGGACAGTGAAAAGCGCTTCCCCCATCACAGGAGAGCCATATTGCTGCTGAAGGGGACCCAAGGACGAGCCCACAAAGGCTTTCCACAAGGATGCTGTGCAGAAGGATTGTCCACCCGGCCTAAGGTACCTGCTGAACCTTTTGTGTTGAGGGGAAAGAGCTATGTATAAGAGACATCAGGCCAGCCATGCAGGTCTGAGTACAAAACAGTGAAGCTGGCATATCCAGCTCCTCAGCTAAGCATAGCAACAAAGACAAGGAGGACAAAAAGGGAGTAAAATTCAAATACTGCCATTGCTTTCATGGTAATCAGCACAGCATTATGCAGAATGAGTTGTAATTTTACACTGACGGCTATTATCTTCTGGCAGCCACCATGACTTAAACAAATGTCTGATATTGCAAGGGGCTGCCTTTTTTGTGCCTTTGACAAGAACCTCACCACAATAAGGAGCCCAAAGAGAGGGAAACGCTGTTCTGCAGCCTCTGTTTCTCTCCTGATGTATGAATTGTGGCAGTCCTTCCTTGGCGCTCATTATGCTTGGTGCTTGCGGTAGCGCTTTGATGTCAACCTCGCTTGAAGTGCCTTTTGCATAGCAATAGAAGAAACGAGCCCTGTGGACTTTGCTTGTAACATTCTCCCTTTCTTCAGATGGAGAAGTGCTCAGAGTGAGAGGGGATGCAGGGATAAACACCACAGCTTGACCCAACGTGACAGATTCTGAATATGAATGAGGAATGTCAAAGCAATATACTTGAACAAAAACATTTCATCTGGTTCTTTAATGCCTTTTAGATAGGCAAAGCAGGCAGCAAGTGCCTGGGTAATAAGTGATTAAATAACTCTTTGGATCTACAGGTTCATGGCAAATTGTCTGATCTTCCTTACAACTCATAAAACAAGGGAAATAGGAAAGGAAGGAGCATGAAAGAATACAGAGAATGAGAAATACTCTATTTTGCCTTGACTTCTGTCTTGTCTTTTCAATCAAACCTTGAACCACCCCAAGTGACTGTGAGAGCTTCACAAACTGTCTGGTCCTGGGCACCGAATAGGATCAAACACAAAATAGGATGAGGCTCCAGAGCCGGAATTCTCCAGTTTGGGTTCATTCATAGTATCAATACATCTCCTGCCATCAGGCTTTGTTCGTTCAAGATGCCTGGGTTGCTCAGGATCTCCCAGCAACCACAAGAGCACCCTGCCAATCCACAGGGATTTCCTATAGTGCTATTTTTAGACAAAAATCAGGATTTTGAATCAAAGCAAAACTGCTTAGGCTGGTGTCCCATCCATGTCCAGCCCGGCTGGGTTTCAGTCAATCTCTTCATTACACTTTTGAGTTTTGATAGGAAAAAAAAAAAGGGAGAATTGAGTACACTTTCTAGGAAAAATCTGTAGGAAAAGATTTTGCCTTTCAAGCAAACCAGCAATAATTTGCCCAAAGCTGATCCGGATCTTTGCTTTCTGGGGATATTCCTAGTTCTTGTCTGGCTACTTCTGATGGTTTATTTAAGGTGTTGCTGGCATGAGTTGAGTATTTCTGGGCACTTTTTAAAAGCTTTTAAGGGTTTGTTTGCTTTTATTCTGGAAGCATTCGTGTGCCCCACAGCTGACAAGCTGTTTCCAGCTCCAGCAGCTTGTCCAATAAAACATATTAACATTCCCTACAGCCTTGATGCATTTCTGGGATGCTCAGAAAAATAAAGGGCTGCCATTCCCACCTCAACGCCTCTTACCAAGTGC
The DNA here is from genome assembly GCF_034315485.1 of Pezoporus occidentalis. Classification (NCBI taxonomy): domain Eukaryota; kingdom Metazoa; phylum Chordata; class Aves; order Psittaciformes; family Psittacidae; genus Pezoporus; species Pezoporus occidentalis. Next base: position 10,785,521 of record NW_026912779.1, read on the forward strand.
TCTGCTTGATATGTAAAAACCTCGCTGGCCTGAGGCATTTGTAATTTAGAGTTATGGGGATATAACGGACTATCCCCTTCTATTCCCATTGAGCCAGATTCATTCCCCCAGGTAGCTTCAGGAGACTTCTTGTTTTATGATTATTAGCCACTTCTGAAAATCTTGCCTGATGCCACCCAGAGCTCCTTATCCTAAATAAAGATGTTTTACAAAGCTGTTTTTTTCCTCACAATACCTTTTTTACTCCTTTTTTAGGGTAGGATTAGGGTTAGGGTTTCTAACATCTCTTTCTGAGATGCTGCATGCTGTCAAACATTAAATATAACCCCCGTATTCAAGAAGGGGAAAATGGATGACCCTGGGAACTACAGACCAGTCAGTCTCACCTCTGTGCCTGGCAAAATCTGGGAGCAGATTCTCCTGGAAGGCATTCCAAGGCACATGAAAATCAACAAGGTGCTTGGTGACAGCCAGCATGGCTTCACTAAGGGGAAATCCTGCCTCACCAATTTGGTGGCCTTCTATGATGGGGCTACAGAACTGATGGACAGGGGGAGAGCTGTTGATGTCATCTACCTGGACTTGTGCAAAGCTTTCGACACTGTCCCACACGACATCCTTGTCTCTAAATTGGAGACACATCAATTTGATGGATGGACCACTCGGTGGATAAAGAAGTGGCTGGATGGCCGCACACAAAGAGTTGTGGTCAATGGCTCAATGTCCAGCTGGAGACCAGTAACGAGTGGTGTCCCTCAGGGATTGGTGTTGGGACCGGTCTTGTTTAACATCTTCATCGCTGACATGGACAGTGGGATTGAGTGCGCCCTCAGCAAGTTTGCCGATGACACCAAGCTGTGTGGTTCGGTTGATACACTGGAGGGAAGGAATGCCATCCAGAGGGACCTCGACACACTTGTGAGGTGGGCTGATGCCAACCTCATGAGGTTTAACCATGCCAAGTGCAAGGTCCTGCACCTGGATCAGATCAATCCCAGGCACAGCTACAGGTTGGGCAGAGAAGAGATTCAGAGCAGCCCTGCGGAGAAGGACTTGGGGGTGTTGGTTGATGAGAAAATGAACATGAGCCGGCTTCAGTGTGCGCTTGCAGCCCAGAAAGCCAACCGTATCCTGGGCTGCATCAAAAGGAGCGTGACCAGCAGGTCGAAGGACATGATCCTGCCCCTCTACTCTGCTCTTGTGAGACCTCACCTGGAGTATTGTGTGCAGTTCTGGTGTCCTCAACATAAAAAGGACATGGAACTGTTGGAACAAGTCCAGAGGAGGCCACGAGGATGATCAGGGGACTGGAGCACCTCCCGTATGAAGACAGGCTGAGAAAGTTGGGGCTGTTCAGCCTGGAGAAGGGAAGGCTGTGTGGAGACCTCACAGCAGCCTTCCAGTATCTGAAGGGGGCCTATAGGGATGCTGGGGAGGGACTCTTCATTAGGGACTGTAGTGATAGGACAAAGGGTAATGGGTTAAAACTTAAACAGGGGAAGTTTAGATTGGATATAAGGAAGAAGTTCTTTCCTGTTAGGGTGGTGAGGCACTGGAATGGGTTGCCCAGGGAAGTTGTGAATGCTCCATCCCTGGCAGTGTTCAAGGCCAGGTTGGATGAAACTTTGGGTGATATGGTTTAGTGTGAGGTGTCTCTGCCCATGGCAGGGGGGTTGGAACTAGCCGATCTTAAGGTCCTTTCCAACCCTAATTCTTCTATGATTCTATGAAACATATGAAAGCCAAAGTGTGGTGGTCCAAAGGTCCCCCAAGGCATGGGGACAGCCCTCCCATGTGGCTACAGCACATCTGTCCAGGACTTTGTCCAGTGGCCCCTTTTGTCTGGAGGCACACGTGCTCAACATCAAACCAGCCTCATCCAATGTAAAGGCATTTTTATTCATCTCAAAGACACAGTCATTCTGGGCCACCAGCAGCAGGCACAGTTCTGTAGCCTCTCCATTCTCCTCCTCCTCTAAGCTTTGGCTGGGCCCTGGTGTCCTCTAATGTTTGAAATCTCCTTTTTATCTCAGATTCAGCCTTGAGAAGAGTAAACTCTTCGCAGCCTGCCTGGCTGGAGCCAAGCAAGGAGCTACTCCCCAATGAACACCTCCTTTGTTTTGACCAGGAATGTTATCTGGGTCATTGTTCTACTTTCCTGCTCAGCGCTGCTCAAGGTAACCTAAACACACATATAAACCATAACATCAAGCACTCCCAGTTCGCAGGGTCCATCTTCACCCATCCTTTGGATGCTCACCTCACCTTTTCCATCCTATTCCCTGTCATGCCAAGAGCTCATGAGATCGCTCACTCCCCAGTAGCGATGTCTCATCAATGCCCCCATGGGCAGGATCTGCTGGGGTAATTCTGCACAGAGGATGTGGCCAGATCCTCCTCCCTCTATGGAAGTGGGATGTCCCTCATCCACCTGAACAGGGTCTCAAGAACAAATCAAAGGCTGAGCTCTGTAACAGTGAGCAGGTCTGTGAAAACAAAATAACTACAAATTCAGAGTTGACTTCTATTTCTCTGCTCAGCTCTGTGTTTACCTTTAACATTAGCATCACAGCAGGGCTCTGTTTCCATATAACACACACCCACCCTCTTAGATAATTACACTTAACTGCTAGTGTGGCTCAGACATCTGCCAGGCTCCACCATGATTATGGTGACAGCACTCAGGAGCGAAGCAGGTCCACCACGTGTGGTCCAAGCTGCATCCCAAGGATGCCTGGTGCTGCTTGTGCCCCAGCCCTGCTCCGTTGGCAGCTCTGAGAAGATCAGAGCAGACCCATGATCAATTATGGTGGGATGCAGAGGTCTGTGCAGGCAACTTGGGCCAGTAGGGATATAGGAGGTGGGAACAGTCCCTTCCATCTCTGCAAATAAACTCCCAAGGATAAAGATGGTGATGGACCTGAGAGAGCTGAGTTTATCACAGCTTTTAATTTAGAAGAAACAACCTGCCAATGTGTGCTCTGAGCAGATGGATGTCACACAAGCCAGGGTTTTAGGAAGCATTCCTGATTTTTCCAGACTTATCTTCTTAAGACTTTCCCATTACCTTTTTTTAGCCTCCTGGAGATCAGCAAGAGTCCAATTGGAATAGTGGTGGAATAGAAGCCAGGGATAGATGGGAGGCACTGGCTGGAGGCCAGGATCCAGAGTGCTGAGGCTGGTGTAACTTCTGCCCTGGGGGGATCTGCAATGGATTACCCCTTCCCATGAGCAGGGAATTTGGAGCTGTTTTTCCTCTGCTCATCCTGTGTTTCTCACCTAGATAACACCTTCTTTGAGGGGAGGACCTCACAGTGCCTTACAAAGGCAATAGTCTGGCCCCAGCACATAATTTAGATGCCAGATTTGCAAAATCCTCTTTGCCAGAGGTTTGTTCATTCCTCAAATGGAGTATAAAGAGATTTGCTATTTTTCTGCCTGATTTTCCAAGCCCTTTGCTTGCTCTTAGGTTTCCAAAACACCCAACCCTGCAGGGAGGTTAGCAAGGGCTTGGTGTTCACCCCTTGGAGTACAAGTCAGTGCGAGTGGGCACACGATCACTCATAGCCTGCCTGGCTGCCCATTGATGCGCACAGCACCAGGAACAGCATTTTATTGCCAAATAATCCTTCATTCTTGAAATCCTCCGCCCCAGCACTCTGCAATATCAAGGAGTAAATGCTAATCTCAGTGACTCCCTGAGCCACATTCACAGAGCTTGTTCACAGCATTTATCTGCATCATTTCAAGCCAAATCTTGTCTTAATACTTCTTCTTGGTAATGATCTGAAAAAGCCACTGCAATGTGCCACCTGCCCCTCTGCACACTGTGTCTGTCCCATTCTTTTACTGGCAGCTACAGGAAACAGATGCCAAGGTGAGGAAGATAATTTCCCCATGGCAAGGAACATCTGGCTCTTTGGCAAACCCAAACAGTCCTCATGCTGAACAACATCTCCAGCATCGCTTTTGGTTGTACAATGCGGACGTACGTGAGCTGGCAGTAAAACCCTGCTCTTCCAGCCACCTTCTGTCTTCAGGTGACTTTTGGACGTAGAAGATTTGTGGCTTTGCCCAAAGGACTTGGTTTCTTGGAAGCTTCTCAGCTTATCTATGGCACCCTTGTTTCCCAGCTGAGCTTCTTTGCTAGCCTCAGACCTAACCACCCTTCTGCTATTTACAGTGGCCTCTTCTTTCCACATAAAAGGCTTATGTTATGTACTGCACCAAGGCTTGCTGACCTTTTCCTGACACACCTCACTGTTGCCTTCTGTTTGTTTCACCCACCTTCAAGCAGCCCTCTGAAAAACCTAAATTAGTAGTTCTATTGCTCCTGTCGTCAGTGGCCCAGAAGACATAAGAGATATTTGTCTCAGCAGGAGTTATAGCTAGGCAGGATTGTCTTCTATAGGGCCTCTCTTTCCACTGAGTCTACATGGAGCCTTGAATGACCATGGTCCCATCTTGGCTAGCTTAGTGATATGATGATTACAAGTTAGCTAACACAGGTACCTGGGCTAAGATCTGGGCTCTCAGGCAGGGTGGGATTCTCCAGCTCCCAAACCATAAAGCTTTTGTGGATATCTGCTTTGGGAATGCATTGCAGGTATAAAAGAGCCAAGAGGCACATGAGGTGCAACGCACTGAGGAAAGTAACCTTCTACTAACATGTTTTTTTGCCTTCTGTCTTCTATCAAATTTCGAGGCATTAAATTAAGTAATTTCCTCCTCTTTTATTTATTTCCCAATACCCAGCAGGTTTTTCATATATTAACATTTGCTATAGTAGAGTGGTGAATTATTGTGGTAGAGCTCAACTACTGTGGCTGGAAGAGTTTTGCAAAACCAGTGTTTTTCTATTAGACAAACATGGAGTTTTGGTTAGTCTGAGGTAGCAGCAAATGGAGCAGAAATGAAAAGCTTGGAAAGTTAAGACTGCTCTCTCTGGTTTGCTACTGACATAGGAGGCATTCTTGAATTCATCAGAAACTTTTTGCTCCGCCTTAATCTGATGTTCTTTGCCAGGAACTGGAGCATAAGAATTAAAAATAATGGACCATCCTGCACCAGTTATGAGACATTTACACCTTGAATGCAGCCCATTGCTACTAGTAATTCATTATTAATTGTCCTTTTCCCAGTACAGACGGGGAAAACTGGGCTGCTTTGAAAACAAGCTTCCCCTGTGTGTTGGTGGAAGGAGGGACGACGGACATGGTTTGGGAGGGATGATGGACATGGTTTGGGATGCACATCATGTTGCTTCTGGGGCACATACTGCCTGCAGGGGAGAAGAGGAATCCAGGAGCGTAATTATCATGGTCTTCACTTTGTTCCTCCCCAAATCCACTGAGATGCTCATTGAGGAGGGTTTCTCCCTCAGGGATTTCACTTTGGCAGCTCTAGCTGAGCAGTGGAGGACCACCAGCTCCCTGTCACATCCATGGGCAACAGGCCTGGGAGACCAGGTTAGCAGAAAGCTAGGTGTAGGATAGCTGCTCTCGCGAAATGGCCACGGGTGAAGTGTCTGAGTGGAAAAACTTTACTAAGAGGTGCGTTGTGCTGCCTAAAAATAACTACTGCTTCTTTATCCAAACCACATCCCTCCCGAGAGCTCTGGTATTTAAGCACATTTGGATGCAAAGAGGGATCCTAATCAGGGAGACATTTCACTTCGGCCACAGACCCCTCTGAAGTCACTGAGTAACATCTGCAGAGGTGAGGGGAGAACTTGGCCATCACCCATGCCTACCCACTGCTGCAGCGAGGTTCCTGGTTTAGTTCTTTCTTTAATTGGGGTGATTGCTCACATGGAGAGGAGCAAATTAAAATCCCATGAACTCAGCTATATAAAGAAGCTCGGTGGACAAGGCTGGATGGGCTGACATGGAATCATGGAATCGCTTTGGTTGGAAAAGAGCTTTAAGATCATTGAGTCCAACTGTTAACCCATTGCTGCCAACTCCACCACTAAACCATGTCCCTAAGCACCACGGCTTTTAAATACCTCCAAGGATGGTGACTCCATCACTTCCCTGAGCATCCTGTTTCAATGCTTCTCTAGGCCCTTCACCAGCTCCCTTGCCCTCCTTTGGATGCACTCCAGCACATCAATGTCTTTCTGGTAGCGAGGGGCTCAGAACTGAACACAGGATTCGAGGTGCAGCCTCAGCAATGCCAAGTACATGGGGACAATCACTGCCCTGGCCGTGCTGCCACACTGTGTCCATGACATGAGCAGGAGGTATCACTTGTCACCCCATCCTCTGCCCCATGAGAGAAGATCCCTTCCAGACACCGTGTTTGTCTTTTCAGGAGTGTTTACCTGGAGGGAAGAGGCTGCCCAGGACCTGGTGTCTTCCCATGGGCTGTCTGCAGCATACCTTGAGAACACCACAACCTGTGCCTCCGAGCTCTCTTCTCATCTGCCTCCCCCATCAGCAGGACTCCTGCATCTTCCCCTCAAGCAGGTGGATGCTTTGAATGGGAATAGAATAGAGGCATAGAATAGCATCACAGAATCAACTAGGTTGGAGGATCAAGTCAAGGAACCCAGCAGCTCCCATCCCTCCACCACCCTCACCCTGCTGGGGGCTGCCCTTTGTGGAGCTCAGCTCTGCTCCTTCCAGAACAGCAGAGGATTCAAACATGACTTAAAAACTAAGAATAAACCAGTCCCACAACATTTGCACTCTCTAAACCGCCTCTTTTTCTTCCTTTTCTTTCTCTAAATTTAAGATGGTGCCGGTCACCTTTGCTCCAAAAATACACAAAGCTGCTGCATAACTATTTTCCAAATAATTAATCTTTCCAATGGAATAACTTAAAGCCCCACGTTTCCTGTTATGTTATACAGCTGCAATTTGTAACGAGAGATCCCGCGCTGCGCTACGTGGGCACAGGGCCAAGGACGTGGTGCTTTACCTACACAAGAGCCCTACATAAATAATCCTTAGCTGCAAGTTAAACAGTTAGGTACTGTTTGGTTCAAGAGAAAAGGAGGGGGGAAACAAAAGCCTTTCTCCTGGTTGTCATTTCACAGCTCAGCATTGAATTTTCAGTGCTATTTTATCATACTCTGTAAACTTCAGGGGCTGGGAATGCCCCTTTCTCATCTGCCAGGGAAATAGGTGCTCAGTCCCACCCCCAAAAAGTGGTTTTATTGATCAATTTGCATTTCAAACAAGTATTTTGTCTGCCATGAAGATTATAGCCTCCTGTATAGCTGGGATGTTAAGATACACCAAGCATAAGCATAGCAATCCTTGTTTTGCTGCCCTAAACTAGGCTTGGGGTGGAAATGATGGGAGATGGCCAGGAGATAAGGGAAGCACCCGGTGCCTCAGCTGGGACAGCCCTTGGCGGGCCAAGGGAGCCAGGCATAAATCAGAGCTGCCCTGAGACAGCGAGAAAGGATGCCAGGAGCCGCGCTGGTTCCCTGCCAGCTGCAGCACGGGCAGCCCCCAGATGATATAAAGCCTCCATTGGCAAGGCTTCATCCCTCCTCTGCCTGGCACAACCGGCAGCGCTGTCACGCTGGAGCGTGGTGGGTCTGGGCTCCCGAAATCCCTGACTCTCGCTTGCCACGTGCGTTTTATACATCCATAATAACAGCGTCACGTGCATTGGGGAGGGAGGGGGATGCAGGGTTTAGTTGCAATGGTAGCAGTGTTTATAGGTGTTATAAATCATTGTCATAATCATGAGTGCTGCTATTATCCTTTCAGGATAACAGTGAGAAGGACTGGGATACGGTAAAAATCAGCTGTTAATCATAGCATTCTCAAATTGAGGGAAAGCATTTCAAAGGCTTAGTCCCCCCACTCTAAATCAGCAAAGCATGTGTGTATAATGTGTATGCTCACAGGTCAAACTTCCATTTCATCCCTAAAGATACAGCAAAGAGCTCAACACGAGTTTGCTATGGGATAGGGAGGTCTAAAAGCATCTAAGCCAGTTCAGCATCTAACTCCCTGTGCTGTCAGCGGGACTTTGAACCTCTATTTACACTTCCAGGCTGCTAAATACACTCAAACCATCTACCCCATGGTTAATGGGGTCTAACGTGGGGAAGTGGGATAGAGGGGAGGATGTGTCCTTTGTAAGATCAGGCACTGGCTGCTTGCCTCCTCTTTTTGGTGAGGAGACAAGAATCTGAGTACGCCCCCTAAATCACAGCTCACCCAGCCCAGTGAGGAAGCAAGCTTGGAAAGATTGCTTCCAGCACCTCCAAATTTGCAGGATATCCCTATCTCTTCTGGGAGCTGACATCAGACCTCCAGGCTATGGAGTGGGCTTGCTGGGAGGCGCAAGAAAGGAAGCCAGGGGCTGTGGTTTCTCCTTGGCTCTATACATGTCTCCTGCTCACACTGGTGGGAGTTACCCCAGGTGATGGAGAAGAGCCCGGTGCCCATGTCAGGATCAGTCCTGCCCTGCTGTCTGGGATATACAGCATCGCATTAGCCGCAGCGTACAGGAGTAACATGTCGAAAGGGAAATGGTTTGATATTAAGCAAACAGGAGCACAGCTTCCAAAAGGCATGAAAATTATTTTGTTTCATGCTTAGCATAACCCTATTACCACAACATCCTGACTGAATTATGCCAAGCCTCCCATGCACACACACACACAGACAAACAAAATCCCCTTTTGGGCTACTCATCAACAGCGAGAACATTCAGAAGGGGAAGCTCCTGAAAAGAGGGAATTTGAATAAAAAGCATCCTCTGGAACGTAACTACAAAGTGGGTATCATCGTGCTTTGATATTTATAATGGCAATTGTTTTCCTCATTGTGAAATACATTCCTTTTGTATCAGCAAACCCTTGGAAAAAGCTTAATCTCGGACACATTGTGCATTAGGAAACCACTTGAATTAAGATACCTTTGAGACACTGATCAATACAGTGGCCAGGAAGCCCAAGAGGAAAAAAGGGGGCAAAGTTATTTCCTTCCATCAAGAGAAGGCTTTTTATTGTAAACACGGATGGGGGTAGCTTACACTGCATTATGAGAAATGATGCTTGTGTCTTCACTTTGCCTATCCAAGACCATAGCTGGTGGATTTGCACTGAAGCAAGGTGGTAATTGTGCTTCAAGAGCATTTAACACTCTCCTTGCACACGGGTAAGTACCCCACATGTCATTACACTCTGTGCATCTAACAGAGCTGGTGTCACTGAACTGGAGAAGCAATTAAATCACAGTCATCACTATAGTGTTTCAGTGGCTGATTGGGCTGTGATGACAGAAAAATTAAGCCCTTGCAAGCAGGCTGTGGAAAGAGATGGTCAGAAAAGAATGAAACCTCACCTTGTTTCATTAGCTGGCTCTCAGCAGCTAAGGAGAGCGATCTATTGCATCGCACACTCATCAAGATTTATAGGTGCTCCCTAAAGCTACCAAAATATTGACTGAGCTATCAAAACACCAGGGTTATTAACACAAAGACCTCTTTGCTTTGTAGATAGCTGATTTTGGGGGGCCCAAGAGTGCAGGTTCACAGGGAATTGCCAGGCATGGCTGTGACCTCTTGGCTCCAGCAAAAATAACCAACAGCAGAGGAGAGATGTCTTGGAATTAACATCATGACCTGACATGGGTAAAATCAACCCTTTGGGGTGCAGGACAGATCCGGTTCCTGTGTAATCATGTATGTCTGACTAGTGTGTGAGCCCTGGGCTGCTTCCTGCTCTGTCCTGGGCTGAAAGGCTGCTGGTGGAGAGGAACAGGCTGAGGGAGCTGCTGCTGGCAATCAATGGGAGCTAAGAAGCATTAACAGTGCTAGTGGTGGCTGAGCTGGTATCATTAAGAGAGCAGGCTGTTTTAGTACCCCTAAGGGGTTACCTTATAGATGGGAGTGGGTGAGAGCATTAGGGAAGGATATGCCTTGTAAATTAGAGTGGTGAAGTCAGCTGAAACACTTCAAACCACCTCCAGGGTCAGCTGTGAAGGTATCCCTTCTGTCCTCTATGGTGTATCTCTCCTGACATCCTCCTCTTTCCCCCTTCTGTCCTGTCCCTCCAGCAAAAACCAAATTCATCAGATGGAAAGGGACCCAAAGGCTGTGTCTGTGTCTCAGCTCTGACACTGCTGGCCACCATCCTCCCATGTTATCCCTTGAGGTTCTGCACCCAAACACCCTCATGCTGCCCTCTGGGGCATGCACAACCCCTGTCCCCACCACACCATGAAAACCTCTTGTTGGTTGGCTGCAGCTGAGAGCTGATGCTATTTTAAACACTGAAAAAAAAACAACAAAAATAGCAAGAATGACTTTGCACTGTATGGGGTGCTGCACAGGGAACACACAGTGAGCCTGGTGTTTGGCTTTGGGGCTGCTCCCCAGCTCTCTTATTTATCAGTATGTCAGATGAATGCACAGAAAAAGCTTTTCCCCAAGGTTTTGGGTAGAAAAGCCCCATTGAGGGAAAAGTAATGAGCCGACATCTTCCTTTCTCCTAGGGGAGTCCTGTGGAGTCATGGTATTGCCTGCATTAGGAGTGGCTCGGGTATGGCTGGGCTTTTCCTGTGCTGGTGGCTTAAGTGATCAGCACAACGCTGCATACTTCTACTGCTGCATTTTCAGCCCCATCACAGCCTAAACAAGCTCCAAGCGGCAGCTGCAGGCACTTGGGCAGCCTTGTCTCAGCCAGCAGAGCTGCGTTTGAGGGAGCAACCCGGCACCCAGGCAGCCCATGAGCTCCCCAAGCCCCTTGAAATCAGGCTGGCAAGCCAAGGGCTGGCTGGCAACCAGGGTGAAAGCTGCCTTCAGCGCTGCTCCAGGCTGAGCAATTCCAAGGATGGCGAGGGCTGGAGTGAAGCAGCTGGGTCTGGCCAAGTCCCTGAGCAAGCCCACAGGCAGAGCACACCATGGGGGTATTCAGCTTGTGCCCGGAAACAAGCAGTGTCAGCACTATGCTGGAAGCAGGGGTGCTGCTCCATGCTATGCTTCTAAGTGTAATGGAATTATTCTGGGTTTCTGTGAAGCTTTTCTCAAAAGTAATTTGTTTTCCTTCCTTTTTTTTAATTTTATTTTTAATTTAGCATTTTCTTTTCATTTTCATCAAGGAAAACTGCAAAGGGAAAGAGAGGCCAAACCAGGCGAATAAACAAACACCAAAGCGCTTTAAAAGCTCTTCATGAACACTTTTTGTTTCAAAGCAAAGTAAGTGCAGAGTAAACCAGTGGACTCACATGAGATCCTTGCCTTTTCCTTGTTCTTGCTCTTTATTCATGTATGACAAAACCTTGAGTTCACTTTTTGCATCAGAGTCATCCCAAAGACTGCACACTACCTGGTAATGGCTTTGTGTCAGCATAACTCTCACTAGACATCAGGGAATCCCTATCAGCAAGTTGCCCCAACCCTGGAAAAACTTTTAACAGCTCTTGCATGGAACAGACACAAATTCAGGATGAATTTGGCCTTATTTTTTCCACTGATTGCAGAAATGCATAGTTTGGGTAGTTTCTCTTGAGTTTGAAGCAATGGGTGGCAAACGAGCAGAGAAGGTTGGGGAAGAAACAGAAAGGGCAGGATGAGAGACCACAAATAGCTCAGGGGAAGGGATGTAGCAGGAAAAGTGATGGATTGGGGGGAAAAAAGCAAGCCAACCAAAAGGTAAAATAAACTTAAAGATGGAGGAGTTCCAGTGAACGAGGAAAGAGAAACAAACTGGGAACGGCAGGCAGCGATGGGGATGGTATATTTAGTTAAGCCATTGGCATTTTCCTCTGGTGGGAAAAGTGAAAATTGCAGGGTTTAGGTCTTAATCCAAGGGAATTTCAACATGGGCTCATTTTTAAAGATGTGAGTAACCCTCATGATTTCAGTACAGAAAGGTAGATCCCAGCTCATATAAAGTCTGTCAGCATGGACCTCACTGTTAGGAAAAGAGATGTCGTGAGACTTCGTGAGACCTCACTTGGAGTATTGTGTACAGTTCTGGTGTCCTCAACATAAAAAGGACATGGAACTGTTGGAAAAAGTCCAAAGGAGGCCACGAGGATGCTCAGGGGACTGGAGCACCTCCCGTATGAAGACAGGCTGAGGAAGTTGGGGCTGTTCAGCCTGGAGAAGAGAAGGCTGCGTGGAGACCTCATAGCAGCCTTCCAGTATCTGAAGGGGGCCTATAGGGATGCTGGAGAGTAGTGACAGCACGAGGGGTAACGGGTTCAAACTTAAACAGGGGAAGTTTAGGTTAGATATAAGGAAGAAGTTCTTTACTGTAAGGGTGGTGAGGCACTGGAATGGGCTGCCCAGGGAGGTTGTGAATGCTCCATCCCTGGCAGTGCTCAAGGCCAGGTTGCACAGAGCCTTGGGTGACATGGTTTAGTGTGAGGTGTCCCTGCCCATGGCAGGGGGGTTGGAACTTGCTGATCTTAAGGTCCTTTCCAACCCTAACTATTCTATGATTCTATGTTTTGAACCTCTTTTTAAGTCACATCTTTCATTTTTCCCTGTACAAAGATAGACATACCCAAACCTATTTGGATTAACAAGGACATGGAAGAGGCTGCTGGTTGATGGGGAAACAGAGTTTGAGGTTTCCCCGGGACTGAGGCAGGTCTGCCTGGGAAAGCTGCTCTTGCTTTGGTTGAGTTTTGCTGACAGTAGAGCCTAGAACCAAGTCACCATCATGGAGACGTTTCCAGCATGATGGAGAAATGCAAGTGGCCAGTGGGACATGGGCACCCAAAGACATCACATCCTTGTGAATGGGACTTGTCTGGTGCAGAGGATACAGGAACATGGCACAACTGCCTCTGTCCCAGTGTCCTGCAACCTGTACAGAGCTTGGCTTGGCTGCAAAGGGAGTCAGAAGAGCGCATTGGAAGGGGAGCCTGGCACCTACATTCAGAGTTCAATTTATAACATTTTATATGGTATATTATTATTATAATAACTTACTGATTATTCCCAAACCCACTGTCTTCTCTTAGAAGTCAGCCTAGACACAAGCTTCACATCAAGAATTTTATTCACTGGATTTTAGGGTGTTTTTTTTTTTTTTTTGAGGGGAAGGCAGGATTGCTAGTTCTTTTTGCACCCATCCTTCCAAAATGCTCACAAAACCAAGTGTTTTGAAGCTTACATCTTTCAGACACTGAGAAAACAGTGATGCTTGGAGTCAAACAGTTTGGGAGGGAGTACTTCCTATGTGGGATGGTCCCACTCTCTTTAAGTGGCATTTAATTACTTGCCACGAGCACTGCAGTCTTCTCTGACACAGCAGAGCCCACCATGGGCTGTTCATTAAGTGCCAGTGACCAATGTTGATAGCAAAACAGATTAACTCTCATCCTTCTCCTCTCTCTGTGCTGGGTGTTCCAGCTTCCACAGAGAGCTGCACCTCCTCTGGCAGAGGCTGCTCTTATCCAGCTCCAAGCTGCACCAGAGCTTCAGCATCTTTGGGAGATTTAGGAAATCAGGATGCCTGGAGGGGTCTCCAGCTGCTGGATGTGGTGCGATCTCACAGTGGGATGGTTCCTCTGACTGGCATCGATGTGGTGCTGGTGGACCCCATGGAGATCCCCAAATTGGGACAAACTACCATGTTCCTTGAAAAGTTGCATTGCATTGGCTTGGCAGAGACCTGCCTGTGTCAGCCTGGCATCTTCTTGTTTAACCAGTGGATTTTTGAGCAGATTGACTCAGATAGATAGGAAGAATTTGCCAGTGGGTTAATCCACTTCTTCCCATCGGATTGAGGTGCGCAATTTCCACAACACTCCGTAGTGGAAGTTTTCTTTTGGAAGACAGTTGAAACCAATGAGATTTGGCTAATCCATCCTCATACTTTTATCATAAGTCACTGAAACTGGTGTCTGATAAGCAGATCTCCATTAACTGTGTTCCTGCATATGCACCAAATTGCATCTGAGTTTGCAAGCCCTCCTAAAGAGCAATGAAGAAATGACTGATATGAAGCAGGTCAGGGTGCTCAGAAAATATAGTAGTGTTGCAAAAAAAGAAAGAGAAAATGAGTCTCATTTTAATTAGGATAAAAAGTCCTCCTTGTATTTATGCAAGCACTTTATACTGTCTTAGACACAGGCTCTTTGCAGGAAGTGCTTTACCATAGCTTGCTGCTATGGGGCTGACAGTGGGAGCTTGGAAAAGAAAGCACCAGGTCCTCAAACTGCCCTGAAATGTGGATTTAGACTGCAACAGTTTAAAAAAAAACAGGTAGCAGCAGCAGCCTTATTTACAAGAGGGTTATCTGCAGTGGTGAGGGGTGATGGTAACAGGGAAGGGAAATTTGGGCTTGAAATCCTCTCCAGCATCCCCAGATCTTTGCCTTTAGTCCCGTTTGAGAACAGTATTTAAACCTATGGGGAAGGGATCACCGGCTGGTGGCACTGAACCAGCCTGCCCATCTTGCCAATTTACTCCAGCACCCCTTGTTCCTCCTCTGACCCTTACTATGGGGTGAGGAGGACCGAACCCCCCCCAACATCCAGGTCAGGCAGAGGCGCAGACCCGGATGCCCATTTATTCCGGTAAGAGACACTTCCCGCTGCCAACCGGGGCAGCCACAAGAGCAAGAACCAGAACAGGCTTTGCAGTGCCGGGGCGAGGCGAGGCGAGGCGGCTCCTCAGGACGTGTGGCTCATTTCCCTTGCCTCTCCTCCCCGAGACAGACTGCGGCAGGCAGCGTGCAGCCCCCTTTGCACCTCCCGGCCTCCCTCTCCCCGCTCGGTCCGTGCCAAGCCCAGCTGCTCGGCTCCGGGCGCTGCTGCAGCTCCCGCTCCTGCTGGCACGGCTGCTGCCGAGCAGAGCCGGGGAGGGCCATAATGACGCACCCGATTGGTATTAGAAGACTTCACCGGCTATTTATAGGCCCCCGCCGACCGCAGAAGGCTCTCGGCCTCTCTTTTTCTCCCCCCCTCCCTCTCCGCCTTGCTCACTGGCTTTAGCTCAGCACAGGAGGGGGGGGGCAAAGAAATGCTGTAAATAAACCAGTGGGTCCAAGCGTGACATTCCCGAGCACAGTAAAGTTTCTGCCCCTCTGTTATTCACATCACCAGGCACATTCAGTCTGAACAACCATTTCTAGCTTGCCAGCTTTTTGCTCTGGTGTTCTCCCCTCCAGCTTTTCAGCCTGGATTTCTTTCTCTCTCTCCCCCCTTCTTTTTTTTTCCTCTTTTCCCTCTCCATTTTTGCGCAGTTTCACTTTCCAGTTCCTGGCATTGACTTGGCTATTCCTCAGCAGGGCTGGATGAAGCCCAGCGCGGGGGAGACCTCTCTATTGAGCTTAACAAATGTCCCCAGCTCCTGCCAAGCGCTTCCCTGTGTGTCTCTTCCCAATAGCCAGGCTGAGCCCTGACCCTTATTCTGGCACACATCATCTTCTGGTGCTCTCCTGACCACAGGGCCACGCTACAGCTCTCTGGTCACTGACGGAAGGTCAGTACCCTTGTCACTGATGCGTCTATCCAGCCCCTGACTTGCACCTGGGCTGGTGGGTGAGTTGATGAGGACCAAGCTGAGCCGCAGATGAAACAGCACCATTGTGTCAATCACAGATGATCCTTCAGAGTGGATAACCACAGCAGGAAGTTTGGGATCTCTGTTGCAGGAGCACAGTCTGCCCCAGCTCGGGGCAAAGGCAGCGTTTGGAAATGTGAGTGAAAAAATCTGTACACCTGGATACGGGCAGCGAGGTAAAACCCATGAATAGTGTCCACAGCAAAGGCGCTGATGGAGAAGTAAATCCATTTACAATCACTTCAGTGAAGTGAAAAATAGAGGTCACTGGAGGTACACATCCTTTTTTTTTTTTTTAACAAAACAATGCTGATTTTCACAGTATTTATTGTCAGGAGCATTTCTAACAGAAGCACTCCCGCCCGCATGCAGGCCCTTGGGCTTACAACATGGGTAAGAGAGGACAACTGTGGGAATTAAATCTGTCACAAGATGTTTTCCTTCTACTTTCTCATTGAATTAACCATTGCCCTACCTGGGAGACTCCATTCCTTGCAGGCCCATCAGCACTGCAGAGATAAAGCAATCTAGGGGTAGGGGTGTCTCCTCGGGAGAGATGAGTCTTACCCTTAAATAAATCACTTCGCCTCTCTGTTTTTGTGTGGCACCCTGCTCCATGCTTATCTCTTTGAACTTGCAGGCGCTAGAGACATCTCCTTCTGCTCTCACCAGGTATTTCCTACAACTAAACCTTGTTCACAAGGACCACACAAAAACATCCCTGTTACAAGAACTTGACACTTGGCGTTTGACAGAGGAACTGTGCTTGGTTCATTGCTATTATTTATTGTATTTTTCTCAGTGTTCCAGTTCTGCCACTTCATTCCTAAGCAGGAGAATCCCTACAGCTTTGGCCCACCTCAGCTGCACTCAGATGACAACTGGCAGTACCCAGGTGCTGCAGGTCATCTTAAAGCTTCCAGTACACTCAGCTGTGGCAGTTTGCAAATACCCCTTAGGCATTTGAGAGGCCTGTGTGAAAGTTCTGCTAGTTTTGACAATAAATGTAGGGACAAAATAAATAAATTAACATGTTTAATCTGTGGTTCGGACTTTAGACTTAAGAGTGTTCCGTGTTGTATTTTAATACAACAAATATCCCATGGCTTCTGGTAAGAGTAAGACGAGCAACTCAGCACATTATCCATTCAGGTATTAGATCAGAAATGTGTGTAAACCAGGCAATAAAGCTGTTTGAGCAGGAGTGCTTACAAGGTATTAGGGAAGTAATTTCAGTTTTTAAATTACATGAAAAGCTGGTGTTTGGCAGTGCTGTGCAGGAACAGTGACACCGGACAGCCAAGGGAAGCAGCATGGTGAAAGGTGTAGGCGCAGCTTACAAGCACGCATGTTAGTGGCATACTTCAGCAATAAAAACCATTACAGAGATTTATTTTTTTTTCCCCTTTAGGTAAAGGAGGGTCTGTTTTCTTGCAACAAGAGCTCTGGATCTTCTCTCTTGGTCACTTGTGAAGTAAAGGGATCGGGAACATGATGCTAAACTGCTGGAGCACACACATTAGCCTGCCTGTGTAATGGCAGTAATGACATTAAACTCAAACCTCAGTCTTTTAAACTGCACAATTATACTGTATGTCCTGTAATAAAACAAATAATTTCAATATAACTATTTAGAAAGCTGAACACCCTTTGAGAAAAATAAGTATATTACACTGGTAATACCTTTGTTCCAGTTCTACCTAACCACTGCCAACAGAGAAACAATAAAAAGTATCTGAAGTTCTAAGTGAAATGTTTAAAATGGCAATTGGTTCCATCTCAGCACACGGTATTGTTATTTCTCTGCTGAATTCAGATAGTCTCCAAGAATCTATAAGCTTGTTGCAGCTGGACAGTGTTTATAGACATATGGCAGAGGATGGTTTTCAAAGGAATTTAAATATTGCAGGGAGCGGTTTTATATTGCAGGGCCCCAAGTTTGCTTTGTGATAGCGGTTTACTTTCACTGTTGCTCAAGAAAGGAGCCCTCTGTTCAGAGGGAAATGCAGAAGGTGTGAAGTGAACAAATAAAATGGTACATTTTCCATCCCTGGCGCAGCAAGGCAGAAAAAGACTGGATAAACAGGAGAGGCATAGGACCTGAACAAATCAGACATCTACCACTGGTTTCCATTCCCTGAGTTGATGAACATAAATTAACACCGATAGGTAAGACGACTGTGTTTTTGAGATAAAATTTTGCTTTCCATGAATACCCTCTAAAATGGGCTTAAAATTCTTTCCATAAACATTTCTAGCCACTAATCTAATTGACTGGAATGTTTTCAGAAAGCAAACACAGCTGAAGGAAATTCACTGCTTTTATTCACATGTAAGTGAGTATTTGCAGGTTTTTAGAGGTATTCCCCGAGGTCAGTAACTAACTAAACAACCTTATTTTGTAAACAGCTATGGTGCAGTAAGGAAGTCAGGCTCGGAGGTCTTTGTGTGAAACTATCTACCAAATCATCGCAATAATGCTCAAAAGAACAAGTCTTTTTAGCAGGTGTTCCCTTCAACATGATACACCCCACCGATGCTCCCTGGAAGATGTAGCTGAAAGTAAAGTTTGTGTCACCAGGGTACCTGCAGGGTCAGAGACTGCTGACTGCTTGAGATGTGCATGCAATAGGGAGGAATCAGGCTCCTCTTGCCACTCCCTCATTTCATGTGGGCTTTGAAACCTCAAATTCTTGGGCTTTGGGGGAAAATTACTCTGCATTTACAAGGGTGAAAGAGGGGCATCAGGCTTCTGGGACCCACCTTGCCTACATGTACAGCATGCACCTTGAGCAGACCTGGTTGCCAGAGCTCCTTTTACTTCGGGTTTTGTGGTTTGGCTCTTTCTAACAACTTCTGTAGCAGCATCTGTGGAAACCTTCAGGTAAAGCCAGAGCCAAAGCCACGATGTGCAACCTTTCTTCAGAGTTTTGTAACACACACAAATTACAGAGGGTGAGCTACCGAATTTCCAAGCCAGGGACAAAACATATCCCTGCTGAGCTGATCCCTATCTAAGCAGCACTAGTTTAATTGTAAGCAGTTCAGTAGAAATGCTGCAGTTTCTAAACCTGGTCTGAGGACTAGCTCGGCTCAGCTCAACTGAAGGAAACACACTCCTAAACAAATGACCTTAAAGAACCCAACTTGCAAAACCCCAAAATAAACCACCTCGGACAGAAATCACCTTCGGCAGTGGCTGCATTTTCAAACTTCTCTCTGTAACTGCAAAATTGAGATTTTAAATGTAAAAGCCAAGATCTTCATATAATTGCTTCCTTGCCAGCACTGGCCCTGAAGAAAAACTGCTGTATATTGGGAAAGCTGCAGTACTGTGATGATATGAAATATTACCTTGGCCGCTGTCTCTGGGAGCGTGCGCGTGAAGCCCCTGTAGTAGGTTGTAACAGCAGAGCAGGATGATTGCTTATAGACTTTCACCCTCCAGAAGCAATTGTGCCCAAATTCATGAGCTCGATTCCTGTCTCAATTCCGTTAGAATATTGCTGTTAAAGAAGATACAACTACAAAAAGACAATCATCTACCCTGGAAATTCCCACCCCTCTCAGTTCTTTAAAGATATATATATATATATATATATTTATGTCTCTACCATTCAATGGTAAATGCTCTGCTCTTCATTTTATTTGCCAAATTGCCCAGAATCTGATGCAGATCCCTCATTTGTGCAGCATTCAGAAGCACAAATCAGCATGTGAGCACTGCTGAGGGTTGCAGAACCTTGCAAGAATTCTAACCTCTTACTTAATGACAGATCTTAAATTCTCTGCACTTGCTATCAATTCAAATACAGAGATCACTTACAAAAGTCGTTCATTATTCCCAATGATTAGCTGAAATGAATCCCTTATGCCAAGGTAACAGTCTTGGGTTTCAATAGAAATAGTCTGTGGCAAACAAAATGCATGTTCGTATTCATACATTTTAATGCACGCTGCCAATCACTCAGAAGAGCAGCAAAACGCAGTATGTGTAAAATAAAGAGCAACAGAAGAACAATAGAGTGGATTTGGTTTATTCTCATCCAAGCGCAGTTAAAGCAGCAGCATTTGCAATAGCAGAGCTCAGCAGATTCCAACAGGAAAGGAAATATTAGTCAACAAATCCTTAGAGTTTTCTGAACTTGCCAGTCAGGGTGGAGAAGGCTTCAGATGCTTCCAAATCAGACTGAAGAAACAGGGAAGATGGGGTAACTAAATGACTTTATTTTCTCAATATTATCTTAGATATGAAGGATTAATGGCTTTATGAAGCTGTTGGATAATAGTCCCCTGCCCAAGGAATTCTGCATGTAAGAAACTTCCTGGACCCTCCACACCATGAAGGCAGGAGAAACCCCAAGGCATTAAGCCAGGTATCTTTCACAGTGGTCAGGGGTAAAACTGTAGCGTATTGCAGCTAATTTCTTAACATTCACTGTATGCCAGTGTGAGATGTTCAAGAACAAATAAGACCCCCCTTCTGCTCTTTGATGAAAGAAATAACCCACTCCTACGCTACTAAATCTGTCTACCACCACTTTATGTTTGGGGCTTTTTTACCTTCTTCCTTTTTCTCCTGACATGATAACCTTGCTGGTCTTACTTTTCTTCCTTTCATATTGGAGCAATGTGAGTAGTGCCCGCCCTGGCTTTCTTGCAAGACGCTACAGACTATAGGGCAGCTGGCAGGATGATGCCTTAGATGCCAAAAGGCAACTCTGAAGGTTTTTTTTTTTGTGTGTGATTTACCATTCCTGCTTCAAATGAGTAACTGAAATTTTCTCTTCAGCAACCTGGATCTCAATAAAAGCAAGCCGGAAAAAAATTGCAATTAGCACCATTATTTCTAAAGAGAAACCCAAGAACAAATTATTGCAGGTTGTAGTTTTTCAGTTCTTCAATTACTGCGGATGCCAAACTAAGAAAAAATCTGTATTTATATCGCTCTGTCCAGGGAACAAGTTTTTAAAGCAAACAAAACTGTTTATTTTTGGAGCCTGGGAGAATGCCAATGTAGTCCCTTATTCTGATAGCACTGCCTCATTAACTTACACCAGTTTATCAGGTATTTTATGCTTTTACTGAAAAAAAAACCACCCCAAAACCCCACAGGTCTTAGTTTGTGTGTAGAGATGAAGGGGTGAAACACAATTTGACCATCTCATTTCCTTCACCGGGATTAAGTTTTTGGTAAGGCTCCAGTATTTGCTGGAAACTCCTAGTGGGCACTACTTCCTCACTCTACCCAAAATAAATTCATCCAATATTAATCATTTGTGAAAACAGCGTAGCTTTTTCACACCACTGATACCGTTCCTGTCAATTGCCCCCAGCAGCACAAGAGCCATTCCGCTTTGTAACGTGGCTGTCAGAGCTATTACTTTTATTCTTTCATTCATCTGGTCAAATTCTGACAACACGCCTGAACCCGAAATGCACTTTGTTCTCTAAAAACGTGTCAGAATAAAGAAATAAGAAAAGATGGGGGGAGGAAGTGGCAATATTCAGACTCTGAGCCACGACACCTGTCAAACACCAGCAAAACCCAACGTCCCGCTTCCAAAGCCCGGGCTGCTCTGCGGAAGCCGAGGCTCTCACAGCGAGCTGGCTGCATCCAGACCCCCCTTCCCTGTCCCCTCCTGGCTCTTCACCTCCCACCCGGCACGCGGCCAGCCCTTCCCCGCCCGGTGCCAGCGGGGCCGCCCCGGCTTCCCCCGGAGCAGGCCCCAGCTCCCATCTCCTTCCTCCCGCGGGAAACGACCTTGGCTGCTCCGCGCTGCCCGGGGGCGAGCCGCTCTCCGCCCCGGACATCTCCCGCCCGACCGCCCCGCTCCACAGGCAGCCCATGGGCGAGCCCTTCCCCTCCCCGGGGTCTCGGAGGCGCCGGGCCCACTCCGTCCACCCCGCCTCGCTCGCTGAGGTAACCCTCGCCTCGGTGTCCCCCCTCGCTGAGGTAACCCCCGCCTCGGCCAGCCCGGTGTCCCCCCTCGCTGAGGTAACCCCCGCCTCGGCCAGCTCGATGATCCCCCCCGCCGCTCGGTGAGGTAACCCCCGCCCACACCCTCACACCGGTGTCTCCGGGCCGGCTCCATGCCCGCGCCCCGCCCCCAGGCCCGGGCCCGGGCAGTACCAGGCCGCCCTCCCGCCGGCTCCAGTCACGCTCCCTCCCCCGCCCTCCGCTCCCTGCGTGACCATCTCCGGGGAGGGGGTGGGAGCAGGCGCTTCTCCCCCCTCCCTCCCCGTATCCCACACGCTTTTGATTGGCCTGACCGAGCCGCCCATCAACGCGATCCTCAATGCTGATTGGCCGCGGCGGCAGGCCAGGACACAGCTCCCGCCCCGTGGGAATCCCTCCAGCCCTCCCCAGCACTTCGCGGCAGTGTCCTCAGAAGACTCATTGGGCCGAGGGGGCAGCTCCAGCGCTGGCGGCAGATCCGCTCGCCCGTTGGCCAGCCACTGTGTCAATCTGCCTAACCGCAGCGCCCCATAGGCTGGCGGGGCGCCCGGAGGGCGGGGCTTGGACGGCCCCCCCCCCGTCCCTCGCCATCCTCCGCGGTCCCGCCCTGTGACTAACTCCCGTGTGTGAGTCACGGCGGGGCCCGTCAGCGCCGTTAAATGCCGTGTGCGGGCGGGCGGCGCTGCTTGGGCTGCCCCGGCCCCCTGCGCGCGGGCGGCCGCCTCCCCCGCCTCCTCCCCCGGTACATGGCAGTCGGGCCGTACTTGTCACGGTGTCACATCCTCCCCACCGGCCGCGGCCCCAACTTCCCCCCTAGCTCGGCTGCCGCCGCCGCCCGGGGCCACCGCAGCGGCATGGGATAGAGCACAGCCGCCTCAGCGCCTGGCCGCCGCCTCCGTCGCGCAGCCCGGCGCCTCGCCGCACGCTCTTTTAAACTGATTCCCTCCTCTCCGGTTCACATTCCTCACCCGTGCGTTCTCCCCCCCCCCCCCCACCTCTGACCCCCGGTCGCCCCCCGCTCCCCTCACCGCCTCCCTCAACAGTCCTCAACGGCGCTCGCCGAGGAGCCCCCCGGAGCGGGTGAGTGCCGGGCACGGCCTTCCCGGGCTCGCTCCTTTCTGCCTGCTGGGATGGGAGGGAAGCGGGGGTAAGGGGTGGGCGAGGGGCCGGGGCAGCCGCCGGTTGTGCGGGGAGGCGGGCGGGGGGAGCGCGGTTGCGGGCCGGCTCTCTCCCCTGGCTGCCAACTGTTTGAAAGTTGGGGGCATTCGCCTCAGCGCAGCCTGGCAGTGGCCGCGGAGGCACTTTCCTCCTCGGACTGGGGGAAAAAGGGGACATTAAATATATATATATATAAAAAACCCGGCGTCGTTGCCAGCTACAAATGCATGTCATGCTGCCGGTGACACGTTTGTCTGTAATTTCTATTTTATTTCCCCCACTCCTGCTTGAAACCGCGGTTGAGGCTGTGGCAAAGGTGGATAGGAAGGGTAAGGGGCTCCCGAAAGCTGCCCGGGTCGAGCAGATCCCTCCAGCCCAGGCTCTGGATACTGCCCTAATGGAAAACCAGGGAAACCCACCTTTCTTATTTCAGGTGCACCATCCTCCTCCCCACCCTGCCGTGCCTGGATGCTTCGCTGTTACCTAGGCTTGACTTGGCGTGGCAGGAAAATGCGGGTGTTGTAGGGTGAAATCCGCAGTTTTGGTGGCTTGGATTGGTGCGGGGAGAGCTCAATGTAAAATGGTTATGTCTCTGTTTCATTGCTATCGATTTTTATTTCTTTTTCCCCTCCTTAATGTATTTTTAGCAACGTGAATGTGGTGTGCGTTCGTCGTGTGCCATGCGTTTGGAGTAGCTAAAATACAGTAGATACATGGAAAACCCCAGCAGCGTTTCCATACACAGTGCATCTGAAGCCTCAGTACTTTGCCTGGTTTAGTTATTAATATTAATTGCTCGATCTTTTGTAATTCATATCATATGGAAACTAATTGCTGAATTGAAGGCTTACCAAACCTCACAGTGCTCCAAAAATCATCTTTCTCGGTTATCTGAAAAATAAATCTGCTGAACTTTTATTAAGAGGAAAGGCCAACATCGTTCTGAGAATCCTCCACGTAAAGTTTCTTTTTTCAAGGCAAGCACTCTTGTAAATAAGAAGTAGTAAATACGGCTTTAGTCAGTGACTACTTAAGTCTAGTCTTAAGTATGCTTAAGATCAGCAAATTTCTAGAGGAAATGAAGCCTTCAACACATCTTGTCTTCTTTCTATCTACAAAGAGAGGGAGGAAACAAAAAAAATCATCCCTGAGACTGATACCAAACAGAAAATCAGTCGTTATCCCAAAGAGTAACTTGGCCAATGTAACCTGAAAACTTATTAAATCGTTATTTTGCCTTTTTTTTGGGGGGGGGGGGGGCGGGTCCTTGAGCTGTGGTCTCTTAAATCAATATGAAGTGGGCCTGCTTTCTCCTCTGGTACTAGTTTAGCAACGGTGTAACTTCATTAACTTTAATGGAGTGAATTTGCATTAATGTGAAAAGTAATCAAGAAACCCATGATTTTAGAAGGCCCCTATAGTAGTGACGTGACAAGCTCTGATTCCTTCTCTCATCAGACCCAATTACGCCACCCTTACTCATGCTGAGTGGTACTTTACTGCGCAAGTACTCCCTTCGATGCTCGTATGACTACTTGTGTACAACAGTACCGGTCCGGGTGAGGTAGAGTGGTGCTTATTTTTTCATAACTCTTTTTTATTTTCCCCCTTCCCTTGAAATAAGAATATATTGGATAACTATTTTTCTTGGGTGGCGAAGGAAACTTCTGAGGACTAAATGTAAAGGTGCTCTATTAAGTGACCGTACCAACCCCCTCCCCGTTTAAGGCTTATGTGCTACCAGTGAAACAGGTAAGTTTTCTGTGTGTTTAGCTTTCCCTTGTTGCTATGGAAAGTAGGAAAAAAATAGTTGAAAAACTCATTCTTGTCCTGAAATTCCTCTGTGCCTGAGGGAATCCATACCTACGTGTTGTGTTTGCCTTGGAGTTGTTTGGGGGTTTTTTTTCTTCCCCTCCTTCTCCAGACCCCCCCCAAACAATTCACATTGAATTGTTTAAATGTTTTCTATTGAAATCACTGGCGGCAGGATCAGGCCCTCAGTTGTTTTTCTTTAAAGCAGTTGATAATGGCTGGATGTGAAGTTGTAAAATGATAATATTACCTGGTGTGTCCACAGCTCAAATCCACTGTCTTATTACAATCTCAGAAGAAAGCTCTGGACTAAGCAGCTTGTAAAGAAAATATGTCTAACAAAGCACAGCTGACTTCTGCCTTCATGTTCTTATTTATAAATCTCTTGAAAGTTTGCTTGATACTCTTCCAGAACAAGACACATTTCTTTCATGTTTGTTTCATGTTTTCACTTCCTCCTATGACTGTATTCATAGCTAAGCTTTTGTGTCACTGATTGAGATGTTATTGTAATTAACATTAATTATGAAAACTAAATTGTTTTTAGAGGCTCTCTAAATCCATATTGATACTGTCAGCTTGTTTGGTGAACAAAAATCCAGACATTTCACCATTCTCAGACAAAATACATTATCTGGTTCCAAATTAATACACGCATGGGAAAGCATAGCAAAATTAAGCTGTTTTTAGCTCAAATGGTGCATTGACTCTTGATGGAGATGGTGAATACAGTACGGTTGGATCTGAAACATCAAGGCAGGGTAAATGGGGAGCAAGAAAGAGAATTAGGTACAGGCGTTCTGGGAGGGTGTTTACACTGCAGAGTTCCACCACATTCTTTCCAGATAGGCAGTACTAGATTAATTGGGCCAGATTCTGCAGTCCCTGATTGAGCAAAACTCTCACTGAAGTATGCTGGAGCTGTCTGCTTGGTTGCGGACTGCTGAATATGGTTGAGAAATGGAGAAAAATAACAGTGTTTGTCATTAATTATTCACGACATTTCAGATTCTAGACTTAGAGAAGATATCTTCCTTTAATTTGATTTAAAAGGTGTTCCAGGTGTTGGTTATTTTTAAAATGACAAACCTATTGAAATATTTTTGAAATATACATATTCCCTATAGCAATGGTAACATTTTATAATGTCAGTTATAGTGACATTCACAAAAGTCTCCATGTCTGATTTGGAATCGCCCCCTTGAAACAATTGTGAGCTGAGAAGGACATTAGAATCTCTTCATAGAAATTGTAATTGTTGCAATATTTATATGCTATATTGTTGTATAGTCTCGGGAAGAAAAAAATAGGGGTGGGGAGAGTTTAAATGAGAATTTGCTGTCACGATACTGAATCCAAAAATAGATGCAGACTAGCAGATTATTCCCTGTCTTAAAAATGAAGTGTCTCTAATTTCCCATTTAAATAAGCAAAATTTGGTTTGCAGTTTGCTTTGGGTAATGAAAGGGTTTTTTTTTGTTTCTGCTTTCAGTGCAGTGGTCCTCTGGAAAGTTAGAAACAGTGCCCTGGGGCTCAGCGGAGTGGAGGGTGTATAATTATACGGAAGGCTCCATAGCATCAGTGAATTAGCATTAGCAGCTGAGTGAGTTTGTTAAGCTGTAGAGATGGCATTATGGAAATCAATAAAATGCTGATTTCTTATTGCAGATTCCATGTTAAAAGGAAAAGATGCTGTTTGTTTGTCTGCTTTTCATGTAGGCTTGCCAAACCATTAGTTGATTTGGAAAGGCAGGTTTTTCAGTTCAGACAGTAAGTAGTCAGGGTTTTTTCTTTTTTAACTCTTTTAAATCCTTATTTATTAGATTGTCTTTCAGAAATCACACTAACATCCTGGCCTGCAAGTGGCTTCAGTGGTGTCTGTTTGTCAGTAGAGGCAAGAGTGAAGGTCACTTATTTTTTCTTATGACATGCTGGTGTGGCATTGTTGTAGCGCTAATGCTGTATGTTCCTGACATCCCTGCTTCTGCTTTAAATTAGATTATCTCAAGTGTTTGGAGAGTTCTGATGAGATGCGCTGAAATCCACGGTAAAAAAAATGAAAGAGAAATAGTGACTTTAACTGTTTTCAGAGATGTGAGTCAGGAGGGCTGATATTAATCACTGTAAGATCTGTAATATCCATTGGCCTTTATTTCTTTGTCTCAAAGCTTCTCCTGCTTTTATACCAGAAAGACAAGTAACCAGATCATTCATCACATTAAGTGCCTACAGAGAAATGACAGATCGACAGCCTTATGTTGAGTACTGTGTAACATGTATGATGCATTAAGTTCTGATCATCTATATAAAACATTTTAATTGGGAGGAACAGTAAACGGGAATGGCTGTTATCTAACCCAAGGACTTTTGTTTTTTCTTCTTCCTCACTGAAATTAAACTTCAGTTCATAATAAAATTCTTTTGTGTTAATACATCTGTATGCTACGACCCTTGATAAAATACTCTGAAACATTTTATTAAAGTAAAGATACACTAAGAGCTTTGGGGAAACCTGTCTGCCTTAGTGGTGGGCAGCATAACTAATGGCAGTCCAGTGGACTTCATGGAACTAGGAAGGTCCAACTCAGAAGCTTCTCCAGGGACACTGTAGGGAGCATCTGTTTTGTGACATGTGAGCAGCGTATGTACAGAGTGCAGATACAGTGAGGCGTGTGGAGCATGTTCTTGTATTAATAGAAACAGTTCAGAATGCTGGATTTATGATGCAAGCAACAGTAAAGGTCAGCAACTTGGAAAATTAATAATATGGCTTGTGTTGACATTTCAGAGGGAATTCTGATGGGGGCGTGGTTCCAGTGAATGTAAACTCGCTGCTCCGGCTGCACAGATAAAATGGACAGCCTCCCTCTTATCTCTTTGGTAACCCAAACCTTTTTTACTGAGAGACTGGCAAAATTATGTGTGTGTTTTCCCTATGCCTTATTGTTTCTGTTAATCTCTAGAGCCAGTGAAAGCCAATGTCTAAGCTTTTAGTGCTCAGCTACAGCTTAGAAATGACATTCCGCTTTCTAATGATTATGAGCAGGTGAAGTCACAGGAAGGGTGGGGGAGTTGGAGTGACAGCGTGCAAGTGAACTCACCATTCTCTAAAATTCTTGCCTCTAGTTGTAGTGATCCACAGTGCTTCCTATCTCAGCATTGCCATGAGTGTCCAGTTAAGTTTAAAAACACAGGGGGAGTGGGAGTGGGGTGGAGGGAAGAAAAACGGGGGATGAAGAGCTCTCAGCTGAACACAAACCCTTTTTAGCTCCTGTTGTGTGAAACAGGGAGGAACCCAAGAAATGATGAGGATAAAGTCTTTCATAACTGCAAAATTACAGCAGTAATGGTGACTCTGAAAAAACCAGCTCCTAGATAGAGAAGGCATTGTAGTCACTTTGCTGTCCTTTCCTAAGCTGTTACTGATGTGGTTAAAGCATTAGTTCTGAGAACAAGTGTGTTGAGAGCTTGATTTCTTCCTCTTCAAGATTTAAAAGCCTATATTCATATCTTTGCTGTGGGGCAAAATAAAATACTGCTGTTTGATTATCCAAATTCAACATTCTCATTTTAAAAAAGAGAACAACCAACAAAACAACCAAAACAAAATGCACCCTAGTTTATGTTGAAATGAAGTCGTTCAACAGATACTCCTGTGGATGCCTTTGTCACTCTTGGTTATCCTTTTTGGTTTTCTTTTTTCTAATAGTCTTTTAATCATCTGCTTTCCTTCTTTCTGTCCTGCTGAATTCCTTTTCTGTTAGTTTTGATTCTCCACTTCTTTCCAGCCAATTTTCTCCCCATTTATTGTTCTTTCTAGTTTTAATCAAGTACCAGTGTTGCTGCTTGCTTATTGAATCACATTAACAGCTCCAAATAACACTTCTCTATGCAGGGTACAAATAAATAGCAACCGAGCATTCCTTAAAAAGCTACAGTGGGAATGTGAAATCTGGGGGATCCAGCTCCTGATTTTTGTGGCCCACACTTCTTGGTTTTGGTATGGTGAGTGGTTGTGCTGCTGTCATGCAGTGCTAAGGCACATGTTGAGGTATGAGATGCCAGTAATATTTAGTGTTCTTTGCCCTTGGCAAAGAAAAGGTTCACCATTGCTGACCCATAGTCCAGAAGGAAAATGTGAAGGGAGAGCCTGTTGGAGGTGTGACATGAGTTGGAGCAGTCATCCTGAAGGAGTCAGGACCACAGCCAGAAATAATACCCAGGTGTCATCAGCTTCAGGCACGTGCCCTGTGCTGTAGCAAAGCAGGAGGTTTGCTGATTCTATGCTTTGTGGAGCTCGGTTTTATATATATATATACACATATATATGTGTATATATATGTTCTTCTTGTTCTATTTTTTGTGTGTCTTCTCTGTTTTAGTCTTGTCTTCAGTATATCATGGCTACTCTTGACTTCTCAGACTGCATCGCAGGGATGTTATAAAGACTTACTGGGTTTTCCCTCATCCTATGCTGGATGTTTGGCTGTTGCCAAAGAAATTGAGGTCAGAATCAGGGCTTCTTGAATACCATGCACCAAAAAGTATGTCTGTATGTGCTGAAGGTACCAAAATACTCTTTACAAAAAAAACAAACAAGGTTTGTGGCGTTAAAAAAGCTAACATTTGGTTTGTGATGCAGTGTGAGAACGAAGTTATAAAATGAGATGGATTTTCTGTGGTGATGTGAAGATAAAAGGTGCAGCCTTTTTAGGAGAACCTTCAAACTATTAAACATTTTTAAAGGAATAACACGAATTCTTTGCTGAACCTGCTAATTTGAAGGAGAGCAGCCCTCCTTCCTGTGAGAATGAGCATATGTGATAGTAAAGTTCCTGAACAGAGCCGAAGTCTCTAGGCCTTGTGGTGGTGATGATTATTGCCTGATAGAAAGTGGAAGAGGTAGCAGCCAGATACGCAGTGGGAGAATGCCCAGGAACAGGGCATCCTTCCAGCATTCAGACAATCCAAAGAGGCTGATTTATTCCCTCTTTTCAGATATTTCAGTGCAAATTCTAGGGAAAGGCAGTGTCTGTCTTTTCACATTGACAGATTTTTGTGGCATTTCCACCTCAGAAAGTCCAAAAGGGGCAGGGAATAAAATTAAAACCCCTCAGGTATAGTCTTCTACTCTCCCCTCTGCCATGTTCAAAATGAGATACTCTTCCCTTGTTCAGAATAAAAGCTGTGATAATCCATTTCCTTTGCTGTGATAATCCATTGCCCGAATGTCCTGGTGGCATAATTTGGTTGTGGTGCTTGGACAGCTATCCTATCACTCCTATAAAACAACAGTGTTTGAAATGTTTTAATCCAAGAAATCCAGAGTTAAAATGCTAACAGCAGTGACTAATTGCATGCTAGTGAGTATTACTGTATTTTCCTGATTTATGTCCCTCATTGGCCAAGACAGGCTTGCAGATGAGCTCTTAACGTATTATTTAACAAGATGGTAGTGCTCTGTGTTTAAATTGCTTGTTGTTGTGGGCTCTTCTTATTCTCCTTCCTCACTGTGGGAATCAGATCTTCTTACTAGTTTTATGGGAAAGCCATAGCTCCTTCTGGAGCTGTTAGAGGATGAGTGAACAAACTGCACAGGGCTTCTTTCAACAGCTAAAGAAGTAGCCTGTGCTACCCCAAAAAGCTGAAAATCCTTATTATCTCGGGGGCTTTTCTGTGATTTCATTTTTCCTTTTATCTTTCCCTTTCTTCCCTGCTTGAACCCTGTTTCTGAAGGAGCTGGAGCTATAACCCAGGCTATCTTATATCTTTCCATTCGGAAGAAGGTTGAAGTGAGAAAGGTCTGCATTGGACTGCAGATGTTTTCTCTCACCCTTTTGTCATCCCCAAGTCTCACTTCTTCAACCTGAAAAACAGTGGAGGGAAAATTCCCACTTGAACACTTTTCCCTGTCTTTAATGAGGCATTAAGGAAAAATCCCTCTTCTACAAAGAGAGGAATACTGCAGGTGAATGCATCCATCTAGCACCCTTTAGGAAAGGGTCACCACCACGGGGCTGCTGCTAGGAAAGGTTGCCAAATCCCTATAGACTTTGCACCAGGCTGTTGTGAAAGCCCTATAAAATGAAGTTGTTGCATAGCCAGTGTGTGCATGCGTATTTCTGAAGGCTGTGCTGGATTTCTGCCATGCCACAAAACCCATTAGAATAATTTATAATAAAAAGTGGGGCATGGATTTCAGAAATGGATAATGTGCTGGGGGAAGGAGGAAGTGGGTGCCAGAGAAGGCAAATCTGAATGTTTTCCTGGTCAGTGGATGTACCCCAAAGTGCAAATTTTCTGTCACTGTAGGGGAAGAAGCTACTGGCCTCACTTTTGTTGTCAGAGATGACTGCTGTATGCTTGGCTTAATATACATATTGCATGCTTATGCATTGCTGTTTGTTGGTTTACTTGCACTAGAACTCAGAATATTCCAGGTTCTTACGGTTAATCTCTGCTCCAAAGACTTCACAAATATGAGAGAAGCCGGAGGAAAGTAAATAGGTGGGAATTTACAGGTTAGTACTGAGATACAGAATGACATTCACAGGGTGCAGGGCCCTTGAGAGGCGTGTGAGTGTGTGGCAAAGGTGCTGTGCAGGTGAGGTGGGGAGGAGGATACCTGAATTGGCCTCCAAGAAGAAAACAGGCATCATGCAGGCAAGTGCTCTGACTGCTGGGCCTTCCATCCATTCTGCATTTATCAGCCATCTAGGCCTAATAAATGTGTGAGTTTTGGTCCCTCGTGTGTCTGGAAAGAAAAGAGATCCTTTGCTTTGCTTCTGCATGACAAGTCAGTCCTTGGTCAGTTTAGAGCTCTCGACACTTGATCCATCTCTTGGACACCTTCCCCTGTATTTGTCATTGTGTGATGTGACAGCTGTGTAAGTGGAGTTATTCTGTCATGTTCTGTGCAGAGAAATGCTGTGGAAATGGGAAAGCAGGGGAATGAGGCACGTGAGGTGTCTGCATGCAACATGATGCTTGACAAGGCCAGGGAGAAGTAGCATTGGGGTTTTGCATGTGTATTCCTTGGGGCAGAAAGTGTCATCGTCTTCAGTTCAGTTTCTGCTGCAATGAAGGCCCCTGAGCATGTCTGTAACACAAAACAGAAAGAAAATGTTTTCAGCCATCATCCTAGCATTGCTTATGTGTGTATGAATCATTCCTCCTCCATCTGGAAGGATGAGATGCAGAGATCTTTTCTATGGAGGTATCTAACATACATCCTCATAGCAGCCAGCAATTGGCATGACAAAAGGGTTACAGCTAGTGGCTGGCACTTTTCCCATCCAGCTTGCCACTGGAAAAATAATGCTTTTGCAATGTGCTGCTTCTTCAGGCACAGGTATGCAGAGCCAGTGTCAGGACATGCAAACAGAGCAGTTGCATGTTGTTCGCTCTCGTTTGTGGTGCCTCCTTGGTGGCCCAAGCACTGGGAAGTGGGAGTAACAGCACTAAACTGGTTTTCTTTATTAGAGTGTGACATGGAATGGATGGAAGCAGTGGGGTATTCGTGGAATATCCCCAGGTGTGGGAAGAGGAGTAGCAAGGCATCTTGCGCTACCAGTGTAAGACCAAGTGTGGGTGAAGACCTTGTTTTGCTTCTAACCTTGTATGCTTTGCAAAGGACAAGGCAGCATTTAGTAGTACTGAGTGCACAGGAAAAAAGGTCTGTTTTTTAAAATGTCATACATTGTTCATGGAAAATCAGTACGTTGTGTATATTCTGCCCTTCGCTTGATTTGCAAGAAGACTGAGGCCTTGCCTCAACTAACTTAGTCCCAGGTGCTCATGTGATGTCAAGAAAGAATTTTGTATTAATTTCCCATCTTTTTGTGGAGGAGTGTTTAATGTGGTGTCAGAATGGGCAGTAGGAAAAAAGGGCCCCTTACTCTCAGTACTCTGTTCCAGCAAACCTGCTAATCTTTGTTGCTGAGCATGACTGAAAATGTCCTCATCATGCAGCAGTGCCCAGCTCAATGTGCAGTTCAAACCTAATTGTAGAAGCTGGATGTTCTTCTGAAGCTCCTTGAGGCACTCTTGAAACTCACCAAACATGTGTTCCTGGGATTGGATGTGCCTTTGCTGCTTCCTTCTTCTGAAGGACAGTTGGAGATGAGGTAGAGGAGAGTTGAGGATGCGCTGCCAGCCCTCAGGGTCTTTGGTGCATTTAATGAGCTGGTGTTTGGACCAGTTGTTCTCAGAGCTGGGACCAGCGGCACTCTCTGGGGAGTGCTGAGTGAACAGGAAGCCTCTCTGCTCCCCGTTCTTGCTCTGCATTTTAACCAGGGTCTGTTCTGCAAGGCAGGCTTACTTCTTCTGCAGGAACAAAAGTCATCTCTCCATCTTGCACAAGGTAGTCTGGAAGTTTAGGGCACTGCTCCTGCAAGACCTCAGCCTTTATTGGGATGGGTATGGAAGCGGGGGGGAACATCAGTCTACCTCAACTTGGGGTAGCTAAGTCCTGCTCTGCTGCATGGAGGATACAGGCTTAGGGCCACTTACGCTAGTGCCTTGTGTATGAAGTGAGGAACTTTGGCTTTTTGAAGGACAGGTTCCTGTCTTTGTGCATGGATGGAGGAACATCCTTTCTGCTTCTTTGTGATGGTTGAGTTTAAGATGCAGCCCTGTTCTTAACATCTTTTGTTGGATGACTGCAGCCAGCAACATTCTGAGCTCAGGGGTGTGAAGTACTGGCCTGTTGCTTAGTATGTTTTAGGTTTGGGGGAGAAGGAGATGGCCAATGGCGTTTGTAGGCTTTCAGCAGCAGAGTTCCTGTTCTGAGGTGAAATACATGTGCCCTTTTCCTTTGGAGTCCCTGCCTGTTGTGACTGCAGGCAGGGACTGTGAAACCCCCTCCTGCATTGCTGAAGCTGAACAGATACAGTCAGAGACTGTATCTCTCTGCTTCCTCCCGGAGTGCTTTTGGGAGGACACTTTGGAGCTGGGATGTGAAACCATGTTATAGAAAGACAGTGCTCTGGGGAGTGAAATGCTTCTGCATATTAGGGCTCAGTGCTGGACTTTGTATTTGGGGAGGGCTTTTCTTCCACTGTGTCTTAAGCTTCTGCTTTTATCTTTCCTCTGATATGTTATAGTCTGGAGAAGACCCTTCAGGCAGGGGTGCTTTGTTACTTCCATTAGCTTCGTGATTGCTGTTTATACTATAGTATAATAAACACAATTGGCATTCTGGCTTATTTCAGGGTGTGTGCTTGTGTGTGAAAAAGACCTGGATATGTTAATTCTGCCATCTTTCTTACCTGTGCCTGGGATGCTGTCTGCCTATGATCTTTCCTGATACATAACAGCTGTGGAAACAACGATCTTGATGCTCCTGGAAGCATTTCAGTAGCTTGACTTTGATAAGTAATACAGGTGCAGTGGGGGTGAGGGGTGATATGTAGTTTCTTGCTTTGAAAACTGGCATCTGGATGCTGCAGAGCATGGTCAGCATGCAGAGGTTGTTCCACTGCATGCTTCACCTGCAGTGTCCAGTTGCAACGTATGCTCCATGTATATAAATTTATCTCTTATTTATTTTGTGTGACATGTCAGAGTTCAAAGTCTGGGGACCCGAGGCAGAAGAATTGCTTTCCTGTTCGTATGTGTATGCTCAGCAGGTATATTTTCTGCTGTAATGTGTTCAGTATCTTCCAGTCTGAGTAAGTGGTGGGTATTTCCACTTGCTGAGAGGCTGAAGGCTATGTTCTCGTGACCTAAATTCCACCTAATGCTCTGTGCTTGAAGGCCAGGAGTCAGCTGGAAGGAAATAAAAGATACAGGGACTTAGGTGCAATTTAGAGCATGTGAATCTGGCTCCTCCTCTCTTGTGATACCACTGTGCCGTAAGCATCAAATGTAGGAAGCTAGTAGTGAATGGTTGAGGCCAGTGGCAGTATTTTCACTTCCCAGAGTGTTTCTAGGCATTCTGAACTGCACTTGCCACCTCTAACCCAGGTCCAGTTTGAATTCTCAAGTTGATCCCATCAGTGTTAGATAAGCAAAGAACCTGATCCAAGCTGCTTATTCCTGGAAAGTTCCTGACATCTCGCAGCGTTTACCTTCAGGAGGGTAACCAGAGGGGTAGGGGAAAGGCCTGGAGCTATGATAGTTCCCCTGCTGTTTTCTGGCTTTGGGTTGTTTTCCTTGCTGGTTTTGTGGGTTCTTTTGTTTTTTTCCCTTTTTAAGTCTGAATGCTTGCATGCATCTGTGGCCTGAAAGGACTAAGCTATGTTCTGTTACCTGTCAGCACCAGAGAGATGTGTTGAATGACGAAGATGCTTGGCCTCTCAGACATGGGGTGCTGGGGGTGCTTTGCAGCATTCCCAGTGTGTTTGGCTGTGGGGCAGCTGAGCCCTCCCAGGCTTGCTTGTGGCCATAAAGAGTGTGATCTCTCACTGCCTTGGCCCTGGTGATCTCTGACTATCAATCATCCTCTTCTCTTTTGGAAGAACTTTAACTTAATGAGAGATGCATCAGCTTGAGTAATTTCTGTTTGAAGATTTTAAGCTCTGTGAATACTGAAGAATATCGCATCCTAAGCTTTTGAGCAGTTCTGTCTGTAATACAGTGCTGTTCTTGGAATGATTTGTTTCAACTATAGGCCCAGTTTAAATAGAGTTATTTAAGTATATGTTGCTTCTCCTCATACATCAAAAAGTGAAGTTCAGTGAATAATGAGTTACCATGGGGCATCACAAGGAGATAAGAACTCATCATAGCTTTGCAATAGATGGCAATGTTATTAAAGGAAAAAAAAGACTTTTTGTCTATAAAGCTTAATTGGAAAAGCCAGAAATCTTGAGTGGAGCTTTTAGCTTGCTGACCAACTGGAATATATTGTGATAAGAGCAGATTTCTGTGTGCAGAGGGTGTCCAAGGTTTTGACTGCTGCATGAGCAACACGGCTGTGATATATTTTCCTATGTGTGCCTTTTATGTAGATAAGCGACAGTACCTGATTTCTGGTCCTGCAGGGGAAATGTAATACCCTATTAGCGAACAGCTTTCCAAGATGCAGCAGTTGTCATTAAAACTCAGCAGTGGACAATGGAGCTGTATTTGGCAGGTGTGGACTTTCTTTTTTTAACTTAATGGCAGTGACTTGCAGTTATGTCATGCTGTAGTTTTAAACTGTGCAAGGCCGTCTGACTCGTTTATGTTCTCAATCAGGCTTTTAATGTGCACACACAAGAAACTGGTTTCTGGATTGCTTATCCTACGAGTTGGAGGTAAGGATGACCAGCCCTGGTGTACAGGGGGGTCAGGCACTGAGTTCTGTAACAAAGCTACTACTCTTGAATTTCCCCATCTGCAGAATATAGGTCCATCCTACAGTTTATAAAGAATCTAAAGAGAAGTGATGTGCAAGATCCATGCCACTTTTCTTCCCTTTGTAGTACTTACTTTAACTTATTGCTTCCAGTAAGTAGAATCATTGTACTGCTGCTGTGGTCTCGGTGATAGTTAGCAGGACACCATGAGCTGCCCATCTGCAGCAGCTCTGCTGGAAAGGTCTGATCTGCAGGAGCCCTTGTTGGCTCTTAAGGATGAAATGCAATTGAGCATCTGGTGAAGCCTGCTCTATGGTAGAAATTAACTATAAATATGTACCTGGGGATTTTTAAATCATTAGGCTTAAATTGATTATTTTCGACCAGTTATAAGACTCCTAAAACCTGCATTTTCTCCTTCCATAAGAAAAATATAAGTTTGATGGGCAAATGATATGGTGGCAATAATAATGCGTAAGGAGCAGTGTGAGGAAAAACACAACTTCCTGCCCTGTGTTGTTTCTCATCTTGGGTTGTTGTTTTTTTTTTAACTTCCTAATTATGTGGAGTTGGGAGAATGAGCTGGTAGGATATGAGTGTTGCCATCCCATAATAAGAGTTGTGGTCATGGGTGCCATGCAAGCATGAAGCTTCAAGAGACGGTGATGTGTTTTGAGGACAGACCAGGAATAATTCAGGCCTGCATATGGCTTTCTCAGGTAGAAGGTAAGCTAAGGGAATGTCTGCAGAACTAGTGCCCAAAGCTGGAATTGTGCTCCCTGTTCCAGTTAAACCAATACATAAACAAACCAGTTCACTTGATGTTCCCATTAATTTGGACTGCTTACCTTTCCAGTTTTTCCAGCTTGTGATTTGAGCAGAATGAGACAGTAGGAGAAATGACAGTCTGGAACTGGCTTGACTTGTCTGTGTCTCTCCCCAGAAAGCCAGTTTCTTTTCTACCATCAAAATAGGGAATGGCTCTGCAGCTATTGTTCAGAACACCTGAGACTCCACAGCAAAATCATCTGCCACTGCCTAGAAAAGGGACAGCAAAGGAAAACTTGCAGTGCTTTGCCAGCTCCTTCTGTGCCTCTCTACCTACTAGGGCTTTTCTCCACCGTACGAATGGCATAGCAGCTGTGGCTTGAGGGTTTCCCCTCACCCTGGGGTATTTGACTGCTTTCTGCCCTGGCACCTTCACAGGCACAAGCAGCAGAAGCTGTGTGTGGCCAGTGTCATGTCTGTGCGCAGATCATGATGCTTCTGACAGCCGTGCTCTGCCTGTGTGTCCTTCTGACGTGACCACAGTGCACAGAGACGGCTGGTCCTTGGAAAGACAAGTTGTGCTGTTCTTCTGACTTGAGGCCTTGAGCCTGCAACAACCTGGAGCTTTTTGTCCCTGAAGATAGGGAGTAGCCCAAATAAAAGCCTTTCTTGAGCCTCTTGTCCCTGAAGATAGGGAGTAGCACAAGTAAAAGCCTTTCTTTTTATCAGAGAACCAAACTCTTGGGTTACTGAGGGATCTTTGGGACTGCTTGGAGTGGGTTTTCCCCACTGTGTGGGGGCGGGGGGGGGGCATGGTAGGGAGAAGGAGACTGGGTACTAGGTACAGCATTTAATTTGATTGTGTAACTCGCCACAGCATGCTCGTGACGTGTGTTTCTGACTTAGACAAGAACCACTGAAGGTGCAGAGCTCCTCCATGTCCTCCCCCTTCCAGGAAGTCCTGACAAGCTTCTGGCTTAACAGTCAATAAGTCCACAGAGCCCCTTGGTGCTTTGCCTGTGCAAAAACAAGTTGGCAGTGGGAGTCATTTTGTTGCTTGTGTTGCTGACTGTGTTAAAAAAAGTCTGCTTTCTTGACCTGGAATGATGCCGAAGCAGTGTGCAGGCTGGAGAATGCAGCCAGTGGTCTTTCCCTCGTGCCTTGGGTCTTTTGAAAGAGATTTCTGTAATATCAAAGTAGACCCTAACCTTCCATGGGATCTCCTGGTTGAGTTCAGAGGTCGGTAGCTGAGATCTGAGGTCTGCCTTCTCCTCAGGCTCACTTGGCTGTCAATTTTTATATAGCTCTGCGTGGAGCACTAGTATAGACTTTGATGTACTGTATTCTCACCCAGCGCTGAGGGCTCCATGCTTTTGTGTGCTGCTTGTGTATCAGTGGATACAGCTGGTATGCTCACCTACCAAAAGTGTTTGTTTTGTTCCCTTGATATTGCTAGAAGCCGTTCTCAAGTATGTTCTGCCAGACAAAATAAAACCTGTGAATCTCAAACTTGGAATCTTGAAGACGACCAAGTGGGGAAACTGCATCTTTGGCAGCATCAAGGCCCCCTGACAAACAAGATCACAGCAGTGATCCGTGTCTCTTGAGACTTTGGAGATCAGGAGCTGCATTTCTCATACTGAAGTTTGCCAGCTTCTTACCAAAAGAAAGGGAGGGGGCTTGGAAAGAGTTTGTTTCACTGGAAGAAATAAAAGGGATATGCTGAAAACCTGTAACTGAATTGGCTTGAGTTTATGATCAAAGCTCTTGTGGTAATTGGCTGTGATCTATAATGTTCACACATTGTACAAGGGTGGGTTTTCGTTTGCTGCTGGCTTGCCTCCTTTCTCGTTGGCACAGAGAGGAGGGAATAGCATGTCAGGTGTCAAGAGGCAGGAAACAATCCCCTGTGTGCACCTAAGGGACTGACATTCAGGGACTGGAGCTGGGAATAAACTGTGTCCTAGACCAGGAAAAACACTGAGTAAATGATGCTAGAGTTGTTTGGTGTGCAGAACGGTGCCTGGCAGAGGAGATGCTGGCTGCACTGCACATCCTCCTGGCCTCAGTGGAGTTGTGTTTGGGGAATTGGAGAGGCTGAAA
The DNA here is from genome assembly GCF_034315485.1 of Pezoporus occidentalis. Classification (NCBI taxonomy): domain Eukaryota; kingdom Metazoa; phylum Chordata; class Aves; order Psittaciformes; family Psittacidae; genus Pezoporus; species Pezoporus occidentalis. The sequence goes on from NW_026912779.1 coordinate 10,824,098, forward strand.
TCCTCTGTGTTGGTTCTGAATCCAGCATATGTGATAATCTGTAGGCTCCAATGGGAGAAATCGAGAGGATTACAAACTCCCAGAAGGTTGTTTGAATGCTGTGTGTACTTGGATGAGGAATACCACCTCGGAAAGGAGTATTCCTCCTTCTTTAGAAGGAGCTAAAGATCAGCTGAGACAATTTGCTCGAGCATTATTACATAGTAGCGTAAAACTCAGTAATGAGATTTTTATTTTTGAATAGTTAGCAGATTAGGGAGTAGAGATAGAAGTGATTAGAGCCATGATTAACTGTGGTGCTTTTGATTTTGTGGCTGAACCAAAAATGTGGGTTGGTTTGAACTCAAAAGATGAAAATCTTTTGCTAACATGAAAAATTAAGATTTTGGGTAATCTTAAACCCAAGTATTTTGGATTGTCTGAACTCCTTTAGGTTAAAGACTGATTGAAAACAGTTTTCTAGTTTTAGAGAAATAGCAATCTTAAGGGATGTTCATTGAATTAAAATTTATTTCAGTCCTCCTGAATCCACATTTTGCTGAACATAAATAACATGGGACAGATTCACCTGCAGAGGGAAAGGGAGCTGTAGTCACCCCAACTGCTCATTAACACTCGTAGTCTCTCCTGTATGATGCGAGTGTAATCGCAACTGTTCACCTCCCTTATTAAGAACATCACTGTGCCCTTGAAATAGTTCTCCAGACCAAAAAACTTCCCACCATCTGTAACAGATGAAACTGGAAGTCAGTCACAGTCAGAAATAGAGCTGAGTTTTTTTCCAAAGAGCAATGTGCATGTGGAAGGCAAGAGAAAATGATTCCCTAATGAAAAAGCAGTAAAAGAGCTAAACAAAGGTCAAACTCTGTAGACCAGATGCAGACAGAGACTGAACCTATTTGCCATACATATGGAGAGTGCAGTATAAAACTGCAGTATAAAAAGGTGGCCAACCCAGGGGATATTAGTGTGCGTAGATAACACACATATATGTAGATAATATATGCAATGATACATTCTGAAAGCCTGTCATCAGAACAAATTGCAAAGCACAGAATGCATGCAGGAGTTCAAAAGGACATAGCCGGAGAACATAATATCAAGATCACCACAGAAACAGTGATCCTGGGGGTCACCTTGTTTGAAGCAACCCTTTAAAGCTCTACAATGCACTGGCAAGCAATTTCACAGAAAATGAATTTCCAGATAGGTGCTGGAGCTGGGTGCAGGGAAATTTCAGGCAAACGAGTGCAGAAAGGATTGGTGCCAGCCTTATAAAAGTGAAAAAATAAGCCCCCTCAGTTTCACCTGCTGGGCATAAGATCAACCCATGTGGCAAAGCCTGTGTTGGCATATCTGTAGTTCAATACCATGCAGTAGTACTTTGCTATGGAATAGAAAGTCTCATAAGCCTGATCGGAAACGCTCTGCAAACGCAGTTGTACAAATGTATGTGCTGAGCAGTGTTCTTAAACAATACAAGAAGCATTTCAAGGGAGAGTGTATTAAAGAGTTGTGTTGAGATACTGGTGTACAGGTCCTTGCATACCAGTAGTGTGTATGACCCGTGCCATGTCCCCTTGGCCCTGAGACATGAAACAGAAGGTGAAAGTGTTAAAAGTTCTTGATTCAGTGTAGTTATCGACCAAGTTATTAGCATATGGTTCTGGTTTAAAGAAGTAAATGCTATTTGAGTTGCTGTATGTATACAAAACGTCTAATTGAGCCTACCTTGAGAACTCTTTACCCCAGTGTGGTTACATGAGGAAGGTACAGAGATGAGAAGACTTCCAAAAGAGGAAATCATGTCTAGACTTCAAAATGCCAGTTCTCAGTTTTGTTTTAGGTGGTGATATCCTGTCTGGTGTCTTTGAGCCTGCATGGAGGAGAAATAATTGACTGAGGGGAAACAGTAACATAAGGAGATGCCACTTGTCATTTCAGAGTAAAAGTTCCAAACTTTCATGTTAAAAATTGTCACCAGCCCTCAAACTTTGTCACAGACTTGAAAGGAGCGTATCTTTTATTGTCTGATAGTGTATCAATGAATACCACAGGCCAGCAGTGATGCAAAGTGTTCTTGTCAAGGCAGACTGCAAGGTCTTGACTAACTTGTATGCTGTAGCTGATGTGCCTTCTTCATACCTTTTATGTTAAGGTTAAATATTTTGGCTTCTTTCATGTCTTAGCTGTTTTGGGGGTTGGGATGGATGTCCTGATGCCAAGCTGACTTGATAAATGTATACACAGAACATTGGACCTAAGGAATTAAATTCACTATTTTCAGTAGTTCAAATTAAGTTCCCCCGTAAGTTTTGCATATTTTGTGTGTGTACTGTGTCACTGATGTTGAGAGGGGGGATCTCAAAACTCAGTAGTTCCCTAAATGAGGAGGAAAACAATTATTTATGTTGTTTGTGGTTAACCTCCAGAGTAATATTAATGGTCTGTGAAGCCTCTTCAGGTAATTGACTCAATAGAAACTTCTGAGAAACTGTTTAAACTTGGAAGCTCCATGAGAAGATGGGATAAGAGGGAGTTAAAATCATGAGGAGAGCGAGTTGGTGTGCATATGAAGATCCTCTTGTGATGTGTTTGTGGGAAGTAAGAAGGCAGAGGAGTGTGTATTTAGATGCTGAGGGGAAGAAGCTGTCAAGTGGAACCAGAAATCTTCAGTGCAGTTACTTCTTTCACTCAGATGACAGTGGCGGTCCGTGCTTGGAGGCAAATACTGGAAACTTCACTTGAGGGGCAAACAGTTGCATTTTTATTCCTCATATTCAAATATGCTGGCCTGTTTTTGCAGGCAGAAATGATAATGTAACACTTAAAACTTCAAATGCATCCTTACAGCCACTGAGGTAATTATATTTGTAATGTGTAAAAGTTGTGCTTGAAAACAGGACTTGTATCTTCCGTCCCTTCCCATTTGCGCACATTCACTCACAAATAGGCTTCCCCTTTACAAGGAATAAGTGGATAAATGTTATGAAAAAGTCAGACTTTGCTGCATTATTTTTTTCCTCTGGACTGTTAATATGTTTTAGCATATTCTCATATAACAAATTTTAATTAAGTGATTTTACTTAACATCAACCTGGGGCTTTCCTCTTCTTAGAAGAGAAGGGGAATGCAGTTACTCTGAAAACTTTAATAGTCCTAGTAAAACATAGCTATTTCTTCTAAACTGTCAAGCATGCAAACATTCACCTAAAGTCTTTTTATTGATGGCTGGGCATTGCTTTTTAAACTGTTTAACTGTGTAAGCTTCTTTGTAGGGATTTCAGGGGTATCCCAAGCTTTCTTTTACTCCATGGTATTTTAATGATGATTTCATCTATGCTGTGATAGTTCTTGCAAGAAAGCTGTCAGTGATTCCCTTTCTCTCCTTTTCAGTTTCTCAGAGGAGATGGCATGTTGCATTTTTTTGTTGGTTTTACTTCTTTTTGCAGTAGAAAATAAAAGCAAGTTGCTTTTCCCCCACATTTTTGTGTGCCCACAACTAGACACACACTCTCTCCCACATGTGCGCACGCATGCAAACGCACACAAGGAGTTTGTTCTTGCTTGTGCGCAGCCAAAAGAGGCTGGATAGGGCTGTCTTCAGCTCAGTGGAAATTGGCACCATCCCATCTGCAGTAAACAACAGCCTGACGTCAGCTTACGCAGCAGTGATAGCAGTATAACTTGAGAGATTTTTGAACTGGCCAAGCTGTTGAAAGGCTATCGCTGGGTTTGATAATCTCTGGCTGCACTTGAGAGGAATTGGTGCAGAGGTGGGGGAGAGGAATGGTGGCTAATGACAGAAATAATAGAGCAATTCCTGATAACTTCATATGGGGTGGAGAGGTGAGTTTTAAGTCTTGCACCAAAGCATCTTTTGATTCCCACCTCGTTGGCTGCAGTTGTTCTCTCCAGTGTTATTCCAGGTTCTGAAATCTTGGCTGCTCTGTAGAATTCACATTTGTTCCATGTTGGAAGTCGGAGAACAATTAAAGTGCCATATAACAGTCAATCAAGCAGATGATGAAATTTGACTTTGCTATTGTGTTGAATTAAGCACTTTCATTATGATTTTAATTCCTGATGTTTGCTTTATTCAGTTGTAGATACAGCTCAAAGAACCGAGTCTGGTGATGCTGAGATTTTTACTATTTTCTGTATATTCAGTCTATTACTAGGATACGAGTATATAAATCACAGAGGCCCTAAATTGTGACCACAACACCCAGAAAAGGTTTACTTGAATGATATTTGGTTCTTCATCATTATCAAATTAGGCTAGAATGAAAGTACCATTTTGTGGTGCTGGTTCCAGATAAGGCCTCTAGCAAAGTAGCTGTTTCCCTGCAATGCTACAAATGCCTTGACTGCAAAGTTAGCGAAGCCTCTGCTGCATTTCTGAAACAGAGCCACTGTGACTTAAATTTAATAACAGATGGTTCTCCTCATAACCCCACAGTTGAAAGAGACTTCTCTATTGTTCAGTACTACTGCTGAAAACACATTTCCATTATGAACTTACAGTGCTCTTATGCCAAAACCAACAGTTAAAAATGAATGGTTTGCTCTGGTAACAGGACAAAACAAACATGAAAATCATTGTGTTGTGTGACAGAAAATCGGAATGTTAAAATTAAAGGTTGATAAAGCTACCAGAATAACTATTTGATGGGCTATTCTTGAACCAATGACACTTCCAAGCAAATATTTCAAGGATATAAAGAACAGTGCATGGACTTCTGCTTTGTTTCTTGTACTGCTGCAAAGATAGCAAAAAGCTCATATTCCATTTAGGTCCCGTCACGAGGGATTGACACAGTTTTGTGAAATCCTGGAAGGGAATGTGAATAACTGCCAATATTAAACGTTTTCTAATTTTTACGTCTGCTTTTGGGGTATATTCAGACTGGGTTAATCATAAAAACTGCCTTAGTAGGGAGGGACAAGAGTGAGAGAAGGAAAGAAAAACTGGAGTTTGTCTAAGATGGTGTCTGTCCTGTTAGTAGCTTTTAAACCTTTGGCCATATCTGATGCAGATGCACAAGTCTCAAAGATTCACATCCCACAGAAAGTGGGCAAGACTGTGAGGATCTGTCTGAGCCCAGTGAATTCCTGGAGAACAAAAGCAGGTGTGATCTGTGCATCTCGTCAAGAGAACCATCCAACTGGGATTGCTGTGTGAGGAGAAGGGAAGGGTGAACAGCAGCTCTTTCAAAACCAGGAAAGTCCAGGCTCTCTGTGAGTCTGAATGTCCTTGGAGACTTCCTGCGTCCCACGGGGGCTGCATGTAGCAGGGTCTGATGGCTCTTGATTTATGAGAAAAGCCCAGGATGGTTTTAGAAGCCAAGCCATTGGCAAGCTTGTGCTTGAGAGCCTGCAGTAGCACAAGAGTTGACAGCTCAGGTAAGGAGCTTGTTCAAGAGGAGTTGGCTGGAGTAATACCTTGTAAAATCGCAGGCTGAACAGCCAGGCAGGCCATGGGTGAGCTGATGACTGGCTGTAGGCAGAGCCAGAGCTCTGCTGCAGCACAAGAGACTTGTGAAGTGGGTGGTGAGGCCCTGGAGCCGCATCAGTGTGGCAAGGTGACCTTTCCCAACTGCAGACTTCTTACACTTCAAGGCCCGTGGGCGATGCCAGCATCATGACTTTGGCCCCATGTGAATGTGAACTTGCCAGTGTATAAGAGAAAGGCAAACCTCTTCAGCTGCGGGTGTGACAGTGTTAACCTGTGGACAAAGTTCGGAGCAGGGTGCCTTAGGTCTGTTTATCATCTCTTTCATTGTCCATGCCTTCCCTTCCAGCCTGCCTCCCTTTTCTGGGGTCTGGCTGTGCCTGGGGAGGGTGGAATTGTGACTTGTAAGACTGTAAAACTCCTTACAGCAGACTTAGCTAAGCAAGGATCTCATGCTAGGTCACTTCAGCAGCACTGTGTGTCACAGGGCTTGTCACAACCCCCAGCAGAACTTCCCCTTCCAAAAACCATACCAGCAACTAGCAAACACAGTTAATCTCTCAGCTGCAGCCCTGCTGAAGATCTGTTATGGCATGAATGGGAGGAGACATACAGTAAGGGAAAGTTCGTTCATGTTCCTTTTTTTCCCCTTCCTTTACTGTCTCTCATCTTGTCCTACCAGCTTGCTACTGCTTTAAAGTAGGAGATGAGCTGGTGGGAAAGGCCTGTGCACTGTGCCTCTATCTCCAACTGGATAACATTTGCATTTACTGCCAGTGGTAGGAGTAACCCAGAGCTGCTCACACTAGCCTTGACCTAAACCACAAGTCAGAGACATGTTGTGGCGTGTTTCCTCTTGCTGGGATCCTACAGAATAGCCTCTTGGATAGCCAGCCCTGCTTGGCTCTCTTCTTCGTGCAACAAAGTTTACTGGATGGTTGTTGAGGTTATGGTTCACTTTGCATTGAGTGAAGCATTAAGTTTAGCTTTAATGTGGCCAGGGATCCAACAATATGGAATCTTAACCAGTTGTAAAAAAAAACTTGACTCTGCTTTTGGTTTTATGGAGATAGTCCTAAAAAGGCTTCTAAATAGGCTGCTCTGCTATCAAGGTGTAATTTTGGTATGATTTTGTCACGCGTCCTAAAAGGAATTACCCTTCCTCAAAGATTCAGAAAAATCTTGTGGTCAGACCCTTCAAAGTCATGTTGCAAGGCCTCTGAAGGAGTGATGCTGAGTACTTAGTTTTGCTCTTAGATGATTTTTTTGATCCTTGCAGGTTGGTATTTTCAAGATTTCTGTGTAATGTAAGGGCTAAAAACCAAAAGAAACAAAGTGAAGCTGAAGTTATTTAATCAGTTCTCAGTTATTGCAACACTGCATGCTCCTGCCTTTGCCCCTTCTACTTCCATAATGGTTACAACTTTTCTGAGGGGTAAAGAATGGCCTTTCCCCATACATGATCACAACGTGAGATGGGAGCAGACTGCACAAACAGGCAAGACTGAGGGAGGAAGGATTCGTACCAGCATTTACCACTGGTGCTTTGCTGCTTCATAAGGCAAGAGCTGCTCTCTGATCTGTTCTGCTAAAGCATGTGCATCGGCAAGGTTAATAAGGTGGAGGACAGTCCCCAGTAGATGGTGGGGATTTGGGCATTTCTTGTGTTTTTTTTGACACTCCTGGCAAGTGAAAGAGCAGGAGAGCTCTGCAACTCACATCTGCTCTACCTAAACTCAAGAACCCAAGAACAAGTTGCAGGCTTGGCTTCATACCATAGCCAGGTCCTCACAACTTACTAGCATAAAGTCTGGGTTTCCAGCTGAAGGAGATCAGCAAGAGCTCAAAGGCAGGGAGCCATAGTGATCCTGTTGTGTAGCGTAGAGATAGATAGCCACTATGGCCTGCTCCTTCCTTTTATTTTTCTCTTCAATTACTGCTCATGTCTCACTGAACAGGAGACCGGTCCCACCCAGAGGGATCCCAAAGCTCCTCACCACCTTTTTCTCAGACTAGAAAAGTTCTCGTTTGGCCCTTTAAGCCAAACACAAGCACAAAACACCTTACCTGATTTCTTCTCGTTGGCAATGCCAAGAAACCCCAACAGGGAGGGAGCGATGAAGAAAAGCAGAGCCAAAGGGTGGTGAGGAGCAGGAGGAATTGGACTTTTGTGGATCAGCACAGAGCAAAACAGGTATCTGTTTGCTGTTTGGACACTGGTAAAGTACAGAGCTCAGCAGCATGGAACTGGTGCTCCCTGTCAAGGCCCCCCAGTTTTGCCTCTGTATTTTTTTCACCCTGAGTAAACCAGTATGGTTAAAAATCCCAAACAAACCAAACCAACAAAAACAAAACCCAGCCAAAACCAGAAAAAGATCTGCAGCTGAAATGCCTGTTTCTACCACTAAAAACTTTATATTTTCTCATTACTACAATAATGTGCAGAATTAAAATGGCTGAAAACCTTTAATTATAACACTGATTTTATTTTCTCTTTGGTAGCAATAATGGCCAAGCAATGGCACACCAACAAAGACTGTGAGTAGCAGTCCTGAGAGGTGCCATCCTGCTCCCTCCTCCCCAACCCCGTCTCCCAGTTCTTGCTGAAGAAAACAAGTTGCTGCCTCTTGAAGATTTCCCTTGTCCTTTCTGTTTGTGACAGGCGTAAGTGTTGGTAACATCTGCTGGCCCAAGCCCGCTTCCTCCTGCGCCACTGCTCGCTGGCAGGGTGCCGTGGAGGAGCCAGGAGCCGTGGGTGCCCCGTGCCAAGCACACAGTGTGCCTTCGCCAACCACAGCCTTCAGCAGAGCTGGCTCTTGTGACAGCAGCAGCACAGGCTCCGCACGACCGGCAGGACTCCGCTTATCTCGGGGTAGTTTCTTAGGCCCCGGCTCTCACAAACAACGTGGGTTTTGTTTTTTTCTTTATGAATAAGGAATGTTATTTTAAGCAAAATAGCCAAAAGGGGATAAACAGAGCGACGTGTGAATCTGAAAACATTTTTCTATTAGCTTTGACTTAGAAAGTTACTGTAAGTGGCAGATATCAGAGAAGACTTTTCTTTCGCAACCCATTCTTTAACTTGTTTCTGCCTTTGAACAATGCTTTGTGAGTCATTAGTTTGGTTTTTATTCTTTTGCTCTGACAGGTTTCCTTGATAGTGGCAGTGTTTTCCAGAGCAACTCAGAGGAAAGGTGTATCTGTACGTATTTTAACAGGGACATGGCGTCTGTAAAGTTACAAGAAGATGAGCAGACTAAAGAAAGATTCAGACCCTGCTTCATTTATTTTGTAGTTGTTTGTTCCAGAGTTGGCTAGGTCTCCCTTTGGATGGAAGTTCCAAAAAGTGTTTTGTTTTGCCTTGCTGCTTTTTTAAAGCAAGGCATAGGTTTCTCTGCTGCCTCTTAAGACTAGCTGGCTGTTTAACTCTTTCATCAGATTAAAACAAATTTAATACGTAAAGGAGTACGTGGAGATTTGGTCTATTTAATGTCATATGTGAAATCAGTGGGGGGAAGAAAAAAGTGATGTGCATCCAAGAGTAAAATTTATCTCAGACTTGTCAACTCTTAACAAGTAGTGATCTCGCTGCTTGTTCTTTGGCTGCACAGTGCCCCTTGATACACAGAGGAAAAATAGGCAGTGTCCTTAAATCAGTTTTTCTTGGCGGGGGAGGAGTTCCTAAGGTTATCTTACGTGCAGTTTCCTGATGTGAGAAGTTTTATTAATGATTCTTATAATGATTTATGTGGAGGTTTTCCTCAAACAACGTCAAGAGGCAGCCTGAAGTTGTATTATCCTGTACTTCACTCAAATGAGTTGTGTACAATAATCCAGTTGTTTTTTCCTTCGGTGATGATAGTGGAGTCTGCGGGCAGCAGCAGCAGAAGAGGATTCTAGTAGTTTGCTTTTGCTTTCTCTTCCTGTCCCCTCCATTTTCATATATATGTTTTAGAAGGCCGAGTTTCTGATGGGCTACTTACTGCAAGATCAGTGGAAAGTGAAACTGTGTTTTGGGGCTTCTTTTGTTAGTTCTTTTGGTTTTCATATAGTGTTTTATCAAAGGCACTGGTCTGAATATTAAAGCTAGTGGACTGAGGAATTAAAGATGTCAATTGGTAAAAATGAAAATCTGAACTTTATCTGTAGAAAGTGTTAATGAGAGAAAAGTTGAGTACCCAACCCTGCCCCACAAAGAATGCCAGGGATAGTCACTTTGCATTGTTTAGGAACAACTCTGCAATATCTCTTAAGTATCTTAAAGTGAAAAGATTAGAAATCAAGTTGATAATGTAGTTTCTCTTCAACTGCTTCCTCCAAATGGTTTAATACTGTGTCCCTGAGGAAGTCCCATTATTAAAGCTGCGTGACTATGAAATCACCTTGACTCTGAAGGGTAGATACTTCTGGGGGTTTTCCTCATCTGACTCTTGCAGCTTCCTTTCATTGCAATTAACACAAAGTTCTTTGCAAAACACATCCCTCAGTTTATATCTTCTCCAGTCAGGTCAAATTGACAGGGGTGGCAGGAACTACCTCGTGTACTTGAGCCGTATAAACCCAATCATGTTACTGACTGATACTGAAGATTGCCATGAACTTTTTCAAAGGGTTTTAGCCCTTGTTCACACATAAATGCTGAAGAAGAGTTTCTGTGCTTTTCAGACACCTTTTTCCCCATGTTCCATCAATAACTCTAACAAAAGTAACTCCACAGTGTGCATTTCTAATGGGCTTAATCACAGAAGAAAGCCTAATGCACTTTGCAAGTGGATACACACTTGAAGATGGGAACTGTTCTCTCCCCTTAGCATGGGGTGGAACACAGCAACTGTTTGACAGCATAACAGCACATACGGTACTGGGACAAGAAGTAGAACTGTGTCCTATAGAAACTGGGAAGAATTTTAAGGTATCCCAGAATGGAAGCTAACAGGGACATGAGGGTTTAACAGTTGGCTGACTGAGAAAGTTTTATTTCTCTGCAAAGTGTGGACTCTTGGTTTGATGGGGATTTTTGTTTTATTTTTTCCCTGAGGTATGAAAACCTATGCTTTGGTTCAACTTTACTCCAGGTTTGGTTATAGGGCTGTTAGTGAGCATAGGGTATTCAAGGCGATGTACAAGGTGCTCTGCCTTATTCCCCTCCTTTATGGGTAGTGTGGTATCTGCTTTGAGAGTGGAGTTATCTGTGTTGCAAAAGGGCATCTGACCTTTTGCAAGGATATCTACACAGAGAGTTGTTAGGCTGTAAGATACTGTGCTGCAGATAGGCAGCCAGGTGACTGTATGGCAGCTTCCCTGGGGGTAGGCAGTCAGTGAGAGAAGAGCAGTGCTGCTACATCACTACCGCTTCTAGTATCTGCAGCACTTGGATCCCTCCCTGGGGGCCTCTCCTCTGCGTATTAACCCAACCTGACCCTGCTTGCCTTGCAGGAACTGCCTAGATCACAGCTAAAGGTGGTATGGCTCTAGGCATGAAAGTGTGAGGCCTGACACTGATTGTATCAATGAGCAGGAAGCCTTATACGGCTCTGTGTGTTCTTAACGAATGATGAAGCCAAAGCATTCATGCATTTCTCTTTTCATCTATTATCAGTAGAGCATATTTAACAGATGCTTGAGAACTACAGGATAAAAAAAGGGCAAAATCCCTTAATTAAACCATTTCCAAAGCATGTTTCTTATTCTGGATGGGCATAAGCATGGGCAGAATACCCTCATGGTTTTCTTACGGGACCATTCAGCCTTAAATTGAAGCGACCTCATTCTGGAGGGATGCAGGGAGCTGAAGCTCAGAATGTTTTCTTGCGATGGTCACTGATTTTTATGCTGCTTGCAAGAGTTCTGGTAGGTGATGTACCAGAAAGTTTGCAGGGACAAAAACTGTCTATGAATTAATGAAAGGGAAGCTCTGTATGTTCCAAGGGGAAGATTATTTCTTTAGGTTATTGTTATTTCAGCTTGGGCTTCAGTGTGTAGTGTCAGTCTGGTCCCTGGAGCTGCCACTCTTGGACAGGGAGTTCACACTTCAGCTTGCTTTCAGCTGATTTCATTTTGCACAACTGGTCAAATTACATCCTTAGCCATGATCAGGCAGTCCTGATGGGTTTAGTAGGGCTGGTTTTGGGGTATAACTCAAGGTATGATGTGGTCCTTTAGGTATATGTGACCACTGGAATATTTTTAGTGATGTGTTCCTGTTCAAAGTGCTTTTCTTAAAGCATTGGTTTTGTTTGGTTGCATATACCAAAACCACTTTCTCTTCTGTTTTCCTCCTCTTTCTGTGTCCAGAAACTGACTGGTCAAAGATCCGTTTGACTTCACGTTTTCTTTTTCATGAGTTTTCCATCACCTTAACACTTCCTGGGGTGAACTGGGCAAATTTCAGCAGTGATCTAAATGAGGCTGGGATAGAAGTTAGTCATAAATGTCACAAAATTCACCATCTCTGCATGATTTCAAAACTGAACCAAGCAAAACTGAGAAGCCTTGTTTTCAGATCTAAAGGCAGCCGAAATTGCAAAACAAGGCAAAAAGAAAGTGTGGTACTTCTAATGCTGCTAGAAGTTAGTGCAGCTTTTGAAGCCACCAGCCGTTAAAACATGCGAATTACTCCAAGGACATGATAATGGTTGTGGAAATCAGCAAAACAGTCGGTATAAAACTTCGGCCCTGGAAAATAGCTGCTACTGACCGTGATGGAGTCAGTGTAAGTGACTGGTTTTAGACTTGCTGCATAAAGGGGGCAGAAAATACTTTCCTTCACGTAACTGGAGATATGGGTGTGTGACTTTAAGAGCTGCCCAGAGGCAGAGACTTAGGGTAATTAAGCAGGAGCACAGACACCTGAAGAGAGAGAGAATTACCAATAACTAGACATACGAAATTAAACCAAACTGGTGATTCTAGTTTAGGTAGTGACTGTACTGGTTTCACATGGCAGAGACAGCGCGCACAAGGGAGTGTTAGGTTATAGTGCCAGTAACAGCTTTCCAGGTACCACTCAGACAGCCACAATGGATTGATTTTGTGCCTCTAATTTTGAATTCTTTTGATCAGTGGGAAAACCAGATTCCTCTAGGCCAAGGGGCTAAACCCCAGTATCTTGCAGTTGCAAGTAAACTGGTCCTCTCCAAACTGCATTGCGAGTTGTATCATGTGTGACTCATGGCCTAATTAAACAGTCTCAAAAAGAATACAATCTCGGTGTTAGATGTGTCTTTACTTAAGAATATCCAAGTAGTTTCTGTCTCTTGGAAAGTCAGATATGTGGTGTTAAATCATCTGCCTCCATGACATCAGGCTGCCAAACCCTAAGTGGTATCTGTCATGAATGTGCAGGCCTGTGAGAGCGCTGGAAGGCTGCCTAGGATGGCTGGTTTGGAAGGGGAAATTTCTAGGGCTTATCAAAAAGTACCCGCACGTAAGTGTTAATTGGGCCCTCACTTCTTAGATGTGCATGTCTGTGTGAGCGTATGAGAAAAAAACAGCTATGGAAAGTAAAACTTCTCATTCTCTGTGTGAGTATAATGGAGGAAGGAAGCAGCAGAATGTGTTTTTGTTTAGCAGAATAAGGTGAGGAGGCTCAACTCTGTGTTTTCAGTCGATAACTACTTGGTAGTGAAATGAAGTAATGAAAACAGTAAATTTTTGGGGGTACTGTGCATGTGAAACACAACAATAGGATGCTCCAAGGGATGCATAGTCTTGGTGCCCTTTTTTCTTTAATATGGTCCCTGGTGAAAAGCCAGACCTACTGTAGGTAAAATTTCCATCTGTGATTCCCTTGCTTCTAACCTGGTCTAGCTCTTAGATCTGCTCACTCATAGCTGTGAGTCTCTGCCTGTGACGCAGAGCTGTTTGTGTCTTGCACTCCTGTTCATCAAAATCCAGTTGGTGCCCACCCAAGTATCTCTGCAGTCTGAGGTGCTCTCAAGTGAAACACCTAGTTTTTATTGTTTGGTACCTAATGTTTTATGACTACAAACTGTTGGAAGAATATTGATGACCTCAGAGACCTTCATCCCTTTGATTTATCCTCTTTTTGGATGTGTTTGCTTTAACTCTTACCTGTTACATGTACTTCCATCTTACCCCTGTTGCTCCAAATTTGTCCTGATTATGCTACACTAATGCTTTTTTTTGCTTCCAAAGCTGGCTTGTGTTGCTTTTTCATTTGGGTTTACTGGTTTCTTTAGAGGGGGAAATCTGGTTAATACTTAACCTAGCAGTAGTCTAGGTGCTTTGCATAATATTGATTTTCTTTTTAAGTTCTCCTAAAACAGATGTCTTCCAGAAGACTGGAATACAGGAGAGGAGAACAGGGGGTGTGCAGAACTGTGAGGGCAACTCAGGAAACATTCCCTTTGCTGCATTGCATTTTCTGTTCCCCTTGCTGTGCTTAACTCCTGATGATTATATTACTGTTTCCCATCCCTCTGACATATCTGTTTAGCTTCCAAGATGTGTGGCACAGAATTTTGTGTCCAGGCATGGATGTATGTGCAGAGCAGGACCCCAGTGAATCTCCCAGTGCGGGGGAGGACAGCTGTGATTATATTTCCATTGAGTACAGCTCCTGTATTTGAGGCTGCTTGTCTCTGGGTAACTCCTCTGTGGAGGAACAAGAAAGCCACACTCCTTTGCAAGTTGCTGCAGCACATATAACCTCCTAGGAGTATCCCACCACATCCTGGCCTCTCCTTCCCCGAGGCTCTGTGATTGCTTCAGCCCATATCACAGATGCCATCTGAGAAGGTGCAGTGCTGGTTATCCAGGAGCCTGGCCTCTGCTAACCAGACCCACTGGGGTGACTTTGCTGTCGCTCCTTTCCTGGTGAGGTTTAGGGGCTTTGCTGGCCTGTCTGCAGGTGTTAAAAGGCTTTCCTGCTTTGCTTCTGTCTCAGCTGGTTTCCCCCTGTAGCACTGCAGCTGCATCTGGCTAAGAGTGGCATTGCCTAGTATGTGTGTTGCTGTAAAGCCTCCTGCTCTTGCCATCCCTGGTAAAACTACCTGTGTAACAGTAATCTGCTGCATCTGACTTAGAGCTGCAGGATGCTTTCTTTTCCTCCTCCCTGCTGCATCCTTCTTACCTTTATTCAGTAACTAGAGAGTCAGTGCTTCCTGTCGCTGGTGCTTTCCTCCCCTGTTCCCTAGCTATCAAGCGCACATCACATGATAGCAGGCCTCACCCAGACCCGAGCGGCTGCCTGTCACAGCGTGTCATCAGCTGGCACCATTCCCAATTCTCCAGAGCTGGCAAGTGTCCTCTTTTCTTTGAGCTCTGATAACGGGAACAGATTAGCGGTGGGAGAAGCCCGAGCACTGCTTTATGGGGCTTTACTCCTTTATACCTCCGGTTTTCCACAAATCCTGCCAAGTGAGTTTCCTGACTGTGGGCTATGTCATTTGCTGTGCTCCCTTTCCCTGCCCCCACCCATTTCCTGACATCACTTTAAACCCTGCTGTAGCAGTGGTCCAGTTCTGCTGGAGCACTCCACCCAGGACTTCCGAAAGCAGTAAATCTTGCTGATCGGGGCACTCGTGCGGTGTACAGAGCTTTGTTGAGCTTAGGAAAGGGATCCTAATGAAATGGTGAACAGGATGGAATTTCTTCTTTTCCTTCTTTCTTTCTGGTTCCCGTACTGTGTGAACCTCATTTGGTGAGGCAGCTCTCCCCAAAGTAGAAACAAACAGATAAAAATCTCAGTTTGTCTCTACTGCAATCTCCTGCTGCAATTTTTAAAGGATCTGGCATAAAGGAATAAATAAAATGCATTCTATTTGCTTTAAGTGGTCCACCCACAGTGCCTTTTTAGACTGCCATCATCATCTTGTAAAACACCACGGGCACTGTTTAGTTCACTAGTGGTTACAGTGTCTGGCCTCAGAGCTAGGATTTGGTCATTCTGGGGCTGAAACAGTCCAATGGCAAGGTTTGCAGTGCTTGTGATTATGGTAATCTCTTGGCAATCTTAATGCCATATACCACACTAAAGGAGGCTTTTTATTCCTAAGGAAGCATTGGAGACTCCACTGGCATTTTGACCAGATACTTTTTGTGCTGGAAGCCCCTCAGGTCCAGGATTTCCTTACTTCCCTGGCATTCAGGCTTGTCCCACGTGCCTCGTTATTCAAATCATGAAAGTAGACACAGGCTGGGTTTTGTTCTTTGCTTTTCAGTTAAGCATGAGCACTGGGAATAAAAGGACATGTCACGTTTTGAGCACTGCTTTTCCCAGTATAAAGCCAGAAGTCTTTCCAGCTGCATAACTGGGGGAGGAATAGGATGGGTTTAAGTCAGATGTGTTTATAACTGGTCCCAGCATGTCCTGTCCTTAAGAAAACTAATTTATTTAAACAGTGGGCAATTGATGGAATTTATAGCTCAGTACTGTGTTCTATGGGATTAATAAGCAGTGTCCTGTAGGACACCTGCAGTTTGCTGCCCTGAAACACTGCTTTGGGATCAAAGTGCCTTTCTGCCATTTTGCCCATGAGCTGTGGATGGTGATCAGGACCTCCTGCAGCCCAGAGCGTGTTTGCTGCTCTTTCACAGGGAGGCTGAGGGGGGTAACTGGTGTGTAAAATGCCCTCAGGCCCTTTCTTCAGATTAGTTGTCTGATGCAGACATAGCCACCCCTTCTGCCTTCTTGCCTTTAGCCACAGTGGAATTTTTGCTCACATTCTGTAGTCTAAAGATACCTGCTGTCATAGTGTAGTGTCAAAGCTCTGGAGAGAAACAGAGCCTTGTGGAAAAGATGTCTTGTGTGGATCTAAGTGGCTTTGATGAATACTGCAGAAGAAGTGATGCTTACGGATGAAAGTTTTTAGGGCACCATGTGTGTTTCTTGGCGGGGAACATTGGTTGGTTCATCTGGGTGCTCCACCATCATCATCAGGCAAAGGCTCCTTTTAATTTTGTCTTACTGAGGCTTTTGCACCTTGGTTTTTAAATCAGCTCTGGCCCTCACACATTGGATTGAGCTGCAGCATGGCATTTGATCTGAATTGGTTTTATTATGTCCTGTGGCATAGCGTGGTGCTCCATTGTGAGCAGAGGATATTTGCATGACAACCATGACACCTTTATCTTCCACACTTAATCATGGCTCTCAGGTTACTTACAGGGGAAATTCCAGGGACTTGCCATTGTGGGGTGCAGTGCCATGAGTGCACTAGGACCAGGCTGTGTCCACAGTGGTCAATTCCTGTGAGTCCTCCACAGAAGTGACACAGTGGGGATTTTTCTGCTGTAGATGCTAATTACACTTGCAAGCAATACTGGTGTGGGAAGAGCTCTGAGCTTTTTGGAAAACAGGGTTCGGATTCAAAGCATTGGCTGAATCACCTGGAAAAAGTAAGAGGTGATCCAGAAAAGGATGAGCACAAAGTTGTAAACTTAGGTGAGGATAAAGGGCTGCCCAGATACGAAATGGGAGATGTCCCAGCAGCACTGCAGAAAGGGGCTGGATTTGGTGATGGATTCCATGCTGATCATGAGTCACCAGGCTCATAAGGTTGTGAAAGGGTTTACAAGCAAGAGGGCATAGTGATCTTTCAATGCAGCTCAGCTCGGTGGGGTCTCAGCTGGAGTCATGAACCAGTTTTCTGTTCACAGCCTTCAGAAACAGCAAAACAACTCAAAAGTGGGACAGGGAGGAAAAGAGCATGAATTGGTGATGGAGCAGACATGACCTGTGAGGGGAAAATGAAGGTACCGGGGTTGTTCAGTCCATAGAAATAAAAACAGCAGAGGTGATGGATGGACGTGACAGCACCTGTAAAATGCAGGAAGGAATAAACTGTTTCGCATGCACCTGGGGGACAGAGCTGTGTACTTGTGTCTCTCATGGGAGCTGTGTGTAGAGCAGTCCTGGTGACACACTGTCACCAGAAACACAAAGGAGCCTCTTTCTCTTTTGTAGCAAATATACTTATTAGGGTCTGTGTTTCTTTGGCAGTGTCCCTTCTCTCCTGTTCCCTGGTGGACAGCCTGAGAAACGTGTGGTGCAAAGGGAGCCTGTGCTTCTTGTCTCATCCCAAAAGCTGAGGAGAGCAGCCTGCTCCAGAGCTGACCTGCCCCTCTGATCAATACGTGTAATGGCAGAGCTCACGCCATGCTTTTGTGCTGAGGAGGCAGCGGATTAGTATCCAGGTGTGGCCCCAGAGATGCGTGGTCAGAGGTATGCTCTGACATCAGCCCATCAGACTTTTGGCTCCTGATGCAGGGAAGTTGAACACTGGTGTTTGGCTCACACTGGGAGCCTGAAGGTGAGCAGGGTGAGGGAATGCTGCTTCAGACTTGCTGCAGGACTAGGTGGTCCTGCAGGAGCACTACAGATAAGCTCCTGGGATGTGGGGTGTGACAGACACATCCTGACAGATGACCCCGGAGCACCAGCAGCCTAAAGATGGGGGTCATGCTGTTGCGAGGTGTCTGTTCCCGTCTCTTAGGGAGATCTCTGCCTTGGGGACAGGCTCACTCTCGCTGTCATGTGGCAGCTACCGCAGCAGAGCAATATTAGGAAGTAACATTTTTGCTGTCTTCCACGTGATTAGTCCTGCTTGAGGGAGGGGGAAGGGCCTCACACTCTCTATTAATCATTTCTTCTTCCCTCCTCCCATCTGCTCCGTGATTCTCTTGCTCTTGCATATACCACTAATATCTGATCACTTTATTTCTGTCTCTCCCCCTCCTTACTGGTTTCTGAGTCTCTGCCCTCCTTGCTCCCACCTTCTTGCAGAGATGCTACCCGAGGACTTGATTCTCTCCCCCAGCTCCCTTTAAAAATGGAAAAAAAAAGAAGGAAAAAAGGGGAAGAAAACCCACTGCGAAGTGTCCAGTACCTCACTGCCCTCTCCCTGGACATTGTGCCTTTTCCTTGTGGTCAGCACCCTCAGCTGAAGTTGGGGAGCATGTGTGGGCAATGCCTGCTTCCCTCCCCTCCTCTTTGTGCCATCCCCAGAGGCAGTGAGCCTGACTCCTCCTCCACCTCCTTCTCTTCCAGCTGCTTTCACTAGCCTCCTAGCTCTTCTTGGCAACGAGGAGCCCGGACATCTGTAGAAGCAGCTGGAAGCAAGATGGGGAGCCAATATCCTGCAGCTCACCAGATCTCTACAAACCTCAGCTCAGGAACCAATTGCTTAGTTCGCTGTGTTTTTGTACTGTTTAGTTTGCACTGCACCCTGCTTGTTTCTCAGCATCCTGACAAAGCTATAGCTTTATTGATATATGTCATCTCATAGCTGTAGTGTGTTGGTTCAGAAATCTTGTAGCCAGTCTGTAAAAATGAATGCTTTCATGCTATAGTGGAAGAAGGCAAAGTTAGGCTATGTTTCCACCTGGATCTTCACCTGGATTACCTGCCAGTATCATCATATGGCTCTAAGGACAGGATTTAATCCTGCATTAACTGAAATCTGACCTCTGTGGTACCACAAATTCATATTCCTGAGGAGGCAACAGAAGTGGTTTTGCTGGTTCCCTGTCACTTTCCCACCTGCTTTACATGAAAACCTTCTTGTGAAGATTACTCTGGTGATGTTCTGAAAGATGACAGCTATCATTCCCTGTAAACCCTGGGAGCCGGTGTCAAATTGAGCTCGGCAGGGCTCACCCTCCTGCAGAAGGGAGCAGAAGAGGTGCAGGATTCCTGCTCCTGTTGAGGCAGAGGTAGGGGGGAAGCTCACGGGAGTTGCAGCACTTTGCAGCAGGGCTTTTGGGAATGGGCCCCTGAAGGGAAGCTCGTGAGCCATGCTGCCGTGAAAAGCCTCACAGCATGTTACATGATGCAAGCTACTTGGCAAACGCTGTGATTGTGTCACTGAAATGGCTGAGCCACAGTGCTCAGGGAAAAGGTTTTGCCTTGTGAGCCTGCAGATGCATCATCCCCTTCCCTGGTGCACGAGGGCAGTCTGGGATTGCTGGTTGTGCTGCGATGTGCCTGAGTGCTGTGTTTAGAAGGGGTTCTTGTACTGTGCTTTGGGATTTGAAATGTGCTGGTTGTATGGCTGAGAGCACGTATAACTAGAGAGATGCTTTAAAAATGTTTGTCAAAGGACTTGGAAGATGAGGATGATGATTAGGGACGACACTGTTACAAAGCCTTCAGCCCAGCATTCTGTTCTACTCTTGCGACAAACTGCAGTAATGCAGAAAGCAGCTATTGGCATCTTTAATGTCTCATTCCCTCAGCAGCTAGTGGTAGCTGTTTGCTTTTAAATGTCATTATTTGCACCCAAAGCAGCTGGAGCAGAGAGGTACAAAGTGAAAGGAATGGCTAGAAATCAGGCTTCAGGCCTGCCTGATCTGGGTTCAGGCTTCTGACTACCAACTGACAGTGCTTTGTAGCACGGCTGCAGGTATATGTGGGTACACAGAGCCTACATGTGTTGTTGCTGTCAGGTGTTAAAGTCCAGCGTAAAGCAAACAGTGTTTGCAAGTAGCCCCGAGATGTGTCCTTTCTTTTCCTCCCCCTGTGTCTGAACCTTTGCTGTGAAACAGAGCTCTCATATTTTCCATTCCTAATTCAAGAGCTGCAGGGATGGCTAAAGCCAGGTATCAGATTACAAGAGGAAGAGTGAAGACATTTGGTTGCAGCTCCATGGGCTCACAGACTACACCCAAACGACCATTTTCATCAGCCCCAGGTGGGTGTTAAACCTGTGTGAGGGAATTACCTTTTCTCAAAGTCTGTCCTTGGGAAGGACGGTGTCTGCAAGGAAAGTTCCCACCAATAGAGGTGTCTGAGGGCTGGGAAAAGGAGGAAGGAAAAACCCTGTAATGTTCAAAGCAGCATCTCATCCGTAGTACAGGAAATGTTGTTCCTACTCATCTGAGATACTATAAAAAAATCCAACAAGTTTCAACAATAACAATTTTCAAATAAAACCCTTTGAATGGGTAATGTTTGGAGCTTAAAATGAAAATGTGACTCAGCCAGGAATTGTTACTATTACTGGTACTGGGTTAGCTCTTAAACAGAATCTACTTCAGATATTCGGCATGTCCTTTGGTGATAGGGCCTAATTAGATGTGGTGGCAAAATAGCCTTTATGGGCTAATTCAAACTTGAAGCTTTTCTGCTGAAATTGAGATTTGAGACTTGAACTTAGATATAAACTTGAGCGAAGATTTCAATGTGTAAAAGAAAGCAAACCTTTGTATGCTGCTTTTTAACCTTGTTACCTTTATTCCCCACCTGCTTGCTAGCATTTCTTTTCTTGTTGGTGTTTTCCAGACATGTTTGTCTCCAGTCATTTTGATTCCACGTGTAAAACCCACTCTGCATGTGTGCCACCATGGTAATCCCCATCACAATCAGCAGGCAGGTCTCAAGGGTACCCAAAAGCCATTCAGAACCTTCAAAACTCTCAAATGGTGCTGTGAATAGTCTGGTGGGGGAGCTGGGAATGTAAGGGAATGTCTCCTTCATTGGCTGACCACCCGAGGAGGGAAAAAAAGATGTGTAATTGCCATACAGTGCTATTATATACCTCCCAAAGTATAGAGGTGGTGACCACAGTCGGAATGCAAGCCAGATCAGTTTCATGATCAATCAGTCTATTGTATTACAAGTCATTACCATAAAGTACAGCAAAACAAGAACCTTATCCCAAGCACCCCAGCCAATAAGACTAAACCAGCAAATACTGGCTATAAGTAAGGTATGACATGCTGAAACTCTGAGATCAAGAGCAACAACTTTGAGAGCCAATAAATCAGCATTGTGATGAGTGACAATCCAAACCAATGAATGCTTATCACAAATACGATTAGACACACTCTGGTCAGATCTGTCATTATCTCAGCCCTTCCAGCCCCACATTGGGCGCCACGAAGAACTGTTGCGGCTTAAGCCCAGCCGGTAACTCAAAACATGAGACGGAGAAAGTCCTTGGTCAGAGTAAACATTTCTTAGCAACAACTGAAAACACTGGTGTTATCAGCGCTGTTCCCAGGCTGAAAGTCAAAACTACAGCACTGCACCAGCTATTAAGACGGAGAAAAATGACTGCTGCTGCTGAACCCAGGACACTCCAACAGAGCCTGTGCTCTTCTGCGTCTGGATGCTTCAAATGTTCATCTGTTTCTCCTTGACTCTTAACCTACTTGTATGTGTTTGGCTGTTTCCTCAGTCCCACCAAAAGCACCTCCTTGCTCTCTTTTCCTTTCCTACGTATTCTCTTGGTCTTTCCCCTGTGTGCTGGTTTTCCTTTCCCTGATTTCCATTCTGTTCTCCTTTTCATTCCTCGGTTGCACTTGTCTGGCTGGATGAGGTCTGCAGCCAGCTACGCTACTGTTTCCCCACCATGCCTTTCCTCCGGTAGAGCTGATGGGAAATGCCGTATTTCCCCCTTCCCTCCTCCCACCAGCCCCTTCCTCTCCTGCTTGTCTTTCTTGTACAGCTCAGTGACGAAGAAAAAATGCTTAATGAAAAGGTTTTGAAGAGAGGAGCAGAGCAAACTCAGGTTCTGTCAGTGTGTGTTTTCGACTGTCTGCCTGTTCCTGCGAGCAGGCACTCAGCCTTTGAAGCTGGATATTCTTGGGAGTCAGTAGAGAGATTCATTTTGGAAAGGGTAGTAGTGGACTGACATTTGATTTCCTTATTTAAGTGTGACTGTTACCCATATGCTGGAGACCACATGTGACTGACAACACCCGCTCTGCGCTTCCTCAGTTTTCCAGCCCAGCCTCCAGTTCACATTTTGGTGGTTATCTTCACCATGGAAAGAGGTAGAAATTGTGTTCCCTTTCGCACTGAAAGCTTAGGCTAAAATTAAAACACAGACATTGCTGCAGAAGCTCTGGGGCTCATCTTCTACAGCCCCAAACGCTGTCTTATACTTAGCTCAGAGGCTTTTCAGAGGGGTGAAAAGGGGAATTTCAGTGTTGTACACAGGTATTTTGTTTCCTGCTGCTGACGTGGCAGTTATGAAGGTGTCCCTAAACCATAGTAGTTGTCAGTGTGTGATTGTTCACTCTGTGAACCCTAAATGTGAATCAAATGCATAGAAGCATGCTGAGACAAGGGGAAATGTAAATGGATCTACCTATTTTCAGCCTATTTGTCTTTATTTTTTCCACTATAGTGGACAACACTTTGTTGTTTGTGCCACTTGTGCACTGTGTAACATGGACAAAGAGTGTTCCATGCAATATAAAAGACACAAATGAAAACTGTAGTGCTCTTCCCCTCCTCCTGCCACTTTTCCAGGCTGTTATTTTTTCCGGTGTGGGCTGTGTTGCTTGCATGCTTCCAGGGCTCAATGAAACACGCAACACTTCTGGATAACAGACAAATCAGAATTAGGTGCTTTATTGTCACACATATGGCCAAAACTAAGGATAAGAGAAGATTTGTGGTCTCTCCTCTCCCTCCTCTCCTTAGACCTTCAGCACAAGGATTCAGAGTTTGAAGAAGTTGAGTAAAAACCTCAAGGGAGCCCCAGGTTGTTCTTATGTCTCTGGAATTCATGGTGGGAGCGATGTGATGTAGCACTGAGCAGAGGCACTGCACTCATGCAACTCTGGGCCTGAGCAAGAGGAAGAAATGCTGTGAGACAGCCTCTTGTCAGGAGCTTTTCCCTGCATTCCTCCAGACGGGCTGGCTGTATTCCTGAAAGACAGGTCATATCCTGCCAGACATGAGAGACACTGAGCGAGGCTGTACAGCCTGTGCTCTGCAGGTCTGCAGACTAGATAGGTCCTTTGAGCCTTTGCCCATGAATACAGGAAGGACACGTTATGAAAAGTCCTTTATGCAGGTGCCTTCATATAGGGGAGGAAAAAGGAAGCTTAGGTAACCTGCCTCTTCTTCCATCTTGCCCTGCAAATGTGTCCCATGGTTGCTAGCCCTTCACTGGGAAGCACAAGAGCCTTCCCTGCAGGGGTCTGTGGATTAGAACCAGTGAGTGCTTGCACTTAGGCAGCCTGAAGAGCCAAGTCCCCTCTGAGAGCAAGAGCAGGATATATGGATGATACTGGCATGCCCTGTCATGCGCTCTGGTTGCTCAGGAAGGGATATTACTCGAGAGCTCTAGCAAACAAAGTTCAGATGAGCAAATACAGATGTTAAACATATTTTCTAGCTATCCAGGGTGCCCGTTACTGTAATTGAGGCATTAGGAGAAATTGTGCATCTGTACCTTCTGGAACTGAGAATGTAGCCCCAAACTTTGAATTGCTGGTTTAGCTTCTGTATATGATGGGCTGTGTGAGACGCAAGCGTGCATCATCTTCATCAGCTGGGGGGCTCCTGCTGCAAGGTGGGAAGGCTGCTGGGGGTGGGATAGCTTAAGTCCCCTGAGAGCTCACCCATCCCTGCTGTCAGTCATTCTTCACTGATGTAGAGCTGTGCATGGGTTTCAGGCTGGGCTGATGTGGCTTGCAGTCTGATCCCAGCTGGTCAAGGCTTGCCCTGTCACAGCCAAATGGAAATAGCACAATCAGGTTTCCTCTGTGCTATCTCTTGGTGATTTCTGCACCAGCACTACTTGGCTTATAGGCTTGAAACCCTGATCCTAATTACTTGCACAGTGTAGGCTGCTTTAAGCAACCATCAGCTAAGCGCAGCAGTGTCTTTCCCTAGCTCTGAGCCTGGCTGCTAGGCTCTGCAGGCCAGGATTTGCTCTCTGGTGGCCCCAGTGTCTCAGGTGGTATGAAAGCAAAGCATAGCACTTAAGAGACTGATTACCTGTGCTGGACATTGGCACCAGGGCAGGCAGGGCACAGATGTGGGAGCCTGACCAGCTCTGGTCCTGCCAAGATTGCTGCTGGTGTTATGGCTATTGGATAAGACACACGGAACAGCCACCTCCTATTTCAAATGTGAGAGAATGACAGGAGTAAAACTGCATTTTAAGCTTCGCAAACATGATGTGTATTGTTCAGATGTTTGCGGAGTGGTCTGTACTGTCAGACCCCTATGAAACTGCTGCGTTGGGGTCCTGATGGTTTATTTTCCTACACGTGCTGGCAGATGGTCTGGAGCAGACCCTGCCGAGCACAGTGCATGCTGGAGGGCAGCGGTTTTGGGGCAAGTTGTTGAGATTATCTGATGTTTCCCATTTTCTGTAATTTAGTGTGTGTGTGTGTGTGTGTGTGTGTGAAGGGAGTATTTAAAACTTGTAGACAATAGTTTGCTGGGTTGCAGGGAATGAAACCCCTAATGAATAGTCCATTGTTTACATCCATTTGAGGCGGTTTCTTTGCTGAATTAGTGCCATGAAGCATAGCTTGCAACTCTGCTGTTTTTAACTCCCCTCTCCTTACCCATCCCCCTTCCCATTCCTTATGGTTGCTAAATCCTGCTGTTATCTTCTCTACACAAGTTTCCAAACTTCCGTCTCTCCTCTTGATTTCCCTCTGCTTAAACCTCTTGTCCAAACTGGTCATCTTTTGCTTCTAGTTCCCATCCTTGGCCTCTTGGGCTCACACCTCCTCAGCCCTTATTTCCAAATGAAGGGGATGGAGGAAGGCCCAAAACTCTGCTGCTACAGTCAGGTCTGGATCTCCCTCTTCCCTTTGCCTTTCCCTCCTTGCTCTGAAGATCTTCCTGTGCCAGTTTGCAGCTGTGTATGTTTATGTATATGTTTATTTTATCTCGTATTTGCCTGTAAGCCTCTTGCCCAGTTTCTAGCTCTTATTCCTCCGTCTATTCAGGTGCTTTCCTCCCTTGCTTTGTCCATACTCCTCTGTTCTCTGATGTCAGTGCCTTCATCTAGTGAGCCCTATGCTCTGAGGTATGGCTCAAGCACACCATTAAGCAGCCTAAGGCTGCCCCTCTACCTGTCAGCCAGAGCTTTTACACAGCTCATGGAGAAGCGCTGTCAGGACATGATGACTGCCTTGCTAAATGGTTTTGTACCTGTGTCGGGTGGTCTTACTGCAATAGAAACTCCTAGAAGTGGAACCTGGTCTCTTTGCTTGCTTTGGGCAGTGTCTGCTGGGGTGGGAGGTAACTGCATTTTTCCCCCTCTTTAAACAGATAAGCCTGGCTGGTTGGCAGAGTTGTTAGCTTTGTTTTTCTGTACCCTTGTCTATAGATGACCCTTTTTTTGTGCTAATTGAAGCTGTGTGGCTGTTTACCTGTATGACTTGCTGGAGTGATTGCTCAGACTGATGCATACCACACTCTGGGACTGTTTCTTCTCTCTGCAACCCTGATTTATAGATAACGAGAAGGGAATTCTTGGCTGCCCTGTTATGAAAATTATTGCACTACAGAAAAGCTCATCAAATGAACACTGCACCTGGTACAAAACCAGCTATATTCAATTTTCTGGTTTTCCACATCAAAAAAGGCTTCCCTTTTATTATTTAAACATTTTTCTTCAAATGGCATTGTGAGGGATGTAGGCACAAAGGCTTGCCTGCTTTTCCAGGAGTAACTGGAACTGGGGAGACTTCCATAATCAGTAGAGGGAATGGGGTGTTTTGGAGAGGGTTTTTGTTATGTTATTTTCTGGATAAGGAGTGTGCACATGCCACATAGTACAAACCAACCACAGAGAATCCTGCAAGAGGGAGAGTCAGCTGTGAAAATTTACCCTGTTGCTACGGAGCTCATTTGGTTGTGTCTATTATGTGAGAGAGGGATGACTGAAGAAATACTCCACTCGGTAGATGAACAGAGAATACATTTCTGCCAGTTACAGGCCAGCTTCTATGTGCATAAAACCTGAGGTATCTGGTAGTGGTGCTGGCAGGTGATGGCTGTTGATGGTCAGGCAGGGACACAGATTGTGTTTGAGTGAATGGGATTGCTGGAAGGCAGGGAAGGAAGGAATTGTTTATGTATCTTTGAAGTATTTCTCCTTCTTGATGCCATGTGCCTTTAAGGAAACCAGATTTTGGGGACATGAGTTCTGTAAGCAGCCAAAGTTTCTACTTCCTGCAGCAGGGATGCTTTCCCCTTGATACTTCCACTCTAGATTGATGGTGGTATCCTGAGGCTGTGACACTGTGCTTTTGTTTTGGCCTCTCGCTTCCCTCTGAAATCACAGGGCCAATACGTAGGATTTGGGATTCATTCCTGACTTTCTGACAGCGATTCACTATCACTCCTACCCCTATCACTTGCACACTCCTCCCAAACTAAACCTCTGTAGCCCAGAAACAGGTCACAGACTACCACCTAAACAACAGGCATTGCTTGCATCATCTGCTGGTGTGCCGTGCGGTGAGATGCAGTGTGCTGCACGAGCGCTTGGTGAGCAGGACCAGCCTGCTCACAGAGCGGGATGTGCGAACGCCCCTCATGATACCTGCCAGATGGGTGCTCAGAGATGAAGGGGAGAGAGCTGTGTACAAAGGAGAAAAAAGAGGAAGGTGTAAGCTAGCTCCATGAGTGCACAGATTTTCTGCTGGCTGGTTGGCATGATTTATAATAGTGTACAGAGCTTTGTCACCTTTATGCTGACTCGTTTCAGTGCTGCCCAGAGGTCGGCCCACTGGCCTGTAAAAAACAAGTTGTTGATCTATGTTGCTTTTCCCAGTGGCCACAGTACTGGGGCTGTCGTCAGTCCCAGTGCAGAGCTTAACTGAGGACTAGAGGGCCTGGGATAGTCACTCAGCCTCTCACCACTGGTGATTTCATTTTAGGCAGCCTTATAATGTGATCCTATGCAGGGCATAACCAAATCTCCCTTTACTTAGTGTGTAGGAGAGCAACTATGCCAGCAGCCTTTGCACAAGAACACTGTTTCTTGTCTGCACGGTTACTTTGGGAAGCTCACAAGATAAAAACATGCTTTTACTTTAATTTTTTATTTTTATTCAGGTAGAGTTAGGATGGAGTAACAGGGCCAGTGGCTGCGACAGATTAGCTGCTGGAGGGATGGACACAATACAATTAGCAGCAGAAAACGGAGGTATCTTTGAGCATGCAAAGACTTTCTTAGGACACATAGTTTGTGCTTTTCTCTGAGAAGTGCTAAGGACAAATTGTCATAGAAGTGCAAAATACACTCAGTCTGTTTTGGGTTGAGGCAAGAAAGGAGGGCCCTATAGCCTGGAGAGACATGTTGAGTCTGCGTGGGGAAGATGCACCTTAATTAGATGGGTTGACAGATCCTGTTTCTCCTGCTCCTTCCACAGTTTGCAGCCTTCAGTCTAGGAAACGCCTCCTGGATTCGCCCACCAGTGCCCTTACGGTAGACCTGGCACACTCACCTAGAGTCCTCTAAGAGTCCTCCACGCTGTGCAGCTGGATGTCAGAGAGACCTGGCTCATGACCTGTTTGGCTGGATGGACAACTTCAGCCTGGGAGGGGAGCCCAGCACATCCCGTGCCCTCCACACACCATGTTCTTAAGCGCTTCTTGCTGTCAGCTGGCTGAGTTTTGGCATGGAGAGGACAGTGTCTCTCCCGGTGCCTGTGCTGGGGGCCATGTCCCCTCCTCTTGGCTGTGGTGCTTGCGGTGCTGCTGTTTGGAGCCGCTCTTCTCTGAGAGTTGCTTAATAGACACACCAAGCTCTACTTTATCTTGACAATACACCCTTTTCTTGAGAGAAATGAGAAGTTTCAATTTCAGTCACTAGCCTGTTTTTCATTAACCTGTTTTAGTCAGCAAGTCGTGGCTTTACTGTGCCCCTCTCCCAAGCTGCCGCTCGTAAGTCTAAACGAGACAGTGGAGCAAACTCCTGTTCTCTGCAGAAAATGCAAAGAGGGAAGAGGCAGTTTTACCCCAAACGTTAGAGGAGACTCAGTCAGATTAACACTACAGTAAATGCCAAATATCTTGAATTTACAGGGTGCTTTAAGCCCCAAGTGAGGGGCGAGGAGGAGGAAAAGGGAGGGAGGGATTGGAGCGAAGTTGTTAAACCTTTTAAAACTTCTGACTTAATCTTTTATTCAGTGTTTGTGTAACTCTAGTTATCTGCTAGTTAATACCAGGGGTTTTGATACCTCTCCAGAGCCAATACACTGCAAACCTTCAGCCCTGTTGGGCATTTGTGCTACAGCATATTTAATAGCCATGACAACAA
Source organism: Pezoporus occidentalis (assembly GCF_034315485.1). Classification (NCBI taxonomy): domain Eukaryota; kingdom Metazoa; phylum Chordata; class Aves; order Psittaciformes; family Psittacidae; genus Pezoporus; species Pezoporus occidentalis. The sequence continues at coordinate 10,852,547 of NW_026912779.1, forward strand.
TTCAACAATTGTATAGCAGCCTCCCCTCCCTGTCTGAGTGTTGCAGGCACCAGAGTGTCTCCATTGGAAAACCCCTAAACATACAGTTTCAGCCAAAACTGGTTTAATGATAGTCTACTGAGAGCTTGACAGGCTTTAGAAAAAAAACATTGGGGGGGGGGGGGGAACAAAGGCACATTTTGCCCTTCTCCCCCCATTTATTTCTTAACTTCTTCACTCCTTTTGAAAAAGCTGCTGCTGTAAAATACAAGGCGAATTAAAAAACATAAATTGCTTTAAATTGCTTAACAGGCTTGATGAGACAAAGACTGGTGTGTTGGAGTGGCTGCAGGGAGCTCTGCGGCTGCTTTTGTATGATTTCAGAGGTGAATTTAGATGGCTGGAAGATAGATGGGTGCCAGATGCAGTTTGACACAGATTCCGGCAGCTGCTCCTGCGCGAGGTTTCATTAGCGGCGAGTTAGCCAGCAGCAGAGCTCCGGCGAGGCCCCGCGCGCCGAAATGACAGCGAGAGCAGGGAAACAATACAATATTCGCTAAGTGATTTTAATCTAGGAGATTAAATGACACCCAGTTGGTTTCCTGACTTAGAAAGCCAACATGGTATAAAGCTGTTCATGGCACTCACTCTGCCCAAGCCCTTGTCACATATATTTATGTTGCAAGTGCTTCCCAACACCACCCCCCCCCCCCCCCCCCCCCCCCCCCCCCCCCCCCCCCCAGCCCTGAAATGGGAAGAGAAGGGTTGATTTTGTCGCAGTCATATTTTTCCATCCTAACTGTATAATGTGTTTTTAACTGCAACAGGAAATATTGGCCTCGCTTCGACAAATGCTTACATTGGACTGAAGTGCTCGCGTGCTCCTGCGAAGCACAGGCGTAACTGTTTGAAAGATTAGGGCCACGGGCTGGAAAGCGAACGGCTTCCTTTTTAATAGTCGGGCAAGTTCCAAAATCAGGAAGTCATCGGTGTTTACGGGCATGGGGAATTGGGTTTGGTTTTAAGTAAACCAGCATATTACGATGGATGTCTTGACAGAAATGGTGGTGGAGCTGCTGTTCTCCAGGGCAGCTGAAGTTTTCTTTGTGGAGAGACACTAAAGGTTGGGATGTTGTGAAGGGATAGAAAATGTAATCAGACTTATTTGCAATGCAACCCTGTGGCTGAAGGTTCTTCTGGGGGCGCTGCATGGGCTGTGTTTTGGGAACCCTTGCTGTGGCACCCTTACTGGGTGGTTATTTGGGCTTTGTGTAAACTTGCTTTACCAAGTGAATTCCTGACTAGAAGAAGAGGTTTTCCCTCTGTTAGTTGGAGGAAAGTATATACAGAAACAAACAGATCTCTTTTTCCATGTGCACCACCTGAATATTGCCATTACATATTTAACTGCTGATGTCAAACTACTCTGTTCACTTTGAGTCATTTGCTATCCTCACAGCAAGCAAACAAGCCAGCTTTTTTTCCCCCCAAATTAATATGCAAGTTAGAAGTGTATGGGTTGTCTTTTGATCTCAGCGATTGTTTGTGAATGTTACAGTTCTGTGTCTAGATGCCTTTGGTAAGTACCCCATGCACAGCTTCAATTAAGCTTTCTATATCGAGAAAGTATGCCTTAATTTATCAGGTTAAAGATATCTCTGTTACATCAGTTTGTTCACAGTGTGTTGTGACCTAATCATCTAGGGATGTAAGCCATTTCATGAGGAGTAATTACTCAACAACAAAAAATGTCTCTCTTTCCTAATAGCCGTGAGTGAATTGGCTAATTGGAATCCATTTTGGTAGTGGCAGGTCAGCAATCAGGAGGTGACTTCCCTGGCTGGATTCTAGGTGGGAGGGAGAAGCCAGCAGGAGCTGAAACACAGAGCTACAGCTTCATGAGGTAACAGAGCATTGCTGCTATTCATATTGATGGGAAATTCATTTATGAGGGGAAGAACAGAGATTTAGGTTAGACATTAGGAGATAATTCTTCACAATGAGGGTGGTGAGGCACTGGCACAGGGTGCTCAGAGAAGCTATGGCTGCCCCATCCCTGGCAGTGTTCAAGGCCAGGTTGGACGGGGCTTGGAGCAAGCTGGTCTAGTGGAAGGCGTCCCTGCCCATGGCAGGGGGTTGGAACTGGATGAGCTTTAAGGTCCCTTCCAACGCAAACCATTCTATGATTCTATGATCTGCTCTCAAAGCTTGCGAGAGCTCTGCTTTTATTATTACTACTGGGGGTAGGGGGCTGCAGTGATTATGTTATCATGTGACAGGTCTCTGTTGCCTGGTTAGGCCTTGGTCAGGAGTCCATGGGAAGTTTAAGGATGTTGGCTCAGAATAACTTGTGACAGTTACAGAGCAAGTTTTGCTTTCAATGGGTGCTTCATCACTTAGGAACATGGGCTGCCAATCCAGAGGTGCTGCGCTGGGGCATCTTTTAGATGACCCCACTGGTTGCTGTTCTGTTTTCCTACTTCACCAAGAGATAGATCATTGAGGTGCATTCTGATTTTTTTTTTTTTCTTTTTCCCTTTTTTTCCCTCCTTGGCTTCAAACCTTGCTGAGAGGGAGGTGGAGAGGAAAATCCTCATGAATTAACATTATTTCCCTGGTGGGCTTTGCTGCCATTTTATCTAATTACGCCTGCTGTTTTCCAGATCACATTGTAAGCATTTGCATGAAGGGGCTTTCACTTACCTCCTCAAGTAAATTAAATAACAGCCCTTAGGCTGGGCTGACAGCATAATGCATTTTCATGTGGGAGATCAACAGCTCCCATACCTTGAGATGGGAAACGCTGAAATGACAGGGAAGCTCTGTGCTTTTGTCTTGAATTAGGGCAACTAGATCGAGTTAGGGCTACTTTGGAAATGCCTGTGGTGGGTAGGGATCAGTAGGAAGAGGGATACAGGGGAATTTGGAGAAAGGGCTGCAGAGAACATACCGTGGTTTTTGCTCAGGAGGATCCACAGGCTACGTGCAAGATGTGCAGGAAAGCCAGGGAAAGCAAGCCTGTCGTCAGCAGGTTTGAATGCACAGCCCTATTGGAAAGCATGAAGGGATCTGCAAACCAGGAAAGATTGGAAGCCACAGACGTAAAGCAAATGAGAGGTGCAGGCCCTGCCCTGAGGATGTTTACGAAGTGACTTCTGGATGGGGAAGGCTGGACTTGGGTTGAGTGCTCTGGAAATCATAACGCATGGCCTCGACTTTCATTTCCACAATAAGCCATCCTCTAGTTTCCCTGTGCTTCATTTCTTCAATTTGCAAAATGAGGCAGTTGCCATCTGCTGCAGTGACAGTCCGCTGCTCTGCTGACCCGTTACTCCCAACCAGCATCCAGCCACAGGAACTGTCCTCCTCCAAATGTTTCAGAGCTCCTAGAACCCTCCATGGTACCAGCCTTGTGGATTGATCCATTTCCTTCCTAGTTATGTGTGATATAAACGGAGCTGCACATCAGCCCTTCTCTGGCTGTGGTCACTGCTCCATTTCTGTGACAGAGTTGAGAGCTGCTGAGGAGGAGAAGGGATCAGGAACAAATGACCATGAGGAAATGCATTTCTTCAGCTCCTGAGGATGTTGGTGAGAAGGTAGAGAGCAACATTCCACCTCCCCCAACCATTAGGCGTGGACAGGCCTGGGGGATGGCCCAAAACTCTGATGTCTCCTTTGGCTCTGCCTTTGCAGGATGGTTAAGTGTGCCCAAACTGGGGACATGCTAGTAAGTGAGCTGTGTGGCCAAACTGAGTGTTCAGTGGGTGAGGAAAAGGAGATGAGCTGCTAAAGCAAGTAGGGAATTTTAAGTTCTGGCTTGCTCCTGTAGGTCATGAATGCTGGCCAGCAATAGGAGAAGCTGCTTAGCTGGGGCAGTGGGAGGGTCTTAAGTGGTAGAGAGCCTTGCATATGCATTTCATGTAAAGGAAGAAGCATGACATATGTCTTGTGTAGCTCTGTGGTGACAGCAACTCTCTCAGTATTATGCCTGTAATATTGAAGTACCTTCTAGCTTCTGGTGTTCTTTCCCTGTGTCACTGGTTTAGGGGTTAAGGACATCATACAGATCACTGAGATCTGAGTCTGCAGTGACTCAGTTGTGTCTGGGGACATGTACTGAAGAAATGCAGTCGACTTGTTTTTTCTCTTGAAAATGGAGATTTCTGTTCCATCAAAACGCAGTTCGAGGTTGAAGGTGGGGGAGAGCTAGAAAGTTAGTGTGATGGGGGTGTAACCACCTTTTAACATGCATGTTAAAGCATCTTGGCTCTTCCAAGTAACTGGAGAACTACTCTGTGATGCGTTTCTGTGAGATGAATTTTGAATGCCAGCAAGATAATGAGATTTATCAAATAAAAAGCCCGTCTTTCACTTTGTTCAAGCTTGGCCTCATGCCTCAAATACATGGAGTTTAGCTCGGAAGCGGCTTGTAATTTGTATCACAAAAGCACCGTGTGTAATTCATGATGGATGGTAGCCACTGGATACCAGAGGTTCGCAGTTGGGACGTGCTAACAGCTTTTGCTGACATTAGCAGTTGGTCAAAGTCATTGCAGCAGGACAGAGGACAAGTGAATGGTCACTACGAGGTTACAGTGGGAGAGGCTGAGGAGGTGTTTATAAATCAGGGATTCAGATTTACCATCAGTCATTTATTAGCATGAGAATGCACGATGCTTTTAACACGTTAGGGGAGATGATTCAGGATTGATACAGCTTTTCAACGATCTGGTAGTATACATCCCATTATTATTATTCTTCACTCCCTGTAGATGTTAGAAAGCTTTCTAACAATTCACGGTATCTCTCAAGCCCTCATCTCCTTCTCCCTTTCTTTTTTTTTTAAATATTTTAAAATTAATTTAATTTTATTATTATTCAGACTCCTGCTGTACACATCCCCCAGGCAGGTGGGAGGGTGAGTTGGTGGGAGATGACTTGGCTTTGTTGGAACTTCACTTAATGCAGGGTGGGGGCAGAGAAAATGAAGCTAAATTACGCAGATCCTGAAGGCACAGCAAGCATGCTCCATCACTTGTGAGCATGACTAGAACTGAAAATGAATCACAGCCTTGTTAGACACTGTATGTGTCAGTGCATGTGGGCAGAAATATCATTCAGTGAGAGAGAAAAAGACAGAGACTGCATCTTTTAAAGTGTGCTGGTCCCACTGAAATCACTGTAGTATTTAACCTAATGGGTGAGAGCTGGGAAATGGTGGGACAGCTGCTCCAGGATACTTTAATACATTGATTTTTCTGCCTTTCTGAAAGTTCAGGCAGAGTCTGGACTGCTCAGCAGTCCCATCTGTTTTCTAAACCAGAAAAGGCTGTAATTGCAAGTTCAGGTTTGAACCCACTTTCAAGGACTTTATAATACAACCAACCAAGACTTATTCTGGGTTAGATTTGAATGTGAAGATGCTTCATCCTGAGTGTTCATTTTGCTTTAGGAAGCAAATTTGATTTGCTCTTCCTGTAGACTTTTGATGGTGCGTGTGCACACAGACACACAGGTATACACATGTGCCTGCTGAGCTGCAGGAGGACACACATACTCCAACTACAAAAATCCAGTCTGGATCTGTAACCTTGATTCTTGCAGCTGCCTAATTCAAACAGGACGTAGTTCTAAAATGGAAATGGGTTTTACAGTTAGGTTGTAATGTGGCAGAGCCGAATTAGATTTGATGGAGAGCTGCTTGGTCAGCTGACCACTAAAATCTGCTGTATACATGCTGGTACTCCAGAAGATACTTGCTACAAACGATAGCAATGTTCCTGAGGAAGCTTTCCCACCTCCTGCAGAGATCTATCCATGGCAGCTAACAAGCAGCAGCCATTTTAATGTCCCCACCCCCAGCACAACCAAAACCACATCTCAAAGCCAGATGGAGTCAACCAGTGTATTCTTCCAGGGATTTTGGTTGTTCATTTGGGATGTTGTGCTCAGTGCCTGTGCTCAGTGATTGGCCTGTGATGTCTTGTATAATGTAAAAGTTGATGATTCTAAGCACTAACCTGAGTTTTTATGAAGTGGCTAGAGATGTGTTTCTCCTTTATCCCCTCCCAACAAAGTGCAGACCAGGTGCTCTGTATTTGCTGAACACAAAGTGGTTTCTGAACGTTAAGAAGGATGTAAACTGTTCACAGCTGAGGACACAGCAGTGCACCTCCCTCCCCCCCCCCCCCCCCCCCCCAAAAAAAAAAAAGAAAGGAAGGAAAAGGAAAAATAAAAGAGAAAACCCCACCATAAATAACTTTAAAAGATCCTGGACATCCTGTGGTGTTCCTAGAATGTCCTTACTGATCAAATGAAATGGGAATAGCTTGTGATTTTCTGACTCCTCAATGTAACTGTTTCAGGAGAAAGGCAAGGAAAGGATCCATACTTGCGACAAGGAAAAACAAAGTTTAAATTAGAGCAAGAACATGTTCTGAAAAGTAAAGATTTTGGACTTAATGTGCATGGAACAAAAGGCCGTTGTGAGCTATGTACTAGAGCTGCTGAGAGTTTGTATTCTGCCCTTTTTTTTTCTGTGGGAGTTATTTCCTGTTGTTGACTAGAGTTCTTTATTTAGAACCACCTAGCTACTGAATGATGGCTCGCTCACAAGAAGAAAAAGTGTGATTAAAACTTGTTAGGGCTTATTTCAAGATCTCCCCGCTTCCATTTATTTAAGGGGAATCTTTGCTAAACGGGAGAAAAAAGTTCAAAACAACAAACGCATTTCCTTCTCCTTTCACCCACATCACCAGCGACAGCTAGCAAAATGCATTGTTTGGAGACTGAGGTCTTTCACCTGAACATCTCATGGAAGACACTGTTTCTCTAATAGAGGTGGTTTAAGTTGTTCTTGGGTTTTAAACCCAAACTTATCAAATGCCAGGCCTCCACACTGGTGTTCTTGGGTAGCAAGTCTTTCTACGAACCCCACAACTAGAGTAGGAGTGGGCACTTGCACTTTCCCAGCTTGCTCAGATGAGAAGGTTTCATTCGAAAAGCACTGACAGCAAAAAGAGGTTTCTGTCTGCTGAATTGCATGGGAACAGTATTTGGGCATGTGTGTGAAGTCGAATTATCAGCACTTTGGCATCTGCTTAACTCACTGTTATGGCAGGGGCTGAACACCCAGTTAAGAGTAAAGGAAAGTTAGCAGAAGAGAAGGTTGGGGGTGGAAAAAATATATTTAACCTTAAGGTTAATGCTATTGTGCTGTAGGAGTAGGTAAGCAAGCAAATGGAGTTAATTATGAGGCTTTTACTCTAGCAGGAATCACACTAGGAATGTCCCCTGGATATGGGTGATTAATTAGTAAATGCTCTGGGGCATGGGACAGTCATCCCTCCTGGACTTGGCTGGCCCCTGGCTGTGAGCCTCCTGATAAGGGTACTTGTTTCTGCCCATCTATTGCAAATAGGTTGGTGCCTTTCTGTGAAGTACCTGGCTGCTCTCGTGCTGGTTGTGAAACTCTTGGTTATGGCTGAAGACAGCCGTTCTGCACGAAAAACTGAGAGAAGCTAGCTTGTGAAGCTGAATCTGTATGGGAAAGTGATCTTTCTGTGAAAGAGAGAGGGGTTTGGGAGCCTTCTGCCCATCCTTTTGTGCTAGGAAAGTTCGAGGTTGGGAGAAGCAAGGAGAGCCTTAGTGATACTCCTCATTGTATTTTCTTATCCTGCTATCCAAAGGTCAAACCGGAGAATGCTCCGAACTCTGTAGCAGCACCATCGATGGGGATGCAGCTCCTCCTCCCTGTTTTCTTGGGTCTACTCTTTTTCCTTGGCTTGTTCCTCTGTCCTCCCATCATGTCTCCTTTTTGCCCTCCCACCAAGGCTAAAATTAAAAGGGAGAAATATTACTGTTTGAGAGAGCAGCTTATGTCTGTGTCTCAAAAAGCCACTGCTGGCTTTAGGGAGCAGTATGCCACATGCAGCATCTGCTTCTCTAGCTCCTTGCCATCCTGCCCGCAAGAGAGCTCGGTGTTTTCATTCTTTTCCATTATTTCTTTAAGTTTTTGTCCGCCTCCCCCCCCCCCCCCCATCTCCGTTGATTGTCACGTACTGTGTGAGATGGCAGTAACCTGATAGAGCTGCCTCTCCCTCTTCCACATTTCAAGGTCATTAGCACCCCAAAGCCACTGTGGGAGGGAGAAAGGGAGCATAAGAGGTGTGAAAGGAAGGGAAGATGGACTGTTATGATAAATGGTGGATTCTCAGCTTTTCTCTTTGTGCTGGTGATAGATCCTAAATACTGGGTGGGTTTGCAGTGATTTAGTGTTTCATCTTTGCTTGGGAATACCAATTAGGTGTAAACCTCTTTTAGCCTTTGGCTAATGGTCACTGTAAATGAACAGCTTCCTTTAAAGTGAGAGAGCATAAAAAAAGGCAAGAGGAGAACAGAACCTAAATGAATTTGTGCAGTTCCCTTTTTCTTCAGAAAGCTGAAATGGATTTCTGACCGTTACAGGGGTGGTTTTAGGTAGAGTTAAAGAAACACAGACTTCACCCACAGCCTGTTTACCTGCCTGAGCTTTTGCTGACTCTTAGTCGTGCTTGCAGGAGGGAATGTAGGGAAGTAAAATGAATCATTACCACAGGCACAGTCAGTAAAAGCATCTGATGTACTCATTCAGTCTTTTTAATCTCCTCTTTGCACATAACCAGGAATCATGCATTTTGTGAAGGGTTAAACCAGAACGGCTTGTGCATTCACTGCATTGGCTCAATGAGTTCAGTTCTATATGATCTCCATTTATTTGTAGTGGAACAGAATGGCAGTGGGAGTTTATGCTACATTTGATGTTCTCGTGCTATTTTTTTTTGCCAGCTCTTCTTTTTTTCCTCTTTTCTAAATTTAGCTGTGCAGCTTCAACTTCTGTTTTATTGGGGTTTGTTGGTTGTTTTACTGGGTGGGTTTTTAAGGGGTGGTGTAGGACAACTCACTGTTTACTTAAAATGAGACCCTCAGAAACCCCTGTCTGAAAAGAGTACACATAAACATTGTCTCTGATGAATTTTGCACCTGGGACAGTCAGAGGAAAGATTTATTATTGCAGATTGGAATTGCATGTGTCTCATTGGTAAGCGTTCCTTGAATCTAGTGGCTCTAAGATGATGGAGAAACTAGTCTTAAACAGAATGCCCAAAACCCCAAACCCCAATTTGTGTAGGAGTGTTAATATGCTCTACAGGTTGTATTCCAGCCGGCAGCAGAAGCAGCTAGTGGTGGGTGCATTCATTTGGATGTTGATGTAGTAACTTGTGTTTTCATGTAAATAAGGATTGAAATAGTTTTTAGGTGTTCTTTTGGTAATGCATCTGATCATGAGCACAGTAAACTCCAGTGACATGGTTTTAAGTCCTACATAACGTATTGTGAAACTGTTTAACACCCTCCATCCAAGGGTAGCCACACCACCAGCCTCAGACACATTGCTACCGTTGTACAGTGCTTCAGTGCAACAAATCTGAGCAAGAACATCCAGGTCTAGAAGCCTCGTCACCCCACTGGTGTCCCTGTTTGGTCTTTCAAGCCTTTGGCATCAGAGTGGGGTTGAGCAGTGCTAAACATATTCCAACTTGCCTCTGCATCAGGCATCTTTCACGTTTCAGGAGTGTTTATATGGGGGGGCATCAGCGCTCCAGAAACATATGGCTCCATATGGAGCTCTGTTGGAATAGCTTTGCTTCAGGAAAGAGCTGTAGTATGTGCAGTGCATGGTGTAAGCCACACCAGTACAGCTGCTCTCCCCTGGTGAACAAGGAGCAGGTATTCCATCTGCATAAGGGAGACGGTGACATCCTTTGTATTAAGTGTGTGTGTCTGGCTTGCAGGTTTGAGAGCCCCATGTTGTTAAGCTTTTCAGGCTCATGTTGGGTTTGTGCTCAGGGCTAGTGGGTGGCCAAAGGCTTCTGGCTTGCTTGCAGCGACATCTGTTTACAGCAGTGGTTAATTAGGCTGAAGACTGGCCATCTCTGCATTTGCCCCCACCATTTCTATTTTTTTCTTTATTAAAAGTATTCTCCCCTCGACTGTAAAACAGAGCCTTTGGCTTTGTCTGCAGATAGTTCTTTTCTTCTCTTAACTCCACTGGTCCCTGTGAGAGATGAATATCAGGATGTAGCGTCTCTGCAAAAAAAGTAACCGAGTGTTCCAGAAAAGAGTGACTTGTGCTGTTGCTAGAGACTGCAGAGCAGAATCTGAAAGGGAAAGAAAAGCAGCCTGAAAGTGTTTAAAACTCAACTCAATGCAAAGTACAATCCACTGTCTCGAGAAGCATGAGTGGAAAGGGGAGACTGTAGAGAAGCCTGTGTACCGTACAAATGGCATTGGTGTGAGCAGTCTGGCCTGGTTCAGAACTGAAGTACATCTTGCAGGTGGTACAGTGTGAATGGGATTTGGGCAAAGAACATAGCTATTTAGAAGAGGCAAAAAGATGTAAGAAGATAAACAGCAATGGTAGGCAGCCTGAACCTCTGTCAGGACAGAATGTTTCAGCTGGAGTGAGGATGATGCACACCAGCAGTCTCCAGAGGACTGGGAGTGCACAGGGAATTACAGAGGGAGGGAGTCATCTCCCTGCATGAGGAATGCAGCAAAACCTCCTCTGACTAAGCCAGCTAATGCACACTGCTTCTTTTTTTTTTTCCCTTTCCTGATAATCCTGTTCCATAATATTTCCTTAATAATTTAGTATGTGAGGAGTAGCCCTTTTGAAAAGCATCTAAATCACCAAGTCCTACTTTCAGATGAAACCTTGCCACCCTTGTCCTTGACACACACTGGGGACTCTTACTGGGTATTTGACTATTTCAGACCTATCTTGGAGTTTAGGTTGTTGTGTTTTTTCTCTTAATTACTTAATGAATTTACCATGTGGCACAACCCTTGGTACTGCCAAGCAACAGCTTTCTATTACTAGACTGTACGAGCCCGATCCTGCGTTACTGAAGCCAAAAGCAGTATTTGGGAACAGACGCTGGCATCGAAATCTGTAGGAAGGCTTAGAATAACTGTACAAAAGGGGTTAGTTGCGCTGAGAATATTGATTCATGAGCTCCATGGTTTTCTGCATCTCTGTTCATTTTACCCAAGTAAGACCAACTGCCCAACTGGACGTATAATATATGATACTGCATTAGAACTAAGGCTGCATTTGGTCATACTCATTAATTAAACTGATTTCTCCTGTAGGTTTTTTTTTTTTCCTAGAGAACTAACGGAGAATGATAATTAAGCATATTATGCATTCTAGGGAACGGTGTTTCTCCTACTGCCACAAAAACATTAAAGGAGAAAAACATGAACTAACACAGAAAATGAAAGGGAAAAGAAGAGCTAAAATTGGAGTGGGAAAGGGGAAGCTTTCCTTCCTTTGCTTTTACCTGATTCCTGTGCGTTGGGATGTGTGGGGCAGCCTTGTTACAGTGGGAGAGTTTCACCAGTGAAAAAAGGCAAAAAGGCAATTGAAATCTCAATGTGCAGCTTCCTCCCTGCTAACATAGAGGTGCAGAGTGCAGTAATGCAGTACCCCACTTTGTTTTTGTTGAGGGCCTTGCTTTTATCTATGGCTGAGCCTTGCATAAGAAGGGCCCTGCTCTAGAAGGTCAGTACTGACTCCAGAGCTGGCCTGAACAGGGATGGCACAAGGTTTTAATGTTTACATGCCTTTGGTTGTAGCGTGCTTTCGTCTTATCTGTAAGACCTTGGTTCCTCAGTGGGGATCTGGTGGAAGGAGCATCCTTGGCTGTATGTAGGTCCTTTGTTATGCTTTTCACAGAATCACAGAATCATTAGGGTTGGAAGGGACCTCTGGAGATCATCTGGTCCAACCCCCTGCTAAGGCAGGGCCACCTAGAGCAGGTTACACAGGAACGTGTCCAGGCGGGTTCTCCACAACCTCCCTGGGCAGCCTGTTCCCGTGCTCTGCCACCCTCAACATAAAGAAGCTCTTCCTTATGTTGAGGTAGAACCTCTTGTGTTGTAGTTTATGGCTGTTGCTCCTCATCCTGTCACTGGACACCACTGAAAAGAATCTGGCACCATCCTACTGGCACCTGTCTTTGAGATATTTATATGCATTAATGAAATCCCTGCTCAGTCTTCTCCAGACTAAACAGGCCCAGCTCCTGCAATTTGTCCTCATAAGAAAGATGCCCCAGACTCCTGAGCATCCTTGTGGCCCTTGGCTGGACCCTCTCCAATAGCTCCTTGTTTTTCTTGTACTGAGGAAAGATGACTCCAGATGTGGTCTCACCAGGGTCAAATAGAGGGTGAGGATCACCTCCTTCAACCTGCTGGCCACAGTACTCCCAGTACACCCCAGGATAGTGTTGGCTCTCCTGGCCACAAGTTACAGGTGATGGTGGGGTCTTTATTTGCAAACAGTTGTGTGCTCTGGGGGCAGTACTGGGTATTTGCCTGCCAGCTCCTGCATGCACTGCAGCAAAAACATCCAGGGAGAAAATGAAGATGTGTTATACAATTACCTGATGAAATCTCAGTGTTAATGTGTACTGCAATTAGAAAAAAAAGGCCAAGGATACAATTAGAAACGTAGGAAGCAGTTCACTGCCTCTTTACTCAAAAAACATGAGGGATGTCAATGTTCCAGCACACCAAATGTTGCTACTCTTTCCTAATTAGTACACGTGTTGATAGGCAGAGATTACCTAAAAGTCCAGAGTAGCTCTGATAAACTGCCCTATGAAGTCTGGTGCTTGTTTCCCCCCTCCCAGTCTTTCCAGTCTTTGTTATTTCATTTGTTTAACACAGAAGGGTTTGGGATGATGTACAGGAGACATGGCCTTAATCAGGCAAGCTTTGACTATCCTAGCTCACAGACAAGGCCGTGCTTAGACTGTGCCTGTGGCCCATATCAGGTCAGTACCAGTGTAGAAAAATGCAGTCAGGCTCCTTCTCTTTCAGTGTGTGGCCTTCACGGGCGAGGGTCTGTGTCAAGGCTATGACTGCAAAATTACATCTGTGCTACTGCTCATCAGGAAGCACCATTCCAAATGGGATGCCTTTTGGGTAGCTCCTCCTCGCAGACATGCAGACTTTTTCCCCTCTCCTGCAGGCTCTTGCCTCTGCCAACACACTTCCTCGTACAGCGTTTCGTGGCTCAGTTGCAGGCTGTTTCTCTGTGCTTACTAACATGTTTGGGCAAACTGTGTTTGGGCCTTGCAGACACCTTCTGGTCAGATCACTCTGGAGCTGCAGAACGGAGTTTCGAGGCCAGCAAGGTCTCGTTAAATCGGGTAGGAGGCAATCTGAGGAGCAGTCAGTGGTAGGATTATTCACCTTGCATAGCTCAACCTCACCCCGCCACGATGGAGCCTCTGCTGTGTGCGAGACAGAGGAAGGAGCTCTACTCGTATTGATCGGTATTGTGACCTGTGCTCAGCTGAGAGTGCTTCAGAGTGTGGATGCAGGTTGTACTAGTTGTGTTCGCAGGAATAATCCCAGTTACAGCGTGACTATAAACTCCTGCCAAGAAAGGCCCAGGGGAGTTACAGTAGGAAACAGAAGGGGCGGTGAGTTTTCTCTTATGCTCGTGTAAAATTGGAGCAACCGAACAAAGTCAGAAGCATTTAAAACAGACGATGCAGGCTCAGGCCTTTTACTGCTGAGTGTAACATGGCAAGATCAGGGCCTTGGATATTAGACTGGAGCCCAGCTGCTTATTTAGCAAATGCTTGTGGTTGTGCCTATGGTGCCAGTGATAGTGTGCACACACCCAGGCACTGGGACTGCAAACCTGCTGCGGACTTTGAGCTCCAGAAGGTTCATCTGGGTGCATCCATAGAGCGGTTACGCAAGGCCAGATCCTGCTGTGTTACAAATCTGGTGTGAAGCAGGGCAGAATGTGGCCCTGAAATTCAATTGATCCAGCATTCAGAAAGAAAAACCTCTGCCAAAAACCGTAGAATGGTTTGAGTTGGAAGCGGACCTTAAAGCTCATCCAGTTCCAACCCCCTGCCACGGGCAGTGACACCTTCCACTAGAGCAGGCTGCTCCAAGCCTCATCCAGCCTAGCCTTGTGCACTGCCAGGGATGGGGTAGCCACAGCTTCTCTGGGTACCCTGTGCCAGGGCCTCACCACCCTCACGGGGTCTGATGTCTAACCTAAACCTCTTGCAGTTTAGAGCCATTCCTCCTCCTCCTATCACTAAACATGTACAGGTATTACAAATACTCTGGGTGGCTTTTGAGTAGGCTGAAGCCCACTGAACAGGCACCACTCAGGCCTGAAACAAAAGGAATCTTTTCCTTCTATTTAGTCATTTTTAATATGACTTGTAATTTCAAGATGTTTGTTTCCTTGAGTAGAAGGACCGCGTTTCAGAGCCTTGCTGCTGGAAAGAATCCAGCCGGCTGAAATTCTGGTTTTAATTTTTGCCAGCTCTGGAGCAATTCGTAAGTCACTCGTCAAAAGGCAGTAAATGGTTCGTGAATTGTTTTGCAGATCTGGTTCTGGGCTCCCTCTTTACTGCAGGCAAAGGGAGGCTGAGGGTGTTTGGATCTCCTCAAAGGAATGGCTGAGCAGAAGTGGAAGGGAAAGGGGTGCCCAGGCCTCCAGAAGTGGCAAAGTCAAAGGGTGGTTTTTAGATGTGATGCCCTTTCCTCCCACTGCAGTGACTTCAGCAGAATATTACCTGAAATACCAGTCTTGGTGTTTAAAACTCAACTAGATGGGGTCTTTTCAATTGTAATTTTAAAAATCCATAAAATCATCCCTTTATCTCTTTCTGTTTTGGCAGATTCACCAGTTTGTTTTTTTTTCCCCCGTTGTGGATTTTTGAGAGATACAATTTCCAGGTTAAGGAAATCTTCCCTTCCTTTTCCTTTACAGTTTTCTAGCTGAAAATGGAACTTAATTTCGAACAAGACCATCAGCTTGATTGATCGCGAATCGTTACAGGCCATTTTGAGCATAATACCTAAACGAGTCGTGATATTAATGACTAATAATCGCCTTTATGTTAGGTCTTAAAGCTTTATTGTCCCGAAATACAACCGGTTTAGTGGGACATCAAAGGCTGGTAATGATCCGAGATGCCTTTGGGGCTGCAGCCAAAACTGGAAGGTGTTCACATCGTCGCCTGAGATTACAGCCCCCTTCCAAACACAATCATCGGAGGTAACTTAAAATAATCATCTTCTTTCCAGACAGCGCCTGGTGCCGAGCTCTCACTCCCTCCCCCCAGGTCTTCGTGCTCTCCAGCATCTCCGTTTGGCCTCATTTTTGTGCTTCGGTGGTGCCTGCACAGCCCAAATTAGCACCGAGGATCCCGCGGAGGGGGGCGCCGCCTCCCTCGGCTCCCAGGTGAGCTCCCGGGGCGGGGGGCGGCAGGCAGCGCCCCGGCTTTCCTGCATCCCTCCCCGCTCCGCTTGGCCCGACCGGGAGATGGCTGGGGAAGGGGGGCTATGACCGGTCCGACCCGGGGGGGGGGGGGCAGCGCGGCGGGGTCCTGGTCGGGGATCGCAGGGATACTTGTCATATTTGCGGTCGGGGCGCGCTGGCACCCGCCTTTGTGCCGGGCCAGCGCTCCCAGGGAACCCCCGCGGTCGGGGCACGGGTGGGCAGCGCAGGGAGCCGGGAGCAGAAGGAGGAGCAGCAGCAGCGGGGGATGCGGGGGGAGGAAGGCCGGGGCCGGGGCCGGGGCCGAGGCGGGGCTTTAACGCGGGCCGGAGGGCGAGGAGCTCGCCGGAGCCGCCCCTGTCGTCAGTGCTGGCGGCAAGTGCTGGGAGCTGGGGCTGGTGCCTCCTCCCTCTCCTCCTCCTCCTCCATTGTATAATGCTGCGTGATCGCAGCCGCCGGGGGAGAGCGGAGGCTTAAATCCTCACGCCGCCTGCGCCTGCCTCCTCCTCCTTTTCCTCCTTCTTCTCCTCCTCCTCCTCCTCGTTCTCCTCCGCATCCCACCCGGCCCCTCCCCGGAGCGGCGCGGCGAGGGAGCGACATATGGAGCTGCTCTAGGGCGAGAGTTTGCGACCTCCCCTCCCCTCCATGCGTTAGTTCTCAGGTGGAGCTGCATGTGGTGAGTAGAGCTGGGGGGCGGCAAGGGGGGAGCGGGGGTTCGTGACCCCCACCTCGGCTTTGCGAGTCATCGGGGCTGGTTTTATCTCTACCTTTAAATTCGTACCCGGGCGGGCGTCCTCCCCCTCTCCTCCGTGCTGAGATGAGCAGAGGAGGGAGAGTTGATCCTTAAAATACTACATCCCCCTTCCTCCTCCCGCCGCCGATGTGCGGGGATCCCGGGGCTGGAGCAGGTGCGTGCGTGGAGTTGGAATATACTTTTAATCGGGGCTGCTGTGCCGGCCCCGGTAGTGCTGGGAGGTTGTGCTCCGAAGAGCCGTGCTACACCTGACTCGAAGCCTTACCCCGGTAAGTGAACGTGTGCGCCTCGGAGCCAGGCGGCTGCAGCCGTGCCTCCGTTTACCCAGGCAAGAGCAGCGGGGGCTTCGGGCTACCCTTAAAAGTGTGTGCTGTGGGGCCGGGAGGGCTAAAAGGGCTTGGGGGAGGCTGCGACTCCGCCGGAGCGAAGCTGACATATGGCCCCGCTGGCCGGACCCTTCCAGGGTTGGTGCTGGGGCGGCAGCAGGGCAGGAATTAGCGTGGCTGTGCCCTCCTCCTTGGGAGCAGTGCCAAAACGGAGAAACAGGCGTTTGGGGTGCATTTAGAAGCAGTGCCCCCGTTTATTGGGATTTCCTTCAGGATGGGGGAATACTTGGAAAAGGTCCTTTTGCGGTGCTGCTTTCATTTAGAGCGTTTGCTGCTTTATTCGTGTCAGTGTGTCAGGATCCGGGAATGTACGTTCTGTCTAAGCGTGGAAAGAGCGAGTGCGGTTACCTGCTGTCATTCCTTGCGTTTTGTGAGGCACAGCTGGGAAACCCGGGGCCACTTGCGTTGAAAATCTCGGGAGGGGTTTGCATGCTGTCCCCCTGGGACCCTTTGGTGGCTGATTTACAGCTACGGGTCAGCTGCCCGTGTAAAAGAAAGCGAATCTGCCCAATTCATCTCCATCGGGGGGGGGGGGCTTAGCCCCTTCACCCCAACTTCAGCGCAGCGCACCAAAGCGGTTGCATGTGTCAGTCTGTGTCCAGACAAGCCCAAAGCTCCCGGGATCAGGAAAAGTCCAGGCAGTTTGAGCTAGTGCCCGGTGAAGTCAGCGGGGTGGCTCTCGCTGCCGTCAGTGGGTGCTGGATCTGGCCACCGGAGAACACGCTATTGCTCGAACAATGGTGGTAGAGGGCTTGGCTGCCCCCTAACAACAGTTTTATGCTCGTGTCTCTCGAATGGAATAAACAGTTCTGTTTGTGCGAGTTGAAATTACACTTCCCACCTCTTTATTCCGATTTCTTTTGGGGTATTCAACTGCACAAATGAAGGTGCCTGTGTCTTACGGGCTTCTCGCAGGGTACAAAATTGACTGAGGCACCTCATTTTCCACCTAAGTGCACGGGAAGCTTTCACGTGGTAAAAAGAACTGTAGGAATTAACTGTGCTTTCTTAAAAGTTGCCGCTGCTTGTGCTTAAATTGCTGTAGAAATGAAGCAGTCGATTAAGCAGGGTAAACTGAAAGTAGCCCTTTCGGCTTGAAGTTAAAAGGCATACGTTTTTTACATAATAAGATGGTATCTTTGGAATCTGATTTACCATAATGAGCTAGTGGTGGTGGTAGTAGGAGATGGGAGGAGGATTAGCCGTTTGTGCTGCCAGACAGGTATCCCAGAATGTGTCCTAGGGAATCCTTCCATTGTCCAGGCAAGTATTGCAGCATCTAACGTAGCAGCTGTGGCTCTTCCTCCTTTCGTGACTGATCCTACTTCCATTTAAGTTGGTAGCAAAAACCACCCACTCCTTTCCTGCAGGAACTGGATTGGACTGCTAACGAATGAAGCTAGACTTTGTGCATGTTAAGACGCTGCTTTGATTTTCCTGTCAAGCTGATTTCTTATTCTCTGAAGCTGGTTAAAAACAAACAGAAAGAAACTTGCTAGCCGTAGGTACTTCAGGTTTTGTCTGTAGGAGAAGCAGTCTTAAAAGAGCATTAAATGTGTCTGTAGGTGCTGATTTATAAAGGATTGTAATTGTATTCCTTTATACACCTGTTCATTTTAATGGGAAAGATGAAATAAGGAGTTTCTCTGTTTTGGTGGAAATAATAATGTAAATAATCCAAGCACTCAAATTGTCTGCCTGAGAGGCATTGAGGAATTTGAAATAATGTCCTAGTATCAAGGAAAACATCAAATTTCATAGTCTTGTATTTTTTTCCTAGCTTCCATGAAGTACAACAGATCTTATGCAATATCTGTTTTGAAGGGGATTTTGCCATCATTTACAGAAGCTGCTTTTATTTTTCCAATAAATAATTCATAGGGAAAAAGAATTTTTTTAGGAACTCTGACTTCTTTTTTCGCACTGATGTAAAACATTCTTGGCACAGTTTGTCTCCAGCAGTGCTAACACTAGACAGGTGATCCAAAATACTTGTGACTATTTTTGCTTTTATGTAACATCTTAAAGTGTAATCTGTCAAGGGGAATGCAGTACTTTGAAAGTGTAAGTAGTTTTCTGCTGATCTACTTTTACAAGGGCTGGGTAGCAGGAGAGACGCTGTCTTTTTACTCTGCTTTATATGTGTAACCATTTCACGAAGAGAGAGCTCCAGTTGCAACAGTTCCTTGTAACAGGCACCCAAATCAGTGCCAGAAAAGGCAACTCTCAGTTACCAAGTCCAAAGATCAGGAGTGTTCCAAAGGAGAGAGCAAGGTCCAGCTTAAATGCAAGCAGGTTGGCAGTAAGCACAGATCTTGAGCGTAGATGAATCTCCTGCTAATTAATGGTTTGTAGAAAATGGAATTTGCCAATCTCAGAACAGCACTCATTTGCTTCAGGGGGATATAATTGCATGTTTTGTGCCATTGGTTGCATTTCTAAATTCGATCAGTCAGGGCAACTGTGCTGTCAGGAATAAGTGCCTGTTTTCTGTAAATGGAGAGAGGACCCCCCCCAGCATGTGTTAGTTCTTTAATTCTTCTCTAAACAAAGTCTTATTTTTTGTGTTTGCTGTAGTGGAGGCTTCAGGTTTGCTCAGCATTACCAGTGCAAACACTATAACAAAAAAATAAGATAACAATGCTGACTGTTCACCACAAGTGGGGAAAGAGAGCTCTGTAAATGCAGTGCTCACTTTGCTGCTGGATGAGCTGAAGTCAAGCAAAACAGAATCCAGAAACGTGTGGCAGAGGTTTTGTGGAAGCAACGGGCCTGTGTGTGTGCTGTGGCTGTAAAGCATCCATCACAGCAGGGTCCCTACCCTCAGTCTTGGTTGGGGCTGCATGGTAATGAAATGGTGTGTCATTGTGTAGAATAGAAACTGCACAGCGACCTTTGCTGCACTGATGGCTCCTGATGAACGTGTGAGATGCTTGGTGTCATTGCGAAGTGGCCAGGAGGAGCTGTGAAGAAGCACTCAACCCACAGTTGGGAGATTCCTCCTGCACAGAGGGGAATTCCTGAGTGGGGAAGAGCTGATCTGAGGGGCATTTCCAGGGGAGAGTTGGGGCAGTCTGCAGGGGCATTGGGTAGCTGGTGGTACAGCCCATCGGCCTTCAGAAGCAGCTTGACTTCGTGATGAGGAGTAACATGGCTTGAAAGGACTGGAGGAGCTGTCACCTCACCAAACAGCAAGTTTTTAGTTTTCACGTGTCCCTTCTTTGAGGGCGGAGACTCTGCAAGCTCAAGTGGGACAGCAGCCACCACCACCACCACATCAGAGTGAGTGTGGATTCAGGCTGCTGCAGTGATATTAAAACCATGCTCAGAGTCCTGCGTTAGGCAAGCTCGGACCATTATTCTTCCAAATAAGGGGCTGGGTTCAGTATGCTGCCTGGTACGTAAAACTATAGGTGTTGCTATATAAAATCTGAAGTTCCCAACCTATATACATGATCAGTGTTTTGAGGAGCAGGGGGCTTAAAGAGGAATTTCTTGTTAATATTGCTCTGTAATTGAATTTTAAGTGGTATTGAATGACACGAGTCTCAAGTCTGTGTAATTATTAGCAGGCAAAGCCTGTTTACTTTGTTTTCACACCAGTAAGATGTGTTGGATTTCATCCGACAGCTTCTTTTTCTAGTGAAGCTCAAATAAAAATTGTATTCTTAATAAGGCAGAATACAAAGACTGAAGTGCAAATGTGGATTGTTTCCTTTTAATGTTATTTTTAAAACTGGGCAGTATATGGGAGTAGCAGAAGAAAGAAGTTCCCTTTTCAAAGGAACCCAGAGGTGGTGGAAAGATCTAAACTCTCCCTAAAACTTGCTTGGATGATCTGTGACAAATTAGGCTGTTTTCTTGATCCTAGGTTTTTCCATCCCACTGGAAAACCCTTGTGCTGTGTGGGCCATGCTCACCTCTAATGGAAACGTGACAGTTATCAGCTGTTTTCATACAGTTTCTTATAGCAGCCCGTAACATTACTCTTTAAAAATCTCCTGTCATGCCAGGCAGTAAGGTTGAGTGAACTGCGCTATAGAAAGAACCACCCATGATTGGAGGTAAACTATGCGGATATATGTTGGGGTGGAGGTTGAAAGGAGCGTGGAGGGCATATTTGAAGCAGACTGCAACTGCTACAGCAGGTCTGACTAGTTTGAGATGCCTAAAGGCAGCTTTGTCTTAACTTCAGGTAGCTGCAAAATGAAGTTTTAAAACCTAATGCAGAAATACATCATCATCTTCCGGTGCCTCCACAAACTCTTTACTTCTCATGTGTTTTTACAGGCACCATTTCCCCTTTGGAAGAAGCATTTAATGGATACATGTACACGTGCACGCATATCATTTGCATAGGTTTTAAATACGGATTTCATCAAGATAGGAGGCTGGCGTTCATGCGCAAACCACAGGTCTTTTTCTCTTTAAACAGTGGTAACATTTTGCTTTCTTACTGCTCTGTGTGTGCGCATGTGAGAGAGAAGCCACTCTATTTAAGCTTTTTTGGCATAGAATGATTTGTGGCTGGTTGTTCTTGTGCCTTCACCCATCCCTGTGTAGGAGGAGTGACTTACACTTTATTACTCTCTGCTGTGGTCAAAGGGATTTTGAGCAGGGTACTCTGCTGGCTGTCCCAGGGGTACAATAACCTGCTTAGGTTACCCTTCTGTGATCCAGCTCACTCTCTCCCTTAGCCTCCTACTCCATCTGTTTGGCAGAATTGGCTCTTCTAAACAACCCTTCCCCTTTCCTCCTCTAACTAAAGTATTCCACAAATAACTTGCGAATGAGTAGAAGAGAGAATATTTTCTGTGTGTGTAATGTGCAGTGTAAAGCTTCCTGTTGCTGCTGTGCTTCCCCTCTCTGGCAGTGGAACATACATGATACATATGTGCTCTGAGGCAGGTCTTTTCTTAATTGTGGGGAAAATCAGTGTAATACTATCTTGGGTGAGCTGAATGGGTTGTGCCTGACTGAATATGAAACGAAGTTTAGGACATTTAGTTTCAGTTTCCTGATCTCTTCCCCTCTGTATTTTCCACTTTCAATTTCCAAAGACAGTTTGTGGCTAAGCTTGTTCAATGTTAATTGACCTGTACAAAGCCTGCTTTGAAATACAGATTTAATACATATGCTGTTAAAAAAATGCTATTTAAAAGGGTGTCCCCATATAAGTTTAAAAGATTTATTTGAGCATGTTTAAATTGCTACACATGAAAGTTAGGTTGATCCCATGGTGGCTGTTTTTTCTAGGGTATCGCTTTGGTATAGTAGTTTTTATTGTGAAATCAAGCAGGTGCCATGAAAAACTGGACCACTTTCATCTCTTAACTTGTAGCTGTTGCAGGTTGAGAATGGCTCAAGGCTGGCCAAAATTCCCTTAATCAGTTTTCAGAAGGCTCCTTCGCAGGACGTGGAAAACAGGCGCTGTTGGAATACAGCATGAGCTGGACTGAAGGGGCCAGCAGTTACCATCTTGTCCAACATCACTTAACACCGTCTTAGCAAACTTCCTTGTCAAACTTTAACTGCTTTTTTTTTGTGTGTGTTTTGTTTTCAGTGGGTGCTTTCTCACAGACTATACTTCTTTTCAGGGCTGCCTTCACTTCATTTAAGCAAAAACAGTGAAAACAACTCATATGCTGTATAAGTTGCATTATAAATATGCCAGGGAAACACCTTCCTTTTCTCTACGTTTAACTCTCAGTGGTGAGAAACTGGTTAGCAAATAAAATCTGCAGCCCAGAAGCTAAAATGACTTGTCATTGCTGGGATATATGTTGCGTTTTGCAGTATACATTTCTTTATAGAGGTGGTTTTTTCCTCGCCTCTTCTTCCCCCTGCCTTTCGTTGCTTTTCAGTTTGACTGTGATAATTTATTCAGCACTGTTTTCAGAGCAATAACCTACTTTTTGGGAAACCATTCAATTCTTTCCACAGTAGCATGGGCATTTTCCCCCCCCTCATGTGTTTGTTAAGGGTCTGTGACAAAGGGGAAAAACAAGGTATCTTTGGGGAAAAGATACACTTGAAAACAAGGACTCAATCCAGGTAATTAGACGTACGTGAAAGAAACTCTTATTAAACACAAAGGGGTCTCATCTCTCTTGGACACATGCACAAGTCTCATTAACCTTTGTAGGAATTACACACATCCAAGGAAGATGGGCCTACAATACTCAGTCCCTCCATCCACTAAAAATACCAGCTATACAGTGACATGCATGTGCCAATAGAGATGTCTTGTACAGTACAACACACAGTGTTGCTGTAATCTATTGTTCAGGGCGACGGTGCAGGGGAGGAGGGGTGCGTAGCCGGTGTTGCTATTTCATCATTCTCCCTTAGAGTCTGACCAGTAGCATCTTGTCATTACAGGCGTGTAATTTTAGCAGTGAAAAGGGAGCGTGTGTTTGCTAGCCTGTGTCACTTACTGGTGGCTGTGTGGCTCTTTCACATTGTTCTGAGTTTAATTTACAAGTAAGGTGCCTCTTTAAAAAGAGCGCTTTTGCTGTGCTTGTGCCTGCTGGCTCTGCAGTGGGAGGCAATGGAAGGCGGGCAGCCCTTGGCTGAATTGGGCCCTGGAGCGGTACACAGTTGTCTTAATTGCTGCTGCGCCACTGCTTGAAGAGATTATGGCTCTGATTCTTCCAGCATGGAGCTGTGTGCACCGGCTGTGGCGTGGCTCCTTGCCTGCTGGTGGGAAGACCTCATTGTGCTGTGATCCTGCTTCCGGGACCAGCATCTCCTGCTCCTGTGCAAGGAGGCTCAGAGTGCTGGACTTGGGGAAAGAAACCATGATATGGAGCAGGGAGAGCTTCCTGGCTGATCCAGGGAGGCTTGTGCATAAAAGCCCTCACATATTTTTCGGGTGACAACAAGCAGAGTCTGCTGAATAATCGGCTAATCATGTAGTAAAGTCAGAGGACCTGGCCTAGTGCTGTGTCTGGTTTTCTTTGCTGCAGCTTTGATTTCCTACTACCAATGCCCAGGTGTGTAATGCAGCTCCCGGTCCTTGAGCTTTTGATGCTGGCAGAGGAGTTGCTTAGCCCGTGTGTACACAGCACAGGACAATTTGATCCATGCTCATCAGGCTGCCACGTGGAGACCCAAACTTCACAGCTCATTTGGGTGGTTCTCTGAAGAACCTCACAGAGTATCAGCCAGGCTGTTGTGGTGACACAGGCACTGTTGGTGCATGCTGTCATCCTGGGCAAGGCTACAAAGAGGATTGGGCACAAAGTTGACCCAAGGAGAGGGCGGCTTTGCCATCCTCCCAAAAATCTCTCTTCCTCCCAGTGACTAACCCTAACAAAACAGCTCCTGGGAGTGGGAAGGGGGAATCCTGCACCCCAGTCTGACTCAAAGCAGGCACTGCTGCGGTTGGTGGTCAATAGGACTTCATCTGCACCAGGCCTGTGAAGGGCTGAGGTGGCATTAGCAGCTGTGGGCTTGTTTCATAAAGCTTCCAGTTAAGGAAAAGACCAAAAAGGATAGGCTGGGGTCTTGTTTGCATCTGGTGGCTGCTATCATAAAGTTGCTGATGAGAAGTCCTGTCTGAAGCAGGACATGCGAGAATGACATTTTGACTGTGTGAGACCTTTGAGAGAGAAAGGTCTGGGCAATCCAAGCCTGTTCTTTTCTTCCAGTAAAGACAACTGCCTTCCTTTACGTGAATAAACTCCGTTTTGAATAAATGCTGTCTAGCCCAGGTACATTACAAAGCTACATCCCCCCTCGCTTTGTACAGAAAATACGTTGTCAAGAGTTGCTCAGAGCTTTTGCTCCTCAGCCTCACGGCTGGTTTGCAGCACAGGACCTGTGCCGTCTTGTTCGCCTTCTCATTCTGCCAGGGTAGTCTTTAATGGTTTAACAAGCTAACAAGTGCTCGTCTGATTTAAACTTGCATTATGTTCTGCTACCCTGATAGAATTCCTAATATTATAAACACCCTTAATAACACAGCTATAATCTGGAAAACCTGCTCTCCTTTTTCCAAACAATTACTTAATGAGGCAGTAATTTATTCTAAGCTATATTTATTGGAGCCCATTCCAGCTTTATCAGACATACTCTGTTTGGTGTGTGCAGTTAGTCAAAAACATTAAAATTGCTCCACTTCTTCCAAGGGAACGTGTTACATTTAGCAAACTGACAGCATTAGAAGCTGTTTCCAATTTAATAGAAGCATATGTTTCCTGCAAGGCTTAACACACTGCAGAGTCGGAGATTGCCTTAGACTGTGGCTTTGCCTTTTTTTTTCAGTGCGGTAAAAGGGAGCTGGAAACCGAAGGCAGAAGTGGAGTTTGTAGTTGTGTTTTGGGGTTGTTTTGCTGGCTTGTGTTGTGCAGAGAAGCCTTCTACAGGGCTTGTGCAGGCCATGAGTTGAAGGAACTATCAAGAAAGTGCAGTGGGCGGCGCAGGCAGCGCTCTCGCTCGGAACGCAGTTTCTGATCATTAACAAACAGCCAGCGCTTGCTTTGCCCTCTGGGCCTCAAATAGTACAGTATGCAACAAGGGAGAGCAGGCAAGGCACGAGGATGGAAACAGTAGGATCAGATTACAGTTTCAAAATATCGCTGGAACACGTTGGCTGGCGTTACACTATTGACTGGCTTTATAATTGCATTGCTTATTTGCTACCGGAGGCTTCACCTTACTGCCTCATTAACATGGACACTCCTTCGGGGACTTGGGGATTCCAGGCTGCGAGCACCAAAGTCAACCCCTATGGGAGCTGCTTGACTTTAGATGCTCCTCAGATAAGAGTCTGAGCTTCCTCTGGTGTGTCCTGCTTGCCAGGAGGTTTCCTTGCAGAGTCCCTAACTAATTCCTGCTTAGACTGGCCTCTGAAAGTCACCCACTTACGGCTTCCCTCCTTTGGTTTTTAACTCAAGGCTAGAAAAGACCTAGGTCACTGAGCTTGCTGATTGCTCTCCCCCAGTCTTCACTTGTGAGTGCCTAAAGGCTGCTTCTGTAGGGAGAGGGAAGCTGCCTTTCTTGCTAAATGCAGCAGTGGGGTGCTGAGCAGCTTTGCTTGCCTCTCTGCTTCTTCTGGAAGAGCCAAGGTCCACCCGTCCACCACAGGAGATGGGAAGAGTTAGGTCCCTATAAAGTACATGTGAGAAATTCCTGCCACTTACAGTTACTGCTGCCACCAGCAGCCTTGCAGTGAAGGCTTGCGAACATAAAAACAATTCCCTGTACTCTCTGGAAGCACAGAGCTACCCAGGAGGCCAATTTTTTGATAGAGCTGTAAAGGAGACTTTTGTAAGTGCTTATTAAACCGCACTCGGTTAGAAAAAAGAAAGAAAGAAAAAAGGCAGCCAGAATGAATATAAAATGTAAGTGTTGGGGTAAAACAAACCTTGTAAATGGGGAATGTCTGAGCACCCCATCATAGCTCCATTCCTCTTGTTTAGGATTGGGGGTGTTGTTTTCTAACTCATGTGTGACACGAGACCCAGTCCTTACCAGGCAGCGGTTGCCAGGAGTCGTCTCCAGCCAGGCAATATGGACGTGTTGCATTTGAATAAGTCAAATCTGCATCAGATCCTGAGGAGCAGCCTTGGAAAAAGAAGCGAGAGGGGAAAAAAAGCAGGCAGCAAACCCCACAGCACCCGTCAGCGTGCGCGCGGCGAGCCAGCTGCAGCACAGTAAACGTAGCCGTGCGTTGCTGCGCGGTACACGCTGTACTGGCTCCCAGGGATGCTGCCGAGCCAGGATTTAAAGACCCCAGTGTCAACAGAGGAAATCTTCAGGGAGCGGGGATTTTCATCACGCTGTGGCTGTCGCCTCCCAAAGTCCACACTGCTGATTGCTTCCAGCCCTGCAGTTAGAGCTCGGCACCTGGGCTGTTCAGCTTTCCTTGTGCTAGGCGAGGCTGGGAGAGGGTGCCAGATTTATCCTGGCGTTCCCCTCCACTTCTTCTCTTCCTTTCCAGTGTTGAATGGGAGGAGGATGCCTGTGCTCTCGGAGGGCAGGCCAGCTCCCAGCTGCCAGGGCAGGTTTGCTCTGCTTTGCCAGGATCCTACAGGCCAAGGAGCATCATGCTGAGGTGGGTGAGCCCGTGGTCCTGCTCCAAGGGGGTCTTCCTGAGATGCCAGCCGCTCTGCCATGGCCTTGGGGATGTGGAAACAGGCATAGGGAGAGAGAGGCTTGCCTCCCTAGCTCTAGGGGACAGATACTTTGAAGTCATGGGGCTGGTTACAAGTACAGGTGGTCCCTTAGGCTGGATCTGGCAGCACTGAAATGCCCCATTGCAGCCAGCCTACCTCTGCTAGCTAAAAGGATCTAGCCCTCGTTCTTGCAGGTTGAACCCAGTTGCCATAAAAGGCCTTTTAATTTTGGTCCTGCAGCTATCTATGCCAAATCCTGATCCTGCTGAAGTCAGTAACAGAACACTCATTGACTATGGCTGGGCCAGGGTACAGCTAGTGCAACCCTCAAGGATGAGGAGTGAGGGATGGAAGAGAGGAAAATAATACTTCATGTGCCAGGAGTGACACAGTGCATGATTTACTGGATAGAGACTCTACAAAACCCTGGTGTGAGGTTCATTTGTACCTGAGGTTTGGGAAACTTTGTTTTGGGAATGAAATGTGCAAGTTCAGTACTTACTTTGTGGTTCAGGAGGCTTTTATGGGGGCTTTTGTGTTTCATTTTTTCTGTGCACATGTGTGAAGCAGTATTTTACTTAAATTCCATCAAGTCATGTCTGTGTCCTCTGTCCCCCCACTTCAATTTTAATTACCCAAGATTTCAGAAAGTAACTGATAGTGATTTAAACTCCATTTCTCACACAGGCCCATGCTGTTCACGTCTGTCAGTACTGGGCTGTCATGGGGGCAGTAGTGACCTGTGGACTCTGAGGCTTGATGCTTTTACCTTTTTGAGCAATGTGGTGTTCATTCTAGAAGTGAACCTCACTGTACTGCTGTTCATCCTCTAGACCAGGTGATATGACTTACTAAAAACCCTTTTCTGCTGCTGTGCCTCTTGGTGTTCAGTTCCTCTGAGCAGGGAAGGACTAGTGGGTTGTGGAATTGAGTTCCAAGAAAAGCCCTCAAGTCTTGAGAGACTAACTGAACTATTAAAAGCCTTTGAGAATTTACATGAAAGGGTATTTTTATTATTGGTAAGATAACCAAGTCACTTTTACCCTTCATTTTTACACACCTAGTGCTTCCCTATGGCAATCTCCCGATTATTAAAGACTTCGGAAATAGTCCAGCAGAGACAAGGTATAATGTCCTAAGTACAACTGATAAATACATTACTTGTCTCACAGCGTGTTGTGTACCTCTGTCTTCTGGAGAGCGAAGGATTCATCACTGAGTGGGCTCAGAGACATAGTCAGGCATTGCACAAGCTTTGCTGTGTTTAATCGAGGATGGGTGACTCCAGAGAACCACCCGCTCCAGGCTGATTATCTCTTCTGTTGAGCCCCAGCTGTATTTTTTTTCCCTAGCTCTGTCTGAAGGGGATGCAGAGCCAATAACAGGCAGCTAAATGACATACAAATATATATTAACTTTTGTTTTTCAATTAAGAAAAGCCAACTCCCAGACAATGCTAGGGTTTTGCTGGCTCTGAGGCGCGTGCAATCACCCTAAATGGGCAAAAAAGCAAGTTGAAGCTTTCGCAGCAACAGTGGTTCAGCTTGTGGGTCTGGGTCTGCCAGACCTGGAGCCAACTGGTGGGTAATATTGGGAAGATCTCCAAGCAACTCCCCCTACCCCAGTCCCTGGATAAATGCAGTTTTTCCATTGCCTTTCATCAGCTTTCTGGTTCCACATAACTCAGTAACATTGAAAACTAGCTTGCATACCAAAACCCTGCAACACCCTTTATTAAAACAACAACAAAGTGACATCCCATCTCAACTCTTAATGCTTGGCCCCAAAATGATGCTTGCTGGCAGACAGATGGAAATATAGCAGAAATACATCTGGCTGGGACTGCTGCTCAGCCAAAATGGATGCCTGGAAGACCCTCTATGGACATGACCGTCTGTCACTGCCTGTCCAGTCTCGTGTTTGGTGGATTGTTGTTGGCCAACTGTCCCATTATGGCCATAAGACTTGGTAGGCCAACTCTTGTCTTCTGCCACTTGGGAGGGTGTGGGTCTGTCTCCTTTTGTACTGATCTTTGGCCAGCCTGATCTGTTAAGTTTGGTGTTTTCCTTTTCCCAGCAGGAACTTCAGCTGAAAAGGCTAGGAGCAAAGTTTGAGATGAGCTAGACCTGAGCTAGATCAAATGCTGGCATGGTACAGCCTGACTTTGTAACGTTACTCAGTATCTTAAGAAGTACAACACTGATTTCTTAAATGTATGCATGAAGCTGCTGATTGAAGGAGAAAAGATGTTTGAACTGTAAAGAACAAACAGGCAACGTCTTAAGCTCTGGTGGTCAGAAGCTATAAAACTCCTTTATGGAAACCCAGAGAAAGGCTTGCAAGCCTGAAAGCATGTCTGTTTTTACCAGGTCTATCAGTTGGGCTAAAAGATACCGCCTGCTTGCTAGAATGAATAAAGTGATTTATAGAAACTGGAGGAAAATGTTTTCACAATTCCCCTTTGCATGCTGGAGGGAATAAAACGAAACTTTATAAAGCTGAGAGTCTGGTCATACTCATTTGAGTCCCCTCTGTGGGGGAATAAAACCCCCTTGCTTAGGCTGGTATCCTCCTTTGCTCCTTTAATGGTTAGACCCGCTTCAGAGAGTGTTACTGGGGAAAAGGAAACTGAAAGCTGTGCTGAAAAGCTAGTAGGTGACATTGGGAGTTGCCTGATCTATTTTATCTTTTGAAAGGATAAGCCCTGAACCAAGCTATGTGAAGACTGAGTAAGATGTGGAAGCTTCATAGTCATACATACAGGAAACCTTGACTCATTTGTAAGCTTCCTGGAAAATGACGTAGTGAGAGGCTGTCGTGTTTACTAATGATGATCCCATAGCTCTGACTGATCAGCTTAAACAGCATCTTAACTACCAGCACCTCAATCTTTGATGCAAGTGGATTCAGTTGGGTTCATCCAGAATGCTTGCTGATGAATAATAATAACAACTGATAATAATAGCTAATAGCTGAGCCCAGGGAGCTGAGCGTGGCCACCCAGGAGGTCTGTTTCCTTTATTGGGGGGAAAAAGGTTTGCTTTGTACAGTGAATATTTTTATACATTCCTGGCAGAGCCTGACAAACTTTGAAGCTCTGATAGTCCCCAAGCAATTCAAAAATGTCTCCTTTAAATAGAGCACTGTGGAAAGAGCATTGCTATGTCTTTAGGACAGTCTGCCTTCTTTCAGGGGGAAGAGGTAGCAAGAAGGGACAGAAAGCTCCTAGCTCTCCTCCTCCCCATTGCTGGACTTGGGCAAGGGTGTCAATTCTTGGTAGCCTGGTGCTCCCTTCCTTGCTCTGTCTGAAGTGATAGGGTGCATGTCCATCTTGAACAGCAAAGCCCCCCCTTGCACCCCAGACCCATATGCACAGCTCTGGAGTAGTCCATGGAAGTCACACTAGGGAGCAGAGAAAAACCAGGCTTCAGCAGCAGTGAGAGGTTTTGTTCACCCGAGATTCCAGGCGCGGGGATTGCTGGTAGCTGGCCAAGGAGCTTGGATGACAGCCTACCTGTTCCTCAGCTCGCTCAGCTTGTTCTCTCCCCCCTGCCTTTCCTTCTTTAATTGCATAATATGTTAGAAAATGATCTGGATTTGGGACTTATTTTAGACCAGAAGAGGCTCACTTCACCCAGTCTCATTTTGGATTGAACAGCCAGCAAATGCTTTCTGAAGCCCTTTTTTTCTGCATTGAGACCCTGACTTATTTTGCCCCTTTCTCCTGCTTCTCAAGGGCTCTTTGCTTTTAAATGTTTGTCACCCATTCCTGGGGAGGTTTACAAGTCCTTAGCTGCTTTGCCTGTCTGCAGAACCAGTCTGTAATGATTGAGTTGGTGTTATGCCTGCCTGGTGCAGATCGGTTTAGAGGAATTGGGAATTGTACTCAAATAAGGAAGGCAAATTTTGTCTCCTGAATGATAGCTAGGCAATAGCTAGGTAATAAAGCTCATACGAGAGGAGTCAGATTTGGGGTTAAAAATGTATTTGGCTGTTGCAACTTCTGTCTGGGTATCTGGGGCTGGAAAGCATCTTCCATTTTATTTCCTTCTTCAAAACGAGACAGAAATCTTTGTGCTATTGTGTTAGCGTTTTGTTAAATGGAGGGAGAGATGCAGGGATGAACAGGGAGCTGTCTGGAATGCCAGTGAAAGGGCAGCTGGGTTAACGCTCCAGCACCTCACTGCTCTACCTGGGAAAATAAGGAAAGCTGAATGTTTGCCCTAAGACATGGAAGCAGGCGGAGCCAGGGTGCTGCCCTGCAATCCTACCCCTGTCTGTGCAGGACTTTTCCTTGGCTGATCTGATGTAGCCTATGGGATGGGCAAGTGAAGTGTGGTAACGGCCTCTGCTCCTTCTAGTTTGATTTAGATGCAATAAAACAGCTTCATTGGGAAACTGGCCCATGAAGATGGGGGGGGGGGGAGAGGGAGAGTTGGAGGCAACTTGCCATCACACCAGCACTGAAGGAAGTCCCTGTTCCAAGGCCTGTGCTGTTTCACCTATGTGATTGCGGCTATTTCACCAAACCAAACCATGGCTACTTACTGGAGATGGGTGGTGGTGTGGGGCAGAGGGCTTCTGTCCCTAACACCTTCCATTTCAGGTGTAGAATGTTAGGTTGTGCCTCTGTCACGGCACAGCAATTGCTGCATTCATCGGTGTTTGGGGGGATCTTCATGTCACAAAAATAACGGTGACAAAATGAGGCTGCTGTGTTGAGGAGCGTTTCCAGGCGCCCGGAAGCATCCTGGAAGAGACGGCACCAGGGATTGAACTGCCCTACTTACTCTTAGCTCAGCAATTATTTATGATACGGGGGCAAGTTTGGTAAAATTCCCATTGTTTCCCTCTTCAAAATCTGCCATCTGAGCAGGAGAAAAGCGCACACATTTATGCTGATTTTTGTTCCTTAAAAAGCCCTCCACCATTCTTTTGTTCTCAAATGAAACCTGACATGGATGTAGCCCTGAGTGAGAAACGCTTTGATGGGGGGAAGGAAAGACAAATGGTGCATCCAGAGTGATGCGTCCTTGCTCTGGTGCAAAAGCTATTTTGTCTGTGGCTAGCAAGCTCCCGAGAGTCTTGCCAGAGGAAGCAAAGGCTGCTGGCATTGCCTTAGCCAGGCAGAAGCTGAGGTTTTCAAACACCATCATGTGAAAACGCTTCCCATACCCAGAAAAGCAGGGGGTGAGAACACAGCCCTCTGTCAGAGCTGCCATTGCTTCATGTGCAAGTGAGGATGCAGCGGCATCACCCTAGTGCAAGGGGCCGGCAGGTCCACCCTCCCATAGGGATTCACAATGTGGGACCAGGGGTGCTCCTGGAGTCTGGTCCCCGCAGGGGGATGCTCAGAGCTTCAGGAGATGCCAAAATCATTTGAAGCTTTCTGAGGCAGATGCCCCTGTCCTCAAACTGGTACCCAGGCACTGTCAGGATTGAAGGCCCTGGTTGCAGCAGGAGAGAGTAGTGTGGAGAATGGTCTTGGGGATTAAGACTGAAAGACCTGATGGATCATCATCTTCATCTGTAATTTATCTGATTCTGAGCGTACCAACTGCATTTTCTGCTTTAGTATTTAAGTCCTTAGGCAATCAGTTAAATAATCCCACAAGGTCTCATAGGCATATAGCTTGGTGTGCTGAAGGGTTCAATCTCCTGACTTCACCGGAGAGGTTTCTCTCAGTATATGATTGCTTGAGCCTTGCTCTCCTTCGCCCTGTCAACATGCTCTTGAATGACAAGGGAAATGCATTGCAAGAACTTTGGTCTATTAGGTTTGTGTTCCCAAGCATAGTACTGCATCAGTCAGGAAATCTAAAGGAATGTTCTATATACCATCTGTAGCTTGTGCACCAGTGTGCAGATACTTGGGGATCATACGTTTAACATATTCGGGAGGGAAATTTGCTGCCAAGAGTGCAAGGGTTTGAGTTGTATAGATGCTGTTTGAGTTCCTGCTTGTAATTTACCAGTGTAGTGGTGCTGAAACGTGGTGGACCAGAGCACTGTGTTAAGGTGTCCGCTGTGCTTATGTGGACTGATTTCCACTTGTTAGGGGTAAGTAAGGAGGAGACAGAGTGGTCAATCTGTCCATACTGCTTGTGCAAGGGAGTAGTTGGACTGGGATAGTGACTTGGGCAGGAAGAACAGGCTTCAGGCTTTGCTGGCTTCATCAGTCTTTACTCTTTTCCTTTCAGATATATGTTGGGGAAAGGAGGAAAGCGGAAGTTTGACGAGCATGAAGATGGGTTGGAAGGCAAAGTGGTGTCTCCTACTGACGGTCCCTCTAAGGTGTCTTACACCTTACAGCGTCAGACTATCTTCAACATTTCCCTTATGAAACTTTATAACCACAGGCCATTAACTGAGCCAAGCTTGCAAAAGACAGTTTTAATTAACAACATGTTGAGGCGAATCCAGGAAGAACTCAAACAAGAAGGCAGCTTAAGGCCCGTGTTCGTGACCGCTTCGCAGCCTGCCGACCCTCTCAGCGACAACTTCCGCGAGGCGCAGCCGGCGTTCAGCCACCTCGCCTCCCAGCCCCTTCTCCCCACTGACTTCGTAAGCACTATGCCCCTGGAGTCCTGCCTCACCCCAGCCTCTTTGCTCGAGGACGACACGTTTTGCACTTCCCCGACTGTCCAGCACGATGGTCCCACAAAACCACCACCTCCTGCTCTCCAACCAGTAAAGGACAGCTTCTCCTCAGCCTTGGACGAAATCGAGGAGCTTTGTCCAGCACCTACCTCCGCAGAGGCAGTAGCAGCCCAAACAGCAGCCGATGACTCTAAAGACCACCCCAGCGAGTCCAGTGTCCAAAAGCCTGAGGGCCTCCCGGAGAGCAGAACGGCTGAATCCAAACTCATGGACTCCCTACCTGGCAACTTTGAGATAACAGCTTCCACAGGGTTCCTCACGGACTTGACCCTGGATGATATCCTGTTCGCTGACATTGATACGTCCATGTATGATTTTGACCCCTGCACGTCTGCCACGGGGGCTGCCTCAAAAATGGCTCCTGTCTCAGCAGATGAGCTCCTAAAAACACTCGCTCCGTACAGCAGTCAACCAGTAACTCCAAATCAGCCTTTCAAAATGGACCTCACGGAACTGGATCACATCATGGAGGTGCTCGTTGGGTCTTAAAGCGTAGAAATATAGCAAATTTTTTTTTGTTGTTGTTTTAATTATTTTAAGTACCAATATATACACTCGGTAGTATTTCCATAGTCCCACCCCCAATTCACAGCACTGTGCATGCGTCCTTGCTTGCCTTTTTGGAAGAGAAAAGGATCACACTAGTTTTTGCTTCAAGCAGAGTTGGAGTGCCTTCATCCATGTCTGACCACTTCTAATGTATTTTTGTTAAAGTGGTTCCTCAAGGAAGACCGAATATCCTGGGATAGGGAAGAATATCTATTGTAGACAATGGTATGTTACTACAAAAAAAAAAGATAAAAAAATGGGAAAAAAACTATGTCAAAGCTAAGCACAAGGATTATGTTGGGGAAAGCTGTAAATTGCATGTGCATATTTGTCTATTTTTTCTATAAGTTTTATTGCAAGAGGTAAAGAAAATTTTATTATTTAGATAATCTCAATACCATTTTAGCCCTGTCTAGGTTGACTTAGCAATTCAGCCTTTTGGAGGCATTAACCTGCTCCTCTTTAAGTGTTGCATTTACATGGCTGTTTAGAAACTGCTGCCCAAATTTATTTTATATTTTTGTACAGATTCTGCAGTTTATGATATTGTTTTTTCTAAAAAACAAATGCTGTTTATACACACAAAAAAAAAAATAGCTATTTTGATAGGATTTGCTCACATAGTTCCTGCATAATTCAGATGTACAAGAACCACTTGTACTTTTATACAGAGTTGTAATGTTTTATATGTGTATGGTGCAAAGAGAAAATTGGATCAAATAAGCCTGCAGTCGGTTTCCCTGAATGCAAACAAACAAAAAAGTGCTTTAAGAAAGGGCTGGGAGCTGCTTCTGTCGGAGTTTCACAAGTGTTTGCTCCCTGCTGTACCCACTGCGCACTACTGTGATTCCTGAAACTCAGAGCCATGTCCTTTTCCAACACGTATGTGAAGCAGTTGGCAGGAAACAGTTGTGGAACTTCACCCGGAGAGGTCCTGAGCGCCACCACCGCGGCTCCAGCCTCCCTGCTCCGGTGTCCCCTTGCCGGGGCATCCAGTCCATCCCGCGTGACGTGGAGCGCCTTAACACAGCGGCGGATCAGCGCTTCCTCACCCGAAGGTGTGGATGGAATTCCTCACTCCTGGGAATGAATGGTTTTGAGGGGGAACGTGCCCATTGCCCACCGAGAGCCAGCTCTCAACCTTCGTGACCGACGGGCGAATGAACGGAGCGGGCAGAAGACTGGCGTTGGCAGCATCCACTCACCCTATCTTGGAGCATTTCTCCTTCCCTCTCCCCACCTCACTGTGCTAAGTGCTGAAAAAGGCAACTTCAGTATTACTGCAGTGAAGCTCATCTCTTAACCTGCACTGGATGGACTTGCTTCAATATCCATTGCTGTTGAAACTGGAGCCAGTCGTGTTGCATCACTTGGCATCTCGCGTAGGGTTGGTTTCTTGTATCAACTGTGTTACCTGCTTTACACTTTATAGACCTGTTTTACAACGAATATACAGACACAGCTTTCTATGCATGGTCCCGTTCCCCCTAACACCTGAGAAGTCTTCTCATTACTGCACCAATAGCATTTTTTAAGTTCATTGTGGTGTACATTTAATTTAAAGACCTACGTTTGCAATGTATCATGCCTATTGCTGAAGTTGCTATGGCATTTTAGTTTTTCAATGGTACTTTAGCTGTTGAGTGCCGGTTACAACCTGTATTGTTGACATGCCTATGGCTTCTTTAGGAATAACTTTTATATTTATTTAAGAAATTTTAAATTATGTTTTACGTCATTTGGCAATATTCAGTCCGTTCTGCTCCCTTCTTGTCATGGATGAAATTGGGTCTCGCCTGCCTTGTGAGGAGGCAGCTTTTTATAAATTGGCACTTTAAACCGGGCCATATGTATTTATTAGTCTGTAGATAGATAGATGTAACTTAGATGTGCGCACAGACACAGTGAGAGAGCAAGTACGGTTTGCAATGAAGGAACTCCTAATGGAAATGCGTCATCTACAAGTACAAAACGTGCTTCTGGCTCCTAGTTCATCTGCCAGGGTGAGATGTGGGGCTGTGGGAAATAACTAAGGGGGTGGGTTTGCTTTCTTCTTTTTCCCAAGCTGAACTCAGTGGAGCAATGGATTTGAAGTAGTTTCCTTACATAGACTTAAAAAAGAAAGTAAGCTATTGTTTCAGCCAGAAAACCATTGACCAAGTGTAGCTTTAGGGACCATCAGAAATGCGGGGTGGGAGGTGGGGGGCGGTTCCATCTCACACACCGCAGCCCCTGTAGGAAAACAAATGGCCCTGTTGGATTCTGCACCTCCTGGAGCTGGAGTAACTGGGAAAACATGGGCAGTGCTGTCAGTGCTACCACGTTTCCCATGGTAACTTGGTAAGTGCTTGCCTTACCATGGTTAAAAATTGATCTGCAGTGTGCTGGAGCTGCCTGGTGGTTTTGGGATTCCTTATGCATTTAAACAAATATCATATGCCAGGCAAAAGTTGACATCAGTCCCATTTTGGAGAGCTGTGCTGTCAAGTGGGGTTAGTTGGTTTTTGTATCCAGAGGACAGGAGCCAATCTCTGAATCCTCTCTTCCACACAGAAGATAATGTCTGTGTATCCTTGGTGCTGAAGCACATGTCCTGTAGCAGAATCCTTAGGGGAATCCCATAGGATATAAGCTATGGGACTGGGCAAGAGGTTAGCAAGGTAGTGCATGCTACAGCGGGAAAGGCTCAGCTGTGGTTTTGTCCCCATGCAGTCACTTACTGTCTCTAGTGTGGCCTTTGCCATGGTCCTAACAGCAGAACAGCAGCCACATGTGGAGTTTCTCCACAGCAGGGATGGACATTGACATTAATGTGCAATGAAGTGACAAGATGGGAGCAGAATAAAAGAGCTTTGGATTTGAAGTGATTTTTTTTTTCATAAATTATTTATTCCTTTTTTTTTTTTTCCTTCTGTAAATATATTTATTTTATTGTGAAGCTAACAACATCTGGATTGTAACATGTACAGAATGTATGGTAGGAATGTATCCTCTTGTAGGAATGTAAATCTCTATGGAAGAGGGTGTGGGAGCCAGATTCAGAGAACATGAATTGAGTTCCAGTCAGGTTGCGTATGGTTCAATGCGAGTATTTTTGTAACTCCCCCCACTCTTTCTAATATGGGTCTGGTTGTTTGAAATATGCAAAAAAAGGTATGGATGAGGGACAGTTTTAGGTTCAAAATTCATCCTAATCAGGCTCCTACCCTGTCCACGCTGGTGGCGTCCACAAGCAGGAGGCAGGAGCTAATGCATCATCCCCGTCGTGCTGGCCTGGCTGATGTTTGACAAAGGGGAATCTCTTTCTGTCACTCACGGGAAGCCCAGCTGAAGTCCCCGGGGCTGGAGAACATCACAGGATGGCCCCTTTCAGCCCTGGAAGGGGTGACAGAGCCGCAACCACCTCATTGCCAGAAGGCGAGGCCAGGCACGAAGCCAGGACCGCGCTGTGCACGTGCGGCAGAGGGTTCAAGCTACCTGCGCTGCCCCGTGAGTCTGACCAGCCCGTCCTTGGACACCGCAGGACCACGCAGCCCCGTATGCAAAGGAAGGGGAACGTCCCTCTTCAAGAGACCGTCTTTGAGCAGCATCATAGAGAACTGCACCCACCAGTGGCAGCTTCCTTGCGGGCAGTGGGGAAAGCATCGCGGTAAAGCCGCCGTCTGAAGCAATCACTGCGAGAGTAAATCTGGACCTTGCGAAAGGTAATTTGGTTTTTCCTCGGTGCTGTGTGGCGACAGCCTGGGTTGTTTTAAACCAGTGTTTGAACCCCAAAGTTTGTGCTTTTATCACCATTAAATTGAGTAAATCGCGATGGGTCCTGTCTGACAAACGGTTTAATTCACTCCAGCACATTGTGAGCTTCTTGTTCTTGTTACAGGGTTTCTTTCGGTTTGGTTTTGGTTTGGTTTTCTCCCCCCATCAGGTTTCAGGATCCTGCTTCTGTGCAAGTTGCTTTCAGTGCTTCTGTTAATGAATGAGACTGAACAGTTTTCAAGAAATTAGTTCCTTTTAAGCACTTTTTCTTTTCTTTATTATTTCTTTTCCCCCTGAAAACTGCGCAAGTTCTGGAGCCTCTGGAGACACACCAATTGCAGATAAAATCCCAACCTCAACTCTATCTAGTTCGGAGCGTTACCTGTACGAGCGCCTGGAAGGGCCAGGATTCTGGATAAAGTGTAAATAGTGTGACATGTTCAGTGCATGGATTTTTGAACAGGGCTTGTTATTGTCAAAAAAAAAGAGAAAAATATATAAAAAAAAAGAAAAAAGGCTGTATTTCCCCTTCCCCTCCCACAGACCTTAGAGCTGTGCCTTTTCTATGCAATATTACAGACATATACATCTGAAACCAGATTACTGTATTCACATGTAGGTATGGGCTGTAATCAAAAAAAAACAATTGGACAAATGTACATGGAAATGAGCAGTCTTACTTTTGTAGTTTTATATTATACAATAAACAATTAAAATAAACTCTGGCTTTGATTTGTTCCGCAAACAAAAGGGGATGGAAAGGGGGAGACAGAGCCCATGGGCCTCATCCACCACGGGGTGTCTGTGGGAGTTGGCAGATTGGTTTGGGTTGGAAGGGACCTTAAAGCTCACCCAGTTCCAACCCCCTGCAATGGGCAGGGGAACCTTCCACTAGAGCAGGTTGCTCCAAGCCCCTGTGTCCAACCTGGCCTTGAACACTGCCAGGGATGGGGCAGCCACAGCTTCTCTGGGCAGCCTGTGCCAGGGCCTCAGCACCTCACAGTAAAGAGCTTCTGCCTCATGTCTGATCTAGATCTCCCCTCCGTCAGTTCAGAGCCATTCCCCCTTCTCCTATTGCCTGTAGAGAGTCAGGAGCACACAGGGGTGGGACAGCCTGCTCTCTGTCACCCCCTCCCTCACCTTATACAACAGGTCACCTTGTGTGAGGCCTGTTCCTCACATTGAGGTGCCCTCAGTGACCATGTCCTGCCACCCTTCACGGATAATGTGTGCCAAGGGTGCTCAGCCCTGATGCAGTACAATCTGCGGCTCTGATTGTGTGTTACTAGGGTGCTGCTTAGTTAGCCGAGAGCAGAACCTACCCGCTTTTAATACATATAATGCACTAGGCCTTTAGGGCGTTAAATCCCAGCAGGAAACATCTGATACCTTAATCCATTGCTTCATTTATCAGTGCCCTATTATTTCCCCTTTATCCCCCTCCCAGGTGACTGCTGTTTGCTTTCAGGGCCAGTCAGGAGGGAGATCTCACCCCATCTTTGTCTCCAGCCTTTTGTGGCCATAGCTCATAGAATGGTTAGGGTTGGAAAGGGCCTTAAGATCATCTAGGTCAGTGTGTGCAGGCCACCAGTGCCCTCTGAACAGTGAGTCTCCCATCCTCACCCACTTCTGCCCTCCTACACCCACAGAGACAAAACTGCTCCAGTTTTGCGATTACAGCGACCCAAAAGCAGCAGTTTCCCCATCCCGACGTGCCGCACATCCCAGTGCAACGCCAGGGAACCGGCCTGTGTTGCAGGGAGCTGGCATAGGAGGCAGCACCACCTCTGAAGAGCTTCTTTCCTCACCTGGAACTTGTTAGTGAGAGATGCAAAGCCCTGCTCACCCCTTCCCTAAGTGAGTGGCTTCCCGCCTGCTCCAACCTCCAGCATTGCTTTGGGCTTTTAAAATGGGGTACCCATGCAGGGTGCTTGCTCTGGCCTGGGGGCAGCTGCCAGGCTTCTGTGCACAGCCAGCCCTTGCTCGAGCTTGCTTCCATGGGGAGCAGGGCTGGGGTTCAGCACTGGTACTGGTAGGCAAGGCTCAGGTCAGGTACCTCACTGACACCACAGCAGAGTACAGCACGCAGAGGTGATGGGAGCCTGGGTGTCCTCAGGGCTGAAGGAGCTCCAGGTGCCCCAGGAGCAGGATTTAAGCAGAGGAGCTGCAGTGCTGAGCTCCTTGCCAGCAGCGATGGCTCGGAGCTGGCGAAGGGCTGCATCCAGCCCCATCACCACGAGCAAAGGGCAGCAACCCCACAGCTGACAATGGCCAGCACGCTCCAACCTGGGACAAGCAATTGGAGGATTCAGGTGTTGTGGCCAGGCCACCACCAGCGTTCACAGACCCTCCCCAGGTAGGTGCCATTGTGGGTAGAAACGCACTCACAGGCGGCACTGATGCAAGGGTGGGACAGCAAAAGGCACCTTGTCCTACCCCTGTCTGCAAGGGATAACGCTTCCTGCCTCTGCACATCTGACCCGGGCCTGGGGGGGGGGTGTGAGTGTTCCAGCACCAGCAACCAGAGCGAGCCCAGCTCCTGGCACAGCTTCCCCGGGTCACACACATCCGCTGCCCACCAAACACAGCAGAGAAAAGCCACTGGGGATAAACCCCCTCCAGCCACAGGCAATGCTTCCTGGCGCTGCTCTGAACCAGCGCTAACCCATCAGCTGGGGCAGGTCCATGGGGATGCCGCCTCCACGGCTGAGCTGTGCCAGGAGCCTTTGCTCCCTGATCCTCCCCGTTTTCCACTTCATCCCTTTCCTCCTGGCTCCTTCTCCTCCGCTCCCTCTGTGCCCACGGCCCCGC
Source organism: Pezoporus occidentalis (assembly GCF_034315485.1). Classification (NCBI taxonomy): domain Eukaryota; kingdom Metazoa; phylum Chordata; class Aves; order Psittaciformes; family Psittacidae; genus Pezoporus; species Pezoporus occidentalis. The sequence goes on from NW_026912779.1 coordinate 10,892,930, forward strand.
TTGCCTCCATCACGGGGGGCTGCGGGCTCCTCTCTGCCCCGGTCCCTTTGTGCATCACCAGCTCCCTCCTCCCGCAGCGCCTCTCCCTCCTGCAGAAGCTGCCTTAGCAGCTGGCAGCCCGCTCGTCCTCCCACCCCCTGCTCCTCCTCTGAACACTGGGATGCGCTGGGGGGGGGGGCAGAGCCGTGAGCCCTGCTGTGCTGTGGGATCCCTGTGTGTGTGGCACCGGGCTGGGGTCACCCCCCAGCACCCATCCTCTGCGATGAGTGACCCAGGTAAAGCCGGGTGCTCCGGGGGCAAGGGCTCTTCCTCACCCTTCTTCCCTCTCTCTTTCCCAGCCCAGCCCGTTCCTCCCCAGCTCCAGAGCCCCGCCGGGTGAAGGCACATCACGGGCACAGAAGGAACAGGCTTCAAATCGCCCATTTCTTCAAGGATTTCCTTCCATTCTTCTGGCCCTGCCGTGCCCACCTCATGCTGCTCTCCCCGGGGCTACTTCCTCTCCCGTTTCCTCTCCTTTTCCCCCTATTCACTGGGCTTCCTCCCCCTGTTCCTCCCCTTGCTTTCTCTCCCTTTTGTTCAGCCTACAGCCTTCGTTTCTTGCTGCCTTTGCATCTGCCTTGCTGGTGCGAGCAGGGATGCCACGGATCCTGTGCCTGCATTTGTATGTGGGAGGAAAAAGCCATGAACCCCTGGAAGTTTGCTAGGAAACAATGCTTGGTCAGGGCAACCTCACCCTTGCTTTCCCTGCGCAGCTCACACAGGAAGGGATGGATCATTCAGGTTGCTCCAAATGGAGTTTATTGTATTGCTCACAGTCCCCCGGCAGAGCTAACCCTGCCCGCTATGGGGTCTGCATCCCGTACATAGGGACAAAACCCCCTTCCCCCTGTGCCAGCGTCATCTCTTATCACTGCCTTCTTCCTGCTTGCCCGGGGTTAACACCGCGGCAGCACCTGGCTTCAGCCACAGCTTCCTCCCGAGTCCTCCAGCACCATCACACCGAGCAATGCATCTCCCCGCTGCTCGCTGGGGAAGCCCAACACAGCCTCAGGCTGAGCGGGGAGAAGGGCAGGAGACCCCCGGGGCAGGGTCCAGAGGGGAACCGCAGCGTTCGGGGCTGCGGCTGCGGGTGGCTCCGAGTCCTGCTCCGGTCGGGAGCAGCGTTCCCAGGCGGGGCCGGGCACCCGGCTCAGCCCCGGCCCGCGGCGGATACCGGTTTCCAGAGCCGCTTGTGAGCCCGGGCTCTGCCCTCACAGCTCTCGCCCCCAGCACAGGGAAGAAGCTGTTTCTGCCGCCCTGAACGGGGCTGAGGGTCCCTGATGGCTGCCCCCGGCTATAGGAGACACACAAGTGAGTGCTCTGAGTTCAGTGCAAGGAGCACCTATTCCCACCTGTCCTGCACAGCTCCGTTCTGAAAGCAGCAGATGACCAGCTGTAGGTGCACCAGAGCATCCTGCTTCCCTCCAGGCTATAGGCATGGACCTCCGTGAATGTGGCTGCAGGGACACAGCTTTAGGGTACGCAGGGGCTGAGGGATGATGAGCTGAGCTGACAGATCTCAGCTTTCGCTGGGTGGAAGCAAGAGCCGGGTCTGGTCCCCGACCGTGTCCCCCAGAGGAAAAAGGTACAAATAGAAGCAGTGGTGCTGCCCCAAAACCACACAGGGGCTGGCCAGAGCAGGCCAGAGAGAACCCAAAGACTTGCTCCTGGCTGTGGAGCTTTAGTCCAAGCAGGAGCTTTGGTGGGAGACGACAAGGAGCAGCTCCAGGATCTCAGAAGCCTTTGGGGGTTACCTGTGGGATAGGTATTAGAATAATAGATATCAGCTTCTCCACAATGAGGGTGCTGAGTTGCCCAGAGAAGCTGTGGCTACTCCATCCCTGGCAGTGTTCAAGGCCAGGTTGGACGAGGCTTGGAGTAGGAGTCCCCACCTGTGGCAGGGGGTTGGAACTGGATGAGCTTTAAGGTCCCTTCCAACCTGAACCATTCTATGGATCTATGACTTGCACATCCCTGCTGCAGTGACACAGGAGGACAGCAGCAGCACCTCTGTGAAGGTGGAAGCTGCTGACAGACGCTGGGGAACAAAGCGAGGGCTGAAACACATCCCTGAATCACCTGCCACGACTTGGTCCAACCAGTCTGAACCCCCCCAGGAGCTCACGGACAGCCCCGGGCTGTGCAACCCCAGGGACAGGGAGTGGGGCGGCAGGGAGAGGAACGCGTTGGGCAGGAGGGACGGCTCTGCCGTGCGGCCCCAGGGATGCGCTCGGGAAGGCTGCAAGTCCCGGCTTGTTCCCTGCTCCCGGAGACTGATTCCTGCCTCCCTCCCACGCTCCATGCTCCTGCTGCGACCTCCCTCCTGGCACGGCTCTGTGCAGCCGCTCCCTCCGGCACCCGGAGAGCATGGAATGGGTTGGGTCGGAAGGGACCTTAAAGCTCATCCACTTCCAACCCCCTGCCACGGGCAGGAACACCTTCTGCTAGACCAGGTTGCTCCAACCTGGGCTTGAACACTGCCAGGGATGGGGCAGCCACAGCTTCTCTGGGCACCCTGTGCCAGGGCCTCAGCACCCTCACAGGGAAGAATTTACTCCTGGTGTGGGATCAGATCAAACAGGAGCCTAGAAAACAGGGCCTGTGGGGAGCGGAGATGCAGGGGATGAAGCGAATGAGGCTGGGGAAGGAGAAGGGCTTCAAAGACATGGGGCTTGCTCAACCAAAGTGTCCTTAGAAGGGATGGGAGAAGATCTGACCATTCGAGTCCACAGGCGGCTCCTGGGCCATAGTGAATCTGCTTGGCTCTAACTTCATTTCATGCCTCACCCTAAGCCAGGGTCAGAGCTCTCCAGAGGTGGGAATAGAGGAAATAGATTTAAAACCACAGAACACCCCTCTCCAGGTAACGCCAGCCCAGCCGGTGCCTTCCGGGCCCTGCTCACCAGGCTCAGAGAGAGCAGGAATGATGCACCATAGAGCATCATTGATGCCTCCAGCCCCCCCAGCATCTGTGCCCATGCAAACCCCGCTTTACCCTGCTCAGTTCTCAGTGGGACAGCGGCACAAAGGGAAAGCTCCAACCTCAGGAGCACTTCACACACGGAGCCTGCTTTGTGCTGCCCAAAATGCTGAGGCCTCGCAGCTGAAGGCCCTTAAGATTTCAAGCTTAAATTCAGATTTCAGATGAACAGCAGACACAAACCTATTTGGCCCGACTCCTTTCTCCCCAGCACACCGCAGTCTGTGCCAGGCCAGCAGAACCGTATCCTGGTTCTGTTCTGCAGGGATTAATCCACACTTCTTTTCCATCAGCTGCAGTAAAACCAGGGAATTTGCTCCAGAAAGCAAACAACTGTTTCATGAAGGGAAAACGCACCCTGCCGAAAAGAGTTAAACCAACCTGTTTTAAATAAATAGCTTCATGTTATGCATAACCTATCCAAGTAACCATAGGAAAAGCACATTTTAACTGCGCTGTTTGACTGTGGTTAACCCCGAGACGAGGCACTTGATCTTGGGTTACTGCGCTCCTCTGTTTGAAGTGCGGCTCCCCCCAAAGCCGAGCTCAGCCCTGCTGCTTCACACCAGCTCCTAACGTGACGCCTTTCCTCCCGCAGCCAAGCCTCCGTGGAGGTTAACACACGCCTTCTGCATCAAACAGGTCCTGCAACTGCACGTCGGCCAAAGTTAATACCTGCCGTGCGATGGGAGCGACGTTAGGGGTGTACTTTGTGCAGCATTGCCTCCTTCTTAACCCAAGGCAGGCAAACAGGCGCTTGCTGATGCTTTACATCTCACGCAGCCCTGAGAAGCATAGTAATTTACCAACACATAAATGGAGGGCTTAGCGGCAGCTGCACACCAGGAGCAGTCACTGGGGTGCTCCGAGGCTCTATCTGTGTACGGTGGGTACAAAGCTGGGTGAATAACTGATTTCTCGGTCCGCTGGCAATCCTGACAAAGGGGGGGGGAATCCATTTGGGGTCGAGCGAAACAAACGTTTCGTGTTGACTCTGCAGCCCTTCACAGAAGTGAGCTCCGGAGAGCACTCAAAGCGAAAAGTTGCTTCAAAGAGAAAAAGCTCAAAGGCTTTCGTTGGAAACAAAACGGGGGTTTCTTTTTGTCCCGCTTCTCTGCACGCAAAAAGCTTTGGCAAATCAGAACGGCTCCTAAAATGCTTCCGTTTTGCCAAAATTCCCTTTTATTTGCTCAAGACTTTACCCAGCCCCAGCCCAACCAACTCACACCTCCGGTAGCTTCAACACGGACATCAGTGATCCTGAAGGAATACAGGCTTCACAAAGAAACAGGGCTCGGGCACAGCACAAGTGTCCTGAAACTGAAACCCAGCAGAAGAAAGTGAGCTGAAAACCACTGAGCTTTGCTTGGCTCGGCAGCAGAACCTTATTAAGGCTCTGAATCGAACAGCCACAGGTCTGGGACGTTGTGAACACTGAATAATACTTCTTATTAGCAAGGCAAGAAAGGAACCGGGAGATGATGGCACCGCTGCTGCTATTGTGAGCGAGCTCTGCAGCGTGCTCCTGCTTTTCTCCTCTAACCCAACCATGAGCAGCATTCCTGCTGCTCCCGTGAAGGCAGTGCTGTTATGTTTAATCACAGGATGCAGGATGCTGACTTCCCATTCAGACTGATGCAATTTGAGGACTTAACACCACAGTGAGATTCCCATTTCAGTCCCTGTTTTGTTTCATTGGAAGCCTCTGCTTCTTTGTGCTCTGTAGCTGCATCCACCTATGCAGTGGGAAAATGCTAAGACCCAGGGCAGCTGAGGGTTAAATCCCTGGGATACAGAGGAAGAAACGGCATCCATCCGTATGTAATTCCAGAAAGTGGGATGGCTTCATCACCCTCCTTTTGCTGGGAGTTTAATGGCTGCTGGATGGCTCTGATGTCCGGGGGGCACGAGCTGGCTATATGGGACAGGAACACATGGGCCCAGAGAAATACACCTGGATAAATCCCATCTATCCACGTTTCTGTTCTGAATACCATTGCTTCATGTGAAGCCTGGCTTTAGCACAGCTTCTCTTTGTAAATTCACAGCTTCCAGACATCCCTCCACGCTCCTCAGTGGAAAGGGTCAGGAGCAAAGAGCAGATATTCCACACGTCATACCCAGGCCTGGGTCTAAAACAGTAGAAAACAAAACACAAGTTGTTTTCCTACCCCATAAACAGGCAGGGATGGGCAGCGACAGTTTGCTGGCGATGGTTTTAACAGCTCACAACTGAGAGTAGCTTTGAAGCCAGAGCGGGCCTCGGGACAAAGAGAAAACACCAAAACAAACCCAAAACAAAGCAGAACTTGGACCATCTCAATCACAGCCACGCTGTGAAACCAGAGCCTTCCCAAGGGCAAACTCCAAAGCGATGTTTGATGAGCCAATACTTCCATTTATCACGAGTTCATTTGGATACTGGAGTCCCTACAACACTGCAGGCAGGTCTGATTTATTATTATCTTCTCCTAAATAAAGAGCAGCTTTAGTCCCCAAATGGCCGGCTAGCGGCACCAAAGCAGCGAGCACGGCACCCCTGCTCTGGTGGGCAGTGGTGCTTCCAGCACGTGAGGTGTGAAGGGCTGTCCTGCTTGTCCATCCTCATCCACTCGCACCAGGGACACAGCAGCCAGCTCCAACCCTGCTCCAATGGAAGGGGAATCCCAGCCTGGTTTGGGTTGGAAGGGACCTTAAAGCTCATCCAGTCCCAACCCCCTGCCATGGGCAGGGACACCTTCCACTAGACCAGCTTGCTCCAAGCCCCGTCCAGCCTGGCCTTGAACACTGCCAGGGATGGGGCAGCCACAGCTTCTCTGAGCACCCTGTGCCAGGGCCTCAGCATGCCTCAGGAAAGAGTTTCTGCCTAAGAGCTCATCTCAGTCTCCCTCTGGCAGCTTAAATCTATTCCCCCTTGTCCTGTCACTGCACACCCTTGTCCAAAGCCCCTCTCCAGGTTTCTTGCAGCCCCTTCAGGCACTGGAGCTGCTCTAAGGTCTCCCCTTCAGAAGCCTTCTCTTCTCCAGGCTGAACAACCCCAGCTCTCTCATCCTGTCTCCAGAGCAGAGCTGCTCCAGCCCTCAGAGCATCTGTATGGCCTCCTCTGGGCTTGCTCCAGCGGTCCACATCCCTCTTGTGGACCTGGCCCCTGATGAACACTGCTTTTAACCCTGCACACTTCCACAGAGTGGAAGCCCAGGGAGCTCTAGCACCAAGGAGCTCAGCCAGACCACAGGATCTCACCCCTTCTCCCCTGCAGTTTACAGCAGCCCCCAAACACCCAGGTTTCATACAGTGGTTTGAGAGTACCAGCTCCTGAACACCATCAGGGGAAGCCTATAGGAGATGCGATGTGGTGCCACCGGCTTTCCTTTCAGCAGAGGATAAAGGGCTGGGGTTCTGTAAGCACCCCAAACACCACCACAACCTGAGGATGAACATCTCCTGTGTGCTGCCAAACCCTGAGCAATGCATCCATAAGACACCCCTGAACCAGACACTAGCACCAACCTAAACAGCACCCAGTATTGGACAGAATAGTCCCAGCTGCACCAAATGTCACATATATCTATCTCTATGTATCTATCACTGCGTGGGGGTATAAGTGTATGTAACTATATATGATGATTATATAAAATCAGCTCCTAACAGCAAACTACACTGCGAAAGTGGTATGGGCAGCATAAATTATACAAGCCAAAGCAAAGGCAAAATCCCTATTTAGATATTGAAGTGTTTTGCTAGAGAAGTCAGCCTTTGCTAAAGAAGCCTCTTCCTTGACCAACTCCAAAGAAGCAGGAAACAATCACCATGACTGTAGCATCTCTCTTGACCCTGGCATTTGAGCCAACTCTCCTTGCAGGGAAAGGGACCTCTGGTTTGGGAGCTGCGTTTGTGCAGCTACAACAGCAACTGCAGGAGAGCCTTTCCCTCCCTGTCTCCAGTCAGACGTCCCCACGTGTGGGCCTGTTTAGCAGAAGAGCTTTTCTCTGCCTTGTTTTCCTCTTTTCCAGCAGCAGCAGCTCTATTTCTGGGGAGCCCACAGCAGCAGCGGGGTCTGAGGAAAGCACACCGCATTGAAAGTAGAGCACCAAGTCCCTTGTGGTCCTGCCAGCGCTCCCTCGTCCGCCTCTACCTGTTTGGGTTGCCGAGAAGAAACCAGAGCCTATTATCAGGCCTGCTTCTTTGTCAGGTGTTTCTTTGATGTAAATTCAACCATGATCGAATGTGCTGATGGCAGCAAACAGCCGACGAGTAACAAACATGCCAACTGCACAGTGACCTGCAGAGATTAGAGCAGCCGGGGCTGTAGACAAATCGGGAAGATTAAACACAAAATGAGCTAAGAAGTCTTGGGAGAGGTACCCAGGGAGATGGAAATAAGCAACGCAGACAGAAAATAAGAGAACGAGGCAGACCTAAGATTAAACAGCCCCTACCAGTGCATAAATCAAAGTCTTCCCCCGCCGCCCAGCGCTTCAGCTTTACCCTAATGCTTCTGCACCGAGAAGTCAGCGCTGGGCTCACTGCAGGGAAGCAGCAAAGAGAAACCTTTAGTGCCTCTGTGCTGTATTCTGCCTGTCACCCCGTTGTCACTGCAGAACCAACTCAGTCCTTACAGAGGAATAAACAGGCCTCCCCCCACCCCCTTTTTATTTTCTTTGTCCTTTTCTCTTTCTTTCCATAAAACTGGAGCACTGCTGACAGGAGCTCCCCGCAATCAGAACCGCGTTGCTAATCTCAGCCTCTGCAAAGCCCCTCTTCACTTACAACCCTCCAAATGCAAGGAAAGCCTACCTGGTGCTAATGGCACCACCGATAACTGTCTTCCATCAACATAACTTTCCCAAACGTACAAGACCAGGAGGCTTCCCAGGCCCCTGTATCATGTGCCCCTATATAATGCGATGCAACCCCATGGCTGTGCAGCTTCTCCTCCCACATTACACTCAGGATGCACGTGCTAAGGTGCAGTCTCGAGTTCCTCGTGCTGCTGGAACACACCACAGATACATCCCTGCCTGCAGCACGACAGCATCTGGAAAGGTTTCTTTAAGGAGAGCAGGGGTATTCTTTTGAAGGTGGAACTATTCAATCTGGGGCAGCGTGGTGTGCCATTGAATTACTTCATTTTGCATCTTGTCACCAGGAGGGATGTCATCACCCCACAAGCTTGCAGATTTGAGGACCACTACTGATGTAGGGAACACTTAACAGCATGCCAGGTGGCAGAAAGGCATCAGACACCCAAATTCATGGAGAAAACAACAGAGCACCTGAGGAAGATGTACTTCTTCCACTAAGGAACCTTTCTAAATGAGATCTGCTGCCTCATTACAGGTATGTTTATCTTTCACATCCCATAGTTGTAGACAGCACTTTCTGTATCCCTCAAAAATGAGCTTCCCCTGGAAACCTGTAAAATACCTCCTATAAACATGCTAAAATCCCTGTTGCCACGGCACACCACAGCTCTTTCCGCCATCACCTGTAAACCACGCCAGTGACATTGCAAAAACCAGAATGGATTTCAACCTTGCTGATCAGAAAGTAGCAGAATAAGATCAAGATGTCAGCGAGGCAGGTTTCTGCACACAAGGCTATCATTTGCTAATGAGATTTCAGCTGTGATCCTCCCCACTGACATCCCCGAGATCAAAACACACTTCAGAGATCAGAACAGCTCAGAAACGGGTTGGTATGAGGTCCTCAACTATCCCCTCTACGCTGCAGCGCCGTTAGGTTGGCCTGGGCAGCGCTAGCTTGGGTCTAATCTACGTGTGCGTCAGTCCAACTCTGGTCTATCTTTTCCTGGGGGTTCAGAGTGTTTTCCAGTACATGTAAATGACACAATAACTAGATGAACTAGATGATCTTAAGGTCCTTTCCAACCCTAACCGTTCTATGATTCAATACAACCAAATACAGATCAGCTGAGCAGAGCCATGAGCCACATGCAGTTTACAAAAAGCCCCTGTATTTTGGAAGCCAGAAGTGATGCTGTCTTTCTTGCCAGGATTGAGGTAAGACCTTCGAGCCCTGCAGAACCACTTTGGAGCTTCAGGTATTCACTATCAATCACTATCCATACAGGTAGGACCCCAGTGCAGGTGAAGGGGAGCTGCAGCATTCAAGGGGCTGACCACATCCATTTCACTTTCTTAAAACCTACTCAACTCAGAGGTTTAACCTGAGCAGCTCAATGGGAAAATCCACATCTCCTACATCCAGTCTCAAGGGAAGGTGCCTCTCACAAGGAGATGGGAATTCAAGCACACACGCTGCAACGCTTCAGTAGCTCCCTGTGACAGGCTAACATCCAAAGTGCCAACATGGTCCCCAGTGCCCTGCATGAATGAAACAGCAGGAACAGGAGGATGTGCCAGCTGCAATGGTCCTACAAGCTGGAAAGGCCCATGCTCCTTACCTCCTTGGTCCTGGACTGGGGGAGAATTGGCTCAGGCTGCCCCCTGAATGAAAGAGCAGCTTTCCTAATGACTGAGCTCACACTGCCAGCCCGCTAAGGAGCTGCATTGATTTAAACCTAAAGGACAGCTGTTTGTTCCCCCCTTTCCACCCTGCTTCCTCCTCCCTGGCCAACAGAGGAGGAAAGTTGCCAGAATAGACTTCATTGAGGTGGCCAAGGATGGAGAGGAAGGGAGAGACACCCCTTCTAAATGGAAAAGGAGGGAAAATTGTACCCTTAAGAGCACAAAGCAGCCATACAACTGCTCATTTTGCCATTGTCAGAGGGAGGCAGCTCCGTCCAAGAGAAAGTGGAGTAACCTGCAATAGTCCTACCAGCTGCAGAACACCCACTGCCAGCTGCATGTTGATTCTTAACTCGCCTCAGCATTAACTAAGTGACAAAAGGCTTTAGTGCTCCCAATGAAAACACGGCCCCTGTGCCCAGTGAAATAACACAGCCAAGACAAAACCCCTTTTTGGTAGCAGAACTCTTGTGCAAACAGTTTCAGGTCTAAGCTGCTGAGACTCGGACAGAGTTTGGTGAGATTTGGGGCTGGGGAGGGAAAGAGAGGGTTTGGAGGGGTGTGGGAGGGACACTTCGTGTGTTTTCGGTTTGTTTCCAAACCAGCCTTGCTGTGTATTTGTACTCAGGCTCCCTGTAGTTATAGAGCCAAAATATGATCCGAAAAGGCCCCATGGACAAAGCCAGGCTTTGCACTGAGAGAGCCTGTTGGACACTTCCCACTCTGCCCTGAACTCCTGTGGAAGCTGCTCCCAGACTCTTCTCCAAGGCTGCCACGAGGAGCTGAAAGGCGCTAGGAGGAGATCCAGCAACACTGGGTTTGTCATTTTTCCCCTTCTTGGTAGCTGGTGCTGCAATGTTTTCTTTCTCGGGAAAGAGCTGATAACAAGCGATGTTTTGGTTTGGTCGACTTTGTGAGCCTCAGCTGCCAGGGAGGAGGGGGAGCCAAAGAGACAGGACACCTGACCCAAACTGAAAAGAGGTATTCCATACCACAGCAGTCATCCAGCTACACTGGTGGTGAGATGAATGTTGTTATTTCCTTTATCATTATTATCATTGGTGGTAGCAGTAGTGATCTGTGTTATACCTTAGTTACTAAACTGTTCTTATCTCAACCCGTGGGAGTTGCATTCCAGTCCCTCCGAGAGCAGGGGTCACTTGAACGAGTTACCTGACTGGGTTTAAACCACGACACTCGTCTTCTGTAAGCTCCATGGACCGGCGAGCATAAAGGAATAGGGAAATCAGCAGTCCAGCTACGCGTGAAGTGTCTGCACACGGGTGCCAGCCTTCACTTGTCCTTTCCAGGCCGTGTCTTCACACCCTTCTTTTCCCCAGCTGAAAAAGACCTGAAAAACCAGCTCTGACCACATCAACAATTACCATTCAGTCACTAGCACAAACTCTGCAGACAGGAGAGGCAGCCCGAGGGGACACCAGAACAGACACCAGACAGAGCCAATTCTGCCACGACCACACACGTGCTCTGCACATCCCACCATACATCAACCCGTGCTCTGACCATAGAGCTGTGTGCTGGCTTGGGGAATGCAGGCTGGGATGAAGCTGTGGCAGGAGCAGCAGGACTGCCCTCCCTTTCCCTGTGTCACTGAGGCCAAGGCTTGTTGCTATCCCAAGCAATAGGGCAGATCTTGACTAGCACCTTCTGTTGGGTATTTACATGAACAGGCTGCAGTTAACAGTTAGAAATACCACAGGGACTAGCACACAAGTTAATTTGCCTTCTTTACTACTAAAGTTGGACTCTGTTACAGATAAATTCCCCAAAGAGGCACAAGGTGCCAAAAAAGAGGTTGGGATGGGAGAGCTTGTTCTCCCGAAAGGTCCAGAGCCAGGCTCTCTCTGACATCGTGCAGCTCATTAGGACAGAGATGAACACCACAGTGGTCTTCAGGGTTTGTACCACAAGGCGTGCAGTGCTCGCTCCATTATGGCACTAGGCTACAGCTACCTGAGGTGTGACAGGCATCTCTTCCTACAAGGCATCCTCCAGTCAACAGACTAAGGTCTGATGCAAAGAACTTCCTTTTCTCCCCTTGTGTAATGCCTTCTGAAGGCCAGATCAGGCCAGACAACACTTCCTGCCATTAGATTAGGGCTGTCTTGACAACCCCGCTTGGCTTCACTGCAGTTCTTCCCTGTCTGAGGGAAACAAACACCAAGTGTTTTATCGCTTAAAGATTTAAAAACAATTGGGACACATTTCATTGGAAAAGCAGACAAAGGCACAGACAAGGCTGAGCTGGGGCTGCCCCTCTGCTGCCCCTCCCTGCCCATTTAATAACTCCAGCGCTTTAAATACAGGAGGTGAGGCTCACACAATGACAACAATCCCAACAGGAAACCTACTTGCATTCTGGGGGGGATTTGCTCACTAGATCGGGTGTCAACCAGACAAATGCTTGCAGCATGGGACTGCACATGCATAGGTACTAATAAGCCCCTGATGATCCAGCCCTAATGAGTAAGGATCAGTCACAACAGCTCAGCTGCCAGCACTAGCACAGGTGGAGCAGGTCAGCAGCCAATGCCACCTTGGTCACACAAACAGCAAGGACCTGGCTAGGAGCTCAGCAGAGCATCTTAGGGCATGCAGCCCGAGAGGGTCAGCTTTATTTCAGTTCAGTTTATTGCACACATGGGTGTTCTAAACATACAAAACACTGCCAAAGAGATCATTAAGCATGAGGAAACCATGCCAGAAGGATCATTAAGTCTGCTTATGCAAACACTCAAAAATACACCTTAATTTCCGTCACCTTCAAATTAGTCCTCAGTTAGTCTATTTGTTTTCCATAGGACCACTGTATCTGTTAGTTCAATGAGAAGCCTTTTTTTGTCCCTTCCCTTTCTACAAGTAGTGCCAAACCTTATTTAAGGCACAGAATCCTAACTCCTGTATGGAGTGCAGTGTTAGGAACCTCTGCAGGTGTATGCCTTGATGTTAGGTAAGTACAAGAAGACAAAATCAGCAGAGGAAGACTCAGAGCCCCTAAACTAGGAAAAGTACATTTTGGGGACCATGTAGTGAATGTAGATGTGAAACAGTGAGCTTCCCCTGTGCCTTTGAGATGTGTGCGATGCCTCTATCAGCTGAGTCCTTCTCAGATACTGCTGACAAACTACCAGGAGGAGCACGGTGTTTCAGAGCTGATCTTTGCAACCCTGCTGTAACGAGGATAACAGCGTATAATACAGGTTTAAGAACAGGCTGACAACATGAAAACGAGAGCTCCAGCAGTTTCGGGTTCTCAGCACATGCACTTGATCCCTGGTGTCGCAGAGCCTCGATTGTGGATCAAATGAGCAAAGTTCCACACTGCTTAAGCTACATCCTGGAGAAATTAGCATTTCCACACAGCCCAATCAGGCAACTCCTGCTGGGCACCAAATGACAGAACTGCACAAGTGACCTGCAGAAGAGCTGCTGTGGCCGGCTGCTCCAAACCAGGAGAGCATCGCACTCCGCTGCACCTTCTCCACATAAGGCCATCCTTTCTCTTCAGCTATATGAAGCTGGGGCCCTGCAGAGTTTTGCTGCACTATGCTGATTCAGGGAACAGATCCATGCAGGGCACGAGGCAAGGAGATAGAGTGAAGACAGGATGGTATGGAAGTAACGAGTGTCACATTGCAGGTGCATGACAGGGCTGAAGCTGCAGCTCCAAATCACAGCAGCGGAGCTTAGCTTTTGAGGGTTTGATTTTATACCTGCAGTCTGGACTTGTAATGTACCTCCTTATTTAAAGATGGTTTTTAAAACAGGTCTTTTAACATCTGGGCTTGAATCAATGCTGAAACAGGCACCAGCAGCTGCATTTACACCCCTTACGTCTGCAGTCCAGCTCTCTCCCAAACGTAACTGATAGCAATGGCGGGCTGTTGTGACACATGCAGCTTACACTCACCCGATGGGTCTGACATATTTTCTCTGCAGTACAGTAACAGAGACTTGGGGCTCTGAGGCTCAGTTCCAGATTTTGGAGAAGAGCAGCCAGTGGGCACAGTGTGTGCACCTGTAATCCATCCCAGGCTTTCGCCCCTCTCCAAATGCCCCTGCTCCTCATGCTTGTAATCCCACTTTCTCCACCACCTGCTCTTCCTATAGCTATCCCAGCTGCCTGCACTCCCACTCCTGCTTCACCTTCTTATCTCCCCTACTCAGAGCTTCTCCCGAGTTCTTGATTTGTCTCCAGCTCCCTCTTACCTTGTTTTTAGCCCTCTGAATTTGACTCTGTTGTTTCTTCCCATCTCCTTTTACGTACCAGGTTCACCTAAGGGAGCAGACGAGGCTGCTTGCTGCCTTGAGAGGCTGTGCTCTTCAGCACAGAGGCCAGATTATGAAAAGCTTCTCTGCTTTTGTATCAGGAATTCCTAGCAGATGCCATGCAATTATATTAGATGCCATATGCTTTTATAAATTATCTTAAAGTGTATTTTGCTGCTAGCCTGTATTTTCAGACTGCTCTGAAATGGAATACATAATTATGCATCTAGATGCAAGTGGTTGGATCAAGGCTGATCCATCTCAAACACACTGAGCTAAGCCTCCCTCACGTCCTGTAAAGGCTACCAGATATTCAGCCCAAGTGCAGCAGTCCTGCAGCCCAACAACAAACCTTTCCACATGCTGGTTTCATTGCCAGATAAAATCCTGTGCAACAACCCAGTGTGATGAAGGGTTAACTTCAGTACACACTAATTGCATTTGAGGGCATCTACGTGCGTTATTTGTAAGCTTTATTTCTGGCCTCTCAAAATGAATGTGTCACGCTAATGATATTCTGAGGTCTTAACATTTCAAGTGCTGCGGGAAGTGCATCACTGCTAACACCTGCAGCAGGTGGTAAAGCTCCCGATAAGTCAGCGCTGAACCACCGAGCATCAGAGTGCAGCCTTTTGGATAACACAAGCAGAGTCCAGCTCTTCCTAGCAGTCATTCAGGGGCCTGCAGCTCGCTTCACAGTGGGAGTTTTGGACTTTGCTTCATGGCCATGTTCCAGCTCTGGCAATTACATTTGAACCAAGCATCCTCTGCTGCTTCTGTTGGACAGGGCACATAAATGCCTCGCTATTAAATGACATGAGTTCTTGAGTGAATGTGATACACATTGACACATCTGATGACAATGCACAGCAACAGGAACGTGCAGAAAGTATCAATTGCAGTCCTGCCCATAAACCTCCTGGCAAGATCAAACTAGATAAGGCATGTTGTGTCAATGGGAACCGCATGGAAAGACAACCCTGATGCGGCTAGATCTGCTAAACACAACTTTCTGCATAAGAGCAAAGCTGCCTGTAGAAGAGAGGAGGAGAGAGGCAGAGGATCCTGCCTGTCCATCCCACAATCGACAGGAAAGACAGGGGCTTAAGCTAGGAAACAAAAAGCAATGCTATGTTTTAAGGCAGCCAGCATCCACCTGAAAAAGGGTGAATTTAGATGGAAGATTTATGTCTTTCAGCAGCATGAAGGCCTGTGGGATGCAATTTTCTTTTTCTGGGGAGGCAGAAAGAACATTAAAAATCCCATAAACACACTCTGGGTAGTGGCAGGTTTCACCAAGTTTCAGATTGGTACATCAGTCACAATAGAAATCTCCTTTTCCCCCTGCCATTCCTTCCCCCTCCCCCTTCTACAGCGGGCCACCAGTACTGCACTTGGAGACTGCAAGACAAATGGGCAGCTGCCTCTAGAGGCAATTGTGAGGAGACTAAAGATCAACTTGCAGCTGGCACTTCCACCCCCACCTCTCCTTAATACTTCAGTCCACTTGCTGCCAGACAAGGATCATGAGTCAGCTCCTAAACATATTCTCCTTGAAACAATAGATATAGCTCTCTGCTGCAGCTATACCACTGCTCCGGCTCCGGGGGACACGCCACAGCTATGGAAACAAAAGGTCTGGTTTTAACCTACAGCAGCCCAGCACCAGAATGGAGTGGTATAAGCATGCACTATAGAATAGTGTGCTTAACCTGTGAGATTAGCAAAGCTGATTTTGATGTGTAACAGGCATGAAGTCAATACTGTAATGACAACCTGCAGAAGCAGCAAACAGCAGTGTTTTGGGGTGACGCGGTAAAGCAGATGGCTTTTTCATAAACCTTTTCAGCTACAACAGGGTGCAGTTTGATACCGCAGCATTGTACACTGCAGTACCAATTAGAGGGCAAAGGAGCCAATTTAGCCTTTACAAATTAACTTTATCACAACTGTAGGAGCTACTCTTTCAATTCCGAGTAGCCACTACTTGCAGAAACTCCTGTGTTAACAAAGGTGAAACTCCAGTGCTCATCTCTCAAAGACATTTCAGAAAGGAGCGAGCCTCCTTTCGCATGGACATTTCATCTTACCGGCTAATGACACCAAACTGAACTTTAACTCTTCTGACCCAAGTGTAGTCAGATGATAAAAACCTCAAAGAAGAGGTAAGAAAATGCATCAGAGATTTCTCAGAACTAGAAGTGATGAACTGGTGGTGACTACTGAGCACTTAAAGAGCTGTGCTCACAGTTAAGGTTAGACATGGGAGAGTCTATGCCCATGCAAAACACCCTGAATGTCAGCCCCCAGAGCATGCCTTACCTGCAAGTTAACTGAGAGGCCCTGAAGACACTGTTGCTGAAGAAGCTCAGTGCAAGCTAACATGTTGGGAAAATCAAGTGAATGCTATGTTTACATTTTAATTTCTAGCTAAGAAACAGGCAGATGCAGCTGTCCTCTCACCTCACCATAATCTGTGTTCTTACAGATGAGCATTGCCAAGTACTTTGGAGAAGTCCCTAACCCAAAATACTGACACGCCTTGGGCCACATCACCCTGTAAACCAGAAGGCAAGCTGGAGACAGAAATAAGAGACTACATCACAAAGCACTAACAGGGCTATCAAAGAAAAGCTGCTTCTCCTTCTGCAGGACCGACAGGCATGTTTTGTGGGACTGCACACCACCAGTTCCTTGGTTCTACTGTTAATGCAGGGCATCGATTTTACCATTAACAGAAACGTAACGTGTCCATTCCATATAAAAAGATAGCAGACTATAAACATATGTATCTTTTAAATTATTTTATTTTGTGTAAGCTAAAAGGAAATTTACACACTTAAATCTCAAAAGACCTTGGGCATGCACATTGACCTTTTTAGAGGTTCTTCTACATAGCTCTCTTTTTTCCATAGGAATTTTCCCAGACATTTACAACCCATAGTTTTTTACTGTATATACAGCCTAAAACCATAGCAATCTATGATTATGTCATTTTACACTGTGCAAAATCAAACAGGAATAGTGGTACAACAGAACATAAAAAAAACCCAACCTTTAACAGGTAAATTTCATTGTAAGACATTCATATAGTTTTGGTCCTTCTTTTCTAAATCAAACTGATTAAAAGCAGACAACCTTCTAATGACCCCAAAAAATCAAGTGTTTAGACAATGAGCCAGAACTGGAACGAGTAGTTACTGAGAGCATACCTTTCAACAGGCTATATAGTGACAGAGCCATACTATTGAAGTTCAAGAACATAAAGATTGATCAGCCAATCAAGCAGGGGGAGGGGATGGAGTAGAAGAAAAAGGCAAATCACATTTTCAGCTTGTTAAAACACAAAAGAAATTATTGGGTTTTAAAGAAACAATAATAAAACCGAAAACCTGCAAAGGGACAACGTAACCTTTGGGCTTTCTTTTCCCCAGCAATAGGTATTTTAATATATGCAGGAAAGAAAAAGATGCTCAACGCAATCTGAAAACCTTTAAGGGGGACTTCACAGACCGTGAAGATTGAAGTTTGCGTTTTGTTTTTAGGATTTATTTATCCTTTAAAACTTTTTCCTGTTCTGTAAGAAGGACACCACCAGTGTATTTCACAAAGACAGAAATGTGTACATCCCAGCACAACAAAAAGAATAGATCTTCAAAAAGATTTACCCCCAATTATTTACATTTTTCTCTAATATAAATTTAGGACTCCGGTATGTAAATAAATATACATTACTATGTATACCTTTCTAGTGCTGCTTACCAACAAATCAGCTGAACTTGATTTTTTTTTTTAATTAAAGCAAGATTGCTTTTTATGACCCACAGAGGGAAGGAAAAAGAAAAAAAAAAATCAATAGAAAATGTCCAATTCACATCACTTTAGTCTACCTTTTCTTGGCAGCTTGTTGAAGGTGTTAATGTGGCTGGGAACATCAACACCTTGGCATGCATGAAAGTTAAGTCAGGAAGGCTAGAAATCACCTTGGCAGCCTCTTCACTAAGATGCTCTTCCTTTTTAGGCTTCCTGTGGAGAAGAAAAGAACAAAGTGCATTAATACAGTACCTGATATCCCTTGCATCACTAAAAGAATCACTGATTGAAGCAATGTTCTGTCAGTTTGTCTCCCACTGACAGGCACTTCTGTAAGCTACGTGAGAAGTCTAATGCTATAATACCTACCTGCCTACCAACAAAATGTTAACACAGAAAGTCAGCAAAATGTTCCTGTATATTGTTGCAATAAGGAGGGGAAAAAAATTCCTATTCAAATGCTAATTTTAATGTTTCCCTTTTTTTTTTTGCAGGTTCCAGTGTTGAAGAGACTCACTTGAAGAGATACCCATGCCCATATTCTAGGTATAAGACAATAGAAGCATTAGTTCTAGAGTACCTAAATCCAGTATAATCTTTCAAAATAAGAGTGGAAAAGTCTTGAAAGGACATTAAGAAGTTCCTAACTTACTTCTTAATACTTTTAAAATAAAAAGGTACTTATGCTGTGTTTCCAATATGACTATTCTCAGATTATACATCATGCTACTCTACATATTGTGATCCACGAACCCTTTCCCCCCCCCAGAGCTCAATAATGGCAAAAGGTGGTTTCCAACTTGTAGCTACTTGCTTTGAAGTGCAGTAGTACGTGTAGCCATGATACATACGGCAGTTTGGGAATCACTGCTGTTTATTTTGCCTTTTGCATTATTCATAAGAATTACTGAGCAAAAATGAATAAAGAGGACTGAATTCTGTGTAGTTTGGTTCTCACTATTATGCAAACCCCTTACATTTCCTAAGGAAAATGAAGCCTGGCTCAGACCACTCCAGAAAACCCCCTTCCCCTGCCCAAACATCCACACTTCACAGACATATGGTTTATCTTTGAAGAACACTGCCTATTACTAGAGATACTCAGTTTTACATCAAACACTATTCCAGTTCCAAAAAGGCACCTGCTGTACCCTGTAACAACATTAGAAATTCTAGCTAAATAAGCTCCCTCGTCTTTGGGGCAAAAAGCTGAGACAAAAGGCTTGAAACCAAATACACTGCCTTTCCCTAGAACATTTCAGAAATGTCCTTTCTGTATCGTTTGTCTTAGCTATAAACTTTAAATGGAGCCCTGGAGAGGGCAATGACCACTCTGACCACAAAGCAGCATGTACTTCTATTTTCTTTTGTCAGCACCCATCGGGATTGTTTCCTTGGCTGATCAGAGATGAGGGGAAAGCAAAGGGAAGCAGTGTCAGGATTTCTTAACTAGGAGGAGAAGAAAAGAAACAAGCTGGAGTCAAACTCATCCTTGACATCACTGATCATTGTGTTGACACTGAACTATCACTTTGTTTGCTACTTGAAATCTCCACTTGATGAAAGATCTCTAGATGAGGCAGCCTAGATACTAAATCCGACTTTCCTTCACTAGAATAGCAGTATTTTCTTTGCTGCAGTGGAATTTCATGAGCCACTGACTAGGCAGATTACCAAATTCTGGAGGATAAACAAAGCTGTGTGCTGGATTTACTGAAGGAAGAAGCAGAGAGCCAATATGTGCCTCTTTCTCTAACAACTTCACAGTCAGCTCTGTTTGCACTTGAAGGACTATCTCTGAGCTGTTGAAATGTGGTTCTCACCCACCACTGTGTTATCAGTATCTGGTGCCACTATTAGTAATCACTTACCACAAGCCTCTTAAAGGTACAAACTCCTGGTGATCAAGGACTTACAGCTAACTACAGAGTATCTGACAGAGGAAGCCAAACGAAGAGGGCCGACTCCAAGATCTGCATTAAAAGGAGTTCCTGTAATTGTTAACCAGGCAGGGAGATGGAGCTCACACACTCCCTGCTATTTATATGCCTCTTCCTCCTCTGCTCAACTGTGGCATTCTAAGAAACAGCACTGCTGCATCCCAGAGGCAGCACTGCATTTCACCTGGTGGTCATACGCCGGACCTTTATCACAGGATAATGTTATTGCTCTTGCTGTACTAGCTGGTACATGTGCACCAGTGAGCACAGTCAGATGTGAATCTCGACAATCACTGAATACTCCCCTCCTGGCTGGAGGCCCTTTGCAATAATTTAGCTACTTAATGGGTTCTGTAGAAAGCATCTGTAAAGAAGGACAAGCTAACACACTAATACAGTAAACACTGCTTAGCTGTGACCAAGTTACAGCTATAGATACAATCACTTGGTAATGAGGCTCAAAGTCTTTTTTAAAATCATCTCAGTGCAGAGAGGGATGAGACAGCCTAAAGTCTGCACTCCTTGATGGAGAGGGCAGGTTCCTCTGGAAAACAATAAAACTGGACACTGTAAGTACCCTTTCTGGGTAGCATTCAGCACCCTTGGTAGCAGATATCACCAGGACAACCTTAAAGGATTACTCATTAGCTCTCTAAATTTAAAAGACAAAGGTAGCATCATCACTGCAGACTGTTTTTACCCTCAAAACTTACCAAACTGCCTAATAACTGTGGTACCTTTTGATGGAGGCAAGCAAAATAACCATGTCAGTGCATTAGTTTCAGTCACCACTGTTACTGAAGATGTTCCCATTGTCAAGACCTTCTTTTGCTAAACCCTGGTCTGGGGGCACACATTGCAGAGCCTCTCCTGCTCGTGTACTCTTAACTCCTAGATACCATAGCTTACACAATGGATGCCCAAGTGAGCAGATTGTCAGCTGTGGCTCTATAATACTGTCTGCTTTGGAACCAGAACTTCTGATTACTAAATCATGAAAGAACCCAGCCCTCACTCAAAACAAGGTCTCTGCTTCATTCAGGATTTAAAACTACTCTCTACAGAGCACTCTGCCCCCATCCATCTATTACACTAGATTACATTTCCTCCTGAGACAAAAGGGATGCCCTTACCCTAGCAATTGTCCCTCTACCTGTTGGCATGAAGTTTCCTTTTCAAAGGCATGTTAACACTAAGCTGCAAGAAATTAGCCAGACTGACAGGCACAAAAGTTGCTGGAAGAGACTTTAGCAAGAAATAGGGAATACTTTGCTGATGTGTCACTCACACCTCACTGTTCTGTTTTGCATTCCAACCCCTTCCTACAGCATTCAAGTCTTTCAGGATTTCAGTCATCTCTCATGTTTGCAAAGGGTTTTGTGGATAGCACCAGCAAGGCCAGACTCTAACAGCAACAGTGATTAGAGAAATGCACTTTAAAAGCCACTCTGTAATTAAGAGGCAGCCTACTCCATCCAACACCTCCCCCAAGGAATATTTCCAGCCTAAATGAGGGTTTCGTCTGTTTCTTGGAGAGATATCAGTGCTCTGTTTTCCTTCAAAAAGACAGCAGATAAACTTCTGATCTCTGCCAATTCTATGGAACCGGGCAAGGCTGCAGAATGTCTGTGGAATGCTGTACTGGATCCCTGACCTTCAACACTTACTGCTGCCATCAGGATTTCAGGCTCAAGCTGAGGGAGAAGCCTCCCCTGCACTCCCAACACTTTCCTTCTGTGAAACTGACTTTCTGGCTTTAAGAGATGGGTTTGAATGCAAAAGATGTGGCTCTTTTAAGCAAAGACAACTTTTTCACATGACTTTTTACAGCTGAACAATGGTATTTTCACTCTAAACTTCACTCTAAATATCCTGAGTTCAGACAAATTACAGACATGGGATAGCCTTAACACAACTAAAGTTGCCATCAAAGTGATGTTAAGCCACTGGCTACATCTTCCCCTGATCAGTTATCATGACTGGATAATAGTCCGTATTTCCGGGTTGGTGCATGAATGTCATCCTTGTTGAGCTGGCTGTACCCAGCCACCCCTATTTTAAAGTCTTCAATTCATTATGAAAGAAAGAAAGAAAAAAAATAATCAATTTTATTGCAAAAAGCTGACATTCTGTAACATATTTGGCATACTGCTGAGATAAGACCTTATTTCTCTGAAGGTTTCTAGCTTGAAAAACAGACTGCTTTTCTTTTGGAGAGCATGGAATTAAAGAAAGAAAAAATGTTTAAAATTCAGAGTTGGCAGAAACACACAAAATTTATTAAACACTGAAAACAGATGCTTTAAAACTGCTAATCCTTGTGTGTAACTGAACTTAACTGCCAAGTCTGAGGTCCCCACCCTCCCTCTACAGCCTGGTATTGCTGCAGCCCAGATCTAGAACCTCTTCCTATCAGTAAGTAATGCTCTCCAGAAGAGGCGAAGAGCTCTGATATCTGAATAAAGCACAAGTAAAAGCTTTCCAGTGCCCTGTGGAAAGCATTGGAAAAAACCCTAAATCCCTTATATCAATAAACAATACAGAAAATGAAGGTGAACATTCATTTCAGCAAAGCAGACTTCCTTGTTAATGTCTAAAGAAAAAGTAAGCTAAGACTTCTTAAAGAAAGAAAGTAGGTATAAATCTGAGTGGAAATAAAAATTAATAAAGAGTTTGTATGTTCTGCTGTGAATTTTAAACTAGACTTAGAATATATAACAAAGTAGTTTAACTGTAACTGTGTTTTTCTAAGTAGTGGAAGTCAAACTTTGCCACTAGTGCATTTTCAGAAAGAGTATATGCACTCCATGGATAGGAAAATAGGCACTCCAAAAGCTGAGACACAAAAATCAGCACTGAAGTATGGAGTTCCCTCTGCTGGTTCTCCCTTGAAATTTCATGGCTTGTTTTTATTCCGTGTTCACTTTGACCATTTTCACTGCAGGAAAGCTAGCAAGAAAGTTTTCTTAATGAAAGAACATGTTTTAAAAGAGCTCTTGCAAACGACAGTTCTGGTCATTTTAAGAAAGCCAGCTATCTCCCACCATTACAAATCACTACATTTGCCAAAACTCTTTAACCATGCCTCCTCTCTAAGTGCTATGCTGTATGGAAGTGCATCTAGTTTTGAGTGCTGAATAAAAACTACAGCTCACCTACAAGTGAGGATATGTTAAACTATCTATCAGTTGTAAATCAACTAATATTAGTTGCATGCTGAGGCATGCACTTCCTCAACAACAGAAATGTTTTACTTGGTGCGAATCACTCAGTGATTCTTTTAATAGGCACAGGTATTAATTACACTTTAAGACAGTCCTACTGCTAAAATACAGATTAAAAAATAAACCTGAAGAATACAAGCTTATAAATGGAAAGGCTGTTGTGTACCCATTCAACAGACCAGACTTCAAGTAAGACATCTGACACCTAAAGCTTTTATGTAAGTTCTACCTATAAAAAGAAGTACAGAAGAATTTCACACGAGATCCATGAAGCAGAAAGGACAACTTATACCAACTGCACACTTGTTCCTTGACTTGCAACAGCAAAATTAATCTGATGTTTGCTCACGTAAGTTTTGACAGGTGCTAGAAATACATGGGACAAATACTGTCATTATTATTAATCAGTTTTATCATTTTACTTGTGGAACATTCCGGATCTATGTATCACACAGAAGACTGAGGAGAGTCTTCTCTCAAAGTCACCAAACTGCGTGGCCCAGTTTACCCTTCCATTCTTTGAAATCAACCCTCTTCTCAGGAAGTCATTTCCTCCAGTTCAGTCCTCATCTATAGCTTTTCAACTTATGTCACGAACCGTTTCCCATCTTATTTTAGAGTTCTATGACAATTTGAAATATGAATTACAGTACTATGAATTTTGTATTTAATAATTACATTTTAGCCTTCTTATCATTCAAGAACTGCTGACCTGACACACATTTACTCCTCACACTTCATGCCACCTTTGGAAAAAGAAGTAAAAAGCACAACAAAGTATTTACCTTGTGGACGTGCTTGCCTTCTCCACTGTAGACATGAGTCTTGCAAACGCATCAGTCACTCTGTTGCTTGCATTGGAAGTTTCCAGTTTTGAGGTTGTCAATTCATACAATTCAGGATCCACACCTTATAGTATAAAATGATAATCAGTGATGGTTGGAGGCAAGTATAGCAATAAAGAGCCACAGACCAACTTGCTAGAGACTGTTTTCTGTAAACATCTGAATCATTTATAATGTCAAGATGCATGAAAAGAACATGACAAGACATGTCTGCGTTTCTGAAACATCATCCTCCGTCCCCACCCTTTTCAGTAGCTTTTATAGCTGTACTAGAAAACACACACAGTGGATCAAGTCTGGCATACAAGGTCTAAGTCTAAGAGTAAACAAAACAAACTTGATTTACCTTTTACAGTGAAACACCTGTAAAAATGTCAGCTGCGGTAAAACAGATTGTTCCAATTACTTCAACTCAACTGTATTAGAACACTGCATGTTACCAGGAACCAACTGTTTAATGAGGGATTACACACAGCACTGGCATGCATTAGAGTGCATTTTAGTATCCTGCTTCTTCCAAGAGTTAAAAACGTTTTGTGTTAAAAATGTTTCAAGTGAGGAAAAGCAGCTCTTATGGTACTGAGAAGTGGAATGGCATTAAAAAAAGTTACATACTAGAATGTGTAATGCTACCACAAATTCTGGTCTGTGATCCCTTTTAATCGTCCAAGTGTTTCTAACACGCTAAGTATCTGGATGTTTCAGCCCTGACTTCCTAGTTTGAGATATCCTAACTCAGATGCTGAATTTTGACAACACATATGTTGCGAATGGATTTCAAATTTTATCAGTAGAGGCCATTCTGAAAGCAGTGCAAACAATAGAAAACTGCATCCAGAAGAATACATGAGTGAAATTCTACCTGTTTAACAGCAAGCTTCACATCATGGTAAGAAGTAGCTCTAATATTTCCAGTTATTAAGTATTTTCTTCAATAAAGCCTCTATGAATAAGAACTATCAAAATAAACCAAGAGGAAAGCCTGTTACAACACATTCTGTTGCTCAGAAGCTTTTTAAATTGCTAGTACTACTCTAGTTACAGTTTAAGTTAGTTCATGCTTCATGGGTTTAAAAAAAGTATGCATATATGCCATCCACAATAATAAGCGTTCTTCAAAAACAGTGTAGAGTTTTTGTACAGAAGCATCATGATAGACACCTGTGTTCTAAACAAGTGTCACGCTCGCGCCAGCTGGTTTGGCCAAGACACAAGCATTTCATACCAGTGCAGAACAAATGCTGCAAATGCTTAGATACGATGGTCCCATGTAGCTATCTAATACAGAAACTGATTTATAAGCTGATGATTTTTATCCAGTCTGAGTGGAGCAAGACACTCTTAGAGACTCCTGAAATACCAAAAGATTACCAAGTAAAAAAAATTGAAAATGCCTGCACCTATAGCTCTGCCTTTTCCACCCAGTAACTGCAGTACTATGTGCACAAACAGATGCTTGCTTTGCATGAACTCTCCCCACGCAGTGTCTACATCATTCATCCTTTGTGCACAAGTACTCTCACACTGTTAGGAAACTAAGCTGACCTAGGATTAAAATGAAGAAAATCACCTGGTTAAACTGCAGAAGGTGGGGACAGGGAGATGATATGATTCACTTAGTATGAATTGATTAGAAATTAACAGCTGTGTTTTCCGTGTACAGGTTTTTAAGCCTGGGTTTCCAAAGTTAAGTTTTGTCCAGCTTCATACAAAATATGCACTGTCCTGAGCCCAGTATACAGAGATTTTATGCATTGTCAGATGTTTACAGAACTTGGAAATAGGAAAAAGCCCAACTATTCCATAAAATATCCACTTTCAATCAGGGAGAGGAAGACTTGAAGAAATACACTTTCACTCGCAGAAGCCTGAGAAATCCCATTAAGGTACAAATTGTAAAAACTAATTGAAACGAGGAGTCCTTTGACATGCAACTCTGCAACAGAAGTTAAATGCAACCTTCAAAGTTACATCATTTAGATATTCACATTTATGGTCCTGAATTCATTTTCATTGTCATGCGATGTTGCTGCTCAATTTACTGATCTTCAGGCACTTTACTCAGCTACATTTGTGTTGAACTGTTACCATGAGAAATAAGACAATACACTAAACCTGTGGGAACAAACTAGAAATTGGTAACTCCCTTTTCAGAATGCAGAATACAATTCTTTTTTAAATAAAGGTTATTTTGGCTTGAAATCAGACTGAGAAGAATGCAGTGTAGCTCTATAGTAAGTAAAACTAAAAGTCTCCAGAGAAAGAACAGACTTCTATTACTAATAAGTTTCTTCTTTAAGCCAAACGATCTGACAATTTGCCTTTCAATTATTTTACTTATTTTCAAGAGTTGCATATTCTCCATTTTATTTAAATGATTTGAGAATATTTAAGGAAAGCACTGCAAAACCTTAATGAGATATTGAAGGAAAGTTAGCCAACCAAACCCCACACAAAGCTCTTAAACACACACACAAACACACGAGCTGCAAGCCAAGAAACAAATGACTTTCCCAGAAACAAGTCAAAAGGAAAGAAAAGCCAAACCAAATAAAAGTAACCAAAAAGGGTACTCTAGGGCATACCAGGGAAGATGGTTGTACCTGTAACTCAATGAAACAAACAACAACAACAAAAAAAGGGGAAATAAAAGGCTAACAGTATCCCTCGAGTAACCACTTCAAGTGTGCACATCATCAGGACACAAGAACACACCCAGCTGCACAAGTAGTACATGTACAGGGTACTGACGACTTCTGTTGATAGACTTGCACACACAAAAGAATCTGTAAGACTTGAGTTTCTTGAAGTTGCCACCTATCATTTCCATGACAAACCTGCCACCTTTCATCTGGACAATGACATTTCTCAAGGGTGGAATAAAGACATTTGGAATGTGATGCCATAAAAATGCCTTCAATGACCAGATTCCGAAACAACAAAAAAGAGCAGGTTTTTAAAAACAAAAAATGCAGTAATCATTCTAAGCACTTATTTGAAATGGGGGGAAAACCCCAGACCTCTTAAAAATTGATTTAAAAAATAAACCCCAGTAAATTAAAAAACCTCAAAACCTTCCTATGAAGAAAATTATCATGGTTTCAGGCATTATACTGGAAGAATATTTGCCTTATCTACATAACCTATGCACTAAAATAAATCCCTCAAATGTTCCTTTAAATTCCTGCAGAAATTTATTCAAAGTGTAGGTTTTCACAAGCTCACGCAAAATAGAGCATGTCAAAACCATATCATAAATTAATTCAATTACTTTCATGTATTATCTAATGGAGAGTGGAGTTTTCACCTCCTTTTTAAGGGAAAAGGTTGGAGATAAAGTGCTTTGGCTTTATAATTATTGTTCATGAACTTCTAATGTCCCACAAACATGCAACTATCTTTGTTTTCTATTATGAATTATGTTAAAACACTTTTTTCACTTTATCATTAATATTAGTAGTTCACACACACAAAAACTTACAATCTCCTGGTAGCAGCAAACCCCATCAGGGTTTTGGTATGTTAAGCTGTGTAACTTTAAATTCACTCGTAACTTCTAAATAACATCATAATCCTATAACTTTGAGGCACTCATCATTCAGAGGAGAGAAATAGCCTCATTTTTGGAGAATCATCGCATCTGCAACATTTTTCAAGTGCTTAGAAAAGTTAACTCTCAAAATTTGAAACAAGTGTTTTAACATCTTATTTGCATGAGCATAAAAGCCATTCATTCCTTCAGCATGTGACAAATACAGAGCTGACAGTACCTTTTAAATACTTCACACTCGATACAAAACACCATGAGACAGAACATAGATTAAAGGAAAAATGCAGTAGAAAGACACTGTAGAGAAACACAATGCAAAATTTCTCCTTGTTTATAGGAAAGTCAAGTGATGTGCTCATGCTTTTAGTAAGTCATTATAATATTACAGTTGTGGTTTTAACACTCTGCTGACCTGGGATTGTGGTGGTGCTGCTAGAGCTACTGTCATCCACGGGCCCAAAGAAATCAAGGTTCAGAAGAGTGGAACCTCCACTAGCTTGAAATTCAGTGACCGTGTTGGTAGGCAGCCATACAGAAGGTAAGCCAAGGGAGGGGTTTATGTGCAAAAAGGGGTAAGACACACACTTGAACATGCAAGTTATAATTAGTACTCAGTACGCAATTTAAAAATTGACATGAAAACAATGCTTACAATATTAGTTTGTACCTTCTAAAAATGTTAACAACTTAATTCAGTGCACATTTCCTTATGTACAATGCAGCAAGGAAATCAACACTAGCAACTTGAAAACAGAAATATTTATTTCAATCTAAAAATGAAAGAGAACCAGCACGACCCAGAAAGAAAGATGTGATCAGTTAAAGGGAAACAATATACAGGTCAACTTATAGTTAGAATGTAGTGGGCTTTTGCTCCCCTCACTGCAATTGAAAAACAGGAAAGTCAGGAAGACTTAGCAGATCCCCAAAAAGTGAAGAACCAAAAGAACCCTTTAAAGTTTTATTTAGCAGCTTTAAGCTATTAATTATCGTTATCTTAAAGCAGGGTAACAAATGCCACTCTTGTATCCAGTTCCTCACTGGTAAGTTATACTGTTCCCCTTTAGTACTAAACCAGAAATCAAACCAATATACATTTTAGAGAAGTTGTTCATTAAAAAAGAAAGCATGATGATTGACTGAAGTAGTAAGACACCAGACAACAGCAAAAGGGTCCATCCAGGCTTTCCTTCAGCACCATGATATTGCTATCCAAACTCTTACATCCCACATGTTCTGAAACAACATCATGAGGCAACACCAGTGGAGTAAGAGATGCAGTTTATTTTAGCCTGCTTTTGAACAACTTGTGTCATGAGTTAACTGCTGTTAGCAGGCTCCTCATAAAAGTGTTTCTTTACAAGTTTCTAGTCTGTCCATCAAACAAGTTTCCAAAACTTGTTTTGTTTCCTTTGCATGCACTTGCATTTCTGAGACTGGAGGTGGTGGCACAACTCGCTCTGCTATTAAAATAGACATATGTGAAGGGTCTTTTATGTGATAACTATATACATTTACATATACAAATAAGTTCGTAGCTACCTCTTTAATATATTACCTATAATTAGATCTTGCATGTAAGCAAAAGTGATAACAGATGAAGTCACATTTTTGAAATATAAAATTATCTGTAAATCTGAAAACTTTCAGCTCAAGAAGGATATATTTTGCAAACAGTTTAAAATATTGTGCTTTGAAGTAGCCACTATACACAAGTTCATCATTCAAAGGATGTCTAGAGATAGTAGTTCAATGGTGAAAAATACTCTTAAGAAGTAAAACTCAATCCAAAATGCTCTTTTGTTCAGAGTTTCATTATAATCTGCAGTTATGCATAATGTAGTGTTAATATTGCCACTGTGACACTAGCATCTAAAATAATACTTAACCTGGTATTTTCCAGACTACGTAATACTTCACATAGGGGCACAGTTAATCAGAAAGAAAGCCTGAATTTCCAAAGGTAGGAGTAAGAAATAAATATTATATATATTTATATATATGTGTGTGTGTTTGTATTTTAAAAAAAATAATCAGCAGATAGATGTTTGTCTGAACTTTGTAGCTTTCTTATCTCTAGCTCTGGTGCTAGAGGCTCTACGGAGAGACGTACCATCTAAAGGGTTAGTAAGGCCACTGCTACTCCAGTCAAACTGGACAGGTGGTAGAGATTCCTAGAGTTGAAAAGTCAGAAATCAGATTTTATAGTCAGTTCAGGTTACAACAATGCAAAGCAGTTCAAACAACAGATTCTTTAGCATCTAAATACTAAAAAGACAACTAAATGAGCAAGCCCCAACTTTTAGGAGGCAAGTATTTTCATAATATGCACTAAAGATTCAAAGTAGATTTGTTCTTTCATAGGAAATCTCATTAAATTTTCAACGGTACAGATTAGGTAACCTCTATACTCTAACAGGATTTGCAAATTAACAAAAGCATATGAATTTGTTTAAAAAAAATATTAAGGCATAGTTGAAAGTTAAACTATTAATACTTTCATGGAAGACAATGTATTTTGCATAAGAAGTTATGTATACACAATTATGGGGCAAATGTACAATAAGGTTATTGGTGAAAGCTGTCTGTACATCCATTCTTTGTCCTGATTACATATAAAATCAAGTTATGTACCATCAGAGAGCCCGTGACTGTTTTGGTTTGTTTTGCTTTGAAGAGTCATATTCCTATGTGTGAGAGACAAACTATCAATACCCTCCTCATCACAACCCTTAAAAAAAATCCTGTAACTTGTTATCATTTAACTATTAACTCATTCTGATATAAAAACAAACCCTTGGTAACAATGCTTGAACAAGAGGAGCATGGAAATGTTAATCCCAAGGAGCCCATCCTTGCCTTTTCATTTCCTCTTGTTATGTCTTTTTACACACACACAGGTAAATCAAGCAAGCAGCAGGGACCATGCTGACAGAGGAAGTGTGTTCAGGTGCAGTGTGACTTGCAAGTGCTGTCCTCTCGTATTCTCAGGAGGCAAACAGATGGGACTGTATCAGAAATGGCTGAAGTAAGTTCATCTTTCTACTTCTGTGCACTGCATTTCTGCTATCTCCCCAGCGGGGTCAAGAAGTACTGGGAAAGGATGTGCCCTGAACTTCTAACAGAACAACCACACTTACAAAAGAAAAGCAGTGGAAGTTCTCTGCAGCATTATTCAAAATGCATCACTAGTTGCCAAGTTTCCAGTGGCTGAGACATACCTTCTCTTTAGTTTTATTATATATATATACACACACACACATCTGTCAACTATCCAACACTGAAAAACCAAGTAGAATCACAAATTAAGACTGTAGCAGCCTGAGCTAGCTCTGCACAATTAAGCTAACTGTAAGAGGCTTTTGCTAGGTGACAGATGTTTATGGAAAGAAAAATGAAGGGACCTGGAGATTTCTGTATTTACTTATAGTAAATGCCTTGCCTAGAAAAACCTTTCCTACCTAATGACTTGGAAGTATTTCCAGTACTGAGCATAACTGGAACAGTATTCACTCCACGGAGCTTAAGAAGCTGATGCTATACTTTTTACTTTGCTTTGCTAATGAAGTTACTGGCACTGAAATGATTTCCATGGACACATAATGTTAGGAGTGTGGAAGCTACACTTGAAGTAATGATCACTATCATCTGTAGCTTGGTTAAGGTTTGTCACATCTAAAATACATTAACATTAAAAGGGGCTTGTAAAGAGAAAAAAAAAAGAGCAAAATGAACTCAAATTGAAACAAAATAGCTTCCTACCAACTCTCACTGAGGAAAACACCCACTACATTTTGTGTCAAAAGACTGAGTCAGGACCCATGAGTGTGACAGAACTGCATGGAAATAGTGGTACCAATGGCTTGCTAAGCTTTTTCCTTGAATGATGACTTGATTCTCAGATTTGCCAGAGCACAAAGGATGTGATGAATTCTTCCTAATATGGGGAAAGAACCCCAAACTGACTCAAAATCAATAAGAGTATATTAAGTATATTAAACTGCTCTATGGGATGAGGCCCTTCTGTTGACTTCAATCACTTCCAAAAGAGGGTGGCAAGTAAAGCCGACCCCATCTATACAAGTTGCTGACAAGCCCTATTCTATCAAACAGCAAACAAAGTGAAAGCAGAGAGCAGAGGCAAAAGCCAAAACAAAGTTTTCTGTTCCTTGTGTCCTTGGCCCCAGGAAAACTAAACTATACAGGGACACCTGAACATAGCACTGAAATCTCAGACAGTGGGAACATAATGTTTTGCCTTTCAGAGATTGCAAGGCTGCTAGACTACTGCACTTCAACTATTACTTTAATAACATGCTTTAAGGAAAAACACCCAATCTAGAAGAATATTGAGAATTGGGGCAAACTGCTCTCAGTCCTCCCTCCATCTTAGATTACAGGGCATGGTACAGAAAATGAAAAAGTATATTCAGCTGTCAGAATACTACTCTCAATGTTAAGGAAGGGAGAAAGAGCAAGCAAAATGCCTACTGGTTTAACTGCATCGTATTTCTCTTTGATAAAAGAGAGAGATGTTTTCACACAGTAATTTTACAATGCTATTATGCAAGAGCTTTTATAATCCAAAAGAGTAAAATGTAAATGTTTGTCTCTGTGCCAATAATTACCCAAGGAAAATTAAACAAAGGAAAAAAAAAGAAAGAAAAGAACTGTTTTGCTGTCTTAAAGCTGTGAGAGGGGGGGAATAGAAGGGCTTGTAATACAAATATAGTATAAATATTTAGCTGATCCCAGAAATGAGCACCATGAACATTTCAGAAAGGTTTACAAGGAAGTAATTCATATGTTTCACTGTGTGCATTCATTGGCAAAATTACAACAGTCCTGAAAAATTATTCTTCTCAGACGCCACTTTCAAACGACTGTCACACCTGATACAATAGCAAGTTCTGTATCTCTTACCTGCAAACCTTTCTCTCTGTCAACAAAGCTACATATATTCTTGGATCTTTCTCATGTGTGTAACTGGAGAGCAGTCCCATGATGGAGGCTTTGGCTGGTGGCCAACAATATGGTAGTTTGCATCTGTCATTGTTAGAAGTCCTGATGGTCCCTTATATAATTAAAAGTGTTTTTTAAGACTGTCACCCCATGGGGTTTAATTAAGGCTTAGACCCTAATAGCCAGCAAGTTTAAGATACTTATTTCTATTATAACCTGATCCCTAATTCAGTGGCTTACATGCATGCAGATGTGCTGTAATGGGCACCTGCAGAAAAGAATGACTGGTAATTTTCTTCTAGAAAGGTCTGGGTCACTGTAGATTTCTAATCCAATATAAAACTCAAAAAACAAAATTAGGCGGGTAAGAAATCCCCTATTTATCCTGTACGCTGGGACAAAGCTACCGCTAGACGATACCGAAGAAACACAGTCCCAAACAGAAGAGGATGCTTTGAAGCAATAGTGAAAGAGCAGAATTTAAGACAGCTTTTTTCCAAGAAAGCCAAAGAGAAGCAGGTAAATAAACTTTAAAACATTAGCCACAGAACAGTATCAAATCAAAAGAAAGCAGTCAACATCAATTCCAGACAGGAGCCATTTTAACAAGTGCTGAGATATATTTAAATCACACTGCCTGAAGACATGGCCATGGTACAAACCCCCCCCAAAGAAGAAAAGGGTACCTGCATCAGGTTTCACAATCAAAGTTTGCCTATGTGAGCAGACACGCTTTCTTTACACCTGATGTGTCTTGATGAAGTCTTTTACTTCAGACCTGTGAAGCCTCTGAGATACCATGCTTGGATAAAGGGAACAGCAATCAGGGAATTATTTCATACTGTGTTTCCTGCCTTACAGTTATGAGCACAGAGAAAGAGAGAAATAGACCCCTCAATTGTCAAGATAAACAAGACGAGAAGAACTTAGATGCTACCTTCAAATACAAAACAGGAGGAGTCTACAAAACTCATCTTTACACAACAAACTAATTTGATTGATCAGTCAGTAACTTCAGTAGCTTGAGAGAAGAAATCACAAAAATCTTGCCCTCGCAGCTTAAATGGCTCAGATGGAAATTTCTCCACTCTGTTTCCACACTGTAACCACCCAAGTGAGATCCTCTGCAGGGAATGGGGCCAAGACACTGAGTTTATATAATATCTCAGAAAAGATACTGCAGATCATTTGCTGCTTTTTCCTCAATGCTTTTGATTCTGAATGCTCTCTATTTTAAATCTCTGCATGCTTTCCTCCATTCGCCTACAACAGAAAAAACTTAGGAGGCTTTTCGGTGTTCCTACAAATGTTCTTTGCACTCCTACTTCTGCATCACCACAGTCTCTCTTCCAAAGTCTTAATCCTTCAGCAGGAAGTCACACATGTACACAGAGAGGCACTGATCTGTATACAAATCCCATGTATGCCAGGCTTTAAACAACTCATTTCCTTAAGCAAAGCCTAGGAATCTATTGATAAGAGCCTCTCCTTCTAATAAGAAAGTCAATATTCTGAAGCTTCTAAATATAAGAATGACCCATCATCATCACTATCTGAAAACAGAGGCATTCAGAAGTTTTAATTAAATAATTACGCATTAACTGGATAAGCTTAAAGATATATAAATTGTTATATCTAAATTACCTGCCTTTAGAATAAGAAGTTTCAGTGTCTACCAAAACTGTCTATATTTCCACTGTATATTTACCAATGTTTATAGCACAGTTCCTAATGAAATGTTTACCAAAGTTGGGGCACATCATCTTAATACCACTACAATTTGGAATATTCCTAAAGGCAGTCTGCACAATGTGAAGCTGGATTTTTCTAAAAGCAAACAGAAGCTACCAAACATTAAGAGAAGATAAGGCCAAGAAAGAGACAAGGTCTCTGAGGTGGAGAACTGATTGCTCCTGCCCTGAAGCTTTCTCAATGTTACTTAACTGTGGCCTCTTAATGGTTAGAGCTCTAACTCATCTCTTACCCAAAAGCTTACTTCAGTATTTGTCTTTCTGAAAACAAAAACAAAAAACCCAAGGCCAGCAGCACAGACAGATAGCACAGAAGCTTCTGGCTATGTATTCATAGACCACAGTTATGGAACTGAGACGGTCTTGTCAGAACAAGTGATGGGACAAGATTATGCAGCCCAGAAAGCCAACTGTATGCTGGGCTGCATCAAAAGGAGCATGGCCAGCAGATCAAAGGAGGGGATTTTCTCTTTCTACTCGGGTGTATGAGATCCCCACCTGCAGTCTTGAGTCCATCTCGGAGGGCAACAACACAAGAGGGATGCAGACCTGCTGGAGCAAGTCCAGAGAAAGGCCATGAAGATGACGATCAGAAGGCTGGAGCACATCTGCTATGAAGACAGGCTGAGAGAGCTGGGCTTGCTCATCCTAGAGAAGAGAAGGCTCCAGGGAGACCTTAGAGCAGCCCCCTAAAAGGGCCTACAAGAAATCTAGACAGGGACCTTTTACAAGGACACGTAGTGACAGGACAAGGGGGAATGGCTTTAAACAAACAGAGGGGAGATTTACACTAGATATCAGGAAAAATTTTGTCCCTGGGAGGGTGCTGAGGCGCTGGCACAGGGTGCTCAGAGACGCTGTGGCTGCCCCATCCCTGGCAGTGTTCAAGCCCGGGTTGGACAGGGCTTGGAGCAACCTGCTCTAGTGGAAGGTGTTGCTGCCCATGGCAGGGTGTTGGAACTGGATGAGCTTTAAGGTCCCTTCCAACACAAACTATTCTATGATTATCCCACTGCTTGTCACAGTTTGGAATTTTGCTGCAGGAGTACCCAAAAGTACAAATTCATAGAGAGAGAGAGGAAAAAAAAAAAAAAACCAAACAAAAACCAAAAAAACCTCTGATAAGTAGAGGTTCTTTATTTTTGGCACTCAGCACTACAACTGCCAAGCAACTGAGAAAATGGCACATGTCAGATGCTGCTACTTCAAGCTCTTGCAGTTCTTTACACTATGTTTAGCGCACGGTTTAATTTGTTTTCCACTCAGTAAAAAAATGGAACTTTGAATGCTGCAGAAAGCCAGTGAAATTTTCCTACTTTTTTTCATATACAGAAATACACTAGTGATTTCTTCAGCTCAGACTGGCTGCAATATCCATTATTGTTACATTTTCTAATGCCCAGTCCAGCTGCTTAGTTCTACTACAGTATTTATACAGAAGCAGCACAGGAGCATCACCAAACCTGTATAATCGCTATATAAAACAATTCAGTTCTGAGACCACTGACATACTGCTATTCTACAGCGAAAAAATTCTCTGGTATAAGCATGTCACAGAGCTCTGCACTATGGCAGAGCAGGGAATGCAAGAAAATCCCTATACTCAGAAAAACCTAGTGTAAAGTTTAGCTGTAGAACAAGGACAATCCATTCTGGAATGCCATTAAATGACAAGCATAGCAGGTAACCAAAGATGCTGGGTAGATTAAACAAGACCTGCGCTAAGCTGACCCTCTGAATATGTGCTGAGTACCACTGTAGTGATATTGAAAATGAAATGTCTCTGCACATCTCACTAGCTTGTTGACAACCACACACGCTGCAACACGCATGGCATTTAAGTGGTTTTCTAATGTTGTAATATCAAAACTGCAAGAAAAGAATTCATGAAATTCAAAAGCTCACTCCTAAACAGATCTGAACTCATTTTTTACCAGACTTAGAAGACAGAGAAGCAACAAAGCAGCTTTCTGTTTTCAATAAAACCTGGCATAATGGGCCAATAGAACTTGTACAGTCAGGCACTTATTCTAGTAATAACTGTACCCAGAATCTGCTTCCAGGCAGCTGGGCTGTTTTTCA
The DNA here is from genome assembly GCF_034315485.1 of Pezoporus occidentalis. Lineage (NCBI taxonomy): Eukaryota > Metazoa > Chordata > Aves > Psittaciformes > Psittacidae > Pezoporus > Pezoporus occidentalis. The sequence continues at coordinate 10,928,897 of NW_026912779.1, forward strand.
TATTACTTTGAAAAAGACAGGAAAGGAAAAAAAGGAAAAGAACATGAACAGTACACATGTAGATACAGTAATTCAGAAGAAACAAGTGCTAACCAACAGGCAGAATGATGTCCTGTAAGACATCCTACAAGACCTTTGCTTCAGAAAAAGGGAAGATGAAGAACCTTAGCCAAAAAAAAGGACAAATCCAGTTACATCTAAAATTTCTGGAAGTAACTGTCCGCTGCCTTTTAAAGCAAACTGCTGCCTAACAGAGGTATCATCAGGACTCAAATGCTGGCCACCAACTGCTAGTCTTACCATAGGCACTCCCTTCCAGTCACACATGAAAAGCAGACCCAAGAGCAAGACTTCAATCTAACACAAGGAACACCTGCCCTTTAAATACAGGTGGTTTTGCACACACCATTTAGATATTTAAATATGAAGGAAGAGGCAAAGCATTCCATTGTTTCCCTCATTCTTTCTTTTACTCTCCTCCCCCTTCTCTATGTTTTACCTGGAACTGATCAGATGTACAGGTGTTCATCTCTGGTGATACAGGAGGTGTCTGTCCTATTGAAGCTATTTTTTCTGCTGCAGATATTGGTTTCAAAGGTTCCTTGGTAGGCTCTAACATACCCTAAATAGAGAAATAAATAAAAAAAATAATAAAGCACACACATATATATTCCAAGAACTGCAGATGCAAATAAAATAGGAACACACCACTAGGTAGTACTACCCTCAGCTAGGGGCTTTGGTGTAACCAGTATCTTGGACACTTTCAGTGAGGGGGACGGAAGGAGATGGGACAGGGAAGAGAATCATCCTGGTTCCTTAGGCATAAGAAATATTTTAGAGCCAGTAATAGAAACCTAAGTGCTTCACGGGAGCTTGCTTTCAGCTTTCAGTAATGTAATTTAAGATGGAGGGAACAGTTACTTGACAAGGTGATGGCTTCTCCCTGGTGTGTACAGACTATTCTAGAAACATCAAATGGCCCATCACAAAGGTACAAGTGCATTCATTCCATTTCAACAATTGAGTAGTTCAGAAGAAACAAGTCAAATTATCAGCTTGCAGAATGATACCAAGAACAGTAATTACTGACATGGATATAAATGCATTAAAAAGCTTTAAGAAAATAATTAAATGACATTTTTAATTTTAAACAAGTGGTCCAAAGATAGGCAGCACTACGAAAATGTCTGAAATCTCTTAATAAAATTGAGGCTGAGAAAGGGTAAAGTTTGTGCCAAGGTGGTTTGCATGTCTCGGCGCAATGAGGTATGAGAAAAGAAACCCCCAAATAAAATAACTGGATTTGCATCCAGCATATTTAAAATCATTTCAGGAAGCCAGTCACCAAGATGCTTCTACACCATATTAAGGGAGCTTAGGATTTAACCACAAGTTAAATCACTTCTTTTGGACAGTGGAGAAGCACCTGAAGCAGGGTGGCAATAGGAAGCTGCAAGCCACTTTACTCCTAGCATCATCTCTATCCAGCTTATTGTGTGCTCAAGTATATAAAATAATTTGGGGATAATTAACCAGCAATACCAATTAATTGCAAAAAATAACTGCATGTGTTGCGTACACAGTCTTGCTCACAAATGTGTTACAGGAAGAAAACAGCAATTACTACGAGATGTTTTATCTCTCTATATCAGAATACCATGCTTACATCCAGAAGAAGGGCATGAGCTGACCTTGATGCAACAGCTCTAGAAAATGACTGTAGAAGTCACTCTACAAAATTAAGCTACAGATTAAATTGGCTTAATGTATACCAAAAAAGACTGTAACCCTTTTATGTTCAATTTGTGAATGACAATATAGAAGTGTGTTTGTATGTACATATATATACAAACACACAAGTTTTCTGAAAAAAGAACATCATTTATTCTGCTCAGACTAGCAAAAAATGGCAAATCTTATCTTCTAAATGTTTTTACAGACACTGCACAGAGTCTGAAACATGGGAATTTCAGAATATCGGCATAAGTGAAAACCTTACTGCACTGGGTCACTTGAGTTTCATTTAATCTACAGAGATCTAAATTATGCTTCCTGTTTTTATCTAGCATTTGGGGCAACACAACATTATTGGCTATACGGTGCTGTTTGTATGCATAAATAGCCTGTTATATATACGTCGGTCCTTTATGAATATGACAGTAACACTGCAAAGCATTACTATGCATCATTCTTTACCTAGGGATCCTGAGATGCAATCAAGCAATTAACAAGCAGCCTATGAAAGAAACAGCTGCACAAAGAAGAATGCTTAAGAGCACTGAGAAAACTTCCAACACACATTTGATAGAGTATCTTAACTATTGAGCAATACTTTGCCTTCCTTTGAAGCAACTGGTCTCTAGCACCACAGCTTCCCACAAGTGCTGACGTGAATTGATGTTTTGATGAATTTTGATGTTCCTTTGTCATTTTTGACAACTATGTAATGATCTAGTTTCTCGTGTCAAGCTCGAGTTGATATTTTTACATCTACACCTTATATTTAACAGTTAAAATTCAAAAACTTTTTACTGCTGCATACACATTAACAGATTACTTCACTCAGGTTTCTTTTTAGAAAGGGCCTTAAATCGAGCTTAGACTAGCTAGCCCACTTTACTCAACGGTTTGCTTCCTGAAATAAGTAACCCAATACTTCTATTTATAAAGTATCTGCTTGCACATGTAATAAAAGTTGTGTACCTGATGAGTCTTTTCTCGCATTTCTACTGATGCCTAACCCATAATCATAATTAACAAAATATCTTTCAGCACACTTGGTGCCTAATATAATTTAATATATTGCATTATAGAACATTGTTGGAACTATAGCAAAAAACAATACTAAAAAAAGCTTACCAGTCCTGCTGCATACATGGGTACTATAACAGGCTGTTTCTTGTTGCCTGTAAAGAGCTGATAAGACAACAACAAAAAAATTTACTAAGAGTTTCCTGTGTCAGTGACAATAATATTTTTCCAATGTTATATAACTTGTATAAGGTTAGTATCAGAGAATAAATACTATGTTAAATATAACACAATGGTTAAAAACTAATGCAACTTTTAATATTAAAAGGGATTATAAAAAGTTGTCAGATGGTCTGCCACGAAAAGCAGTGTTCAGTGCAACTACGCAATTAAGAGACAAGCATTCATACAAAGACTTCCACCCGACTCTACATTTAAAGCAGCTCCATTATATAGAAAACAAGTTTTATGGACAGACTCACAATATTTCTTGTGTCGATTCCCAAGGAGCACAAAAGCTTTTTGTTGCTGTGGGAGCCACCCCACTGGTATCTCAGTCCATATGCCTCATGGATATCCTGCAGCTCTGTCCACACATCCATCAGTTCCCTACAGAACCCATCATAAATCAAGTTATCAACAGGAATAACAGCTTCACAGCCTTGAATACTTATTCTAGTTTTTAATGCAAGTGACTTATTATATGTTCCAATTAAACTTACACCCAAGCACAATACCCAGGGGAACTAAAACTGCACAGTGTTCTCAGAACAATTTTAGATGAGACTTCTGATTGGAGAATGATGTCCAGAGCAGATAGGACAAGGCCTACGGAGACTTCATCACCACTTTAATAAATACAGTGATTTACATCAAATGTGACTAATACGACATATTCTGATTCACTCAGAGACATCACTTAAAAGATGATATGCTGCTGACTAAGTTGATATGCTAAATGAAATATTCCTGGCATATGTAGTCACTGAAAACAAGCATTCTGCTAGATAACTGATTTTTACTCGATAGTTTTTCAAAATGCTTGAAACAAACAACTTACGTTGAATTACTGCTATATGTTTTAAGTTCCTAAAGACACATTTCTACTTCCATTTTAAGTGTGCTGCATTGTGGTTTCTTACCCAGTATTTGCTAAGGTCTCATCGGTTGTCATCTGCTTTTCACCCGCTTCCAACAAATGGTTTAAGGAACTGATTTCTTCTTCAATTTCAAGGACAGGCATGGAAGGAAAACAGACTTCAAATATTCGTTCCAGACGACTTAGTAATGTTGTCTGTAGTAAGGAGAAAATATTTACGTCAAGTTAACTGCTTTAAAAGACTCCAAAATTATAACAGTAAGATGGAAAACAATATATAGCTGATACGGAGTTTCACTTACCATCAAATATTTAACTGTCAGAGGATCACAAGACTTTATAAGCACCAAATACAAGAAGCTGCTAGCTACTGAGAAACAGTAACAATCTTGCCCTCTGCAAAGCAAGTTCTTACAGAAAGTCTGGAACAGTTCTTACCAGAGTTAAGAGTCTTTGCTATGATTTAGCAGAAAATAAGTGCAACAAGTATTTTGCTACATTTACTTCAGATATGTTAGTCTCCAAAGCTATACATGCTAAGGGTTTTATCAAACATCTTTTTGGTAAGCTTAGTATCTGTCAATATAACTTCCACTCGATGATACAGTTCAATCCAAACTTGAGATATAACATTGTTTCAGAAGACAGATTCACTTCTTATAAGGTATATGCAGTTAGAGGTCACACAAAACGGCCTGACATGGAACGTTTGTTCATGGTGTGATAGCAACCCTGAAAACAGTAAGGAAAAGCTATCTGTAGTCCTAAAACCCTGTTACTATCAGTGACTGAGATGTAGGAAAACTATAATCTCCAGCTTCATTTGGTATAGTTCATGTGATGGTCAGGTATAATGCAGAAGCCAAGACTAAGGCATTTAAACATCGCTCGTCAAAAAGTATTTGTAAGACTTGTTTTGTACCTCTCCAGACTAAAACCCAAAGAAATTCCACCCCCCCCCCCAGTTCCTTAATTTCTTGCCCCAAAACTTATTTGTCTGTTTTTATACATTACAGATTATTTAATCAGAAGAATTACTTTCCTCAATGCATTTTACCTTTCCTCCAATTCATGATTCAGACAGTTAATGCTAAATGCTGTGATCCTTCAGGGGTTAGAAGACAACCTTGGGAGTGTTTCTGTCCTAGCCAAATAACTTAAAAAACAAGAACACCACTAACTTCTATTTTAGCAGCATAAGAAGTCAGCTAGATAGCAGCATGGTTTGTATAACCACAACTTTATCAATGTTACTTTCCTCTGACCTTCTTTCTGGTGTCTTGTGTTATAAACTCATATCAAGAGTATGTAAATACACTCAGAAGCTTTGTGGGAAGGCTACAGGAGAGCTACTGATCTATATTCCACAGTTTTGAGAGAGAAGGCAGGATTTCCTGCTTGTCAAAGTAGTTGTAACCATGTTTTGATGTTGCCGTTACTTCAGCAGCCTTTGAGAGAAAGGCAACTTAAGCATCTTAGGAAGGCAGACAGGGTTCTTATGTTTCATAATGCATTGTCTCCTGCTTTTCTCTCCACCAGTGTCACCACCTCTGCTGTTGGGTAGGATAGGGCATCAACAATATACACAGCACATACCACGGTTTCCAGGCATTTTAATTCCACAGCCTGTACTGGGCCTTGGTAGATAAGATTTAATATTCAAAATAAAACAACCTCCTGCCATCAGAAACCAAACAAAAAAATCCCCCCCCCCCCCTTTTTTTGCAAGTATAATATGCTTACCTCTTCTTTAATTCTTCTGTATTTCTATATAGACACAGAATTTCAGCTTTATTATAGCTCTATGAACTCTCTGTCTCAGACACCAGTTGAAGCACTGACATGGAATGCATTTTTCCCCCTCCAGCTCAACCCATTAACACAGGTAACTGTCAAACTCTTCACATGTATTAAAAAGTACCAATTGCAAGGTATGGTCATAAACATGAAACTAAAGACTTTCTTTAATGTACCTGTTGTTTTTTTTTTTACCAGAAACACCTTAATCTCTCTTCTTGCTAGAGGAAGAAAAACAAGCCTGGCACAAGCCCAACACTTCTATCTTTCTAATTTGGAGTTCCTCAGCAGCCACCTTTCCACTGCTCTGCTGCACTGCACACAGGGTAGTATCCCGCAGCTCCAATACCTGCTTTTCTACTGGGGAAATGGAAAAGAAACTGAGTAGGCAAAAAATCCCAGAGGCACCGCACAATGCGCGCTAGTATAGCTATGGCAGCAGAGCCCTCCTGTGGAGATGCAGCATATTCCAGCAGCGACGCTGATTTAGAAAGAAACCTCAGACAGAGGGTTTTGTTACAACTGAAATGATGTCAGTTTCAGAGAAGCAAGGCTGGCAGGTGGAAGCTATGTATTTTAGTTAGACCAAGCAATACAGCTGGGATAAACCTTTACAGTTCACAATTAAAACTTACCAACAACATTTCTCATTAGAATGATCTGAAAATTTGCCTGATCTCAATTAAGCAAACCACTGATCACGTGCATCAGCAACTATATGAAACATAACAGAGGCAAACACTATGTTATCAAATATCTTGACTGTGTATTGGAGTCAGGATGGTAAGTCAGGAACTAGGAACCAAGTCTGTTCAGTCTATGCTATTTGGCTGCTAACTGCAAAAAGTGGGAAAATTAACTCGCTTACAACATCAGCTCTTCAGTTTTGCTACCTGTGGAAGAAATTCCTGACAGGGACAGCCACCAGGCTCAGTTACTTGCAAAACACAATGTCAAAATACCATAGCTGTTATACTAGTAAAGGATCTGAATTACACAGCACACCTGACTCAAACTTTTTTTTCCTCCTTTTCCTCTTCATTACCTTTGTGGTATACTTTGCCCATAATGAGTGATGTTCTACAGTACGTAATTTTCCTTTTAATCATCTCTTAACACCCAATCATTTTAGCTGTACAGTAAGGTACAATACTTGCCACATCACTTGTGGGCTGTTTTGCATTTGTTGACCAGAACTAAGTCACCAATTCACATTTCTAGGAGGTAAAACTAAATAGTATTCCAGATTCTAACCTAAAGTTTCAGCATACCAAAGCATACTCTACATAAGTTTTAAACCTTAATTTTGCCTCCAATATATCACTTGGCCCTATCACATGAACAGGTGACGCATACTTCATTTGTGTAATACAGCAGGAATACATATCCCCAGTGAAAAGGGAGAGGCAGACGAAAGGCACTGGATCATGAAAACAGCAAGGCATCATGTTTCTTGAAAAGGATCAACATTTCAGAACATGCTAGTGACTAAGAATATGCTCGCTTAGGTAATGAAAGAATTAACAGAAAGCTTCTAAGAATCAAGCAGCATCTCAGTCAGCTCCCGGTTTCAAATCTGAGCTTAAGAATTGTGCCAAAATTTCAGGAACAGTTTAATTATAGCTTCTTTACACTTCCTTTCATCTTTTCTACATTTCCAGAAATGCTTAGCCCTTATTTATATACGATGGAGAAGAACGGTTTCCATAGCAAACCAGAGTAATTAATTCTATGTGTGCAAATGGACACAGGGAAGAACATACAAACACCCATTCCCCCAGGCAGTGGCAGTGTCCTTAGTGGAAACAGCTGAACTCGTTCTAATTGGTAATGAAATCCTGTGGTCACAACTCCCAGGTATAAAGGGCATTACCAAGATTTTGAAATTAGTGTAAATGCCCATCTTCTACAAACCTCAATCTATGGCATGTATAAAATAGAGTAAAAAAAGTATTATTTCTGTCATACACAGTAGTGTCACCTCTTTCAGGATGGAAAAAAGGCAGAAAAGAACTTCTCTCCACTTTTCATGTCACTGAAAGCATTTGATACCCAAGTGCTTTCCACTGCCATTTGAGAAGATTAATTCTTAAAGGCACTTACTGAAGACGTGAATGAAGGCTACAGCTGCCATTCTAAAAATTAACTGTGATTCTCTTAACAGTGACAAGCGCAAAGCCCCACGGTTTCTGTGACTACACAGAAGTTTTTGGTAAGCACTTAAGTTATGTGGCAATCACCACCTGAAACAATCAAAATATCACAGACCTAGCAGACTTCTAAGTGAGAATGACAACCACAGGATTAGAATTTATCTCCTTGGCAGTTAAAAAGGGGGCAAGATCCAGTCCACAGAGCTGAAAGGCCAAAGTACTTAGTTTGCAGAATTTGTTTTTCTCTTATTTTCCACCACAAGACTATAGAACCAATGAACTCCTTCAACACAGCAAATCTATGCAGGCCAGCCAGCACACTAAAATCCTCCTCAGCCAGCTCCAGGTCACCTCAACATTGACAGGTTGCTGCCTTTCTTCAGAGCTACGAGAAGATAATAAAGACAACATACTTGGGCCATGCTACAGAAACAGTTGACCTAACTATTCTATGATTCTATGACAGGAATAGCAGTTTTCACCTTATGACTGCTGTAATGTTTCTCTTGGTGAAGTTCTGGGGAACTCCATGTACAGGGGTTGTTTGAGGGAAACCCCAAGAGTCTTCTTGCTTCTTTCCATGGTCCCAATTACACACGAGCTGTGGAGCAGACACAAGAGCTTCTCCTCATGCTGGAAGCTGAACAGTGGAGTAGCACTTATCCCTCCTTCTACCCCACTTTCCATCGGAGGGGACAGCCCCACTTATCTACACAATCCCTCATTTTCCACACTCTTGGTTACAACCCACAGCATCTCTGCTTTGGCAGCATCCAGAGGTGCTTTAAGAAGGGGAAGAGCTGAAAGCAGAGCACATCTTCAGCCCTCCTTTTTCCTGCTGCCAGGAAAAGAGGCTACAGAAGAAGCAAACTCAAGCTCTGGGCTGGTTGCATCTATCAAACACAAAACTGGAAAATCTAAGAATAAATAAAGCCAGTGTAATAGTTAAATGACTGAGCATATTTAGATATTCAAGTTTTATCTGATAGAAAAACATAAGAAAGGAGACAGAAATGAACATATGAAGGATCCAAGATGCTAAATGTATAATTTAGGAAAGGAATAAAGTCCATATGGACACGATCAGCTCTTAGTTAGGATTCAGAAGCTGAGTGAAGTCTCTCAAAAAACAGCAGAACAAAGCTCAGGGGCCAGACGCCAAGAAAAGAAACTGATTAACCAGAGAGATTTTATGTATTTATTTTAAATCAGGAACCCACAGCTCTGGAGACTGCCTAACAGAGGTATTTATGACCATTTAAACAAAATAAAGCTGAGGTTAAATGAGAAACTCCCTTTGCTGGGGTTTCTAACAACCAATCCATATTTTCCAGGAGCATATTTGCCTTTGAGGAGATAAGTCACCATATACAACTCTACCTTCACCATATGTGTGTGTGGGCTGGGGAGGGCTTTTTTTCCCCCCCCAATTTCCTTTTTTTTTTTTTGGGGGGGGGGGGGCATGGGGTGCTGGTTGGTTTGTGTTTTTTTGGTTTTTTGTTTTTTGTTTTGGTTTTTGGATTTAAGAGCTAAACTACATGGCCACAGAGTTAACGTGGGGGAGCTGAAAAAAGGATTTCAATGGATGCAACTCGCTATGGGGAACATACCAATCAACTTCAGCGGGTCTCAGAATCTTTTGGACTCAATCATTAAACAAAGATGAACAGTCAACTAAGTCATAGCTTGGGCTAGAAGGAACTATTAACAAAGAATGGTCTTGGTTGGAAAGAACCGTTAACAACGAATGGTCTGGGTTTCAAGGAACCTTAACAGCTCACCTAGTTACAACCCCCTGCCATGGGCAGGGGCACCTTCCACTAGACCAGGTTGCTCCAAGCCCCATTCAACCTGTCCTTGAACACTGCCAGGGATGGGGCAGCCACAGCTTCTCTGGGCAACCTGTGCCAGTGCCTCACCTCATAGGGAAAATTCTTTTCCTAATATCTAATCTAAATCTACCTTCCTTCAGTTTCAAGCCACTTCCCCTTATCCTGTCGCTACATGACCTTGTAAAAAGTCCCTCTCCAGACTTCTTGTAGGCCCCTTTAGGTAACGGAAGGCACATTTTCATGGGGGGTGGGTTACAAGTGCACATGAGCAAACAAATAACACAAATCACTAAGCTCCTAGCTAAATGGGGGCAGTTTTTAATTTGGAAAGGCTCATGGACTGTTTAAACTAAGAAGCAGCTTCCCTTCCACATAGCAACAACTTATTTCTTTAGCTCTTGTGCAGACTCTGCTTAGCAAAGAAAGCACCTTCTCAAAAGCAATGAGAGAAGAGCTGCAGGCAGAAAAAAACCTGAGTAAAAAAAGAGAAGCTAAGCTTATGACAAACACTAGTTTATCTTCTCATGATTCAAATGTGATGGCCTTTCTGCACCTCCTTGGAAAAGCAGGTGTATTTAAGATGGTGCCACAAATTTCTCACAGGTAAAAAATGGAATTATTTCACTTTTATTACTGCAGGCAATTTATAATGGAAACACTGGTCCTAAACTGAGATTTACAAGCCAGAAGAGGACACAAGAGCTAAAACCTCTCACCAACACAAAATGAGGACTAAGGTTTTTTACAATTTAAAGAATTAAAGAAGACAATGATAGTCCTAAATATTCCCAAAACGTTTTTAGACAGTAACTGTGAAGATCTTGAGATCAGCAAAACAAATCTGAAAATGCAGTGGTTTGAGAAAGAAGAATAAGATTTCTCTGGTCTTTTTACTGCTTAATACAAGAGAGCTATAAACCACAGTGAAGTTCAATGTAGAAATATGAAGCTGTCTCCCTTGTTCTTGCTGGAAGGCTTGCACATTCATTCTCCTTCAGGTGAAGAAGGTATCAAATCTTGGATCTTCCATATGGGCAAAGTGCAGTTTAACAGTTGCTTATCTTGACTACATAAAACTTCCCATTTCAGTTGGTCATGTCATTATTTTCTGGTCATGTTGTACTAACTTTTCAGCCAGGCTCTGAGAGGAAGTATATAAACAGAAACACTAAACCAGCCCCCTCCCAAACTATTCTCTTTTGTGAGATTCCCCACAGCCAGCCTGTTCTGAAATACAACAATTATGGACTACTTTTAATGGTCTGGTTTTTACTCTTTTTCAGCTGCACATACTTAAGAATCATGCTATGGACCTACACCCAAACCCTTCCAGACAGATATATTTACACTGCAAGTTTTTACCCAACTGTCTGAACTTAATTTAGCCAATTTACTTCAGTGAACCGAGAGGCTGAAGTCTTTATGGTCATAATTACTTTTTTCCAAGAGGATGACTTTATTGATTATCCAAGACAAAGTACTCTCTAAGTGACAGTGATCCAGGGTTTTCTTTGTCTTGATGTATACTTGTGGCTTAGTAACTGTGCATCACCCACACTGTCTGATTAATCTGAAGCACTAGAGCCTGTGAGCACAGGCTCTCTAATATGCATAGGATCTTAAAACCCACTTGGAGGACTGTTTAAGTTTCTCTTCCTCTCTTTCCAGTATTTGTTAACTCTCAGCTAAATCAGGCAAGAGTTCTGGCCTTCCAACCGAGCCACCATTCATCTCCTCTAGAGACGTCTATATGCCTTGAACACAGCTATGCACAGGTGTATTACCCACCCACATGATCACTATAGGTAATAACGGCTCTTGCGCTATGCTGCCTAAGTCCTATATATATTCTTAATGCACAATACTGCAGAGTAACCCCCCCAGCTGACTAACATTCAACACTATCTCATGGAAAAAGCTGTTCTACAAGCCTTACATTCCTTATAAACAGAACTTAGTAGTGTGCTATGCGATGCCATAGAGGATTAATGCATATGGTACAGCCCATGTACTTGTTACGTCAGCCAGTTCACCCACTGCTACATCCTACATCAGTTTTAATGAACACAAAGGCATGTCTATAGCTAACACAAACCTACAACTACCGAAACCAACTATTACACATTTTCCAGCTGAAGACAGGCATTAAATGATTAAGGTATATGGTAGTATTATTATGGGTTCAAATAATAGTCTGTGTACCTGTGTCCATCAGCCTTTGAAACTGGAACCTTTTCTAAGGGGTTGCAAATTCTTCCAGTAGTTTCAACTGAATACCATATACCATGCCCTTTTCTTCCCTCCATGCAGCACTACTGAATAGAAGAGGTCAGCATGTTACTAATCCTACATTGCAGGTTGTGTGCAAGATTCGGAGCATCTAAGACCAAAGGCAAAATAGGAAAGACATAATGATCTTTTTGTCAGTATGTGTCACTATATAAGGTCATTTTGTGACCTTTTCCCTTTACTTTCTTCTCTTTTATTCTACATTTTGTAAGAAACACTGGATTAATTAGTTGAATTCAAGCAAAGCCTAACTTCTACTTAAACATTATACCAAATCCACAACTTTCTAATCAGTTTGCCAGGCATGTACCTTACAATCACGGCCATGCTCAGGAAGCATAAAACCCTGCTGCCACCTCCTCACCCAGAAGACACAAACTAAGGAACCAGAAAGGAAAATACGCAGAGACCATTGGCAAGGGACCTTGAACTACTGGTAAGTAACTTTCCCTTCATGGTGCATTCTGGATGGGCAAAAATTAAACAGCAATGCTGTTGGCTAAGTACATAAAAGCAGAAAACTGAAAAATAAAGAATGACATTAAGATCACTGTGTTCATACACCATTCAAAATTATTTCACTACCACAATACAGTGACTCTTCTAGCCTCAACATCACAGATCAAGTACATACAACATCTTGTAAATGATCTCGGTGCACCTTTAGCCTAAGCTGAGGTCTCAACTTTCACATCTATCTCAAGTGTCTAACACATGCAGTATTGCTCTTGCACCGCCTGCTCCCTTTAAGTTGCTATAGCATGTGGTTTTTAGACCTGGCAGCACTACATTGATGCAAGTGATATACTGCTCCCCATCATTCTCTGGTTAGGGTAAAAATACCTCTGTTCTCTTACCAATCTCTACCTTTATTTTACATGCAAGGGTTTCTGCTTTTGCATCGCACCTCTCCAGAATAATCTGTGGGAAACAGAAGATCAGCAAATTCTTTAAGAAGCTGTATTTTGGGGTTTGACCTCGGTGACACTCTCATAAAATAAGGAAGCCAATCAAAATCTGAGTTTAGTTTTACTAAGGCTCTGCACTTAAGCCAGCAGATAGGCCTGGTACTTTATGTTGACTCAACTAATCTCAATGCTTCTAATTGTGTGGCTCAACAGAAGCAAACCAGGATCACTACTTAAGATTAAAACAAAACATTTTTTAAAACATAAAAAAGGTTCAATAGATCCTTCCAAAACTTAAAGCACTTACTGAATAAAAATTATGCTTTGAAAATGTGTAACTATTGTTTTAAGAGTTAACAGGAAAAAAATGTAGCAACTAACTTTCATTGCAAGGGAACTATTGCAACAGAGAAAACACATCCAGCTCAACTTCCTCTACAGCTCATTTGTGTAAAACGTTCTCCAACTTGCACTTCCTAAGTGGCAAGGGAAGCAGAACCTCACCTTGTAGTCAAACAATGACAACTGGCTGAAGTATAAAGGAAAGGAATGAAAAAATATTTAAGTCTTAAAACATGCTTTGCAATCTAACCAAAGTACTGTGAGACTTCATGGCAGACCATGGAAGAGCTTTCTCTGCAACTTGGCTTTTATCTATTGTTAATGAAAACTCAGGGAGGTGGAAAAAGAAATAAATTACAGAACCTCTGAAGGTTCTGCTTTTATAAATATTTACGTTGAAAAGTGTTTTCTATTGAAACTCTATCATGAAATTATGGACAGTTGTAAGTGTGTGAAATCTTCAGACTCTCCCTTAATATCATGAGTAACTAGAAAAATGGATGACTGACTGAAATTATCTCCTCATCCCATTTCTTTCTCAGGTTCTGGACAGGCTTTCAAGTGGCAACTGCACTAATGACCTTTGTACTCTCTAGTTCTACAGATGAATGACCAACAGAATAGGTAACAACAGATTTGTGCCTTCAACTTGAGAAATGGACCCACGCATTCAGGTGAGGATGAGTAAGGTTTTGCATAGACACAGAAATCCACCTGCAGGTTCACTTGTGAGCCTTTCTTGGGCTCATGAAGCCACTCTGAAATTCAGTGTGTCACTCACTGCACAAACCTGCAAGCAGGAATTGTCAGGAGCTAAGGCTCACACCTTTTAACGTGGCAAGAAATCAGTGCTAAGTCCTCAAACACTGCATTCCATTTGCTGATGCTTGCAAAGCTCCAGCTGGCACAACCTTCTTCTGAAAAGCCATTTCACTTGTCACTGGTAGGAAACAGGAAGAGGCAGGAATGTCACCAAGCCTACACGAGGTCCTGGAAAAAAGGACTTGCCTCATTTCCTTTTATTTCCAGAGAAGATCCAAACCTTTCAGACACACATTACCACTAACAGCCTTTATGGCTGGTGTTGCCGCACGCTTCAGACAGACAGAGCATACCCTAAACTACTCACATGGGATGACGTGATTGAAAGGAAATATTGAAGGGAATTTAAAACTCAAATTGTTGTTCTGAGTTTTGTAAAACTAATATTAAATACCTTGTAAAAAATGATCTATGCATGAACAGGCACAGACCTCAAAGATAACTGGTGAAAAGAATTAATACATACTTAGCAATTACGTCGGAAAACCTGGTGGGGGGGGTGAATGGGAGAAACCTACCTACCTTACCCTCCTTGAAATACCAGCAGCTTTAACAAGTTACCAATTCCTATATTTGTGATATTGCTATAATGTACAGCAGAGACTTATTTTTAAGTATCTTTTAAATTATTAACTTCCCAGGAGTTGGAATACCAGGGACAGAACTCCATAGGTCATGTTTTATTCCGCTCTCTACCCTAAGCAAATAAGTGCAGCTATTTACAAATCATCATTTTTAATCAGATTTTTAAAACATAAGAAAATGGTGATGAAAAATCTTGGGAATCAGTAATTTCATCTTCCAGTCACACCACCGTTTTATGAAAAGGCAACACCAGTGTCCCCTCAAAAGGCAATAAACTATAAATGCAAAGGAAGAACTATCCCAGGCTCTGAAAGGCTTATGATGGCTTATTCCTTTGATCAGTTTATGTAAAGGACCACATGTAATCACCAAGACAAATGCATACAAGTTCCAGCATTCCCCACTCTTCTCCAGGAAGTAACAGTGCATAAGACAGAGAATGCAAACACAGTGCACTATTTCATACCAGTCCATTTCACCCACCAAATTAAATCTCTCCCACAAGACAAACAAGGACTACTCAAACACTTGCTGCATGCAGAAGCAGGAACCAGGAAGAAAGGTATGCACAAGAGAACAGGACTGAATGAAATCAAGAACAGCCTTACCTGAACTGAAGGTGCTGGCTCTTGAAATTGCTTACTGGTAGTTCCTTGGGAAGACACTAAAGCAAAACTATCAGTCTTGTGTAATGCTGGACCATCGATCCTGGCAGATGCATCTGTCCTATGTGACTGCCACGTCTCTTTTCTGTGATGAGATTCACCAGCTTGCTCATCTCCAAAGGCAGCCCAAGAACAACTGTCATTTTGTTCATCTCCAAAAGCATTCCAGTCTGTAGCCTGGTTACAACCTGCTGAACTAAAGTCCGCAAAGTCGTCACAGTCCTGAACAGCCTCATCTTGAGGTTTTGGCACTGAATCAAAGTCTCCAAATTCACTGTCATCACCATTTTCTACCTCAGTAGTATGCTGGAAGTCTAAGCCAGAAGTTTTACTGGTAGTATCACATTCTAAAGTGTCAGCAGTCTGATTTAGTTCAGCATGATCCAACCTTGCTGGCTGCTGAGAAACAGTACTTGTGTCCCTGAATTCACCAAATTCATCATTAGTTTCACCAATATGTGCGGGCTGTTTGGAAGGTCCTTCTAGATCTAGAGCATTTACTGATTCTTGGGCATTACTGAAGGTGGGAGATGCACTGCTGACTGAGCCAAAATCACCAAAATCATCATCATCATGTGTGTCACTGCAAGCTACTACTTCAGTACTACTTCCACCATTCTTAAGATCTTCAGAATCACCCAATTTTTCTCCTGCAAGATCACAGCTTAGGCTTTGGATCTTATCAACCGTAATGCACTCTGTTCCTGAAGAGTCATCAGGCCTAGTAAGATCTTTGCCATTCTCTGTGACATGTTGTCTTCTCCTTCCACTGCGTTCTCCATTTTCAGTAGTGCATATTGAACTTCCAGTTACCAGAGATTTAGTAGAAACTGCAAATTCATTATCTTCCAGTGCTGAGGGACCCTGTTCACAACTAATTTCTGAAATGCAAACTTCTTCAACATGAGTTACTCTGTTTATTCTGTTGTTCTCCTGAATGCTCAGAGAGTCTCTTTCATGAAGAACGCTGCATATTGTAGTTCCTGTTCCCTCTAAATGGAGTGGCTTTTTGCTTGAGAATGAAGCAAAATCTGCAAAGTCTTCACCTGAGCTAGGCATTGAGTTCAAAGTTTGCTCAGTACTATGGGTGCTAACAGTTTTCAGTCCCTTTGAGTCACCAATACTGTCTAGATCTTCTGTTCCCTGAGGATTTGCAGGGTCTGATGCTGCAAATCCGTTTGTTAGAATCTCTAGACATGGAATTTTCTCACCATTACAAGCATCTATTTGCTCATCCTGACTCTCAACTGCTATACCAGAAGAAAAGCCCTCTGGTTTCCCAGTGTTGTCTCTCTGTTCCCCTCTTTTACTTACATCTTCCAAAGCAGTACCTGAAGTTCTAAACTTGGATTTTTCTTTGCTGGTATTAGTAGCTGGCATATCAGAAAGTTCCTTAGTAAGAGTAGGAAGCTCTGTAACACAGTCTTTAACATTTTTAACAGATGTGAAAGTTGCAATGCTAGCTACATTGTCAGAATAATCATGAAGTGGGATGAAATGATTTGTGGGTATAAACTCTTCCTTTGGATGACCGTAGTCTGGTGTATCAAAATCAGGAAAAGCTACTCCAGCAGTGCTTACACCAGAAAATCCTCCAAATTCATCTTCATCATCATCATCAGCTCCATTGTCTAGTGGTGGAGGGGATGAGGAGTACATTCGAATAATATCTGGTTCCATCGTTTAGTTCCACTTCAAGTTAATATATTTCTATAACAGTGAGAAAAAGAAGTATATTAGAATTTGGCTAGCTTTTGTCATTCATATTTTTTTAATTCTACTGCTTCATGTTTCTGTTTACAAGTGTACATATGTCAATGTCCATATTAGATATGAGAAAGGAACATTCCCCAAACCCATTTTCTAACCAATTCTTTTGTTTTAGAAGTCACAGAGAATCTACTGGGGACAGTTCACATCTCTTGTAAGCTACTACATGATCATATCCTCAGCAGACAGTGCCAAAATGCCAGAACACAAACCACATTTGCCTTGAGCCATTGTGCACCACAGACAATTAAGTTCAGTTTTAACCCACCGGTTCTCTACCTCCCATCACAAGCAATTCATAAAATACCCAACGACCCTGGTCCGTCTTCTGCCATGCTCATTTGTGTGCACAGCTTCCTGTGTGACAGAAACTACGACACTCGACAGACTATGTCACAACATTCATGTACACAAAGCACCTTCAGTAGCACCAAAGACTTTGAAAGATATTTCCTTAAGCTTTGAGACTGTGAATGAATGGAAAGAGGAACTGCTGTTATAATCATTAGCTATGATAGGCTGCTCTACTGTTTAGGTTTCTTTCTACCAATTCATGGTGTCCCTGTTCTTTGGATTTAATAGCTGCAAGCCAACATGCTGTCTCCACAGCTGTTGCCACCAGCCTGCTTTTGTCTTATAAACTGCCAGTTGGGAATAAGCACCAGCAAAGCCTAGAGCAAAACAAACTTCATCAAAGCTTCTTCTCAAAAGCAGAAAGGAGCAAGATTATCCATAAAATATTTAAACACAAATCACTAAATCACAGGAAGGAAAAAAATGGACTTATTTCCATGGCCTAGATAGAAACAGATTAAGAACTCCATCTGCAAACCATTACAGTAACAAGCAAGGTATGGATAGAAAGCCTTCCTTCCTAAGGAGTGATCTTGATGTTTTTTTTTCCATATTGTGTGTAATTAATGAAACAACAACTAGATTGTTATAGGTTCACAACTGTACACATATCACCTTACTAGTTCATATCGTAAGAGGCCCTTAAAGGGAGAGCTATGACCAATCTCCTTCCATTTCGAAAGATACTTGTCATGAATACAAGGCGTAACATACCAAGCATTATCTACAGAAAGAGTGGAAACAACCTATACATGTTAGTAAATATATGAATTTCTAACCACCAGAATAAGTGCAGACTTTCAATACTAGTGCTGACACACAGATAAAACATGAACCTTAACTTCAGCATCTTTATCAAACAACTTTGTACACGCACCTAAATGACAGTACATAAAGAGTGTAACAACAACAAATGAAGCTCTGCACAACATATCCCAGCACTTGAGCCAAACAACTCTTGGTATTTGCTAGGGAAGGTATTTTGCAGTTATAAAAGAACATCATGCTTATCAGATGAAACCATGAAGTAATTTGTAACAACCCATGCAGACTGAAGAAGGCTGAAAAGGAATTTTGTTTAGAATAAAGAATAAGTTGTCAACAGGCTCCCACATAGGCTTACTCAGCAGCAGCTGCTTAATAAAGTATTTGAGAGAAGACCTTCCCTCTCATCTCAGAGGTCTCATCTCTCCAGTGCACTCTCCCTTTTACATTAAGGTCTAGCAATTGCTGTTGAATGTACACACTCATGTAAAGATCGTTTCAGAGATGTCTATAGAGCACGACTTTGTGTTCACATACAGATTACTCCAACCTGTTTAGCTTCCAAGCCTCTGGGCTTTCAATCCAGCAAATACAATAATAGCGTTTCTTCTTTGTAAGTATCAGAGCAACTATTCCTTTCTTATATCCAAATTTCCAAGACCTACTGTGGTCAGCCATCAACACTAAGATTAAATACACAGTATATCCAAACTACAACTGCTTTCTGAATGTTTTACTGCAGACAAAGATCCATATGCTATACATAAAGATAAGCCCTCGTAGGTGGAAGTGCTGGTTTCATTCTTTTGTAGAAGACAGACTGGTTAGGTAGATATTGGTATATATGAGCTGTGCTCATCTCAAGGCACCATATCTTGGTGATAGCACTATTTAAAGCTACAGGGGAGCTGGTTAAACAGTAAATGGTATTACGGCTGGAATTCATGACTCCTAGCATCATGAATCAGTAGCTCTTTAGTAACACACATTTAGGAGAAAGGACAGAAAAAACTGCACCAGTTGAGATGGGACTCACTCCCCCCCCTCCAATTCCTGGAAAAAGGAAAGGATATATTGGGGTTCTTTTTAATAAAAAGGAGTGGTCTCATTTGGTTATATAAAAAAAATAATCATCCCATGTAACTAAACCTGCTTTCACAAGTCTCTACTTGAATCTCAGGAGACAACAGCATAAACTTATTGTTAAACCTCTGAAATTTAACAAAAGTTGTTACACCTACTTGGAAAATTTAGTCAACATAATATTTATCATGTTATCCCATGTGACAAAAGCTGAAGAGACCATAAAAGCAAGAAACTAGTTCTTGAATCAAACAAAAAAACCCCTCAGCATTATTTCAAGTATATTATATATATATACATATTTGTGTATATATTATATATATATACATATACATATATGTGTGTGTATATATATATATCTATTTCAAGACTGGATATAAGTCTTTATCATCCCAGAAGAAACAGAAGGCTGAACAGAAACAATGAAATAGCTGGAAAAAAGGAAGGTGAAGATGGGAATCCTACTAAAAAAAATGCCGATTGGCTTCTAGGAAGGGTAGGATAAGCAGCTCCTTGCACTGCTTATCCCACCAAGTACTATGTACATAGACAAAGTACTATGATTGAAGCCACTGCAACCTCAACAACAATTTAATCATATGATTAAGTGTTTTATTATTTATTAAGCAGAGAGGTACAATCCCTTTAAAACATGTCCAAAGCCATTTAAAAAGAAAATATTTTATTATGTTGATTTACAGCATGTTGGTTTACATTGGAAAGAAAAAGCCATATAACTAAACCCAGAGAAGCAGAAAGTCAAATACTATATACTCCAATTACTCTCTAATATGTAGCCTGTAAAACATTACATGCTTGAGAAAGTCAAATGCTTGTGTGCTGACACAAGTTAGAGCTAGAAAGCTAACACATTTGATTTTGAAACCCAGATTTCTGAAGTCCACAAGACCCATTTCTGAAGCTTTCAGTGCAGTACGAGTAATAAAGATCCAAGTTTAACACCAAAGTGAATACATATGGTATAAATGCATATATAAAATACAGATACGAATCAGAAATGTCTTCTTTTGAAACAGAATAATCAAGTCATACAAGTAATTATAGTCATGGAAAAAGGAGACTAAACCTAGGTAGACCAGCCTTCTCTTTCCCAGAAACCTTATCTGTATTGATAAGAAGTCATGAGAAAGGGAGGGAAAAGCAAAGATAGAAGCAACCTCAAATTTATTTCCAACTGGCAAGCATATAAACCTACAGCCCTCCACACAGACAGTGACAAAGTAGTTTTGCTGGTTCAGTAATAACACAAATCCACATTGTACTCCCACAGCCTAAAGTTTTCTAAAGTCTTGGAAAGTTCTTTGATCAGCTGCAACTATTTGCTTGGCTAAGAAGCACTGCCAGCTCAGCGGCCTATCTAGATTACCACAGCTTTATGGATAGGAATTAGATGCAAGAGGATGCTGATGAGCCTCCTAACTCATGCATTATACAGAATCACAGTTGGAAAGGACCTCTAGTCCACCCCCCTGCCAAGGCTTGGCCACCCAGAGCAGCTTACACAGGAATGTGTCCACGAGCATTCTGAATGTCTCCAGAGAGGGAAGACTCCACAACCTCCCTGGGCAGCCTGTTCCAGTGCTCTGCTACCCTCAATGGAAAGAAGTTCTTCCTCATGTTGAGGTGGAGCGCCTCATATTTTAGTTTATGGCCATTGCTCCTTATCCTGTCACTGGGCATCACTGAAAAGAGCCTGGCACCATCCTCTTGGCATCAGCCTTCGAGATACTTATATGCATTAAATGAGATGCCCTCTCAGTCTTCTCCAGACCAAGCAGGCCCAGCTCCTGCAATCTCTGCTCATAAGAGAGATGCTCCAGAGCCCTGATCATCCTTGCAGGCTCTGCTGAGCCCTCTCCAATAGCTCCTTGTCTGTCTTGTACTGAGGAGCCTGGAACTGGAGACAGTACTCCTGATGTGGCCAATATTACTTAAACTAATATGCTAACACTACGAACCCAAAGCCTCAAAAGAAAGCTTCTGAACTTTCCTATTAAAAAGAAAATTTGTCTGTATGTTTCACCAAAATCACGTGTTTTATTTTTAAGTCTAGTCTTTTCAGATTTATAGGCTTGTGGAACTTGGTTTTCACTTGAGTCATTTGAAATATCACATTCCGTTCTGCATTAGTAACAGCTCCACGACAAGAAATGCAGGTTAAGAATTAATTCTTATCAACACTGGACATAAATCCATATATTATCCATCCTAGCAACTCTAACAACTTTTTTTAACCATTTACTGTATTATCTTAGCATTAGCTAAAACCAAATCATAATAGAGTTGAGAAAAATCCTTATAAGCAAGGATGCCCTAAAAAAACAACCCCAATATGCAGCATTCAGAAAGCAAACTGAATGAGAGCAGCAAGCATCACAGTCAAATGGAATTTACTCACAAGACTCCTTTTCTTTGCACTTAACATAAAAAAGGGAGGCAAGGAACAAGAACAGCAGGGACAAACAGAGGACAAAGATAATGTGAAGAGACTGCATGGGCGCTGAAGCCCCCAAAGCCCCATCAAATATGTAGGAAGATCTCTGACCACTTAAAAATTTTCTCTCCTGCAACTTTGGCCACAAAAAAAGAAGAAACTTCCTTCAATTTTTCATTTCAAAGCACTTTTAAAACATCACAGGGATCATTTACACAGCAGTAGTCCAGTAGCACAATGCTCTGCTCCAGAAATGTTTCAATAACACTTGCCAAAACAGGATCTACAAGGAACATTAACTGTGCATTTAAAAATCTGATCACAGGTTTGATGGTCTACGACATGTTTAATCAGTTTAACCCACAAGAACCAACTACATAATCAACTGTATATTAACTTGTATACATTTTGTTAAATGGCATCTATTACCAATGATGTTACAGCTGTATTTTAAAAGTTGAAGAGCTCCAAAATGTATGAATCTGTATTGTATACGAGTGTAAGATTGTTATGTTAACACCATTTAACTGCTGGTTACTCAAAAGAATACCATACTCAAAAGTGTAACAGAAGGAAAAGTCATTCAAGAATTCCCCCTCCTCTTGACTAACTGATTAGTGATAATTCTTTTTTTTTTTTTTAAATAGGGCATAATCCCAATTCTACTTGCAGCATAAGAACATGGGAATTTTTTGCCTTAATATAGTTTCTTCAGAAAGAATTTCATTATGATCCCCTTTCTTGACTCCCAAAATTGTTCTATCCGCCAACCATATACTACTGAACCTAATTCATTATCATCTACTGGAAGATTAAGATTATGAAAACCCACAAGTCTTGACAGAACAACTTTGTCTATTAGTTCTTTTACTTAATCCGTGCTTTGTCTGGCATCTCAAATGGGGTCTTATACCCTACTCAGACATACTCTTTGCTCCAAGCACTAGGCTATATAAGTTTGTAAGCCCGGTTTTTCAAGTAATTAACCCAAGCTGTGATTTAACTCAAAGGAGAATTTGCACAAATCTATAACCAATATGCAGATTATTTATCTTCTCCAGATTTTTGAGGGAATTGACTCCCAAATTTAGAAGTCAGCTATGAATTTAACATGCAACTTTGACATTTATTAAATTTAAACACTCTTGAAACACGCTAATTTTAAGCAAATAGAACTCGCCAATTTGTCTGAACACAGCACATAGTAAGGATTCTTCCTTGGGAGGAATTTTCAACAGTTTTTATTTACACATAATAAAGCAGCTACTTCTATGATTCATAATACACAACAGCCCAGGTTTATGGCAGCAGACCTTACCCCCTGAAGTGTAGAATCTGACAGAGTTTAAGTGTTCGTGTTTAAACTGAATTATTTTAGCTACAATCATGGATTTATGTTGACAAAGTGTCAGCTAATTTTTCAGATCACAATAGTTTAATATTAGACTGATGATGGATTTACATCAATTCCTTATGACACACAGTTGCTCGAGATTCTTCAGGAAAAAACTGTTAAAGAATTGTGTCTGTTTCAGATGCCATTTTCTTCAGCCTACTTATTTTTTAAAGCTGAAAACACTGCTTAAATTCTTGCTTCCATGTGTTTCTTTATACTTCAATATTCATTATGAAGGAAATTCACAATTTTCATTATTATTAACTGTTGAAGTCATACTATAAATGTAATTCACGAATACACTTACAAGTATATATTGACATTTTACTTTAAAGAAAAAAACCCAACCTGCTGATTGTAATCGGTAAGATTCAGTTATGTTATTGCAGCTCTTGGTTTAAACCATTTAAGAATGTAACTCAGGTTAATTTAAAACACTTAGAAGAAGAGAGAAAGCAGAAATAACTAATGCTGAAAAAGATAAAAAGTAGTAGTTGACTTAACTTCTGATAGGGCAAGGATTTGCAACGACATGTATACCATTCTATCTCAAGTCACTAACCAGGTTTCTAAAGCATTTACTGTCAAACCAGGTTATCTTATTTAATTTCAGTAAATAGGGAACAATAACTGCTTTCCTCACACAGGCATCACATCCTCGTTCATTACCTTTTGTAGAATAATAGTAACATTCTAACAAAGACATGGTAGCACAGAGAACAATGTGATTACACAAAAGCAGGTATAAATAGCTCCTTCTCTATGTGTCTTCTAAGGCAGCCTTGAAATGGCATGTCTGGCTCTTATATAAGACCTAAAAACCTGGGAGGGCACAAAGAGTATCTCTCAAAAAATACAGGAGGCATGTAAATTCAAAAGAAGAAACTTCTTGTGCAGCAGAACGTTCCCTTTAACTTCAGATGAACATTAGTAAAACAATGGATAACCTCTCAGCTGTGGATTACTCTGTAAGCAAAGCTGAGTTAAGCAACCCATCACTTAGAGCATAAAGAAAACAAGATAATCAGAAATGGCATGATCAAGATCTCCATGACAGAAGCTACAATGCTACTGAAATGCCCTACAGTAAAAGTCTTGCAGTGGCAAGGAGACTGATTTAAGTCATTAGCTGCTAGCATCTGATTTTTCCAGGAACATTTAACTCTTCTACTGCAAGGGAATTCCTCAAGTACATACCAAAAATACCACAGTGAGGACCAGATTTAGAATTCTCAGTACAGCAAAATGTTGGCTTCCAGCAGAAAATGCTGTCCTCTTCTATATAACTTTTTTTCATTGGCTTATGAACAATGGAAAATGGATTTACAGTCTTTCTGCATCTCAGAACTTATTTCTAGAAGGGGCACTGTAAATGAGGAGCGCCTGTCTGTTAAAATAGCATTTCTACAACCCCAAACCGCTCTAGACAGAGTCACTGTCCAGGCTGAAGTCAATATGTTCTTAAACTGGTTTAATAAGCTTACTTTTATTTTTGGAATAAAACAAAATACAGCAAGAAAATGTTTCCTTCATAAAGCCTCCAAGAAATCAATGTTTTTGATTTTGAAGGTAATGCTGTTACAGACAGAAGGTCCATTACCCAAAGCACGAGCTTCACTTTCTATTCTTGCTTGGACATATGAGTTGAGGAAAACAGTGTTCTCCAGTTCCAGTAAAGGAAATGTATCTAAGCCTTATTTCTCATTATCCAACACTTGGAATTAATCAATACCACTGTACATTACTGTAGTTTCAACAAACACCAAATGTGCTAGAGCTAGACACCTTCTATTAAAAGGTGTTGTATGTAAAATGAACATTAAAGAAACCAAACTCAAGAGACTGCCTTCAGGATTCAGGTACTTGTCTCAGGCAGCTCATTCTTCCTGTCCTCCTGACCTCCCCAGGCTGGCAGTAAACACCAGACATCCTCAGAGGATCCAGCTTATGCAAGATTCAAACCTTTGACAGTGCTCTTCTTCCTCTTATTGCTGACAATACAGGAAGACCAAGTTAGGTGGCACAAACATGAAATTCAAACAGATCTGGGATATAGACATCTTCCTTATTAGATTATATGAGGAAGGAATCAAACAATTTTCAGTACATGTGCTGTTTCATTTATCATAGAATGGTTTGGATTAGAAGAGACCTTAGAGATCACCTGCTTCCAAGCCACCTACCATGGGCAGGGACACCTTCCACTAGACCAGGTTGCTTAAAGCCCCATCCAACATAGCCTTGCATCCAACCTTCTCCCTACTGCATTTTGGCTTAGCTGTGGAACCAGAGAAACATTTGAAAAATATGAATCTAAATGTGTTAGTTCACAAAACAATTTTTTAAACCAAGAATAGCATCACTTGTCCAAACCCAAAAGATCAGGTTATTTTTATAGTTACTATAAGTAAAAAAAAAATAAAATTAAAATTTAATCTTTCAACTCAAAATCTGCTGACTTGCTTTAACAGCTGCAGATAAAGACATTGTCTGTACCTAAATTTGTAAACAGTGGGAAAAAATGCTGCAAGAACAAGCGTGTTTTTAATTCATCTAGGCAAACACAACTGGCTGGGAAAGTCAATCAGGTTTAAAATCTGTCTCTGTGGGAACACAATATTTGTGTCCAATGTACAGCACACATCCATGCAATGTGTAAAGACAGATGTCGAAAGTAACACATAACTGGGATGTTTTCTTTCTTATCGTTTCTTAAATTCCTTTTGAAAGAGTGTTCAACTCAGTGAGAAAACCTATTTCTGGACAGTACCCTCAAACATGTTAGCTGGGAACCTGTTCTAAATTAAGACAAAAAGATGCTGGATTAGAAAGTATTAGAACTAGATTACTTAAGGTCAACTGTTCTCAGAGATTTATTTAGAGAGCAATATGTTCTTCATCACACATAAACCCTTCAAACTTCACACAGACTACAGTAAAGAGCAGATTACAAACACTCAGAGGTGCACTCTTACGCGAAAGGTTCTCCCACAGACTGGCAGAGGAAACAGTTGCATAGGGAGAACAACCATAGGTCCTCCTTCCATTACTGCAAACTTCTTGTTTCTAAGTGAACAAGTATTTTTCTTCAACATGCAGAGAACAAGTGAGGGGAAAAAGCAAAACCCCCAAGCAGCCTGCCTGAAGCAAGCTAAGCACAGAGCAAGAACAGGCTTACATTATTCATCATTTATCCCACCTACAGACATCTCATAATAAACACAATACAAGAAGGACACCTAATACTCCAAATAACAACATTTATTCTCCACCACTTTCCAAGAGACATATGAACTTCAAGTTTCACATTTCCTTCCCCCTGGCACCTACTTTCAAACATATTAAAGCAAAGACAAGTTTTGCCTTTCCTGTGGTTCTTGCAAAACAGCACTCTTGGGCTTCAAAACCCCAAATTATTTGCTATACAGAAGCAGACTCATTACATCACCTTGCAACTGGTATCAATGCAGAAACATTCCTCGCAGCATCAATCCAAAACTTTAATTGCTATAGGCATTAGCATGGAAGAGAGTACACTGGAAACGAGACTGTCAGTTTTCAAATAAGGCACATTTCAGGGCCTTTTTTTGTGTGCATAAGAGCTGCTTACACTGTGGTTTCTGCACAAAGGAAAAATAAAATTAACAGACAAAACTGTGAAGCCCAGCAATGAGTGGGATCTAAGACACTTCTCTTAAGGGAACTATCCAGAGAAGTTATGAGTATTTTGAATCCCCATGAAAGGGTTAGCATGTCATCGCACTGAAATGCTCACAAAGATGTAGCTTAAACTGTCAAACAGTACAATAGCACAGAAAGGATTGAGCATTTTGTCAAAAAAGATGAGTATCTGAAAGAATATTATGCTGCTGAGTATAGTGAGAACAACCAGATCCAGCATCAGCTTCTTTACCACTGGGTTTCCAACTAATACACTAGATACCTGCAAGGAGAGCTCTATGAATATTTCAAGAGGAAAGGGCAAAGAGTTGAGTGAAGGCTGCTCTATTATTTCCACTGTGAAAGGCAAGTCTTCTCAAAGTACTGAAAGTTTCAGGATATCATTTTATGTACTCAGGGTGTTAAAATGCTTACATTAACTTAGTAAGTTACTAAAGAAAATTCCAAGTATAAGTAAGTTCACATGCTGTCTTCACCAACAGAAACATGCAGCACACACAGAATTCAGTGGGTATAACTCTGAATTTTATAGACTATTAAATCCTTTGTGAAGTGAAACCATGGAATCATGGAACAGTTATGGTTGGAAAGGACCTTAAGATCAGTTAGTTCCAACCCCCCTGCCATGGCAGGGACACCTCACAGTAAGCCATGTCACCCAAGGCTCTGTCCAACCTGGCCTTGAACACCACCAGGGATGGAGCATTCACAGCCTCCCTGGGCAGCCCATTCCAGTGCCATGGTGTAAGCAAACAAAAAAAATAAAGCCAAAATAAGAATAAAATTAAAAAATAAGAATCAGACAGCACAAACGGATCTGCCGAGGCCAAGCTCCTTCAACTGCTTGCTTATAAACAAATTAAGGAAGTAAAAAGAAGAGGTCATACTTTCACATGACCTTAGAAGGTCACCCAACATGTACTTTACGCAAACAGTATGTGGAACGGGAACACCATAGCCACACTGCCTTTCCTGAAGTCGCTTTATTACAGTGCTAATTCATACTTTTACATTTAAATTACCATATCCTCAAATTTATGCTATTTATTTTCAGCAATATGTTTGAAAAAAACCCACAATTTATCAGTAGCCACAGGTACTCCATCTCCTCTCCTGGCTCTCCCAATTACTGTTATATTCGTCAAGGTACAGCTCCAACTTCATCATGAGGAGCTGCTACCTCCGTGTTGCCTGTGTGACCATGCATAGTGTACGCCAACAACACAACCTAACATTTTTATTCTTAAAGTGGGCTAATTGGTTTTCCAAGTCTGGTTCATTTGTCCAGAGAATAAAACAAAGATGAAATACTCTTAATTTTGTTCAATCTCCAAAGATGAGAGCAGTTAAAAAGCAGCATCCATCAAACTCACTTTACCATGGACTCAACAGCTGGAAAAAAATAGTTCTGATGAAGCACATCACACTTCAGGCAAAACATTCATGAAAACAAAACTTATATGACCAATTCACTACAGTTCTTGTCAATGCTGCCACTTCTATTCATTACATTTATGAACAGATGTTTGCTTTAAAAGGAGCAGACTTCTGATTTCAATTTCTGTGCTGAAGCTGGAAGGAAAGGGCTGACACCATCAAGAAGCCAACCTACAGACACTGTGAGGGAATCCCAAGGTTTAACCCTTGGTTTAAGGAACTGTCTTTAAGGAAAATGAACGTTTTGGTTCATCAGGTAGCCACTCACAATAGCAAACTGAAGCGTCAGGACTTAAAAAGCATTTCAGCAACTTTGCCCCATTTCAGAACTGCACTACTTATAAAAACATAAAATCATGACTCCAGTTCCGTGTGTCATCTTCAGATGCATTTATCAACTGACAGGCTTCACACCCCTTAGAAAAATACGCTTATTAGGAAAAGCAAACACACAGGACAGCTCAACTTCTTGCACCACATCACGGAGCCCTCTCCTCCAGCTGCGGCCTCACTGAACCCCACAGAACCGAGGGGCTCCGGCTGCCACCCCTCCCGGAGCCGCTACGGGAACCCGCCCGCTCGACCCCCGCGGCCGGCCGCCGAAGGACAAAGCCGCCGGTCCCCGAGGCCAGCCCTGCAGCGGCCGGGCCCCCCACTCCAGCCGCGGCGGGACGCACCGAGAGAGGCGCCTCAGTGAGGGGAAGAGCGGCGGGGCTTCACCCCCCCTGCCCAGCCCTCCCGCCGGGCAGGGCGGCCCGGCCCCACCGCCCTCCCCCGGGGATAGAAGGGGAAGGTCGGAAACCGCGGTGCCCCACCAGGCCCCGGCCGCTGCAGGCCCCGGGATGAAGCGCCAAGGGGTCCCCACCCGCCACCGCGGGGCAAGGGGTGCCCGTTCCCCGGCCAGGCCTGGAGGAGACGAGCCGCCTCCTCCACACGGCAGCGGCGGCACCGGGTCTTACCTGCGGGCTGCTTAGGGGGCGGCGGAGCCCGGGCGTGCATGGCGGCGGGCTAGGAGGGGGAGGGAAGGGGAACGGGGACCCGGCCGGTTATCTGAGGCCTCCCGCGGCAACCGCCATCGAGGGGGAACCCATGTCACGGCGACAGGAACCGCGTCGCTGCGGCCCGGCCCCCTCCCGGCGGCCACCGCCTCCTGCCCCGCCACCGCCCACTTGGCCTCCCGGCAGGCCGCGTACCGCGCTGCCGCCTCCGGAGCGGCGTCACTTCCCTTAGCGGCTCAGTAAATAAATAAACTACCGAGCGGCGGTGTCTGCCCCGCGCCGGGTGGGGTTACACAGCGGGGGAACCGCGCCGCCGCCATCTTAAGTGCTGGCAAGCCGCTTCCACCGTGGTGGGGTCGACATCTTGGGCGAGGCCGTGGGGGGACGCTGCGGTCGCCATGTTGAGCTCGGGAGGAAGAGAGTAGCGCCAGTTTGTGGAGTTTTCTGTGCCCTGGCGCAGGCAAAATAAGGTGGTTTCAGGTTTTTGTAGCTCTGTTGTTTTATTTACCCTTCAGGGGTGTTATATAGGTTGCGATAGGTGATGCCCTGCGCTCGGTGCTAGGGATCCTGTCAGGGATCCCATGAGGGAGTTCGGAGCCGTGAGGGCGTTTGCCCGCAGAGAGGTGCTGAAAGCAGGCGGTGACACAAAAAATACCTATCCAGGATCGAAATAGGGAGCTTGGGGCGAATCCCTTCTCGCGGGAGGTGCGGGAGGAGAACAGGTGGAGGGGCTGCGCTTCGCGGGTCAAGTGTGGTACCGGTAGTACCGGGGCAACGGCCCCAGAGGAGCTTCTCTGCCGTGAATACGATCGTGGTTATGTCCTCGCTGTGGGAAGGGTTGATTTCCAAGTCCCGAGGGCTAGGTTGATGTTTCTGCATAGGAAATGGTTTATTGCAGAGTTTCACCCGTTTGAAGTTGGAGGGGAGAGCAATGTGATCCCATATGTATGATTCCCCAGCCCTGTCTCCAAACCCACCTCTGGAACAGGCTGCCATACCACTATTCCACCTTTTATGCCTCCTTCTGACCGCAGGGTAAGTTCCTTCAACTTAAAGAGTGTGCACATCGCTTAGTCCCGGTGCGGTCCCTGAGGGGTGCGTGCATCGCGCCCCAAACTCCGCTTGTAGGCATCAGGGTCTGCCGGAGTTCAAAGAGTAGCTTGGTACCCGTTTGTTTCTGGAAAAGACGTTCCTATGTGCCTACGCTTCACAGAGAAGGTGTGTACGTAGGCAACCTGTAGGCGCACCACCAGTCAAGTCATGCTTTACTTGAACTGGCTTTTTACAGTTTTGTTTGCTTGTTGGTTGTGCTAATGCCATCAAAAAGGAAGAGAAAGACTGTCAAAAAGGCATACAGGGAAATACTCTATTTTTAAAAAGATCTATCTTTTTTACCTTTTCCCAAGGAGCAAAAGTAGAGAACAGTTTGAGCCCATAGAAAAACATTTACAGCAAACCCACAAAATGATTAGATATAATAACATATGTGTGCTTCGTGCTTTAAAACACTTTGTTGTTTTCTGATGCTTGTTTACTGGTGAATATTGTCAGAACTACAGGCACATTAGGTCTTTAAAAATGCATAATGTCTTTTAAAATAAAGTGCAAAGTCTGCCATTCGTCCTTTGGCAGCTCTGAACTGAACACTGTACAGCAGTTACACTGTACAGTAGTTAGAACATGCTGGGAAATTACAATAATAAAATAGTGATCAAAGTGTAATATTAAAGCTTTGCTTCTACAGAGGTTTAAACATCCATTTAAACACACAGTAGTTTGGCTGAGGAAGGCTTAAAACAAGGCTATTTGTGGAACTTTTAATGGTTGAGGTAGGCTTGTGGAATAAAAATGCCTCAGATGCATTTAAAAGTAATTATAATTCATCTACTAATTTAATAAGCAAAGCTATTGTGAAGCAT